>NC_083233.1:65546426-66953910 GCF_032191835.1 Heteronotia binoei
TCGTCTCGAGTCTTTCCTCTCCTCAGCAGCCGTCGCCACACCCCGCGTTGTCCTGCGAACTGCCTGTCTCAAATTCGGGGAGGGGGGAGGAGAGAAACCGTCTCTTTACCTATCCCCCGATTTATTACTTTTTAAAAACTGTTTCAAGGGCCGCAGCCTGATAGAACATCCACATGTGCCGCGACCGAGAACCACATCCCCAGCTAATTCTGAGCCTGTCTATTCTGATGCCTGACGGAAACCATCATGGAAGATCAAAACAAAAAAGACGGTTAGCCAAATCGCTCCCCCCGGTAAGAATGCCCCTAAGACCTCCCCCTCTCGACTACTCTTCCAGGTTTCTGACAGGAATTTAGCAAACAAACAAAAAGAAGAGAAGAGCTCTCTGTAGCTAAGCGACACGCTATCCAATAGCATCGCGGAATGTCACTTTTTTGTGCCGCGTTGTATGATGGGACAGGAGTTCTGAGAGTGGCCGTCTGTAACAGCTCGCCTTCTTTCCCAAAGAGGAAAAGAACAAAGTTTGAGTCCAACGCCAATAAAAAAGGGGAAAAAATCAGAGTGTGCGCCAGGGTTTGAAGGAGTGGCTCGCATTGCCTGATGGGAAAAACATACCCAAGGTTCTTTGGTTGCCGTGGTAACACCGAAAAGTCTAAGGGGGACGGGGGACGGAACAGCACTCAATGAATTCGAGCATTTCTGGTTCCTTGTTTGAATATGCAGAGCAAGCCGCTGCAAAGAACAAGACAGCCGAGAGATTTGGGGGTGGCCGTGGGGAATAAAGAAAGGGTCACGGATAATAAATATACTTTCGCCCCGCAGATAGTCGTGTTCAAATGGGAACCGGAAGCGATTGTTATATGCAACCTTTCCTTTTTTGCTTTGTGCGAACGACGGTAGATCTCAATTTGCCACGTGGCTTTTTATTTTGCAGTGAGGCTGGGCTGGCACATGCAACGGCTTGGAAGCGGTAGGATGGACTATACCACTACAGACTGAAGGGGTGGCACTTTTGGATTGGTCCCCCCTTTTTGGCAGGGTGGGAGAGAACTCCCTGCAAATAGAAAACCCACATGGCAAGGGTGACGTTTCTTAGCCGGTGCTTTGCCTATTAAACGGATTTTCTGATAGGATTTTTTTTTGTGGTGGTGGTTGTTGTTAAAGAGAACCAACATGTGATCTCCCCCCAATGGCACAGCCCGTTACAGAGCCTCGCTCCGTTGCCTGTGTGCGAAACCTCCTTTACAGGCATTGCAAGTAACTTACATCAGACTTGCCTTAGCCCTGCGGGAGAGGCTTAGTAGAAAGAATTCCACCATTTCAGACAGCAAAGTCGGAGGAAGCTATTTTTGGATCCTGTACCTATTCAAAGACTTCTTGAAAATTAAAAATAAAAGGCCCAGGAAGAAATATAGTTCAGCCTACCCGCTTCTTTGCTAGCTTCCCACTTGCACGGAGTTTTGGAAATAGAAGTACATTTTAAAAATTCGATTCTTCACTTGTACTCCTGAGTGCTACTGTCCAAGCCAACACCCAGGAATCTAAGGCTTAACTAAGCTGAGCTCCTGCGTTAGGCTCCGGCTTGATTTAAGTAAAATGCTTAGCGTTGCAAGCCTCCATATGGGGCCTTGGGATCTTTCAGAATAACCATTGATCTCCAGACTATAGAGATCACTTTTCCTGGGGAGGGAAGGCTGATTCGGAGTGTGGACTCCATAGCATCACATTCCAATTAAGGCTCTGCCCCCAAATCTCCAGGAATGTTCCAATTTGCAATTGGCAATCCTAAAGATGCTAGTTGGGAATTTAATTCACCTTTGCAACTTGAAGCTGCATAACAGCTTCCTTATTGGGCTGCAACATCAGCACACCACCTCTTCAAGATACAGTTCTCTGGCTTCCTAACATTACAGGTGTAATGGCCAAGGGCCCAATTTAAAGTAAGATGCTAGGAGCATCCTGTGAAGGCAGAAAAAAGCTTGGCCTATTACACTAAGATGTCTATGGGAGGAGAGACCACTAAGGCAGGGTTTCCCAAACTTTTATTTCCCGTGACCCAGTTATTTTTACACTTCTCCTTCGTGGCCCACTAAAATTTGGGGGTGGAGCCAGGAGACTTTGGGGTGGAGCTGAGACAGGAATTATGTCATTTCCTGTGGTGTCACTTCCAGGTCAAGGGCCAAGTAATGTCACTTCTGGGGCACACTGAACCAAAACTCCCACCTTTTCCTGTGATGCCACTTCCAGGGCACTCCTCCAAACCTGCCTCTTCTGAAGTAACTTCATTTTTAGAAAAATCTCTCTGAAACTCATGCTGAGCCAAAATGGGGGTGGAAAGTGGGCGGTACTCTTTCCACCCCCACACCTGCATGCACCTATCCGTTTGTGTGTTCTTCTCCAGCTTGGAAGCATTCCTAATGTCCATGTTCAAATTGCCTGCATCACCTACACCCCTTCCTCAACAGCACTGGCCAGTGTATGTAGTTGGGAGTGCTGTTGCCATTGCCATCAGGAATGCTGGCACTGTGTATCACCCACACTGGTTCCTAGTAGCTGCTCTATCTCAAAATATGCTGATACATTTAGTAGGCCCTTCCTTCAGCTGCTACTACTGGAACCCTGCCTCAAGCTACAACCAAGCCTGCTTGGTTTCAAGAAAATCTTTGACAGCTATATTTTTCCTTGGCTGAAACACTGGGAAATTGCTGTGAAAGGTAGCAGAAAATTGTACTGCAATTAATGAATTAATTTCAAGTTATGACATTCACACAAGCTTTTCTGCAGTTATCCCAAAAAGGATATTTATGAGGGGCTTGCAGCTTTTTACTGGCTGTGTTTCCCATGCCTTTAAAAGCAACCTGTTGTGCATATATTTAGCCAGTGAACTTCTTTCACCCTTTTTAATATCTTCAGGAGGAGTTTAATTTTGGTGTCAGACAGCTGTTAAAAGCAGGACCAGTAAAATGACGCCAAGTTCATAGTACCATCACTTCCAGTGCTGTTGAGATATACAGCAGTAATCTTCAATAATCTCTTTCTGCCCCACACCTCTTACAGAAATCTAATAGAAAGGCCAGCTGCCTACAACTCGGTGTCAACTTTTCATTGGCAGAGCTCCTATGTCTGCAACAACAGTATGATGAATAGAAAAGTTTCATCCAGTAAAAATGGAAGGAAAGAAAGAAAAAGAGAGAGAGAAAGAAAAAAATGGAAGGAAAGGAAAAGAAAAGAAAGAAATGGAAAGAAAGCATATAAGAGAAGCCATGTTGGATCAGACCAGTAGACCATCCAGTCCAAGATTCTCTCATACAATGCCCCAAAAGCACCAGAATGTCCACCAGTGGGGCCAGGGCACTAGAAGCCCTCCCACTGTTGGTTTCCCCACCCCCCAGCACCAAGAATACAGACAGAGCATCACTTGCAGGGAAAGAAAGAAAGGGGGGAACAAAGGGGGGGGGGAAGCCTTACTTACCATCAGATGACCTCAGTCAGCAACAATTCTGCACAGGGGTCATTTGGTTAAAAAAAAAAGCTACTGGAATGCCCACTCCCTGCCCCTCCCAGCTGAAAAAAACATCCCCCCCCCCTCTTTGCCACCCAGGCCTCCCAGGGAAATCTCAAAAAAACATACTGCAAGGCACATGAAAGCTCATATCTTGAAGAACACTTCATGGGTCTAAAGTGCCAGTGGACGCCAGTGTTTCTCTCAAACACTGGGAGGGGGAGAGAAGGAATGAGAGGCAGCCCAGCTCCTCTCTGCACAACACAGAGACAGGAAGGAAGGAAGCCAAACGGAGCTCAGGCTTTGCAGCCTGTGTTAAGTCTTCAAGGGTAGTTTTTCTCTGCACAACAGAGAGACGGGAGAAGGAAGGAAGCAGAGCAGAGGTCATGTTTTGCTGGGGGCGGGGCTAGCTTTGGTTTTTCTTGTGACCCCATGGTGAGGCTTCCATGGCCTGGTACCAGGTCACAACCCTGTGAATGGGAAACACTGCACTAAGGGATTCTCTCAAGTTATTCCAGAGAAGGAAGGCAGCTTTAGGGCTGTGAAACAGGGGGCAGGCCTAAACTACCATTTGGGCTAGGACTAAGCAGCAAAGCAGATAGTCTGCAATTTTCAGCTCAGGTATCATAAAAGTTTCTTATCACAGGAGAGGAATCACTGATTAGTTGGGTCTTGGTGGGAAACGTGCAGCCAAACCGGCAGATGCAGAGGAATCGGGACAACTCAGGCTGCAGTAGTGGGTTGAGTTTCTGCTACCTTGAGCCCATTTTCCAAGAGGGGACAGAGTTGTCAACTCCAGGTCCTGAAATTCCTGGAGGGTTTTGTTTTTTTGCCTGGGGGGGTGGGTAGAGCTTAGGCAGGCTGGGGTTTGGGAAACAAAGAGATCTCAGCAGGGTATAACAAATCATTGTTCTTTGTCTTAAGTAAGCCTTCACAGCTCAGCTGCCTTCATCTTTTTTCCCATTTGCTTTGTTTAGACGTTTATTTTGACCCTATTGCTCTGCTCTCTCCCAGTTTCCCTTTGGCTTCAGCTACTGCCCCCCCCCCCCCACCAACCCAAATTCATCATGAAAAAAATAGGCGACCATTTATGAAAAATAGTTTATTGCACAAAACCTTCCAAGAATGTTTATGCACATCTTAATCCTTTTTAAATTAACATGCTTTTTTTAAAAAAAAAATCTTTGTCACAATCATTAATCCAGAGTCAAACACAACTTTAACTATTCCCTCACAGCTGGATCTCCCAATTAAAATTGTTACAGAGGTGATTTATTTCCCCCCTTACCAATACAATCTGACTCAGCAATTGGTTGGAAACGTGGACAAAGAGGCAACATTTTGCATGATAACATTCAGAAGTTATTTCCAAGAAATTTATGCAGGTCTACTTAGGGCAAGTCCAAGGGGAGTGCGGTTAGAAGGGAGAAAATGCACTCATTAAATATATTGTTTTTGTTATGTATGTGCATTAAAGTGTGTACTTCCTGCCGGCTCATTGGAGCCAGGAAAGCAGAGCTTAGGAACTTTATAACAATGGATAGTGGGATCCAAATACCTACCACCCTGCACCTATCATAGACCCCTGCCTGTTTGAATGAACCAATAGCAGGCTAGCGCGGGAGATTAGAGTTGTATATAAGTTTGCCCCACAGGCCCTTAGTCAGTCTTTGCTGGAACAGCCTACACCATGCTTTTCCTAATAAAGAGTTGTCCTCACTATGATCTCGTCTCTGCAATACTTTGAACCCACTATATTACAGTGGCGACACAGGTGGGATCCTGGTAGGCGACACAGCAACCGGCAACGCACCACGCCTCGCAGCAAGCTCCCACTCTGCGCATCGCACCACCGTTGCTCACAAAGGTTGCCACGCCAGGGCAGGAGATGAGTCAGAGCCAAGCTTCTGGCTCCCCCAGAAACAACTTCTCCAAGGGCCAACCCCGACCAGGCCGTGGCACTGCAAGGCCACGCTTATCCGGTGCCGGTGGTGGGTCACGTGTTGGCCTTGTTGGCAGGAGCTAAGATTTTTGGGAAGCTCAATTTGCCCCGGGCTTATCAGTAGCTTCCAGTAGATGCCGCCACCGCAGATGCAGACTATTATCACACACAAGGGGGCTTTCAGGGTCAAACGGCTGCAGTTCGGCATCAGCGTGGCCCCAGGGATCTTCCAGAACTTAATGGACTCCCTCCTTAAAGGCGTTTCCGGGGTGCAGCCCATTCTTTGATGATGTGCTGATCGCCGCAGCCACAGAGGAGGAATTCGCATCCCGCCTCAGAGCAGTTTTACAGCATTTCGACAGGGTGGGGTTGAAGGTCAAGAGAGAGAAATGTGAACTGGAGGTGACCAGCATTGACTTCTTGGGGTACAGCGTGGATGAATAAGGGATTCACCTGGCTAGGGACAAAATTAGGGCAATTTGTGATGCACCAGCCCCCAGGAACAAAGCAGAACTACAATAATTTTTGGGACTTCTCAACTGCTACCACGCCTTCCTTCCCTACAAGGCGGCAGTAGCGGAACCTCTGCATTGCCTACTGGACAAAAGGGCTCTGTGGGTTTGGGGTCGCTGGCAAGCATTGGCATTTCAGGCGGTAAAGGACATTTTTACTTCCAACAGCTTGCTGGCACACTTTGACAAGCGACTGCCAGTTGTCTTGGCCTGTGATGCATCACCATATGGGGTAGGGGCAGTCTTAGCTCACGTGCTGCCGGATGGCCGCGAGGTCCCTGTGGTATACTATTCCCGAAACTTGCAAAAGCTGGAGCGCAACTACGCGCAGATTGACAAGGAGGGTCTGGCTATAGTTGCAGGGGTAAAGAAATTTCATGACTATTTGTGCGGCCGGCACTTCACAATACACACAGACCACAAGCCCTTGCTAGGACTGTTTGCCTCCGGCTGCCAGACACCACAAATGCTTTCACCGCGGGTCTTGCGGCGGTCCATCTTCCTTGCGGAGTACCAGTATGGCCTGCGCTACTGACCAGGGAAGGTTATGGGCCACGCAGACGTATTCAGCCGACTGCCGCTGCCTTCCATGGACCCAGAACCTGCCCCAGCTTACCAGATCATGTCATTGGGAGTCCCTTCTGGGCTGCCCGGTACACGCTACGGACATTGCCCGATGCTCCAGGAAAGACAAGACCTTCTCAAGGGTTCTGGACTGGGTATGGAGGGGATGGCTGGCGGCCCGGGTGGGGTCAGAGTTCTCTGCGTTTGTATCCCACCAGGACAAATTGTCTGTACACAAGGGGTGTCTGTTGTGGGGAAATAGGGTGGTGGTACCCCTGGTTTTAAGGCAGCGGGTCCTCAATGCACTATATGAGACACACCCCGGTATTGTGCACATGAAGGTGCTAGCCCGCAGTTATGTCTGGTTGCCAGGGATCGATGTTGCCATTGAGTCCTGGGTAGCTCATTGCCAGCCATGCCAGGAGACTCGGCCAGCTCCGCCTAGAGCCTCAGGTCAGCAGGGGAACACACACTAAACCCCTGGTCCTGCCTGCATTTAGATTTTGCGGGGCTCTTCCAGGGACAGGTATTCTTCCTGATCATAGATTCCCAGTCCAAGTGGCTAGAGGTAATCCCGGTAGCATCCACTTCCACCAGGGCGACACTAGGAGCGC
This sequence comes from Heteronotia binoei, assembly GCF_032191835.1. Classification (NCBI taxonomy): domain Eukaryota; kingdom Metazoa; phylum Chordata; class Lepidosauria; order Squamata; family Gekkonidae; genus Heteronotia; species Heteronotia binoei. Next base: position 65,553,561 of record NC_083233.1, read on the forward strand.
CCCGAAGGATTTTCGCCACACACAGGTTGCCAGACACCCTTGTCTCGGACAACGGGACAGCATTCACTTCAGCCGAGTTCCAAGACTTTTGTGGCTGAAATATAATAAAGCATATAAGGTTGGCCCCCTTCCATCCCGCCACAAACTGCCAAGCGGAGAGGATGGTGCGGGCTACCAAAGAATCGCTTCGCCGCATCGTCCAGGGCGACTGGGACGCCCGTCTAGCTGAATGCCTGCTCGCCCAACACTACACCCCTAGTATAGTAACCGGCCGAAGCCCAGAAGAACTGCTTAGCACATTACTAAACCGCATGCACCCAGACCGGGCCCCAAACCTGCAGGAGGTACTGGAGATGGTCCAGGTGCCCATAGGGTTCGACACAGGGGACCTGGTGTTCACTAAAAACTTTGGAGGGGAAGTGGCATGAATACCCGCCCAAGTCTCCAGGGTACTGGGGGCCATAATGTATGAGGTCACCTCAGAAGAGGCGACACATAGACCAGTTACGGCCCCGTGAGGCACCAGGGGGCAGGGTAGCAAGCCCTGATACCTCATCGGCTGCCAGTCCGGAAGTGGAGACAGAGGAAGCAACAGCTGACATCATGGGCTGTAGTGTGGGAGGAGGGGCTAGTAGGAAACTGCAGAAATCCACAGACACCTTCAGGGGTGGAATTCTAGCGGGAGCTCCTTTGCATATTAGGCCACACACCCCTGATGTAGCCACTCCCCCCAAGAGCTTACAAAAGAGCCTTGTAAGCTCTTGGAAGATTGGCTACATCAGGGTGTGTGGCCTAATATGCAAAGCAGCTTCTGCTAGAATTCCACCCCTGGACACCTCCATTAGTGAGCAGAAGAAATGCATTCTATGTGAGCCGCTTTGGATTCAGCTTTAGATCTGCAAGTCCTTCTTCCTCAACAGTCAAAACCAGAAGAGATGGCAGATGTAACTAATTGGGGAAGGGGAAAAAGGTGGTCCTGCAAAGGAAAGTCTATTGGGTATATAAGGAGAACTCTTGATTTCCTTCAGCTAAAATACAACATAAGTTGCCGTTTTCCCTCTGAGAAGGAAAACATGGGCTTAAGGCTACACTGCTTTATAAATACACAGTCTGGCTTCTTTTAACAAGCTGGCCAGGAATTGGTGAAACCTTGAAAACTGGTTTAACTAATTCAGCAGAACTAATTCAGAGAATTAATTCGGTATCCTGGAAACATAAGGTTGTTCAGCAATTGCAAATGTTTCAGCTTCTTTTATGCTAAATAAATCCTTTATGGGCACACAAGGTACCCAGCTGAATATTAATATATATATTTATATATACATACACATACGCACACATATATATACCAGGTCCTTTCTTGTAAATAATACAGTGTACTGAGAAGCAATATGAAAACCTCACTGGTGTAGATTCTGGAGCCGCATATATATTAAACGATTACAAAGTATTAACTTTGGTGTTTAAACACTATTTTTTCCCCTTTTTTAAGTTAGCAGGTACATAAACTTCTAGAAGGTGGAGGACAGCAGCAAAAAAAGAAATCATACATTGCTATTTACTTGGTAAAACAGACTTAGTAGTATAAGCCTTCAGTGTATCTGGATTAGTTAATAAAGCTTTTGGGTATTTTCTTCCTTCTTGATAAGTTGATTAGTATTACAAAATAGCTTACATCATGTTCAGAGAGAATTTTCCCCACCAATGCACAAAACAAAACAAAAAAACCTCCTCCAAACCTTCTTTACATTTAAGTGAGTACCTTTCCTTCATATATTATATGCAACAATTATAACATCTTACTAGACTTTCAAAAAATCAGTTTTTTTCAACAGCAAATATGTTCCAAATGCAAGTAAAAAAAGAAGCTGGAGAATCGGCCAGTTATTAAAAAGCAAAATGGGAAAAAAAGTATATATATAGTTCCCTGTCAGTGAAGGAGAGTTAGAGTTGGGCCAACTCTACATCAAAACTTTAGTGCCGTTGCTGGATGTTACGTGAACTGGGTCATCTGAAACACTCCCAATGTTAACAGTGCCGTCCGAAGCAGAGTTACACTTAGTGAAGTCAGTGGGTTTAGAATGGTGTGACTTTGCTTAGGACAGCAACGCAAACATTACCCTCCACAAAAAAAAATGTACCTGCCTTTAAGAAGTTTGATTAAAAACAAATCTGCAGATCATGCTGTTTCCAGAGGCAGAAATCCTCAAGCCACTTCCTCTAGGTTTTTCACGTCTGCCATGAATAGATCGGTCCTATCGTTAAGCTGGAACAGGACATTGTAACGTACACACAGCTGCTGCTGAAAACAGCAGTTGTGCACCCAGTTCCCTCATCTCCATAATATTTAGTACAACATACTCATGGTTGTTTGGGATGCTGAAGAGAGGAGTGATCCAAATGTTATAAGGCTCAATGAACTGAACACTACAGCCTAGACTTCCACACCTTTTCAGCCTCTACCATGCTTTATCCTACATGCCCATTCATTTCTCCTTGCTGGAATTTTCTCTAGCACACCCTAAAGTGCAGTTCAAAGGACGAAGCCAGCAAAACCAGGGCTGTTTGCTTTGAAAGCTAGTGAGATGGGAGCAAGTCTTTGCATCATCAGCTATGGGACAGGGACGGAAGAAAAGTCTAAGGCATGTCGCTTCAGCCTGCTGATGTTAGATGTCAGATCAGCAGCGGTGTCCGCAGACAAGGTTACATGAGCACCAAGCTCCTAATCGGGCATTAGAAGGAAGGAGGGAAAGAGTTAAAGCTAACAAATAGAGGTTTATAGGCAATATATAACATTCGTCTTTGAAAGTATTCTATAACTGAATTAATTACACTGCTAAAAAGCTGATTTTCGGGCTAGCTTTCCTGAGCCCCTTATATACAATATTTTCCAAACACCAAACTTAAGATGTAATTACATTTAAAAACAGCAACAAAAACTCAAAACCCTGGCAGTTTGTGACCTATAATATATAAGCCCCTTAAAATATATGCTCCAGGACAGGTTAAATATTTATATAGACCCCAGCACTGGAGTTGTCTTCTGCCTAATCCCCCACCCTGTACCCCCAAAAAGTGCAAATAAACTTGCCAAAGTAAAACAGAGCTCTCTGCTGGCTTTTGGTTGTGAATGCGTAATTCATTTACTCTGAAGCAGACCCAGTTGATGCAATGGAACTACTTCAGAGTGCGTGATGTCAAGACTCACAGTTACAGAGAAGATATGCTTCATATGGATCATCTGCTATTGTTAATGCAGTAATCAAGGGTCTCTCTCAACAAAAGACATGAAACAGAAAAAAATCTCCAGGTGTCACAAACTGGCTCATATTCCAAAATCTGGACCAGACTGAGCCATTTTCGAAGACATTTGCCAGCTCAAAAGAGGCAGAAAAAGTAGTCCTTTTCAGATGTTACTTTCACGCATACTGGGAGACCAGTAATCATATATAGATCCTCCCAATACATGCAGTTGCCATCTTGTCTGAATGGAGCAACATGCTTATTTTGCAGGTGCAAATCTCTTTGGCAACCACTGGATTTTCTGAGTGTATCTGGAAGATCATGGGTAGCGTGGACTCCTGATAAGTGTGTGTGTGCAACATCTAGGAAAAAAGCCATTTGTCATGAAACCCAGTTCTTTTTGCAACCCAATTCTGCCTCCGTTTGTTACAGAATTGGGGGTGGCAGGGAGAAAGAGAGAATATTTCTCTTGGAGACTTCTTGGTTTACTGAAGTCTCAACTCCCTACCAAATTATGACTCCCTCTCAGATAAGATGGATTTAAAAACAAGATTAATAAAGTTCTGCCTTCAAGTAACATTTTGCCTATTTTTGTTTCTATTAAGAAAAGAAAGATGGAGAACTCGAAAGTCTGTTCTAAAAAAACACAAATGTGTTGATAAAAGTTGTTTTTTTTTTTTTAACATACTTAGAACGGTTATCAAACGAAGCAACGAGGACTGAGGTCACTGCATCAACCCTTCCTTCCCACCAGCATTGTGATTATGCATCTTTAGATCTCTGTTGGGAAGTTCCTGGTTGCCTGATGCAGAGGCAGGGAAGGTTGTAGTAAGGTCTGTTAGCTGCCCTTCTATCTGCGTCCATGAAGACATTGATTCGTGTACCGTGATCGCGTGCTCCTCCATTTGACGCTGAAGACTGTCCATCTCCTGCCTTTGGAAATCAAAGTAGGAAGGGGGTGGTGACGGAGAGGGAAGCAATCAGTCAGATGATAAACACTAGTGATGGACAGATGTCACCAGAGACAAGACAGAGTATAACTTCCCATCTGAACCTGAAGTGCTATTTGTCGGGTTTTCTTAAAAAAACGTTATTCTAGATGACCTTCTGGAACTTGTCTTGGGTCTGATAATTAGTGATCATATTTGTATTGCCTCACATTGGAAAACAAATCAGTACCCAATGCAAAATCCCAAATTTGCTTGTCCAAATATGTTGTCCAAATCAACATATTATGGAAGATTAAAATCCCTGCTGTAACAAATTCACTGACAAACAGGAATTATTTGTAAGGCTCTGGAATTGTAAATAACCATTTGCTTGTTTGTTTTGTATCAGCTGGTTAACTTGATAATTACTGGGAGAGGACTGTCAGCTATATGTATTGATACACTGTGTACTTGCTTGTGGGTGTAGATAATTAAACCTGAAACTAAGAAATTATCTCAAGTGAGGGATAAATGGGTGGCATCCCATAGCAAACAAACCAAACATTCTCCTAAAAAACTCGATTTGACTAAGCCCCAAGAATACAAGCCTGTTGGGTTATAATGAGGCCATGTGATGAAGGGGTCAGAGCCTTGCAATCAGGTTTGAATCCCTACACTTTCATCGGACCATGCTGAATGACTTGAGGCCAGCCGCACACTTTCAACCTAACCTACCTTACAAGGTAGTTGTTAGGTCAAAATGGAGGAGAACAAAGTGGGGGGGGGAGGGACTTATGGCCTGCAGATAAATAATGGCTTGGTCAATTTGACCAATCTTTTAGCATTCAGCTAACAGAAGGGGAGGTTCAGTATTTTTCTCAGTCACATTTTTGCTTGGGTGTGAGCCAGTGGATTGCCAGCCATGCCATCAATGGGTAGAAGTCCCACGTCTACTCCTGATATGGCCTATGGTGCTGGAGACAACAAAGAATGCCCCTCCGGTTCCTGAGACTGGTTTCTCATGATCCCATTTGATCAAACTTTTGGATCAAAAGCTCACCAAAGCCCTCAGACACTGAACGGGACTGCTAAATGTTAATGACACACAGTTAAACGAGATTTACTCACTTGAGTTGCTGGAGGCAGCTGTTGAGGTTCTTTAAAGGCTCTTTACTCACAGCTGCTGGGGGCTTCAACAGCTCTTCCAGCAATGCTGCGGGGACAGGGCAGTCAGGGATCTTCACCGGAGTCACGGGATTTGAAGAATTTGACTCTCCCTTCAGTTCTTTCCTCTTTGAAAGGGGGGAAAACTCATGTCAGAAATAAGCAAAGCAGCTTTCTTAGTTCGTAAGCCATTCCAAGCAGGCCTCTGGTGAGGCAGCGTACATTTTCCCACCATAAATAAAAGGACCTTTCCTCCATATGCATGTGGCTCAACAGCAGAGCCTCTGCTTTGTGTGCAGAAGGTCACAGGTTCAGTCCCTGGCATCCCTAGTTAAAAGGAGCAGGTAGCAGGCGGTGTGAAAGTCTTCTGCCTGAAACCCAGGAGAGCCACTGGCAGCCAAAGTAGACAATGTTGACTAATACGGACCAGCAGTGTTCCCTCCAAGGTGAGTTAGTGTGAGCTAGCTCACAGATGTTTAGCCTCCAGCTCACACATTTTTGTCTTAGCTCAGGAAGGATGACCCCAGAGCACAATAATTTATGCAGTAGCTCACAACTTTAACGCCAGTAGCTCACAAAGTACAATTTTTGCTCACAAGACTCTGCAGCTTAGACGAAACACTGCTGACCAGTGGCATGACTCAGCATAAGGCATCTTCACCTGTTCATAGTAGCCAAGTCGAAACTAGAACATTTGAAGTCAGACTCTGTGATTTCTTACCAGTAACAGTTCAAATCAAGATGATCACAGAAAACTGAGAAAAGTCAGTTTGGACTTAGCAAATAATAAGGACACGTATAGTACTGTTGTGTTTAAAGCACTTCACCTACACTCTTGCAATCTCTATGACAAGATATTATTCCCAAACTAAAGCTAGCTAGAGGCAAGATTCGTAAGCTCAGCCCCTCAGCCACTGTGCTTCAATAATTTCAAGAACACTTGTTCTGTAATTGATGGCGTTTGAGAGAGTTGGAAAGGAACCATGAATTATCAAGGGTTCACTCCCAAGCCACAAGCACTGCTGCGGAGAATAGTAAACCAGCTGGTACCTGTGTGGGCAACGCAACAGACAAGGTTGAAATCTCTGCTTAGGGAACTCAACAGGCATGCAGGAAGTTATGACATTGCAGATTAATCAAATGGGGGGAAGCTGCCTGATAAAGAATGAGTGTACTCCAGCAGGAACAGAAAGGAGAGAGTAGCTGAGAGGCAATTAAAGGGGAAACTAGTGGCAGGAGGGGAGTCTACCTGCACAAGCCCCTGAACACTTTCAGAATGTTGGAGAAGAACGGGGTGGGGGGTGGGGTGGTAGAAAAAACCCAGCAGGAACTCTTTTGCATATTAGGCCACACCCCTGACACCAAGCCAGCTGGAACTGAATTCCTGCTCAAAAAACCCCCCTGGAGCAGAATATTTGGAGGGATGGGATTTTAAACTGTTCCACCCACCCCTAATATTTCTCACAGGACCCCCAGTATGTATTCCTAAATGGTGTTCCTTCAAGTCTCGGCTTAAACATCCACAGAAGGAGGCAACACAACTTGTAGATCGTCAGCAGTCCACTACAATGATCTGGCTAGCCTATGACGAAGGAAAATATGGAACTATGGTAAGCTTTGCTAAAACAGAATGCTGCCATCTAGAGGAGGAGAAAGCCTGTCGCGTAGAGCAGGGGTGGCCAATGGTAGCTCTCCAGATGTTTTTTGCCTACAACTCCCATCAGCCCCAGCCATTGGCCATGCTGGCTGGGACTGATGGGAGTTGTAGGCAAAAAAAACATCTGAAGAGCTACCGTTGGCCACTCCTGGTGTAGAGCATCTTTATGGGCAAGAACTGTGGCTGGCTGGATCCTGCTATTATTATTATTTATTTTGGTAGATTTATATTCTGCCCTTTTCCATAACGGGCTCAGGGCGGATCACGAATATAGTAAAAGCAGTTAAAATCCAACAATAAAATAATAATATACAGTTAAAACAGCACAGCTCAATAAGATATAACATAGGCGGGGCGGGAACATTTTGCAGATTAAAACATAGATATCAGCCCAAATATGATAGTTAGTGTTTCCAATATATATATTAGAAACACTAACCATGAAAAATAGAATATGAACTGGTTCAGTGATGTGAGGCTGATTTGTTTTATGCTGGGAAAGGAAGACAGTAGTGTGGGGTTGCTTTGCAAGTGGATTCCAAAATCTACAGTGAGGAAAGCAGGTTGGTCCCACAGAGTGCAATACAATGCAGAAGTGTGTCTCCCTTCAGAAAATGCAGGAACTACTGCTCCAGGGGATGGGAAGAGACAATTAGAAGCCTGCCAAAGAGAACTAAAAGGATTTCTGGGTGAGGTACTGTCTGTACCTTGAGGCTGTCTGAAAAGAAGCGACTGTGGGCCCTTTTCCCCAGCATCTGTCTGAAACTGCCAGTGCTGGGAAGGAAGGCTGGGCCCAGAACCCTTGAGGGAGATAGACTTGAATGCAAACACCTGCTGCTCAGGCAACACTTCTACTGGGCATCAGATCACCCACAGGACATGGCTAATGCCAAAAGGCAAAAAAACCTTATTGTTCACTGGCCACTTAACTTCAAGAAGCAGCTCTTGAGCTAACTTTTAACCTTTCACATTACCCTTGCTTTCCTAGCAGAACCAGAGTTCGCACTCCATCTCCTTTCCCATATTTAAATAACAAAACCTTGTTTGGAAATTATACTTCAGGCTTGTGAATGTCATAAGGGCCCTAAATGCTGGGAACTTTTATTTTTAAAGTTAGCTTCAAGTCCAGGAGCACCTTTGAGACCACCAAGGTTTTAGAAGTATCAGCTTTCAAGAGTCAAAACTCCCTTTCTTCAGATACCAGGTATCTGATGAAGGGTGCTTTGCGGGGGGGGGGGGGTTTAGAAAAAGCCCAGCAGGAACTCATTTACATATTAGGCCACATACCCCGACATCAAGCAAGCCGGAACTGCGTTCCTGTGCATTCCTGCTAAAGAAAAAAAGGCCCTGGTTCTTTGACTATCAAACGCTTACACCCTGAAAATCTTGTTGGTCTCTAAGGTTCAACTGGACTCTCAAATCTAGCTCTTCTACTTCAAACTAATACGGCTACCCTCCGTATTATAAACTACTTATTTTGAGAGACAGACAGACAAAATACATCTTTCTTTCTTTCTTTCTTTCTTTCTTTCTTTCTTTCTTTCTTTCTTTCTTTCTTTCTTTCTTTCTTTCTTTCTTTTCTATTTTTGCACAGAAATTCATAGGCCTGGTTAAACATGTCATGGTCTATCTTAAGTTACAAAATATCCAAAAATGAAAACTGTTGCAGCAAAAGACAGTCTTGTGCCACCTTGAAGATTAATGTGTTTCTTATGGCTTTTGAGAAACCAAGCCAACATCATAAAATGCATGAAGTTGGCAGATTTATATACACATCCAGATACATGTTTTGAGAAATAAAGTGTTGTTAGCAGCTGGGTGACCCCAACAGCTACCATTTCCCCCTACCCTCGTGGGTGAGATAAGCAAATGAGGATAAGCGGGTTCTGTTCCTCAAGAGCTTTTGTCGCTATGAATAATTTCACCGGACTCCCTTCTCCTCCTGTTTGACAGTTGCTCCAGGAGAAACCAGCTCCTTTCCCCTTTTGCAACATACCTTCTTCATCTTCCCATGTTTCAAGTCCAGCTTCAGCTGCTGGTTCTGTTGGAGCAGCGTCTTCATGCTGTTCTTCAGTTCGCTCACTTTTGCCTGAAGCATGAACCTATCCTTCTGGGTTAAGGACAGATCGTCTCGAACCATCTCCAACTCCGCCTTGATATTCTAGGAGGAGGAAAGAAACGAACTCCCTTGGAGCCTTCCACGTCTGATACAGAATTTGAAGTCAAGGGGAAGCTGGGAGAGCACGTAAAGAACAGCACCGGCTTTGCTTTGAAGACACCGTAATTGTTAGACTCTTGGATGTTCTGGCCCAGGGTTGCCCAACACGGTGCCTGCGAACACCCTGACACCCACGGAGGTTTACAGACAGGGTTGGCGTGTGGGAGTTCGCAAAGTAGGTGGCTGCTTCGGGCGCCACCTCACGGCAGGGGCAGGTACCCCCTCCCCTTCTCTGCTCACACCAACCCTTATCCTCTTTCCAGCTCCCTCTGAAGTGGGAGAGGGCCGGGCACGGGGAGAGCCGAGCCGTGCGTTCTTTCTGAGAAGAGGCTCTGAGGAATGGGCGGCCCTCTTCCTGGCTCACTCTGAAGCAGGAGAGGGGCGGGCCAAGCTGTGTGTTCTTGAAGTGGGAAAGGGCCGGGCACAGGGTGGCCCAAGCATTTGCACTTTGTGTGCCCTAATGATGTCACTTCTGGTGACATCATTGGGCTGTGTGTGCGAAGCAATTAGAGCACTGGGGGGGGGGCGTGGGGTTCGGCCTGGGGTGCCAGAAACCCTAGAGCCGGGCCTGTTTACAGACAGCAGCTGAGGCCACTGTAGACAGGGCTTGTCATTGACTGCTCGCATTGAAATAAAAGGGTTTTCCACTGAAAGATGAGGCGTGATAAGAATTGCAGATTTATACCCCATCCTTCTCTCTGAATCAGAGATTCAGAGCAGCTTACAATCTCCTATGTCTTCTCCCCCCACAACAGACACCCTGTGAGGTGGGTGGGGCTGAGAGGACTCTCACAGCAGCTGCCCTTTCAAGGACAACCTCTTCCAGAGCTATGGTTGACCCAAGGTCATTCCAGCAGCTGCAAGTGAAGGAGTGGGGAATCAAACCCGGTTCTCCCAGATAAGAGTCCGCACATTTAACCACTACACCAAACTGGCTCTTGGATTTTCCTTAGTCAGTGTTTAGTTCCATTCCCCCTTCAGGCTTTCCTTCTTTCAAGGAGAGGTGAGGAGAGAGATGTTCCATTCAGCTCCACCTCCTGATGCAGCCATTTTGGGTTTGGTTCTGCCTGCCACAGCAGCCATTTTGGGGTGGCATGCACCCACCCCTCTCGAAATTCCAAAGCTGCCCACAGCTCAAAAAAGCTTGGGGAACCCTTGCTCTAGCCTCTACAAAAAAAGGCTGTTTAATGAGTCTTTCTCCCCGATTATAGCCGACTAGGTCAGTTCTTTTGGGAGAGGTCAGATTCAATACCTGCAGCACCAACTGTACGCCTTCTAACTCTTTGTGGTTGCGCTGCTCCGTCAGGTCCAGCTGCTGCTTCAGGGTCTGGATTTCTCTCTCCTTCTGATCTACCTCCCACTTCAGGTCTTCAACCTATGTGTAGGAAAAATATGTTAAAACCCAATCAAGCCCCCAAATTTCAAGCCTTCAGTCCTGTGCAGAGTAACATTCCACTGAAGCCAATGAGAATTTTACAGCCAAGGGGTTTGTGCAAGAGTGCAAAAGAAACAGAGGATGCTGCGCCCCAAATGGAGACTTACAGCGCTGACACTCAGGTACCTGCCCACCTCCGCAGTCAAGGACAAGCAATAGTCATGATCAGAAACAACTAAGCAAAAAATACATTTACAAATTACAATTCTATTAATCAATCTCAATCTTGATACAAAGTTACCAATAATCCAAAATCAACATAAGAATTCATCAAGCCTCTCAAAATCTTTAATCCATCTAATTTTACTTGGAAAAGGTCTTCCTTTCCATTCTTCTCCCACTCTTCCTATAAAGTGCTCGTACAGTCCGAACCTTAAATAAAGCTCATGCAGAATTTGAAATGTTGTGATGTCTTCATTAATTTTACAATTATAAGTAGATTGATAGATAGATAGATAAATTTATTGTCATTGTTCTCAACAAAAAGAGAGCAACGAAATGAGGTGCTCTTCCACAAAACATACCAACACAACAAACACACATATTCATATTCATACCATTTAAATACATCTAAAACCATTTAAACCATTAAAACCATTTAAATACATCTAAAACAGATAAACATTCATAAAACCATTTAAACCATTTAAATATATCTAAAACAGATAATCCTTCATAACCCTGCATTTAGCCTAACCACAGCACGTGGATAGAAACTGTCCTTAAATCTGTTTGTCCTAGCCTTCAACACTCTATATCGTCTACCTGACGGTAAGATCTCAAATAGCAAATGGCCCAGATGTGAAGGGTCCCTTAGGATCATTTGTATCTTCCTTTTACATCCCATATTATACAGATCCACCAAGTATGGACCCTGAACACTAAGCCTCTGCCTAAATCACCATTTCTCCTAAGTCTTTATCAAAAAGGCACCACCGAAGGCCCGTCTCATTCCAATAAGGACAGTCAAATCTCAAGCACTTCTTTGGAGAAAATCCTCTGCAATTGAGCAATGAGAAGCTGGTTTTGCAGTAAAGTCTGTTCACAAAGGCAATGGCTGAGGTCCACAATTCCTTCCGCCTCCCAAAAAGCAATTTTGCTACACTTTGCAAAGCGACTGTGCTTTAAAAAGAGCACTGCAAATGAACTGAAAACACAAAAAAAACTCATGCAAGCCCTTTGTTTTCCTTAAAAAAAAAGTTTCCCATCAGAAATACATTGGGTTGGATCCAGACTAAAACTTCCATTGGCAGAATGGAATTATCCTGCTTCCACAGAAGCCCACTGACCTCCATGAAATGCTGCTCTTGGGAATAGGGATCCTTGAGGAACAACATGGAGCCGGGGCAGAGGTCTACAGTAGGAAAGCAGAATCAGTGGATATTGCACATTTGCTCTGGACCCAAGATAAAGGTGGACCACAGTACCAGCGAATCAGCCCAGGGCACAGCCAACTGCCAGCCAACCACCTCTGAGCACAGCCACAACCACTGCAGAACTGGAAAAACCAGCATACAGGAGAAGCAGAGTTTCTATCACCTTGCAGCAGCAACTGCTGTTAGCAGCAACAACTACATGCACCTCAGTGGGGTGCAGAATTTTAGCATTAGCTTACTGGTGCAGCAAAACAGTGCCTTGCATAGGCACAAGGGTGAGTTAACAAGGAGGGGCCGTGGCTCACTGACAGAGCATCTGCTTGGGAGGCAGACAGTCCCAGGTTCAAACCCTGCTGCCCAAAAAAACTTCAGTTAAAAGGGTCAGGTAGGAGGTGATGTGAAAGACCTCAGCCTGAAGCCCTGGAGAGCTGCTGCTGCTCTGAGTAGACAATACTGACCTTGATGGACCAAAGGTCCGATTCAATATAAGGCAGCTTTCATGTGTTCATGTATTAAAAGCATCGCTTAACTGTACTTTACAGCAAATCATGTTCAGTGGTGGCGAGCAGTGAATGAACCACATTAAAGCTTTTACCTCTTGATTTTCCACAGGCTGCTGGCTGAGCTGTTCGTCCAATTGCTTCCGCAGAAGCTGAAGCTGGGACCGGGCTTCGGCCAGCTCTTGCTGGAACTGGGATACTTCTTCAGAATGCTTCCCCTCGTTGGCCCTAGAACAACAAGGAAGACTCAAAACAGCTGCCTTTAGCCACAGTTCTCAAAGTGCTGCACAAGCCTCCCAGAAAAAGACCAGACTCATTCCTTAATTCCACGACTGGTCCAGTCAGATTGCATAGATTGATGGGACCATGAAGCTGAGCCCTAATCTCTGTCATGGGTGCTATGGAGATGACTGCAGATCTCTTCTACTAACTGGCAAGTGATTGGAACTGCTCCTTCTTTGCTCAGGCTTCTTATCATTTCCCGAGATGGCCCTAACTCAGGGACTCTTAAAATCCGACTGCCTAGAGCTGCCCAAAACCCAAGGGACCAACATATAAGCAAATCTCAGCTGGGCGGTCTGTTACTTTTTGTCGCTCTCAGGGAAACAAAAGCATTTTTTCCCCTTAGCAAAGCTTGCTATAAATACACTTGATAGATCTGCTTGAGACCAACTATTTCAATAACTGTGTTCTTGAAAAAGTGCTCTGGGAAGCGGAGAGGCGGGACTATGTTGCCTGTCAATCATTCCTGTGCACAGCCAATCAGCTACCAACCCATCAACAAAAAGTCATAAGGCAACTTTGTAATGGTTTTGTCTGCTCCCTTCCAGAGGTCATTGCCAGTAGACTCTAAGAGGTTTTTGCATTCAGTAGAGGCACAGGACGGGCCCGCTTAAAATCATACACTTAAGCGGCTTTGAGCTAATTTGCTGTCAAAAGAACGGCTTGCTCGAAATTAAAATTAAAAATAAATAAATAATTAGAGAGAGCAGAAGAGCAACTGGCCATCTAAAAGAACAGCTTGCTTCTAATAAAAATATTGCAGAGGGCAGAACAGAATGCAGAAGGAGATCACAGCTTTGGCTCCTAGCACAATGAAGAAAAAGATAACTGCCCCACCTGAGCGCAAATACTCTGTTTGTATTGGTGGCCAGCAAACTCCAGAAGGCTTGTGCATCTGGTTAAAAAAATGTTTGGACTGGCTTAAGCTCCAAATATAAATATATGCATTTAAGTGTCATTGAGTGGATGAAGAGAACTTGATGTAGAAGATGTTGCAGAAGAGCATTTACAATTAGTTGTTACAAGAAGCTGGTAACCCTGGAAGAATTTTAGGAAGTCCATTGATGAAATGAGCCTACATCCGGATGCTCATAGGACTTTCTTTGTAATATTGAAATGTGAGAATGGACCTCTGTTAATTTACAAAGGTTTTTAAATGGTTTTATTAAATCTTGTTAGCCAGCACATCACAGTATTTGTTTATTTCATCGCCCTTCCAGAGGCTATCTGAAATCTCTCCTGAGCTCTCCCTCCTTGGAACACAATTTCCTGTTAATCAGGAAGGTTGATTTAACTTCAGGTGGGCCATCATGTACCCTATACACAATTGTTTGCAAAGCACATTAGCCCAGTGTGCTTGGTGTTTCAGTAGCTGCTCACAGGCACAATTAACAAAAATGTATGTGTTCTGACTTGACAGTCCTTCCCCAGTGAATTAATGGCTAAACTAAGAATCTGAATAAAGTAAGTTCTACATCAGCGGGGAACACGAGGCTTATCGTTCAGTGATAACCAAACTTTGCCACTTTCTTGAGCAAACAATTATTCCAACAACAGTTACTAAATTCTCCCCAAAATACCATAAGAAACACGGATCATTCTCATACTGAAAGGGTTACATTCCTGCAAATGTAACCCTTCTCTAAGCAACTTCAGAAGGATGGCTGGGGTATCAGTAGAGACTACACCAGGAGATATTTCATTACACTGTCAAACGAGATGCACTTGTGCTCAGAGTGGGGGAAGATGGAAGAGGAGAGGGAGAGATGAAAACTGCCTAGCAAGAAGGAGAAATGACAAGACCAGAAAATCACAAAGCAGCAGAACCCCAATGGCCTTCTGCAGGCACATACACAGTAATCAATAGCTACACATTCAGAGCTGGCTTCAAAGAGACAGCTCCTTAAGGCCCTAGAAGCAAACCAGATGCATATGTTTCTCCTGAAATATGAAAAGCAATCTTGCAGTCTCATCAAACACCATTCTGAGAAATGCAGCACTGAGTTGGATCAGGATACTCACTGAAGCTTGTCCACTTCGGTCTGAAGGGCTTGGATGAGCGTTTCTTTGGCCTGCAGCTCTCGTTTCACCTCGCTGAGCTCAAGGGCAGCCGCTTTATAATGACGGCGATTATGGGCCGCCTCTGCTTTGGCTGTTGCAACCTATGACAGCAAAACTGCATTACTGTAACTGCCATATTCCAGCTTTTCAATGTGGAAAGCACTCTTTTAGGCACTTAATAAATGATGCATACAACAAATAAGTGGGGTGCTAGATCAGATCAAGCCTGGACTCTCCCTAGAAGCTAAAATAACTAAACTGAGGTTATTGTATTTTGATCACATCATGAGAAGACAAGGTTCACTGGAAAAGTGAATAGCACTAGGAAAAGCTGAAGGCAGCAGGAAAAGAGGCAGCATGAGATCCATTGGCTCAATCAAGGAAGGCACGGCCCTCATTTGGAAGAAGAAGAAGAACTGCAGAGTTATACCCTGCCCTTCTCTCTGAATCAGAGACTCAGAGCGATTTACAATCTCCTATATCTTCTCCCCCCACAACAGACACCCTGTGAGTGGGACTGAGAGGGCTCTCCCAGCAGCTGCCCTTTCAAGGACAAGTCCTGCGAGAGCTATGGCTGACCCAAGGCCATTCCAGCAGCTGCAAGTGGAGGAGTGGGGAATCCAACCCGGTTCTCCCAGATAAGAGTTCGCACACTTAACCTCTACACCAAGCTGGCTCTCCAGTAAGACCTGAGCGAGATGTTAATGACAGGAGAATGTTAATCCATAGGGTCAACTTAAGCTGGAAGAGGCTTGACAGCACTTCACATACATATGACATGTACGTATGTAAATAATATAGTTACCAACCAGAGAGATTAAACTTCTTTACAAACTATTCCTGAAGAGGAAAGAAGGCAATACATTTAAAATTCTGTTATCTACCTGTTTAAAGAGGGCGGTATCCTTCAAGAAACCTGGGCCTACTTGCCTGTAGAACTGTTTGGCTGCTTTTGAAATCTGCAGGCTCATGAAGCTCACACGGATCTGGGCCTTTCAAATACAGAACAGTCACAAGGGCTGGACTAGAGCCACCCAAGTGAGTTTCATGGCTGACGGGGATTTCAACCCAGGGCTCCCCAATCCTAGTCCAAAACTCTAGCTGCTACCCCACACTGACTTTCAAGCATAGTACTTAGTGTACCATAATGGGTGTTCATAATGCACTAGAGTTGGTTATTAATTCATTAGATGACACCTGTTTACATTTAATATAATATTGTAAGTGACGTCATTATTACAGAGTGGTAGCGCAGGGGCTAAGAGAATGGAACTGTGGGTGGTTCCTGGTTCAAATTCTGCGTTTGCCGAAAACTCACTGCGTGGGTTCACGGAAGCCATCCTCACAGCCTTAAGAACCCCCCCTCCACCTCCAATCTGCAGGATAATAAACCAGACTTATAGGGCCATTAGGAAGAACACAAGAACATAACGAAGCACTTTGACAACAGAAAGGGCTATATAAACGTCAAGTGTTATTATATATCTTCTCCACTTTGGATCCAAGACTGGCTTCCAAAATGACTTGCAACAAATTCAAATTTATCACAAAGGCAATGTGCAAGACATTAGGGATTTGGGAGCATGTGTGAAGGCCTATGGCTTGGAAGAGAAAGATTGTGGCTATTATATATTAGCTTCGGATTTGTTTTTCCTTTATTGCATGGGGGAAGACTTGGTGAGGAGAGGTAGCCAGGATGTACTTGTTTGCCTAAGGCCAACTGGTGGTGTTTGGCTACGGCTTGAGGCAGAAGCTGAACAGCAGTGGGGAAGATCTCACGCTCCTAGCCATTCCCTATACCAGCTCTCAGTGCTAAAAGTTCACAGGGATGCCTGCAACTCATCCCAACCTGGATGGCCCAGGCTAGTGCAATTGTGTCAGTTCCTGGAAGCTAGGCAGGGACAGTTGTGGTTAGCACTTGGATGGGAGACCACCAAGGAATACTGGGCGGTCTCCCACTGGGGTTGTAATGCAGAAGCAGTCAATGGCAAACTACCTCTATTTGTCTCGTGCCTTGAAACCATATTAGGTCACCAGAGGTGGAATTCTAGTAGGAGCTCCTTTGCATATTAGGCCACACCCCCTGATGTAGCCAATCCTCCTGGAGCTTACAGTATGCCCTGTAATAAGAGCCCTGTAAACTCTTGGAGGATTGGCTACATCAGGGGTGTGTGGCCTAATATGCAAAGGAGCTCCTGCTAGAATTCCACCCCTGGAGGTCACCATAACACAGCTGCAACTTGATGGCACTTTGCCACGGCTGCATTTCATGCCAAGGTTTTTACCTAGAGGCTCAGGCTGCCTTTAATGCCTGTAATGAAAGTTCTTCGCCAAGCCCGTACCTGTTCTTTAAGGTCATTCACTTTCGTCTTCTCTTTCTCTAGGGCCATCTGCAAGGCTTGAACCAGTTGCTTCATTTGCTGATCCTCCTCTTCTTTGCGCTTCAGAACTGCTTGCACCTGGGGCATCGATAAAACCCAAAGGTGAGTGGGATAAAACCAGACCACATGTTGCAGTGCATTGGGATTCCAGGTGAGCTTTACATATCCTCCCAGCTGCAGTCCATAAAGCAAATCTGCACATTTATTTGAAATATTTACACCCCACCTCTGCATATAAACATCTTGTGAGGCTGCTTATAATAAAAACCCTAAAAACAATACAATAAAACCAAAGATTTAAAAAGTTATCAATAGCAGCAAACACGGACTTAAATACATTCAAACAGCATCAAGCTATAGTGAGGAAATGGGGTGAGGCTGACCCAGATAATTGGGAAAAATGGATCTAACCCCCCCCCCTTTGCTTCCTATCCTTCCCAATTCCATTAGTGGTATATTCCTTAACTTTATTGAGGATCACTGATTGTGATTTTCTTGGTCCTCCCTTTCTTTCATTATTTCTTTATTGTAAATGGCAAGATCTATACCCTGTTGGTGTCATCTAAAGGGAAATCCAAATTAGCATGTAGGGCAAAATTTTAAAAATTTATATTTTTCTGAATTGTTAAGTTTATCTCTGATTCCTTTGCTGCTGTTCTATTCCTCTGTGGCCAAACAAGAATACTGAATGAAGGTCGCTTCTTCCCCTAGTGGCACGCTCAGTGCAATCTCCAAGGATTTTTGTTTCTATGACTTACTTTGGGGTCTCTTTGACCCAAAGTCATGAAATTAACTTTTTGTTTGATGGAGGATTACAAGATGCTTTCTTAAGAAGTCGATTAAAAGAACCACAGTATACAACATGCCTTGGGCATACAGTGATCCTAGATTGCTGACCGAGTGAAAATGCCACATGTACCTGAAGATTAAGCTGCACCAGATCCGCCTCTCTCTTGGCCAGTGCTGCTTCAAGGATGCGATTGTGTTCCCGTAGAGCAGCATTGGACTGACCAAGACCGGTAAGTTTCCCACGTTCGTGCTCAAGTTCAAGCGACAGCTTCTTGTTGATTTCTTCCAGACGCTTTATTTTCCTCCGGAAGCCCCTTGATTCTTGAAGCTGAAAAACCATATGAAATGTTACTGAATAATGAGCAATCCGGGAAGAACAGAAATGTGCACTTTCACAGCAGGGCTTTCTAAGGGTTGAATCCAGACTCAAACTTCCATCAGTGGAATGGAATTTCCCTCTCTCCCCTTCCCACTGATCTTCATGGAATGCTGTTCCGGGGGGCTAGGGGACCCCAGATGGCATGGGAGGGGTGTCTGCAGCAGAAAGGAGGAACTGGCGGCAATTTCAGGTGGCAGGAAATTTAGTCCAGATCCAACCCTAATGTTTTATTTCAGTGCCATCCTTTGAAGGCGAATAGTCCAATGCTCCCAGATATGCATTAACTACTTACAGGGATGGAGACAGGGAAGAAAAGTCTAACCTAGGGGTCCCCAACCTTTCTGAGTCTGTGGGCACCTTGAGAATTGTGAGAGGGGATGATGGGCACCATGCCACTGCAAAATGGCTGCCACAAGAGGCAGAGTCAAGTCCAAAATGGCTGCCACGGGAAGCAGAGCCAAATGGAATACCTCCCTCCTCACACCTTCTTGGAAGAAGGAAAGCCTGAAGGGGAAATGGAAGCACACATGAACTAAGAAAAGCCCAGGTACCTACCAGTCCTCCTCATCCTCCAATGAAAAACCCTTTAAGTTGAATGAGGGCAGCCAATAACAAGCCTTCCCTTTACTATAGAGCCACACACTTTCTGAAAAGTTTGCTGGGCACCATGGCACCTGTGGGCACCACACTGGGGGACTCTGGTCTAAATCATCTTCTAGACAAGCTAGAAAGGCAAAACCTGAAAGGGTCATAGTATGCCAGTAGGTAGTAACAAGAAATATCCAAATGATTTTGGTTTCTTTGTTTCCAAAAGGGGCAAAGAATCATTACCTCATCTTCAAGTTCAAGGACTTTTTCTCTGTATTCCTCCAGCTCTTGGCTGGTGACGGAGATCACTTCTTGCAGTTCCTTTTCGAGCACCATCTTGCTGTGGCCAAGAGCTTGTAATTCCACCTCCAGAGCCTGAATCCTTTCCTGAAGCAAAGATCCACAAAGCCTTATTAGAACTACCACTGCAGCAAGAACACAACTGCTTTGCTGATAAAAAAATTAACAGACCAGTATTCATGGCATACTCTTATCATCTGCAAATGTATGCTGGTCAAGCAGTTGATCAAAATGAAAGCTCATATAATTAGTCAATGGAGATACCTTTAATAGGGTAACAACTCTAAATATATGTTATCTATGCACTTGAAGATGAGTTTGGGCCAAGAAACAGAAAGGGACCTGTAAATCCATTATATTTTTGGCCCTGGAATTAACAGGACCTAAAGCTGGAGAAAACTGTGCATTAATTGGATACAGCCAAAGAAGTAAAGGTAGTCCCTCTGCAAGCACCAAGTTATTACCGACCCATGGGGTGACATCACATCATGATGTTTTCTTGGCAGACTTTTTATGAGATGGCTTGCCACAGCCTTCCCCAGTCATCTACACTTTACCCCCAGTGAGCTGGGTACTCATTTTACTGATCTCAGAAGGATGGAAGGCTAAGTCAAACCTTGAGCCGGCCACCTGAACCAGTTTCCGCTGGGATCGAACTCAGGTTGTGAGCAGAGCTTGGACTGCAGTACTGCAGCTTACCGCTCTGTGCCACAGGGCTCCTGCCAAAGCAGTACTAAGTTTAAAAAGATGTGGTTTAACCCATGTAGTTTAGTGGCTAGATATCAGACTAGAGTCCCAGAGAAGTGGGTTTGAATCTACACTCTGCCATGGAAGTTTGCCTAGTGATCTTGGGCCAGTCACACACTCTCAACCTAACTCACCTCAATGGATTATTGTTAGGATAACGCTTCGAGTTCTCACTAGGAAGAATAAATTAAGAAGTGCTACCAGAACAAAGAAGCACTGCCTGATGCAGATTCAGATCTCACCTGTCTACTGACTTCAGTCACTTTCCTAACCTCGCTAGCCAAGATCCCTTTTTTATCAGAGAGGCCAAAGATGGAGCCTGAGATGTGCAAACCATTTATAAACTCTACCAGCTACTGCTCTACATCACTTCCATGTAATGTCTTCCTTCTGTTTCAGTTCATCTATAACATCCCAACCCAAACTAAAGGCTCTTATGGATAGTGGGTTTCAAGGCCCTTAACAGAGCAACCAGGGAGGGCCAGATATGCTTCTGCTTCAAGTAATGCAAATCTACGGGACGTTTGTCTACCTGGCCTGCCTGGCTCTGTTCTCCATCGGTGATCTGTGCTTTTAGTTTGCTCAGCTCTGCTTCTGATGCTTCCTTTGCAGTGAGGGCTTCTTGCAGCCGCCGACTCAGGATTCCAACAGCATTCTCGTAGGCTTTGTGCTTCACTTTCATCTCCTTCTGTGCTGTGTTCAGGTCAGACCCCAGTCGCTTCATTTTTTGCTTCTGCTCAGTAATGGCCCTAATTTTAAAACAAAACCAGCAGACTTGTTAAATGACTTCTCCAGGACACTGATTCGTTAAAGCGAATACCACGTAATTCTAACGTTCTTCATCCAAGGTCCACAAACCTGTTCCTGCGGTTACCATTCCAAACTCCTGTGTCGTATCTGAACATTCCTATGTTTGTCTGTTCACACCATACATTTATTACGCCCTCTGTATCACTGGAAGGCTAAGTATATTGTCCTGGGCTCCCTTCAATCAAACTGGAGAGCCAGTTTGGTGTAGTGGTTAAGTGTGCGGACTCTTATCTGGGAGAGCCGGGTTTGATTCCCCATTCCTCCACTTGCACCTGCTAGCATGGCCTTGGGTCAGCCATAGTTCTGGTAGGAGTTGTCCTTGAAAGGGCAGCTGCTGTGAGAGCCCTCTCCAGCCCCACCCACCTCACAGGGTGTCTGTTGTGGGGGAGGAAGGTAAAGGAGATTGTGAGCCACTCTGAGACTCTTCGGAGTGGAGGGCGGGATATAAATTCAATATCATCATCTTCTTCAATCACCGCTTATGTACGAACCTTCTGTTTACAGAAGGAGCCTTTCTGCAAACTCTGGATCCATCCATTGCAGAGTCATTTGCATGCCAGGACTGAGAAATCCAAGAGGCACAAATCCTCTTTCCTTGCTAATTAACACGAGGCACAGAAGAGCTTCTCTGGATGCTGTGTAACAAATCTGCTTGTTCCCTCTTCCCCCGTGCTGCCCCTTTAATGATGCCCAAAATGTATCACCTGAAACATCTGCCATGTTTTGCCTCAAGCTTGCTAGAACAGAGCTCTTCCTCCCCCACTCCCTGGAAAAAAAAGAAATCTGGGCTAGAGCTCAGAGGGCATGAATATTAACATTTTATTCAAGTTAATTTGACCAGACTATCAGTAGCACACCCACAGTACACAGCATGTACCATATAACAATGGGATTTATGAGCAGAATGTTGGCAACAATCCCAAAAACAAATACTTATTAATTCCACTGTAGTTTTATACCAACTGGGATTAAAAGCTAAAAGGGATAACAAGCACAAACCGCATTACACAGGCAAATACGTAATTAAACAAGTCACATCGAATAGAGACATATTGTAAGAATCAAATCTCGCCTTTTTAAAAAGCACTGTTCACTTAAAGCCATATAATTTAGGCGCATTAACCTAAGGAAGCTACTTTAAAGAGAATTCAAGGTCACATCAACTGCCTATTTGCCTCTGACAACATACGAGGACAGTAGTGTGGCTTTCAAAATGAGCAAGGATGCTTGTCGATACGTGCCTTTCATTTCAAAGCGACTTTGGGGAGGGGGCCATGGCTCAGTGGTAGTGTCAAGTCCCCTTGCCATGTTAATGCTTTGTTCTCTCACTGCTCTGTTCTGAACCACCTGCAGTGCCGCTTGGAAAATGAAAGTATTTGGGCCCTCTGGCAGTGCCTGCCTCCCAAGGTCATCACTATCTGC
This sequence comes from Heteronotia binoei, assembly GCF_032191835.1. NCBI lineage: Eukaryota > Metazoa > Chordata > Lepidosauria > Squamata > Gekkonidae > Heteronotia > Heteronotia binoei. The sequence continues at coordinate 65,575,842 of NC_083233.1, forward strand.
TAAGAATGTTTTGCTAACGAATTTCATAGTGTGAGAACGTCTGCTTTGTAACAAGTTAATGTTTTGAACTTATCTCGCGCCATAAAGTTAGGCGCGCATGTAACGGCTAACTGCTTCCATATATATTTATTCACTCAACTTGCATCCCGGCTTAATTTCGTCACTGGCTTTGTCAGTGGTACTATCCAGTCATACAATAAACGCTAATCCTGAAAAAATAGAGAGTTGTTATTATTGAAGACAGTCATAGGCCTGACAGGTAGAGCATCTGCTTGGCATGCAGGAGGTCCCAAGTTCAGTCCCTGGCATGCCCAATTTAAATGGATCAGGAATCAGCTAATGTGAAACCCTCTGTCTGGAAGCTGCTGCTAGTCTTGAGGAGGCAATACTGGTCCTGATGGACCCAAGGATCTGATTCAGCATAAGGCAACTTCCTGCATTCATAGCTTTCATGAACCCAGAGCTCATAGACATGAACCCAGAGCTCATATAAGGCAACTTCCTGCATTCATAGCTTTCATGAACCCAGAGCTCATAGACATGAACCCAGAGCTCATATAAGGCAACTTCCTGCATTCATAGCTTTCATGAACCCAGAGCTCATAGACATGAACCCAGAGCTCATATAAGGCAACTTCCTGCATTCATAGCTTTCATGAACCCAGAGCTCATAGACAAAAGCATCGCCAATGAGCACAGCAGCAATTAATAAAACAAGCGACAGCGCTAAAGATTGCACAATAAATAGCAGTAGGTGGTTACCGTGCAGGTACTGACTGCGTGATGTACTTGGAGCAATACATTTAGCAAACCCTTTGGGTAAGCAGATACAGGTTTGGAGAAAGCTTGAGATAGCAATGATTTATCTACGTGGCTCCAGGAGCAGTGCTGGATGCTCAGAAAACTCCCCCAGCTTACCACAGGGCAGAAATCTGACCTTGTAACTCCTGGCTTCAGGTGCTATAGACCAGGGGTGTTGAACTCATTTGTTAGGAGGGCCAGATCTGACATAAATAAGACCTTGTTGGGCCGGGCCATGTCGGGCCAGGCCATGTCTGTACATATTCAATACTAGGCAGCAGAGATATAAACTTTATAAAGGACACAAACACAACTAAAGATTTTTAAAAATTAAAATAAAACAAGCTTAAAACATTAGCACTTGTAGGTCTTAAAGGTGCTTTCTCTGTATTCTTCCCATGGGATCCAGGGAACTGGGCGAAGGAGGCTCTGGCTCTTTTCTTCATTCCCCAGGAGACCAGGACGGGGAGGAGCCTCAGCCAATAGAAGGAAGAGAGGCTTTGCTCAGTAGCTCCTGGGTGATTCAGCAAGCCTTGCAAAGTAGGCTGTGATGCAGAAAGAAGCAAGAGAGAGGGAGAAGGAAGCAAATGACAGCCACTTGCTCATAGGCCTGATAGGAGCCTGATTCAGCCTCTGGGCCGCGTGTTGGTCACCCCTGCTGTAGACTCTTCTCTCTGGCTTTGGTCAAGTTGCTTGACCTGGGCACTGGCATTGGTGAGAAAACCACATCCTTTCTCCTTTTGTGTTTTACACTGAGTCCATTTCATACTCTGATTTCAAACTGATGCTCTGGCTTTGACAAGAACCTTGGCCGCTCTTCACTTCTTGGGTTTTAGCCAAATGTACCCTATCCCTTCCAGTCTACACTAAAATGGCTAAGGAAACACCACTGAGGGCAGCAAACACAGATGCATTTCGCAGACAAAAAGAGAAAGCTTATGAGGTCTCATTGGATCAGTCCATTCGCAAAAGAGGATGCAAGCGTTTCAGTTTCGCAGACCACTTTGGGAGCCTCTAGCCCAGTTTCTTGGAACCTCAGCAGCCTTGTGCGACTGCATACGTGGGAGGGATTTCCAAAAACATTTTTTCTTCTCTCAACTATTTCCTGAAGGCCTGAACTTGTATGTTCTGAGCTTTGGGCCTTCTTCTAAACAGTAGCTGTAGAAAGGTACTGATGCCAGAAGCATCAGAGGCACAAGAGCCCTTTTCTTGTGAACAGGCCACCAGCCCACATCCCTAGTCCCATACGTAATCCCTCTTAATGCCTGGACAGCAAAAATCTGGGCTAAAGAAACTCATAGAAATGAGGCAACATGATGCACTATGTCTGCTGAAATTGACAAAATTATTCCACATGGCTTGACTACACACACTGTTATACTCACATTTTGGTTTCCTGTTGCATTTCCTCTACCTGTTGCTTTAGCGCCTCATTCATCTGGGTGAGAGCAGCCATTTGTTCTCGGTCGAACTGCAAAGACTGAAAAGCAAAAGCTGAGTGTAAGCTGCATATTTCGTACTCCAAAGGGCTTAGATTCGTCAACCACAGTATGATCAATGAATGATGAATTCATATGAAATGATAAACACAATGTTCTCACCGGCTCTCCTCCATCATCCTGAAACCACAAATCTATGCCAAAACATTAGTGCATCCATTTATCCCAGATACTCAGTGGCCACTCCAAGTGACACACAATAATTCCAACAGACAACGGTTTGGGTCAGACACCTTTTTTTTTGCCATCAAGTCTCAGATGACTTATGGCAAGGCACATTCAAAAATGGCTTGTCACTGCCTGCATCACAAACCTGGTATTCCTTGGTGGACTTCCATCCAAATACTAACCAAAGCGGACCCTTGGTGCAGGCTGGGGCATCTAGTTTAATTAATTACCTGCGGGTAGTGTGAAACAATCTAAACATGGGCTAGTCCACCAGTTATTGTTAATTAGGATGCTACAAGACCAGGATCTGACACCATGATTTGGGTTGCAGTGATGTATAAATGCATAAAAAAGCAGCTGAATAGCTTTGACTAGTCTGAGCTCAACAGAGCTTGGAAGCTAAGCAGGGTCTGCCCTGGTTAGTATTTGGATGTTGAACCACCGAGGAAGATGAGTTGCTATGCAGAGGAAGGCAAAGACAAACCGCTTTTGCTCATCTCTCACCTTGAAAACCCTGCTGTTCTGAGGTCACCATGAGCTGGCCGCAGCTTGACAGCACACGATTATGATAATGAACATGGACCACTTTGGCTTGTTCCCAAGTACTGCCTTCTTTAGGCTACAGAGAAAGCTGGCCAGAGTGGCTCAAAAGCAAAGCCTTTCTGGACTTTCACCTCCTCTTGTTATCAGTCTCTCTAACCAATGAAACCAGCACTCTTAGAGACAGCACAATGCAAATGACTGTCTGCAAGCTGAATCTTGGTATCAGAAATGAACTATGGTTAAAATAAACCAGCCATGGTTTCATATTAAGCCTGAACTGAGATGATGTATTTATCTTGGAAGCTAAAAAGGATGGGCTAGAGTTCTGCCACACCTGCAGATGGGTCTCCATGTCATCTCGTTCCTTCTGCGCTGCTTGCAGATGGCTCTCCAGCTCTTCCATCTGTTGCCGAACCTGTGAGACTTCCTTCTCCAGTCTTGATTTTTCCACCTCCACAGATTTCTTCTGCCCCTGAAGCTGTAGGAGCTCCCGTTTCAGTTCCTTCATTTCAGAGTCCAGTCTCTTCTTCGTAGCTTTCAGCTCGCTGATTAACTGATCCTTTGAGCTCGCATCTCTGCGGTATGCTTCCACCATCACCTACATGGCAAACGGGAGTTTTAGATATTCGTTTTTTAAAAAGTAACGGCAGCATAAAATACTAAGGCTACATCTGAGTGTATCATACCCACAAAGCAAAATTGACTCAAGCAAGTCCATCCAACGATTACATAGGCGAATCATTATTTTCTGAATAAATAAATCGGTTTTGATTTGCACGAATAAATAAGCGAATAAAGTGGGTTAACTGCACAGCAACATCATTCCAGGCCAGTGCAAATGCAAAGAGGCTCTCTTAACTACGACCAATTGGACTGTGAAATCATGGAGTTGGAGCCACACTAACATTTCCCCACAAGCAAAAATGCAGGCTGACCGAGTGCAATTTTCCTACTCCTGCCCCTCCACAGCAGCTCAAAATGCCACCTAAAGTCCTGTTCTCGGGGGAGAAAAGACACTCCCCCCCTTCCTGGACAGCACTATGGAAGGCCTTTCCAGCTGCCATAGAACTGAAGGGATGGAAATCATGCTCCCTGGCTGGAAATCCTTATGCCCACAGAAACACCTAGCTGGGATCTAAAGTCATGCTCTCCTTCCTCACATTCCCTGCTCAAAAAAATTCAACCTATGGAGAAAGGGCATCTGCCCTTGTTTAGCACCCAAATGGTAAGCTACGGAAGAGCAAAAATCACTATATATTTTATTGACTTCATTTATCCCCCACCTTTCTCCCCAGGGAAGGACACAATGTGGCCTACATTGATCTTCTCTCCTCCATTTTATCTTCACAACAAGCCTATGAGGTTGGTTAGACAGAGAGTGTGTGGGTCACCCAGCAAGCTTCCATGGACAGTGGGGATTCAAACCTGGATCTCCTGGATCATACTGTAACTACTATACGGCCCTACTACAGCGTGCTGGCTGCAAGAGTCCAGTAAGAAGTGTAACTGAAACACTACTTGAAATAAATAGATTATAAACATGGACACGCATACATACCTTTTGCTGAAGGAACTGCTCTTTCACTTTCTGCACTTGCTTCTTAAGACTTGCACTTTCATGCTGCAGATTCTCCACCTGTTGAAGAAACCGCCTCAGCATTTTCTGGGCGCTAATTGCAACTGGATATAGACTCGAAATGAACATTCATTCTGGGACCTTCAGCAATTTTTTTTTAAAAAAATGCTATAGAGATGCTACTTTGACTACAAATCTAGATGTTGCTGGGGTATGTAATGAACAAAACTGAACCTTAACATAGGAAAGAAAAAGGGCTGCTGAAAATCTGCTGCTTTAAAGCTAATACATTTTCTACCTACCAGACACATTCTTTACATCACTATTCTCCATATGTAGAATACCGCAGGAGAACTCATTATGTAACTTATTTAGTATGTGGGCTCACTGGAGAAAATAGCATATTTGCTTTTTAATGCTTCTGTTTGCAAGTATGAAGATGCATGGGCATTCGCAAAGGAATTCCAAACCAATGCTACCACCTAACCCTGCTCTCGATGCACCTTTAGAAGAAGAGTTGGTTTTTATACCCTGCTCTTCACTATCCAAAAGGAGTCTCAGAGCAGCTTAAATCACCTTCCCTTCCTCTCCCCACAACAGACACTCTTGTGAGGTAGGTTAAGGCTGAGAGAACTGTGACTGACCCAAGGTCACTCAGCTGCCTGCAAAGTGAAGGAGTGGGGAATCAACCAGATTAGATTCCACCATCCTTAACCACTTATAACATGGACTATGCACAAGGCATTTTCTTACATTACATTACATCTCCTCTGTTCAATTAATATCCAAAAATTAAAACATCAAACAGCTTGTGCACAACTGAACAGGGGTAAGCGCTAGCAACAGAAGATGTTGATCCAACTGCCAATAAGTCAAATTTCTGGAATGGTTCTACCAGAATGTGGAATACAAGCCAGATAACCTACATGATATTTTCTATGAACCCAGCAACGATGCTACAGTTGGGACTTGGTGGAAATATAAATATTATGTTGGCAAGACTCTAGCTGAGCTTACTGTGATGACTGAAGCTTCATGAGCATTCACAGTACAGGAAGCACTGGTCAACACATGTACTGTTTTCACACACAGCTAACCTCGCAGTCACAGTCCTGTTCCCTCCGCAGCGTCCAGTTGGATTTCGCACCATCTGTGCCAGAGTTCCAGGAAGTCCCGCAGCTTTTGTGTAGCAAACGTAAACCGCTTAAACCCAGTTTACGTTTGCTACGCAGAAGCTACGGCACTTCCTGTAACTCCGACGCAGATGGTGGGAAATCCGACCGGATGCTGCGGAGGGAACAGGATTGTGACTGCGAGGTAAGCTGTGTGCGAAAATGGTAATGCTTGGAGGCGAAATTTTTTAGAAAAGAAAAGGGTGAGCAGGGGAGAGTTTATTACCTGACTCGACTTGATAGCTAGTTCCTGCTTCAGTTGCTCCAACATGTCCGATGCTGCCTCCGCGCCTTCTCCTAAATGCTTGACTCCTTCGTTGAGGCCTTCTTTCCCCGCTTTTGCTACCTGCAGGGCTACTTCCAGAACGATCTTCTCATTCTGTAAAAACTGGATGGTCTCATCTTTGGCAGCAGTCTCCCCCTGCAGTTCCAGCAGCCTGGCCTCCACGTCATCGTAACGGGTCTGAAGGTCACTCAAGGACTCCTCGCGGGTCTGCAGGGTCTCTTGGGTGGAAGTCAGCTGCTTCATAAGATCCAGCTGCTCCTGTTGCAGAGCTTCCACCTGGAGATCTCGTTGATGCAACGTTAATTTCACCTGAGTGGAAAAAAGCCTGTTAAGGATTCTCTCCCTGTCATGAGGCTACCTGTGTCCTCACCCACTTCAGACCATTAAGACCCATAGACAGATCTGTACCCCAAGCACCATTACCTACAACTTCCTAGCATTGCCCCAAGGCTCTAGAACAGAGGTGTCAAACATTTGGCCCAAGGGCTGAATCAGGCCCCCGGAGGGCTCCTCTCAGGCCTGCAAGCAAGTCTGCTTCCTTCTCCCTCTCTCTTGCTCCCTTCTGCATCACAGCTTGCTTTCCCAGGCTTGCTCAATCACACAGGAGCTACAGAGCAAAGCCTCTATTTTCTTCCTTGGGGAGGAAGGAGGGAAAGGGACAGCTTGCTTTGCCAGGCTCTCTCAATCGCATGGCAAAGCTACTGAGCCAAGCCTCTCTTCCTTCTATTGGCTGAGGCTCTCCCCCCTCCTCATCCCCTGGGGAAGGAAGGAAAGAGCATTGCTCAAATCCCTCGATCCTACAGAAGAGGTACAAAGAACGCACCTTAAAAAAAATAAAAGAAAGCATCTCTGTGTCCTTTATAAACATTATATATCTGCTTCCTGGCATTACATTTTATGACACAAATGACCCAGCCGTAACAAGGTCTCATTTATCTCAGATCTGGCCCTCATGACAAATTAGTTCAACACCCCTGCTCTAGAACAATCTTCCAGCAGAGGTACAATGTAATTCTTCCTTAAAATAAAAGCTTTGCCATGGGTGTCTGGAGCACAGAAACTGTGGCGATACCTTTCTATCAACTTTTGTTTCTAGTTAATAACTGAGCAGTTTTATTGTCACCAAATAACTGCAGTTTGTTTTTAAGGGAGCAGAGGAAAAGTGAACAAGGTTGACTCCTTTGATTCCTGTGCAAGGACGGTGGTGTCAGCAGTGAGGCAGGGATGCGGGGAGCAGACACCATGAGCAGCACTGTCCACTACTGTTTTTCCAAGTGGTGTTAAGAAGCCTGCATCCCTTGTTTGTATGTTCCCCACTTGCATTTTTCAAACCTAAAATGCAAATTATGAATGGATGAACGACCACTGGGTACTTACTGTGAGGGGTCCTTCTCCTCTGAGGATAGTAGGACACCTGGTGGGTGATTCCCAACCCATCAGTAGGAAGGCAGGACTAAATTTTCAACTTCCTGTTCCCGTTGGGAGTCACCCTCAACTCAGTTCGGCAACTCCTGCAAGCAGTAGGAACCTTCCTTCTAACTCAAAAAATATAACTGATATAACCATTAGAACTAGAATAAGGCAACGAAAACAGGACAGAAATACATAGCACAGTTGAAAAAACAGGGTAACAGGAATATTTACACTTTCTTGAGAACCTATAACTTGGGTTTTTCTCTCTGTTTCTGCTTCATATAAATATCTTTAGATATCCGACGCAAGTCGATGGCGAGAATTAAAGAGTAGGGCCAAGGTGTCCTACTATCCTCAGAAGAGAAGGACCCCTCATGGGAAGTACCCAATGGTCGTTCTCCCTCTTGAGGCGTTGGACACCTTGTGGGACATCTTAAAAGCAGCGTCCCAAGATAGTGGGAAGGATCTCACCATCGGCGTCCCTCAAAATATGTTGCAGCACCTTTCTTCCAAATGCGGCGTCAGCAGAATCATATGCATTAATTTTGCAATGCCTGATAAAGATTGAGATTGATGACCACGTAGCCACTCTGCAAATTTCCTCTACAGATGCCCTGTTAGATAAGGCTGCATTTGCTGCTACGCTTCTCACCGAGTGAGCTGTCAAACTTTGCGGAGGCAGAAGTTTTTGAGCTTTATAGGCCTCAGTAATACATATACGTAGTGATTTGCTAATGGCAGCATTAGACATTCTTTTGCCGGTGTGTGGTGGAGATATACTTAAGAACAGAGAATCTGTTTTATGGCAGCCCTTGGTTCTCTCAATAAAGCATCTTAGAGCCCGTCTGACGTCCAGTTTATGCCACAACTTCTCCTTGGGATGTACCAGATGTGGACAAAATGAGGGTAAGTAGATTTCTTGAGCTCTATGAAATCTAGAGTCCGCCTTTGGTCTAAATGTGGGATCCGTTCTGAGGACCGCCTTGTCAATGTGGAAGATACATAAATCCTTGTGGACTGAAAGCACTCCCGATTCAGATACTCTTCTGGCAGAAGTTATGGCCACCAGAAATTCTAAGGAATGACAAGGAAATCTCTGTTATAGGCTCAAAAGGCGATTTGGTTAATGCAGTGAGTACCGTGTTTAATTTCCAAGTAGGAAATCTGTGCGACTGGGGAGGGAGCAAAAGAGTGGCACCTCTCAAAAACCTAGTGATATGAGGATGTCTATTCAGTGCATTTTTGCCATCTAAATTTAATACAGAAGCAAGTGCTGCCGCTTGACGACAAAGTGTGGCTGTTTTGAGCCCTAAAGAAATTGTCCTGAAGCCGTCCTGAAGAAATTGTAGAATTTCTTTCACCATAGGTTTCAAAAGGTTGATCTTTTTCCTTCTGCCCCAGCGGACGAACGCTTTCCAGGTCACATTATATATACGGACTGTAGAAGATCTCCGAGAAGCTAACATTGTTCATGTCACCTGATCCAAGTATCCCAGATTTAGCAACTTTGACCTCTAAATTTCCCCAAGGTCAAATGAAACCACTCTGGGCGCGGAAGACATATCAGCCCTTGATACAGCATGTCTTCTGATACCGGCAAAGGTAGCGGAAGATCTGTTGATAACTCTTGAAGATCCGCAAGCCAGGGACGTCTTGGCCAGTATGGAGCTACCACTGTAGCAGGAAACGCCCGCTCTGTCAATTAAAGCCGGTGCTATGACAAAGGAGGCTTGAGGCGAAATCAGGAAAACAGCCAAACTTTATTTGATACACACGTGCGGGCCCAGACCAAGATGGTCGTCTGAGCAAAGACCACAGAGGCACGCAGGCCTTTATATACCATTTGCACAACTGCCGACTCCTTTCAGTTATTCTTGCATAAACCACGTAACCCAGAACCAAAAGCCAAAGTGTACATAATATGTTCCCTTTTTGGTTGCCTACTAGTCCCTTTCCTAACCCCTTTTGGTCCATCTGTTTCCTAGGTAACCTTACCCACAAACCATCTGTGGTCTCTTGGCGGTTCTGCTTCTGGGAAGCCTTTCTGCTTCCTCTTGCTTCTAGCACCTGCAAAGCCTGAGTCACCCTAAGCCAAGATACTATTGTCGTGAGCCTGAGCTAAACCGAGCTACCTTGCTATTTTTGTATACCTGAGCTAAGCTGAGCCAAAGTGCTATGTCAGCAAGCCTGAGTTAAACTAAGCCAATACAGTCTTTTAGCCAGGCAAGTCGGGACATGCCCGAGCAGGCCTGTCTCCATTGATCCCTGCATCCTAGTATATTCTTTTTCCATAAAACTAAAAAACTCTTTCCAATACCTCCTTCCTCATCACTATTATCTCGGTTTGAAGTAGTCTGATTCTCCTTATCAGCCTTGGTAAGAGTGGAATTGGTGGAAAAGCAAATAGTAAGGTCTGCAGCCACTTGGCTGTTAATGCGCCTGTGGCCTCCGCTTTCGGATGAAAAAAGCGTGTGAAGAAGTGCTTTAGTTTGCTGTTGTACGGGGATGCAAACAGATCCACTTCTGGTTGGCCGAAGTGATCCACTATCATCTGGAATACTCTGTGCTTCAATGCCCATTCCCCCTGACGTATTTGCTGACGAATGAGCCAATCTGATTGAATATTGGAGGAGCCCTTCACATGTTCCGCTCTTATCGAAGCTATGTGAAATTGTGCCCAATTTAACAGACGAGTCGCTTCCTTGAGAAGAAGAGTAGACTTGGATCCTCCTTGTCTGTTTATGTATGCTTTCGCAGAAACATTGTCCGTTCTGACTAATACGTGGCAGTTGTTGATCCTTGCAGCAAAATGGATCAAAGCTAGTCCGATTGCCCTCAGTTCCAAAACATTGATCGGAAGCTTGGACTCCTGGTTCCAGGAGCCCTGGACTGGAACACTGAAGCATGTGGCTCCCCAGCCTGATAGACTGGTATCTGTATATATTTAAATCCATTCTCCGATCCAAAACTGTTTTCCCTGAGTCAGGTTGGAAGTCTTTGTCCACCAGCGTAGATCCATCTTTAGTTTCAGTGGAGCCATCAATGAACAGTCCATCTTCTTTGAGATGCGGTATTGGTAGGGTCGTAAGAAGTTCTGGAGTGGTCTGGAATAGAACCTGCCTCATTGGATGACAACTATTGTTGCAATCATTAAGCCTTGTAGCACTGCTAACGACATTAGAGATGAGTTCTTGCTCTGAATCACTGCTGTGGTTGCTTCCCTTATCTTTTGCACCTTGTGAAGTGGTAGAACTAGGCGATTCTGTAATGTGTCTATTATAACTCCCAGGTGTTCTAGGAGATGCGATGGCTCCAGTGAACTCTTGTGACTGTTGATTTTGAATCTGTGGCTCTGCAGAATCTTGATGGTCTTGTTGGTGTCCAACTGTGCTCTTTCCAATGTTGCCGCTCTTATAAGACTGTTGTCTAAGTAGGGTGAATGTGAATACCCTGTTCCCTCAGCAGGACGACTAAGTTGACCAATACTTTGGTGAACACCCTTGGAGACGATGATAGGCCAAACGGTAGTGCTCTGAACTGCATATGATGGTTGAGATAGCAAAATTGAAGGAACCCTCTGTGACCCACAAAGACTGGTATACGTAGGTACACCTCCGTGAGATCTATTGAAGTTACTAGTTCTCGTGGTTGTAGAGCTTCTGTTACCGAACGCAGTGTTTCCATTCGAAACTTCTTTGACAGGATGAATGTATTCAGATATTTTAGATCTAACACTGCTCTCCAGTCGCCTGATCTTTTCAGCACTGTGAAAAACATTGAATAAACTCCCTTCTTCTGTTCTTCCAGAGGAACGGGTTCTATTGCCCTTATTTCTAAAAGATGTTGAATTGCTTGAATTGTGCTATCTCTTTTGATTTGTATGACTTGATGAGCAGACAAAGTGGTTGCATGGTATTTGACTGAATTCTATTTTGTAACCGTCAGAGACTATTTCTTTGCACCAAGCGTCCATTGTTGAATTCTGCCACTGATGTTGAAAATGGAAGAGGCGTGCTCCGATTGGAATTACATCATAGTCACGCTTTGTTTGGTTTGTTGTCTCTGTCCGATCTTTCTGTCTGTTTGCCTCCAAACTTGTTGAATCTGTTCGAGATGTTGTGACGAAAGGGCTGTTTATTGGAATTCCAGGCTCCTCTTCTATTGCCTTGTCTAAACCGGGGTAACGTGTGTTGCGCACGAGAGAAAGACTGAAACCCCTGTCTGTTGACTTGACGACAGAGAAACTTGGGCATAGCCTTCTTCTTGTCTTTAGTATCTACTAGTATTTTATCTAAGTCTTGGCTGAAGAGGTGCCCTCCATGAAACGGATAAGACATCACAATATTTTTACAATGTGTGTCTGCCAACCATGCTCTCAACCAAACAGAACATCTGGCTGCCGTTGATGAAGCAATAGCTCTGGCAGCGAAGATCATGGAGTCCATGGAGCAGTCTGCCAGGAAGGATACAGCCTTTAAGACCCGATTGGTCCCTTCCACCATGTGATGGTCTTCCTCTGGGATCCTTGAGATAATTTTCCTCATCCATACAATTGAAGCTCTTGCCACCATGGACCCTATTGCCGATGCTTTAAGCACCATAGCAGAGGCTTCATGTGCCCTTTGTAAGGCACACTCTGTCTTCTTGTCAATATTATCTTTTAGTGTGCCTTGACCGTCTTCCAGCACCAGACCATATCTCTGAACAGCTGCAAGTGGAGCATCAACTAAAGGAATCTGCAAGAAATTGTTAGTAAAGAAATATAACTGGTAGAACTTTTTTAGAAATCCTGGGTACTGTTTATTAGCAAATGGTTTTCTCCATTCTGCTCTGATCTGCCTTTCAAAATACTTTGAAAATGGAAAAGCCTTGGCATAGGATGCCCTTTGTGGAAAAAATTCCATTTCCCCTTATGTTCTGCTTTCAATTTTCAAGCTTCCTCATCCTCATCCTCAACATCAAGATCTAATGCTGTGAGGGTTCTAATGAGTAGATATTGATAGTCCTCCATTTTAAAGAATCGTTGGGCAGACTCTGGGACCTCAATATTTAAATCTTCCTCATCTGAGAGGAATTCTCCTTCTTCTTTGTCATTGGTTCTATCAGACTGGTCATCTCCTCTAGAGGGAGAGGAATCTCTTCCTCTATTTGGAGAGAAAACCTGTTTTTGTGCTGCCTTGTAGGCCACTTACCCTTCCCTTTTGGTCTTATAGTAGGGGAGGGTGATAATGATGAATCGGAGTGAGATCTGCGTCTCTTTGTACTGCGATGCTTACAAAAGGCCTGCATTTCCTCTCTCATTTGACCTCTAAGTACAGAGAAGAAATCGCTAAGGAGCAGCACAGGAACCAAATCCTCTTGTGCAGTACCTGGAGTAGCCGCTAGGTCTACTCAAGAGTAATGTGTAAAGGCTACAGTATACAGTGGATCAGAGCCCTGAAATTAGCACTCTACTGCCCGGCTCACATGCCTCACCATCTCCACTGGACTGGGAAGGATCTGGATGTCCCGAGGCCTGCATTCTGCCTTTCGCTGGGGCGTCTTTCTCTTTACGGCCCGTTTTGGCATGCTTTTCTGAGGCGCCACATGAATGCGGCAACAATGGGGAGATCCGCACAAGCCGCCTCTCTTGGGTCTTGTCGGCTCCACTAACCCTCTGTTTGCTCAAGGGCTCGCACTCCTCGCAGGAAAGGAAGCCGTCGTCCTCGGAGTGCCTCATTTGCAGGAGCCCACGACGATCTCAAGGCCCGTTAGAAGAAAGTACTGGGCACAAAATGGCAGTTGGGATGCCTGAAGGTGACTCCCAGCCAGGGAAAGGAAATATTGAAAGTTTGTCAGAGGAAAAGATAAGAGGGAGGATTAGACAATAGAACAGTATGATGAGTAGATAGGTAGCAAAGGATCAAGAAATTGAGTAAAAGTATCTAGATGAAGAGAATAATAGTAGCAGATGATCCTATATTCGAGGCTCTCCCTACAGAGGCAGGAAAAGAATTGAGTTGAGGGTGACTCCCAATGGAAACAGGAAGTTGAAAATTTAGTCCTGCCTCCCTACTGATGGGTTGAGAATCACCCACAAGGTGTCCTATGCCTCAGAGGGAGAAGCAGAGCTTTGTATACAAAGGTGTCTTTCAAAGAGCCCCAAGGATCTTCCAGTCATGCTCACCTGCTCTAACTCCTGCTCCAACGTTGCTGCTGAATCTGCCATTTTTCGGAGTTGTTCCTTCTCCTCCTCGAACTCCTCCAGTTTTCTCTGCAGGTCCTCTTCCACCATAGTCTTGGCCTCCTGGATCTGCAGAAAGGCTGCTTCCTGGTCTAACATGTCAGCCTGTTTGAAGGAAAAAGCAGACAGCTCTGCCATGGGAAAACTTGCAATGCCCATGCTAATAAACAGCAGACTGGAAATCAAACAATGGTTCAGAGCATAAGAACCTAAGAAGAGTCCTGCTGGATCAGACCAGTGATTCATCTAGTCCAGCATCCTGTCTCACATAGTGGCCAGTTGGATGCTCCAGGGTTGGGCATGACTTAGTTGCAACACAACAGCACCTTCTTCTTCACAACATTTCAAATCCTCTTGATTTCAATGGAAACAAAGTTCAAATTTCATGGTAGCAAATGTCATGTTTGCCACTAAGTGTGGACAAAGCTCCACACTGTACATGAAATATTTTGTAAAAATGAATTTTCTTCCTGGGCAGACATCTACACACGTGAAGTTGCCTCATAATGAATCAGACCCTTGGTCCATCAAAGCCAGTATTGCCTACTTAGACCAGCACTGGCTCTCCAGGGTCTCAGCAGAGGTCTTTCGCATCCCCTCCTCTCTGGTCCTTTTAAATGGAGACGTTGGGGACTGAACCTGGACCTTCTGCATGCCAAGCAGGTGCTTTGCCAGTGAGCCACAGTCCCTCCCAAACAAAACACAACAAAATGGGTGAAGGGTTCCTCACTTCTAAACAAGCATATTTAGAATTATGCCTTTAACAGGCACCCATTCATGTAACTTTATAAGGCATGTCACTTCCTAAAAAATATTGGAAAACATCGGCGATGCATCTACAGAGCATCCCTCACCTCAATGTTTTGCAGCTGTGAGGCTATCCGTTCCTTCTCTTTGATGGACCTGTGTTGAGTTTCCGTTAACTGATGAGAGAGTGTTACGTTCTCTATCTTAAGGTGTTCAAGCAGACCCACTTGGGTCATCTGCCCAGCCTATGGGAGACAAAACCCCCCAAAATAGTTATATTATAAGCATCTTAGGTGCTCTTCGACAATAATAAAAAACAGAGACCAGAGTACTCAAAACTATTTGGGTGTATATTTTGCCCACCCCATCCCCCCGCCCTGTTTTAAGGGAGAGATGTACAAATGGCCCATTTTTTGATGCAAAACTATGGTTTAGTTCACACATCATGGCAAACCATGTTTGAGGACACTTATGTTTTGGTATTGTGCCTGAACCGACAAACCATGGTTCATAATTGTTTGGCAAACCATGGTATGAAGTGGGATCTATTTACTTCATATATATACTGCTCTTCTCCCCAGTGGAGACCCAAAATGGCTTGCGTCATTCTCTTTTCCTCCATTTTATCCTCACAATACTTCTATGAGATAAGGGTAGGTCAAGAATGTGTGACTGGCCCAAGGTCAACCGGCAAGCTTCCATGGCAGACTGGGGATCTGAATCTGGGTCTCCCAGCTCCTAGTCCAACACTCCAAGCACTATGCCACACATGAAATGGTTTCCTGTAATATCTAGATTGACGCACTGTAATTATGGCTGCTGCTCCATCTCCAGAAGTCACTGCACCAAGGGACTGAATTGATGAGCAAATGGGAAATGAAAAGTGTTATACAACTCTAATCCTTGACTTCCTTGTTCATTTGGAACCGCAAACCAAGGTTTGGGTTCTAAATAAGCATTAACACAAAACAAGCTTTGGTGTGATGTCTGATCTGAGCACTTTGTATGTGCTGTATTTCAGCTTTTTAAACGTTGTGGAAGCAACAATTTTGATGCTTCAGACTCGACTGTCTTTATGTGCACGCGTGTGTTTTTAAGTGTTTACATAAATGCAATTATACATACGTGTACGTATACAGTGGTTTTTTTTAAATCCCTATCTAAAAGTTTACAAATAAGGGCAAAAGGGGAGTGTTTTGGAAGGATACAGATCTAGAATACTCTTGTACATGTCCCTTGTTGGCCACAAAGCTTCAAAGTTGATCTTGGGAAACTCATCCTCGTATTCACAAGACAGTTACAGGGGTAAGGGAGGGAGCCCATGTATTCTGCACAGTGCCACAGCACTGCAGTTTGAAAAGCAGTAAGAAAGAAGATGAAAATCGTACTGACCTGTATGTTTGCCATCTCACTCTGCAATCTAACCCTCGCCTCTTGTGCTACCGCCAGCTGCTGCTGGTACCATTGCCGAACTTTCTGCAGCGAAGCAATCTCTGCTTGAGACGATTTCAGCTTGTTGGTCAACGTTGTGCGGTCCAACTGCACCTGCTGGAGCTGGTTTTGCAGAGATGAAAGCTGCTGTCGGAGGTCATGAACTGAAGAACCCAGGGGAAAAAATTAAAAGGGTGGGGTCAGGATAAACTAAGCTAGGGGTTGCAAGGATGAACACATGAAGCTGCCTTATATGAATTAGACCCTCGATCCATCAAAGTATTGTCTACTCAGGCTGGCAGCGGCTCTCCAGGGTCTCAAGCTGAGGTTTTTCACGCCTACTTGCCTGGACCCTTTATAGCTGGAGATGCCGGGGACTGAACCTGGGACTTTCTGCTTACCAATCAGATGCTCTACCACTAAGCCACTGTCCCTCCCCAAATGAGCCAATCATATGCTTTATGTAAGCATGAAATCTTCCTGGAAAGTTCACATTTGGCTCCCGAATGAAGAGATTAACTCACATTTCTTGCATGTGAGGAAACAGTGTAATTTCCAGCCACAAACTACAGTTTGTTTGCTTTTTGCTTACAAACCACAGTTTGTTGCAAACTATTGTTTGCAACAAAGGACAGCAAAAGACCCATCTTTGTAGTGAAAATCCACCCACTACCATAAAAGATGGGCAGGTTCTCCTTTCTCCCAACCACTGAAAGTGCAGCTAAGTAGCACTGGGATTTCACAGTACAGCAGCCTCTTGGTATATTGCACTAACCACAAAAATAAACACGGTACATAAATTTTAAGAAAACCTGATCAGTCCTAACGAACAAAAACTAGTTATATATAAAGCATGTTAGCATTTTATTAACATTACCAAAAAGGCATATATTTTGAAACAAGCCAAAAGATTTTGGAAATCGAAAAAAAACACACGCCAGTGCCCCCAACCACCTGCAAAGTTACTGAAGTAAAAAGATTTTCAGGTTCTGCTTCTTTTTGTAACAACAATACGTGAAGTAATGTCTCCATTAGGTGACATCTCAGTTTGGAAAGCACTTGTGTAATGTACAGCGTAACATGGAAAACACTTAAAATCCAATGAGGAAGGAGGCTGGAATACTAGAAGAATTAAGACATCCTACAGATCAAGCATGATCTTAAACTTTTTGGAATACTAAAACATACATGCCAAAGCCCCAACAACACCACTATTACCAGAGTAGCCCCAGTCAATAAAACTGAGGTTCAGCAGGAGATCTTGCAAGCCACCTTGGAAACAATCTGGATTCAGGATAAATGTAGCACAGTCACCAAAGTAGGGCTTGTTTGAGTGGTGCCCCTCTTGCAGAGAGCTACCACAAAGATAATATATAGAAGAAAATCCTCTGAAGCTGTGTCAGAAGTCATGGTGACACAAGGAGAAGAGGCTGTTAGTCAGGGTACCCAAGACATCTAGCAACTTGGGCAATGTGCAGTTATATAACACAGCCAATTGCTTAACCCTGGTTAAACTACCAGGAGGCTTCAGATCGTGGGCTCTCATTCCTTACCTGTTCCATCCAGTTCTGCCTTCCCTTCCCACTGCTCTACTACTAACCATGGTTTAGACTAACCAAGGTTATCAGGATTTGAAGCAAGGCTCCAAGCTGGGTTCAAAATTTTCAATTTTAGCAACAATCTTGGTTAGTTTTCTATGGCTATTGTTGCTGTTAACACTTGAATAACATTATGGTTGTTGGTGGGAAGACTCATTTGCTTGATACAGACAAGAAAGCACAAAACACATTGACCGCGCTTGCATGGGGTCAATAACAAAAGGTATTATCATATGGTCTGACAGTAAAAGATTATTTAATCTCCTTAATTAATCTAAGAATCATATCCCTTAGGTAAGTGTGATCTGGATCTGTGGAATGATATCTCTACAAATCTAACGTATATACACACATTTACCCTGAACAAGGTAAAAGTCCAGTGGAAATGAATTTCACTTTGGCTGCTGCTATAAGTTTTTAATCAGTGTTTTTTAATTGAGGCCATGTTTTAATACAGTTTTCCGCTACAATGCTTTTTTCTTTTTACGACCGTTTTAATTATGTCATGAACTACCTCAACAGCTGTGCGACAGGAAGAAACAGCAGCAAAAATATTGCATGCAGATACCCACCTGCACTATCCTTGCTAATGACGCTTTTCTGCAAGTCCTCCACTTTCCCCATGAGTCTTTGGTACTGTTCTTCTGCCACCCGCAAATCGTTATTAGAAGCAGCCAGGCTGGCGTTCTTGGCCTCCAAGGCAGTCTGCAGCTCCGCCATGGCCCGCTCCAGATCCCAGCACGACTGCTTCAAGGTGGCCACCTCCGAGTTCAGGGAATCCTGTTTCTGCTGGCTGCTGTGACTGTGTTCCATCTGGGTCTGAAGCTTCATGTTCAAAGCAGCAAGCTGGGTCTGTAATTCTGTTTTCTCTTTAAGAGCCTGAAGAAAACCATAGTTTTTTTAAATTGACAGTTCCAGAGGACATGAAAAACCCAAGCAGTTTTAGATGTTTCAGATCAAGTGTTCCTACTTCAAAGTCCTCCTTAAACTCTACTTTCCCATGTATGGCTCTATTAACCTCTCACCTTTCAACTCCCCAAGCTTACGGAAGCTTTCAAACATAAAAACAAGCCATGTATGCAGCATGAGAACTGAAATGTCTTTTCAGTTTGCAAAAAAACTGCAGTTTGCAACAAACTATGGTTTGTAAACAAACAAACCATAATTATACAGTAATACAAAGCCTAATGAGCTAGAATGGCAGAAGTATTTACAACAAAAAGACAACTTTATCATAAAGAATAATTGACATGATTTCGCAGTTGGAGGGCTCTTTTTTGTAGCAGGAACTCCTTTGCATATTAGGCCACACACCCCTGGTGTTGCCAATCCTCCTGGAGCTTACAGTAGGCTCTGTACTAAGAGCCTGTAAGCTCATGGAAGATTGGCTGCATCAGGGGTGTGTGGCCTAATACACAAAGGAATTCCTGCTCAATTGTAAATGTTTTATGAATCTAAGTAGGAATCAGAATGGGAATTATGAGGGAACAAAAGGCTCTTTTTCTTCCTAAGGGTCTTGGATAATTGCTGCAGGATTTTGCATGTACTGCACTTGACAAACCGCAGGATATATCTGACTTAGGAAACAATGTGAGCTCTTTCTCCAGTTAACTGCACAATGGCGTAATATACTAAATTGTTTTGCCACTGAAAGCCAAGCACTTACACTTTGGCTGCATCCACAGGGTGACAACTTTCTGTGTTTCTTCGATGCAACCAAGAAGGTAAACTTTGGGATGATTTCTCTTTAACAGAGTAAACAAATTGAAACGGAAAAAGGTGTAGAGAAAGAAAGTCAGAGCCAAAGACAAGGGGCCAAATGAAAAGGGGTGCGGTTAGGGGAGATAGGGGTTATAGCAAAGGGTAAAGGGGGCCGAGTTACACTCTGTTGCCCTGGACCCACAAAAACCTGGAACTGGCTCTGAACATGATATAAATCAGAGGCCCCCAACCTTTTTTATCCCAGGGACCAGCCCCAGGGCTGGCCAGCTCACCGTGGCCCCAGAGCCAGCGGCCGCCCCCCCATGGTGCCTCCCCCTCCCCCCGTTTCCTCCTCTGCCCCGCCCCCCGCAGCCTTGCCACCCGCCCCTACGCAGCCTCACCGCCTCCTGTTTTTACCACTTTAAGGCCACTTTACCACTTTAAGGTGAAGCGCCTTGAAGACCGACCTCCTCCCCCCACCCCCGCGCCGCCGATCAGCTGATACAATCGGCTGGGGAAACTATGGCAGTGTGGCTGTTTCAGCGGTCGCTCGCCACTGCTGCCGCGGTTTTCCCCGCTGATTGGATCAGCTGATCAGCAGGGGGTGGTGGAGGCCGGCCTGGAAAGTGCATCATGGCACCTTCCCCAGCCTTAAAGTGGTATAAACGGGGGGACAGAGAGGCTGCACAGGGGGGGTAGCCCACATAGAAACAGGCCACAGACCGGTACCGGCCCGGGGATTGGGGACCCCTGATATAAATGACCCTTTAAGAAACTGCAATAGCAGCTTTCAAAAAAGCAGCAAAATGAGATGGATTCTGAGAGAAGGGAATTTCTGCTTGTGAAAATAGCATGCGTGTATGTGTGTAGGGATTCCAGCTGATTCCCCCTTCCCACTGTAGACCCCCATCCCATGCTGATCTCAGAGGTTGCTCAATCCTTACGAAAGGCTTTCTAGGAAGCTCTATGAGGGAAAGGAGATGTAAAGAAAGAAAAAGTGGACCCCTGTTCATGATTCTTCAGTTTGGCCCATTTTTAAAGCATAAAATGTTACTTTTAACATTTTAAGTGGAGAAATGCATTAGTGGGGGGAAAACCCTCAAAACCAGAAGTGAAACAAGATGTAAATTCAATCACAAACAAACTAAATCATGTAACTGTTATAAGTCCAGGTATACGAGCTACAAGTATTTTCACAGGCAGTGGAAATAACTGAGGAACACTGGTAATTTGTCACTGGGAAAACAATTCATGATGAAATGAAGCATAAGAGCAGAATAAAAACAATAGGGAGGCTAGGGTAGGATAGGATAAATATGTGTATGACAGACAGAAAGACTCCCTTTGGGCAACCCAGTTTAGCTGTACTGTTCTTTTAGTCCTGGATTCTGTATTTTAAGTGCTGCACAAGATCCTTCAATAAGCCTCAGCGCTTTAAAACACAAAAGTTTGTACCTCACTGGCTTCTAATGACAACGCTTCTAGCTGGCCTTCCAGTCTCATCTTCTCTTTGAGGACCTGCAACATTTCATCATGCGTGCCCATAATAGAGCTTTCCATTGATATACTGGGGAGAGACAAAGCATACACTTCAGTGTCAATGTTGTGCTACTTATGTACATTGCACGCATATTAACAAAAGCAAAATATCCGTCACCGGCTCATGATCTATCTCCAACACAGACTGCTATCCTGGTAAAGGCAGCAAAGCTAAATCAAGGCAACATGGCTGCAGTCTCACCCACTCTACAGTGACACCATCATAAAAAGAGAGAGCAGAACTTACTTCCAGAAATCAGCACAATTACACCAAACAACAAAACTCTGCCTAAGGAGGCAGGACAAAAGCACAATGTCTTGTGATAACTAAAGCTGGCAGCTCAATGCCCCTTGACATAGAACTACTGTGGACTGATAAAACATAATCCAGGGATCCCCAACCTCTTTGAGCTTGTGGGCGCCTTTGGAATTTTGACACAAGATGGCTGCCTCAGGGAAGATCCTTGTGATGTGGTGCCAGCTGTTGCCGAAGTGATTTTTTAAAAACCTGCACAGCCATTCAGATCTCCCGAGGCTAATCAGAACCCTTGCTTGGCAAAAGGCCCACTGGGCCCTGCCCCCTTTCTAAAAACACTCAGTGGTAGGGTTGCCAGGTCTATGTTGGAAAATACCTGGAGACCTTGGGGGTGGATTTAGGAGAGGATGGGGTTTTGGAGGAGGGACCTCAGTATGCCACAGAGTCCACCTTTCAAAGCAGCCATTTTCTCCAGGGAAGCTGATCTCTGTCAGCTGGAGATCAGCTGTAAAAGTGGGAGATCTCCAGGCCCCATCTGGAGGCTGGCACCCCTACTTGGTGGGCATCAGGAAAGATGCTGACAGGTGCCATGGCACCCACAGGCACCATGTTGGGTAAACTGTTGGAGCGCAATACGGGTAAAGCTATAGTTAGGCCAGGCTGTCGCTGATAGGAACTCGCTGAATCCTTTTCCCTGCATGTGGTTTAAGACACTCTTAAGTTTAACAGAGGTGTGATTTCCAAAGAGCTAACACCTACCCGCCATTTTTACAAAAGGGGTGAAAGATTTTTCATACTCCATTCAGATTTAATCCCAAGCCAATAGCATTAACTTTGAAGAGAGGCAACAGCTTTGTTTTATTGACTAATTTACACTTGATTTGAAAGAGGCACTTAAGATATCATTACAATATCAAACAAGCTTCTGAGAAATGAAGGGTTTTTGCATTCCGAGGGCTGAAGTGGATAAGAGTGTCTGGGGGAAGAACCCTTGAATCTTAGTTAAGGGCAACATGCTAGAGAGATTTCTCTATTAAATACTTAACAGATATGAAGAGGACAACTGAGGACTTAAAGACAGAAATGTCTGTAATGTCACCCCCACAAATATAACATGGGACAGTATGTTGTCCAGTCTGTTCACTGGGTTGACCCCCAGTACAGTCAGCTGAAAGAATAAATGGATATGGTACACAGACCCAGGACTGAACATTGCTAAGGAAATACATATATAAACAATCTGAACTCTTTGGATAAAAGAGTTGTATGGCTTGGGTGACTTCCATCCTTCTTGCACGCTAGTGCTTAGTTGCCTTGTGTCTAATGATAGAACACTGATCATCTGCTCCCAAGACAACCCTCTCTCATGATCGCCAGCAGTGCTTATCTTCAAAGCACAGGTTGTTTTTTTCCCACACTGGAAGCCAGGTGCAAGTCAGCCTGGCCCAATCAAGTGTTTGGGAATCATTATTTGACTCATAGCCAGCATTTAGCATACAAGATGTATAGTTTTAGTCATGCCTGTGGTCTTGAAGTCTGGCTTTTGCTGTGCGTGTGCGCGCTCAAGGTCAGCTGATAGAAGCCCAGCTTGCATCTTCTGTAACTCTGATGCATTGTTAAAGATCTCCTTGTAAGTAAACCTGGATCTCTCATATTATTTCTTTAGGAATTTCTAAGAGCTATGGAGTCCTTGCCAGGGTACACAACAACAGCGCACAAAATACCACCAGCCATCTATATTTAAGATAAGATTCTTCATATGTGGCAGAATCCGGGTTTCAAAGGATTTTTTTTTTAAATTCTTAAGTGATGTCTTTGTTTTTAGATTACGGATTACTTATCCTAAACAGTTTTGGGTCGGTAACAGTACTGGTCTGCGGTAGACAAGCAAGATTTGAGAACTAATAGCAACTTAAAGACCAACACGATTTCCAGGTTATAAGATTTTGAGAGAAAATGCTCCCTTTGTCAGATACAAGTTGGAATGGAGACTGCTGAGCCCTGTTACCCCTATCAGAAGGCGTTGCAAGGAAAGGAGGTGTGATGCAAAGGTACAATGCAAAATTTAATCCACTTGATTAGAGCAGGGAAACAACCTTTAAGGGCAGAAAATTCTCTCTGGTAGTGAAATAAGAATCCCATGTCCATATTCAGCCTGGGGCAGGGAGGGGGGTCAATGTTCTGAATTTGTGAATGAGCTTAAGTTCAGCCATCTACAATGCAACAGCCTGTACCCTGGAAATCTTGTTTGTCTTTTAAGTTGCTATTGGTCTCAAATTTTGCTCATCTACTGCAGATCAGTACAGTTACCTACATGAAACTGTTTAGGATAAGAAATCCTTAAGCTGAAAACAAAGACATCGCTCCAGGATTTTTTTAAAAAATTATTTTAAAACTCCAAGCAGGCAGCCATTTCCTTTCCTTCTGATGGACACTGCCATGATCACAAGAGCCACAAGCTGCTCAAAACCAGCTAGATCCTTTGCAACTCGGTTTCTGCCACATACGAAGAACTGCTAGAGAGGAACTCCCCTCTTTGCACAGCATGGGCCATTTATTTCAGTGCAGCAGTGGTTTCCAAACTACATTCTGGCAATCACTGGGGCTCCCTGGATCCTTCACGGAGGGATTCCTCACCAAAAAGGTCAGCAACAGCAGGGAAATTTCCCTGAATGAAAACTCACTTACTACTGCTGCAGTTTCCTTGCTACAAGCAGATGCAAGAGTGCAACAGATGTATTTGGTTGCTCAGTAGGGCACAGCAGCAATGAGATTTGTCTGGCAACCAACCGCACACCTAGTGACCATGTCCCAGAAATTTCCACAATGCACACATTCATGATAGTAAACATGGAGGTGGCTGACAAAGCCAATGTAGAAAGGATCTCGCTTCCCCCATCCACAACAAGTGGTGCAATATTAGAAAGATATCGCAGTAAATTCTTACCTGCTGGAGATGCTGTCTCTCCGACTCCTCACCTCCCCGTTCAGCTCCTGATCCTGGCTATGTCCTTCCTTCGCTGCGGCCTGCAACACTTCCCGGATGGAAGGAAACTGTCCAACAGCATCTAAAGGAATCTCCTGGCCATTCACAGTGAACGAAACGGCCTGCTTGCTTTCTGCATTGAGTAAAGTGCTGTGCAGACCCCTGCCTGAGACACTGCTGTAGGTGGAGCTGTCGCTCTCGTTGCCATCCAGCCGCATTCCGACATCACTTCCGTCAATTTCCGACACGCTGTCTTCTGCCAAGGAGGAAATCTCCAGGCGGTCGTCTGGGTCAGGGGTCAGTCTGATCTCAGACACGACCGAAGTCAGGCTGTTTCTGTTTTGCTTTAGAGAAGCGCTGGGTGAATCGCCAGCCGGCACAGTCCCACTAGCGTTTCCCTCTGCGTCTTCAGTTCTGTAGTCGGCCAGGGATCGGATCTTACTTGACCGGGAAGATTTGGAACTTTTCCTCTCTTTAGACTGCATTGGAAGGCCAAGGCTTCCCAATTTAGGTCCCCGTGGGACACTGGTCCGCAGGAAGGAATATTCTTTTGTCATAGCTACAGTGCTGGCCCTTGGCAAGATCTCTGGGTTTAACATTAGCTCAGGATCGAGGGTACTGGAGGGACGGGTTTTAGATTGCTTCTAGGGAGGAGCAGAATAAGATAATACAATCCTAGATCATTCAAAAATTAAGACTGCAAAGCAATTCAAGCTCTTTTACAATGCTATACTATGCAAGCTTACTTCAGTCTAAGGCTGCTAATTTTAATGCAGTAACTCTGCACTGGACAGCTCTGTCGATCAATTAATTTCCTAGGCTCTTGATAATAACCATGTTTCCTAAACTATAACAAAATACAGCAAGCTTGCCTTTTTAAAGCTACTGGAGACAGTTTCTTTTTCAGTGTGAGAACTTTAACAATAAACAGAAGCTTTTACTTGTTGGAAGAAAAAGACAGGTTTTCTGTTAATTCAGCGACCACAGGAAACCAAAAGCAATATGATTCCATAAAATAAACAAGACCTATCAACAATTTCTGAGAGACCTCATAGGCCATTAAACTGATACCATTCCACTAATAAATCAGGCATATCCCCCCTGAATTCAGCAAGCACTGTGGCAAGAATTGTGGGACGTCTAAATTGCAGATTTTTTTTTTTAAAAAGCTGATTAGCAGTTGTTCAAAATTGTACAGAGTATGATCCTATCTCCAGCTTTTTGTTACCCAGGAGGGACAAAGAATGCTGCTGAAGAGCTGCAAGCATATCAGATCTGCATGCAGAACTGCATCCTTCAGTTTCTGTCTCCATTTTTTAGTTTTCGTTCTGTCTTCATCCTATCAGTTTCTGTCTCAGATGATGCGACGCATATGCATGAGTCATATGGTCCACATAGCTTCTAGGGCTCATGCCTTAGAAGAACACAAACTCAACTAAGCCACCTTATCCCAATTCAGGCCACTGGTCCACTGCTATTGATCTAAGCCAGGGGTGGCCAAACTGTGGCTTGGAAGCCAAGTGCGGCTCTTTCACACATATTGTGTGGCTCTTGAAGCTGCCATTGTCCCATCAACCAACTTGGAGTAGGCATTTATTTCTTTAAATCACTTCTCCAAGTCAAACCAGCTGGTAGCTTGGAGGAATGCATTTAAAATTAAAGTTGCTTTCTTTCCACCTCCACCTCCCATCTTCTCTCCCTGTCTTGCAGCTCTCAAACATCTGATGTTCATGTCTTGCAGCTCTCAAACATCTGACATTTATTCTATGTGGCTCTTATGTTAAGCAAGTTTGGCCACCACTGATCTAAGGCAAGGAAAGGTCATTCCCAACAGGTGCTACCTAAGAGCCATTAAGTGGAGATGTTGTGATTGAGCCTAGGACTTTCTGCATGCAAAGGAGATACTCTGTCACTGAACTCACCCTGTGTCAGAGACTTAAGTCCACAGACTCATTAAAATAACAATAACAAAGCAAAACAGAGAATCCTTACTCTCTCCTGATGCCTTTTCACACGGTACTGCTTCAGCTGCTCTTCAAGGCGCCTTCTTGCCTGAAGTCTGATTTGTTCTTCCCTCTCCAAAGGAAGAGAAGAATCAGAGGAACCTGCATCATGAAAAGAGAAGCTTTCAACATATGTTATGTGGGTGGGTTCTGTGTGCATCAATCACAACACTCAGCGTATTATCAGTAATTATTATTTTACTATAAAAGAACAAGAAGTTAGGGAGGAGGTAAAAAGAGAACAAAGGCGGGAGACTGAAGAGATGGTCACTTTTTTAACAAAGCCGCTTTGGTTATAGGGTCACTGAAAAGAGGATAAGCTACACCGCTGGCTTGTCAAATTGTACTCAGAGCCTTGTTCAATATTGGGTGCAGCAGCCCAAAGGCACTAGTAGGCTGTGGGTATCTCTGCCAGACTGTCAACAGCCATAAGGGAAACAAATGAAACATGTCAAGTCTAACAAAGCAGTCTGGCTAGCCAGCAGGCCACATTTTTATGCTCAAACTGAAAGCATTAGTTTTTCATAGCAGTGTTGGTATGCAAAGAAATTTAATATCCTCCTTTGTTCATCTTTACACCTACCAACATGGGAGGCAGAACATTAGGGTAATTTGACAGATGGAGAAAGACAGACAGAGATGTCAACAAGCCACCCATAAAGTCCAGCAGAAAGCAGAGATTCTAATGCAAGTTTCCTGGCGGCTGGCTCAGGACTGAGAGGGGTGATGCCTCCCCACAAATTCATGCATTGAAGTAAAACATGCATTATTTGCAAAGTGCGCTTACTAACACACAGTGAAACGAGGTGCTGCACCAGCCCACAGAACCCCCAGTCCCATTGTGTAAGCACTGCTCTCAAAAGCGCCATTCACTTACTCCAAAGGTTACTTCCAAGCAACATGTAAGAATACCCTCCGTGTTACGGACACTGCCTGCTTCAAGAACCCTGGTCACCTACTTATGTTAGCACAAGAGAAGGACAATGATGGGGAAAATCAACTTTTATGGTGTTAGGTTTTTAATTTTTAAGGGATCTTGAAAGCAGGCTCTGTGGATCAGCAGAGTGGAAATGATGCAAAT
This sequence comes from Heteronotia binoei, assembly GCF_032191835.1. Lineage (NCBI taxonomy): Eukaryota > Metazoa > Chordata > Lepidosauria > Squamata > Gekkonidae > Heteronotia > Heteronotia binoei. The sequence continues at coordinate 65,602,865 of NC_083233.1, forward strand.
AAATGAGTAGGTCTCTGTCATGGTTGGACACTATCAGGATTAAAAATCAGTATCATGTCAGGACTGAGCCTGACTAAGTTTGATCTCACAGGTACACTGCACTAAACAAAATGTTCTTCATCTGTTTGCATACATTCAGCTGCATTCAGCGGTCACAAACAAATCAGAGCTTGTTTCCAGTGAGCACAACCTTGCTTTGTTTCTCCCTGTTCCCTTCCTATCTGCTCCTGTCATGTGCACAGCCATGATTGAAGACTTCCTGGTTTGATCAATTTGCTAGGACAGCCAAATCTAGGCACCTTAACCAATTCCTTTCCCAGCAGGCAGCATTCTAAACCATGGTTCATTCTTCAGAGAATCCCAGTTCCTAAGAATGGAAATTTGGGCACTGCAGCACACTGGCATTAAACTGAAGATTTCTTAAAACCAGGAAATCTTCAACTGGCACTCTGTACATGAGGAGAAGATGGAGGGAATGTGTGAGCCGAGGAACAAGCCAAGTTTGTGCTCAGCATAAATAAACTCTGACTTCTTTGTGAGATGTGAATAGAGCTTAGGCCTGTAATAACAACTCCAAGCCAACAAAACTGGCAAGCAGCCATGTTATTCGGAGGGAAATATCCAAAAGGACCAACAAAAACATAATGAAATGTTAGGGAACAAGCTTTTTAGCTCCTCAGCATTCTTAACCAGGCTAGCTGGCAAACAAGACAAAAATAAAAGGGGAGACGGTGAGAATAAGATGCTGTTGCGCATGATGAACTAGCCCTTCTTGCTGTGGGCTGCCACAGACTCCAAAAGGAGCACAGGAAGTGCAATGACTTTGGGCCAAGCCAGGTGTAAAAACTATCTCCAGTTGCGTCCAAGCCCACTAGGACTGCACACAAAGGCAACTTTAAAAAAATGTCAACATCAAGGGGTCATTCAGATCTCTCTCCAGATCAACACATACACCAACCCAATAAAAATCCCTAGTTTTTAACAGAATTGTTTAAAAATTGGGAAAAGAAGGGGAGAAAAAAAGAAAAATAGCAGCACCTATTGAACCTGCACTGTTAAGTGAAGTATTGTTAATTTTTGCAGAGTCACATGCTTCAGAGGCCACAGAGCACAATTCATTATAAATTGAAGCTTTAAGTCATACTTGGAGAGGGATCCTGCACAGATACCTCCCCGCCCCCCCAAGAAAGAAATGGAGAAAGCTTTTTTTTTTTAGGCACAAGAGAAAGCAGGGGCTCTGCCACGGAGAGATGCTTACACAATTCCGTTTCTTGCATGGGAAGGCTTAGTTTGAGGGACTGCAACGCTTCTTTTCTAAGAACTACGCCCTCAGCACTAGCTCCCCGAGACGACTTTAGGTTGGCATTGAAACCAGGCACACCTGGAGCGGGCTCTTCCCCACGTGGGCTGCTGGCAAGATCGACAGATGCAGGGAGATCAGGAAAGCGAGATGCTGGTCCATTCTGGAAAGGGCTCTCCTCATTGTTCGGTGCCAGACTCTCTTCTTCAGCTGGCACTTGGCCATCATTTGCACAAGCAACTGGTGGGGCGGAGACAACATTGCATTGCTCTAGGTTAACACAGTATTAGAAGCACGATGGGTGAATGGCACAACTGGAGATGTCAAGGTCTGGAAAAATTCAGGGCAGGAAGGTCCCCCCCACCCCAATTTCTGAGAGAAGTGCTGCCGGTTGGGTTCAATGACTTGGACTAAAGGTCAGGCTTGACATAACGCAGCTTCACACATTCAACATCAGGTACAAAATCAACAACAGATGAATAATAAACCAACTCCTTTGCTTTCCTCTAGGATGCACTCTAGACCTAAGGCAACCTTAAAGTAAGAATGTACAAAGTGCCTTACTAGATCTCCCTACTGTGGCTCAGAGAGGCACAGGGAGACCATCTAAGAATTTCTGCTCCAAAAAAATTCTACAGATGCAGTTTGGTAAGTCATATTATGGTCAACAAGAAGCATCTGAACTCAGAAACACTGCTGTTCCAATGTGCAAGGAACACATTTGATGGTAGAATCAGGACAGACAAAAAAAATATATAAAATGTATGTAGCAAGATTTAAGCCAATGCCTTAAATGGCATTAAAGGGAGGGGCAGACAAATTTACAGAAGATACATCCGTTATATTATGAGTAAATAGAATTTCTATGTTCAGAGGAAGTATATCGTTTGCTGGGAAGCAATGACAGGGGGTTTATGGCCCTTTGAAGGGCATCCGATTGGCCACTGGGTGTTTATATGATACAACTCCACAGACCTTTCCTCTGATAAACAAAGTTCTTTTTACATCTTTAAAAATATCCAATCTAAAAGATAATCCAAATGGGAAAAGGTTTAATTTCTGTTATGTTAGCGGCAGCTGAAGTGATAATAGCATATCAACAGAAAGCTAAAGAACTTCCCACAATAAACCAATGATTAAACAAAATATGGGAATATTTTACCAAGGAAAAATTTATGATCTAATATCAGTATCCAAGAACGTGCTACAGCAATCCTTTTTTTTTAGAATGCTGGTCCCAATTTTTGGATTTTGTTGAGGGAGATAAGAAAGGTAAAAAAGGAGATCCCAATAAAATACAGAATATTAGCATATTAGTTTTAAATATGAGAAAATATACTACTGCTCTTGTTTAAAGTTTAGCTATGTTGAAGTTTACATTCATAAAGACGTATTATGCAAAACCATATAAAAATAAAGTTATAAAAAATACCCAGTCAAAAAAATTGCTTACTCTCTCTGCCATCTCCTTCTGCAGGTGACTCCAACCTGGCCTTGAGGTCCACAAGCTGTTCAGAACCGCAGGGGGCTCCATTGCTGTCTGGCTTTTCCAGCAGGAGAACGGACGAGTCCATGGCAAAGACACTGGGAATTCTCTCATCTGCTGAATAACTCACTTCCAAGTGAATTATCAAGTCCTTTTTCTCTCCATTGGAGGCACGGCTACCACTGGGCACACAATGCTAATGCTTTTTCATCTGTTGTTTTAGAGCGGGCAGCTTAGTTCAGCACAGTCTGCAGGCCACTCGGAAATTCCAGCAGGTTAATAAAGCACTCTGTGGGGCTGAGGGGGGAGAAAATAATTACCAGGATGCATATATGTCTAGAAACTGGAGACATTTATTTTTACAAGCTGCTTTGGAGAGTGATCAGATCTATCATATATAAAAGCCAGACTGACATTTGTTGTAGTCTGACCAAGAAACAGAAGCCAGGAGGGGCGTAGGCAAACAAAAAGGTACCCTTATGTAGGTAGGAATGACTAGTGCTTGCACAGGGGACTATCTTTACCTTTTTATGTAGGTAGGAACAGCCACAGTTCTCAAATACTGGGATCAGCAGGAACAGGGAGTTGGTTAAGTTTTAACTTCAGTGGCATCAACTCACAGTACAATCCTAAGGAGAGCTGGTGGTGGAAAGTGCTGTCAAGTTGCAGCTGACTTACGGTGACTCCATAGGGCAGGGGTGTCAAATGAACTGGCCCGCCCAAGGCTTTAATCAGGCCCATGGAGTTCCTTTCTCCCCACCCCACTCCTGTCCTCACCTTTTAAAGCCCCAAGGCTGCCAAACTTCTCTTCTCTTTCTGTCTTGTCTTTGCCGGCTGCAGCGGGAAGCAAAGCTACAAAGAAAATGTGGAGTGGATTTTCCATTAAGGGTCTCTGGGTACAGAGACCCTTAATGGAAAATCCATTCCAAATCCATTCCAACTTTGCCTGTGCTACAATGTGTTTCAGTGCAGTGAAGCTCAGTTTAACTTCCCAGAATTCCTAAGGACAGCTGAAGTTATGTCCTTGCCAATAAAGGGTTGATGCTCTGAGCCAGCTTTGTCTCTAATAAATGGACCTGAGAACTAGTGCCTAGTGAGTACTCTAACCTGGGAACCCACAGCCAAAGGGGGATATTACACTGGAGAGCTATTGCCAATCTGAGTAGACCCTGGTGGTAGGGGGGAGAAGTTTGCAATGCCCAGCTATTTCATGTTTTACCAGGCTGGGAGCATTTTATGCTTTTAGTTTCTGCTGTGACCCTTGTACTTTTTCTTGATGTTTTATTTTTAATTGCATTGCCAAATCCCACTATTCCCTCACCTAGCATGTTTGCAATTTAAGTTAAAAATTAATATTTTTAATTGTGTTTGCCTGTGTCCTTTATAAAGTTTATATCTTTGCTACCTCACATTACATTGCATGACACACATGGGCCGGCCCCACAAAGTCCCATTTGACACCCCTGCCATAGGGTTTTCAAAGCAAGAAAGATATTCAGAGATGATTGGCCAGTACTTGCCTCTACAAAGCAACCCTGGATGATCTTGGTGGTCTTCCGTCCAAGTACTAACAGGATGACTGCGGGTCTGTCACTACCTCCCAGTATAACTCCCTCACACAGTTGTTGGGAAAATAAAACTGGAAGAGGAAATCATGAATGCCACTCTGAGTTCCCTGGAGGAAGGGCTGTATAAAACCTATCGATAAATATGCTCTATTAAGAAGGATTTATCATTGAGCTGTGCATGCAGGCCGAATATTAAATAAGCCAAAACAAACAAACAAAAAATTAAACTAAAACCTGTACATACAAAATCCCAGGAAGCTAAAATGACTAATCTGAGACTACCATACTTTAGTCACATTATGAGAAAACAAGAGTCACTGGAAAAGACAATAAGGCTAGGAAGAGCTGAAAGCAGGAGGAAAAGAGGAAGACCCAACACATGATTGATTGACTCAGTCTAGAAAGCCACAGCCATCACTTTGCAAAACCTCAGCAAGGCTGTAAACGACAGCATGTTCTGGAGGTCTTTCATTCACAGGGTTGCCCTAAATTGGACGCAATCTGATCACACGTAACACACATACACAAATAAATCAATGAGCCATGTCAGCAATCTAGCTAATTTAGGAAATATTATCATACAGTTATTTTCCAATTAACATAGTTTGACCAAAAGTAGATATTCAAGAATGAGAGACCTGGTGTAACACAGCAGTTGAGAATGTCAGACAAGGATCCTGGGAGGTGGGATCTGGATTTAAATCCCTTCTCAGCCATGAGACGGACTGTGTTCAGCTTAACCTACTTCACAAGGTTATTGTGAAGATTTAAAAAGGAGGAGGAAAAATAACCAAGCACGCTGCTCTAAACACCTTGGAGGAAAGGAAGGATAGAAGTGGGGGAGGGGGGTAGTGGGTGCCAAAATAATGATCCAGGACTCTCAGAAATCCTCAGAAGCATGGAGAACAGGCAACATGTGAAGCTGCTGCAGATTAGAAACTGAGCCAAAGAACTATGCCTGGAGGCTGGTTGGTGAGAGAAAGGTAAGTTACACAGAGAAGCAGGGGAGTGGATGACACCCTCCCTTTAATTATTATCTGCAAAACTGGAGTAACCTAAAAAGTGCCACAAGCTTGCAGGTTTACTGATTTTGAAGCCTGTTCCTGCACAGTGATTGCATTAACTGGATCAGAGCAATTCCAAGTACAGCCATTGCTACAGGGAATACATTTTCCATCTCAATTCATACTGCCAGCTGCGTTTTATTTTCACCATCCGTAGCTGAGGACTAGATCACTTTATCCATTCAGGTTCAGACAGGTTCACTGATACAGCAACACACTTGTTTACCAAGCTCATGCATCCAGCACTGTAACTATCATATATCACAGTGCAGGTCAATGAATTACAAAGAGTCCTGATGCAGTACGATGAAGGTTCACAGCCAGGCAAAGCTGGCCTACTGGCAGGGAGAGGTTGTAGAAAAGCTTTTCTTAAAGTTCTTTTAAGGAAGAGCCACCAGAACAAAGTGCACCTCCAGAGGCCAAAGACCCTCTGGAAGCTGCAAAGGATGCTGGGTGGTGTGCTAATGTGCACCCTTATTTCATGGAAAGACAGCACTTTTCAGGGGAAAACTGGGGAAGTTCCATCATCACCAGTATTCTTCTCAATGGGAGAATATCTTATAAGGAATTCCAGCGTTCCTCCCAAAACACAATTTAATATTGCTATAGCTCACTAGCTGTCTCTTATAGGATAAGAATATAACATTAGGAAGCCATTTGTCTCATTGGCTGAGCAACTACAACACCACTTGTCATGACTTCTAAACCATACAAAGGCTCTAGATCAGAATCCACCTACACAGCACACTCTGAGCACTTCACACACATTTCTTCACTAATCCTTAACAACAGCCCTGTAAGGCAGATCAGCACTGACATTGCAGAAAGGGTGGTTTGCTACATGGTGAGTTTGTGGCAGAGGAGAAATCTGAATGGGGCCTCATAGCTCATTCCCTTGACCACTCTGCTATATACCAATTCTCCTAGTGACTCTATACCAATTTCAGATTACATCAGTTCTACTACAGAAGAATAAATATCTTCACCACACAAAGTCGCTTCATCTGTCCCTTACAATTTATGAAAATCATTACTCACAAGAAACAGATATATTCAGGCGGGTAGCCATGTTGGTCTGAAGCAAAATAACAAAATTTGAGTCCAGTGGCGCCTTTAAACCCAACAAAGTTTTATATGGGATATAAGCATTCGTGTGCCTGCACACTTCTTCAGATATCTGAAGAAGTGAGCATGTACATGAAAGTTTATAGCCAGAATTAAACTTTGAGGGTCTTAAAGGTGCCACTGAACTCAAACATTCTTACAATACTGACAAGTTCAGAAGGTGTTCTTATCATCCCTAGAAAGAACCAACCGCCTGACAATTATATATCCTGTATTTAAGTAGGAAATAATAGTAAGGAATACTTTACTTTGATTTATATCCCGCCCTCCCCGCTGAAGCAGGCTCTTTACTGTTGTAAAGAAGTCTTTCTGGATTGTGCTTTTTAGAAAAGCCCTACCCTTTTTTAAAAAAAGAAATCTCACAAAATCAGCTGAAAGTTAATGCAAGCCTTTTCTATATGTTAATTTAAAGGAGGGAGGACCATGATAGCCATGCTATTTAAAAAAACCCAATCCCTGCTGAATGTTAATAAAGTACTATTATGGTATCCAAGACACATCATAAGGCAAGTATAGGAACTCAAAATGTGTATACCCCAAGAGACATTTTATTTATCAGATTTTTTTTTAATACTGCCTCTCCAGCAATCTGCCAGGTGTGGTGTAAAAAAATTAAAAATTCTAAAAATAAAATGTTAAAAGATATCATTTGTTCAAGGAGTGGAGGAGAGATAACTTTTATCAAACAAAGCAACATTCTCTACAAGGAGAGAAACACAGGTAGGGTGAGGTAAGCGAAACAGAAACACATAATTGTATCACGAAATAACACCTCAGGGGCCAACAGAAACTGTAAAATAAGAAGAAAACATCGGCTTGAAGACCTAACACAGCACAAATCTAGCTGATCTTTAAAATGAAATAAGCATCTGAAGGGAAATCTGAGAGCTTGAACAACAATAAGCATGTTGCTTGCTCTCTTCCGCACTTCTTAAACCCCAGCCAGGATGTAACATGCAAGGAGGGTTGCCAACTCTGGATTCAGAAATACCTGGAGATTTGAGGGTGGAGCCTAGGGACGGTGCAACATGTCATCAATGTTCCCTCTAAACTGTGGAGTCTTGTAAGCAAAAATTCAACTTTGAGAGCTACTGGCATTAAAGTTGTGAGCTACTGCATAGTTTGCTCTGGGGCCATTTTTCCTGAGCTGAGACAAAAATGTGTGACTGTCATGCAGTCTGCTGCCGAAAGCAGCCAGGAAAAGTGGCATAAATTATTTAAGTAAATAAATAGTAAACAAATAAGTGATTTATGTAGTCTGGAGATCAGTTGTAATTCCAGCAGATCTCCACCGCCCAACTGGGGCTGGCAACATTACATGCAAAGGAAATGGCATTTAAAATATCTCCATGGACAGGATCCACCCTTGTTTTCAGGGAGCAAGGGCTTCCTCAACCCAAATCCCTAGGTTTCTTCTTTTTCACCTCACACAGAGGCAACGGTGAATATCTGAGATTGGATTTGGGCCAAGGCGTGTATGTATACATCTGGAGGGGGACCTGAGTTTTAGCAGAGGGAAGACTGAGCGCCGGGAAAAACTTACACGCGCATTTTGTGAACCGAGTTGGTTTCTGAAGTCAGGAGAGGGACACATGCAAGACGACCTCAATAGCATTTCGTAGAGGGGAACCAGGTTTCGTTTATGTTTGTGGAAAGTGAAAAGTGTGGGGTTGTGGGGGGAGATGAAGCTCTGAACTGGGCTTCAAAGCTGAAAGATGGCCTTAGGCAAAAGCCTTTGTCGTGGGGGATTCTCAGCCTTAGCAGAAGGGAAACTAAGCACTGGTATGCCTTTTGTGGACTCGCTATTAAAACCAGGGAAATGTTCATAAAGAACAATTTTAGAAAGCGCCAGCCTCCCTGCGTGTCCAGCTGCATACTCTCTCCCTCCCTAACTCAGCTGCTCATCGCCCCCCAACAACCAAAACAAACGCCAGCTCCAGCCACTGCCCTCCCCCGGCCAGACTCCCCCCAATGGCACCCCGCCAGGCCCTAAGCCAGCCCCCTCCTCCTTCGCCCAGCCGGGCCCATTCCCCTCTCCACTGACCTGCCTGAGGCTCCTGCCCTCCCTCCTGCCCGAGACGTGGCGCTACCGGGACTGCTCCCTCAGCCACAGGCAGGCGGTGCAACTTCTTTTCCCTTCCCCCGGAAACGCCTCCCGGATTTGGCTCAAGGGTGATCCTGGGGTTCGCAAAGCGGGTGGGGAATCCCCTTTCCCTGCTTCAAAGGTAATCCCTCCCCTCGACGGTGAGAAGGGGGCATATACGAGTGACAGGCCAGCGGAACGATGTAAAAGGAGGTATGTGTTTCCCCTGAGGGGGAAGGCTTGTAGATTCGGACTATCCGGTTGGGATAGCGCTGGTTTGTTTTCTGACGTCAGCAGCTTGTGGCTCCTCCCTAGCTAGAGCTCGCTGTGATTGTGTGCAGTGTTCCTTGTAAACTGAGTTAGTGTCAGCTAGCTTGCAATTTTTAAGCCTCCAGTTCACACATTTTTGTCTCAGCTCAGAAAAAATGCCCCCCAAAGCAAACTAATTTATGCAGCAGGTCACAACTTTAATGCCAGTAGCTCACAAAGTTTTTTTTGTCAGCTTTTTTTTGCTCACAAGATTCCACAGCTTAGAGGGAACATTGATTGTGTGCATCTTTATTTATCTTCATGGCTAGGCATTATTCTGTATCACTGAAGAATTTTTAAAATTATTAATGCCAGCATATTCCCCATTACTATGGATGGGTGTGAAAGTTGGATAATGAAGAAAGCTGGCAAGGAGTAAGGATGCCAGGCTCCAGGAATTACAGCTCATCTCTAGACTACAGAGATCAGTTCCCCCAGAGAGAACAGATGCTTTGGAGGGTGGATTCTGTGGCATTGTGCCCAACTGAGAACCCTTTCTTCCCCAGGCTCCAGACCTAAATCTCTAGGAGTTTCTCATCCTGGATCTGGCAACCCTAGCCTTCCACCCCCCACCAGTAGCTAGGGGAAAGCTGGCAACCCTATTTGGTTCATTTAAATGTAGTATTGGAGAAGAGTTTTATGGATACCCTGGAATACCAAAAAGACAAATCAGTGGGTTCTAGATCAAATCAGGAATGAACTCTCCCTAGAAGCCAAAATGAAGCTATTGTATTTTGGTCACATTATGAGAAGACAAGAGTCACTGGAAAAGGCAATAATGCTAGCAAAAGTTGAAGGCACAGGAAAAGAGGAAGACTCAACATGCGATGAATGGATTCAGTCAAGGAAACCATGGCCCTCAGTTTGCAAGACCTGAGCCAAGCAGTTAATGATAGGACATCTTGGAGAACATTAATTCATAGGGTCACCATAGGACAGCACTCAGCACATACACATACACTTATAGACTCACCTGCCTCCCAAATCACTGAGACTCAAAGAGGACAACAAATCAATTATTGAAAATATATGGAAATAAATGTTTGTATTTAAGGTGCTGTTGGGGCTTTTTCATACATTAACTCCATTTAAAATCATAGAATACAAAAAAACCTCTCAGACAACACAGAAGTCAGCAAACTGAATAAGTTAATGATCACCTCAATGTTGAATGTTCTGTTTCCTTTTTGGCAAAGATATTATTAAAAGCTGCATGCATTTCTCACTGCTGCTATTAGAAAAAAATTCAAACTGAATCAACAATTACGCTCTTCATTTTGGTGCATTTGAATGAACACATTTTTGAGGGATTAGCTGTGAATGGTACTATATTTACACAACCAAAGAATTGTTCATTAAACTTCATGAGATGCTACCACTCCATGGTGGAGCATTGTTGAAAACCAGACAGATGTGGATCCGATCAGTGCCTGGATGAGAGTGTATGGAAGTTCTTCTGACATTTCTAAACAGAGAAGAATATAAGTATAAATAAAAGGACATATAGCCAGCTGTACAATGACCTCTTTAAAAACTATGTCTGAGAGAGTCGCATGTGATTTTAAACAAGGGAACTTCATGAAATGAGGATGAGCTAATTCAGAATTTCAGCATCAATTTATAGTTCTTTTAATTTTACATTTCCTGATTGTGGTGTATTTGTACTATAAATTACAATAGAACACGCTGTCACCACCCTGATTTTGTGCATGTTGGTTTAATCGTGTGGGATGGAACCCCTGGTCTTAAGTTCTGCTTGTTAGAACTGTAGACTTCATGAGCTCCCTTGTCTTGAAACCAGTTGCTCCCATCCCTGTAATCTTCTTGCTAATAAATGGACGTTGTTTTGAACATGCCCATTTCTGCTGTGTGAACTAAGAGCAGGAACCTGAGTATTATCCTGCTCCCGGTTTACAGACAAAGGGGGAACATCACATTGTAGAAATGCAATTAAGTTAAATGTTGCTTCTTCCCAGACAAGACAGAGGCTGGAAGCATCACCCATATTTTCCCACAGAAAAAAATTGCTGAAGTTATGAGGCTGGTTCTTGGTAGGCAGTTAGAAGCTGACTGCAACATTGATAGAAGTGGAAATCTTGTAATGACTTTCTAAATGTGAGCCTGCCATAGGATTCTGGGTTTGTCAGTTCAGAAAGTCATCAGTGTGAACTGAACAGGTTTCCTGAAGCTTTAAAAAATTGAGAAGAGCAAAGGTGCCTTTTGCTACTGTCCTGAGTTTATAGGTCAGTGCCAGCTTTCCCACATGTCTAACCAACATGGAACTCCCAACCCTTCAATTATCAGTCATCAGATCAAACAAGCTGGACAACAAAACTAAGCAATGCTAATTTGTAAATGAGTCAAGTGGGAAATGTTGTATGTGTGACTTGGGTAGAAGGGGGGGGGGGGATAAATTCATATAATAGATGACTCCAAAAGACTATTTAGTGTCTATCACGGGTGTCGAACTCATTTGTTACAAGAGTCAGGTGCGCAATAAATTGGACTTTGTGAGGCCAGGTCATGCGTATCATAAAATGTAATGCCAAGTGATGGAGATATAAACTTTATAAAGGATACAGGGAAACACAATTAAAGATATTATTTCTTACTTAAAATGCAAACTCTTGTGGTTTTGTATAAAATGGAAAAGTGCAGCAATACTGGGATTTGGCAATGCAATTTTAAAAATAAAACCTCAATAAAAATCACAAGGATCACAGTCGAAACTAAAAATATAAACAAATAGTATAAAATGCTCTGGGCTTAAGCCCCTTAAAGACTAACATGGCAGGGAATTAGCTTTCATGAGTCACTTCTCACTTCTTCAGATACTGAAGAAGTGAGCAGTGACTCACAACAGTTCATACTTTGCCACAAATGTTGTTAGTCTGTGATCTGTGATGCAGTGTTTCAGATCAGGAGATGACCTCTATTAGGGATAGCATGCTTTCCCTCCTTTTCAGTTCTCCAGCCCCAGCCTTCACTGCATTATGTTGTTTGATTGGAAATCTTTGCCATTAGACTACAAAATAGGGTTGCCAATCGCCACGTGAAGTCTGGAGCTCTCCCACTATTACAATTGATTTCCAGATGACAGAGATCTGTTCCCCTGGAGAAAATGGCTACTTTGGAGGGTGGACTCTATGGCATTATAACCCACTGAGGTCCCTCGCCTCCCCAAACCCCACCCTTTCCAAGCTCCACCCCCAACTCTCCAGGTATTTTCCAATCCAGAGCTGACAACCCTACAATGTTGTCATATTCTGTACTCCACTTTCTGATTGAATAGTGTTAGATTCAAATATTGTTATCATTCAAATGTTATCGTCTTTTGTAAGTTTATTGATTGACTGAATAGTTCTCACACTTGTATCGGACTTTCTGTCCCGTTGAGAAATGTGGACTATAAATGAAAATAAAGAAATAATTAGGTTTTTAAAAACTATCTAAGAGCTTGGATGAAGAGAACAGCCTTCTCTATAAGCTAACAAAAGTAAGCATTAGCTGAACTTCAAGGCCATTCCACACCCGGGAGCCACCACTAAGAAAGTCCTGTTCCTAGTCACCACTTGGCTCTCTTCTGTGGAGGAGGGCAACATGAGTAGAGCTTGTGATAAAAGTTCTTAATTGGCAGGAGGGGCTGTGCAAGAGGAAGCAAGTTTTTCTGGTTGACCCAGGTCATTTAGAGCTTTAAAGATGAGCCCTTTGAGTTGTGCCCAGTTGATCTTGAGCTGTGCTGAGCTGTTTGTCTTACAAAGTTTTTCCACTGGAGGGCATTTATGTTTGTGAAAAGTGACATCAAGTGAGCCGACTTATGGTGACCCCATCAAGCAGAAGTAGTTTTCCATTTGCTCCAGCAGGCAAGATCTATCAATGGCTATTAGCCATGGTGACTGAGTTGAACCTCCACATTCAGAGGCACCAGTCCTCTAAATCCCAGAGCCAGGAGGCAACATCAGGGGAAGGCCTTGGCCTCTATGCCCAGTTATTGGACCTCCAGAAGAACTGATTGGCCAATATATGAGATAGGAGGCTGGACTAGATGGACCATTGGTCTAATCCAGCAGGGCTCTTCTTATGTTCTTAAGATCTTACTGGATGTCTACTGAGCCATCCCCCTCTCTCTGAAAGGGTTCCATTTCTCCCTGAAACTTCCTTTTTGTTCCTTTGTTTTCAGCCTAAGTGATTTCTTCCTATTCTCTGAGTGCATTCTTTGAATCAATAGGTAAATTCTAGTTCTTTTCCCATGGAGAAGGTGGGGAAAGACTTCACCACTGCTTTTCTCTTTGTGGAGAGCTAAAGCTTCTGTTTATAGTAATTTGCTTTATTTATTACTGTAATCGTGTAATTATGAAATAATTATAATAAAAAATAAAATTAAAAATCAGTAGCTACAAACTGAAGAATGCTGCTTATCACTGCCATCCCAGTCAAGAACTGATAATTTAAATTGCTTCATGAGTCCTGAAAGCATCACTAACCACAAAAGCAGGGAAGTAATTAGGTAAACGCGAAGGAAAGGAGAAATTTTTGAAGTATACTTACCCCCAAAAACCTCAGTAGCATCTTGACAATCCACAAAGGACTACCAGGTGCTGTGATTGCATGTTGAATTTTCAGATCAGAAAAAAAGAAAACACTTTCTTGCCTGGCAACATCACCTGGATTCTCTGTTAAAACTGAATTAAAAATAATATTAATTTCAGACTAAGCAATTGGTGTGGAACTATCAAATAAAAAGATAGAAATACCCTAAATAAATTTAATTATAGGTGCAGCACAATTTTTTCTCATAGAAAGCATATTTTACAAAAAAAAATAATAAAACCAAACTTTTTATCTTAAAATGTTAGGCCCTATTCCCTCAGAACTGAGTTGAGAAACATTTTCATGTCCAGCCAGATGCAGAAAGGAATCTTGTAAGCTCTTGATGAAGCCAGTAGGTGGCTACGTTTCTCCATCAGCAGCTGTGGACTAAGTTCATGCTCTATGTGCCAAAAATTGCCTTTTAAGCAGAGACAATCCAGCCACATTTACACGCTTTTTAGCCCCAGTAATTCCAGTAACGGAGGAAAGCACAAACATCTGAGTAAGCATGAGTCAGAATAGGTAACACATCTCTCCTTTTCAGTGAAGTAAATGAGACTGAATTGTACTTAATAGTCTGAATAATAACTCTCTCTCTCTCTCACTCACTCTCTCTCTCTTTGTGAGATCAAAGTAGTTGATACAGGCCCTGCTTAACCACATTATGAAAACTGAGGTGCTTTTGGGTTGGTTGGTTTTTCTAAGAGGGAGCAGAGATTTCCTCTGATTCTCGCCTCCCACTACTATCCTCTACTGTGCTATTCCTGTGGTTGCTAACTCTGTTTCAGTTCTGTAAAACATTGCAAGGGATTTGATGAAATCTCCTTTCCTCACATACAATAGTCTCGATCGAAACTAGATCCCCAGTCCTGACAATTAGGAGGCAGTGCCTGAGGGAGGAACTTTAGTTTTTTATAGACTCTGTGGCATACCCTCTGAAGCTGCCATTTTCTTCAGGGGAACTGATCTCTGTAATCTGGAGATAAATCAGGATTCTGGGAGGACTCCAGGCCCCACCTGGAGTTTGGTAACCCTAGGACCTGGTAACTACCCACACTGCTTGATTGTATAATGCGAATCAGCCCTTAGAGGCAGCAGAGATGAAATCTGAATTAGGGCATTTCCAGATCACATTATCTTCACCACCATTCTGCACCAACTCACTCATGGTACCATTCTGCTATTGAAGTTAAGCAGGTCTTATCCTAAAGTTTGACTGCCTGGAAGCTCTTTAGAGAAGGACCCAGGTGGGACTTAGCGATCCCCTGGAATTACAGCTCATCTCCAGACAGGATGGGATCTACATGTTTTTTGAAGGGGGACAAAATTAAAAAATGATGTCTCCTTATGGGCCATTCTATCTTATGGTCCCATAGAATACAATGGACACCATACCCAATTTAGTGCCCCTCCTCAGTCAGCTCCCGGGGCAAGCACCCCCCCCCTCTGCCCCCCCTAGATCCAACCCTGTCTCCAGACTACAGTGATCAGTTCCTCTGAAGATAATGGATGCTTTGGAGGATGGACTCTATGGCTTTGTACCCCACTGTGGTCCCTGTCTTCTCCAGGCTCTGCCTGCAAATCTCCAGGAGGTTGTCAACCTGCAGCTGGTAACCCCCACCCCACCCCACTGGTGGCCAGGGAGGACCTGGCAACCCTATTTTGAGTGGATCTTGCCCAGATTAATGCACAGAGATGGCCCTAGACTGTCTGGCACGCTAAGCAAGGCTAACTTCTGGTGCCCCCTACCCTGCACTGATAACATCACCGAGTCACATGGCACCCCCAGAAGGCTGGAGCCCTAGGCAATCGCCTAGTTTGCCTAGTGACAGGGTCGGTTCTGTGAATGCATGCAGCATCTTGGCCATACGTTGATCTTTACATTTCTGTCTGGTGTCCTTGCAATTTCCCTTGCTTTGTGGTAGGGTTGCCAATCCCCAGGTGGGGGCAGGGGATCCCCCAGTTTGGAGACCCTCTCCCCGCTTCAGGGTCATCAGAAAGCGGGGGGAGGGGAGGGAAATGTCTGCTGGGAACTCTATGATTCCCTATGGAGACTTATTCCCATAGAAAATCATGGAGAATTGACCTGCGGATATCTGGGGTTCTGGGGGGGTTGTTTTTTGGGGTAGAGGCACCAAATTTTCAGTATAGCATCTAGTACCTCTCCCCAAAATACCCCCCAAGTTTCAAAAAGATTGGACCAGGGGGTCCAATTCTATGAGCCCCCAAAAAGGTGCCCCTATCCTTCATTATTTCCTATGGAAGGAAGGAATTGAAAAGGTGTGCCCTCCCTTTAAATGTGATGAACTCCCTTTGGAATTCAATTATGCTTGTCACAGCTTTGATCCTGGCTCCACCCCCAAAGTCCCCAGATATTTCTTGAATTGGACTTGGCAACCCTACTTTGTGGACTGGCTCGGGTCTAGTGAGACAAGGCAAAAAATAATTATTATAACTAAATGCTCTACTTGGTTCCTACATTTTTCATTTAAGTGAAAACCTACCTTAGGTAGAATGTACTTTAAGTTTCCAAACATTGCTCTGTGTCTCTGAATACAACATTCATAAACGACAAAACAGCAAACAAAATCTGAATGCTGCACATGCAGGCCCCCGAAAGGGGGAAATAACTCCTTTCCCTAGGTAATTCCTGCTCAGGAAAATGGTGTGAGCAGGAAATCTGACTTCCCTCCTTCCCAAGGTTTTTTTTTTTGGTAGGAAACTCATTTGCATATTAGGCCACATCCTCTGACATCACCTTTGTTTCATGCAGGTTTTTTTCTAGTAGAAAAAGTCCAGCAGGAACTCGTTTGCATATTAGGCCACACTCCCTGGTGCAAAGCCAGCCCAGCCGGAACTGTGTTCCTCTCAAAAAAGCCCTGCTCCTCCCCCTGTACCATAGTGCCTGTCCAAATCACTCCCCGTGCCATTAAGATATATCTAGTTTGGCCCATTGTTTGGAAGATGCAACAGTAAATCTGGTTTTCTTTATTAAAGGTTTCACAGACTCATTCTTTCCCCTGCTTATCATATTTGACTTGACTCTAGTGCTGTTTATCCATCATATTTGCTCAGTAGTGTTCCAGTATGTGCTTGAACGACATTAAATACATTTAAACTTCCATCGCAGTTTTCTGCTTTTTATATTTGATGGGTCAATTTATTTATTTATTTTAGTGAATTTATATTCCACCCTACCCCATGAATGGGCTCAGGGTGGATTACAGCATACATTACAACACTTAAGACATTAAAATCAATAAAAATATATTAAAATAAGTAGAAACCTCCTGCTAGTAGCTTTCTTTCTTGCTTGCAAATGTCAG
The DNA here is from genome assembly GCF_032191835.1 of Heteronotia binoei. NCBI lineage: Eukaryota > Metazoa > Chordata > Lepidosauria > Squamata > Gekkonidae > Heteronotia > Heteronotia binoei. The sequence goes on from NC_083233.1 coordinate 65,619,716, forward strand.
AAATAACTGACATAGGGGGAAATAACCACACAATCGAACCTTTAAAAAGCTTTTATTTGTATCCTACTTCCCTCTCCCCAACAGGGACCCAAAGCAGCTTACAACATTGTTATCCCCTCATCCATTTTATTCTCACATCAACAGCCCCGTGAGGTAGTTGAGTTTGAGGGAGAGAGACAGGCCCAGGTTCAGCTTTGATGGCAAAGTGGGAATTCAGACCCGTATCTCTTATCATTATTGTTGTGTCCTAGGCTCAAATGGGAGAACTGTTACTTTTGGAGGGAAGCCGAACAAGCCAGAGCTTGAACTCCACACCAGGGTTCCAGAGAAGTCCTAAGCGTGCCCAATCAGGGGAAGGATTGAAACATAAGCAGCCAATCAACATCCAGGCTCATACTGTACCCTGATAGGCCCTTAGGGCCCTGTAAATAGCCAATCCGTTTAGATAGTTAAGGACCAATCAGAAGGGGGCAAGAATTGTATAAAGGAGCGGGAAAGCCATGAATATAAGTAATGTAATTCTCTTCAATATACATATATCTGAAAATTGGTGTTTGAGTTGTTGCCACCTATTTTGAAATGACATGAACTTATATTATGCCTCCCTGAAGAAGTGTTAGCAAGAAACGAGCCCAGAAGTCAACAGTATTCATCAGAGGCTTGCATCCTGAGAGAATCATCAACAGAAATTGAGAAGCACTACATCTTTTGAAGCACTTCGTTTGAACTTTATTGGATCAGCACAAGCATTTTTGCTCTCAGAAATTGGAAACTGATTGTATTGTATTTATTACAATTTCGAAAGAGACTTATATATGATATTGCACTTTATTGAGATGAGTGATTAAAAGTTGGTTACTTTTGTATTGATTACCTTTGGAAGGATTTATACTATGCAGGCCTAAGATTCAGTGGGAGCTCACAGGAGCACAGCTCCTGAACCTTTCTGAGAGTTCCTCCTCCTCCTTCTGAGCATTCCACCTCCTTGTCCATTGAATAGTATGTGTAGCTACATAACAATCGCTGGATGAGCACCACCACCTATTTTTCTATAAAATGACCCCTGATACTATGTATTGACTTTATACCTCCTGTGCTTTTGAAAAGTGTGTTATTGTGAATTATTGATACACAGGGCTTTTTTGTAGAAAAAGCCCAGCAGAAACTCATTTGCATATTAGGCCACACCCCCTGATTCCAAGCCAGCCAGAACTGCTTTCCTGTGCATTCCGGCTAAAAAAAAAAGAGCCATCGATATAATTTTTTTTAGCATATATTACAGTACATTAGTTACTTATATTCATGGCTCTCTGTTTTGGATTGCAACCTCCATATGAGGCCAGAAGATCTCCTGGAATTATGACTGATCTCCAGATTACAAAGATCAGTTTCTCCAGAGAACATGGCTGTTTTAGAGGGAGAATTCGATGGCATTGAACCCTACTGAGGTCCTTTTCTGCCCTAAACTCTGTCCTCCTGAGACTCTACCCCTAAACCTCCAGGAATTTAAACAGAGGCTAGATTACCATCTGACAGCAATGAAGATCCTGTGAATTTAGGGGATGGTATTTGTGAGTTTCCTGTATTGTGCAGGGGGTTGGACTAGATGACCCATGGAGGTCCCTTCCAATTCTATGATTCTATGAATTTACCAATCTGGAATTGGTAATGCTAGACTAGATGAAAGCAGGGTGCAGCTGAATCCTCTCAAGAAATAAGGTGCTAATAATGAGGTGAGAGACTTTGGGATACCCACTGCAGATGGGGGCTTAGCCGTTCTCTCAAGTTTCTGGTCTTGTGACTTGAAGAAACCTAAAAAAAAAAGACACATGCTCAAACAGTACAAGAAACTCATGTGAAATATGTTATGAAAACACTAAAATTTCTGTGTTTATGTCCTATGATCCACAAGCATCTTGAAATCACATCCTTAAAGTAAATTCCTGTCCAATTAGTTTAAACAGAAAGAAGGCTGTTTCATGTTGAGTAAGGTAATTTAAATATATTGCATTGCTGATACTAGATTTTTTAAAATTAAGATTGTTTGGCAAAGACAGAATTGTCACATGGCCAGCTAATATAACTGTACTGAACCAAATGCAATCCTAAAGTAGCATTACATGAATTTAAAGGATATCACTCTGCTGAGATTTGCACTGCCATGGCTTTAAAATTAGCTCTGCATTCAGGGAGGGGGAAATCTACTTCTAATTTAAAACATCATTCTTGTACAGGTGAAAAAAGACAATTTTAAACGCGACTTAATTGTACTCCCACAATTGCCATAGTAAAAGGAGACCACACAATGCATAGAGTTACCGCCAATGTATTTTAATGCCCTTTCCTTCCATGCAATCATAGTGATTAAAGAGTAATTTTCAATCAAGTGATTAAAGGACAGAGATTTTCAGAGCTATGAAGAGAATTTAAAGATTAACAAAGAGATTCTATTTTGTGTTCGTTAATTTGGAGAACCCTCCAGTTTAATTGAATTGGAATGAAACATGATTTAACTGAGGAATGACACTCCTATGCTTTATGAGGAAACCTGCCTGTTTATTGCACTGCAGCACCTTTTGCCAACCTCCAGGTGCAGCCTGGAGTCCCACTAGAATTGCACCCTATCTCCAGACTACAGACATCAGTTTCCCTGGAAGAAACAGCAGTTTCAGAGGTATCACATCTGTTCTGAGCTCTTTTCTCTGCCCTCCCCCAATACCAGGGCCTTTTTTGTAGAGGAACTCCTTTGCATATTAGGCCACACACTCGTGATGTAGCCAATCCTACAAGAGCTTCCAGGGCTCTTCTTACAGGGTCTACTGTAAACTCCAGGATAATTGGCTACATCAGGGGGTGTGGCCTAATATGCAAAGAAGTTCCTGCTACAAAAAAAGCCCTGCTCAACACTACCTCCAAACCTCCAGGCCAGAGTTGACAATCACGAGTTTTTGGCTAATATGCAAAGGAGTTCCTCTACAAAAAAGGCCCTGGTATTGGGAAAGGGCAGAGAAAAGAGCTCAACAGATGTGATCAAAAGAGACTCCCAAGTCTTCTAAGGAAGAAGTACATCATCCAGAGAACAATGAAAGAAAAAGGTCATGGGGATGTAGTGAATAACTCAATGAAAATGTTGACTCACAGCAATGAAAGGGGGGAAACCTCCATGCTGGCAATTATTAGGATAGGTGTTGAAAATAAAACAATCAATATTGTGATGCCCCTATACAGAACTATGGTGTGACCCAGGGGTGGCCAAACTGTGGCTTGGGAACCACATGTGGCCGTTTCACACATACTATGTGGCTCTTGAAGCCCCCAGTGCCCCATCAGACAGCTTAGAGAAGGCATTTGTCACTTTAAATCACTTCTCCAAGACACTGGCTGACTTGGCTTGGAGGAATGATTTAAAGAGAGAAATGTCTTCTTCAAGCTGGCGGATGAGGTGCTGGGGGCTTTGAGAGCCACATTTAAAGTTGCTTTCTTTCCACTTTTCCCTCCTTCCTCCCTCCCCATCTATTTTCCTTCCTTCCTTCCTCCCTCCCTCATCTTGCAGCTCTCAAACATCTGATGTCCATGTCTTGTGGCTCTCAAACATCTGACATTTATTCTATGTGGCTCTTATCATAAGCAAGTTTGACCACCCCTGGTGTGGCCCCATTTGCAATGCTGTGTACAGTTATGGTCACCACATCTCTAGAAAGATATTACAGAGCTGGAAAAATGCAGAAGAGGGCATCCAAGATGCAGAAAGGCTAAGAAGTCTAGGTCTTTTCGGTTTTTTAAAAATGGTGATGTAGTAGGGGTATAGAGTAGATACTTGTAAAATTATGCCTGAGTTGGAGAAAGTGGATAGAAAGCTTTTTCTCCCTCTCTCATAATACTAGAACTTGGGGCACATAATCAAGTTAATGGGTAATCGATTGAGAATGGGCAATATGAAGTACTTCTCTACTCAACAAGTAAATAAATTGTGGGGGTCACTGCCAGTGGATGAAGTGATGCCCGTAAGCATTGATGACTTTAAAAGAAAATCAAAAAGATTTATAGAGGAGAGGTCCATCAATAGTTACTAGCTACTGTGACTGAAAAAGCAAGCATTGAGTTATGACTGACCCATGGGTTGACATCACATCATTTTCTTGGCAGACTTTTTGTTACGAGGTGGTTTGCCATTGCCTTGCCCAGTCATCTACACTTGACCGAAGAGAACTTCTGCCTTCAAAGCCCTGAATTCTAATGCTTGGAGTCAGCTTTGGCAGAAACCCTTAATCTCTATACTGGTTGGCAATCCACTGAGAGAATAAGACAGGCAGGAACAATCATCTAAAAAAAAAAAAAGCTCTAGAGTTTGAGGGGAATCTTAAAGTGTTGCCCCATGCAATGATGTCACTTCCCGTTTTTTGCTGGAAGTATTATGTCACATGTCGGCACAGCATCCAGGAGCCCCCTTCATTCCCTCCACTGGTGTGTTAAGTGGTGGTGGGAAATAGGGGTACTATCCTGGAGGTTTATGCCCTATTTGTTATCCAGGGCAACTGGCTGGCCTCTGTGTGAGACAAGATGCTGGAACAGATAAGCCTGCCTTGGCCCTGAGCCTGCCTTGGCGGGGAGGGCGGGATATAAATAAAAGCTTATTATTATTATTATAAACCAGTAGCCTGTTCTGGTTAGACTCTTCTTATGTTCACCTCACTGCTGGATAATTCTCCAGTAAAATAAGGCCAGTAGAACCCTAGAGACAACATTAGCAGTTGACGTGGTTGAGAATCTGCTGTGGCCCACCACATTGCTAAGAGATCTGTCTCCCACAGCCAACCAGAGACATTTAGCCCATCTATTCCCACCAGGAAATGGCAGACATGAGGGGAAACGGTTGTAGGATGTGGACAACCTGTTTCCAAATGATCTTTCAGAAATACATACAAAGGGAGCAAGAGAGACCCCAAAGCAGGGTTGGGGAAACCAGCTGTGGATAAGGTTGCCAATCCCCAGTTGGGGGCAGGAGATCCCCCATTTTGGAGGCCCTCCCCCTGCTTAAGGTCATCAGAAAGCGGAGGGGGGGGAGGGAAATGTCTGCTGGGCACTCCATTATTCCCTATGGAGACCAATTCCCATAGGATATAATGGAGAATTGATCCATAGGTATCTGGGGCTCTGGGGGGGGGCTATTTTTTGAGATAGAAGCACCAAATTTTCAGCATAGGATCTGGTACCTCTCCTTAAAGCACCTCCCAAGTTTCAAAAAGATTGGACCAGGGGGTCTAATTCTATCAGCCCTCCAAAAAGGTGCTCCTATCTTTCATTACTTCCAAATGGAGGGAAGGCATTTAAAAGGTGTGTGATCCCTTTAAACCTGATGGCCAGAACTCCCTTTGGAGTTAAATCGTGCTTGTCACAACCTGGCTCCTGGCTCCACCCCCAAAGCCCCCAGATATTTCTTGAATTGGACCTGGCAACTCTAGCTGTGGAGCCAGAGAAAACCTGAAATAACCAAGTTTTAGGTAAATGGCAAGACATTTTGAAGTTGCGTTGCCAACCTCTAGGTTGTGGCTAAAGATCTCCTAGGATGACAGCTGATCTCCAGGTGACAGAGATCAGTTCACCTGAAGAAAACGGCTGCTTTAGAAGGCAGACTCTATGGCATTATGCCCCACTGAAGCTCCTCCCTTCCCTAAACCCCACCTCCTCAGACTCCACCCTCTTCCAAATCTCCAGCTATTTCCCAACCTGGAACTGACAGTCCTATTTTGAAGGTTACAGAAGCCAAAAGCAGGCTAGTTTTGAATTTGTCTTTATTTGCTGAGCTGCTGATTCAGAACCAAACACATTTCTGTTGGGATTGATGGAAGCAGATTTAGAGCGGCACTCTTGTCATGAGCCCTGACGAGGAGGAGCTGGAAGGGTTAACAGACCTGGAAGAGTTGCCAGCCAGTTCCTCAGCTGAACAAGGTATGCTTCATTGTCAGCCTCTTAAAGGGGCAGGCAGCTAAATGGGCTACCTCCTTGCTACTAGCCCCATCGCCCCTGCTGACTGACTACCAGGGCTTTCTGGATCATATGGCGGTAGCCTTCGCTAATTCCCAGCAAGCAGCCATCGCCAGTCAGAAGTTCCGGACCCTGAAGCAGGGTAGGGACTCGGTTTCCCAGTACGCCACTGAGTTCAAGCTCAAGCCCAAGATCTGGCCTGGAATGAGGCTGCCCTCATGGACCTGTGTACGGAGGGGCTGGCTAACGAAGTCCTTGATGAGCTGGCACGAGCAGACCGACCAGCCACACTGCAAGGCCTAATCACGCTGTCTCCCCGCATCGATGGCCACCTGGAAAGCCGTCACCAAGCGCAAAGCAGCACCCGTCCCTCTCAGCTGCCCCACCGCCTAGTGACGGTGACAACCCCAATGCACACCAGTACCGAGATTGATGACCCCGAGCCCATGCAACTCGGGGCTGCACGGCCACGGTTCACCCCTGAGGAAAAAGCACAGTGCCGCTCTCAGAAACTCTGCCTGTATTGTGGAGGGGCGGGTACCATGCCACTGCTGCCAGTAAAAGACCAGCCCCAAGTCTGAGTGGACCCCCTGACTTGGGGCACCTAGCCGGGTCCCCTGAACCCTGCATTACCGGCCAGGGCCCGTTCCTTGTACCGGTCACACTCGGCTTGCCGGACAGGCGCTGGCTGTTCGTCTATGCCATAGTCGACTCCAGGGCCACCCACTGCTTCATAGACGTGGCCTTTGTGAAGCAACACCAGATTCTGGTGCAGGACAAAGACACCCTGACCCTGGTCGAAGCCATCAACGGACGCCTCCTCCACTCTGGTCCGGCGACCCAGGAGACCCACCTGGTCATGCTCCAGATCCAACACCATCACGAGCAAGTACAATTCGACGTTGCTCGCATGCCCCGCTTTCCCCTCATTCTGGGACTCTCCTGGCTCATAAAGCACAACCCCCTCATGGGCTGGGGACAGGGAAAGCTGAGCTTCAAGGACCCTTGTCCTCACCAGGCCCAGTCGGCCTCCCAGGCTGCTGCCACTCCGGCTGCTGGTCCTCTACTTCCCCCGGCCTACACAGACTTTGCCGATGTCTTTGAGGAAAAGGGGGCCGACCAACTCCCCCCACACCGACCTTATGACTGCGCCATCAATTTGGTACCAGGGGCATCCCTGCCTATGGGGCGGCTCTATCCCATGTCCGAACCGGAGCTAGCAGCCCTGAGGGACTTCCTCATCAAAAACCTGGAATGGGGTTTCATCCGGCCATCCATGTCCCCACTGTCCGCCCCTGTTCTCTTCGTCCAGAAGAAAGGCGACGAGCTCCGGCCCTGCAATGACTACCGAGCCCTGAACAAAATCACCGTCCGGGACTGCTACCCTTTGCCACTGATCCCAGAACTACTGGATCGCCTTAAGGGGGCTCAGGTCTATACCAAGCTGGACCTCTGGGGTGCGTACAACTTGGTGCGGATCCGCACAGGAGACGAATGGAAGACGGCTTTCGGGACCCGTTATGACCAGTACGAGTATCTTGTGATGCCCTTCGGCCTGACCAATGCCCCCGCTATCTTCCAAAGGCTGATGAACGACATTTTCCACGATCTGCTCCATCACTTTGTGATCATTTATTTAGATGACATTTTAATTTATTCCCAAAGCCCCACCCAACACGCAGGGCATGTCCACCAGGTCCTGCAAAGCCTGCGCGAGCATGGCCTCTATGCCAAGCTAGAGAAGTGTGCCTTCAACTTAACAGCAGTCAAGTTCCTTGGCCACATTGTCTCACCCCATGGGACTTGGATGAACCCGAACAAAGTCAAGACGATCCTGACCTGGCAGACGCCACGGAACCACAAGGACGTACAGCGGTTTCTTGGCTTTTCCAATTATTATCGCCAGTTCATCGCTGCCTATGCCGACGTAACCACGCCTCTGACCCAGCTCCTCCAGCCCAAAGAGCCATTTCACTGGACTCCAGAGGTAGACCATGCCCTTACCACCCTGAAAACCTGCTTCATCACCAAGTCGCTCCTGTGTTACCCAGACCCATAGCTGCTGTTCACGGTAGAGACCGAAGCCTCCATCGTGGCCCTCGGTGCAGTGCTATCCCAGCAGGAGGACCCCTCCCAGCCACTACAATGCTGCGCATACTACTCGCAGCAGCTGACGCCCACAGAGCGCAACTACACCATCTGGGAGTGGGAACTCCTGGCCATCAAGACTGCCTTCGAGGTTTGGAGGGATCACCTTGAAGGGGCCCGCCACCCTGTCCAGGTCCTGACTGACCACCGGAACCTGGAGCATCTACAGACTGCTCAATACCTCACCCAGCGTCAGATCTGGTGATCCCTCTTCTTTTCCCGGTTTGACTTCTGGATTACCTACATTCCGCAGAACCAGAACCAGAAAGCAGACACCCTCTCCTGAAAACTGGAGTACGCTGTGCCTCTAACGGAGGAGACCCCAACTGGGCTCATCCTTGCACCCTCGGTCTTTGCTGCCACCACAACTCGCCCCACCTTGGCTGCAGACATCCGGTCCAGCCAGGCCCAAGACCCCTGGGCTCAGCAACGCCTCCTGGAAGTGCAAGATGGCCTGGCCGGGGACGTCTCTACCCACCAAGGTCTCCTCCTGCACCGTGGGCACCTATACGTGCCTCTGGGACCCTTCCGGGCCAACGTGCTTCACCTGTCCCACCACTCCCCTCCTGCGGGGCACTTTGACCAACACAAGACCCTGTACCTGCTCACGTGGAAGTTCTGGTGGCCTCGCATCCGTGCCGACGTGGCCCACGATATCAGTTCCTGTGAGGTCTGCTGGCGGGCCAAGGATGTACCGGCCAAGCCCCCAGGGCTTTTGCATCCCCTACCTATGCCTGCAGGACCCTGGGACACCGTCTCCCTGGACTTTATCACCAAGCTCCCCAGGTCCAAGGGGCACACTTGCATCCTGGTGATGGCGGACATCTTCACCAAGATGGCTCACTTTGTTCCATGTCCCAAGCCACCCACGGCTCCTGAAACAGCCTAGCTCTACCTCCAGCACGTCTTTCGCCTGCACAGGCTCCTGGCACACTTGATCTCAGACCGAGGCCCCCAGTTCGCCTCCCGATTCTAGGAAGCCCTGCACTCCAGCTTAGGCACTCAGGTGCATTTGTCCTCAGCGTACCATCCCCAAACGGATGGGCAGATCGAATGCACCAATGTCACGCTGGAACAATACCCGTGTTGTTACATCAGCTACCAGCAGGATGACTGGGCTGCCTTGCTACCCCCAGGCCGAATTTGCATACAACAACGCCGTACATGCATCCATGCAACAGACCCCATTTGCTGCCACCTATGGGTACCGCCCTCACTTCTTCCCCGCAGTCCTGCCCCCCACAGCAGTCCCTGCTGCTGATGCACACCCGCAGGAACTCTGGGCTCTCCAGGACTTGCTCTGAGAGCAGTTCCAACTGGCTAAAGAGGCATACAAGACAGCCGCTGACTGAAAACAACAGGTGGGGCCCCCATTGAAGCTCAGGGACCATGTCTGACTCTCCACCCGTTACCTGCATCGGCCTAGCCAGTCTCGCAAGCTGGACCCTCGCTTTGCGGGGCCTAACCTTGTCATGGACCAAATCAACCCCGTTGCTTTTCGGCTACAGCTGCTGGCCGCCCTCCGCATCCACCCAGTCTTCCACAGGTCCCTCCTTGTCTCTGCTACACCACCAGATCTCATCCGACCGCCACCTCCAGCACCGCCTCCTCTGTCCTGGTTGTTGACGAGGAGGAATATGAGGTCCACCAGCTCCTGGACTCCCGAGTCCACCGTGGGGACCTCTAGTACCTCGTGGACTGGGAAGGCTATGGCCCCGAGGACCATTCATGGAAACCCGCGGACAACCTACACGCCCCTGACCTCATGCAGCAGTTCCACATGGCCTACCCTGACCGGCCTGGTCCGTCTGTGTGTGTGGGGGGGGTCCTGCGGGGGGGGGGATAGTGTCATGAGCCCTGACGAAGAGGAGCTGGAAGGGTTAACAGACCTGGAAGAGTTGCCAGCCAGTTCCTCAGCTGAACAAACAGCAGCTGTCCCATCAATCACTCTCCAGGCACCAGTGTCAGCTGTTGATGATCAATCTCCTCCAAACTCTCCTTTTCCCATCTTCAGAGTTCAAAGCAGGCTCTGGAAAGAACTTTCAGAGCGAAGACATGAGGCACGCCGATGCTTCAGATCTCTCAGCCCTGAATTCTAGCAGAGTCACTGCCAACCAGGGAGCAGACTGATTGAGACTCCGATATAGCTCCCACCCAGGACCTGGTAACCTTGTGGAAGCAACGAGTCTATTCTCTGGCTTGCATCCACGCTCCTCCCTGATTCCTGATCCTGACCTGCTTGATTTCCTTGGCACCCTGACCTTTTGGCTTTTGGACATTGACTTCTGATTCTGGTTTGTGATTCTGCATTGATGACTTGGCTCCTGCTTGACTTCCTGGACTGTGACCTTGGACTGGCTTTGGACTGCTGCCTGCCTGCACCCTGAGAACGTGACAACCCTCTGTGTACAACTGCCTTTTAGAAAAACTCCTTGCTGTAGAGAATAGGTGCTGAAGACGTTGACTTATGGCCCCTTGAATATTTCGCAATACTGGAAACAACAGAGGGGAGCTGAGAGGGGAGGGAAGGATAACTGCCAAGAAAATATGTGGATCTGGGTCTGAAGGCAGCTTAATCAAGGGGACAAACAGCATGGACTGGATCTGTGGCCGCTTGCAAATCCTCCGTTTTGGAACAGCAGCAGAATTGGCATTTTCTTGAAAGGATTAGGGGTGGCTGTACTCAGATGACCTCTGGAAAAGAATCCAGCTACCAGGGCTTTAAAATCCCTTCAAAAGAACCGCACTCTTCAACCTGCCCACTTTCTCCTTTTATACTATTTTGCACTTGGCTCGGCAGTTTTTTTCCACCCTCAATCCGTTATTTGCTTGTCTGACGAGACGCTCCTCTCTCGGCTTACCTCCTCAAAATGTAATCCCTAGTGAGAAGAATCTTGAGACAGAGTTGTTACTTCTGTCAGATTAGGACTCTGGTTTAAAACTTTGTGTGTGTTTCCCCTCTCCTTTTTATCCTTTTGAATTCCTTGTCAGAGAGATGTTTTCCCAAGCTTAACTTGTCATAATGTTGACAATTGCAGTGGGATTTGATGGAGGCAGCCGAGAAAGTGGCGCATCTGAAGATTTTGCTCTCTCAAAGAGCAGATTACGGGGCAGGCAGAAACACTTTGCTGAGACAGGCGGCAGGAACATTTAGCCAAATTACAAAAAGATGACTTTTTTTTAATGGCAGCCCTTGAAAGCAAACTTGGCTGGGAAGATCTCATTGAGGATGTCATTTAAGCATCTTTTGCGGACATCACAGCCAGTGGCCTAGTTCAGACAGTCCTCATGGGAGCAGGGCCGGTATCAACATACCCTCAGTTGGGCCAGCAGCCAGGGCCTAAGGATTATGGGAGGGCTCACTGCTGCCAGTCTCCCCTTCCCATCCACTTGCTAATGCTACGCCACCCATGCCTCCTGCTGCATGCATTGCCCAGTGCCACTGGAGAAGGGTCTGAAGGCAGCTGTGAGCATGGATTGTGGGAGGGCTTGTGAGCAGACAGAGGAAGGAGGCATAGGCAGGTGAAAGGCAGGACTGGTGCGTGGGAGTAGGCAAACTAGGCAGTCACCTAGGGCGCCACCTGGCCTAGGGGGCACCGCTGGGCACCCCCTCTCTGACACATGACTCTGGCTCCTGGCCAATGTAACCTTGTCCTCTCCCATCACCAAGCTGCCCTCAGCAAAGCAAAGCCACCCCCCTGTCCCCGATGTGCGACTTGGCCTCCCACCTCATCCTATCCCACCACCCTCCTTCCTGGCATGGCCGGCAAGCACTTATTCTCACAATGTTTTTTTATAATTTATCACATTTTTTTGAAAAATTAAAAATCAGTAAATAAAAATGTGAAAAGTTTCAAGTTTGGCGCTCTTCATTTTCCCTATTTTTTTAAATAATGGGAGGCACTAGTGGGTGATTCGCCTAGGGTGCCAGAAAGCCTAGCACCGGCCCTGGTGGAAGACATGCAGGCAGGTGAAAGGGTGTGAGTGCTTGGTGGAGGGCAGGGGGTGCTAGGAACTGTCTGCCCAAAACATAGAACTGCCCTGCATAGGATGGAGAAGCATAGGGTCATCACTGGGCTTTTTATATAGATATGTGCTGTCAAATGGCAACCAGTTTATGGTGACCCCAGCAAGGGGCTTCCAAGGCAAGTGAACATCAGAGGCGGTTTGTGATTGCCTTCTTCTGCAGAGTCTTCCTTGGCGGTTTTCCTTCCATGTACTAAAGCTGCCTAGCTTCTGAGATCTGACAAGGTTGGGCTATATACCATGTTAACTTCCCTCCTACCATTATTATTTTTTTTGGGGGGGGGGACATGATGCAGGAAGACCCATGGGCTGGATCCTCTCCACATTTTAGAAATGCTAATAGAAGTGCTGTGAAGACCTGATTCAAATAGGAGCATGCATAGAATGAAGGGCTAGTTTCCCACCATTGTGTCTTTTGCTGATGGAGACTGACAAGCAGACACTTTTTCTCCATTTGGATATCATGAAGCTGTTGTAAGGATACTGGTTCAGGTGATCCAGATCCTTCTTTAGTTTAATGGAGTGCACTTGGCTGTAATGCAACAGTGCTTTCCCCGGACCTACCATGTGCTTGCAAGGCTACAGAGTTACACAGAGCCAGGTTTCAGTTCTTTGAAAATAATAATTAATTCCAGGCCTCATTTTGGGCAGGAGCTCACAGGAGCAGAGCTCCAGAACCTTTAAATTTTATTGTGCTCTTTCTTTCTAACCTCCCACCCCCCCCCCCAAAAAAAACCCTTGCTTCTGGGCTCCATTGTTCAAACCTCCTGTGAGAATTTTACTGAACTCTACTGACAAACTTTCTAATATTTTTCCTCACCAAAAATGGGAAAAATAACCAAAACATATAAAGCAGACAGATGGAAATCTTCCTCATGCCATTATGGCCACATAGGAGAAAGTAATGTAAAAGGTATGAAGGTTTTATTATGACAATTACAATTCAAGAAGGTAGATGCTGAGCTGATCTAATTTAGTACACCTTCCAGTGATGTCAGGGGTGTGTGCCATATGCAAATGACTTATGCTAATGAGCTATGGCACCTCTTTTTCTGCAAAATGACCCCTGCTTCATTCTAGAAATACGTGCTTGATAGTGCAGGATAGGGAGACAGTTCCTATGCTATCTCACTGGGAGATGGATGTGGCTGCTGAGAGGCATCCAGCTTCTCCATCTTATATGCATGGATGAGGAGGAGAGAGAAGAGATGGAAGGAAGTTGCTTTTCCCTAAGGGGTATTGATCTACACTTCAAAGGGATTCAGTGACAGTAAACAGGAAGAACAAAGTAGGAGTCAAGTTTCACCTTTAAGACCAACCAAGTTTTATTTAGAACGTAAGCTTTCGTGTGCTCTCCGAGCACACTTCATCATGTCTGCCTACAACTCTGTGGTCACTTGCTTCTGGAGGTTGAGGGACTGAGACATCACATCTGGTTCTTCCAACAGAAGCCAAGACAGTATATGGAAACGTCCAAAGGACACTATGTCCTGGACATGACTTGGTTGGCTCCAAGCCCACCCCTCTTTACTCTGAAGAAAATAAAAACTTCATTTTCTCCAAAGTAAAGGGGAAACTGCTCCATGCTGTGGGTGGAGTGTCCAGATGAGCTGAACTGTATGCTTAGATTTGAGTGCAATGGCACCTTACGGACCAACAAGTGTTTCAGGATATAAGCCTCCAAGAGTCAAAGCTCCCTTCATCAGACACGAGCGGAGACTGTATGTGTACAAGTGTATGTGTATGTAAACTCCACCTTGTGCAGACAGTTAAGCTCCACAAGTTCCTCCGCCTACCCTTTTCTTTAAAGGGACTCTTTACTGAATCACATTGTGTGGCTGGGGAATTTAAAAAAAAAAAGCCCTCTGCAGGGGGCTGTTGCAGGGTGTGCCACCCCCCACCCCACCCACAATGCACAAGCATGCCAAAGAACTGCAAGTAGGGACTGGAATAAGGCAAACAGCACAGAAACAGGGTCTGTGGAAGCAATTTCCGCTCCACTTGTACTTCTGTTCCCCCATCTGGAAGTGATCACTGTTATTAGTCCTAAAATAATCAAAGAAAGGTGAAAGACAAGTGTCCATCTTTTTTGTTTGTTTGTTTCAGAGCTAATAACAGCTTGACAGGCAAAGTCACGTGGTGGTGGGAAGATTAAATGCCTTCCTAGCCGATGAGACACTCACCTGAACTGAGACTGTGGGAGGGAGGGGTCATGGCTCAGAGATAGAACATCTGCTTGGCATGCAGAAGGTCCCAAGTTCAATCCCTGGCATTTCCAGCTAAAAGGATCAGGCTCCAGGTGATGTGTGAAAGACCTCTACCTGAGACCCTGAAGAGCTGCTGCCATTCTGAGTAGACAATGCTATTCTTGAAGGACCAGTGGTCTGATCCTATCCCCAACCTTCTTGAGCCTGCAGGCACCCTTGGAATTTAGACTTTGTAGGGTAGGTGCAGCCAGCCACGAAATGGCTGCTGCCAGTTACCTTCAATCACACAGTGAAGATCCTTATGCTGTGGTGGCAGCATCTACCAATCAAATCTCCAGTGACCAATCAGAAGCCTTGCTCAGCAAAAACTCCACCTGGCTCCATCCACTTTCTAAAAAACACTTGACAGGCATCAAGAAGGGTGTGGCACCATGAAGGCCATGGGAACTGTGCTGGAGACCCATATAATACAGCACAAAGGCTGTATTACTTACTTCCATTGTTCTTGGATGGTGTGGGTTGTTAGGGAATTGTGGAGTATAGAAACCTTTCCTAGGACTCTCATTCCCACTGGCTTTAGTAAGGAGGGGGGATGACTGGCAAGAACCCCATAATGTGTGTGTGTGAGAGAGAGAGAGCAATCTGTTCCAAAGTTAGAACCATTTATTAAAATTTAAACCATAATGCAAAAATCTTCCAAACATGTAAGAAACTAGTATACAGCATACAATATTAATTCAAAATTCAATACTTAAAACATTGTACACAGTATTTTATAAAGGATATCCTTGGTGGCTCTGACTCAAGACCCATAACAAGAGTGGTTCAGAACAACCAGGAAAAAGAACAAAATCAAACATTAGGTTCCTTCTTCTATCCATAAGAGCTAGTGTAACTATCAGTCAGGTCTGTGGTGAGATCTGATGCATCTGACAAAACCTAACCTCTATCATACAGTAAGGCATGAACCCTGACCTAGCCAAAACAATAGTATGAAGGCAAGAAGAAATGTGTGAATCATCAAAACAACAACAACCAACTGGATGGATAGTTTCAGTTCACACATAATGGTTGCTGATTGGGTACCCACAGTTTGAAAGGTCACATCTTGTCTCATTCTCTATTACTATTACGTGAAGTCATGGTTAAGAAGTCTCAGCCTGGAATCGATGTCATACATCCATGCAACCACTATGCAGCTTTAGCCAAGTCATTCTTACTCACTATGTCTGTCCCCCCTTCCCTGCCCCCACACAATGATATCACTGGATCTAATCTAAAGTGGCTGGCATACAGGTAGACAATGAAAACAGCAAAAAACAGGCCAGCTACTGACAAGGTATAGGTCTCTATATACTTGAGGGACTCCCCAGGTAAGTAGAAAAAAATTACTTTGTCAACTTTCCAAAAGAAAATAAACACACACAAAATGGGATTGTTGAGGACTGAGGAAGCAGTTGAGGAAGCAAGAAGTGCTGTGAGCTGCTGAGATCCAATTAAAGGGAAATTAGCCTCCTCAAATTCCTGAGAGTTTATAGAATCCCCTCTCACAAATGTACAAGGAGATTTCCAATTTGTTTCCACCCATCTCATGCTTCCCACATTTGTTGGTTTAATATTGAGTTATTTTGCAAGGCTATGTACTTCATTTATACCACTGTTCTCCCAATGGGGGCCCCCAAACGGCTTATGTCATTCTCTTCTATTTTTTCCTCACAACAAACCTGTGAAGTAGGTTAGGCTGAGAGTGTGTAATTGGCTCTAGGTTACCCAGCAAGCTTCCACGGCAGAGTAGGGATTTAAACCTGGATTCTCCCAGATCGTCATCTGACACACTTATTACTGCACCGCACTGGCTATCAGAATGATTACAAGAAGATGTTTGTTTATGTTTAATTCAATTTGTACCCTGCCCTCCCCGCCAAGGCGGCCTCAGGAGGGCTTACATCAGGGTCATAATATACTATGATCGCCAGCATAAAATCAATAACAATATAAGTTAAAACAGTATACAGTTGATGCTAACAAATTAGATGTTACTCATATTCTCAGGACAATGGTTGTTCCAGAATTCTCCTACAATCTGTTGAAGGCTTGCCAGAAGAGGTCTTACGGAACTGAGCAAGGTCCCGCAAGGCCCTAACCTCTTCCAGCAGTTGATTCCACCAGGAAGGGGCTGACACTGAAAAGGCCCAATCCCTGGTGATCGCCAGTCTTACCTCTTTCAGCCCAGAGATCACTAGGGGAACGTGTGGGGACAGATGGTCCCTCAGATAAATGGGTCCTCGGCCATACAGGGCTTTAAAGGTGATAACTAGTACCTTGTAGCGAGGAGGAGGAGAAGAATTGGATTTATACCCTGCCCTTTACTTGGAGCCTCAGAACAGCTTACAACAGGGGTGGCCAACAGTAACTCTCCAGATGTTTTTGCCTACAACTCCCATCAGCCCGACCCATTGGCCATGCTGGCTGGGGCTGATGGGAGTTATAAGCAAAAAACATCTGGAGAGCTACTGTTGGCCACCCCTGGTTTACAACCGCCTTCCCTTCCCCACAACAGACACCCTGTAAGGTAGGAGGGGCTGAGAGAGCTCTGAGTGAACTGCTCTTGAGATAACAGCTCTGAGAAAACTGTGACTGACCCAAGGTCACCCAGCTGGGTGCTCGTGGAGAACTGGGGGATCAAACCTGGTTCTCCAGATTAGAGTCTGCTGCTCTTAAGAAATACCAGGGTTGCTGTGTAGAGGAAGGCAATGCCAAACCATTTCTATTTGTGTTGCCTCTATGGGGTTGCTGTAAGTTGGCTTTGACTTTATACAGATATGCGACCACCCTGTAAAGTGGTCTAGGCTTAAGGGTGAGAGGTTGCAATCTTAAGAATTCTTCCTTGGGAGCAAGCCTCACAGAATAAAATGGCACTTACTCCCAGATATTAAGTTGACCCAGTTGCAATTGCCTCCAGGAACTGGGCCCAACATCACCCAATGAGCTTCATGGCTGAGGTGGGATTTGAATTGTGATCTCCGCAGTCTAAGTCCAGCACTCTAAGCCCTATAATCATCACACTCACACCCAGCAAATATTATTATTGAGATCTCCCTCCCTCCTTTGGGGAAGGGCCACAACTCAGTGGTAGAGCATCTGCTTTGCATGCAGAAGAACCCAGGTTCAAGGCCCGGCATCTCCAGTTCAGCTGTGCCACCTTAGGCAGATAGCTGGAAAAGGCCCTTTTTCTACTCTAGATCCCAAAGGACAGTTTGTTGCTTTATCAGAGACTGAGTTCTAAGTTCTGACATGGGATAAATCAGTTTCCAGTGTTCACATCCTTTCAGTAGCCGCCCCCTAGTTTCCACTCCATTATCTCTGGGTACCGTTGTCAAAATCATACTGCTTCTGTACAGCTACTAATACACTGCAGTTCAACATACACTGGGAACATTCCAAGTTGGTGGCAGTACGGGGCTTCTCCAGTAGGCCTGGCAGGAAGTGCCACCAAATTGTAAGTTTTTTCAAGGGAAGAGAGGTTCAGGTGCCCTTACCTGCCTCCACATCACAATCCTAGTATTCCTTGGTGGTTTCCCATCCACCTACTGACCAGGGCTGACCCTGCTTAACTTCCTAGATCGAACCACACTGGGCTAGCCCGGGCTATCCAATCCGCTTGTAAGGTCACCAAAACACAAATGGTTTCTGGTGGATAACCTTGCAGTAGAAGAGCAAGATTGGAGTCCAGTAGCAGCACCTTAAAAGACCAACTGGGAGAGCCAGTTTGGTGTAGTGGTTAAGTGCATGGACTCTTATCTGGGAGAACCGGGTTTGAGTCCCCACTCCTCCATTTGCACCTGCTGGAATGGCCTTGGGTTAGCCATAGCTCTGGCAGAGGTTGTCCTTGAAAGGGCAGCTGCTGTGAGAGCCCTCTCAGCCCCACCCACCTCACAGGGTGTCTGTTGTGGAGGGAGAAGATATAGGAGATTGTAAACCACTCTGAGTCTCTGATTCAGAGAGAAGGGCGGGGTATAAATCTGCAATTCTTCTTCTTCAACTAGGGTGGTAGCTTCAGAGAGTCAAAGCTCCCTTGGTTGATAGCAAGTCAAAATGGAGAGACTGGGGAGACCTGCTGTCCCAATGAGAAGGTGGGAGGAGGGGAAAGCAGGGCTGCAGTATCTCCCTTCCTGGTTGTGTCTGCCCAAGGGAACTTTGACTCTTGTCCCCAGAAATCTAGTTGGTCCTCCGGGCCGGCCCTACACCATTTGACACCCTAGGAAAGGCTAACTTCTGCCCCCTCCCCCTTCCCCAGCACTGATAACATCACTGAGTCACATGGGAGTGCCCAATTTGTTGCCCCCAGAAAGTCGGCGCCCTAGGCAATTGCCTAGTGGCAGAGCCAGCCTTGGGTCCTTAAGGTGCGTCTGGACTCCAGTTTTGCTCCGAACAAATCCCCAATGGCATTCATTTCTCCCCTAGCCCAGTCCTCCTGTTGCAGGAAGCTTCGGGGGGGGGGGGGGGCAGGCTGAAGACTGACACGGACCCGACCCCCCTCCCCTTTTTGCTGCTTGCTTCTCCATCCCCTCTGGAGCAGGTGATCCACGGGAAGGCGGGGGGGGGGAGCGCCGAGAAATAGGATGGGGGGGACGGAGAGCAGGAGGAGTGAGTGAGTGAAAGAGGAGGAGGAGGAGGGAAAGGGAGAGGAAAAGGAAGGCGAAGGAGAGGAGAGGACCAGACTCGGGGGCGAGGAAGATATTGGCAACAGCTGCCTTCGCTCCCCCTTTGCCAACGCACAAAAACACCCAGCCTGGGAGGAGAAGAAAAAGTCCGGGAGCCGCAGGAGCGACAACAACACCGCCCCCCCCTCCCGCCGAGCATGGACAAAACTCTCCCGTTGGCCAGGAGACCCGGCTGGCTCCATCTGTTGACAGCTGCTTTCTGCTTCTGGGGGGCAGAAGGAAAGGTAAGCCGGGCGAGTGTCCTCCCAGCCCAGGTTTCTGCTTCCTGGGGGGACCCTCCTGCCCAACTCCCGGCGGGGGGTTGAGGGATAGTAGCCATACCTGCCTGCCTGGCTTGCGCGTGGAAATATATATGTATATGTATATAAAAATGAGGAGCGGGGAAGGGGGATGGGATTTGGTTGCTTTTGGCGTGTCCAGACATGCCAGGCTGTTTTTGTTTTTCCAGGGGGTTGGCGGCGGTGGGCTGCGGAGAAGGAAAGAAACGCTTTGATTTGCAAATTGCGCCCATGTGTTTTAAAGAGGGGAGGTGGAAAGTGGGAGGTGGCGACAAGGCTTTCATGTCACGGAGAGAGGGGGTTGTTTATAATTTGCTGGGGGGGGGGGAGAAGAGAACAGCTTTCCCGTCGAGTTCTCTCCCCCCCCACTTGCCTTTTATTTTTTTTGGGGGGGGGAGTCTTGCAAGGCTTGGTGCGCGCGCGTGTACCCCCCCCCCCTTTTGATCTGTAATGTGCACTCCCTCCCCCGTTCGCCTTTGAATTAAGTTGCGAGGAGCCGGGCTGCCTTCGCTCGAACATGCCTCGCACGCTCGGAGGTCGGTGCCGGAACTGGATTGACAGGGGGGAGGGACAGCAGAGGAACCGTAGCAGCTCTTGAGTCCCACCGCTGATCGCCCGCACCCCCTTCCAGTGACTTGATGACAGCTGGAAACTGGTCTGGGCCAGAACCCTCATCATCCCTTTTGCCTCTGGTCAAGCAGGTCCCTCAGGTTTTTCTGCTGTTCCAAAAACCTGAGGGACCTGTATAACTTGGGGGGGGGATGGAGGAAAGAGGCCTCTTTCAGATCACTTTAAGTGGTCTTAAAAGTGGGATGTTCTTTGTTGTAGTCTTTGTAGGGCTGCCAACCTCCAGGAAGTGGCTGGAGGATCTCCTGCCACTCCAAATGAACTCCCAAGTTACAGAGATCAGTTCACCTGGAGGAAAAGGCGGCTTCGGAAGTTGGACTTTATGACATTATGCCCCAAACTCTGTCCCCCCTCATGCTCCAGACCCAAATTCTCCAGGTATTTCCCTATAGAGACTGTGGAAGGCAAATGTCATGCACCAAGTAAATGTTTATGTGCAGACTGAAAATGCCAAGCTGTTGAATTAAGGTTACAACCTGAAGAAAGCAAGGAGAGTCTTGTTGAATCAAACTGAAGACCTATTTAGTCCAGTATCCTGTTGCCCAGAGTGGCCAACCACAGGCTTCCGAGAATCCCAGAAGCCAGATATTAAGGAAACATTTGCCCACCTCCCCTCCCTTCATCTCCCCTCATCTGGTATTCAGAGGTGCATTGCCTCTGAAGTTCATGGTTTAACTGTGCTGCCTAACAGCCACTATCGCTTCTATTAATTAGTCTAGTTTGCTTTTAAAATCACCTAAACTGGTGATCATCAAATCTTGTGGCTATGAGTTCCATATACTAATCATACAGGAGTCAGGTAGCACCTTGAAGACTACCCAACTCCTGTGTTATCTTGCTGCAACAGACTAACACAGCTATTCCTCTGAAACAAATGAATTATGTCTGATGTAGAGTTTGTTTTGGCTATCCTGTGTCTACCACTCATCAGTTCCATTGGGTGACCCCTGAGAACTTGTGTCATGGGAGAGAGGCGGGCGGGTTTTCTCTGTTTTCTCCTCATCAGGCTTAATTTCATAAACCATTATACTATTGTGTGCGAATCCCTTCCCTCCTTGCTACAGTCCCAATTATACTAATTAGCAGCTACAGCTGCTTCACATAGTATGCGGTAGGGATAGCAAGAAGGTGAAGCTTTTCCACGAGATAAAGGGGAACGCAAAGCTTCAGCTCCATCCTTTCTGTTTTGGCAGTCTGCTGCTAGAAGTCACAGGAGCACTAACAGTAGACAAAATGGCAACCCAAGATGCATCATGGGAGCAATGTTTCGCTACTCCTCCTTAAAGGTGACCACACACTGTCAAGGAGAGTTGTGTGAATAAATCCCTCCTGATTGCTGGTGTGGTGTAATGGGCAGCGTTGGATTCTGGGAGACCTGAGATTGAATCTCCACTTTGCTGTTGCCCCCAGAAGGTCGGACCAGAACCAATGGGTTGAAATTAAGATTTTTTTGGCTAAACATTAGGAAGAACTTCCTGACAGCTGGAGCAGTTCCTCAGTGAAGCAGGCTTTTGTGGGAGGAGGTGGGCTCTTCTTTTTTGGAGCTTTTTCAGCAGGGGCTAGATCAGGGATGGCCAAACTTGCTTAACGTAAGAGCCACATAGAATAAATGTCAGATCTTAGAGAGCTGCAAGACATGAACATCAGATCTTTGAGAGCTGGAAGGAAGGAAGGCAAAGAGATGGGGGAGGAGATGGAGAGGTAGAAAGAAAGCAACTTTAACTTTAAATGCGTTCCCCAAGCTGCTGGCTTGGCTTGGCAAGGCGATTTAAAGAAACAAAGGCCTTCTCTGAGCTGGTTGATGGGACAGTGGGGTTTTTGAGAGCCACACAATATGTGTGAAAGAGCCACATGTGGCTCCCGAGCCACAGTTTGGCCACCCCTGGGCTGGATGGTCATCTGACAGCAATGCTGATTCTGTGAGCTCAGGCAGTTCAAGAGAAGGAGCACAAGAAGGGATGAGCCAGTGCTTCGCTCTCATGGTTTCTTACATGCCCAGGGGATGCTGATTGCCACTTCGGGGTCAGAAAGGAATTTTCTTCCAGGCCAGATTGGCCCAGGGATCTTGGAGGTTTTTCGTCTCCCTCTGGGCATAGAGAAGGGATCACTTGGGGAAGTAGTTGTTGTGAATTTCCTGCATTGTGCATGGGGTTGGACTACTAGATGGTCCTTTTGGTCCCTTCCAGCTGTATGTTTCTGTTTTTGCTGTGGAAACTGACTGGCTGACCTTGGACCTTGGCTACCTGGCTGCTTTAAGTCCCTACTGGGGAGAAATGAGGAATATGAATGAGTAAATGAGTGAAAAGCATGTGTCCCCAAATGATCAGGCACATTCAGTTTATTAATACCATTTCTATGCAGTGTGAAGAAGATATTAGATTTATATCCCGCCCTCCACTCCGAATCTCAGAGTGGCTCACAATCTCCTTTATGTTCCTCCCCCACAACAGACACCTTGTGAGGTGGGTGGGGCTGAGAGAACTCTCACAGCAGCTGATCTTTCAAGGACAACTCCTACGAAAGCTATGGCTGACCCGAGGCCATTCCAGCAGGTGCAAGTGGAG
The DNA here is from genome assembly GCF_032191835.1 of Heteronotia binoei. NCBI lineage: Eukaryota > Metazoa > Chordata > Lepidosauria > Squamata > Gekkonidae > Heteronotia > Heteronotia binoei. Next base: position 65,642,275 of record NC_083233.1, read on the forward strand.
GAGTGGGGAATCAAACCTGGTTCTCCCAGAGAAGAGTCCGCACACTTAACCACTACACCAGACTGGCTCTCACTGTGGCCAGTTGAAGGCTCACAAGGAAGCTATACAAGGTACATGCTTGGAGAAGCCAAAGTTAGCCACATTTGAGAGGCCCACCTGTTAATAGAAGAGCACCTCCTTTGCATTTAGCAGATTCTGTGATCATCCCTGTACTGATTTGAATTTAGATGTGTGTGGTGTTACTTTAATTGTTGGTGGGTTGCAGTAGAGAAAGGGGGGAATGAGTGAGTAATGTGATTGGTTGGTGACTGAGAGTGTGGGTGGAGCTAAGAAGTGTATGTGGTTGGCAACTTGGTTGAGGAAGAGCGGGCTGAAACTGAATCCAGCGAAGACAGAAGTCCTTTGTCTGGGTCGGGGCGCTCAGGGAGGGGAAATACCTCTCCCGGTCTTCGACGGGGCGCCGTTGAAAGCGGCGCACCGGGTTAAGAGCCTGGGAGTTTTACTGGAGCCTGCATTATCAATGGAGGCCCAGATTGCAGCCACTGCCAAGTCAGCCTTTTTCCATCTAAGGTGGGCAAAGCAGTTGGCTCCCTTCCTAGAGCGCCAAGATCTGGCAATGGTGCTTCATGCAACGGTCACCTCGAGACTGGATTACTGTAATGCCCTCTACATGGGGCTGCCTCTGTACCGAACCCGGAAGCTGCAGCTGGTGCAGAACGCAGCAGCTAGACTGTTGCTGGGACTCCCTAAATGGGAGCACATACAGCCTGGGCTGCGCGAACTGCACTGGCTGCCAGTTACATACCGGGTTCGTTACAAAGTGCTGGTCATTACCTTTAAAGCCCTATATGGTCGAGGACCTGTCTACCTTAGGGACCGTCTCTCCCCATATGAACCCCAGAGAGCACTGAGGTCAGCTGGGAAAAACTTGCTGACTATCCCTGGACCGAGAGAGGTGAAGTTGCAAAGCACCCGTAACCGGGCCTTCTCCTCTATAGCCCCGAGCCTATGGAACCAACTTCCAGAGGAAATGCGGGCCCTGCGGGACCTAGAACAGTTCTGCAGGGCCTGCAAGACCTTCCTCTTCAGACTGGCTTTCGCTGATGAAAATGGAAATTGCGAAGGAAACCGCCATCAGAAAAAGTAAACATAGCATTAGCACTTTTAAAAAATTAATCAATTTAATTTTAAAACTTAACCAGATTTTAATTAAATGCTTATAATGTTTAATGTAATTTTATTCATTTGTATAATTTAACCCTGAACTATGTTGTTAGCCGCCCTGAGCCTGCTCCGGCGGGGAGGGCGGGATACAAATAAAATTTGTTGTTGTTGTTGTTGTTGTATGTGCAGAGAGAGAAAGAAGTCAGTCAGCAGTGAACTCTCAGCAGAATGACAGCAGTTAACAGTCAGTTGTGGTTAGTTAGCAGTCTGCAGAGTCTGAGAAGCAGTCTTCTGATTAGAATCCCATACTAGTGTTGTGAAAGGCATTAAGATTCTAGGGAAGAAAAGTAGAATACTTTAGGGGACATATTAGGGGCTAGAGAGAGCCAAGACCTAATATCATCAGGGTATTATAAAAGTGTGAGAGACAGAAGCTGTCAGAAAGTTGAGTTAGGAAGAAAAGGGAGGATTTGAGAATGAGGAGTGTGTGAAGCAAAAGAGTGACACCTCAGTCAGATGTTATTGTTATTCACTGAAGAATTAAGCTATAAACACCTTGAAACCAATATGCTATAAAGTTTTATTTAGTTTTATATTAATCTGGAGTCCTATGATATTAAATTATAAGAGTCTCATCCTCAGGACCACATAGTCCAATGAAGAAGTCTTAGAGCTTGGGCGCAATTCAGTGGGGAATGTTAAATAAAGTGTTTGGAATTAAATTCCTTGTGGCAGCATTACATACATTAAATTGGAAGTTGTGACAATCCCCATTAAAGGATCTCAGCTAACAGGGTAAGGAAAGGCCTTGGAGATCCAGAGTAGACAATGCAGGGCTAGATGGACCAGTGGTGTGACTTGGTATAAAACAGCTTCCTGGTATTCCATGATGCCTTTGGAGGTAAGTGCTCACATCCTACTGTGTATCTGTTCTTGCGTTCCACCTTCATAAGAACAGCCCTGTTGACTCAGATGAAAAGTCTGTCTGGTCCAGCATTCTGTTTCCCACAACAGACCACTAGAAGACCAGTATGATGTGGTTAATGTGACTGAGTAGGATCTCTAAGACCCAGGTTCAAATTCTCACTGCCATGAAGCTGACCATGGCCGCTTACTCTCCCTCAGCCTCCACTACCTCACAGAGTGACTTTTGTGATGATAAAATGAAGGACAAGAGAGTGATGGTGTATGCTGCTTTGGGTCCCCATTAGTGAAAAAGAGTATAAATAAATGAAAGACCACAAGAAGGCCATAGTCTGCTTCTGCTGCAGCCCACTAGAAACGGGTATTTGGATAAGAGACTGGCCAGGAATTTGAACCTGGGTTTCCTGGACACTCTTAACCACTACACCACAATGGCATGATGTATCCAGTCCTAAAGCCATCTGAACTAGTGATCTTAAGTACAGCTTTCAACAATTAGTTCTAGAAGATAATTATTTCATTTAGATGCTTATATTCTGGCTTTCTTCCCAATGCGGTCCTCGAATGAACGTTTGCCTCTCTTCCACAGCGAACTTATGAGGTAGGTTAGGCTGAAAGTGATTGGCCCAGGCTCACCCCAAAAGCTTCCATGAGAGAGTAGAGATAAGTCTCAGAAAGTCCAGTCCTCTAACCACTCATCTATGCTGGCTCACATTATTCATTGTACAAAGAAGAATTTTCTTTTGTCTGTTTTGCATCTACTGGCCATGGATATCTCAAGTTCTAGTATTTGATTGAGGGAAGGAAGGCCTTGACCTGGATAGACCAGGCAAGTCTGATCTTGTCAGATCTCAGAAGCTAAAAAGGGTCAACTCTGGCAAGCACTTGGATGGGAGACCTTCTTGGAATAACAGCAGTTGGGAGGTGAGGCAGGCTTTATTCAACCACCTCTCTGAATATCCTCCAGGCCCTCAGTAGGGGTCAGTCACCAGAGGTCACCATGACTTTCAGGTCCATGCACAAGAAAGAAAAAGAAAGAGGGAAGAAAAGTTCACTCTATGAATTTCCTTCTCTGCATGTGTATCTCAATGAATACTTGTTGAACATCAGAAGAATCCTACTGGTTCAGGCCAAACTGATTTATTTATTTTACTTTGTTTATAGCCCCCTCTTTCTCACTGAGACAGAAGGTGCACCACAAAATTAGTCCAGTGGCACCTTTAAGACCAACAAAGTTTAATTCTTCCGTGTGCATCCACACTTCTTCACATTCAAAATACAGAAAACAAATCAGACACCACAAGACATTCAATAAACAGTGCAATAATACTCGGATTATGGAGTTAGACAGTAATGCAAACTGAAAAACCTAAGGCATGACACATTGTGATGCAGAAAATTCGTTACAAATATAGGAGACAATTCAGTAAAAAGAAGGTGATGTGTACAGTTCAGTGACTGCAACCCTATTCCCATTCAAAATAGTCCAATTCCAAAAACCTTTATTGGCATAACTCAAAATAGTCTTCTTGAGCTCTTCCATTATACTACAGTTCTAAGCTCTTCATACACATGTCTTCCTGAACATTTCTGTTCTGCACATTTTGTGAAAAGATAGAAATGGGAGGAGGGACATCCTCTGACCTAACAATCTAGGGTTGGCCAACTAGACCTAGTGTTGCAAGTCACACCTGGCAACCTGATGGGAGAATTTGGAGGGCAGGGATAGTCTCTTTAGTATTGTATTGGTAATTAACATTTTATTGGAGTTTTCCAGTACAAAAACCAAGATTTCAAATGAACAAAGATGTAAATAACATTGTAAATAACATTGCAGTGCAGTAAATAATACTGACTATAGCTATTGTATTGTATAGTATTGTATTGATGTGCAACTTCACTTCCAGTGCAAGATTTATTCTGCATTAACCTTTGTCCTGGTCTTGTTCTTGGCTCTTGAGTTTGTGTGGGAATAAGCAGAGAACATGCAGCCCCTCTCCAGAGATGCAGAATCCACGAAAAAGCTGCCATGAGGAGCCCTGCACAGAAGGGAGGCAAGTGCTCAGTGCAGAATTGGTCGAAGTTAATACATCACATTGGGCGGCTGCTCTAGGATTCATGGAAAACTTTAGGGCATTGCCCTGACATGGTGATACCTCTTCTGGTTTTGCACTAGAAGTTACATTGCCTGTTGGTGCAATGCTGAGGAGCAGTATTTTTGCTTGCTAGTCTATCAAGCAATAGCAGGAAATGGGGTCCAGGGCGGGAGGTGAGACATGACAGTGTATGGCAGACCTGGATGGGACTTGTATGGAAAACCTGCCCCTTCACCAAATGTCACCTGGAAACCACTAAAGAGGACTTGGAAACAACAGCTTTTCCCTGGTTTTGCCCCTACAAAGCCACTATGACTGCACTCGATATTCAGCCATCGTGGCTATGGATAACCATATTGTCCACAAATTCGCCTAATCTCATTTTAAAGCTACCTAATCTAATGGCCACATGTTACCATATCTGGCCTGAACCAACAGTGGCTTGAGTGTTGCAATCCTCCATTCAGCTGTGAATTTCATTGGGTGACCTCTGGCCAATCACTCTTGCTTTCTCTCTGTCTCTCTCAGCCTAACGTACCTTACAAGGTTGCTGTGGGAATTAAAATGGAAGAGGGGGAAACTACGTATGCCACCACCTGTATGCAATAGATAAAGCATTTAGTGTATTCCTGTAGGGAATCAGCTTTCTGTCTCCCTTGGTTTTTGAGTAAACATGGAAAAGATTGGGCTGTTTGACCTAATGAGCTCCGGGGACTTCAGGAGATTACAGCTTAATCCTGTGCATGTTTACTCAGAGGTAAGCCCCAATGAGTTCAATGGTGCTTATGTGTATATGATTAGAGCTTTAGTATAGTTTTAATTTGGCTTAGAATCATGTTTTCCTTATTGCAAACATACTGGTAGCAATCAGTAGAGTAATGGCACAGTGACAGACAAATAGCAAGATTCCGTTTATAAATGAATGGTTGCTAAAGTAAATGAGTAACACTGCTGAGTTCTGTTTTATCAGCAGAATAATTAACAGCCAATTAAATAAAGGGTTGAATGAAATTGACGGATTGCATAAGAATTCAGTGACGTAGGCCAAAGCGAGATGACTTTCAGATGTGCAAACGATTTGTGCAGTCTTGGAATTATAAACAGGAGGAACATATGATCCTCGTGTGTTTGATGCGGCTCTGTGTTCTGACCTTTGAAAGATGTTTGTATTCTGTTCTGTGGTTTGGATTTTTTTTTTTTAAAGCCGTGACTTAGCATGTTCTCATTGGCCGCTTCTGGACAAAGACCAGTTATAGGAAAATTGTTCTCACCCTGCTGCTAGCAGGTAAATTTATAAAATGGAGGGTTTCGGGTTTCTTAATGAGAAGTTATGATGAAGGGGTAGTAAATTAAAATCCCAAACTTGCTGGCAGGACATGGTGAAATTACAAGATTGTATTTGTAAATTTAAATTGCCTGAAATAGCATGTGCAGACTCTGATCAGCCTTCCTATATGGCTTTTGATAGAGTTCAGGGGGGAGGGAATGACAGAAGTTGGGTATAGGAAAGAATATTTTTAAAAGCTTATCACATATACACCCCATCTGTCTCCCATTTGACAATCCTTAGTATAATTTGTAAAAAATCTGCTTGAACCATATGTCTGACTTTACTTCCTGTGAGGTTGGAAGTCTGAATTTCTGAGAAGGAGTGGTTGAGGTACAAAGAGGGAATTCTCAATTCAAATCTCACCTCTGTCGTGAATTCACTAGTGGTGCTGCAATCATAAGCAGTCTATTAGATGGGGCTTAGGAAAGTGGTCTCAGGCCACTGTAGACTAACATCTTTCACAGCCTCAGTTCTTCCTTTGGAATACAGAGATTACAAATTAAAAGACCTTCTTTGCAATGTTCTAAGGATGGTCACAAAGGGATTTGTTTGTTTATTGCTTCAAGGCACAAACACACACAAAAGTTTGGAAGCCAATCAAACATTGCTATAACAATAATAAATGGGAGCAGTGAAATCCAATGATAAAGTAATAACAGTAGAATGGTAAAGATGAGTTTAAAGCACAGTTTGAAGGCAATTTGTTTAAAAAGCAAAAAGTTCTTCAAAAACTCTAAAAGTGATGTAAGTATTGTTATTTTATATCCAGCCCCATGGTGCAAAGTGGTAAGCTGCAGTACTGCAGTATGAGCTCTCTGCTCACGACCTGAGTTCGATCCCAATGGAAGCTGGGTTCAGGTAGCTGGCTCAAGGTTGACTCAGCCTTCCATTCTTCCAAGGTTGGTAAAATGAGTACCCGGTTTGCTGGGGGTGATGTGTAGATGACTGGGGAAGGCAGTGGCAAACCACCCCATTAAAAGTCTGCTGTGAAAACGCCATGATGCGACCATTACCCCCAGAGTCAGAAAAGACTGGTGCATGCACAGGGGACTACCTTTACCTTTTAAAGTTAAAATTATTACATTGACAGTCAGTTCATGTGTGGGTACCACTCTTAAGTTCTGGCTCTCACCTTTAAATAATTTAGCTTGAGAATTTTTAAGGATCGCCTACACCCACATGAATCTGCCCATTAGTATCTAGCAACCAGAAACAGGGATTTTTTTGTGGTGTCACCTTGATCCTGAAATTCCCTTCCCACTGCAGTTTGTCTGGCACCAAATTTGCTAAACTTTGGGTAAAAACTTGTCTCCCTCTACCTGGTTTTTCTCTGATTCCCTTAATCAGCTTGTAATTCAATGCTAGTTTAACTTTTCAACTCTGTGTTTGTGATTTGAGATGCTGGGGTTTTTGCTATGGCTTTTCATGGGAAATTGTATACTCTGCTGCTAGTCACCCAAATTGACTAGTCTTGCAGAGTCAATCCTAAACAGGTCTATTCAGAGGTTAATGGGACTTATTCCCAGAAAAATGTCTTTTGTCCTTAAGATTACATCTTGCAGTATGTGAGTGACCACAGTTAGTATTCAGAATAATAAGAATTAATGGCAAAAATATCTGAAAGCCCTCTGAGTTTTAGGCTAGGAAAGGGCATGGGAATCTGTCAGGTTAGGGCAGGGGTGACCAAACTTGCTTAATGTAAGAGCCACATAGAATAAATGTTAGATGTTTGAGAGCCAAGACCTGAACATCAGAGCTGGAAGGAAGGCAAATAAATGGGGGAGAGGAAAAGGTGGAACTTTAAATGTATTCTCCAAGCTGCTGTCTGGCTTGGGTTGGAGAAATGATTTAAAGAGAGAAATGCCTTCTGCAAGCCAGCTGACAGGGCAGTGGGGGCTTCAAGAGCCACACAATAATTGTGAAAGAGCAACATGAGGCTCCCGAGCCACAGTTCGGCCACCCCTGGGCTAGGGGGAAATTGAAGACGTGGTGGTTGCTGTTCTAGCAGACAGTACCACAAAATCTTGTGCAGAATCCCCTCCAGTCTATGCCCACTGATCTCAGTGGGTTTAGATTGGAGTTCTTTTCCAAAAAAATTGCACTGTTAATTAAGGATCTATTTTACGCTACCCCTAAAGCTCAAGAGAGCTTGCAAGGTCTGTTTATCTCAAATTCTCTTCCAGCTACCATCCCACTCCTTCCTCCTCCATTCAATCTCAAGCCTTTTTTGTTTCAATTAATTTGTGCCAATGCACATGTAGTTAACTTCCTGTGCAATCTTAATCAGTCTATTGAAGACAATTGAAATAAAAGCATGTAACTCTGTTTATGGTTGCACTGGAAGGCATGATCTATCACAGTTGTCTTTCCCTCACCAGTAAAAGGAGCTGAGGAGTTAGCCTCATAACAATCCTGAGGTAGGCTGAGAATGAGAGTAGCAATCCTAACAATATTCACTGTGCAATCCTAAATAGAGTTACATCTTCTGAAGTCAACGAACTTAATTCAGAGGATGTAATGCTACTTGGAGAGAACGGCTGCATTGAAGGGTGGACTCTAATGCTTTGTACCATGCTGAGGCCCCTCCCCTCCTCAAACCCTGCCCTCTCCCAGATCCACCCCCAAAGTCTCCAGATATTTTTCAGCACAGATCTGACAACCCTACAATAGACAGGCAGCTCAGGCCCCCGGAGTAAAACAAAGCCTCAGACATTTTACTTGTCCTCCCAGAGAGCCAGTTTGGTGTAGTGGTTAAGTGTGCAGACTCTTATCTGGGAGAACTGGGTTTGATTCCCCACGCCTCCACTTGGACCTGCTGGAATGGCCTTGGGTCAGCCATAGTTCTGGCAGAGGTTGTCCTTGAAAGGGCAGCTGCTGTGAGAGTCCTCTCAGTCCCACCCACCTCACAGGGTGTCAGTAGTGGGGGAGGAAGATAAAGGAGATTGTAAGCCACTCTGAGTGGAGGGCGAAATATAAATCCAATGTCATCGTCGTCGTCGTCGTCATCATCATCATCATCCATGCTCTCAGCAGGTAGCATAACATTTATCTATCACATGGTTTAGTGCAATCATCAATATGGTACCCATGGGTACCATGGTATCTACTGATAGGTTTCTTGATCCTAGGGCTGCCAAGTCAGTGGTCAAAGTGGCGGATTCCCTGCCCTGAACTTAGGGTTCCTATTTGCCTGCATATAGTGGGAGACCTCCAGGTACTTCCTGCCTTTGCCTGCAGATGCTCACTTGGTCAGTGAACAGAAACTGGGGTCAACTGGTGGTGGGGGGGTGGTACACAGTCAACCTGGAGACAAAATTTTAAAATAAAAGTCCTCATCAGCTTATGGGAAACTCTGACCATAGAGTTCCTGGTGATTTCTAGAGCTATCTGGAAGGGACGAAGGGTAACTCTAGGAATCACTGGGAAAACTCCATGGTAAGATTATCTCTGGCCACATCCAGGCTTAAGTACCTGAAGACAGAAAGAGAAACAGAAATCCATTGCAGTTGGCAGAGTTGTTCCCAAGAATTCCCCTCCCTTGCTTGAAATCTCTTTGCTCTTGCCCCATTGCAACCCAAAATGGTTCTCCTTAATATTTAGAGCTTTGCCATGAAGTTCACTGCTGGGCCATTTCAGTTAATTTTTTTCGCTTCTCTCCCTCCAAGACCGGGTTAAGGGGAGAGGAAATGTGATTGGTTCTGCTCTTGAAGCAAATGAGAAATGTTGCCTTTTGTTTTTCTATGAAGGCCAGGATCACTCCCGGGCTCAGTGAAGTATTAAAAAATCCCAACTCCTAAACGAAGGCCCTCAATTAGGAAAGAATGCTGCCTGATGAATAAAGTCTGTGACATTTCAGCTATTAAGTCTGCAGAGCAACTGGCAGCGGCGCTGGAATTACAGCATGCGGTACTCAGGTCCCTTGCCAGATCAACCAACCAAATAATGCAAGTGGAATCCGTACAGTAAATGATGCAGCCAGAGCAGCCAAATAGGTGCTTTGGTATGTCACTGTTGAAGCCAATACATTCTATCACAATTAGAACAGGGGGAAGCAGGGGGAGGGATGAAGACTTGATTAACTGTGTTCCATGGTCTGCAGTACCAGTAAATTCTATTAGAAAATCGTAATCTTTTTGATATGAGGGCTAAATGGAACTTCCAAGTTCAGAAACAGCATACCTCTGAATGCCAGCAGCAGTGGTCTGTCCAGTCCAGCACCCAGAGCTTTCTTTGTAACAGGAACTCCTTTGCATATTAGGCCACACCCCTGGAGATAGCCAGTCCTCCTGGAGCTTACAGTAGGCTTTGTAAACTCTGCATATTAGGCCACACACATCAGGGGTGTGTGGCCTAATATGCAAAGGAATTCCTGCTACAAAAAATGGCCTGCCAGCACCCGTTTTCCACAGCAACCAACCATTTGCCCCAGAGGGCCAACAAACAGGACACAGGGGCCAATGCCTTCCCCTGATGCTGTCTGCCCTTCAGAATTGGTATTCAGAAGTTTCATGCCTCTGTATATGAAGGTTCAGTTACCATGACAAATAAGAACATAAGAGGAGCCACGTTGGATCAGGACAATGACCCATCCCATCCAACACTCTGTCATACAGTGGCCAAATAAACCAGGTGCCATCAGGAGGTCCACTAGTGGGGCCAGGACACTAAAAACCTTTCCATTGTTGCCCCCCCCCCCCCCCAGCGCAAAGAATATAGAGCATCACTGCCCTAGACAGAGAGTTCCACACTCTGTGGCTTATAACCACTAATGGACCTCTGCTCCATATGTTTATCCAATCTCCTCTTGAAGCCATCTATGCATGTAGCCACCACCACCGCTTGTGGCAGTGAATTCATGTGTTAATCACCCTTTGGGTGAAGAAGTACTTCCTTTTATCTGTTTTAAGTAGCCTTTGATGGAACACTCCTCCATGAATCTGTCTAAAGCCATCTATACTTGTGGAAAGAACAACAAGGGGAGGGTTTGGCTTTTTTTGTCCAGCTAGTTTTTAAAATGTAAAACATTCTTCAAAGATTAGCACTTTTGCAATATTTTGTTTATTTAACAGTTTCTGATAACTGACACCTCTTGCTCTGAATTTAATTGCATTAAAATCTGGAGACGATGTCTATGCTGTAGCAATTTTGAGTATGCTGTTCAGGTGTGCATCTGTAAGTTGCAAACCTGCTTTTTATTTATTGACATTAATTACAGAAATCTCATAGTCAATGCTTTGAGCCTGAGACCCAAGGGAAAACACAAAATGGTTGGGCATTTCGAACTTTTGTACTATTAGGGTTGCCACGTCCAACTCAAGAAACATCTGGGGACTTTGGGGTTGCAGCCAGGAGACTTTGGGGGTGGAGCCAGGAGCAAAGTTGTGACAACCACGATTAAACTTCAAAGGGAGTTCTGGTCATCTCATTTAAAGGAACCACATTCCTTTTAAATGCCTTCCCTTCACTGGAAATAATAGGATAGGAGCACCTTCTTGTGAGGCTCGTAGAATTGGACCTCCTGGTCCAATCTTTTTGTAACTTGAGGGGCATTTTGAGGAGAGGCACTAGATGCTATGCTGAAAATTTGGTGCCTCTACCTCAAAACACAGCTCCCCCAGAGCCCAAAATACAGATTGATTCTCCATAGGGTATAATTGCTCAGCAGACATTTCCCTCCCCCTCCCCACTTTCTGATAACTCTGAGGCAGGGCGGAGGGCATCCGAACTGGGGGATTCACTGCCCTCAACTGGGAGTTTATCCATCATTTTATCCTATCCACTTATCCTATTTATCCATCATTTTCAGGGGCAGAGTATGAGTGGTGAAAGGTTCTGCTCTTAGGGAGCTGGAAGTTTTGCTTTCTGCTGCTGTGGTTACTATTATCTCTGTTTAGAGAATTGTGATTTAAAAACTGATTGGGAAATGATGCTGCAAATCTTGTCCAAAGAAAAGCAACACCCCTCCCCCATTGCTGTCCTTGGATTCCTTAGAGCTCAGGAAAGTGGAGAATTTACCAGTATTAATAGGGAGAGAAGGGGGGAAGGGGTTTCAAGAAAAACCTTCAATGCATTTGGGGAGGTCCAGAGTCAGACTAAGCCCTGTATGTGCACATGGAATGTTTTCAATTCCATATGGTGTTTTATAGCTGAGACGCCCTACACGTGGAACATCCTAGGGCCTGCATGAAAGGAGAATTGCTTTGAACCACTGGGAAACAAAGCTGAGTTCTAAGCCGTTTCAGTCTTTTTCTGGGAGCGAGGAAAGATCAAGGTTTGATTTGGCTCTGAAAAACTACCAAATGTCACACAGGGGTTATAAGATTTGAAAGAGACTTGCCTGCAGAGTGTATTTTTCCCCTTGTAGGTTTGTCTGGTTTGAACAGTTGTATTTAACTTTCCAGAGGGAAGAGTTGCAGCGTGAATCAAATGTGGATTGTTCTTTTAGTTTGGTAGAAGAAACGATCAATAACTAACCCTTTTCACCCGCACTTCTTCCTGTTTGTTAAAAACCTTTCAATCGGGCAGCTTTACTCTTGTCCTAGAATTCTTGATTTGCAAGTTGGTGGCCTCATTGACGGCTTTCCAAATTGATTTCTATGGTGGGCTGCACAAATTCGATTCCTTTTTCCTCTTCAGTACCACCACCACCACCTCGTCCTCTTCTTCCTCATCCTCTTATTATTATTAATGGATTTGAAACATTTATAGCTATCTCTGCTACTTGAGCTTGTACACAGAGACAATTCGCCATGTAGCTGGAGCATCCACACAGAAGTGGTGGAGCATCCACACAGAAGTTTTCTCTGTGCTTTCCTTGCCTCCAGAGCTGCTGTGTTGCCTCCTACCACTGGAGGGCTTTTTTGTGCTTTTAGCTCCCCCCACCAAAGAAAAGAAATAGCTAAACTGCTATGCTATTACAATGATATTCAAGCTTCCATTTTTTAGAAGTTGGGATGTACAGATATCCACTTTTTCAGGGCTTTTTTTTTTTGTAGCAGGAACTCCTTTGTATATTAGGCAATACACCCCGGTTGTAGCTAGTGTTCCCTCTAAGCTGAGTTAGCGTGAGCTAGTTCACAGATTTTTAGCCTCCAGCTCACACATTTTTGTCTTAGCTCAGGAAAAATAGCCTCAGAGCAGACTAATTTATGCAGTAGCTCACAACTTTAATGCCAGTAGCTCACAACTTTAATACCAGTAGCTCATAAAGTAGAATTTTTGCTCACAAGACTCTGCAGCTTAGAGGGAACATTGGAATCCTTCAAGAGCTTACAGGTCTCTTATTACAGGTGCTCTTAGTACAAGGTCTACTGTAATCTCCAAGAGGATTGGCTACATCAGGGGAGTGTGCCCTAATATGCAAAGGAGTTCCTGCTACAAAAAAAAGCCCTGCTTTTCTTTTTAATTTTTATTGTTTTCATATGCTGTCCACATGGCCTTTGTGCAGATGTGTTCCAGGAACATCCTTCAGGAAGTTGGATGTCTTGGCCATGTGGGTCTGATCTGGACCATGATGCTCAAGGAGAAGGGGGTTTAAGCCTCCCCCTCCATGCACTTTTCTTAACTGGAAACTTAAAAACAGACCCCCTTTCACTTAATAGAGGGAGACAAAATTGGATCTCTGAAGAGGACCCCAAGGAGTCTTCCTCTATCTTAGCATTTCTTCTGTCGGAAGAAGAGCCACTTAAATTGGAGGAAGTCTTCTTAGGCTGGAAGAAGGCTTCAGCTTTTACTTAGTGGAGCGGGAGGACAGGGATAGGATTTACTCCACTAGTTGGTCAGGCAGGTTCATAAAGGAGCAGCCAGCTGGTCCTTCAAATATTGACTATTTTGTAGTGGTGTTATGAGTGGTTCAAGCACAGTCTGACGTGTCTCCCTTCCTGTCTTGACTGGTCCCAAGTGTTGCCTGCAACTTTTAGCCATCTAGCACATCAGCATGCAACACCAGCCTCAAGGCTTTACTGCAATCATGGTACAATTACGGGAAACTAGCTGCATCATTTTAATTATTAAATACAGAGTTGGGAAACAGGTTACTAATGCCTAATGGCCATGATAGCCTCTTATTATTATAACAACTAACCTCAGGTTTTGTAATTTCTGAGACAGCATGACAACCAAACAAACATAAACCTGCATTTTATATTTCTTCTCCCTTCCCAAAGCCTGATTTTCATAAGCTTTTTTAAAAAAAATCTTGCTTATAGTTCTACCACCATAAACCCCTTTCCTCTCAAACTTTAAAAATATATTTATTTGAAATATATCCTGCCTTTTGCCTAATCCATGTGCGTAAGAGAGCTAACAAAATTTTACTTAAAACTGATAAGAGGTTACAACTTGCAAACATAGATCAAATGACAAAATAACCCAAGTCTGAGAAAAATCAACAGAAATACATAAAGCAGAGAATGGTGACAGATAAAGGGAGAGCTAGGGTTGCCAGGTCTGTGTTGGAAAATACCTGGAGACTTTGGGGGTGGATCCAGGAAATCTGGAGACCAGTTGTAAAAGTGGGAGATATCCAGATCCCACCTGGAGGCTGGCAACCCTGGGGAGAGCAGAGTTGCCACTTCAGGTTAGGGAGTTCCTGGAGATGTAGGGGTGGAGCCTTAGGAGGAGGCAGAGTTTGAAGACGGAATGGAGTTCATGCAGGGCTTTTTTTGTAGCAGGAACTCCTTTGCATATTAGTCCTCCCCCCTATGTAGCCAATCCCCCAAGAGCTTACAGGGCTCTTAGTGCAGGGTCTGCTGTAAGCTCTAGGAGGAGTGGCAACACCAGGGGTGTGTGGCCTAATATGCAAAGGAATTCCTGCTACAAAACAAGCCCTGATGTCACAGATCCCACCCTCCAAAATGCCACTTCCTCTAGGGCAGGGGTTGAGACCTTTTTTCTGCCAAGGGCCATTTGGATATTTATAACATCATTCGTGAGCCATACAAAATTATCAACTTAAAAACCAGTGATCCATCAAGGGAGAATGATTCAGGCCGGCAAAATTAATGCAAATAATTGTTTTTCTATTTGAAGTCATGTGGGGAGAGCACTCCCCCCCCCGACCCACTGCCCTAGGCAAATGGTAGAAAAAGCCCAGCAGGAACTCATTTGCATATTAGACCACACACCCCTAATATTAGCATATTAGGTCACACACTCATTAGCATATTGGGCTACACCATCTGGGATAATCGTGCAAATTGAACTGGTGGTAGCTGGGTAATAAAGGAAATCTAAAGAAGGGGGAAGAAAGGAGAATAAAGGGAAATAAAGAAATGGGGGGAATAAATGAAAATAAAGAAATGTGGGGAAGAAAGGGAAAAAAGAAATGAGGGGGAAACTTACCTGAACGGTGACAGTGACTTTTCTAGACCCCACAGTGATCCTGGCCAGCCAACCAGGCCCCAGGGAGGCCAGCCAACCAGGCCCCTGCACAGATCCCTGCTGGCCAGTTGGCTCCCAGGGAGGCTGCTGCACAGTCGGGCTGCACCTCAGAATCCTCACTGGCCAGCTGGGTCCCAGGGAAGCCGCCATGTGGCTCGGCTCAGCCCAACAATCCCCGAGAGCTAGACCAAGTGGTCTCGAGGGCTGTAAACGGCCCTCGGAACAGACGTTCCCCACCCCTGCTCTAGGGAACAGATCTTTAAACAAAAGGATTTTAAATCCCTTAATTTTACCTGTTAAAGAGTTTGTTCTTGAAAAGGACTAAACTAAAATAAAAATGATCAGTGGCTCCTGCGGTAATGCTCCAGATGCCGTTTATCTGATTTACTCCTGATTACCTTGGCTGAAAGCAGGGATGAAGAAGAGATTGAATCCATGCCCCACCCTTCACTCAGAGTCTCAGAGCAGCTTACAGTCTCCTTTCTCTTCCTCTCTCCACAACAGACTCCCTGTGAGGTGTGAGAACCACTCTTAAGAGGAACAGCTTGGAGAGAGTTATACCTGCCCCAAGGTCATACCTGCCGGTGGAGGAGTGGGGAATCAAACCCAGTTCTCCCAGATTAGAGTCCACACACTAGGCTTGCCAATCCCCAGGTCCCAGCGGGGGTTCTTCCGCTTTCCCAGGCTCCTTCCCGCCCCCAGTTGACCATGTGCCTTTCCACCTCCAGAGGTTTCAGTCTCCAACTGAAAGACTTCCTCTTGGGATGGTGTGTCTGTGTTACTTTGAAGAAGTTGGCAGCGACTCATGAGTAGAGAGGCCAATCCCTTGCTTCAGAGTTGCCAGAAACGGGGTGTTGGGGGGAGGGAAACGTCTGCTGAGCACTTCATTATTCCTTATGTGGAGATCGATTCTCATAGGGTATAATGGGGAATTGATCTGGAGGTTTCGGGGGCTCTGGAGGAGCTGTTTTTTGAGGTAGAGGCACCAAATTTTCAGTATAGTATCTAGTGCCTCTCCCCAAAATGTCAAAACAATTGGACCAGGGGGTCCAATTCTATGAGCCCCAAAAGAAGGTGCCCCTATCCTTCATTATTTCCTATGGAAGGAAGACATTTTAAAAGATGTACTGTCCCTTTAAATGTGATGGCCAGAACTCCCTTGGAGTTCAATTATGCTTGTCACACCTTTGTTCCTGGCTCCGCCCCCAAAGACTCCTGGTTCCACCCCCAAAGTCCCCAGATATTTCTTGAATTCAACTTGGCAACCCTACCACACACTTAACCACTACATCAAACTGGCTCTACACAAAATGGCAGCTTTGGGTTGGGAAATTTCTGGAGAGTTGAGGCTGGAGCTTGAGGAGGGCAGGATTTTTTTTTGGGGGGGGGCAGGATGCTCGGCAGGGTATAATGCCATACAGTTCATCCTCCAAAGTAGCTATTTTCTCCAGGGGAACTGATCTCTGAAAAGCACTGGTATTTTCAAGAGATCTCCAGGCCCCACCTGGAGGCTGGCAACCCAAGCTGAGAGTGCACAGTACACTTTCCAACTTATGATTCTTAAGTGAGCCTTACTTCAGAATCCTCTCCAGATGTAGTTATGAGCACATCAACAAAGGTTATAATTACTGTTGTGGAGTCTGGACTCTGGCTCAGGAACATCCTGGAAATTTGGGGGAGAGAAGGGTTTGGGAAAGGAAGGGAGCTCAGTGAGTGTGTGATGCCATAAAGTCCAGTCTCTGAAGCAGCTGTTTCCTTCAGGAAAATGGATTTCTGTGGTCAGGATACCAGAACTCTTCCTTGATATTGGTAGGTAACCTTAATTATGGTGTGTGTGTATAAAACTTCAGGAGCCCCGTGGTGCAGAGTGGTAAAGCTGCAGTACTGCAGTCCGAGCTCTCTGCTCACGACCTGAATTCGATCCTGGCAGAAGCTGGGTTCAGGTTGCCATCTCAAGGTTGACTCAGGCTTCCATCCTTTTGAGGTTGGTAAAATGAGTACCCAGCTTGCTGGGGGGGAAGTGTAGATGACTGGGGAAGGCAATGGCAAACCACCCCGTAAAAAGTCTGCCATGAAAATGTCAAAATGTGACTGAAACGACTGGTGGTTGCACAGGGGATTACCTCTGTCTGTCTGTCCATCCACCCATCGTCCATCTGTCCATCATCCGTCCATCATCTATCTGGCTGGCTGTCTATCCATCTATCATCTATCCATCTATCTATCTATCCATCTATCATCAGGGCTTTTTTTGAGCAGGAACGCACAAGGACATGGTTCCAGCTGGCTTGGTGTCGGGGTGTGACCTAATATGCAAATGACTCCCTGCTGGGCTTTTTCTACAAAAAAAGCCCTGGTACAAATATGGTAGAGAATTCCTCTCGCCTGCGGTACAGTCCTGGCATATATACATAATGCGATTCTGTCAAACGGCTCAAAGTGGGACACTTGTCATGGTTTCCCAGACTTACCAAGAATTTACACTATAGCTGTGGATGGCAGACTATCATTAGGGACTGCTTTGGCAAAGAAAGCCTATAGAGGCCTCCTTCCTGGTCAAGTAATAGGCAAAACTAGCTACCAGATTGATTCAAGTTTAAAAGAAAAGTGAGAGTGGGAGGCTACCATCTGCTGTCTCTTGAAGAGGTTCACAGCTGTGGAGTATTTGGATTTCAACAGTTGACATAACTACGGCATGAGGTCACCGACTACCACATGTTCTGTGCTCTTCCTAAAACTGTATTGGGGAAACTCACCAAATAAATATCAACACTCAGGCGATCACTCTGAAGAACAAGAAGGCACTTCAGCCTTTATACAGCGTGCTCCCTCCCTCCTCCACATGCGCCTGGACAATCTGGTTCTTATTTTGCTCTTTAAAAATTTCAACACCTTGTCCAGCGTGCGAGCGAATGTCTGCTTTGCAGACTCTTCAAACAGATTGCTATTTCTAGGCAATTATCCACGGAACACTCCAGCGTCCTGTGTTGTAATCAACAAGAGCAAAACAGGAGAGCATTGCATGAGTAATTTCATGTTCTAACACTCTGTGGCACAAGCCAAAGAAAGCTGGGTCAAAATCCTACATCAAAACCAAGGTCTTCCATTTTGTTGTAATACATAACGGGCATAAAGTGCTGTTAAATCACAGCTGACTTCTGGTGGGCGCATAGAGTTTGCAAGGCAAGAGACATTCACAGGCCTCAATTTGTGCAGGAGCTCACAGGAATGGAACTCCAGAACCTCTAAATTTTATTGTGCTCTTTCTTTCTCTCCCCCACCCCCAAATACTTGCTTCTGGGCTCCATTGTCCAAACCCCCTGTGAGAATTTTGCTGAACTGTAAGATTTGACAAACTTTCAAATATTCCCCCCCACAAAAAATGGGAAAACAACAAAAACATATACAGCAAACAGATGGAAATCTTCATCATGCCACTGTGGCCACATAGGAGAAAGTAGTTTAAAAAGTATGGGGGGAGTAAGGATTTATTATGATAATTATAATTCAAAAAGCATTTTAAGGTAGATGCTGAGCTGATATAATTTAGTACACCTTCTGGTGATGTGGGGTGTGTGGCATGTGCAAATGAGTTATGCAAATTAATTGTGCTAATGAGCTCAGGCACCTCAACCAATTTGGTGTAGGTGTTAAGTGTGCTGACTCTTATCTGGGAGAACCGGGTTTGATTCCCCACTCCTCCACTTACAGCTGCTGGAATGGCCTTGGGTCAGCCATAGTTATCACAGGAATTGTCCTTGAAAGGGCAGCTGCTGTCAGAGCCACTCAGCCACCCACCTCACAGGGTGTCTGTTGTGGGGAGAAGATATAGGAGATTGTATCTCTGATTCAGAGAGAAGGGGGAGTATAAATCTGCAGTCTTCTTCTCTTCCCCTGGACATTCAGCTGTTGTTTGCCATTGCTTGCCTCAGCATTGCATCTCTTAGTGGTGTCCCATCCAAACACTAGCCAGGGTTGACCCTGCTTAGCTTCTGCAATCTCATAAGATCGGGCTAGCCTGGGCTATCCAGGTGGGTACAGAATACATACCAGGCTTATGCATAAAAATGCAGCTGATACAATGCAGAGATACTGCCCAAAGACAACCAAGCCTTGCATGTTTAAATGGCTAATATTTTGTTGGGGCTTCTGCGGACGAGCCCTCAACTTTTTTTTTTAAACATCATTTGACACAATAATATATTGTTATGCAATAGATTGTGTAAAATGGATTTTGCAATTTCAAGAATAATTAAACTAAAAGTCTGTCGCCTGGTGCTTGGCAGAAGATGACAGAACCAGGCCGGAAAAGTCATGCTCTCATGAAGACCACCAGTGTTCAGGAAGAGAATTCAGTTCTTTTATTTTGTCATTTCTGGAAGTTTTTTATTTTAACATCTTTCATTTTGCATTTTAAATGTTTTAAATTGTAAACTGCCTTGAATGCCTTAGTGGAAAAGGCAGTGCATATATGCAGAACAATCCCAGAAAAGACAATCAGCTGGGTCAGTTTATGTTCTGAATCCCCCAAGCCACACTATGCCCTTCTCCCTCCTTCCTTGCACCCAAATTCCTGCCCTTTCTAAGCATTCCATAACCTGTCACTAAATGCAAACAGGGCAACAGTAAGTGGCATGTCCTCCTTAGGGTTGCCATCTTCAAGATGGTACAGAAATAGACTATGCACTGAAAAAATACAGTAATATGTACATTTGCTATTTTGAAGCACTAAAAATGTAAGACCTTTTACAATGTATCACACGTGACTGTGTGACAATTACAACAGCCACGTTCCAAGGTTAATACAGGCAACATCTACTTAAGACCCCATGCTCTATTCCTTTGTAAATTGCAATGACAATGTCCAGATTTCAATGACAATGTCTTAATCAATGTTGATCTGGAGCTCTGCACCTTGAGGAATGTCAACAAAAGTCCACACGAAGAGAGAAAGAGAACTTGCCTCTTCCAGAACTTAAGGTGGTTTTATATGAAGCTGCCTTATACTGAATCAGACCCTTGGTCCATCAAAGTCAGTATTATCTACTCAGACTGGCAGTGGCTCTCCAGGGTCTCAAGCTGAGGTTTTTCATGCCTATTTACCTGGACCCTTTTTAGTTGGAGATGCTGGGGATTGAACCTGGGACCTTCTGATTACCAAGCAGATGCTCTACCACTGAGCCACCATCCCTTTGGTGCTCTTCTTTTGCACAGTCTCTCATACAAATAATTTCTAATGGAGCCACAGATAACACCTTCTTATGCATGGGGAAGTGGGATAATACCAGTGTGGCATAGTGGTTAAGTGTGTTATCTGGGAGAGCAGGGTTTGATTCCCCACTCCCTCACATGCACCGGCTGATGTGACCTTGAGTCAGTCACAAGTTCTCATAGAGCTGTTCCTCTCAAGAGCAGTTTCTGTTAGAGCTCTCTCAGCTCCACCTACCTCACAGGCAATGTTCCCTCTAAGCTGAGTTAGTGTGAGCTAACTCACAGTTTTTTAGCTTCCAGCTCATGCATTTTTGTCTTAGCTCAGGAAAAATGGCTCCAGAGCAAACTAATTTATGCAGTAGCTCACAACTTTAATGCCTGTAGCTCACAAGACTTCCCAGCTTAGAGGGAGTTCTGCTCACAGGGTGTCTGTTGTGGGGAGGGGAGAGGAAAGGAGATTGTAAACCACTCTGAGACACCTTTGGGTAGTGGAGGATGGGATATAAATCCAATATCCTCCTCCTTCCACCAGCTTGAGGACTTCCAAGGTTTGTTCCCCAAATGACCAGCAATATATTCTGCCCAGTTTGCATTTAATGGCAAATTGTGGATTGTTCAGCTGAGACCACACACCCTGCTGAACCAGTACAGAAAAGGTAGACACTTTGAGAGATGTTTGGAAAACTTCTCCCCGAGTCTCCTTGCATCCCAAAAATGTTGGCTTGTCAAACATTTGGCTCTGCTTTATTTAATTTTTGCAATATGCCCAGGACAAATTGAGGTACTTAATACAATATTGTTTTCTTAGGCAAATCCAGATCATATGGGATCATTCTGCCTGTTATGTCAGATCTCTGATGGCTGTTCTTTATGTTTTTAAACCATCGTCACCCAGCGATGAGAAAGGCATGCGTGATTTGCCTTTGAGTGTTGCATCCAGCAGAAAAGCTTCTGGGACTGCTTCAGCCAGAGAGAGCCTCTCCACATATGTTTTCAAAATGCAGGTCAGGAAATAAAACGCTGGAAGCGGCCTCAAGCTACCTTCATCAAAATTCCATAACAGACTCTCTAACACTCACATCTGTGTCTGATAGACAAAATGCAGCCGCCATAACAGATTGTTCAAATTCGTCGGAACCAGTTTCTCCTCAAAGCTTTTCCGTTGTTGATTGTAAATGAATCCCTCCTGTCTTTTCTTCAGAGAAATCGGGCTTTAGAACATAAAAAAGGAGAAAAGAAAAGAAAACCTTCAGATCTGCCCTTCATTTCCTTCCTCTTTGTCTAGTCAATGGCTTACATTTACGGGCCTGCTCAGCCTTTCTAGCTATAATGAATAAATTATTGACTGCTGAGGTGACCTTTTGGATTTTTTTTTTAAATGAAGAGAGTAGTGTTCTTTGGCTCTTTCACTCCATCCCCTCAGCAACTCCTGTCATGGCAGGTAAAGTGCTACTTCTTGAAGTGAGGCCTAGCCACCCTCGAACAGAATATCAAACAAATGTAGCAGGCAGCTGGGTAGACTTGCTACCCAACTTTGGTCCTGGCAAAGGTTTTGTGTGGTGCTGTTTTCTTGAAAACATGCATAGTGTTATAGTATTCCATGTAATGTGTTCTATTTATTTATTTATATTTGGACTTATATCCCGCCCTTCTCACCGAAGTGTCTCAGGGCAGCTTACAACATTATAATTTACATAGATTTGGTTTAAAAACATTTACAAATAAGTTAAAACCATAATTGTTAAAACAGAGTAGGAATAAAACCAGCGGTCTGTAGATGCATTTTTGTTCCATCCAGAAGATGTTCTCATTGTCAGTTAGATGTTATAGGCCTGCCGGAAGAGGGCTGTCTTACAGGCCCTGCGGAACTGCCCTAGGTCCCGCAGGGCCCGCACCTCCTCCGGCAGCTGGTTCCACCAGTAAGGTGCCGTTATTGAGAAGGCCCGGTCCCTGGTGGCCTTTAGACGAGCCTCCTTTGGCCCGGGGATTACCAGCAGGTTTTGTGAACCCGATCGTAGTACTCTCTGGGGAACATGTGGGGAGAGACGGTCCCTAAGGTAGGCAGGTCCTAGGCCATATAGGGTTTTAAAGGTAATGACCAACACCTTGTACTGGACTCGGAATATTACTGGCAGCCAGTGCAGGTCCCAGAGCCCCGACCGTATGTGCTCCCATCTTGGGAGCCCTAGTAGCAGCCGGGCAGCGGCGTTCTGCACTAACTGCAGTTTCCGGGTCCGGCACAAGGGTAGCCCCATGTAGAGGGCATTACAGTAGTCCAACCTCGAGGTGACCGTAGCATGAATCACTGTTGCTAGGTCGTCGCGTTCCAGGAAGGGGGCCAACTGCCTCGCGCCTAAGATGAAAAAATGCGGACTTGGCAGTGGCTGCTATCTAAGCCTCCATCGTCAGTGAGGGCTCCAATAGTACCCCCAAGCTCTTGACCCTGCTCGCCGCTATCAACGGCGCGCCGTCAAAAACTGGCAGGGGGATTTCCCTTCCTGGGCCGCAACGACCCAAGCAAAGGACCTCTGTCTTCGCCGGATTCAGCTTCAGCCCGCTCAGCCTAAGCCACCTAGCCACTGCCTGTAGCGCCCGGTCTAGATTTTCTGGGGCGCAGGCGGGCCGGCCGTCCATGAGCAGATAGAGCTGGGTGTCATCAGCATATTGATGACAATCCAGCCCATACCTTCGGGCAATCTGGGCAAGGGGGCGCATATAGATGTTGAATAACATCGGGGAAAGTACCGCCCCTTGAGGCACTCCGCAATCAAGCGTGTGTCTCTGAGACAGTTCCTCCCCAATCACCACCCTTTGTCCCCGACCCTCAAGGAAAGAGGAAAGCCATTGCAAGGCCAGCCCCTGAATCCCTGCGTTGGCAAGGCGGCACGCCAGGAGCCGATGGTCGACCGTATTGAACGCTGCCGATAGGTCTAACAACATCAGCACCGCCAAGCCGCCTTGATCCAGATGCCGCTGAAGATCATCCACCAGGGCGACCAGCACCGTCTCCGTCCCATGGCCCGGGCGGAAACCAGACTGGTAGGGGTCAAGGACTGAAGCATCCTCCAGGAAACTCTGTAGCTGCAACGCCACTGCCCTCTCAATAAGTTTGCCCAAAAAGGGCAAATTCGAGACCAGCCGATAGTGTGCCAATTCGGCCGGATCTAACGTTGTTTTTTTCAAGAGGGGACGGACCACCGCTTCTTTAAGCGCTGATGGAAAATGCCCCTCCAGTAGGGATCTGTTTATGGTTTTAAACAATTTATTGGTAGCATATGGTTACAAAGCTTATCTATTCCTTAATTTTTTCTTTTTTCACATTAAACCATATGA
This sequence comes from Heteronotia binoei, assembly GCF_032191835.1. Classification (NCBI taxonomy): domain Eukaryota; kingdom Metazoa; phylum Chordata; class Lepidosauria; order Squamata; family Gekkonidae; genus Heteronotia; species Heteronotia binoei. The sequence continues at coordinate 65,665,714 of NC_083233.1, forward strand.
CATTTCAATCCCCCCTCCCTCCAATGTTGACTTCCCCGAGGTTATAAGTTCAAATCCATACTAAAGGCACTTCTGACTGCTCAAAGTTCCATATATGTATTTTATTGTATAATTTTAATTGTATTTAAATCGACCTTTGTTAGCTTTTATTGTTGTAAGCCGCCCTGAGCCCACCTCGGTGGGGTAGGGCGGGATATAAATCGAATAAAGTAAAGTAAAGTAAAGTATATATATTCTTACAACTAAAAAAATGTCCAATATTTCTTTACTTTCCAAGTTTTCTCCATATATCCTTTAAATTTTCTCCACTCCCTTTTGAATATCTCTAAATCATAGTCTCTTAGTGTTCTGGTTAATTTGTCCATTTCACACCACGATAAAACTTTCATGGTCCATTCCCATTTCTCTGGTATTTTTTCTTGCTTCCAAAGCTGCGCGTACAAAGTCCTAGCAGCTGATAACAGGTACCAAATTAAAGTCCTGTCTTCTTTTGGGTATTTTTCTAATTGTAATCCAAGTAAAAACGTCTCTGCAATTTTCTTAAAATCATAGCCCAAAATTTTGGTGATTTCTTGTTGTATCATCTTCCAGAATTCTTTCGCTCTTTCACATGTCCACCACATATGGAAGAAAGAATCTTTATGTTTTTTACATTTCCAACATCTATCCGACATTTTCTTACTTATCTTAGCCAATTTTTTCGGAGTCATATACCACCTATACATCATTTTAAAACAGTTCTCCTTAATGCTTTGACAAGTTGATATCTTCATTGAGTTCTTCCAGAGGTGCTCCCATGTTTCCATTTGTATTTCTCTATTCACATTAATTGCCCATTTGACCATTTGAGACTTTACTACTTCTTCTTCTGTAGACCATTTCAATAATAACTTATATACTTTTGATATCAATTTTTCATTGTCACCTAACAGGACTCTTTCCAGTTCTGTTTGTTCTCGTCTAATCCCCTCTGATTTTATGTCATTTTCCATCAAACTTTTAATTTGTTGCATTTGAAACCAGTCATAATTGTTATTTAGCTCTTCTGAGGTTTTTAATTCAATTTTGTCTCCTTGAATCTTAAGCAGTTGGTTATATGACATTTCTCTTTTTTCTTCAGAATCGGCTGTTATTTTTATTACTTCTGCTGGCACTATCCATAATGGTTTTCTCTCGTCCCCGTATTTCTTGTATTTTATCCAAGTATTTAGTAATGTATTTCTGACATAGTGGTGAGAGAAAAAACCATCCGTTTTATTCTTCCCATAGTACATGTATGCATGCCAGCCGAATCTATTTCCGTGAGCTTCTAACCACAGAGGTTTTTTGTCTAACAGCATTATCCAATCTTTTATCCATGTCAAACAAACTGCATCGTGATATAGTCTTAGATCGGGAAGTTGAAAACCTCCTCTCTCTTTGGCATCCGTTAAGATCTTCATCTTAATCCTTGGTTTCTTTCCGGCCCAAATGAAATCAGAGATTTTCCTTTGCCATTTGTTGAATTGTTTTGCTTCTTTTACAATCGGGATGGTTTGAAACAAATACATTATTCTTGGCAAAATATTCATTTTGATTGCAGCTATCCTGCCCAGTAAGGACAAGTTGAGTTTATTCCATTTCATCAAATCTTTGTCCATCTTACACCACAGTTTTTCATAATTGTTTTTGTATAAATCAATGTTCTTCATTGTTATCTCTATTCCAAGGTACCTAACTTTGGTTGTGACTTCACAACCTGTCACCTTTTGTAGTTCTTTTGTTTTATTTGGTTGCATGTTTTTACAGAGGAATTTCGATTTCTCCTTATTTATGTATAATCCTGCTAGTTCTCCGTACTCTTTTATCTTAGCTAACAGCAGTGGTGACACTTGAACCGGATTCTCCATTATGAACACTATATCATCTGCAAAAGCTTTATATTTATAAGAGAATCTTCTAATTTTTAGACCTTCTATTTTTTCATCTTTTTGAATTTGTTGTAACAAAATTTCAAGAGTCATTATAAACAACAATGGTGATAGCGGGCATCCTTGCCTTGTTCCTTTACTCACTTTCAATTCTTTGGTAAGGTCTGCATTTATACACAATTTTGCATGCTGATCTGTATATATTGCTCTTGTCATTTTTATAAATTGTTCCCCTAAATTAATTTTTTCCATTACCGCAAACATAAAGTCCCAATTTAAGTTGTCGAAGGCTTTCTCTGCGTCAACAAAAAATAAGGCCACTTCTTTTTCCGGGTGCTTTTCATAGTATTCCACAACATTAATAACAGCTCTTACATTGTCCCTTATTTGTCTTTTAGGAAGAAATCCCGCTTGGTCTTTGTTTATAAAGTTGGTCAGGTATTGTTTCAGTCGCTCTGCTAAAATTCTTGTATAGATCTTATAGTCATTATTCAACAATGAGATTGGTCTATAATTTTTTACGTTTGTGCTATCTTTATCTTCCTTAGGAATCAGAGAGATTACAGCTTCCCTCCAGGTCTTTGGGATTTTTCCTTCTTCTCTTATCGTGTTTAACAACTTCAACAGTTTGGGTGTTAATTCATCCTTAAGAGATTTGTAAAATTTTGACGTGAATCCATCTGGCCCTGGAGCTTTACCCTCTTGCATTGCTTTTATTGCTGCTTCTATTTCAATTTTCTCTATTGGGTCATTTAATATCTTTTTCATATGTTCCATCAAAGGTGCCACCTGAATGTTTCGTAGATACTCTTCCACTTTTTCTTTACTTACATTCACACCCTTGAATAAATTTGCATAGTATTTAAAGAATTCTCTTTTAATTCCTTCTTGATCCACTACTGTTTTCCCATTTGCCATGATTTTATTTATAGTCTTATTTTCTTTCCTTTTTTTTAATTGCCAGGCCAGGTATTTACCAGTAGGGATCTGTTTATGATATCCCGTATAGGATATCTTAGCTCCCTCCGGCAGGTCTTAATAAGCCAGGAGGGGCACGAGTCCAATTTACGAGTTGTTGGGCGTGCAGATAGGAGGATCCTGTCAACTTCTTCCAGGCTGAGCGCACCGAAGCCATCCAGAACTCGATCCAAAGACAGGCACGGAGCCTCAGGTCCACTAACTGTATCTAATATGGCAGGGAAGTCGGAACGGAGCGATGCGATTTTATCCGCAAAGAAATTCGCAAAAGCCTCACAGCCAATTTCCAATTCATTAGAATTTGGTCTGCCCCGTGGCAGTGTTGTAAGGGTCCGAATTATATTAAACAGTTGTGCCGGCGCGAAGCTGCAGACGCAATCTCCGCCGCAAAGTATGTTTTCTTTGCGGCCTTGACTGCCATCTCATAGGACTTCATAAACTCTCTATAAGATGTTCGAGTCGCTTCGTCTCGAGTACGCCGCCATTGCCTCTCTAGTCGTCTGAGTCCCCGTTTCAAATGCCGCAACTCCTGGTTATACCAGGGTGTCGGCCTTGAACGAGGGTGCAGAGGACGTCTAGGTGCGATTTCATCGATGGCCCCAGCGAGCCTATCATTCCAAGACTCCACCAGGTCATCGAGGGAATCGCCAGGGGGCCAGGGATCCCGCAGAGCCGTCAGGAACCATTCCGGGTCCATGAGGCTCCGCGGGCGAGCTAAAATAAGCTCGCCGCCCAAACGGGCTCGGGGTGGGACGTCCAGACGAGCCTTGAGGGCGTAGTGATCCGACCATGGCACTGCTATAGAAGCAAGATCGTTCACTAAAACTCCCGACGCGAAGATCAAGTCTAACATGTGACCCACCTGGTGCGTGGGTGTCGTAACTACTTGGGAGAGTCCTAGTGTCGCCATGGAAGACACTAGGTCCATTGCCTGATTGGAGGTCACGTCATCGACATGAACATTGAAGTCACCCAGGATCAAAAGCCTCGGGTGCTCCAATGCCCATCCTGCTGCGGCCTCCATCATGGAGCAGAGGTCCATCAGTGGCTATTAGCCACAGTGTGTATATGTGTGTATGTATGTGTGTGTGTGTGTGTGTGTGTATATATATATATATATATATATATATATATATATATATATATATATATATATATATATATATAATTTTTTGGCCACTGTGTGACACAGTGTTGGACTGGATGGGCCATTGGCCTGATCTAACATGGCTGTTCTTATGTTCTCAATGTGCAAAAAAGAATTTGAGAAAAGCATATGTATAGTCAGATATAATACAAACTAGGGTTGCCAGCCTCCAGGTGGCACCTGGAGATTTCCTGTTATTACACTTGATCTCCAGATGACCAGGTTCAGTTCCCCTGGAGAAGATGGCTGCTTTGGAGGGTGGACTTTATGCAGTATACCTTTCTGAGATCCCTCCCCCAAACCCTGCCCTCTGTCTTAAGGGTCTGCTCCCCACCCTCATCTCCAGGTATTTCCCAACCCAGAGCTGGCAACCTTATCTAAGAGGGCAGGAGTTTCTGGATGAGTACAGGAAAGACATGAGTGATTGTTCTTTACATGAGTGACTAAAATGTGGAATTTGCTGCCAGACAGGATTGGGTGGGGAAATACCTGCAAATATTTGGGGGGGGGGCTTGAGGGGAGGAGCTTGAGTGGGGTATAATGCCATAGAGTCCACCTTCTAAGTGGCTGTTTTGTTCAGGCAAGCTGAATTTTGTCTCCTGAAGAACAGTTGTAATAGTAGTGAGAGATCTCTAGCCACCGACTGGGGATTTACAGCAATAGGAGATTTCATGGAAGAAGAGTGTAACCAATGAATCAAAATCGTGAATAATTAACTAATAAATATCTCACATTTATACAAAACAAATCCTTGTATTCCTTGCAAAATCACATGCAACATACAACATTCAACGTTCCAAAATATTAGTGTAATAGAAGGGATTCCTTCAATACTGTATTTTGGTGTGGTGGCGAAGTGTGTGGACTTTTATATGGGAGAACTGGGTTTGATTCCTCACCCCTCCACCTGCTGGTATGATCTTGGGTCAGTCATGAGTCTCTCAGCTGTTCTGCTCAAGGGAAATTCTGGGAGACCTCTCTCAGCCCCACCTACCTCACAGGGTGTCTGTTGTGGGGAGGGGAAAGGAAAGGAGATTGTAAGCCACTCTGAGACTCCTTTGGATAGTGAAGGGTGGGGTATAAATCCAATCTCCCCCTCCTCCTCCTTCTATAAAGTTGAAAAGATTTTATCTGTCAATATGCATCTTATGAAGACTAATTTATAGAATAAAGTGTTTGTGCCAAGTTATGGAATAAAGTACTTATGCAGTAATACAAACTTATTCAAACGTGATGGGACTCCTCAATGCCACCTCTGATGGAGCCTTGCTGGCTTTGGAAGATCCTGTTTCTGTTCCCTTCTTCATAGAGGGGTCTAGGTAGTCCTTAATCTTCAAACTGCATTATATCAGAAACATCATTCAATAGACACATTTGCAAGCACCATCGTAGATGTAGATCCCCCAAGTATTTCACAATCCAGAGCTGGCAGCATTCGACTGTAGGATCCAACTCTAAAACAAGTCTTCAAAGCCCAAATGTTGAATGTTTAGGGCAAGGAAGCAGACCTAAGGAGGGAAGCTACTTCCCCCTCCTCCAGTACTCCCACCTCCTCAGTATCAGCTTGAGGAGTGCTTGCGGGAGAGGGAGCCACATGTTTGAGTTCAGATCGCAAAATATTTAGATTAATGCAATTGGACAGCGTAAGACAAGCGTAAGATCTGAGGCAAACATCCTCAAAAATGGAGGCAGGTGTCACTGGGGGTGTGGGGGGATGTGTTTGTAAATTTCCTGCATTGTGAGGGGGTTGGACTAGATAACCCTGGAGGTCCCACCTCTCCTCCAGGACTCTGAATCAGTCTTTGTGATTTAGGCCTTATGCAAATTCCAAGTGATCATCATTCAGAGAGTTCATGGAACTTTATGGGATGGGAGGGTATGAACCAGCCTCAGTTTAAGAAGGGTGAAGAAAAATGTTTTTCTTCAGATACGGATTTTGGTGGCTCTGGATAAGATCACCTTTTTAGCAGGTTTTTTTCATTAGGATTAGCTTAGGGAAGAAGATTGCTTCAGTGAGACAAATAAGCACTTTATATTCCTAATTTACACATACAAGTTCTGCTCTGTGTTTTAGGAGAGTGGCCTTAAACCTGCTGAGGGGAATCAAATCGCCCTTCAGGGTTTATTTACTTTACTTGAGGCTCAGCCACAATGTTGATTGGGAAAAAATTTATAAGCTAACTGAAGCCAACCCCACAAAACAGTTACCCTATTAAATATTTTATTTCCTGTTACATAAACCTTCATTGTTCATCCATCTGTATCTTGTCTGTCTAGGCTTGCCTCTAGGAAAAAAATATTTTTATTTACCTCACAAATTACAGCCTTGGTCTAGCAGGTTTCCAAATAAGAGACCGTAAAGGAGTGCATAGCTTACACACTACCAATCCTTTAGTCAAAGTTTGTGTCCCGCTTTTTATTTGATTGTGGAGGGCTGGGCTTTAAAGAATCCGTGGGAGAGGCCAGTGTGGGGAATGGACATTCTTTAGTACAGAAGGCCTCAAAGTCGTGTCCCCCCCCCCCCCCCCCGCCAACTGCCACAACATCCAATGGACAATACGATGGGCCTAGGCTTACATTAGAAAACAATGCAAATAAAAAGTTGTCTGAAGCATGATACACCATAATGCAGAAAGTGGGTTATGGAGGTAGAAGACAATGCAGTAAACGCAAGATGATACCTTCACTAAAAAAAAATTGCAGTAGACTGCAATCCTATTCCCTTATAAAAGCACTTTCCTGCACAACTGCCCCATTATGCATCGCTTTATAAAAATGCCTTCCTACAAAAATTTCTGTTTGGGTTCCTCTTCCCCTTCATTTCTGAACTAGAAATAGTAGGGTTGCCAAGTTCAATTCAAGAAATATCTGGGGACTTTGGGGGTGGAGACCGGAGCAAGGGTATCACAAGCATAATCGAACTCCAAAGGGAGTTCTGGCAATCACATTTAAAGGGACTGCACACCAGACTGTTTTAACTTTTAATTGTTTAATTGCTTAATTTTAACTTAGGATGTAAGTAATATGAGTGAATTGTTTGATTTTACTGGTTTTGAGCCGCCCTGAGCCTGCTTTGGCGGGGAGGGTGGGATATAAATCCAATAAACCTATAAACCTTAAATGCCTTCCCTCCATTGGAAATAGTGAAGGATAGGGGCACCTTCTTTTGGGACTCATAGAGTCGGACCCGCTGGTCCAATCTACTTAAAACTTGGAGGATACTTTGAGGACAGGCACTGGATGCTATGGTGCCTCTACCTCAAAAAACAGCGCCCCACCCCCGAGCCCCAGATACTCATGGATCAATAATCCATTATACCCTATGGGAATTGGTCTCCATAGGGAATAATGGAGAGCCCAGCAGACATTATCTCCCTCCACCACTTTCTGATGGCCCTGAAGCGGGGGGAGGGTCTCCAAACTGGGGGATCACCTGCCCCCACCTGCGGATTGGCAACCCTAAGAAATAGTCAGCCCTGCTTTGTAAAAGAGATGCTATGGTTGGGTTTTGTGGTGTAGATGGAACTTGCAATCTCAGCTTTATTCCTTTTTGAGTGAATTCCCATCATCCCCCGCCAGTTTGGTGTAGTGGTGAAGTGTGCGGACTCATATCTGGGAGAACTGGGTTTGATTCCCCACTCCTTCACTTGCACCTGCTGGAATGGCCTTGGGTCAGCCATAGCTCTGGCAGAGGTTGTCCTTGAAAGGGCAGCTGCTGTGAGAGGCCTCTCCAGCCCCACCCACCTCACAGGGTGTCTGTTGTGGGGGAGGAAGGTAAAGGAGATTGTGAGCCGCTCTGAGACTCTTCGGAGTGGAGGGCGGGATATAAATCCAATATCATCTTCTTCTTTCTTCTTTGTATCAATAAGCACATCAAAAGCCTTGCAGGCTCAGACCAGTGGTTCTTCTAGTCCAGCATACATACAGTGGCCAGTTAGTTGCCCTGGAGGTAGGTTTACAGACGCCTGGTGGAGGGGGAAGGTTCCCTGCTGCCAGGCCCCACCTTCCCACCGCTAATCAGACGGCTGGTAGGGGGGACTTACCCCTCCAAAGAGGGAGATCCATCAAGCATGCAGCAACATGTCTATGTCACTGCCTATGATACCTGGAAGTTGCATAATTACTTCCAGAACCTCAGGGTGATGTTCTGATATTTGGGCAACAACTCTAAGGTAGAAGCCAGATTTACTATAGAGTTTTTGCATAAATACCACAGTGTTGTCCCGATGTCCTGGACGTGATGACACAAGGACACTGATGTGGACATGTTGTTGTATGTCAGATAGGCCTCCCTGCTGCTTCCGGTAAATTCCCCCCATCCCCCGCCAGTTGTCAGGAGAGGTCTGGAAACCCCTAGAAAGCCAAGAACAGGTCATGGTGGGATTGGAGAATGGGTTCCATTAGAAGTTTATACCAGGCTCAGAGAAATAATGCTTGGGCTTTGGTCATAAACCATTTCTGTGTGTGTGAGAGAAAGAGGGGGAGGAAAAGAGATATTTTTGTTAAATAATTTATGGCGTTGTTCAAAGACTTTAATTTCAGTCAGCCAAAGAGGGGCTGCTGGGGTGAAGGAATCTAGAGTATTTTGACATCTGTGCCTATGCACAGGCTCTGCGAGATCTCTCTGTTGTCCTGCCAAGATCCTTTTTTGTGTTTAAACAGACTAAAAACGACTTAATCCTTTTTAGTTTTGTTTTTGAAATAAATCCCCTTTCCTCCCCAATTAATGCCAGTGAGTGAATGGTGCCCACCTAAGGGCAAGGGAGCTTTGTTAATTTATAACTTTCTTCTTTGCAAGGCCTGGTGGGAGGAGAGGTGGGAATTATGTTTCATAAACTAAGGCAAGAGTTACATTGATGGTTTCTGAATGGTACATATGAACATATGAAGCTGCCTTATACTGAATCAGAGCCTCGGTCCATCAAAGTCAGTATTGTCTTCTCAGACTGGCATCGGCTCTCCAGGGTCTCAAGCTGAGGTTTTTCACACCTATTTGCCTGGACCCTTTTTTGGAGATGCCAGGGATTGAACCTGGGACCTTCTGCTTCCCAAGCTGATGCTCTACCACTGAGCCATCATCCCTCCCCATTATTATTCCCTGAGATCCAAGTATTATTATTGTTATTAATAATAAGGGTATTATTATTCCCTGAGATCCAAGCTTTGCTGTTGACCTGAAGGTAAGTATGCCTGCCACCCTGAACTGAGACTAGTTCCTCCTCCTCACAAAAATATTTATATTACACTAGCCAGATTATACACTTAAACTGGCAAATTCTGGGCAGGACAGCTATTCATAGAGCCAGTTTGGTGTAGTGGTTAAGTGTGCGGACTCTTATCTGGGAGAACCGGGTTTGATTCCCCACTCCTCCACTTGCACCTGCTGGAATGGCCTTGGGTCAGCCATAGCTCTGGCAGAGGTTGTCCTTGAAAGGGCAGCTGCTGTGAGAGCCCTCTCCAGCCCCACCGACCTCACAGGGTGTTTGTTGTGGGGGAGGAAGGTAAAGGAGATTGTGAGCCGCTCTGAGACTCTTTGGAGTGGAGGGCGGGATATAAATGTAATGTATGGCGTTCGCAGAACGCAACCATTTCATAATAACGCAACAGCAAAATAGCGTTAGTCCGCCCAGCAGCGGAGGCAACTGAGAACATCCAGGTGCCTCCGCGCGGGGCGCTGCCACCCGCCAATCACAGCTAGTGGCGGGAAATATGGCTGGCCTACATTGGACTGGCCAGCAGGAAGAATAGTTCCGGTGCTGTATATATGCGGGGCCCGGCCCGCGTGTTCGCTCTCTTCCATCTTGTTTTGTACCATGTAATAAACTACGTTGCCCTACGCTCGTCTCCGCGACTGGTACATTACAGTGGCGACGAGGATGGGATGCTAGCCTCATCGGCTACTACGGAGATCTAGGGCAACCACGGGTCACGACCGCCGCCGCCGCCATGGCAACCCAGCGCGGAACCACCGGCTACATCGAGACCTTCGACCCCGCAAATCCAGAGGGCTAGGAGTCCTACGCAGAACGGGTTGAGTTCTACCTTAGGGCCAACAAGGTCACTGACGCTAGCATGAAGAGGGACGTTCTCCTGAGCGTCTGCGGCCCGGCCACGTTCGAGATCGCCAAGGGTCTCTCGGCTCCCGACCGCCTAACGGAGAAGTCCTACGAGGACATCATCAGGCTCCTCACCGGCCATTTCTCGCCCCAGCCTTCACGGGTGGCCCGCAGGTTCCTGTTCCACAGAAGGGACCAGGCTGCAGGGGAATCGGCCGCTGACTACTTGGCGGCCCTCCGCAAAATCGCCGGGAACTGCAACTTCCCTCAGCTGGAAGACACCCTGGCCGACCGATTCACGTGGGGTCTCCACGACGAGAGGCTCCAGCAGAAGCTCTTCGCCAAAGAAGAGCTCACCCTCCAGAGCGCCTTCAGCGAGGCTGTGGCGTTCGAGAGGACCACCCAGACCTTCTCCAGGGCCAAGACCGAGACCGCCCACCACGAGGAGCTGGAACCCGAGCACCAGGATGAGGGAGAAGCCTTCCAGATGCGCCACTCCACAGGACCAACCACCTGAGCTCCACAGCGCCCCCGAGCCAGCGAACGGCCAAATCAACGCACCAACGAAAGGACCAAATGCGCCAGCTACGGCGACCCCCACGACCGACGGGACTGCCAGTACCGGACCTGGGACTGCAGGAGCTGCGGGAAGACCGGCCACATAGCGCGGGCTTGCCGAGCCAAGTCCTACCGCCCGCGGCCAACCACGCACCACGAGGCTGCCGAGTCCCACTCCACGGCCTCCACCACACTCCAGGTACTGAACTTGCCCCTTACCACCCCCAACAAGATCAAGATGGCGGTCCTCATAGAAGGAGCCCCCTGCCTCATGGAAGTGGACTCAGGCTCCTCCATTTCCATAATCGCGGAGGAGACCCTGAGAAAGCTATGCCACAGCCAGGGGGTGCAGCTGCGACCGGCAAATTTTATCTTGCGGGACTTCCAGAAAAACCCGGTTCAGATCGCGGGGTGGGCACGGGTACACGTGGAGCGAGGGTCCTTCAGGGGCCCGCTAGACATCCTGGTGGTCAAGCGACCGCTTACCACCCTGTTGGGTCTTGCATGGTTCGGCCCCTTGGAAATCCGCATTGAGGTGGCGCAAACGACCACAGCAGGAGGGTTCGGGGAGGTGTGCAGAGAGTTCCCAGACGTATTTGACGGGTCGCTGGGTAGTTACAAGGGCCCGGCCATCTCCCTACCGCTCGACCCAACGGTCAGACCGATCCGGCTCAAGGCAAGGAGGGTCCCCTTCGCCCTGAAGCCTAAAATCGAGGCGGAGTTGGACCGCTTAGTAGCACAGGGGGTCCTGGAGCTGGTCGACTATGCCATGTGGGAGACCCCCATAGTGACTCCGGTCAAACCCAATGGGGAAGTGCAGATATGTGCAGACTATAAGTGCACAATCAACAAAGCGCTCCAAGATAACCCATACCCAGTGCCGGTAGTCAGCCACGTTCTGGCCGCCCTTGCGGGGTCAAAGATTTTCGGGAAGTTGGACTTGGCACAAGCCTACCAGCAGCTCCCGGTGGACGCCAAAACAGCTGAGGCACAGACGATTGTCACCCACAGGGGGGCGTTCAGGGTGAACAGGCTACAGTTTGGGGTCAGCGTAGCTCCGGGGATCTTCCAGAGTATAATGGATGCTCTCCTCAAAGGGATTCCCGGAGTCCAGCCATTTTTCGACGACGTTTTAATCGCCGCCCCGGACCCTGAGGAGTTCAGCAACCGCCTCAGGGAAGTGCTCCGCCGTTTCCAAGCTGCTGGCCTAAGAGTAAAGAGGGAAAAGTGCTTGCTGGGGGTGCCACGGGTGGAGTTCCTGGGATTCGCCGTGGACGCGGAGGGAATCCACCCGACCGAGGAGAAAACCAGGGCCATCGTTCAAGCCCCAGCCCCCACGTGTAAAGCGGAGCTACAGAGCTTCTTGGGGGTTCTCAATTTTTACCACACATTCATACCCCACAAGGCGGCCATTGCCGAGCCCCTACACCGGTTACTGGACAAAAAAGCTCCATGGGTGTGGGGGAAGAGGCAAGCCGCCGCTTTCCAGGCAGTGAAGGACGTTCTGGTCTCAAACGCGGTGCTGCACCACTTCGACGAGCGCCTCCTGGTCATCCTGGCATGCGATGCATCGCCGTACGGGGTGGGCGCAGTCCTGGGACACCAACTACCGGACGGCCGGGAGGTACCGGTCGCTTACTATTCGCGCACACTGACATCGGCGGAGCGTAATTACGCTCAAATCGACAAGGAAGCCCTGGCCATTGTAGCGGGGGTCCACAAATTTAATGATTATTTGTACGGGCGCCGGTTCACAATAGCGACCGACCATAAGCCGCTCTTGGGTCTGCTGGCCCCAGACCGCCAAACTCCACAAATCCTGTCCCAAAGGGTGTTGAGGTGGAACCAATTCCTCAACTCATACACCTACACCTTGGTACACAGGGCGGGTAAGGCAATGGGCCACGCGGACGCACTCAGCCGCTTGCCGCTTCCAGACACGGGCCCCGATCCTGCCCCAGCACACCTAGTCATGTCAGTCGAGTCACTCCCAGACCAGCCCCTCCACGCGGCAGAGGTGGCCAAGGCCACCGGGAAAAACAAAACTCTGGCAAGGGTGCTCGACTGGGTGGTGAGGGGGTGGCCAGAAGGGGACATGGGGGAAGAGTTCAAGCCCTACAAAATGAGACGGGAGGAACTTGCAGCCCACAAGGGGTGCCTGCTATGGGGGAGCCGGGTGGTGGTCCGCCCCCCTCTACAGAAACGGGTCCTGGAATCACTCCATGAAACACACCCGGGCATAGTGAGAATGAAGGCCCTAGCCAGGAGCTATGTGTGGTGGCCGGGAATGGACGGGGAGATAGAAAACTGGGTCCAACGGTGCAGCGCGTGCCAGGAGTCGCGGCCGGACCCACCCAGCGCCCCGGCTACACGGTGGGAGACAACAAGGAAACCTTGGTTCCGGCTCCACATAGACTTCGCGGGGCCATTCCAGGGGCAGATCTTTATAATCATTGTAGACGCATACACAAAATGGTTAGAGGTCATCCCCGTGGGGTCCACCTCTTCCGCAGCGGCAATTAGAGCACTGCGCAGGGTTCTGTGCACCCACAGCATCCCGGACACCGTGGTCTCAGACAACGGGGCAGCATTCACCTCGGGGGAATTCCAGGCGTTCCTCCAAAGGTACCTCATAAGACACATCAGGTCGGCCCCCTTCCACCCGGCCACCAACGGCCAGGCTGAGCGGATGGTTTGTACAACAAAAGAGGCCCTGGGCAGAATAGTGCAGGGCGATTGGGACCACAGACTAGCCGCGTTCCTCTTCGACAACCGGGTCATCCCGAACCCAGTCACCGGGGTCAGCCCAGCCGAGCTCCTCATGGGACGCAAGCTCACCACAAGGCTGGACCGACTGCACCCCGACCGAGCCTCCGACGTGTGAGGATCCCCGGAGGTCAGAGACGCGGCTAGGGGGTTCTTCGTGGGGGACCCAGTGTTCGCCCGCAACTACGCTTCGGGACCAGAGTGGGTAGCCGGGCGGGTACTACGAGTCGTGGGGTCCCGCCACTACGAGGTATCCACCGAGGGGGGCCAGATCCTACGCCGGCACATCGACCAGATGCGCCGCCGGACCCTACCAGAGGTACCCATGGAAACGAGGGAAGTGGCGGGGTCCGAGGAGCCACCAACAACCCCTGCCCCAGCACCAAGCCCACACCCGCAAGCAGAGGGGAACCAACCCCCAGAAACAGACCCGCAGCCCACCGACGCTCAGGCCCCCGGAGGGACCCCGGAAACCGAAGCCGCCCCGGCACCGCAAGCAACCCCAAGGCGTTCAACACGGGAGCGCCGACCTCCCGCCTACCTCCAGGATTATGTCACGAACTAAGGGGGGAGGAGTGTAATGTATGGCGTTCGCAGAACGCAACCATTTCATAATAACGCAACAGCAAAATAGCGTTAGTCCGCCCAGCAGCGGAGGCAACTGAGAACATCCAGGTGCCTCCGCGCGGGGCGCTGCCACCCGCCAATCACAGTTAGTGGCGGGAAATATGGCTGGCCTACATTGGACTGGCCAGCAGGAAGAATAGTTCCGGTGCTGTATATATGCGGGGCCCGGCCCGCGTGTTCGCTCTCTTCCATCTTGTTTTGTACCATGTAATAAACTACGTTGCCCTACGCTCGTCTCCGCGACTGGTACATTACAATAAATCCAATATCTTCTAAACAGAGAGTCAGTATGGTACCTCAGTGGCAACTCCAGATCTCCAGAAATTTCCCAACCAGGAGCTGGCAACCCTACTTATAGTCATCAGTAGGTCAGTCTTAAATAGACCTAAATAGAGCACTCACTGGTGAAGACCCTGATGCTGGGAAAAACAGAAGGCAAAAGAAGAAGGGGATGGCAAAAGATGAGATGGATAGACAATGTTACTAATGTAACTAATACGAATTTGAGTGGACTTCGGAGGATGGTGGAAGACAGGAGGGCCTGGCATGACTTGGTACATGGGGTCGCAAAGAGTTGGACTCGACTGTGCGACAGAACAACAACAAAAGGTCAGTCTTCCACAGATCTGTCCAACTCTCCTTTTAAATTCATTTCAGCCACAAAAGTACTCGGGCAACGGGAGATAAACTGTTCCACATCCCCTTCCTTACCTCACTGGGTTCTGTCAATTTAAATCTTTTTCTCCCAGTCCAAATCTGGTTATGGAAAGTGGGCCAAGCTGGAAGAAAAAACTTTTGAAAAAAAGACTGAATATGGCAAAGTAAGGCTTCCTCAGCTAGGGCTGCCAAGCCCCCGATCCAGGTGGGGAATCTCCTACCCGGGAGGTTCTCAACCCGCTGGCCCAAATTGGGCCGGCAGGGGAACCTCCCTCCACGTCGCTGGCATGATGATGTCACCCGGAAGTGTTGTCATCAAAATGGCAGCGCCCGTGAGGGGCTGCTTTAGGCATTTCCAGGAAAATTATGGTTTTTCCTGGACACTCTAGCCATTTGAGAGATAAAACTCTATGGTGCAATAGGTGCTATAGAGTTTTAACCTCCCAAATGGCTAGAACATCCAGGAAAACAATAGAGTTTCCCCAGAAACGCCTAGAGCAGCCCCACATGGGAGGGTGGCGGTGGCGCCATTTTGATGCCGTCACTTAGATAGATAGATAATTTTATTTATATCCCGCCCTCCCCGCCGGAGCAGGCTCAGGGCGGCTAACAACTTCTGAGCAATGTCATTTTGGCGCACAGTGCACACACAACTGTCCCCCACTGGGGGATGAAGAGACAGCCCTACCCTCAGCTCCTTCACAAACTTGTGCCGATTTTTTAAAACTACCTTCCACAACTATTTTAGATGTGAATGGTTGGATATGTGTATAAATACACATGGATCCCTCCTATGGCTGACAGCTCTGGGTTTGGGAATGCCTGGAGATTTTGGGGATGGAGCCTGAGGAGTAGGGTTGCCAAGTCCAATTCAAGAAATATCTGGGGACTTTGGGGGTGGAGCCAAGGGAATTTGGGGGTGGGGCCAGGAGACATTGGGGTGGAGCCAAGATCAAGGCCACGTGCCCCGTCCCGAACCCGTGTTAGAGCTCCCTTCCTCCTGCCTCCCCCGCCTGGGAGACTCACTTGAGGTTGTCGAGGGAGCAGACATTGTGGGTGGCGCTGCTGTGCCCGCTGCCCCAGCTGCACGACGGCCCGAACATGCTGGCGGCTGCCTTGCTTCGCCTCTGCTCTCTGGCTACGGGCTGGCTCCCCTCATCGGCATCACCTCTGCCAGCCCCGCACTGCCATTCGGCCGCCACACACAGCTGCCCAGCTGCGGAAGGAGCCGTGCGGGACATGCCGGGAAACATAGTCCCTGAGGAGACGCCACCCGGCAGCTGGAGAGGACACAAGGACTACGAGTCCCAGCGTGCACCTCGCAAAGGGAGGCCGGACTGGAGCGAATAGCAGGCCGGCAGTGGGCGGATCTTTGTGACCCAGAGGAAGGGAGGAGCCTGAAGTCTTCGAGGGAGGCAGGCAGGGAAAGAGTGTCTCTGTTTGAGAGAGTGGCACCAAAATTGGCGCCTTCCCCCCCCCACTTCTGGATTTTTGGAGAGCGGGGGGAGGAGGCTGCTAATTCGGGGGTCCCCAGGCAGGGCAGGGGGGTTGGGAAGCCTACTGAGGAGGGTGGGGTTTGGGGAGGGGAGGGATCTCAGCAGGATATAATGCCACAGAGTTCACCCTCCAAAGTGGCCATTTTCTTCAGGTGAACTGATCTCTGTCGCCTGGAGATCAGTTGTAATATTTACTTAAGTCAGATTTTTATCCCACCCTCTCGCACAAGCAGGGCTCAGGGCCGCTTACGATGTACATAAATATACAACAATTTTTTTAAAAAAATTAAAACCTACAATAGAAATCAGTTCAATATAACATAAAGTGCAAGATGGGTCCAATGTGGTTGAATACTCATAAATTCCTATTGTATGTGAGCTCCGAAAGTTTTATAACTTAATGAGTGGCAAAATCCCAGCGGGAATAACACAAAAGCAAGGCACGCAAATACTGCCGGCAGATGGAACAGGTGGGTGGAGTAGGGAGGGAGGCATTTTAATTTGGTATTCACCACCTCAACCAAAGGTAGGGTTGCCAAATCTAACTCAGAAAATACCTGGGGACTTGGGGGTGGGGCCAGCAGACTGGGGGTGAAGTCGGGAGACTTTCCTGTTCCCTAAAACAAATAAATAAAAATACAGTAATGCAGTTCGCCTGAGTACAGTCTTCATTTTCTCATCCCTAGCAGCTGGCTGCACTTCCACTCTCTCTCACAATCACATTCTATCCAAGCACTATGAGCTCTATGTCTGATGTTAGTTAATACTGAAATTGGGTTCTGTCACACCAGCCATGTGAACTGAAAAAAAAATTATTGAAACATTCTCCAGTATCCAGAAAAGTCATCTTCATTTGGCTGATTCATCGTTGTCTCCTTGTATGAATGATTTGGACGTCTATGGACTCCATTTATGAACACATAATTGTTTTTTTCTGGGGAAATTATGTACTTATTTTATCAACTTTCATGTGCTTACTTTTGGTGCCTGTGAGCCTAGTTTGCTCTCTTATTATTTGACTGTTAGCCATCAGCTAGATATTTTCACAATATCTGAGCCTGCTTCAACGAGGAAGGTGGGATATAAATCTAATTAAACCTAAACCTATTAGAGTCTTGCATTTTGTTAATTATTGTTGTCATTCATGCTTGATGGTTTCTTGTTTTTGTGCATCACCTGTAGGCTGGCAACCCGAATCACATTTAGTTTGCTCCTTACAAAGGCAGTAAAATTGTGTTTGGACTGTATCACTGTAGATAGTGCCTCACGTGACTGTTTTCTGTAGGAGGGGCTTTTAAAATAAATGAGTTAAATGAGCGCAGAAAATTAAAGGGTCTTTAGGCAGAAGAAACTTCGGATCCACGTAGGGTTGCCAGGTCTGTGTTGGAAAATACCTGGAGACTTTGGGGGTGGAGCCAGGAGAGGGCAGGTTTTGGGGAGAGGAGGGGCCTCAGCATAGTATAATGCCATAGCATCCGTCCTTCAAAGCAGCCATTTTCTTCGGGGGAGCTGATCTCTGCCAGCTGGAGATCAGTTGTAAAAGCAAGAAATCTCCAGTCCCCACCTGGAGGCTGGCAATCCTAAATCTGTAATCTGGTTCACATGTACAGTGGTGATGGTCACATCTTGAGGCAGACTGTGCCAGTTCAGATTACAGACAGGAAAAGTCAGGTCTTTAATGCTCACCCATGTCAAAATTCCCAGCCAAAAAAAAAAAGTACATGAGGGGAAAATGTGGTAGCTTTGCCCTTTTGCATGCTGTACTAATTCTCTACTTAAAGGGAATTGTTAGTGGTGAAGAACTTTGAAAAATATAATCTCTCACCTATAATCTGAAGTAATGCCAGCCATTCTGCCACCTCAGCACTCTGCCGTGTAATTGCCCTCTCATTCTGCTGCATGTCTAGTCCAGGCCTATGATTCTGAGGGACAGAGTTGTACTTTGAGGAATATGGCACTATGCCAGCAGGCCATGGTTCAAAACTTCCGACAATTGGTAGTTTAGACAGTAATGAAGGATTTGAACAAACTGTTGGCCAGAAATCTGGTGTGTGCAGGAGGACAGAGGTGTGAGGGGAGCACCTGTCTATGCATAAGTTGGTTGTGTGAAGCTTTACAATGCTTTTATTCAAGGAAACTGAGGTGTGGTTGTTTTGTTTGTATTTCAGGTATATTATTCTTGTGGGGCAGAGTTCAACTCCTTGGAAAGAGGTCTTATTTTATCACCCGGTTTCCCAAACAGTTACTCGTCTGGCATGCACTGTATTTGGCAGTTTTTCATTCCTGCTCGAATGTACCTAATGCTGGAAATTTTTGACTTTGATGTATTCGAAAGCACAAGCAAGAACCAAAATGACTGGGATAACTTCCCTCCTCCTCCTTCTCCCTCTACTCCAAAAAATACAAACGAGGAGGTTGCTGCCACTGAGGAAAACCCAGACTTCCTCACAGTGTTTTCTACGAAGGGATCCTTTCTTCAGGATTCTCGCATAAAGAGTCTTGATAGTCTCCATGATAGGTTTCCAGAGACGACCTCTCCAAAACACGAGTCCAAACAATTCCAGCAAACAGAAGAGTCCAAAGAGTTAGCTAGTAATCAGTCTAGTGGACTGTCTTTAATGGAAGCAGACAATCTTACTTTGCTGGGACCAAACAGGGGTGAGCAGGAAGGCAGTGAAGATCCAAAGGATAAAATCTTGCTTGTGCACCTCACTGCTAGAGAGAAAAGAGAGGATGATGAAGGCCAGAATAAACATTTAAAAGAGGTATCTTCTGGAGAAGATATGACCATTTCATCAACGGTGTTACCAACAGACACGTCCTCCACCCAGCAGTCTTCAGCTGATGTGTGTCCCCATGATGTCTTGTATGTCACTGACCTCATAACCTTTTCTTCTCGCTTCTGTGGCACAAATTCACCATTGAACAAGGACATGGCTTTTGGATCTTCTCTGAAGATGGTAGAGGTCATTGTGGAGCTGATCACAACCACCGACCGTGGGCGAGGCTTTGCGATGCTGTTTGAGTACAAGAATGATACAGAATCAATTGTCATGAATGATTCGACAGAGGGGAGAGAGAATATTATGATGCTGGTCATCATAACTGGGATTCTTTTCTTTGCACTTGTTCTGTTGTCCACACTGTGTATTGCTTGCAGGTTGGTACTGTTATTGTCAATTAATTGGTTTCCTTGAACAACCCTTTGATGTGTCTGCCTTCAGTCTAGACCCTAGAATAGGGGTCCCCAACCATTTTGAGCCTGTGGGCATTTTTGCAGTTCTGACAGGGGTTGGTGGGTGCACGTACAAAATGGCTGCCATAGGAGGTGGAGCCAACTGCAAAATGGCTACTACAAGAGGTGGAGCCCACTACAAAACAGTAACCCTCCAATATTTCCAGCAGAAGCTCTGTTTAACAAGATAACTTTTAAAAATGAACATATTCTTTAATAATTTTCCTTGTGCGCACACTAGGACTGCCAAGCCTCCGGTCCGGGCAGGGATTCCCCTGCTTGGGAGGTTGCAAACCTGCCGGCCCACATTGGGCCAACGGGGGGAACTTCCCCTGACATCGCTGGCATGATGACATCACCTGGAAGTGACATTGCACCGGTGATGTTGCGTGGCAGCCACTCTAGGCGTTTCCAGGAAAACTCTGTGGTTTTCCCGGATGCTCTAGCCATTTGGGAGGGAAAACTCTATGGTGCAATTGCTAGAACATCCGGGAAAAACGATAGTTTTCCTGGAAACGCCTAGAGTGGCCAGCACATGGCATCGCCAGCATGATGACATCACTTCCAGATGATGTCATTGTGCCGGCAACATCAGGCAAGGTTCACCCCGCTGACCCAATGTGGGCTGGTGGGTTGGGAACCTCCAGGGTGGGGAAAATCCCGCCCAGCCCGGGGGCTTGGCAGCCCTAAGTACACAAAACGATTGAGTGGGCCAGATGAATGCTCTTCTTGATGGCAATCACTTTGGAATCCATTATCCTCAGTGTGAAAGAAACCAGATTTACACAGACTCCTTGAAGAAAAAGAAAATGTTGGCCACCCAATACAGTGTCCCATTTCTAGGAGTCTGATTGGAGGTGTGTGAGGGGCCCAGTTTGGATTGGAGCCACAGTGCACAATGGAGAGGGGGTTTAAACCTTCTCCCTAACCTGAAAGTTCCATGGAGCACTGTTAGCCCACAGAGGAAATCCAGGTAAGGAAAATGTCATGGGAGAAAGATGTTCCCCGTATGCTGCGGTTCCAATCCAAATTGGGCCCCTGAATACCTGCAAGTGGAGCTCCCAGCTGGAAACTTGCCTTACATGTCTGAAAGATTATCCTTGTGATCAGGGGTAATTTTGTAGAAAAATAGGAGGTGGAGCTCATTAGCATAATTCATTAGTGTATGCTGCCCTTCTCCCAGACAAAAGCAACCCAATGCAACAGGAGAGCCCTGGCCAACCGAGGCCTGCTTGGACTGTCTAGAGATCCAGCCAGCCCAAGCAGGCCTTGCTTGCCTGGGGCTCTCCTGCCCCTTTCCCAGTCAAAAGGCCAGCAAGCTACCTGCTGCCCAAAATCAAATAAGAAGTGGAGAAAGGGTGGTATGGGCGTCTCAAGGGGTTAATGAGGGCTGCTGGGGGTGTGGCAAAGCCCTTGCTGGCTGGCTGGCTGCCTGCTCTCCTAATCCAGGGATTGTTATGCAGCTGCACCTACTATTCAATGGACAAGGTAGGTGGGGAGGAAGAGGGGGAACCCTCAGAAAGGTTCAGGAGCTGTGCTCCTGCGAGCTCTTGCAGAATCTGAGGCCTGCTTGTGACAGACCTAAACACAACGCAACCATATATTCAGACCCTTAGCTAAAAATAAATCAGAGTTTTATCTCTCAGTGTCTTATGTCCCGATAAATGCAGGATCTTCCTGGTTAATACATTTTCTTGCCTTTGTGTTGAGGGCAGCAGATGAGGGAATACATGGTTATCACCATTCTCAACTGCTTTGACCCATAAGTTTAGAGATGTTATTTTGTACTGAATTGAATTTTTATATAATTGTTTGTTACAGCTCAGTCCATCTCAGGGTGCCATTTGACTTGGCTCTTGAAGTATACCTGTTGACAAGCATAGCAAAACCAAGGCATTTTCATGCCACCAAGTAGCAGAAATGGCACATTAATGATTCTCAGCTCTCAGTCTGCCAAGAGAGACAGGGGAAGTGTGTGTGTGTGTGAGAGAGAGAACAATCACGAGTCCCTTTTAAATGTCAATATTATCTGGAATATACCCTTACTACCTGTTTCTCCTCAGTGGCCTTCAGATAACAAGGGATCCAATTTTCTTTCAGTAAGTGCTAGTGTCTGGAGTGCTTTCAGAAAAGGAGAACTCAATGGGTTTTTGATAACATAGCCTGCATGGTTTTTAATTTTTTTTAAATTATTTATTTCTCTAAAAGGAACTCCAGATAACACCTTCTGCTGGCTGTTGGGGATTGGAATGTTGTAAAATATTTCTGCTTTTAGTATTTTTATTGATTGCTCTGTTCTGCAGTGCAGCTCATCAGCTTAGCCCAAACATGTAGTCTTTTGGGATGACAGGCAGAGGAAATGACAGATTGTTTAGAGAGGGGGCCCCCAATCTTTTTGAGCCAGCAAGTGCCTTTGAAATTTTAATGCAGGGTGGAGGGCATAACCACAAAATGACTGCAGCCAGAGGCGGAACCAACTACAAAATACCAGGAATTTAGGTTATCCCTAAACTTAATAGTAACTCCTCAACATTTCAGGCAGAAGCTGTACTTAATGCCTTTTGGAATGAAGATGATGGTTTAAAATACATTCTTGCATACACAGAGCTTCCCTTCAGTCATGCAATGAAGCTCTCTGTGCTGTGGCGACAGCTGCTGCCAACGCAATATTTCTTTTAATCTGCACAGCCAATCGGCTCTCCTTTGTCAATCAAAAGCCAGGTTAGGGACCTCTGGATAGGGTTCCCAGTTCTAGTTTAGATAATTTTAGAAGTTTGGGACTGGAGCTTTGGAAGGGTGGGGTTTGGTGGGGAGAGGGGTTTAGTTCCATAGAATTAACTTATGAAAGCAGCTGTTTTCTGCAGGAGAACCGATCGCTGTAGTCTGGGGATCAGTTGAAATTCCAAGATTTCCAGACTCTGCCTGGAGGTTGGCAACTTTTCCTCTGAACTGGGTAATGCTGAGCTGGATAGATTAGTGTTCTGACTTGATATAAGGCAGCTTCACGTGTATGTGGTATGATGATTCTTTCACAAATACTGCCCTCAGTTAGGGTTGCCAGGTCCCCCTGGCCACTTGGGGGGGGCAGCGGGTGGGGTTGCCAGATCCAATTTGGGGAACTCCTGGATATTTTGGGGTGGAGCCCAGGCCTGTAGCCAGAAAAGTTTTGGTGGGGGGGCCCAGAGGAGAAAGTTTTAGAGGGGGGCACAGGGCCCAAAATGACTTCTGACTTTGAGGGCTTTGAGCAGAACTTCGCTGTGCTCACTGGTGAGATTAGGAACTGCATTGGGAAGGTGCCCAAATTTTTTTTTTTTGGGGGGGGGTAACTTACAAAAGAAGTGGTGGAGCTCATCTCCCTCTTGAGCAATGCTGCACTTGTTCAGAGCAGCAGCGAGCAAAGGGGGCAGATTGGAGGCCCTCCAATGGAGGGGTCATACAGACGGAAGAGGTATCTGAACGGGGTGGCCTTGCCCCCCCCCTGTAGCTACAGGCCTGGGGAGGACAGTGGGCTACAATGCCGTAAAGTCCACCCTCCAAAACATCCATTTCATCCAGGGGTACCATTCTCTGTAGTCTGGAGATATGCTGTAATTTTGGGGAATCTCCAGGTCCCACGTGGAGGCTGGCATCCCTATTTAGAGGATAGAATCTGGAATGCCTGTGGTGGAGACTGGTATGTTCTGTTGCCATGTATATGAATTCAGTATCTGACACTCAGCTGAAACTGAGGCACTGTGCCCACGTTTTGCAAGAGGGGTAGGGAGAAAAGAGGCTGCTAATTTAATAGGTACCAGTTAAAAGGGAAAGAAGCCCTTTGAAACATACTGCCTGTCTCAGACATATAATAAGACTGTGTACTATTGACTCAGGATGGCTGGTCTTCCTGAATATGCTGTGATGCAGTCCAGAAATTTCTTAATGTGTCTGCTCTTTTAGAACAGGAAAATGGGTACTGAATTTGTAAAGTTTGCCCATAACTTACCAGGAGGAGAAGGAGAAGGTCTTACCCTAAATGTCTTGTACCTGCTTCGTTTAGAAGATGAACCCTGACGAGCAGGATGGATGGCTGCCATTTTGTTCTATTTGGCATGCTGTTATTGGTTTCTGTCTGGTTCAGTGCTATGAATGGCATACAAAGTAAATATTATTAAGTATGTTTAACCAACGCAACGCCCTGGAATTGACGCAACATGGTGTTTAGCGGCATAGGCTGAGCCAGAAATCCTAAATTAAAATCTCTGTTTAGCCGTCATTTTATTTCTTGTTGCAGCCTCACCCACCTCACTTGCAATGAGAGGGGAAATAATAACGCTGGATTATTTTACAGGCCGGGAGGAAGTGGAATTGCGTGGACAGTAGATGACAGAGCTTTAATATTTACATAGAAAACGGAATTTGGGCCAGTGCTGCTGTCATTATAGGCCATTCCAAAATCCTTTCTGCATCATTAACACATGGGAATCTTTTCCTCCTTTGCATTTGGACTCCCAAGATGTGAGCAATGAGGGGGAAAGTGACAGAGGAAACGCTTAAGCTGCAATAGCCGTAATTAGTCCCTCGGGCAATTGACTCTGGACTGTCCTCTCTAATCTGGCTTCTCAATGCGATGTCCCAAATTAGCTGACCCAGAAGAGGGCAGCCTTAAGTTGTTCCATCAGGTTGAGGAGGAGGAAGCTGCCACAAAAGGAGCCAATAACCTTGGAATGATCCCGAACTTGTCCTAATTCTCCTTCCACTCTGCAGGCCTGTCCTTGGAAGACCAGAGCGAGTCAGACTTGGCTACCCTTTCTTTCCCTCACTCCTCTTGTTATTGTTGTTATACTTTTTTTTTTTTTAAATCTGCCGCTGCCTGGCTAAAAGTAGCAGCTCTCCCACCTCACAGGCAGCCAAATGGCGCAGTGCAGGTTTGGCGCCTAGCGTCCATTCTAATGAACGGGGTCCGATGGTGGTGGGATAATAATCAGATGTCTGCCCAGAGCTCATTCCCTTCAGCTGCTGCAAGCTCTCTGGGGAAACTCCAAGACTTTGCCACACTGTTGCCTTTGTTTACTGGTTGGAAGAGGAATGAAAGCTTCAGTTGTTGGTTGGCCAATAATTCTAATTCCTTTTGGCCAGGAGGCTGGGCCCTGAGTAGCGGAGGGGTTGTTTTTCTCTCCTCTTTCCCAAGCCCCCAAGAACAAGAGGCTTGTCTACCTTGTTAGTTTTAATGGTGCCCGGCAGAGCTGCGAGGGAAACCATAAAATGTCGAAAGTCTGGCCTGCTGAGGAGTTTCTTTCTGACTGTTTGCTCCTGTGTATTGACAGCCATCCTGTCACCATAAGAGAGAGATCCTGGCCTCCCCCCTACCCCTCACAGAAGGTGCTGGTATTTATTGAGAAACTTTATATGCCATTCTTACAGAAATTTGCTGAATGTGGCTTGATATGTTTTGCCACTGACAAAATCAGATTGTGTTCTATTGAAAGGAAAGCCTGGACAATCCTGACTGTAAATGGGTTGTTTGTGAACCTGACTTAACTGTCTTAGAGCCAGTGACCCTGTTAGGAATGCCATCCTCCAGGTGGGACAGGTATCCCCCGGAATTACAGCTCATCTGCAGATAGGGTTGTCAGGTCTCTGTTGGAAAATACCTGGAGACTTTGGGGGTGGATCTGTGAGAGGGCGTGGTTTGGGGACGGGAGGGGCCTCAGCATGGTCCAATACCATAGAGTCCATCCTACAAAGCAGCCATTTTCCCAGGAGAGCTGATCTTTGCCAGTTGTAAAAGTGAGTGATCTCCAGGCCCCATCTGGAGGCTGGCAATCCCTATCTCCAGACTACAGAGATCAGTTCCCCTGGAGGAAATGGATGTTTGGAGGGTGGACTCTGTGGCATTGTATCCCTCTGAGGTCCCCGTTCTCCCCAAGCTTCATCCCCAAATCTCCAGGAGCATCCCAACCTGGATCTGGCAGCTCTGCTCCCCCATCCCCTGCCAGCCAGCGGAAAACCTGGCAACCCTAGATTCTGGAGACAGAGGCCTCCTTGCATGAGAAAGTAAACCTGTAACTAAGCAGCACTTCTCCAAGTAGGGTTACCAACTTCCAGGTGGCACTTAGAGATCTCTTGCTATTACGGCCATTAAGCAAAATAAGTACAGCGCTGGTTCAGAGCCACTGCAAGCCCAGCGCCCCGCCCCGTCATTGGTGATGGCGAGTGCAGCAGCAGCAGCAAACCTGCACCTCAGAGCACACTGTGAAGCTGCTGTCACTCCACTTCCAGTGGATGACGCACGAGGCAAAGCAACAGCAGCCTCATGCTGTGCTCTGAGGTGCAGGCATGCTGCTGCTGCGCTCGCCTTGCAGGCTATTTCCGTTGCACCGGACACGAGGACGGGTGGGTGGGCCAAACAAGTGCCCTTCCCAGGTCCACACCCCAGGCAGTCACCTAAGTCTGTCTATGCTGTTTAATTATTAGAATGTTTAATTTTACTGAATGTACTACTTTATAGGATGTATTGTTTTACTAGAAGATTTTGAAAAAGATATTGGATTTATATCCCGCCCTCCACTCCGAAGAGTCTCAGAGCGGCTCATAATCTCCTTTACCTTCCTCCCCCACAAAAAACACCCTGTGAGGTGGGTGGGGCTGAAGAGGGCTCTCACAGCAGCTGCCCTTTCAAGGACAACTCCTGCCAGAGCTATGGCTGACCCAAGGCCATTCCAGCAGGTGCAAGTGGAGGAGTGAAGAATCAAACCCCGTTCTCCCAGATAAGAGTCCGCACACTTAACTGCTACACCAAACTGGCTCTACTGTGAAGTTTTATGTTGTGAGTCGCCCTGAGCCTGCCTCGGCGGGGAGGGTGGGATATAAATCAAAACAAATCAAATCAAAATAGATAAATAAATAGTGCACAGGCTGGCCCTGAATAAGCATACATTTAGGGCACCAAGGGAAGGAGGCCTTCATGGAGAGGTTTTTTCCCTTCCTTTTATTGCTTACTGCTATTTAGTGGTTGTTTTTTTTTAAGTTTATATTTAATATAGTTATGAGGTCTGGCCTGGGGATGGTCGGGAAGAAAACTGAATTTTTAATGTCTTATTTCAACTTCAGCTAGGGTTGCCAGGTCTGACTCAAGAAATATCTGGGGACTTTGGGGGTGGAGCCAGGTTGTGACAAGCATGACTGAACTCTGGCATGCCTTTTAAATGACTTCCCTCCATTTGGAAATAATGAAGGATAGGGGCACCTTTTTTTGGTGGCTTATAGAATGGTCCAATCTTTTTGAGACTCGGGGTTGTTTTGAGGAGAGGCGCCAGATGATATGCTGAATATTTGGTGCTCCTGCCTCAAAAAACAGCTCCCTCAGAGTCCCTGATATCCACAGATCAATTATCCATTATACCCTATGGGAACCAGTCTCCATAGGGTATAATGGAGTGGCCAGATGACATTTTCTTCCCCTCCGCCCCTCTTTCTGATAACCCTGAAGCAGGGGGAGGGCCTCCAAACCAGGGGCCCTCAGATATTTCCTGAGTTGGAGCAGGCAACCTTAGCTTCATTTGTAGGTCAGCTTTTATGGATTCAGTAGGCTCAAACCTTTTCATGTATATCTCTTCAAACAGGTTTTCAGTTCCTAAAGTGGTTCTGTTTTGCACTTCTCTCAGTTTGAATTCACCCTTCTTGAATACACACAAGTAGCTGAAAATGGGTATTGTACTTCAAATAAGACTTCAGCAGAGCTTCTACAATGGCATTCATGCACCTCTGTCAAGTACTTTTATTGCGTTGACTCAGTCGTAGCAAACAACAGACACAGAAATAATAATAAAATCACGACACAAGATTACAGTACCAGCTCTAATATGCAAACCACAAGCACAGTAGGTTTTAAAAGCAGATTAGATAGAATCATGGAGGGTAAGTCCATCAATAACTATCAGCCATGACGACAAAAGGGAACATCCATGTTCAGAAATAGCAGACCTCTGAACACCAGTGCTAGGGGCAGTGTTCCCCCTAAGCTGAGTTAGTGTGAGCTAGTTCACAGTTTTTTAGCCTCTGGCTCAAACATTTTTGTCTTAGCTCAGGAAGGATGGACTTCCAGAGCAAACTAAATTGTGCAGTAGCCAAATCGCTTGCTCACAACTTTAATACCAGTGGCTCATGAAGTAGAATTTTTGCTCATTAGACTCCACAGCTTAGAGGGAGCATTGGCTACGGGGTAACGTCATGTCTGGGAAGGCCTTATCCTCTGTGGCCTGTTTGTTGGCCCTCCAGAGTAATTGGCTGGCCACTGTGTGAAAAAGGATGCTGGACCAAAGGAACCGCTGTGATCCGATCCAGCAGGGCTCTTATGTTTTTAAAATGTATAAAGAGTTTCATTTGCCTTTTTAAAAAATGCATCAAGGAGTACAGAACCCACCGAGGAGTTGTTAAAATTTGCACTGACTTGAATATTTTCCTCTTGCCTCTTTCTTTCAGGCAGCAGCTGTGTCCCAAAAGGAACTCTCTGGATTTACGCTGTGACCAGGAGGTTAGTGCTGAATAGTCTGTAACCTTTGCCGATTTGTGTAGGTTCGTGTGTTTTTCTCTCTTTTGGCTTCTTGTTACTGGCTACCTGAATATGTTGACGGGGTAATGTTTTGAGTTGTAGAACGGGATCCAGAATGCCGGCATTGATATCAATGAGCTTCGCTTGGTCATGCCAAGCCAAGAGAACGAAAACAACAACCACTCTGTTGGGGGAAATGGAGCGGGTAAGCAGCGAATTGTTAGGAAGAGCTCTGTTGTCAGTCTTTGTTACCTCCCCCCCCCCCCTCACACACACACTGCCCTGAGATGCTGGAGATGATTCTGCACGTGTGAAACTTGAACTCTTATACT
Organism: Heteronotia binoei; assembly: GCF_032191835.1. Lineage (NCBI taxonomy): Eukaryota > Metazoa > Chordata > Lepidosauria > Squamata > Gekkonidae > Heteronotia > Heteronotia binoei. The sequence goes on from NC_083233.1 coordinate 65,694,006, forward strand.
TTACAAAGAGGCCTTTACCTCTTCTAGCTCTTGTCTACCCCTCCCCTTGGTAGAGTAAATTTGTTTTCCTTGGCAGCAAAAACCCGCAAGTGTAATCCCAGATTGCTGCCAACAGAAACAGACATACCCAGTGTTGTAAGCCAGGTTAGCAGGTCAAATGATCTAGTTAATCTGGTCATAGAGATTATCTCGAATGCACCCAGGAACGAACACATGCGCATGTCATTTTCTCACTGCTGTACCCATAAAGGATGAATTTTCACAGCATTAGATTCTTGTTTTTTTATTATGGCTGTGCTGTCATTGTTTTTCTTATTACTAGGGATTTTTGTTCTTTATCTTGGCTGAGCAATTAAAGGGGCAGTCCAAAGAAGGTCTTCTCAGAAGCAAGTCCCATTTTATTCAGCAGGTAGGGTTGCCAACCTCCAGATGGGGACTGGACATCTTCAGATGGCTGAGAACAGTTCCCCTGGAGAAAATGGCTGCTTTAGAGCAGGGGTGTCCAACGGTAGCTCTCCAGATTTTTTTTGCCTACAACTCCCATTAGCCCCAGCCATTGGCCATGCTGGCTGGGGCTGATGGGAGTTGTAGGCAAAAAACATCTGGAAAGCTACCGTTGGCCACTCCTGCTTTAGAGGATGAACTCCATGGAGTTATACTCTGGCGAGGTCCTTCCCTTCCTCAAACTCTGCCCTCGCAATGCCCGAATCTCCATGAATTTTCCAATCTGGAGCTGGCAATCCTATACAATAGGACATACTCCCAGGAATGTGTTTGTAGGATTGTGGCCTTACTCACTGCCAGTGTACCCTCTAAGCTGAGTTAGTGTGAGCTAGTTTTTCTATAGATGGCCATCTGACAGCATTGAAAATCCTGTGATTTTAGGGGGAGGTATTTGTGAGTTTCTTGCCTTGTGCAGGGGGTTGGATTAGATGACCCTAGAGGTCCCTTCCAACTCTATGATTCTATAGTTCACAGATTTTTAGCCACCAGCTCACATATTTTTGTCTTAGCTCAGGAAGGATGACCACAGAGCACAATAATTGATGCAGTAGCTCACAACTTTAATACCAGTAGCTCACGGAGTAGAATTTTTACTCATAAGACTTTGCAGCTTAGAGGGAACATTGCTCACTACCAACGCTCCCTCTAAGCTGAGAAGTCTTTTGAGCAAAATTTTTGCTTTGTGAGTTACTGGCGTTAAAGTTGTGAGCAAGTGATTTGGCTACTGCATAAATTAGTTTGCTCTGGGACCATCCTTCCTGAGCTAAGACAAAAATGTGTGAGCCGGAGGCTAAAAAACTGTGAGCTAGCTCACACTAACTTAGCTTAGAGGGAACACTGCTCACTACCAGTTATCAGTGTAAAACTTCAGCTGGAAGCAACCTTATCTAAAGACCACTTTAATTTTGGTTTGCATCTTCTTTCTCAATAACATTCCATACCCCTTCCCCTCTTTCACAACCACAATAACAATTGGCACAGGGTATTGGCAAAACTTAAACAAATCCCACCTCTGACCCCTCCCCAAAACCTAGGGTTGCCAACTCCAGGTTGGGATATGTCTAGAGATTTGTGGGGGAAATCCTGGGGAGGGGCTTGGGGAGGAGAAGAGGGACCTCAGTGGGATATAATGTCATATAGTCCACCATCCAAAGCAGCTGCTTTCTCCAGGTGAACTGATCTGTCACTTGGAGATCAGTTCCAATTCTAAAAGATCTCCAGGCCCCAGCAACCCTACTTTGACCCAATCCAATGTTGTAGAACTTTGTGTGTGTGTGTGGTGAATCTTTTCATCATGTGGTAAATATTTTCCTGGACTGTACCACTTCAGACAGTCGGGGGGAGATTGCTTCCACACATTAGGAAAAGAAACAAAGCAACACGAAGGAAACGAGCATGCCGAGGAGATTACTACAGGGCCCAAGCATAATTTCTCTGAGCCTAAGGTAAATCTATCTGTCTGTCTGTCACAGACACAGACAGACACACACACTCTTATAGTAAGAATTGCTATTTTATTTTGAAAAATGACATAAATAAAACACATCAGCAGTAATGGGGTTTCAGACCAAAAATGCAATCATTTTCTCCTATGCTTGGTTCCTGGATAGCTGTGCTAGAATATTTAATTTTCTATGTACAGGTATTTTTGCTCTGTGTGTGTGTGGTGGTGGTGGGGGGGTAGTCAATCACATTGTCTCCCACCAGCATTTTGAATTGATGCAGTCCAAGAACAATCTGAACACCTTTTAGTATTCTAAAGTCACAGCTTAGTATACATAAGTCACAGCTGACTTATGGCGACCCTGTGAGGTTTTCAAGCCAGAGATGCTCAGCTCTGGTTTGTCATTGCTTGCCTCTGCGTCACGACCCTGGTATTCCTTGGTGGTCTCCTTTCCAAATACCAGGGCCAACCCTGCTTAGCTTCCAAGATGTGATAGGATTAGGCTAGCCTGGGCATTCTAGGTCAGGGCACCTTTTAGTATAAGGCCTTAGTGGGAACCATTCTATTCAGACAAAGGGGTCCCTCCGATAAAGTTTCAAGTGGGGAACCTTGGGACAGTATTGATTTTGTGGCGCACGGCAGTCTCCCTCCGTCCCCACTTCTCTGGAAATTAACAACATTCTTTTGCATTTCCCCCCCCCCCCCAGTAACTTCCTGCAGTGGCAGCACTGAGTGTTCACCACCACAAACCGACCCAGATGTGCCCTCTTCAATGTCAGCAGTGACCACAGAGTCTGGAAGTGATGAAGTGTTTATCATTTCAGCTGGTCCTGGAGTGAGCGGCTTGAGTTTTACTTCTTACAGAATCCAGGTAGAGGAGGCCAGTGTGTATTTGGTGCGTGAAAGTTTTTGGTCAGATCTCCCTCTGTTGTTTTTTTAGTTTTTATTTATTTAGACCAGGGGTGTTGAATTCATTTGTTATGAAGGTCGAATCTGACATAGATGAGACCTTTATGTCAGATCCGGGCTGGGCCATGTGTGTCATAAAATGTAATGCCCGGTAGCAGAGATATAAACTTTATAAAGGACACAGACAACACAATTTTTTTTAAAAAGCTTAGAATAAAACATGCTTAAAACATTAGCACTTGTTGGTCTTAAAGGTGCTTTTTTTGTATCTCTCCAATGCGATCCAGGGAACTGGGCAAAGGAAGCTCTGGCTCTTTCCTTCCTTCCCCAGAGGACCAGGAGGGGGAGGAGCCTCAGCCAAAAAAAAGGAAGAACGGTTTGGCTCAGTAGCTCTGCTGTGCGATTGAGAGAGCCTGGCAAATCAAACTATTCCTTCCCTGCCCTTTCTCTCCAAAGGAGGAGACTCAGCCAATGGAGAAAATAGAGGCTTTGCAACTAAGCAAGCCTGGCAAAGCAAGCTGTTATGCAGAAGGAAGCAAAAGAGAGGGAGAAGGAAGGAGATGACAGCCAGTTGCTTGGGAGCCTGATAGAAGCCCTCCGGGGGCCTGATTTGACCCCCAGGCTGCATGTTTGACACCCCTAATTTAGACATTTCTACCCCAGTGGTTTGCATAGGGTTGCGAGGTCTTCCCTGGCCAGCGATGGGGGATGGTGGGGTAGGGTTGTCAGGTCCAGGTTGAGAAACTCCTGGAGATTTGGGGATGGAGCGTAAGGAGGATGAAGACCTCAGTGGGACACAAAGCCATAGGGTCCAGCCTCAAAAGCATTCATTTTCTCAAGGTGAACTGATCTCTGAAGTCTGGAGGTGAGCTATAATTCTGGAGGATCCCTAGTGCTTGCAACATCTTCCCTCCCTCTTCCTCAATTTTATCCTCACATCAACCTTACTGTAAAGTATGATAGGCTAAGAAAGAGTGTGTGTGTGTGACTGGCCCACAGTCACCCAGCCAGCTTCCATGGCAGAGTGGGGATTTGAATCTGGGACTCCCAGATCCTTGTCTGACATCCTAACCCAGTGGTCCCCCAACATGCTGCCCGTGAGCATCTTGGTGCCCACCAACTCCTTTCCTAGTGCCTGCCAAGTGTTTTCTAAAAGTGAGCAGGGCCAGGTGGGAATTTTACCCAGCAAGTCTTCTGATGGGCCATCGGAGATCAAATTGACACTGCAGCTTTTTTAAATAGTTGCTTTAGCAGCAGTTGCCACCACAACTCAAGGGTCTTCATTCTGTGGCTCAGGGTAAGCTGCTGCAACCATTTTGTGGCTGGCTACACCTCTCAAGAGCTATTTTGTGGCTGCAGCCACCACACTCTATCAGAATGTCAAAGAAGCCCACAGGCTCAAAAATGTTGGGAACCTCTGGCGTAACCGCCAGAAAGCATACTTCTTCACTTTCTGAAAGTCCATTTTCCAGTGCCAGACACCCTGCTACACAGAATGTGGGGTGCAAGCCTCCATCTTTTTTTGCCCTGACTGGAATTCCAATTCACGTCAAACAATGCCGGGACCACGGAGGTTAACAATCAGGAAATGACAGAAAAGATACTCTCCGTTTTACAAAACAATTATCAAAATATAATTACAATACTTTCCATTCACAACATAGTATTACAATGTAAATTTCAGTAACAAATTCAGTGACAAATATCATCCAAAGCACGCAACTTCACTACTGTCCATAAGATGATATCAGGTTCTTTCCAAGCAATACAGTCCAACGATGCAAAACCGGTCCGTTCTCATTTCGGATCCTTACGATCCTTCCTCTGGGACCGTCTTGAATGCAGTAGTCTGATGGTGCCTTATTTCTTTACTACATACTGTTTTCCAGGCTTTCTCTAATTTATTTCATTACTAGAACGCTACTGTTCTGTCTCCATCTTTCAGCATTTCATTGCGTTCCTAATTCAGACATGGATGTATGCCACATGGAATTCCAATTCAGACATGGATGTATGCCACAATGACTTTTCACTTGGTGATGTGCACCTAAAAACATGCCACTCAGGGCCGTAGCCAGGATTTTAAAAGTCAGGGGCCTTTTAAAAAGCCCGGGTGCACCCTTTCCTATCCACTGCAGGGCTTACCACTTCTCAGAAGCTTTCTGGTGTAGGGGCAAAAGCTAGAGGGTCTGAAAGCGGCCAAGTCAAAGCAGCCAACCCTAAAACTTTGGAAAGAAGGGACTACACCTTGCGTGTGAGCAGGGGTGGGGTTTCCTTCTACCTCCCTCTCCCCCACCCCAGCACTTTGCAGCCAGCAGCTCCATCCTTCCCCCCTCCCTAGCCCATACCATGCAGCTTCTTCCGCCTCCCGCTACTCTGCCTCCTTACTGCCAGTTTAGTGTAGTGGTTAAGTGTGCGGACTCTTATCTGGGAGAACTGGGTTTGATTCCCCACTCCTCCACTTGCACCTGCTGGCATGGCCTTGGGTCAGCCATTTACTCTGCTCTGGTAAGACCGCATCTGGAGTATTGTGTTCAGTTTTGAGCACCACAATTTAAGAAGGATATAGACAAGCTGGAACTGGTCCAGAGGAGGGCAACGAAGGTGGTGAGGGATCTGGAGACCAAGTCCTATGAGGAAAGGTTGAAGGAGCTGGGGATGTTTAGCTTGGAGAGGAGGCGGCTGAGAGGTGATATGATCACCCTCTTCAAGTACTTGAAGGGCTGTCATAGAGAGGATGGTGTGGAATTGTTTTCTGTGGCCCCAGATGGTAGGAACAGAACCAATGGGTTGAAATTAAATTAAAAGAGTTTCCGGCTCAACATTAGGAAGAACTTCCTGACCGTTAGAGTGATTCCTTAGTGGAACAGGCTTCCTTGGGAGGTGGTGGGCTCTCCTTCCTTGGAGGTTTTTAAGCAGAGGCTAGATGGCCATCTGACAGCAATGAAGATCCTGTGAATTTAGGGGGAGGTGTTTGTGAGTTTCCTGCATTGTGCAGGGGGTTGGACTAGATGACCCTAGAGATCCCTTCCAACTCTGTGATTCTATAGCTCTGGCAAAGGTTGTCCTTGAAAGGGCAGCTGCTGTGAGAGTCATTTCAGCACCCCCCCCCACCTCACAGGGTGTCTGTTGTGGGAGAGGGAGATAAAGGAGATTATGAGTCGCTCTGAGTGGAAGACGGAATATAATAATAATAATAATAATAATAATAATAATAAAATTTTATTTATACCCCGCCCTCCCCACCGAGGCAGGCTCAGGGCAGCTTACAGAGTGTGGCAAAAGCCATGTTAAACAATAAAACAGTTATACATTTCAGTACCATTTAAAATTACCATTAAATTTACATAATATAAAAATCTAAAATCAATCTAAAATAATCTTATCTTATTGCTAACTCGATTGTTGATGTTAGTGATGGCATGGTGTTCATTTCAGGTTTCATCTTGGAAGGCTAGCCGGAAGAGGGCGGTTTTGCACACCCTACGGAATTGGCTAATGTCCCGTAGGGCCCGCACCTCTTCCGGCAGCTGATTCCACCATTGGGGTGCTTTTATAGAGAAGGCCTGTTCTCTGGTCATTTTTAGTTTGGCCTCCTTTGGCCCAGGTACTTCCAGAAGGTTTTGTGAGCTGGATCGCAGTGCTCTCTGGGGAACATAAATCCAGTGTCGTCGTCGTCTCGTCCTGCTGTTTTTGCTGCTGCACTGCACTGTGCCCTGCTCAGTTCTCCTGGCTCTGACTGCACTGATGACACTTCACTGGCTTAGCCATGGCAAAAAGAAAAAGGAAAAAACAGACTGTACCCTGAAGGGCCCCCCGGGATTTGGGGGGGCCTGCCTGGAAGTCAAGGGGCAGTGTCCCCCACAGCGCCCCCCATGGCTATGGGCCTGCTTGCTTCCATTTAATGATGTGGACCAGAACACCATGCACAGACTGCACAGATTTAAGTATGCCACTCCTCACCGTTTATATCAATAACCTCCAGAAACATCTAAAAATTTCCTGGTGGCAGAGTTTTTTTAATAAAGTCGCTCCCAGCCTGGAAACATGTCAGCGCTGAGTGAATAATGAGTTGTTTTCCACTTGATAGCTGTAGGGGTGTTTTTGGCATGATCCAGAACATTACTCCGATGTTTATGGACGTGTGAAATGCTGAGCCTTGACAGTCAACAAAAATCCCAGACTCACCCTCACTTGAAGTGCTTGTCTAGACAATGTGAAACTGTAAGCGGATTTGCAAAAAAAAGATTATCTTAATCCCTTTACTGAGAAGCTCTAGGCCTCCTAAGGAGCCTGTATCTGAGCTTTGGTACGGGAAGGAGGTTTTTAAAATATATATATATATATATATATGCAGCAGGAAACCTGATCCACTGCTGTTGAGATTGAGGGGTGTCTCCCACAAGTCTCACCATCCTTGCAGTCCCTTTGCTGTGATCTTTTAGAGACCGTTCATGTGAAGCAGATAATTCTAAAACACACGGTGCAATTTCTCTTTAATGCATGTGATAATTTTAGACGATTTCTTCCTGTACTTTTCACTTGATTGAGGAGACCCTACCCCCCCCCCCCCCGGATTGGCTTTTAAATATTTTTACTGCCGCTCACAGCCAGTGTTTTTCTTTTTAAGACAAGAGATGAACAGAGGTGGTTTGCCGTTGCCTGGCTCTGCACAGGAACCTTAGGTGGTCTCCCATCCAAGAATTAACCTGGGCTGACACTACTGAACTTCCAGTATCAGAAGAGATGGGACTAGTCTGGGCTATCCAGGGCAGAGCAAATAATAATTAAATAGTGTCAAGGAGCAACTGATTTACGGCGACCCTCCTCACGAGGTTTTCAAGGCAAAAATGGGTACAGATGGTTTTTCATTCTCTTAATCTGAATTATAACCCTGGACTTCCCTGATGGTCTCCCATCCAATTCTGACCAGGGCCAAACCTGCTTAGCTTTCAACAGGGGTGGAATTCTAGCAGGAGCTCCTTTGCATATTAGACCACACACCCCTATTGTAGCCAATCCTCCAAGAGCTTACAAGGCTCTTTTTTTGTAAACTCTTGGAGGATCAGGGGTGTGTGGCCTAATACGCAAAGGAGCTGCTAGAATTCCACCCCTGGCCTTCAAGTTCTGATGACCTTGGGGTGCGCTAGACTATTCAGACTGCTTTTCTTATGCAGTTCTAGTTCTCTTATTGGCTTTAGGATTTAACAGTTTGGTTCTTTACTGTTTGTTGCTGGTATGTTCATTAATTTGAATGTTATTCTTATCTTAAATACCAGGGCTTTTTCTGAGCGGGAATGCATAAGGACGCAGTTCTGGCTGGCTTGGCATCAGGGGGTGTGGCCTAATACACAAATGAGTTCCTGTTGGGCTTTTTCTACAAAAAAAAAGCCCTGTTAAATATTGTCATTTTTTTGTCTCCCACTGGGGAAATGGGAGATGCACATGGGGGAATGAGTGTGGAAAAAGTTAACCCTTCTTCCCAGTGTCATGGCCCTGATCCATGCCAGCACTCCTGCAGCTGCTTTTGGAAACTGAATTACTCACCAGAAAATATTTCTCTCCCGAAGAAGACTATATCAAAAGTTGTCTTTGCTATCCAGTTGAATGAAGATGCTGTGAGTCCCTTGCCATATTTTCGTAATCCTAAATAATAATAATTTAAATAACACATCATGCCTTTTCTTTTAGGACAAGAGCCTGAAGAGAAGCATCACAAGTCCAGGCTCTGTTTCTGACTGGCGGGTGACTGATCAAACCGACCGAGGTGCAGGCCCTGCGGAGAAGAGGCTGGCTCAGACCGAGAGCCACTGCCCCAGGCAACGGACGTGGAGTGCACGAGCATTTCAGGATTTGCTGGCTCCGTTACCTCAGCTACAGAAGAAATGGCGCAGCTGGACGACCAACAGCCCTTTCACAAAACTGGTGAACAGCGGCGTAAGTGTTTGTGGGAGGCCTAAGGCAGTTACATAAAATGCACCTCCTGCAGATTTGCTAGGGTCCGGTCCTGATTGTGCTGTATGCTAACGAGCACCTCAGAGGTACATGTGGCTAGTGCATTACAGCGCTTCTATCTCTCTATCAAGTTTATATCCCGCTCCCTCTCCCTCAAGCAGGATTCGAGGTGCTAAGAGCACATAAAACACACCCAATTAAAACAATACAAAAGACACAATAAGTAAACTTAAAACACACCCAATTAAAACAATACAAAAGATACAATAAGTAAACTCACGGCTTTTTTGTAGAAAAGGCCCAGCAGGAACTCATTTGCATATTAGGCCACACCCCGAGTCACCTTTTGCTTCACACCAAACCTTTTTGTAGAAAAAGCCCAGCAGTAAATCATTTGCATATCAGGCCACACCCCCAGACATTGCCATTATTTTGCGCGGGGCTTTTTTGTAGGAGAAGCCCAGCAGGAACTCATTTGCATATTAGGCCACACCCTGAGTCACCATTGCTTCACACCAGACCTTTCTGTAGAAAAAGCCCAGCAATAAATCATTTGCATATCAGGCCACACCCCCGGACATTGCCATTGTTTTGCGTGGGGCTTTTTTGTAGAAGCCTAGCAGGAACTCATTTGCATATTAGGCCACACCCTGAGTCACCATTGCTTCACACCAGACCTTTCTGTAGAAAAAGCCCAGCAATAAATCATTTGCATATCAGGCCACACCCCCGGACATTGCCATTGTTTTGCGTGGGGCTTTTTTGTAGAAGCCTAGCAGGAACTCATTTGCACATTAGGCCACACCCTCTGGTGCCAAGCCAGCTGGGACTGCATTCCTGTGCGTTGCTGCTCAAAAAAAGCCCTGAGCAAACTTTAAAATGATTAAAAAACTGTCCCCATTAAAATCTATCCTCTTATCAAGCAGGGTAGGATGCGTGGATGGTAAAGACACAGCTGACGCATACCAGCTGCCTGGTGGATCACAAGGCTGGGTAGAATTCCTGTCTTTATTTAGGTTACTTATAATCTGCTTTTCTCAATGAGACTCATGGTGGAATATACAGTGTAAATCAATGAAGTCAACAGGATAGGACATCTAGTAAGCAATGCAATAGGAATAGGAGGAAGGAATTAAAACAAGTTTAAAAAACAAACGAACAGGAGCCCTGACTTGGATGGTCCAGACTAGCCCAAACTCATAAAATCTCGGAAGCGAAGCAGGTTCAATGCTGGTTAGTATTTGGATGGGAAAGCACCAAGGATTTCTAGGGTTGCAACAACCTCTGTTTGTGTCTTGCCTTGGAAACCCTATGGGGGTTGCCGGAAGGGAGTTGGGTCTTGATGGCAGTTTTCACCACCAAAGAAACCTGGAACAAAGCTGAAACAAAGCATAAGTATTAACACAGCACATTTAAATGATGCAGAAGTTACATAATGGCAATAGATAGCACATACTCTATACCAGGGTTGGCCAAACTTGCTTAACATAAGAGCCATGTAGAATAAATGTCATATGTCTGAGAGCCACAATAAGGCATGAACATCAGATGTGTGAGAACTGCAAGAGAGGGAGGGTGGGAGGGAGGAAGGATGGAAAATAGCTGAGGGAGAGGTGGAAAGAAAGCAACTTTAATTTTAAATGTAATATATGTGAAAGAGCCACATGTGGCTCCCAAGCCTCAATTTGGCCACCTTTGCTTTATACGGTAGCTTAATTCAGAGTATGTTGCCCTTTATAAAAGCATCTTGAATCAATTCCATTATAATAAATCCCTATTTCCTTTGTAAAAATGCCTTCCTGAATAATTCAGTTGTGCATAGCGTGAAATGTCATGAGAATGGGAATGTTCCTGATCTCATCAGGTAGGCTATTTCATAAGACAGGGGACATAACAGAGAATTTACATGTTGGGGAAGTTATTGATCTAGTATGGTGGCACATGCAGAAGGCTCTGCTCAGATGAGCAAAGCTGTTATGGTGCAGCATAGGGGAGAGGCAGTCTCATAGATATGAGGCTCCAAGGCCATGAAGGGCTTCGTATGCAATAGATAGTACCTTAAATTTAGCCCGGTAGCTGATGAGCAGCCAATGGAGTAACTGCAGAATGGGAATAATATGTATGTTCCATCTAGCTCCTGTTAATAACCAAACTGTAGAATATTGCACCAAGTAGAGCAGGGGTGTCGAACTCATTTGTTATGAGGGCCGGATCTGACATAAATGAGACCTTGTTGGGCCAGGCCATGGGTGCACCTATTTATGATTAGGTGGTCTTAAAGTTGCTTTCTTTGTATTTCTCCCATGGGATCCAGGGAACTGGGCAAAGGAAGCTCTGATGCTTTCCTTTCTTCCCCAGGGGACGGGGGAGGGGGGGGGAGAGAAGCCTCAGCCAATAGAAGGAAGAGAGGCTTGGCTCAGTAGCTCTGCTGTGCAATTGAGAGAGCCTGTAAAAACAAGCTCTGCCTCTCCCCCTTTCTCCCTGTGAGAGGAGCCTCAGCCAATGGAGAAAATAGAGGTTTAGCTTTGTAGCTCCTGTGCAATTGAGAAAGCCTTGAAAGCAAACTATTATGCAGAAGGAAGCAGGATTGAGGGAGAAGGAAGCAGATGACAGCCAGTTGCTTGGGGGCCTGATTCAGCCCCTAAAATGCATGTTTGACACCCCTGAGCTAGAGTCTCCCATTTGACTTGGAGGAGAGTCCTAGGTAAGACTGCGTTATGGTAGTCTAGTCTCACTATTACGGTGGCATGGATTCAGGTGGGCAGATTGGCCAAGTCAAGGTAGAATGCCATCTTTCAGGCTAAAATAAGTTAGTAGATAGATCCAGGTAGGCAACAGTGTTGGTCTGAAGTAGGAAGCATTTTACTGCTTTGGGTCCCTGTGAAGCTGAAAAAGCAGTTTGTAAAGCAAAGGCAAAATATAGTAATCACTTGGGCATAGGTTTATTGCAGTTCCTTGCAACATACGAAGCTGTTCAGGGTTACCAGCAAGCACCTTATTGGAACGCTTGAAACCCTTCCTTGTACTTTGTAAGTTGCCCAATTATCCTGAGGCTGTAGAAAAGGCAACATGCACAAGGAAACAGAAGAAGGAAATGAGGTAGGACATTTCAGGAAATGATATAAAAGAACCCCCATTTCATTACATGTGCCCCAAGAAACATCTGCTTGCAATTCTCTTAACACTTTTCAGAATTGATGTTATGATTGTTCCTGCCAGGGCTTTTCTACATCAACAAGAAATCCAACTGCAGCTACAAGGAAAATAACATCAGCGGCAGAGATCGAGGGGATGTCAGAGCTTGCTTACTCAGATTCATCGGCCAGCACTGCATCCTACCCGTTGACCCATTCGGCACAAAAACAGCGCAAGTTGAGCAGCTGTAACTTGAAGAGATCCCGCTTTGGAAACCCTTATTTCGGATTTCTGACAAGCTCTCCCGACTGTAACCGTCCAAGGACATCCGATTCCTCCAAGCCTTTGAATGTCAGGTCTCCAGGTAGTAGCCAAAGCCAGGGATTGAAAGAGCCTCTGGAAGGTCAGCACAGAAGCAATGGCTCAAAATCCAAGGAGCTGTCCTTGGAAATGGACAAACCCAAAGCTGTTTTTGTGATTTCTGAAGAAGGGGATGACCAGCAGCCGTTGGTGTTAGCAGAGCATGTCCACCCATATGCAGATGCTTTACCTGAACCAAATGTCGTCATGCACAATCTAGGGATAGCCATGATGGATGAGCAGCCAATGGGCACACCTGTTCAAGGAGAAGGCTTTGCTGAGTCCCCCAGCACCAGGACAGAATTTGATCTATGGGGGGAGTACCCCAGCACATACAGAGATTCCTCCAAGGGCTGCAAAGTTTACAAGGAACAAAACAACTACACGCCGGTTACAGAACCCAACGACACTCATCAGACTTTTGACTCCTTAGCATCTCACACACTGTGTCAGACTTCAGTTCAGTAACTCTTCTAAACGCAGAATCCAAACTGATGGTGAATGTTCAGACTTGCACAAATTAGAAGCAATAAAGATGCAATTTAAGATGCAATGGGAGCTGCTCTGCGCATAAAGGTGGGAAGAAGGCTTAAGCAGCTGGGACTTTGTTATGGCCATAGATTATGGAAATGTGTACCCTTTTACTGCCCTACTGAGTGACTGGGGTGAGATCCTTCTGCATATAGTTTTATACGTCAGCTTACTGAGAACTTCTGAAGGCCACCCAACTGGTTCCTGTGATAAAGAATCCAGGCTTTCTTATAGTGGGGTTTGAACCACAATGGTACCACCTTTTCTGATGGCCCCAGCAGAAAGACTGTGGCCAGGGTTGCCAGCAGAAGGGCTTGTCTTGTTTTTAACATGGTACTTTGCAATGGATCAACCAAATTCTCTCCTTGTTTGGGGACGCTTGCACAGTTCCCTAAATGGAGGCTTCATTGTGGCCACGGTGAGGTGGTGACAGGCAGAATGTAAAGCTGTGCTTAACAGGAAAAGGAAATGTCAAATGGTCGAGGGTTAGCTGTGCAGATTCAAAGTAGGCCTCATCCTTGGTTGATTTTCATGGCATACAGACATAGAGTAGATTAGAGTTGTAGGCTGCATTTACACTGCTGTGAGTGACAGAGTTTCCTTGGAGCAGAGGACCTCCCTGTAAAAAAGCTTTTCACTTCCTGGGTCATGCAAAGAGCTGTCTGCCTTCTTCCTATTTAAGGCAGGATTTTAAAAGGGTGAAGGCAGGCAAGTGTATAGGAAAGGAAAGTACTATTTTATAATGGAATCCTTGAATTTTCTCTCTTGTAGAAAATTGTGGCTTTATGCTATTACAATTGCCAGAGGTTCCTCAAGTGAGCAGGGTGGGTCCTGTTAAGACCCTGCTATGATAAGAGGAGGGTTGCCTATCTTGCAGAGAGCTGCTTCGTTTCTCCTCCCAGACTTGGTTAGTTGGAGGACTCACTGCCCATGCAACACATGTGAACAAATCCACTTGAGCATTCCGGCTGCTTGGTAATCTTAACACAACAGTGACCGAAATGACCAGTTTGGGCAGACACCACAGCACCGTCACCTTTTGTTGCGGCTGAAAGGAACAAGAATTGCAAGTAGCCCAAATCCCGTTGGCTGCATTTAAAGTTGCACTTAGCAGCAATAAACACAGTTGCACAATTGACACATTTGCCACTGTTGTTTACCAACAGTAGGTGCGAGTAGGAAGTGGAGATACATTTAGAACCAGAAATTTTGATGGGCTATGTTTCTTTTGGGCCATAGCCATGCAATTCTATGCCTGATCGCATTTGCGGTTGCCAGCAGGTACACAGCAAATGCGCTTGCTATGTTAATAAGCCCTTAAATATGGATTGACAAAACCCAGCAGCTCTCTAACAAGGCTGTCAAAAATGCTCACGCCTACCTTCTTTATCTCCCGGCAAAATACACCACTACGCGAGCTGCAAATTCTTGTCAGCAGAGCTACAGCTAGCTGCCTTTTGACAGTATAATTCTGAGTTACTATACAAACAACAGTCTGATGCTAGCCACCTGTTTTGTCTTCTGCACTAACTGCCCTTTGTTGAAATGACTTCCAACTTAATTAACTAGTTTCAGTCTTGAATTCTTAGAACCCAGCTGCACCATCCGCTTTTCCAAGGTACAGCCAGGGGTTTTATTTTTGTAGCAGGAACTCCTTTGCATATTAGGCCACACACCCCTGATGTAGCCAATCCTCCAAGTTTACAGGGCCTTCTGTAAGCTCCAGGATTGGCTACATCAGGGGTGCGTGGCCTAATATGCAAAGTAGTTCCTGCTACCAAAAAAGCCCTGAGTACATCCCGAGGTCAGGTTGAATGACATCATCTAAGACCTGGCAGGTGGGGGAACTTTTGGACCAGGAAAGGGGTGTGGGAGAGAAGGTTTAAATCTTATTCCATGTGCTGCCGCCTTCCCAACCTGAAATTGATTCGGGGAGCTGTAATTTGTACCACCATGTAAAGTTTTCCCAGCAGTACAAACAGAGCCAGTTCAGTGTAGTGGTTAAGTGTGCGGACTCTTATCTGGGAGAACCGGGTTTGATTCCCCACTCCTCCACTTGCAGCTGCTGGAATGGCCTTGGGTCAGCCATAGCTATTGCAGTTGTCCTTGAAAGGGCAGCTGCTGTGAGAGCCCTCTCAGCTCCACCCACCTCACAGGGTGTCTGTTGTGGGGGGAGAAGATAAAGGAGATTGTAAGCCGCTCTGAGTCTCTGATTCAGAGAGAAGGGGGGGGGGTATAAATCTTCCGTCTTCTTCTCTGGAACAATTTCAGGTTGGGAAAATGAGGTGTGGGGGTGGGGCTTAAGCCACTTCTTCCTCCCGGGCTGCTGTCCTGATCCTGATTGAAGGGATGTACCAGGAAGTGTGTATTGTGCAGTTACAGACTCAGCGTGGCACCTGTACAAAGCCCTGGCAATGCTTGGCTTGCTCTGTCCAAAATACCTTAACCCTGTTGAAATGAATTCTTTCAGGATTTCCTGCATGTCTTGAGGGGGGAAAGCCATGACAGATAAATTTATATCTGCAGTGTAGAAGTAACTGTAGTAAATAGCTGCTGGGGATTATTTTAGGCATGTGATATTTGGTTCCTTGGGACCTGCTTGGAAAAAAATAATAGCAATAATCAGACTCGGCTATTGACTTCCAATAAATACCTGCTGTTTGTTTAGTCATTTCCCTTCCACTACTAAGTAATGCTTCTCTACCCTCATCCATGCAAATGAAACAGGAAAGCCTTTGCTTGCTGAAATAATTTTGATTATAGATAATTTTGATTACACGAGTGTGCTTTTAAAGACTCAAACGAAAACCATTGCATTTAAGGCCCCCCCTTTCTTACTGGTTCTATTGAAAATGTGTAGTTAGTTAACCCTTCTCAAAGGCATTCCTTTTTGCATTAGCTGAAAGCCCTTCTTTCTTTGGGGACTACACGGCTTGACAGCTGTTTGAGGGAAATTTCCACGTATCTATTGCAAAACAGGTGCCAGGAATGAAATTCCTCCCCAAATAAAACTTCTGCCCTCCCAAATCAATCAAGTGGAGCAAGTTTTCATTTTTTGCAGTACATGGGAGTCTTAAAGTCTGGCTCCTGAAAGGCTTAACCCTGATTTTGCCCAGACTAATTTATGGTTTCAGCTGCTGACATTTTCAAATGTCCCATCTGCTGCTAAGGGTTGAGATAGCAGTTGTGGAGCCACCCGGGCTGGCTAACGCACAGCCACTGGGCCCAGTAAAAGCAAGGGAAGGACTTGAAAAGTTTACAGTGCCTTTGAACTGGGAACCAGTTTTTGTGGAGTAGCTTCCCCTTTCATGTTGCCGAACAGCACCCATTAAGTCTTTAGACGCAACCTGTCCATTTCAGTTGGGTTTTTTTTGCTTGTGTTTGCAAACCAGTGTATGAAATGAAAAAGTGTAAACGCTGATGGCTCTGCAATAAGCTGTCTAAGAAAAATCAAGGTATTTTTCTTCTTTACTGGGTAATTTTGCCCTCTATTGTACCACGTTTGTACCAAGTTTTCATCCACTACGAACCGCAGGGTCGACAGCGAGACATGCCGTGTTGTGATTTTCACTTTGAAAAAAAAATTAAAGATTAAAAACCAAGCCATCTGGAAAGCTCACTAAGTAATTGCTGGCAGGAGGGGAAAAAGTACTGATCAACATTTACAAATTCACCCCAACTGAATTAGTATGTTTGAGACTGGATGGACTGAAGCCTTTTATATAGATCTAAAAAGCTGGGTCAGCTTCTACAAACCTTCCTAGTACACCTTGATATGAACATATGAAGCTGCCTTATACTGAATCAGACCCTCGGTCCATCAAAATCAGTATTGTCTACTCCGACTGGCAGCGGCTCTCCAGGGTCTCGAGGTTTTTCACACCTATTTGCCTGGGCCGTTTTTAGTTGGAGATTCCAGGGATTGAACCTGGGACCTTCTGCTTACCAAGCAGATGCTCTACCACTGAGCCACCATCCCTCCCCAAAGAATTCCATCTCTTTCCTTGCATTACACCACTTCTTTATATAAGCAGAGGGGAAATGGAGAAGTTATAGAGAGCCATCAAGCTCCTCCTGACACTTGCAGACACTATATTTAGTTTCACCCTCTGGCTTCTGAGACCACAACAGCAATTACCTATATATACTGACATCTACCTTCTTAAGGGCAAGAAACTTTCCTTTAAAAAGCCATGTGAAGTAGAGATTTTCAGGAAGCTGAACCTCTATGTGATTGTGTGTATATTAAAAAGTATGCAGATACGGTGATGGGGAGAAAGATAAACATCTTCCAAAGAGCTAAGGGCAGCTCACATGGTTCTTCCCTCCTCTGTCACATTTTCCTGCCCATCAGGGAGTCTACCAACATCCACATTGATTTTATGGGAAGGGACAGAGGGCTGCTTTCACAAACCCATGCCGTTGCAACATGATATAGGGGTTCATTTTATATGTACTACAAGTGCCACTGACTCCATTTGTAAATGCATCAAACTGTTCCACTCTGGAAAGAGACAAGAGGCCCCAATAAAACATAAGAAGGCACAACTAGTGAGAATGACAGATATGCAAGTTTGGCATAGCGGGAATGCTCTGCAGAAGTCAAGTGGCCACAGTCTCCTGCAACAGCTGCCTTCCTCCAGTGTGCATGTTACCAAAGAGTGGGGGAGCGTGCTTTTTCTTGTGGCTTGCACACACTGCACAACTAACTGTAGCATCCTGAATTGGCTAAGGAAGGAAAACACACGCCACCCTGTTTGGTGGTCAGAAGCATCCGTAGCAGAGAACCATAGAAAAGTAGCCTTTTGCCACCCTACAGTTCTGCCCTGCTGGAATACTGAATATGCAGAGACTCATTTCTATACTGATAGTTTCAAGGGACAGCCATATTGACCTGCATTAGAAGAGTCCAGTAGCTCCTTAGAGACCAAGACTCCTGCGAGCCAAAGCTTGGGCAAAGGAAACTTTGACTCAGAAGTTTTCACCTATAAAATCTTGCTGGTCTCTAAAAGTTGCAGGTGGACTTAATTTGATATTGCGGACAGATGTCACTTGTTAATAGACCTATATAAACATCAAGCTCGCCAGCATAATCCTCTGTTTGATAAACCTTTGCGATAAACAGAAACCCTGCGGCACCATAACAGTTGACAGATCTAAGGTTACACGTATCTCCTTGTTTCTTTGGTTGTAACATGGCTTGCTCTTTGGAGTCTGTTACCACAAACCTTTAAAAAGGCATACCCTTATCTATTCACACACATCCTGATTTCATAGAATGTGGGAGTTCTCACTTTGGGCAGAGGAAGCAACTACAGAACCAGTCCTTCAGTGGCAACCCATCCCTCCTTGTCACCCAACTCACAAATTAAAATCAAAATGCAAGTGATACAACAGTAGGCATAGCTGCTTAAATTGCATAAATGTATTCCAAACACAGAACTTGGGTGTTCACTAATGGCACAGAATTGTTAAGAACATAAGAGAAGCCATGTTGGATCAGGTCAATGGCCCATCCAGTCCAACACTCTGTGTCACACAGTGGCCAAAAAACCCCCATGTGCCATCAGGAGGTCCATCAGTGGGGCCAGGACATCAGATGCCCTGACCCAAGCACTGAGAATACAGAGCATCACTTGCCCCAGACAGAGAGTTCCAGTATGCTGTGGCTAATAGCCATGGATGGACCTTTGCTCCATATATTTATCCAATCCCCTCTTGAAGCTGGCTATGCTTGTAGCTGCTGCCACCTCCTACGGCAGTGAATTCCATGTGTTAATCAAATTGTTAAAACAGATGACTAAGGAGGGGGGGGGGAGGGAAGAGGTGGAAAAAAACTCCCAAAGCAGTTTTCATAAGTAAACATTTTAATCCTTGAAGTTGCCTCAAAAGAGCTGGAAGAACAGATGTGCCACCTTCTTTACAGAAGAAAAGTTCCCAGAGAATATGACTAGGCCTTCACCAACAATGTAATCCTTCTTGGCTTCCTCAATTAAATCAGACCACGGCCCCAAATAGCTCCCACATGTTTCTCTTTCATAAGCAGAGCAAGATCCACCCTGCATTTTACAGAGGTGAAAAATATTGTCTTAAATCATTTACATCTGCTTTGTTTTTAAAGAACACCACATCAAGCATAAGTTTATGGAGTTACCACATTACCTAAATTTCACTTGGCCAAACCATACATTTAAAAACAAAAGACTAAACGCATATAAGAGTATGTAATACCCATGAACAAACAGTACTCTTCATCACTTAAAGAGCATATTAAAGATTAAGGTTTAATTCAGTTCCACCATTGGTAAATTAATACTTTCACTCTTTCATTTTAAAAAAAAGGTACAACATACACAAAAGGGGAGGGGGAACATGTTCATTTCATTGCACTACGATTCTCCTAATGCATAGAAAAGTAGATTTTAGTCTTTATAAAGGAAGAGAGCTGCATCAAAGGGAAAGCCGCAGCCCTCCTATGTACAGGTAGTTTTGATGTGCGGTACAGTTGATTGTTTCCTTGTAACATGGGAATTGAGGAGGCCACAAAGCACACACAGATGTACCCAGCGTGAACAGTCTGCAAGTGAAGCTGGGTTTCTTTTTGAGCTGCCCATAAATTCAATCTGTCCTCCGACCCACCGAGTCATACGGTGCTGCTGAAAGCCTGTCCAAAGGGAGGGAAAGGAAGCAACAGGGGACACAGAGCATGTCTCTGGATGCAGTGTGCAAAAGGGCCCCTTTTGCCACATGTGCTGAACATCTGCTTACATGCACAGCCTGGGCTGAAACAGAGACCGAGCAGCTGGGAGTGATCAGCGCAAGACAATACAACTGACTGTATGTGTGCAAGCTATTTCCAAAGACCTGGGAATTTAGCAGAACCAGAATCAAACTAAAGTACATTTCCTATTTACGAAGCTCAAGCATTATCGCAGATAAGCTTTCTAGACTATGCAAGGACCGTAACTAGAAGTAAGCTGCCTCTTAATATGTGTTTTGCAGGGTAAAGTCAGACCTGGGCTCACTGTGAGGCCTTTAAAAGATTAAGAAATGCATGTGTTCCCCCTTCCCTTAAAAACCACGCATAAGCACACACAGCTGCTGTCCATACGATTTAGTAATTGCCATATTATTCCTGGACTCACTACTTAGGAAGTCAATCCCTGCAGTTTCAAAAGCTCTTATTAGCAGAGACTTGGTTTCGTACAGGTTTGTACTGCTCCTGAGCACGCTTAGGAGGATACCCTCCCAATCTAACGAGTTTGGGCCAGTTTATACAGATCAGCGGGATGAATTGGGCAGCAGGTAGGGTATGCTTTTTTGGAATTTTGCAAACAAAACCCACAACCTATGCCCAGCAACCCAGCTCTTCAGGAAGACTAGCCTGACCTATATACCTCTTTACCTGTTAGTTTTAAACATTGGGAAGGAAGGGAAGTATTTAATTATGCAAGACACCACCTCCAAGCTGAAGTGACTCAAGCCAGGGAAAGCTCTACCATTGGATTAGACAAATGGTGGAAACGGGCACTCCCACTCAATGTACCGAAATGACACAGGGGCTTTCGTGTATAACAGTTTGGCAAATTAAGAGTATGTATGTTACTTATCTGTCTGTCATTCTACCACATGAGTTCTTTGATCATTGAGAGCTCTTGCAGACACTGAGCTGAAAATCCTGTTGAGGGATGCAGCAATTAATGTATAGAGAAAACTTATCACCTTGCCTTCTTAAACAGTCTTCTGCTCCCATTGGGCATAAGTGGGTTCCGATCCCCTTGAAGTACAGCTGCCAATTGCACAGCCCTGCACTGTTACTGCCAACTGCACAGCCCTGCCTATAAGATCACCGTGTGCCCTGCAAGAATCAAACAGACTGTTTTGTCTTATGTGTGACTGACACAATTGTCAGCTAGAAATCCACATAGGAATTCTGGTCAACAAAGGGTAACAATTCACACATAGCACAGGATTAATCCTTTGGCTGTCCTAATCTCTACGGCACGTGGACGACACTCTTTTCTGAACCTCTGTGGCTGAGTGTTAGACTTGGATTTGCGGTTCACACGGATCACCACATGGCATGGGGTTTGATCCACCACGTAACTGGTTCTCATCAGAGGTGGAATTCTAGCAGGAGCTCCTTTGCATATTAGGCCACACACCCTGATGTAGCCAATCCTCCAAGAGCTTACAAGGCTCTTTTTTGTAAGCTCTTGGAGGATTGGCTACATCGGGAGGGTGTGTGGCCTGGTATGCAAAGGAGCTCCTGCTAGAATTCCAACCCTGGTTCTCATAATGAAGAATTACGTGGGAAAGACACACACAAGAGTTGGAGGGCAGAAACTGGGGAAGGGCTGGCCTGGAACATGCACAGGTTCTTTCTGTGTTTCCAGCCATCACCTCAACTGCCTGTTTCAGTGCTGCTGGTATGGGTTGGGATGTGGTTACAGGGGAGTGGTTCCCATAGCACAGGTATGAATTGGGCCTTGATTTGTGACTAGAGATTTAATCCTACACCATGTTTCATATGCAGCCCGAAGGGTCCAAACATGGATTTTATCGAGGCTTAAGTGTATCTCCTCCTCACTTTAAAAACTGTCCCTGCAAATGGCCAGTTCTTATTCTGTCTGAATTCTTACTTTGGTTTTTTAAAATTCCAATGGGCTCACTTAGAAAAATAAAGGTTAGACCAGAGAGTGAACAGGCTACACTGGAATGTTTTGGAAGCTCTTATGTTTTTTTAAAGCCAATAGTGAAAGAATGATGTTTGCACACTTAAAGCACCCAATCCCTTCACAACGGCAAGGCTCACAGATCACAACAAAACCATGGTTTGCACGTCTATGAAGAAGCCTCCAGAACTCTAGGGCTTGCATATTCCCTCTCCAAACCACACACCATTTGCCCAACTTGATAATTAAAAACTTTTGCAGCAAACGGTAGCCTGTCATGCTATTTCAGTTGCAAACTGCAGTTTGTTTTCTGCCCTCCACATTGGGACTTGGAATTCTGGATTGTATGGAATGGACTACATGTTGTGGCTTGCAAGGGTGGAAAAGTTGCAGTATAGCAACGTGTGAGGGAGGAGGGAAGGGGCTTATTCACATGATAAACCATGGTTTGTTAACATCCAACCTCATAACAATATAGTTCCTCAAAAGTATACTAAAATTGGCACTGTATCCAAAATTAGCCTGCTGGTTTCTATTAGTCTGCTGGCTCGCTATTCATATTAAAGGCATGGGAACATGCTTTGGAGTCATCCCTGTGTCTCTACCCGACATGACTCCCAGCCAAAATCCAGTCCTTCTCAAGTCCGGTGGATTTTAACGGGACAGAATGGTGCATCACGCACAGAGCCACTCCTACAGTTACCTCAGGTGGGCCAGATAGCACCAGAAGTGACAAGTGACATTATCATAAGCAGGGCTTTTTTTTTGTAGCAGGAACTCCTTTGCATATTAGGCCACACACCCCTGATGTAGCCAGTTCTCCAAGAGCTTACAGGGTTCTTCTTACAGGGCCTACTGTCAGCTCTTGGAGGGGTGTGTGGCCTAACATGCAAAGGAGTTCTTGCTACAAAAAAAGCCCTGATCGTAAGGCATAAGGGCTCCAGTTAAAGGGCACCATGTAAACAAAGTGTTTAAGACACTTACAAGACACAATTAGGAACTGGTGTGGGAGCCAGCAGGGCTCTCTGGCAGCACAGAAGAGGGGAATGATCACTCACAACAACTTCCCAGGCTGCAGCGGGTTGAGAGGCACCAAGAGAAAGCACAAAGGGGACTGCCCAGAGCAGTCTGGCGACCTGAACCAGGAAGGGACAAATAAGGAAGATACAGGAAGTAGAATTCTGTCCTCATAAGGACTGAAAAACTATGCTGTAGGGAAGTAAGCACACGCTCCCTTGAGGTGACAGGTGTTTTGCTTAGGGCTGGGACTCTGGTCTGAGGCCTCAGGGGCCATGAACAGAGGTTGAAACACATGCCTGCAGTGACGTAAATTGTGCCCATGACTGCTGCGAAGGAAGACGGGGATTTAATTGGTAGTTACAGGTATTTAACCCTACCAGCACGTTGCTTTTTTGAAATGGCTTCTTCTGTAAAAATATATATATAGAGAAGAATCATTTAATCATACTGCTGAACAGTGAGATTGCAAATTTACAACGCAATTCCAAAAAGGGGGTGGGGGGGAAGCAACTTGTTCTGCATCCCCTGGAAACCCCCCCCCCCCCAATCCATGTCAGGGCTTTTTTTTGTCACAAAAACCAGAAATGTTTGCATGCACAGATAATTACAAAGCCAATTCCTATTTGGTACAGCAAGTTATTTCTACTAGCTAATCCTAAAATCTATGAAAAACCAACCACTCTCCCTCAAACCATAGATAAAGAAAGGCTGAAAAGCACCATCGCGGACAACTGCAGGAGCAACCAAAACCAACCGACCCGCTGATGCTTTGTTGAGTGAAAGGAAGCTAAGGTAACATAGGCAGATTCGACCAGAGCCAAGCACTTCGCAGATCAAAAATATCAAACAGGTCCTGGTGTATATAGAGGAAACAACAACAATAATCACCAGAAAATGGTTAGACTTTCACACTATAGTAAATATACTCTACTAAGGTGAACATTCAAAATAACCAACTATACAGTTTCCTTTCCCCTTGAATGCAGCAACTTAAACGGTATACTCAGAGTTCTCTTATCGTCTCTCCAAGAGTCCTACTAAAAATGTCTGTTCCTCTTGGGTGGAACCCTCTAGTATTCTGTGGTAAAGAGGGTTCCACCCGGAGTCTTAGACAAGAGGAATGGATGTTATTGAGGCAGGCAGCCCATTGGAACATTTCAAGGGGAAAGAAAATGTATAGTTGGTTATTATGAATGTTCACTTTAATAAGAGTACATTTACACACTATAGTGTGAAAGTCTATTCCCAGTGATTATTGTTGTTGTTTCCATTAAGGCTTTGACTTCAACTGAACCATGTCTGCTTCCCACAATGGCTTTTAGAACTGCCAATGATCTGGTTCAACGTATACAAATTGAAATTCTGGTTAAATGTGTGCAAAAGCTCTTTCTGGTTAAGAATAATTAGGCTGTGAGTAACAGGAAGAAGGAATATTAATAAAAATGCAAAAGGGGCTCTAAAGAGATTACTACAGTTTCTCCTTAATGGCTTTTCCAGTAAAGGCAGTCCATAAACGTATGGGCCGGAAATTCCATGGAGTGGGTCTGCATTGAAGTGTTCTAAGTACAATGAATGCCAGTAACAAAGTGTGTGTGGGGGGAAGAGCCTAGCACTCATGTGTCCTTGAACCCCACAAGGAAACTGATGGGGGGAGGGAGAGGGCACACAGCCATCATGATTTCAGAGGACAATTAAAAAAACAAA
Organism: Heteronotia binoei; assembly: GCF_032191835.1. Lineage (NCBI taxonomy): Eukaryota > Metazoa > Chordata > Lepidosauria > Squamata > Gekkonidae > Heteronotia > Heteronotia binoei. The sequence goes on from NC_083233.1 coordinate 65,718,243, forward strand.
AGGAAAACAAGGTCCCAGTTTATCCTACCGCATGACAAGAACAAAAAATACATCTTGATTGCACGGGCATTGAGACCCTCAAATCGGCAAGTCCTAGAAATAGCAGGACAGCTTTCACCTTGATGTCACTGGTAACTGCATAACCGACCAATGGCCATTGTGGGCCATGCTGATTGGTGGAAGATGGCTACCATGCAACCAACCCCCTTACGAAGACCCATGTAGACACAGCTAAAAAGAGTTCTGCGGGACACCTGCTAGGTCCGGAGCAGACAGGGCATTTAGTGGGAAGGAAGGACAAAGTCCTTCTGCACTGCACTGCAAGAATTTCACATGCCTTACCCATTGGGAAGCTCACTTAAGACAAGATGAACAGTACTAGCTCTTGGTCTAGTTTAAAACACTGAGCCGCCTGGTGTCTACCCAAAAATAATTCAAAGCTGGGACTATACTTGAATCCAGATAGACTGTCAAGTGATGATGTAAAGAAGCGGGATTGGGAGGGGAGGCATTGTAATCATGAATGGTTTGTTCAATGCTCTTTTGCAAGGGGGGGGGGGAGTCTATCCTGAAAAACTTTACAAATTAAGGATATCCCACCAGATTACCTGACGGAAGAGAGTTACTGATTCACTGCTATGAGGGAACAATGGAACAATTAACTGCAGCATCAGCTTTTCAAGTTTCAAGTTTAATTTCCCCTTCGTTTCCTCTCCCCTCCCTTCTAGCAGGCTGAAAGAACTGGGTTTGTTGCAGTGTTCCTGAGCCACCTTCAGTTTTTGAATCGGGTCTGTTCGCAAATGTGATTGAATTTCCTGAAACAAAACACAAAAACAAAAAGCGAATGAAGTTAAAAGGGCCGCAAGGTGGGCCTCACTCGAAGCGAACCCGTAAAACTACCGTCGCTAAATTTCACAATTAGGAATCCAGGGAGACGCTTATGTATTCACCCAACTCCTCCTACTAGAAACGAGATCTGTTAGTACTATTTTCTTATTTCAATTTATTTTGATATTGAAATCCAGTGGTTTGCCTCTTGCTGTTCTGCACATGCAACTCCTCATTGTGGAGGTCTCTTTTTCACCTCCTAGAACTATCACTCCCAGAGTTACTCCCAGAGTTACAGGCTGCCATTTAGAGGAGGGCAAGGAGACTGCGGCTCAGATCATGAGCTACTCATTGCAAAATTCAGGCTTAAACTGAAGAAAACTGGGGAAGCCATTAGGCCATTCAGGTTTGACCTTGATCACATCCCTTATGAATATACAGTGGAGGTGAAGAATAGATTTAAAGGACTAGAGTTGATAGACAGAGTGCCTGAAGAACTATGGACAGAGGTTCATGACATTGCACAGAAGGCAGCAACCAGCACCATTCCAAAGAAAAAGAAATGCAAGAAAGCAAAGTGGCTGTCTGATGAGGCTTTACAAATAGCTGAGGAAAGAAGGAAAGCGAAAGGCAAAGGTGAAAAGGAAAGATTCACCCAACTGAATGCAGTTTTCCAGAGAACAGCAAGGAGAGATAAGAGGCCTTCCTGAAGGAACAATGCAAAGCAATAGAGGAAAATAATAGAATGGGAAGGACAAGAGATCTATTCAAGAAAACTGGAGAACTCAAGGGAATGTTTTGTGCAAAAATGGCCATGATAAAGGACAAAAACAGTAGGGACCTAACAGAAGCAGAAGAGATCAGGAAGAGTTGGCAAGAATACACAGAAGATTTATACAAGAAGGATCTCAATGTACTTGACAACCATGACAGTGAAATCACTGACTTTGAGCCAGACATTCTGGAGTGTGAAGTCAAATGGGCCTTAGAAAGCATTACTAACAACAACGCGAGTGGAGATGACAGTATCCCAATTGAGCTTTTCAAAGTCCTAAAAGATGATGCTGTTAAAGTGATGTACACATTATGTCAGCAAATCTGGGAAACACAACAGTGGCCACGGGACTGGAAAAGATTGGTTTATATTTCAATCCCAAAGAAGGGTAATGTCAAGGAATGTTCAAACTATTGCACCATTGCACTCATTTCACATGCCAGCAAGGTCATATTAAAGATCCTACAAGCTAGGCTTCAGCAGTATCTCGATCAGGAATTACCAAAAGTTCAAGCTGGGTTTTGGAGAAGTAGAGGAACCAGAGATCAAATTGCCAACATTCACTGGATTATGGAGAAAGCACGGGAGTATCAGAAAAACGTTTATTTCTGTTTCATTGACTACGCTAAAGCCTTTGATTGTGTGGATCACAACAAACTGTGGCAAGTCCTTAAAGAGATGGGATTACCAGACTACCTCACATGTCTCCTGAGAAACCTGTATAAGGGTCAAGAATTGTTCTTCCTTCCTGTTCCACAAGCAGAGCTGCACCTCCACACTCCAGTCCTTGACCAACCCACGTGTCTGTTCCTCTGCACACATCTCTCTCTCTCTTGGTATTTTTAGCTGCATGTGTGTGTGAGTGTGCATGAACCTAGAAGTCATGGTGACCTCTGGTGACTGACCCCTTTTCTGGGGGCATGGAGGATATTCAGAGAGGTGGCTGAACAAAGCCTGCCTCTGCCTCCCACTCCTGGTATTTCCAAGGAGGTCTCCCCATCCAAGTACTTGCCAGGGTCAACCCCGCTTAGCTTCTGAAATTTCTCATGAGTCCAGGAGTAATCTTTCTGGGAATGAGAAGGGACTGCAGGAACAGAGAGGAACATGGGGACTTTTTAGAACAGTGGCAGGTGACCATTTGGGACTTGTCCTGGAAAAAAAAATAAATGACCTAAACTGACAAGAGGTTGGCGTGCTGGCAAAACAATACTGATGGGGGAGAGATTAGGGTTCTGCTTGGCTACACATGCTAGGAGTGAGCCCAGCTCATCAGTGCTGCCAGTTCAGTTTGGTGTAGTGGTTAAGTGTGTGGACTCTTATCGGGGAGAGCCAGGTTTGATTCCCCACTCCTCCACTTGCACCTCTGGAATGGCCTTGGGTCAGCCATAGCTCTCCTAGGAGTTGTCCTTGAAAGGGCAGCTGCTGTAAGAGCTCTCTTACCTACCTCACAGGGTGTCTGTTGTGGTGGGGGGGAAGGTAAAGGAGATTGTGACCACTCTGAGATTCAGAGGAAAGGGGTGGGATATAAATCCAATATCTTCTTAATCTTCTTCTCCCCCCACCATCCATGCTGCAGATGTGCAGTTGTCCGGTACACAGGCCATAGGGGAGAGTCACCTTTCCTTATTCTAAAAACTTTTTTATGTTCCAAGGTAGGGGGAGCAACTCACATGGCATGGTGTGCTTTGACCTGAGTCCGGCAGTTGCGCCCCCAGTAGCAATCGGGACGGGATGTCACAGCCACTGGAAGGGAAAGATAAACATAGTTGACATGCCACTGAGATTAACTGAAAGTGAAGAAGATGGAAAAGGGGGAAAAAATGTGTAGCTGAAACCAATACTCCCTCTGATCTGTGGAGTCTTGTGAGCAAAAATTCTACTTCACGAGTTACTGGCATTAAAGTTGTGAGCCACTGCATACATTAGTTTGCTCTGGAGCCATTTTTCCTGAGCTAAGACAAAAATGTGTGAGCCGGAGGCCAAAAAATTGTGAGCTAGCTCACACTAATTCAGCTTAGAGAGAACATTGGTTTCAGCAGGGCTTTTTTTGTAGCAGGAGCTCCTTTGCATATTAGGCTACACCCCCCTTATGTAGCCAATCCTCCAAGCTTACAGGGTTCTTCTTACAGGGCCTACTGTAAGCTCCAGGAGGATTGGTTACATCAGGGGTGTGTGACCTAATGTGCAAAGGAGTTCCTGCTACAAAAAAAGCTCTGCTGAAACCAATGTTAGCCATTCTAACGAAAGGGCAGGTAATTAATTAGCAATGTGGATGGCTACAAGAGAAACTTGTGTGCTTGAGGCCCAAACAAAGCTTAGTGTTGCCATGCTGGATACCAAGCCACAAGCAGGGCAGAGCCCTCGGTATAGAATTCTGAATGCCACACGACCAACATACACAAAAACCACCACTCTCCAAGAACTCAGAAACAGGAAGAGTAAGAGAGGGTTTTTTGGGTTGAGGAGAACCATCATTTTTTCCCCCTTTTATTTCCCTTCTGGATTTGTGGTTTCAGCCCCCTCTCTGCATCAGTGAGGATCAATAAGATGTATTTTCTTTTAAATCAAATGCAAAGGGATCACTACAGACTTGAATGGTGTGTTGATAATCTTTACTTTCAAATTAAAAGAAGCATCATCGTATCTTGCTCTCCTATCTGTGTGTGTAGGGGGCGTGACTAAAAAAAATATGAAAGCAATTATTTCATCAGTTCTCAAAATGGGGTAGAGGCTATGTCGGCCCTTCCTGTACACAGAAGGCAGCGTGCCACTTCTGCATGCCCAAGGCTGCTCTGAAGGCGTGATAACATTATTGTACACCTGCATCGTTTTAATTTGATTCCCAGATTTATGCAGGGCTAACTGCAAAATTCCTCATTAGTGCAAAAACAAAGATCAAAATCTGAATTTCTATTGGCTGCACACTTCTGAAGTGACTACAGTGCTGTTTTAAAACCCCCTACCAGCAACCCTTGCAAATAAATAAAACAACCTGGAGGCCTGTGAGGAAGTTACCAGGTACAGAGAAAAATGTGGAAATCTGCCCCCTGCCCCCAAAACTGTAAGCTCTCAGGCCTGAAGAAGATGACCTCTCTACTCTACCCTGCTCCATTTTCCCTTCAGCTAACATGCAGCTGCTCACAATGTTCTGTTCCTCCTGGAGAATGCTCAGTCCTCAACATGCTGGCTCCTTACTTTGCTTTCAAACCCGCAGAATAACGTACTTTCAATCCACTTTCAGTGAATATTGTAAATGAGTTTCACTCTTTGAAAGGGAGAAATTCATTTGCAATTGACTGCTAAAGTGCAATGAAAGTAATTACAAGAACGTTATTCAGCTTGTGTGAATAAGTGCCTTCCTCCCATAAAAAGCTGTTTTTCTGCATATTTATTTATTTATTTTATTTTATTTATATCCTGCCCTCCCCACGAAAGCCGGCTCAGGGCGGCTTACATGTTCATGTAAATACATGGAATATAAAACCACATTAAGATATAAAGACATAAAAACATAAAAATCAAACCATTTCAAGTGCTATAATGATCTTTGAATTTTCCTATTCTGTTGTTCCAGCTGGGTGTTCTATAGAAAGACCGATCTTAGGTTCATGCTTGAGATGGTCCAGTTATTTCGGAGTCTGTTTTAGCCTGTGATCTTAATTTACAAATGCCTGGTGGAAGAGCACCATCTTACAGGCCCTGCGGAACTGTGCGAGCTCTCGCAGGGCCCTAGCCTCCTCAGGAGCGTGTTCCACCAGCTTGGGGCTACAACAGAAAAGGCCCTGACTCTAGTTGTCACGAGCCTGGTCTCTTTAACCAGGGATTGAGAGCAGTTTGTGACCCTGACTGAAGTGCTCTCCGGGGAACATGTGGGGAAAGGCAGAACCTAAGGTATGCAGATCCGTGGCCATATAGGGCTTTAAAGGTAAGAACCAGCACCTTGAAATGAACCCGGTATGCGATGGGCAACCAGTGCAACGCTTTCAGCATAGGTTGAATGTGCTCCCGCAAGGGAAGGCCCATTAAAAGCCTGGCTGCAGCATTCTGCACTAATTGAAGCTTCTGGGTTTGAGACAAGGGCAGCCCCATGTAGAGGGCATTACAGTAATCCAATCTCAAGGTGACCGTGGCATGAATCACTGTCGCCAAGTCGTTACGTTTGAGGTAGGGGACCAACTGCCTTATCAGCCGAAGGTGATAAAAGGCTGATTTGGCAGTGGCTGCCCCCTGAGGATGGAGATTCCCTACTCCACACAGGGAGAGATCCAGTCCTAATCTTGTCTCTCGATGGCCCCGTTGGATGGCTTTAATCACCCACACTGGGGCCAGCCAGTTAGACATAGCAATGTGTTTGCTGTACAAGAGTAAGTCACCTATAGGACAAGCTTCTCACCACAGCAAACGCTATTCATAACCACGTATTCTTCTGCTTAAGGATAGTTTTCCCCTACCTGGCAATTCAGAAACAGGAATATTCCGCCTGTACTGATAAGCCAGCTCACGGAAGCTGCGGAGGCCACAACAGTAACAGAGCACCGTTTCTCCAGTAATTCGGTAATCTGGAGGGAAAAATCAAGGGCTGCATGTTAAGAGCAGAAAAGAAACATCCCTAAATGTTCCAAGGAGGCAATACCTCCTTAAAGCAAAGTAGCCACAACTATGTATACTTGTGGCATCCAAAGGCCCTTTAGTCCCCTGTGCAAGCACCAGTCATTTCCAACTCTGGGGTGACATCACATCACAATGTTTTCACGGCAGACTTTTTTTTTACGGGGTGGTTTACCATTGCCTTCCCCAGTCATCTACACTTTACCCCCAGCATGCTGGGTACTCATTTTACTGACCTCAAAAGGATGCAAGGCTGAGTCAACCTTTAACTGGCTACCCGAACCCAGCTTCCGCTGGGATTGAACTCAGGTCGTGAGGTCAAACTCGGGTCGTGAGCAACTACAGTACTGCAGCTTACCACTCTGTGCCACGGGGCTCCTAAAAGGTAAAGGTAATCCCCGGTGCAAGCACCAGCCGTTTCTGACTCTGGGGTGACGTTGCATTCACAACGTTTTCACGGCAGACTTTTTATGCTGTGGTTTGCCATTGCCTTCCCCAGTCATCTACACTTTCCCCCCAGCAAGCTGGGTACTCATTTTACCGACCTCGGAAGGATGGAAGGCTGAGTCAACCATGAGCCAGCTACCTGAACCCAACTTCTGCCAGGATCGAACTCAGGTCACGAGCAGAGCTTGGACTGCAATACTGCAGCTTACCACTCTGTGCTAAGGGGCCCTTCGTGTTCCAACTATTCCCGCACTGGAAAATGCCCAGGATCCCAGTACAATGCATGGAAAAGGCAGCTCATTTGAGGGGCAGAATGTTAACTCATTTGTAGGTAACCTTTCTAGAATGTCAAAGCAGCTTTCAATTTAATACAACAATCCCTGAAATAACAAATCTAACAACTCTTGCCTGTTGTTTATGGTATCCATCTAAAATAAGATCCCATTTTGTCTTAGCTGATATTCTTCCTTAGCTATACAATGGATTTTTCATCACAGCCTATGCCAAAAGGCAATCAAACTTATTCAGGGGTGGTTTAACGAATCACAGTCCAGAAAGTCAAATTAGAAAGAAAAGGTTTACCTGACAATATAAAAACACTTCTTTGAAGAGCTAGGAGACTTTCATTCAACATGTTTTTCCATGTCAAATTCCTGGATGCCAGGTAATCCTAGAATGGGAAAAAGGTGTCGTCAAAAGGATTTCCTGCGAGGTACCCATACCAAATAATTTTTTCCCATTGAAGCAGAATAAATCTGTCTCTCTCCTACTCTCCACACACTTGGGTGTAAACAGCCAAGAAAGAAAGGAACAGAGATTGGTCAGGGGTTTTTTGGCACCAGGATAGTAGTTACAGAGCTATGGTGGACATTAGACTGGTCATCTTCAGAGTCTAAGCAGCCTGGGTGCTTTTCCAGCTTACCACCACTAGATTCTACACTGCAACTGCAAGAACTAAAAAACCCAAAACAAACAGCATATCGCCTGGATGCTAAATTTATGCAGGTCTACAATTGGCAGAAACCAAATTATGTGGGGTTTTTGGCTCCACTTTTGTTGTGTTTTTCAGCACCTTTTAATGCAGGGGTGACAAACCCATTTGTTAAGAGGGATGGATTTGACATAAATGAGAACTTGTTGGGCCGGGCCATGTTGGGTCCCGCTGGGCCATGTCAGGCCAGGCCATGTGTGGACCTATTTAAGATTAGGTAGCAGAGATATAAACTTTATAAAGGACACAAACACAATTAAATATATATTTTTTAAAAAACTTAAAACATGGAGAAAACAGAGGTTTTGCTCTAACTCCTGCGCAATGAAGCAAGCCTTGTAAAGCAAGCTGTGATGCAGAAGGAAGCAAAGAGAGAGGGAGAAGGAAGCAGATGACAGCCAGTTGCTCGGAGGCCTGATAGGAGCCCTTCAGGGGCCTGATTTGGTCCTTGGGCTGCGAGTTTGACACCCCTGTTTTAATAGCTGCTTTGGTACTGGATAAAGAGAAAAAAATAGGCTTTTCCCCCTCCTTGAGACTATCCCAACCAATTAGATTTAGCAACATGGTAATATCCTGGAGCCAATTCAGAATGAGGGCAACACTTCCTGTCCTCTGAGTGGAAAAACATTTTTGCCTTCTTTTGCGGTGCCACCCCACAGAATAATTCACTGAAATGGAAAGGGAATCATTTTCAGAAGCCCATTTTATGGGATTAAAAAAAATAAAATAAAATTACTCTCCTACTTCAGAAAGTAATAGCACTGGTCTGATGAGATATTCAAAAAGAAAAAGAAAATATACCTTTAAAATATCTGATTCATAATGATTGTTGTTAAGGACACCATCTAGACACTTGTCACCAAGATTTATTTCTATAAAAAAAGAGAGAAATTATTTTTGCTCCAACATATGAGTGCTATTTCTTAGATTCAGAACCGACAAGCAACTACTTTGCCACAGAGTGAACAGTTAAATTGTGGAACTCCCTGCCACAGGATGTGGTGATGGCCGCCAACTTGGAAGGTTTTAAAAGGAGAGTGGACAAATCCATAGAGAACTGGGCTATCAAAAGCTACCAATCATGATGGATGTCTACTCCCCTTAGTACTAGAGACAGGATGCCTCTTTATATCAGTCGGCTGGTGAGCACCGGCGGGATGATACTGTTGCAGTCTTCGGCTCTTTATGGACAGGTGTTTTGCTTCACTTTCACGGTGCTTATCCTCTGGGTTTTCTTTTTCATTTTGAGCAAACAGATTCCCTTGGATCTCCCACCCTTGGCCTGTCCCTCCCTTCATAGTCCATTCCCTCACCTAATTTTTTTTAGAAAATTTTCAAGTGGCATAAGTCTACCAACAGGAGACCACTTGCGTTAAAAAAAAAAGATTCCTCACTGGGCTGCCTGAGCCCAGCTGGGCTGACCTCTCCTGCATTTCAGGTGTGCAAAACCAATTTTGAAAGGTTCTGCGTCAAGACAATGGTCCTGCCATCCTACCACAGAACGGTGCCAAGCAGCCGAAACACGCCACTCGAGTGCAGCCCCAGTACAAGTGACAGAAGGGTTGTAGACAGACGGTGCCTGCAAACACATAATACAAAAAAGATTGCGGCGTAAGCCATTTACCATACTGAGAAGTCTCGTAGCATAAGTTTGTAAGCCATTTAGTTATTAGAAAGGACCCCCAAAGCCATCCATAAAAAAAAAAACTGTAATAGGCTACTCTGGGAACACACAATATATAGCAGGGGGCCACTAACCTTTTTGAGCCTGTAATAACCTTTGGAATTCTGACATAGGGCAGGGGGTGCCAGCTTCAGGTTGGGAAATTTGTGGTGGATTCTGAGGCCAGGGCTTGCAGAGCTGAGAGGCCTCAGCCGGATACTATGCCATAGAGTCCACCCTCCAAAGCAGCTATTTTTTTCAGGTGAACAGATCTCTGACATCTGGAGTTCAGTTTTAATTCTGGGAGGTCTCCAGGTTCCACCTGGCAGTTGGCAACCCTACATCTGGTTGGGTGACTTGATACCACCTGACCTGAATGACTTAACTAGGCCTGGCTGCTTGATACTGTTCAACATCAGTCAATTTATCCAAGTCAGTGCAGTGTAGCAGTTAGAGCTTCAGAGTAGGGTCTGGGAGATTCAGGTTCAAATCTCCATCTTGTTGTGGAAACTGACTGGGTGATTTCGGACCAGTCACATACTTTCAGCCTAACCTACCTCACAGGGCTGTAGTGTGGATAAAAAGGAGAGGGGAATAACGTAAACTGTAAGGTCCCACTGCACAAGTCCTTGAGGGTTCTCTACTATGCAAGTGGGCCACATTTTTCCTAGGCAGAGGCTGCTGAGAGTTGGGGAGGGAAAGTTTAAGACTGAACAGCAGATAATGGTAGGTTGGAGGGGTTTGAGGAGGGCAGGGACCTCAGAGGGGTACAATGCTATAGACTGCACACTCCAAAGCAGTCATTTCCTCCTGGAGAACTAGCGATGCCGACCTCCAAACAGGGGCTGGAATTTATTCAGAATTACCACTGCTCTCTGGATGACAGAGATAAATTCCCCCAGAGAAAATGGCTGCTTTGGAGGGCGGATTCACCTAGGCCAGGCTACTTGCTACTTTCCAACAGCAGCCACCTTACGAAAGCCAGTGTTGTGTAGCCGTTAGAGGTTCAGAGTAGGTTCAAATCGCCATCTTGCTGTGGTAGCTCACTGGTGATTTGGGACTAGTCGGTCATATGCTTTCAGCCTGGCCTACCCCACAGGATCGTTGTGTGGAGGATAAAAGGGAGAGGAAAATTATGTAAGCAGCTTTGGTCCCCTCTGTGGAGAAAACTGAGGTATCAATGAATTAAATAATTAATATAGCTGAGGATGGGAAGCAGGTAAAAGGTGGGCTGATGAACTGCTGAGAAAAAGAGAATGAGCCAGGGAAAGGGGAGAAGCCATTGACAGGAGGATGGAAAGAGGAAATAGTGTGGGGAAAGGGATGCAGGGGAAAGTAAGGTTGCACTCTGCAAATCCTTGATGGTCTCCTACCATGCAAGTGGGCCTGGCCAAGTGGCCAACAGCACACAACTGGACCATAGTTTTCCAACGTAGAGGCTGCTGAGGGGGTGGAAGAGGGAAACCTGAAGAGAAACAGGCATATAAATGTAGGCTGGCAGTTGGAAGGGAAGGAGAGAAGGAACTGGGAAAAGGTTGGAGGCTCAGGAAAGATGAAATAGTGGGGGAGGGAGAAATGAGATGCCTCCCGTAAGTCCTTGTGGGTTCCCGCTTCTGCAAGTCTAATAGCACCTCTTCAACATTTCATGCAGAAGCTCTGTTTAATAGGGATGCCATTTAATCTGCACAGCCGATCGGAAGCCCTGCTGGGAAAAGACCATGCCTAGCCCCAAACAATCCCTAAAAGCATTTGGTAGGTGCCAGGAGAGGTGTCGGTGGGCACCATGTCGGGAACTCCTGGCATAGTGGGTTCCTGATCCCTGTGCCTCACATAATGTATCCCCAAATACTGCTGGCTTACAGGAAATTCGGAACGGACTAGACAGGCAGCACCACCCTAAATGCCTGTCCTCCACTTTAAGCTTGCCTGTGATCTGAGATCAGCTGCCAGACCTCTCCATGTGACCATGTTAGAAGAGAATGGTGGGCATATGGGGTAGGGCCTTCTCCATGGTGACCCCCACAAACTCAATGGAGATCTATCTCCACCACATCTGCTTTTTGGTACTCCATAGCTCTGTAGATGCTCTTGTATCATGCAGGCCCATCAGGTGTTGTGGCATTGTTTTGTTCTGCTACTGCTGATTTTACTGCTGGTGGCTTCTGTTATTGGCATCTATTATTGTCATTACTGATTCAATAGCTCTATGGCTAATTTTAGAGCTGGTTTTGTTATTAACTGCGGCTACATTGTGGCTAGCTGCTGCTGCGGGTAGATTTTAGTTCTTGGTCCTATAATTATTTTCTTCTGCTCCCCCCCCCCCCCATTTATTTTTGCAAATCATCTCAAGGGCTATTTTTTGTAGAAAAGTAGGACAGAAATAATACATTTCTTTGGGGTCAATCAAGCAGGAGGGCATTTGGATCCTCCTGAGGAGAAACATCATCAACAGAAAGCTGAAAGGCAAGAAAACAGAGAAGACCGCTTCCTTCCATTTGTTCAGGTGATATTATGCAGCAACCTCTGACTGCTCAGTAGGAAGACAGGTCTAAACTGTGCTCCTTCCTCCACCCGTAAAGGGATGTGAAAAGCAAGAAGTTTCTTTACCCCTGTCATTCCCAGAACTGCACCTTACATCTCCCTTCAAACAACTTCATTCACAGGGAACAGGCTAAATGGAACCCCTACAAGGAACTGCATACCGCACTGGGGACAAAATGGAACCAGATGGCAGAGTCCATTTAAATCTATACTGCTTGCTCCAACATAATGACTCGGAGCAGGTAAAGATGTTTGAGGTCATTTATAAAACAATTACCATGTTAAAACCAAAATGAAATTCAATCAATGTGTCGAAGCCATCCAAACATCTCCTGGTTTAGTACAGATGCCTAGAAAAACTCAACTCCACGAGAGGAGGATGAACAGTTCAAATTTGAATGTATCTCCAAGAAGGAAGACTTGTGTAACTGTACTGGGAACTCATTCCCTCATATGGGAGCTTTAAAACGATCTTGGGACAGGTTTGATTGGAGATTTCTAGATGTGGTGGCATCTAGGTCATAGTGCATCATGCAGCAGACCATGGATCTTATAACCACCTCTGAAATTCCATTTTTTTTCATGCAGAAAACTTCTTTTTTTGTAAGCAACCAGGTCCCAGTAACTCCCGAGGCCTTAAAAAAAAGATAGCCCAGACATTTTTTTTCCTTTTTAAGAAGTACATTTAGTTTTTAAACACACGTTAATAGCCCAATTATTGCTGAGGGTCAAGCTAGAGAAGAGGTTAGGAAATCAGTGAGTGGACAGTGGTTTCTAAGAAGTAAATTCCAGTTGAAAGGGAGACTAATTTGGATTGTGGCCACAAGATGTGTGAATTGGGGTGGGGAGAAGGGGTATACAGGCGGATCTGGGTTTTCTATCTCAATGAGAAGCCTTTGTTACACGGGATGGAAGCAACTGAGAGAGAGGGGACGGATAGAAATCTGTATCAAAGCTGTGTGGTGATTTGCTAGCTTACATTGCTGGGGGGCGATATGTGGATTCTGCTCACGCTCTGCTCTGCGGTCCGGCATTGGCTGGAAACAGCATGTACAGATCACATGACTTCCTTGAGAAGGACACACGTACTCCTGGACAGCTTGATTTCAAGGAGAGTAACAGAAAAGAAAGCAAACAAATAAGGCAAAAAACAAAAAGGTGTGGCATGACAAGAGATGGGCAGAGAATCCATTTAGTCCTTGATTTTCTAAACCATTTCAGAAGAGCCTTTCGCAATCTGTCTTCAAAGGGAATTATTTACATTTGCCACAGAACCCATAAAATTCCCTAAATCATTCCATAAAGCATTAAAAGGGCTTCTGTACGGTTGAGCTCCAGTTACACGATACATTCACCTGGTACCATCTTTATCACCTTTTGGACACCAGACAAAACCTTTCTTGACCTCCTGAGCTCATGCCACAATTTGGTTCCTTTTGGCATGGTAATTGTGTCATCTATTTTCTTGTTGTTACTTCTTATGCTGCTACTTGAACTCACCTATTTCTAGTGTGTTACATTAGGTGCCGCATTAATTGTGATCCCACATTAATAAAACCCTAACTGCTGTTGAGTATGGAAGATCCTGCTTTGGAGAAATTGAGCAGGAAACGCTCAAAAGGTGACTTTAAGGCCAGCAAGCCCTTATCCTGGCAGTTTCAGATGTACAGTCATGTTAGTCTTGTAGCAGCAAAACAAAACTCAAGTCCAGTAGCACCTTAGAGACAAACTCCGCCCCGCACCGACCCCACGGTATAAACTTTCAATGAATCAAAGCTCACTTTGTCAGATAAGCTTCTGGTATCTGACAAAGCAAGCTTAGACTCAGAAAATTTTATGTCCTGGGAAATTCTGTTGGCCTTTAAAGTGCTCCTGGACTCCGATTTTATCTTGACAGGGAAAGGTTACTTTCTCTCACCTCAGCCGGTGCAGATACATGGGAAAACTGGCTGGGTCTTACCGAAATAGCAAAAAATCTTGGCAGGATGAAAATCAATGGTGTTAACTAACCCTACTGCATGTCACACTGACCTGTTGGAAAGTTGGCAGAGGTAGACGGCGCGTCCCCCAATGATGGCACTGCTTCTATTTCTCCTTCCTGTCCTGAGGAGAGAAGGGGCTGAGCAGGAGGCCGACGAGATCCTGGACACTGTCTGCACGTGATATAGGGCTGGCTGAAACAGAGGGATGTAGTTAGGTTATTGGGACCAATTCAGGAAAATCAAAGGAAATTCAATCAGGCATCAGTCCATTGCCCAGCATAACACAAGAGCCCTGCAGGTCCAGATATCCCATTTCCAGAAATGCTTTTGGAACGCTTGAACACAGGGAACAGAAGAGCCGTTTCAGAGAGAGCTGGCATGGTGTAGTGCAGGGATGGCCAAGCTTGCTTAACATAAGAGCCACATAGAATAAATGCCAGATGTTTGAGAGCCACAAGACATGAATGCCGGATGTTTGCGAGCCACAAGACAGGAAGGAAAATAGATGGGGGAAGGAGGGATGGAAAGAAAGCAACTTTAAATGAATTTTTCAAGCCACCGGCTGGCTTGGTTTAGCTTGGAGAAGTGATTTAAAGAGACAAATGCCTTTCCAAGCCAGCCAACGGGGCAGTGGGGGCTTCAAGAGCCACACAACATCTGTGAAAGAGCCACAGTTTGGCCAGCCTTAGTGTAGTGGTTAGAATTCTGGACTAGGATCTGGGAGACCCCAGTTCAAACCCCACAGTGCTGTGGAAGATGGCTGGGTAACCTTGGGCTGGTCACAACCTAACCTACCTCACAGTGTTGTTCTAAGGATAAAATGAAGAAGAGAAGAATGTTGTCAATTGTTTTGAGTCTCCCCATTGGGGAGGAAGGCAGAGTACAGACGAAGTAAATACATAAATCAAAAATTAAACAGTAATTCTTGGCTGAAAAGTACAAAAAAGTTACTGAGTTTGGGGGGAAAGGGGGGGATGACTCCTAGTAACTAATGCAGCATTTACATTTCAGTAAAAGGAATTCCAAAGAAACAGGGATGTCTAGAAATATCTTGCCAGAGGAAGAACCAGGGCAATTTAGTGGTCAGAGTGTTGGACTAGACCCGGGAGACTCTGGTTCAGATCTCTACTTCAGTTATGGGGAGGGGTGTGGCTCAGCGGTAGAGCACCTGCTTAGCATCGCCACTTAAAAAAAATAGACATATGGTGATGTGAAAGGCCTTTCACATCACCATATGTCTATTTTTTTAAAGTGGCGATGCTAAGCAGGTGCTCTACCGCTGTGCAGTGAAGTCTGAGGAGCTAGGTTCCAAGGAGCACACTGCGCAGGCGCCACTGGCTTTCGCCACTTACTTGGCTGACTTCCAAGCGCTGACCCTGTGCAAACCCCTCTAAGAAGCTGTCTGTGCTTGTAGCTGCCACCACGTCCTGTGGCAGTGAATTCCATGTGTTACTCTTTCAGTGAAGAAGCACTTCTTTTATCTTTTCTAAACCTACTGCTCATCAATTTCATTGAGTGCCCACGAGTTCTGGTATTGTGAGAAAGAGAGAAAAGTACTTCTTTCTCTACCCTGTGCATAATTTTGGACTGAGATTTTCTAAAATACAGATTTCAGAACACACAATCCACGCCGGTTAACATCCTCACCTAATATCCGAGGATTCACTATCGACATCCGAGAGTTCCAGGAGATCTTCGGAACTTCCTTCTTCATCCGAAAAGGACCTTCTCACTTTTGGCTGAAGCATGTCTTGAGTGATTTTGTTCCGGGCATCCATGCTTCGCACATCCTCTTCGTTGCGGCACTTGTCTAGGAACAAAAGGAATGGTATCAACAACATGGAACGTATTTCCAGCCCACCTTCCTTCAAATCAGCACAGGGGGGAGAAGAAGAAGACTGCAGATTTATACCCTGCCCTTCTCTCTGAATCATAGTCTCAGAGCAGCTTACAATCTCCTTTATCTTCCTCCCCAACAACAGACACCGTGAGCTGAGATACAATATCCTATGTGGTTTTTTAACTGTTGTTAGCCACCCTGAGCCCATTAGGGGAGGGCGGGATATAAATTTGATTAAATAAATATAAGGCATTAGGGAAGATGGTGGGTCTTTAACTGAGGACTCCCAGCAGCCAAACTCCAGTACCTTATTTATCAGATTGCTTCATTTATACCCTGCCTTTCTCCCCAGCAAGGCCCCAAAGTGATTTATATCATCTGCCTCTCCTCTGTTTTATCCTCACAACAACCCAATATTAGGCTGAGTGTGTGTGACCGGCCCAAGAGCACCCAGAAGAAAAAGATATTGGATTTATATCCCACCCTATACTCTGAATCTCGGAGTCTCAGAGTGGTCACAATCTCCTTTACCTTCCTCCGCACAACAGACACCCTGTGAGGTAGGTGGGGCTGAGAGAGCTTTTTACAGTAGCTGCCCTTTCGAGGACAACTCCTGTGAAAGCTGACCCAAGGCCATTCCAGCAGGTGCAAGTGGAAGAGTGGGGAATCAAACCCGGTTCTCCCAGATAAGAGTTCGCGCACTTAACCACTACACCAAACTGGCTCTCAGCAAGCTTCCATGGCAGAGTAGGGATCTGAGGTTGGGTCACCTAGATCCTAGCCCGATACTCCAAAACGCTGGCTCAAACAACTTGAAGAGGAGATTCTGGACTGAACAGGTTGCTGTTCAGAATTCTACCATGCTTGTTTCACATAATCTAACTTTGCAGGAACCCAGCAAGACTGCTGTGGCTATGCCCCTTCTAGTAACTATTTGTATTTATTATGTGAATGTGTTCTGTGTGCCCCAATTGTAGTGTTGTGGCTATGTGTGCTAGACTAGTAGAGATCCAGGCTCAAACCCACACCCATGCCATGGAACCCACTGGGTGACCTTGGGCCAGTCACGCTCTCTCAGCCTAACTTGCCTCACATTGCTGTGAAGATAAAACAGAAGAAAGGAGAAAGATGTAAGCCACTTTGGGAACACTGAGAAAGAGGCAGGGCACCAGTGAATTAAATAACTGTACTTGGCACTGCTGCCACAATGGATATAAGAGCAAGAACAGCAGTGGATGCTGGATTCTTAAAACCTCAGTCTGGGAACAATGGAAGTAGTGTGCGATCATGTCTATTGTGTGCGATATGCACCCCTAGCATGGGAAAATACGCATAGGTACATGCAGGGCTATAATGGATTCTACATATTATTTCTGAATGAGCAACTGTTATTAGCATTTACAATCTTCACTTGCTCACTGCAACACTAGAGATGCATAAAGGCCCCCAAGAGGATTTTTAAAATATATATGTATCTATTTCAGAGTGGATAACTAGAGCTCAATTTCCTTTTTTAAAAAAAGCACACTGGATATGACGTTTACTTCAAAAGTAACTTTATGCCGCTGTATTCCCAAACACACAAAAGCCAGCTGTGATTACTCACTGTGGTCGTGAGTACTCAGCACATGTTCAAAAGTACGCTATTACTTGGGGCATGTCAAGCCACAGCTCTGGCATTAAAACTCTTCCCAGGCTTGCATTTGTGTTCCGATTAAGCCCTCCTGTTGCCCAATTGCCACCCAGAGTCCCATTGGCTTCAATCAGACTTGTGCACGATTCACGTCCTGGATTGTTCAATATGCATGCTAATTACCATTTTTTTTAAAAAAAAAAACAAGCTTGTTTCCCACTTGCCTGGATGCTGGATGAGATAAGCTTCCACCAAGTTGTTCAGAATATGGTTTTTACAAATGCGCTCCACCGGGCAGCGGCACGTCGGACAGAGAGAGGAGCGTTCCATCCACCCTGAGTAGCAAGCGGCACAGAAGGTGTGCATGCAAGGCTGCAAACTAGAGAGAAAGCAGGCGGGAGCGGGGGGGGGGGGACGACAAACAACATGTGAACACGTGAAGCTGCCTTGTCATGGATCAGACCCTAACTTTGCCCATCAAAGTTAGTTTGTCTACTCAGATTAGAAGCAGCTTTCCAGGATCTTGGGCAGAGGTCTCTCATGTTACTTACTCCCTGATGCTTTTCATTGGAGATGCCAGCGATTGAACCTGGTATTTTCTGCATGCCAAGCAGACTCTCGACCAATGAGGCACAGTCTCTCCGCAACAGCAGCAGCATGTCACTGAGACATTGGGGGGAGGGCAATTGGGGGAGCCTGGCCCCTGCCTGGTGGAATGAGCTTCTCGCTGGAGATCTGGGGCCTGTGGCATCTGCTCCAAATCCACAGGGCCGATAAAACAGAGCTCTTTCTCCAGGCTTTCAGCTGAGGCAGTGGATGTCACTTGTTACCGGCCTCCCCCCCTTCATTCAATCTCAGGGCTGTAAGATCTGCTGGACCTGGACAATAGGCCATGTCTGCGAGGCAGAACCTGCCATTTTAGTCTCTATTGTCACTCTGTAGTTTTAGATTTGATATATTTAAAATTGGTCTTTTGTTTTTATTGATTGTTTTTGTGATGTAACCTGCCCTGAGGCTGCCCTACGGGAAGGGCAGGCTAAAAATCGAATAAATTAAATTAAAATAAAATAAATAAAGGCGACATTCAAATCTCCATTTGTGACAGGGCCCACAATGGCACCCATTGCCCATTTCCCTCCCTCCTCCCCTCACACTTGGAGCGCAGTTGAAAGCTTCCCGGTTTGGGAGGCCTTCAAATAAACTCCAGTGGGCTGCAACATCTGAATGCAAGCTCCTGGGCAAACTTAAGCTCAATTCCTGCTCACCAGGATTGCAAACTGGGAATAAAACAGAAGTTGAGGGTGACTTTCAAAGCCTTCTTCTTAAGCATGGGGTAAGAATAACAGCAATTTAAAAAGGAAAGAGTGAAGATGATGATATTGGATTTATATCTAGGGTTGCCAATCCCCAGGTGGGGGCAGGGGAACCCCCTGGTTTGGAGGCCCTCCCCCCGCTTCAGGGTCATCAGAAAGCGGGGGGAGGGGAGGGAAATGTCTGCTGGGAACTCTATTATTCCCTAGGGAGATTTATTCCCATAGAAAATAATGGATCTGTGGGTTTCTGGGGCAGCTGTTTTTTGAGGTAGAGGCACCAAATTTTCAGTATGACATCTAGTGCCTCTCCCCAAAATACCCCCCAAGTTTCAAAAAGATTGGACCAGGGGGTCCAATTCTATGAGCCCCAAAAGAAGGTGCCCCATCCTTCATTATTTCCTATGGAAGGAAGGCATTGAAAAGGTGTGCCATCCCTTTAAATGTGACGGCCAGAACTCCCTTTGGAGTTCAATTATGCTTGGCACAGCCTTGATCTTGGCTCCATCCCTAATGTCTCCTGGCTCCACTCCCAAAGTCTCCTGGCTTCACCCCCAAACTCCCCAGGTATTTGTTAAATTGGACTTGGCAACCCTATTTATATCCCACCCTCCACTCTGAAGAGTCTCAGAGCAGCTCACAATCTCCTTTACCTTCCCTCCCCCACAACAGACACCTTGTTAGGTGGGTGGGGCTGGAGAGGGCTCTCATAGCAGCTGCCCTTTCAAGGACAAGCTCTGCCAGAGCTATGGCTGACCCAAGGCCATGCTAGCAGGTGCAAGTGGAGGAGTGGGGAATCAAACCTGGTTCTCCCAGATAAGAGGCCGCACACTTAACCACTACACCAAACCGGCTCTCCGGGACATGAGCATAACCATGACCACTCTTTTCCCAGCGAGAACAAAAACAGGAGTTTGTGCTCTGGTTTTGCAGTATTTTGCACTGGAGGTGAGGGGGGGGGGGGAAGAACCTGAATATTTTGAGGCTGTAATCATTTCAAAAATGTGCTGCAAAACCCAATAGAGACCAAAATTATTGCTGTCGTATTATAGGTTGCAAGAGAGGTGAGTACGCAGTGGAGGGGTGGGAGATGGGAAAAGATGACTTATGACAGCCCCACACTGGAATCTTATTACCCCCACACTGAGTGGGGTGTGTTGTGTGTGTGGAACTGAGAGAGAGGCTGATGATAATAGCGGAAGTCTTTACAGGTTGAACACTGAGGGGGTGGCCAAGATAAAGAAGTTTATAAACAAGCCCGCAACAAGCTCCATTCTAATTCAAACTCCTCCCCCTTTGTTTGCCTGGGAAGTGCTTAGTTGCTTTTCTTGCTGTAGCCTTTCTGAGCCTGTGATCTAAAGAAGTTATTTATAAGTTATGTTTATTTTATTATTTTTTAATTTATTTTGTTAATTTATATTCCACCCTTTCCCACAAGTGGGCTCAGGACGTATAACAACAAAAGTTAAAACAATTAAAAACTCCAAGCTAAAACCACAGGATACAATAAAACAAACAACATGTATGTTACAGGCAGCAATTTCCAATTGGGCACATTATATATATATCAATACAACAGTAGGCCCAGAGATGGAATAATAAATTAAGATAAGATTAAAATAAGATAGCATCATGACAAGTAAGGGAGGCCAAGCAGATTGAAGTAAGGATGTCCGCTGCCTCAACTGAAGGCCTGGTGGAATCTTGCAGGCCCTACGAAATGGCATTACTTTTGGTAGGGCCTGGATCTCCACAGGGAGCTGATTCCACCAGGCTGGGGCCAAGGCCAAAAAGGCCCTGGCCCTGGTCGAGGCAAGTCAAAAGTCCTTCGGGCCAGGGAAGGTCAGGAGATGCTGCGAAGCACAACGCAGTGATCTCTGGGGCGCATATGGGGAGAGACCGTTCCGCAAGTATGTTGGTCCCAGGCCGCGTAAGGCTTTAAATGTTAAGACCAAAACCTTGAAGCAGATCCGGTACTCTACTGGAAGCCAGTGCAATTGGTGCAATATTATGTTTCCTTCAAGGAGGAGCTCATAATAGCATATTAAAGTTCCCTCTTCCCTCCTTTTTACTTTTGCTGCCAAGTCACCCCATGGAGTTTTCAAGGCAAGAGATGTTCAGAGGTGGTTTGCCATTGCATGTCTCTGCATTGCGATCCTGGACTTCCTTGGTGGTCTCCCATTCCAATACTAACCAGGGCCGACCCTGCTTAGCTCCCAAGATCTGCTGAGATCAGGCTCCCTCCACGGTATCCTGTGAGATAAATTAGGCTGAAAGAGCGAGCAAATGGCCTAAGATCAGCCAGTGAGCTTCAGGCTGAGTGCAGATTTGAACCCGGATCTCCTGGCTCCTAGCGCTTACGCTCTAAGTCCCACACCACACCGGCATTCTACATTCTATCATGCTTATGAAGCCTCCAGCACTGATTGGCTGAAGTAGAACACTGGCTCAGAACATTCAGTTGCTCTGGGAACCAAAAGCAACTGCAGGGCTTAGAAGAAACCACACAGAGGGGGAGAGAGGAGTACCAAGTAGGACGGCTAAAAGCAGTGGGGCAAAGGAAGGCTGTGGGTGCTGAAACGCAGGAATCCAGAACAACAGTGGGTGGCAGAAAGGAGGAGCCAAGGTAAGACAGGGCTCAAACTACACCTCAGGCTCAGAGGCCAGAAGAGCTCGTAATGAGAACGAAACAGGACGGCTAAGAAAGTCTGAGGGTTGGGTGCTGTAGACTAAAGAGGCTTAGGGGTGCTAGGTCCAAAGGGGAATCTGCTGGTTGTAACTGCTGCCACCACTAAAAGTATTGTTACCCAGCATTCATATAGGGGCAAAGGTAGCCCCCACCCCCAAAAAAGGAAAATAAACAATTTCTGAACAGACCATTTCCATGCACGCACTAAATATAATGAAAAAGTCCAAGGTATTTCCCAGCTGAATGTTTGCTAGTGGTCCCTGGATGGAAGAATCACAGGGCGCGCTTCTGCAGCCTTGCCCTGACAGTCTAGAATTCGAAACCAGCTATCACTCACTGACTCTGCAAGTGGCTGAAATAAATCCCATGTATACAATTTTATTGTTTTTTTTTAAATAACGTTTATTTATATTGTAAGCCACCTTGAGTTCCACAAGGGAGAAAGGCAGCTAATAGATATTTTAAATAAAAATACATACTACACGGATTCCGTAGATGCAAGCTGCCAGAAAAGAAATTGCATTTCTATCAGCATTCGTTCTTCGTTAGTCGCAACATCAAATATAACACGCGCTTGGATCAGCCTGCGAGGGGGACGCGCTGGTTGGTCTGCCTCGTCTGCCAGGTCCCATTTCTTAAACCCCCCAACTCCAATATAGGGTGCCAGATTTCTATAAAACAGGGGCTTTACAATGCCTTAGGACCAATACTGGACTCTTCTTCAGCCCATGCATCACCCTTCGCCCTGTCCAGTTTTCACTTGGTGGGAGGTTACTGCTGGTTGAAGCAACAACAACACCCGACCTGCCACTTTCCAGGTAGAGAGAAAATAAAGTAGTCACTGGTTTCTGTCTCTCTGCCCTCCCGGTCATGCTTGCCTAGAATTTGGTTGGCATCTCAATTCCCACCACCACTGCAAGATTTTCCCCCTCCCCCCGACCAGTCTCTGGCCTTCCCCACCTGACACAGTCATGCAGCAGTTCCTGGCAGATGATGCAGGTAAGCGTTTCTTCCATTTTGTCTGGCTTCACGGTGGCTGACTTTGGGTCCTCGTGGCTGGTTTTGATCGCACGTTGATCGGGGACAGTCACCTGAAGGTACGAGGTGGCATTGCCATCTGCATGGGGGAAAGGACGTATGTCACAATCGCAGCATTAGAAAAGCTGCCCACACACAGAGGCATAATGAAACTCCAGCACATTGTGGCTCAACTGCTGAGAGGTTCGCTGCGGGCTTCAACCGTGTGTGGAACGGAGACTGAGAGGATCTCTCACACGGCTCTCCCTTTCAAGGAGGGCAGGTGGGTGGGATCAATTCAACCACCACTGGGCAACTGTAAGGGCCCTGCGGGATCTCTCCCAATTCCACAGGGCCTGTAAAACTGAATTTATTATTTATTTATTTATTATTTATTACGTTCAACTTATATCCCGCCCTCTCCGCAAGCGGACTCAGGGCAGCTCACAACATCATGTCAATACAGTTAAACCAATAAAACATATAAAACCATAATTTACATATTTCAATTTTTAAAAACATGTTATAATTTTTAAAACCATTCTATGGTGCTGCATCCATACAATATAGGCGGCATTGAATTTCCGAACAGTGATCACCAGCATTCTACGTGATGTCCGGTGGCAGCCCTCTTTCCGTCAAGCATTGAAGGCCTGCTTGAGCAATTCGGTCTTACAGGCCTTGCGGAACGCAGACAGATCCCACAGGGCCCTTATGGCTTCCGGAAAGGTATTCCAAAGCTCTGGTGCTGCCACCGAAAAAGCCCTAGATCTTGTCACACATAACCTGGTTTCTTTTGGTCCGGGGGGGGGAGAGTAAGTTTTTTGCCCCTGAACGCAGTGCTCTCTGGGGAATATATGGAGAAAGGCGGTCCCATAGATAGGCAGGTCCCTGACCATAAAGGGCAAAAAATTATTTTGACGGGCCTTTAATACCTAAATGGGAGAGGACTGCCCACTCTACACTGCTGAGCGACATCACTCATGAGGAATTATGATCACCATAGGATCACTGAAGGAAGAAAGTAAGTTATGGTCCCGCCTATAATCAAATTCTGAGTAGCACCATGAAATGTATTTTAATTGCTAATTTTATTGTTTTTAAAGTGCAACCTTAAATTGTGTTTTTAAATTGACTGTTAGCCACCCTGAGTCCACTTGCGGAGAGGCCACGATATAGAAAACTAAAGTAATAAATAAATAAACAAACCAAGCCAGAAGCAACAGTTAGTGCCAGAAATAGTCATTACACTGGGAGCCCGGAGAGGAACAGGCCCCTGGATGGCAGTTTGGATAACAGAAGGGCACTGTGCACAGCACAACACTGCAGAGCCCTCCTTTAATGAGTCACCTCTCTATCCAGTCCTCACAAAACAGGCCTGTGTGCTTTTAAAGATTCTCTCTAGCAGACCTTGACTAGAAACGTCTCCTGTTATTATTTTTGACTTTAATCATCAGGATTCTGTAGAGAACCAAATTCTGTATCTTGCGTGCGGCTCACAGCCACACAGACTGGGAAGGGAGTATAATTCATGGCTGCTTCCTTTTAGCCAAATGCTATGTTGGGACTACATGGCCTGGAGATCGCCTCTACTTCGACACATCCCAGGAGCACAGCAAATTAAAACTAGAATACAAAAGGGTAGATGATCCTGGTAGGCTAGAAAGTGGCCATCGACTGCTTAAGCCAGGGGTGTCAAACATGCAGCCCAGGACCTGAAAAGGTCCTAACAGGCCCACAAGCAAATCAATAACAGGTTTGCAACTTACAGATACACACTTGAACAGCATACTTAAGATTGTTACAGCACAGACATTATTGACCATTTTTGATGCAATAATTCAGAACAAGAGATGTCAGTTATCAGAGACAGTTAAACAAAATATTGAAAGAGTACTAATGTCTTAAGCAGGTTTTTTTTTTAAAAAAAATTGTGTTTGTCTGTATGCTACCTGGCATTAATTTAATGACACACATGGCCCGGTCCAACAAACAAACAAACAAACAAGGTCTCATTTATGTCAGATCCGGCCCTCATAATAAATTAGCTCAACACCCCTGACTTAAACTCTTCCACTGGATAAAATGTCTCCAAGTGTCAGAGCACATTCACAAGTCAGCATGTGGGACCAGTTAATCTCAAGAAAACAACTGCTCTTTCTCGGGCCAAGGAAATGGAAGCCTGGCAGGCAGGATACCAGGGGCAAGGACAAAGGGGCAAGAGAAAAAGGCAGGGAAACTTTTACAGGACCTAGGGACAGGGGAGCTGACAGATCACAGAAGCATGAGTTATTTAAGGGGAAATAAATGATCTGGGGCTGAAGTGCAGGGAGAGCTTGGTGAGGCTGGTAGGTGGAGGTGCTGACCGAGAAGGATAATAAGACAAATCTTGGGCTGCAGCTCTCCAGCCCCAAATCTTTGTTTACTAACCTCCTTTTACTTTCTTCCTAGCAGGCTCGGAGATTTCCTCTTCATTCCTACTTTTAAGCTTAGGCGTCGGCAATGCTGTTTGCTCTTTGACCCCTGAAGGAACATCAGAGGGTTCAGGATTTACATTTGGCTGCTTGTGTACGAGAGATTCTTTTGGACAACACGGTTCCAGGGCAGGCAACGCGGGTGTGGGAGCAAAGACACAAGACCCTACCAAAAAAAAAAGAAACACGAGAGCGACAATGCAGAGTTTTGCAGGACAGAAAAGCTGTCGCAAGTTATTTAATCCTCCTCTAGCATGAAAGAGATGGTTGGGATTGTCCAAAACCACAGAGGCCCTACTATTTGGGGTGAAAAGGGAACTTGAAAAAATGGCCCTCCCCTTAGTACGAGCCAAAGCCCTTCCTCCCATTCTAGAACAGGTTGGGCTTCTAGAACAGTATTGTCTGCTCAGATGGGCATCGGCTCTCCAGATAGGAGACTTCCACGCTTGACCCTTTTCGTTGGCTATGCCAGGTATTGAACCTGGGACCTTCTGCATGCAAAGCAGATGCTCCACTGAGCCACAATCCCACAAGCTAACAATCACAAAATGTCAGGGCCCCGTGGATTAGACATATACCAGACGTCGAGGGATTATCCTGCTCAACAGATGCAAACTCAGAGGGAGAGGTAGAAGCAGCGTTAAAGAGGTTGGATGTTGACGTGGATGGCTGTGGTTCATCGTAGTGCAGCTGAGTAGCTGGCTGAGTAGCTGGTGGCAGCGACACCACTGAGGTCCCATCATTGCTTTGTCCGGTATTTGAGGTATCTTTGGTCGCATGGCACGTGCTTTCGATGTTGGCTTCTGGGGGGAAAGGAGTGTAAAGATCCTCCGCTACACGGCAAGCTACCACCTCAGATCAAGGCTTGGTGGAATCAGGATTCCACAAAAGCCCAGTGGCCTTGAAAGGGATGAAGCTAATCCAAACCACTCATCTCTCCCTCATCGCTGCCGGACTTGAACTAGTAGATTTACTCACCTACTGGCTCATTAGCTGGGTCCTGCTCCGGGCTCAAGGATTTGTAGAGATAAGCAACATCTGAAGGAAAGAATACAGAAGAAGATATTGGAATCATATCCCGCCCTATACTCTCTGAATCTCAGAGAGCGGTCACAATCTCTACCTTCCCCCCCCCCCACAAAACAGACACCTTGTGAGGTAGGTGGGACTGAGAGAGCTCTTACAGCAGCTGCCCTTTCAAGGACAACTCCTACAAGAGCTATGGCTGACCTGAGGCCATTCCAGAAGCTGCAAATGGAGGGGTGGGGAATCAAACCCGGTTCTCCCAGATAAGAGTCTGCGCACTTAACCACTACACCAAATTGGCTCTCTGATACTGGTTGGCTGCCTTGGGCAACACTGGACTGCCTTAGGCAACATTTACCAGGAGAAGCGACAACTCACTTCTGTATGGACAAACACAAAGCTGCCTTCTACTGAACCAGACCCTTGTTCCATCACAATCCGTATCGTCCACTCAGACCAGCCACGGCTCTCCAGGATCTCAGCAGAGGTCTTTTGCGTCACCTGTCATCTGAACCTTTTAGTTGGAAACTGAACCTTCTGCACGCTGAGCAGATGCACTGCCACTGAGTTCCATCCCCTCCCCCTAAATGTTGGGCTGCCTTTGAACAGTATTAGAACAATACTAGAGCCATATTATCTATTCTGACCAATGGTTTCCCAAGGGCATAGAAAGGTCTTTCCAACACTTGGCTGCCCAACAGCCTTTAGCAGGAATTGCCGCAGGCTGAACCAGGATTGGCAGTTCTGGCTATGTGAGATCAGCCTCCAAAATGATAGCTCCTTTTTAAGACAAGTGTGGCCAGGGCTCTTTTTTTTGGCAGGAACACACAGGAATGCAGTTCCAGCTGGCTTGGCATCAGGGGGTGTGGCCTAATATGCACATGACTTCCTGTTGGGCTTTTTCTACAAAAAAAAGCCCCTGTGTGTGACTGTGGTTCAGGGATAGAACATCCGCTTGGCATGCATGCAGAAGGTCCCAGGTTCAATCCCTGGCATCTCCAGCTGAAAGGATCAGGCAGTGGGTGATGTGAAAGAGCTCCACCTGAGACCCTGGAGGGACATGCTGGTCTGAGTAGACTACACTCCAGTCAGAGTAGACAATACTGGCTTGGAAGGACCAATGGTCTGATTCAGTAGAAGGCAGCTTCATGTGAGATGCGGTAAGGAGGTGGCAGAAGCAAGAACAAACCAGTGAATCCCTTTCCACCAACCTACATGTGTTATGGGACCACATGCAAAAAACCCCTTGCAGTCGCAAATACGCATGCACACCAGAGAATCCACATAATCAGGAATCATGAAATAGCACGCATCCCTATCACATGGGGGGAACTATATGTGCACAATCTCCATTTATCAGTTCCAATGAAAGCTCGTAGGTCAGAAACAGAGATTGCTTCTGCAGTCCTGATTATCCCTCCACAATATGTTTACTCCCCCCCGACACCTTTAAAAAGCTTCTAATCAAGTAGAGGTTCCTGTAAATAGGGACTGTTCCTGGCACAGCTGCACCACTTGCCGAACGCCAGCTCATTTCCCTGCTTCCCTTGATTAGTACAACTCTGTGCACTCCACTTATGGTCCATCATCAAGACTGGAGTGTGCAGAAACGGCCCTTTTTTTTAGATAAGGGGTCTCCCCTCTGTGAGTTCACATAGTCCTGCATCTTCTGTTCCTTCTAGGCCTCAGGAACACAGTGAGAACAAACGGATGTGTCCCGTTTCAGGTACGCTCAATCAAAGGTTCAGCGTTCTTCCATTTTGTTCTCAAAGAAACCCTCAAAACTCCCCACCCTCACACTCAAAGACTCAGCTAAGAAGCAGCACCCCCTTACTGTTTTCTGGCTCATTTTTCCTGTAAACGACATAGATCACATCTCCGTTCTGTAAAAGACAGCTCTGCTTCTTCACCACCTTCTGTTTATTAATCACTGTTCCATTTGTGCTGAAAAAGGTAGAGAGGGGATTTTGTTTTTCTAAAAAAAGACATCCGCATGATTAACTGAGGAAAAAAGAGGAGGCGGGAGTGATAAAAGGAACAGGAACATGCGACAAAGTAGGAGTCAAGTTGCACCTTTAAGACCAACAAAGTTTTATTCAGAACGTAAGCTTTCATAGAATCATAGAGTCAGAAGGGACCTCCAGGGTCATCTAGTCCAGTGCAGGCAATTCACAAATGCCTCCCCCTGATTTCGTATGCAAGCATACTTCTTCACACGAGGGGATAAGGTACAGAACATGTGACAGTTACAATAAAAATAGAACAAACTGTGACCCCCCCTTTTACCTCCTAGAATTGCTGTTATCACCTCATCATTACAGAATATTTCACAATATCTAACCTACTGAACAACAGGCATATACGGCTGTATTTACTAGCACTCGAACAACAGACACAGAAAGCCTGATGTTGCTTCAGACCCCAAAAACAAACCAAAAGCCACTGCTGCCATCTGGTGGATAAAAATCTGGCCCTACAGATACTGCTGACTATCAAAAAGACAAATAAGTGGGTTCTAGATCAAATCTAGCCTGAACTCTCCCTAGAAACTAAAATGACTAAATTGAGACTCTTGGGCTTTGGTCACATTATGAGAAGATAAAAGAGTCACTAGAGAAGACAATCATGCTAGGTTTTAAAATTTATTTACTAACAGCCCATGACAAGTATGTACAAAACATACTACAACAGTCACACACGAAGAAACATTCCTACAATTAAAAACACAGACTTACAACGGTAATAAAATAAATTAATAAATCAGGATCTCATATTTACTTGTGAAACTTACACAGAGCACAATTTTATCGCTTTAGCGCAAAACTTCACTGTTTTCTTTGTAGTCTCCGTATGTTTGTCAGAGGGAAGCTTACTAGCAATTTCCACATCAGAGCCGCTCTCTGATATCAATATAAATATTGATAGCAATACGGAGCAAGCGAATTTTGCCGGATAGCAGGTAATGCAGGAAAACACACGCCGTTGTCTCAACCGCACCAATATTACAGGGGCAAAATCTTTCGGCTTGAGGGATCATGCTAGGAAAAGTTGAAGGCAGCCGGAAAGGAGGGAGACCTAACATGACATGGGCTGACTCAATCAAGGAAGATACAGCCCTCCATTTTTAAAGACCTGAGCAAGACTGTTAGCAACAGGACGTTTGGGAAGTCATTAATTCATAGGGACCAAACAAACACGCATCTCTAAAGAACAGCCTGGATGGCAATCTCTTGAACATGCATACAAGAAAAGCTGCCACAAAATGGCACAGAAGACTCGTAACTTATATAACTTTTTTTTTTTTAAAAAAAGAGACTAACCTTGAAGAAGCTGCATTTACAACAGCGTGGCACAATGCAGCAACTGTGCTGAAACTAGGCAGCTCTGGATCTCCCCTGCGCCTGGAAGACCGCTTGAGTACACCACATTAGGATGCTGATGACTTAAATCACAGAACCATCTAGTACAAAATCCAGTTTCCTACAGTGGCCAACCAGATATTTCCACTCCTAACCCCCCTGGGGAAAGCACACTAGCAGGGCAACCAAAATCCCAGTAAGGCACTCAGCAACTGATATTCAGAGATACACTGCTTCTGACCAAGGAGGTCCAATTTAGCCATCATTGTTAAGGTCTGCTGACCATGAATTATAAATAAAGTAGGTCTTTATGAGCGGTAAGATGGATACTCATGATCCCACAAGCCATTAGATGCTTTTACACCTATCAACTTATTATTTTTTTTTAAATGATTCCTTCAGTCCCAGCAAACTCACTTCAGTGATACCCACTAACTTAGATGGCTTGAAAATGAAATTAGAGTAATTCATGGAGAACAGTCACTTGCTGTTTCCACACGGATGCTTTCCTCTGCCTCAGCTTCCTTATTGCAGCACCTTTTTCAGAACATCCACATGACGCCATCTTTATAGAAGGCTGGCAGTCAAAACACCTTTGGAACCCATTTAGATATTTTTCGTCCTGCCCACATCAACGCCATTTCCCTTATTTCCCCCTATCCTTCAGAGCTAAAATCAGTACTATTTCTATAACAATCTATTGCAACAATGTACCAGTTACTGGCTTAAAAAAATACTCTAGCCCTTTTAATTGTAAAGTTTTAAGGGGATGGGTTCTGGCACATTTCTCCTTACAGCTCTGCAACAAAAAGGTTGGAGATTTACTTTTTAAATCAAAAGCTAGGCAGCAGTAGTAGAATGTCATTTTATAAGGCTACAATGATATAACTATCTGATTTTTTAAAAGTCTGAAAACGTTTTCTGGTAGCGCGGTGGGAGGGTGGAATGGTAGCTATCAAGGGCCAAGGAAAAGAAACGTTAAGGGAAAACCTCCACACGGATGCTTTGCTGCATCATTAGTGAGAGCTATATGGAAAAGTGTGTCTAAGCGGAAGCAGCCACTGGAAGCTCTATCTGCCATATGCATTCTCGTTCCTTCTCTGTTTACAGCTGTTTCCTGAGAGATGCTTTTTCTTTAAAGGACCCTTTGCTAGTCAGAGGGAAATTTGCCCCTAGATGACATAATGTTGCTTTGGCTTCCAGTCAGGATAGCAGCTAGAAACATCCAACCCTATGATACTGAAATTAGAGTAGTATAATGCTAGAACTCCTGCACGGAGAAGACAATGTACGAAGTTTGCAGCCACATGGGCAGGGTTAACTGCCCCGCTTTTAAAATTCTAAGATTGCAAACTAAGTCTTCAACCGCAAATAAAAATACCAGTCGTAACAAGAGCACTGAGGTTAAGATGGAATTCCCCAATCAGAGAGAAACAGTGGAAGAGAAAACACTCTGTAAACTCTCAGCTAAGAATATCAACCTCACGTTGCTATGATGCTCCATTCGCTTTCCAATTTTAAAATTCCCTTCTTTCTGCTGTATGCATTTTAAAAAACACTGTTAAACACCTTCGGCTTTGCCAAAAGCAAGGGACAAATAATTAACATCAACAGACATTTGGCTATATTTGATGCTGGAACAGAGCAAAACAGCCCATTCCTAGGGCTGGCTGCTCTGTTCTGTATCATTAAAGTCTCCAGTAACAGACTGTCTGACTCATACGTCAATCATAGCAGCTTCAAAAGCAGGATACTCACAGATTGGGGCGGGGGTGGGGGGTGGGAGAAAGAAATTGCAGGTATACAGAAGAAAGTGACTATGCAGGTTAACCAAGTGAACAAAACTAAGCAAAACTGAAACAGCCTGCTTCAGAAGCATGGGATTTTGAAAGCAGCTGACAGTTAAAGAGGTAAAAGTAGCCAGCTGCAACCCCAGGGGTGTGTAAAATTCTGGGAAGGGGAGCGTTTTTTGGGGGGGGGGGGAGGGGTGAAATTTCCAAGTTGTTTCTTCTCATGTTTCCTCGTGGGCCACTAGTATATACCCTAGGGATGAGAATTTTTTTGGAGATTTGGGGATGGAGCCTGTGGAGTTTTGGGAGGGAAGCAACCTCAACAGGGAGCAAGGTTAAGCAAGAAACAAACAGATGTGTGCAATGTGTGCAAACAGAGAGCAAGAATCCACTTACTCCAGGGGGACTGAACTACTGTCTGGAGATCAGATGTAATCCTGGGAAATTTTCATTTAACAGCAAACTCGGTACTGCTGTGCAAACATCTAGAACGATAGTTACCTACAGACAAGAATGCATCTTGCACACTTCCCAGGTTTGCAGAACACTTGCTGTTTTTTAAAAAGAGAGATAACGGCATCCTAAATGCCAGTACAGTTGTTGTAGTTTCCCCACTGACCAAGCCTGCAAGTTGCACCACAGTGGAAGGAGTTTAAGGATCATTGGCAAGAAGGCCCTCATGAAACTACAGTTCCCAGGCTTCCAAAGGGGAAGCTAGGGCAACAAACTGGCTCTTCGTATGCAACATGGTCAAAGAGAGAAAAACAGGCCAACAAGTACTACGAGGACCATCATCTCATGAACACTAACCAAGACATTTTCTCTAACAGAACACAACGCAGAAAGCAGGAAGAGTTCAAGCAAAGCTGACCTGGTATCCTCCAGTGACACTTGACCAGATTCTTCATCCACAGTTATTTTGCAGTGGTCTCCAGACACCAGTTTGTTGCCAGGAAAGGATAAGTCGCAACCTATGAAACAAATGTAGGCATCAACATACACACAGAACATCCCCCAAAGGTGTTTTTTTTTTACACTTGCAGCTTCTAACAGAGCGTCTGGCAAGATGCCTCTAACTATCCAACAAAAACCAATAGACAGCTGGCCATCAAAGATTGCAGGATATGGAATGCAGGATAAGACCAAAGAGTTGAGCTGTGAAGATCTAAGGAGGCAGGAACTGTACCTTCTGTGATCAGACCAAAGCCATTTATTTGACAACATTCTTAGCAGGATGCCATCGAGATTTTTGAAACTTTTACTGTTTTCATCTTTATTGTCAAGTTGTTTTAATTTCTGTTGAGTTATTTTAACTCCTGTATTATTCTAGTTTATGTACATTGCCAAGCCCAGGATTGGGCAATTCAATGATGATGAAACTGATGTCGTGAGCATGCACACAAAAGCTTATACCCAAAATTAAACTTTTGTTGGTTTTAAAGGTGCCACTGTATTCAAACTTTGCTTTAGACCAACATAGCTGCCCACCTGACACTGGTCTCAGTCTAATACACTTCAGTTAATTGCCTTTTCCCCCTTTCCTGTTTATATAATGCTTCTGATTTCTCTGTTTCATTTTTATGGTGGTTTTTTTACAAAGTGAAAATAAATTTCAGCTCGATCATATAACTATACCAAAGGTTTTGATGGATTGATAAGTGCACTTTCTTTGGATGTTGACTTAAGCAGGGGATCATAGAGGGCCTCCTACTGGCTGCCTCCACTCTGTAAGGGTCTGCCTGGGAGGGCCCAGAGCACCTACCTGATCCCGGTCTTCCTTCTCAGCAAGCACCTTTTATCTCTGACTGAAGATATGTGCAGACCCTTACAATAAGTTTATTGTAAGTGCTCAAGAACAAACAAGTGGGTTGTAACTTTTAGTGCAATAGTGAACATGGAAACCGTAAAAGTGGTACAAAACAAAATAAAAAGCCCTGATGCAACTAACTATACATTCCCTTCTTTTAATTCCAACTTACTCACCCTTCCATGGATGAGAAAACCCTCCTCCTGCCTTCTCTCCAGCTCCAGCCTTTCCAGAGAGAACTCTCCTGACTGCAGCCTCTCCAGAGAGAACAACCCTCCCTCTCTAGCTGATCCTTTTATTGTTTCCTCTCAGGTCCCACCCCCCTCTGTTCTTCACTGGGCAAGTTTTCCCTCCTATTCTGCTTACCCAATCAGAGGGACAGAAGGGATTCTGGAAATGTAGGCATGGTTACTACTCCAATACATGATAGATGCTCTTTGCTGATTTTAGTGTTTTAATTCTTTCCGCTAGTTTATTTATAGTCCATCTTTCTCACTCAGACTCAAAGTGCATGACACAGAGTAAGTAAATACATTCAACTGAATTATGCCCTTCATAAGCTATGAAATCGGAGTAAAATTACTGAAATTTGAAACCAAGCAAAAAGTATTAGACATGATACGTTAAATAACAGAAAAAATTGTGTTATGTAAGTAAAAGACAATGCAAGGGAGTGCAATATAGTACACAAGTCAAACACACAACACATACTATATACAATGCTGTAGTCCACAGTTCCACTGCATATATTAAAATTCCCTCTTGAAAAATTTTGCCCTATTGCCTTTACAAAAAAGGCCTCCTGAATAATTCTGGCTTACATAACCAAGTTTGAGTCCACTGGCAGCTTTAAGACAGACAAAGTTTAATTTTGGGTATAAGATTTTGAATGCATGTATACTGCTTCAGATACACTGAAACATGAGTTCCTCAACCATTAGATATAGGTAGATTTAGTTGCCAGGAAGGGCTGATTAGAGAAGATGCATAAGTAACTGAGTGATAAGTACAGCTAAGATTGAAGCAGTTGGCAACACCTGTAAATAACAGCAAATTAGCATACAGATAATAAAACAGTTATAAACAGAAGCAAGAACTGAGTGATTTAGCATGTGTAGTGAGTTAAGAACCCAATATCTCTGTTAAGCCCTGGAGGTTCCACTGTCTTGAGTGCTGTAGTAACTTGTAATTCAGCAACTTCACAGTTTGCAGAATGACAGAAGCATAATCAAATTCTCAGTTATAACTTTTTTTTTTTAAACCACCATGAATGCTATTTTCGTAACAGAAAGGTGAAGGGTAAGTAGGCTTCCAGGCAGGGCCTGGGATCCTCCCAGAATGACAACTGATCCCCAGATTACAGGGATCAGTTCCCTTGGAGCAGGTGGCAGATTCAGAGGGCAAACTCCGAATAGAGGAATTGTTTTCTGTGGCCCCAGAAGGTAGGATCAGAACCAACGGGTTGAAATTAAATCAAAAGAGTTTCTGGCACAACATTAGGAAGAACTTCCTGACAATCAGAGCGGTTCCTCAGTGGAACAGCCCTCCTCAGGAGATGGTGGGCTCTCTTTCCTTGGAGGTTTTTAAATAGAGGCTGGATGGCCATCCGACAGCAATGTGGATCCTGTGAATTTCAGAGGGGGGGTGGTATTTGTGAATTTCCTGCATTGTGCAGGGGGTTGGACTAGATGACCCTGGAGGTCCCTTCCAACTCTATGATTGTGCAGTGCACTACAGATTCTAGATGAAATCCCTCCCCAGATTCTACTCTCTACAGGCACCATCCCCAGGCCTCCAATGATTTCCCATGCTAAAGCTGACAACCCTAAATCTCCTATATAACGTAGCAAAATAAATGCTAACAAGAGTTTAACTTGTGACTTCGATGAACTATCCTCCTCCATGTGTTATTTTGTCTGGTACACTTTGTAAATATGAAAAACAAACACAAATGTGGGGGGGAAAATTAGCCATGTTCCAAAAACATTTAATAAAAAACCAGAAAAAAAACGGAGTTCCAACATATATTTAGGCAGTTTCTGGTGGGTAGCCACGCTGGTCTGAAGCAGCAGAACAAAGTTTGAGTCTAGAAGGACCTTTAAGACCAACGAAGTTTTATTCAAGGTATAAGCTTTTGTGTGCATGCATCTGAAGAAGTGTGCATGCAGACAAAACTTGTACGTTAAAACTTTGTTGGTCTTGAAGTAGGCTTCCCAAATCCCCCGCCCTGGCGGGGGACCCCCGGTTTCGCAGCCTCCTCTCCCGCTCTCCAAAAATCTGGAGGCGGGGGGGGGGGAGGGACGGCGCTTCCCCCTCACAGGGCCGCCGCAGCAACACCAGCGCCGCCGCTGCTGCCGGTCCGGGCACAGACACAGGCAGCAGCAGCCGCCGCCATTGCCGCCGCCGTTGCCGCTGGCCCGGGCCGAGCCGGCCCCGGGCACAGACACAAGCAGCAGCAGCCGCCAGTGGGCCAGTGCCGCCGCTGTTCCTGCTGACCCGGGCCGAGCCGGCCCCGGGAACAGACACAAGCAGCAGCCGCCGCCAGTGGGCCAGTCCCGCTGCCGCCGCTGTTGCCGCTGGCCCGGGCCGGCCCCGGGCACAGACACAAGCGGCAGCCGCCGCCAGTGGGCCAGTCCCGCCGCCGCTGTTGCCGCTGGCCCGGGCCGGCCCCGGGCACAGACACAAGCGGCAGCCGCCGCCAGTGTCGCCGCCGCCGCTGCTGCCGCTGGCCCGGGCCCGGCCTTGGGCACAGACACAAGCAGCAGCAGCCGCCAGTGGGCCAGTGCCGCCACCGCCGCTGTTCCTGCTGACCCGGGCCGAGCCGGCCCCGGGAACAGACACAAGCAGCAGCCGCCGCCAGTGGGCCAGTCCCGCCGCCGCCGCTGTTGCCGCTGGCCCGGGCCGGCCCCGGGCACAGACACAAGCGGCAGCCGCCGCCAGTGGGCCAGTCCCGCCGCCGCCGCTGTTGCCGCTGGCCCGGGCTGGCCCCGGGCACAGACACAAGCGGCAGCCGCCGCCAGTGCTGCCGCCGCTGCGGCCCAAGTTACAGGCTCCGAGGAGAGCGGCAGAGGGTCTCCTCTGAGCAAGTTGTGATGGAAGCCAGCAATGAGACCTGCTGGCCAGCCTGGCCCCACACCCTGTTGTTGCTTCTCCCCCACTCAATGAGTTGCTACTAGTCTTTCCTTTTGGTCAAGGGAGGACAATTACCGTAAGTTGGCATTGATGAGAGGATATGTTTTGCCTACACTCTTCTGGAAGTGGCACCCTGGGGGTACAAAAAAAGGACACTATTTATCTTGCCTCAGGTTGTAGCTTGGAAAAGGCATCAGAGCCAGAGCCCCTGCGGATGTTCTTGATAGCAAAATGTAAGTAAATACCTGCCACTCCAGTTAAACCCCTGCAGGGACGTAGTCTGGACAAATTCTCCCCCCCCCCCCCGGCCGGGTGAAAATGCATCGCAGAAATATGCTAAACAAATCAACTGCAGATTCCCTTTGGTCTGTGTCTTGAAAAATGGCGGCTAATGATGTTTTCGGGATTTTGGTGGGTTTCTTCATCCCCTTCCCATCTTCAAATGCTTCTTTATTCCGTAATTACATTGTTTATGGCACTGGTATTATCTTCTGGGACTTTGGTATTGCTGTTTTAATCTGCTGTTTGCGCCAGCTGGTTTTATGGCTGTGTTCTCTTTTGATCCTTCTGGTTTTGTTTTTTTTAAATACAGGTTTTATGTCTTACTAGAAGTTGTTGTTGCCAGTTGCTATTTTGAGGCCTTGGAGAGCATGTGCCCCCCCCCCCAGTTTTTGGAAATATCCCAGTGGGGTCTTAAGTGCCATGAGCAGCCAGAAGGCAGCCCCCCAAGGCTTGCTTCTTTACTGGCTCCTTGGTATGGTTCCTGTGGGAACCTTCTTTTTCCACCAGCACAACCATTCTCCCCCCACCCCCAGCTGAAGGGAACAGCAGAGAAGCCAGTAGACCTTATTTCTTGTTTTCCTTATGATCAAAATGACTCAGGTCAGTTTGGGTGAAATCTCCAAGTTCCTTCTGATCTCTGCCAAAGTGATTTGAGTCATTCTGGTTTTGAGGGAAACAGACTTGTAAAAGCCTTCTTTGGTCAAAGCAGAACAGAGCTGGGATCCTTTGGTCTGTACCAGTGTTCTCTCTAAGTTGAGTTAGTGTGAGCTAGCTCACAGTTTTTTAACCTCCAGCTCACACATTTTTGTCTTAGCTCAAGAAAAATGGCTCCAGAGAAAACTAATTTATGCAGTAGTTCGCAACTTTAATGCCAGTAGAAAGTAGAATTTTTGCTCACAAGACCCCACAGTATTGGTCTATACCCTCAGTTTGAGCGAAGTTGCCCTCAGCTTTGCTGGGCAGCCAAAGCTTTCATTTCCAAGTAGGCGAGTTTCCAGTGTAGCATGTTTCCAAGTCAACGTGGCTCTGTATACCGGTGTGTGTGTGTGTGATGGCCAGAACTCCCTTGAAGTTCAATTATGCTTGTCACACCCTTGCTCTCGGCTCCGCCCCCAGTCTCCTGGCTCCACCCCCAAAGACTCCTGGCTCCACCCCCAAAGTCCCCAGATATTTCTTAAATTGGACTTGGCAACCCTATCTTGAAGGTACCACTGGACTTTAACTTTTGTTCTTGGAGAAAACAGGCTGCATAAAGAAAATAAAACATGCAACAGTTCAGGGAACAAAAACAGATGCATCACATTTGTCCAAACTACAGAAGCTAGCTAGAAACAAAGAGGAAGGCACTGTGTCCTGTAGTATTAGAACACCCAAAGCACAGAAACAGAGCAAATCCCAGATTGCTCAAAACATCACAGAATTTGCTTTTCCTTGCTCTTTGCTAGTGTGGAAAACTCTACAGGGAATGGATCAATTGCAACTCTGCCTTCTGCTTAACTTTTCCCACAGGTCTACTCCCCCCCAAAATTGCTCACATCTTCTCCACCTCACCTTTTTTCCTTCCAATGGTCCACTCTTTCTTCAACAGCAAGACATGAGGCTCAGCTTCTCCACCTCCTAACCTGATCAGCTTCCCCCAAGGCTGTTGCTGTCTTAACAGCTCTATTTGGCCTCTGATTCCCAACTGCTCCATTTGGATTTACATCTGAAGGGGGAAACAACAGGGGACAAGGAAGTGAGAACACGGAAGTGGGAGCTGGGGGGGGGGGGCATGTACTTTACAGCACAGTCCTGGAACCATTAACTCAGAAGTTAATTCTAACCAAGTTCCCTCAGGCCATGCTCTTAAAGAAGGGCTTAAGCAACTGTATAATGCAAAAGACCCCCCCCCCCCCCCGCCACCCGAACAAACCACTTTGCAATTCCTCCCTCCCTTGATAATGACATTTTCATTTTCTTTCCCTTGCTACTGTTATTTGACTCAATATGTCCTCGACACTATCTTCACACCCTCTTTAGATTTCCTTTATGGAAGCCTCCAGTCTCTTTCCAAGACCATTCTTGAGGGATCCTCTTGCTATTAAAAATAAGTAAATAAATAACCCAACCCCAGAGCTTGGCCCCTTGCATTCCTCCCCCTACGCACGTCTACTCATGCGACCACTGCTTACTATTGCATCGCCTCCCTCGCCTCCTTTGGATTCTTAACTTCTCAAAACTACCCCCCCCCCCTTATCATCCACACCTTCTCCTCGGAGTTCCCCCGAAGGTTTCTCCAACTCCCCCCTCACTTTTTTTAAGGCAACACCCCTCTGGGCTGAGCAGATCTTTGAAGGGAGGGAGGTGAAAAGGCCGCTGCCAAATACCTCCCCCATGTTTTGCATCCAGCCTCCCCGGAAGGCCTGGAGAGTCAGAGGAAGAGCTCAACAAGGGCTCGGGTAGCTGTTGCTGCTCTTGCCCAGCGCCCCATTTCAGGGCCGGGTTCCCCTTCCTTCCACTCCCCTGCAGGTCGGAGGCAAGCCGGCAAGGGAGGGGTGGCTCCTCTCCCTCCCCCGCCGAGCTACATCCCTTCCTTTCCCCTCCCCCACCTGCCCCGCCGCCTCTTACCCCCGAGTCCTGCCGCGGAGGCTACTCCTGTCAACAGACCTTGCCAGCCATCAGCTGATCAGGGCCTGGGCGGGGCCGGCCGGCCTTTCCGAAGCAGCCATTGGTTGCCTGAGGCGAGCGTCGGGGGGGGGGCGAGGGAGAGAGTGGGAAGGGCCGAGTCCCGAATGGGAGAGGAGGCAAGAAAGGGAAAGGCTAGAGCGGCACGTTACAGCTGCTTCCGGTATTTTTGAAGGCCGCCATTTTGGGGGGACTTCTGAGAGGATGGGGTCGCTCTTTCCCTCGATATCTCTATGGGATGGAGTCCGTTGAGAGCGTTATCGCCGGAAGTGAGTGTTCCCATGGAGACTCTCGCGTGTGTTTTCAGGTTCCTCCGTTGTGAATTGGTTAGTTTCGAATTAAGAAAGGGAAAGTAAGCAAAATGTTAAAAATAGCTTGCTTGAGGATAGCTTAAAGATTATATAGGAACGTTTATCCGTTGTAATCTTTTTGTTAACGGAGTGTTACGTCACTTCCGATCGGTGTTTGCGGAAGAAGCTTTAGACGTTGACCTCTCTAGTGAAAGGGCTGTCGGCATTTGCGTGGGAAGTTGGTGCGCTTTACAAAATTAATTTTGACGATCGGAGGGGCTGCACTGGAGATCCTGGACCCCTCACCGAGATAGAAACATACATGCTATGGGCATTTCCGGCTTCCCCACTTTTCCAATGAAAGATATGGTGGGCTTTACCATAGAAAATGCAGGACCTAGAGCGGTAGCCGCTATTCCTATTAAGAACCCATTGCCAGGGTAGCTGGATTTCACTTGGTTACCGGAAGTTTATTTATGTATATATGTGACGTTTTCTAACTCTAAGGCTTTGCTGCCGTACTTATTCGCTCTGCCATAGAGATAGAACTCGCAGAGTTCTAGACACTTCCGGGGTTTTATTGCAGTTTGTAGGTTCTTTATAGGCGCTCTTTACTTTTTTTTTTTGCTATGTTTTGAAATAATTTCACCTTTTATGGTTTTTTTTTAACGTTGCATTCTTTGGTTCATTAACGTAGACATGTCAGGCGAATTCTTGTCTGTCACTGACAGCTGGGAGGCTTTTTATCATCAAAGGAAGCAGCAAGTGTATTCTGTTTAATTCCAAAGGAGTAGCTGGTCATCATTTATTTTTTTAAATGCCGAGGTCATTTTGTAGAAAAATAGGTGGCGGAGCTCATTAGTGTAACTCATTAGCATATGCTCCTCCAGCCGAAAGCAACCCGATGCAAGAAAGGAGAGCCCCCACCCCACCCCAAGTAAAGCCACTAACCACCCAAAATCACATAAGAAGTGGAGAAAGGGTGGGGGGGCTTCTCCAGGGGTTAATGAGGGCTGCTGGGGGCGTGGCAAAGCCTCTGGTGGCTGGCTGGCTGCCCACTTTCTTAATACAGGGATTGTTATGCAGCTGCGCCTACTATTCAATGGACAAGGTAGGTGGGGAGGAAGAGGGGGAACCCTCAGAAAGGTTCAAGAACTGCGATCCTGTGAGCTCCTGCTGAATCTGAGGCCTGTTTAAAAGTAAAACATTTGTGTGCTACCTTTCTACCCATATAGGGTCCCCAAGGTAGGGTCCCCAACTCACGTAAAACAGGCAAAACATTAAAGGAGCATTTTAAAAGTATATATAATTTGTAGCAAAAGAAAACAAAAACCAAGTGGCAGCTTTAAAGACTTGACAACATTTATTTCAGTATGAGTTTCTGTGAGTCACCACTTGCTTTGTCAGTTAGATATGTGGGGGAAACAAAAATTGCCAAGTATAATTTTCATCATGTATCTGTAAGTTTGCCCAGCCTGGAGACTTTGGGGGGTGGATCTGGGAGAGGGCGGGGTTTTGGAGGGGAGGGTCCTCAGCATGGTACAATGCCATAGAGTCCACCCTTCAAGGCAGCCATTTTCTCCAGGGGAGCTGATCTCTGCCAGCTGGAGATCAGTTGTAAAAGCAGAAGATCTCCAGGCCCCACCTGGAGGCTGGCAAGCTTACTTATCTGACAAAGTGGGCTGTGTGAGTGCACACAAAAGCTTATACTTTGAATAAAACTTTGTTCATCTGAAAGGTGCCACTGGACTTGAACTTTGTTCTGAAATATATTTTGCTACTCTTTATGGTGCTGCTAGATTTTTGTTGTATTATTCTAATTTCAAGCAAAAGAGAAATCTAAATGACAGGAAATAAATCAGCCAGATGTAAGGGCAGCAACTGATCAAAAGATTAGGAAAGTCATCCCAGAATAAGGAGCAGGGACAAAATAACTGCTTAACCAAAATCTCCCATCTCTCTAGTGCTGGAAAGAATTTTGTTGGGCTGTTATGTCATGCTATCTGGAAGAAGTGAAAGTAACCTTTCAGGTGAAAAGATTTGTCAGAAGGAGGCTATAATTAAGCAATTGGGAGGAACAGCCAAAAAAAGAAGCTGGACTTTGACCAGAAAATGAAAAGGGAACTATTAAACAGCTTTTATGTTGGCCTATTTGGGAATAAGCCATGCTGAACCCAAGGGGACTTACCTCAGAGCAAACAGACATAGAAGCACCCATTGGGGTCCGCTCATTTATGTCAAAAACCATTGTTTAGGCCATACCAGTTTTGGCTACAGTTGAGCTGAAATGATTTTATGTTCCTCTGTGTAAATAATTTCCCTGGACATAGAATACTGGGATATCAGGAATAAGGTTGGGTTAGAACCCTTCTCCCTGATACGCTACTTTTTTGCATGCGAGGATTGTCATTGTGTGGAACTGAAACACTGTGTTTTGAATCTGTACACTGCTTTTACTGTGTTAATGGACTGTAGTGTTGCTGTTGCATCCAAGCAACTTACTGTTTTGTTAGCTGTCTTGAGTCCATGGAGATAAGGCAAGTTATGCATATTGTAAATAAATAAGCAAGTATGCAGCCCTTTTAATTCCTTGTTTTGTCACAGAGAGGGGTTCAGTGTCTGCCCTTTGTATAGACTTTTAAAGGCACAGAAGACTGGCCAATTTTAGATGATATTTTTTGTTGGGGTAGAACACATACTTTCTAAGCACTGGAACAACAGCAAGCCTGCAGCTCTTGTGTTTCTTGTATCTAGGGTGGCAGGCAGAAGTTTAACAGATGAAGACTTGTTTCTGCATCTCCATCTATTGAGAATATCTGCCAGTCATGATGGTTTAAAGGCCCCTGCCAGATAGAAGGTGCAAGCGCCCACCAGAAGAAAAGGAGCATCCTTGTCTAGATTATTAAGCCACTGCTCTGTAAGGGGCCTTGACCCTTACAGGAGTCTGTACATTTGGAGGCGAAATGTTTTTTCCCCTTACCCAAAGTCCTAGAACTCAAGGACATCCAACTAAACTGATGGGCAGTAGGTTCAGGACGGACAAAAAAAATTCTACTTTATATAGGGAGTTATTAAAATGTGGCATTAGTGACGAAGTGATGGCCACAGGAATAAACAGCTTTAACATGGGATTAAATAGATTAATGGAGGATAATTGAGGGAAACCTCCCAATTCAGAGGCACTAATCTGAATCCCAGAGCCAGGAGGAAACATTAGGTGAAGGCCTCGGCCTCTATGCCCTGTTGTTGGATCTCCAGAAGAACTGGTTGGTCACTATGTGAGACAGGACGCTGTTCTAGATGGACTATTGCTCTGATCCAGCAGGGCTGTTCTTATGCCCTTCTCTGTTCCGGCACCAGAAGCCATTACCATCGAGCAAAATCTGTGAAATTTTTGACGTCAGGTAAAGATGAAGCTTATTTCTCTGGCTTTTCTTGAGTTCTGTAGTGCCAGCGTTAAGTTTTAAGTTGCCCTAAGTTTTACAGGATTCTTCACCTTCTGTTGTAAGCCTCAGTGTAGAGCCACCAGCTGCAAGGTATCAGGCCTTGATTGCCAATTAGAGGCTGGTGGGCTAGTAAAAGAGGAGATTTTTTTCCTCCTAGCTTTAGTCTTCTGGCTGGTTGTTTAGGCAAGGAGTTGTGGATTAGTTAGAGTGTTTTTGGGAACCCTGATGGATTTGGCCGGACCATCCCAGAAGGGAGTGCCTGTGGAACTCTGAACCTTTTTAGCGCTCTACAATTGGCCTGAGGGTCAAGGTAATTAGACGGCTTTTAAAGCTTTTTGTAATTTTGTTTCATGGTGTTGGGAAAATGCCTGCACTGTTAGAATAAAAATTAGTTAACCTTTTGGTTGGTGTCAGTGGCTTGCAAAGGGACCAGTGCCTGTCAGCCCTACTCAGAAGAAGGTGTGAATGCCATAAGCATCTCTTTGGTTATCTGGTGGTTATTGATTCCTCAGGGGAACCAGGGTGGATTGGGCCCTGTAAAAAATACCAGTCTGGTGGCAGCAACCTTGGGGGAAGGTGGAAGAGCTTTGCCTCCCCTTTGGTATTAGATTTAAAGTGTCCTTGTAGGATGTCCCTAGACTGGCTTCCTCACAGGGAGCTGGGAGGCGGCTAGAGGGTCTGCTGGGCACCACAAGCTCCCTGTTAACCTCATTCATTGACAGTCAGTTCTGCCTCCGGTGTTGTTGTTGTTTTGTCAAAATGATAATGGTTTATTATTGACCCTTGATGTAGCAGGCCTGTTTGAAGTATCTCAGAGCTTTCGCTGTTGTTCTGTTTGCTAGTCTTCTCAATCGTTATTGGGCGGCTGGCATGTTTTATTGTTTTAATTATAGGCGATTGGAAAGAATCTCTCTAGCTGTCCTTGTTTGAAGTGTGGCCTTTAAATATTTTAAATAACGCACCCTGCCTATTTATATGCAAGATTTACTGCAAGACCATTGATGGGAAGGATGGTGAAAGAGCTATCTAAATGCTAAGTATGCTTTATTGCTAAGTTTGTTTTTAACAGTGGCTCCTATTTAGTTCCAGATTTAACAAAAACTTCTAGAAAACCATAAAGACCACTGATGCTCACTGCCCCAGTCTCTGGGGTTGCCTGGAGAAAAATGTCTTGTTCCTTTAACAGAGACTTAATGTGTGTGGAAATGAGCAATTGGATC
This sequence comes from Heteronotia binoei, assembly GCF_032191835.1. Lineage (NCBI taxonomy): Eukaryota > Metazoa > Chordata > Lepidosauria > Squamata > Gekkonidae > Heteronotia > Heteronotia binoei. Next base: position 65,762,057 of record NC_083233.1, read on the forward strand.
TTTTAATGGCACGGAAGTAAATAACATCACCTGGTAATTACTGTAGATCCAAAATATGTAAAAAGGACAGGATATTTTCCTTCAAGCCCATGGTTGTCACCTTCCAGGTGGGGGCTGGAGATCTGCTGGGATTGCAACTGATCTCCAGACTACATAAGAACATAAGAGAAGCCATGTTGGATCAGGCCAATGGCCCATCCAGTCCAACACTCTGTGTCACACAGTGGCCAAAATTTTATACACACACACACACACACACACTCTGTGGCTAATAGCCACTGATGGACCTCTGCTCCATATTTTTATCTAACCCCCTCTTGCAGCTGGCTATGCTTGTAGCCGCTGCCACCTCCTGTGGCAGTGAATTCCACATGTTAATCACCCTTTGGGTGAAGAAGTACCTCCTTTTATCCGTTCTAACCCGACTGCTCAGCAATTTCATTGAATGCCCACAAGTTCTTGTATTGTGAGAAAGGGAGAAAAATACTTCTTTCTCTACCTTCTCCATCCCATGCATAATCTTGTAAACCTCTATCATGTCACCCCGCAGTCGACGTTTCTCCAATCTAGGGCCCCAAGCATTTTAACCTTTCTTCATAGGGAAAGTGTTCCAAGCCCTTAATCATTCTAGTTGCCCTTTTCTGCACTTTTTCCAATGCTATAATATCCTTTTTGAGGTGCGGTGACCAGAATTGCACACAGTATTCCAAATGAGACCGCACCATCGATTTATACAGGGGCATTATGATACTGACTGATTTGTTTTCAATTCCCTTCCTAATAATTCCCAGCATGGCGTTGGCCTTTTTTATTGCAAACGCACACTGTCTTGACATTTTCAGTGAGTTATCTACCACGACCCCAAGATCTCTCTCTTGGTCATTCTCTGCCAGTTCACACGCCATCAACTTGTATTTGTAGCTTGATTCTTGGCCCCAATGTGCATTACTTTGCACTTGGCCACATTGAACCTCATCTGCCACTTTGATGCCCACTCACCCAGCCTCAACAGATCCCTTTGGAGTTCCTCACAATCCTCTCTGGTTCTCACCACCCTGAACAATTTAGTGTCATCTGCAAACTTGGCCACTTCACTGCTTACTCTCAACTCCAAATCATTTATGAACAAGTTAAAGAGCATGGGACCCAGAACCGAGCCCTGCGGCACCCCACTGCTTACCATCCTCCACTGCGAAGACTGCCCATTTATACTCACTCTCTGCTTCCTATTAATTAGCCAGTTTTTGATCCACAAGAGGACCTGTCCTTTTACTCCATGACTCTCGAGCTTACTAAGGAGCCTTTGATGAGGAACTTTATCAAAAGCCTTCTGGAAGTCAAGGTAAACAATATCTATCGGGTCTCCTTTGTCCACATGTTTGTTCACCCCCACAAAGAATTGTAACAGGTTAGATACGGCCTGAGACTCAACTGCTGTCTACATTCTGTGCCCCTTTGAGTGTGCTCAGTCTTCATTAGGCCATTTTTTTGTTGTTCTTAAAATTTGTTTCTTTTGATTAATTTTTAAACTTTTGTTTTCATCTAGCTGGTGAATCTCATTGTATGTATAGAGATCCCTGCCTTCTGTTTAAATGTCCTTTTTTTGCTACTTTTTGTGAATGGCATGCACAACTCTTCTTATTCATAAAGGGGCAGATGTGGAAGCTTTCCATTCAGAAATCCTGTCCAGCAACAGAAATTTTTCCCCTTGGTTAGAGGAACGGTGTCTGCAGGTAGGGATTACCACGTCCACCCTGGCCACTGGTTGCCAGATCCAGGTTGAAAAACTCCTGGAGATTTGGGGATGGAGCCTGGAGAGGACAGGGACCTCAGTGGACTACAATGCCACAGAGCCCACCTTTCAAAAGCATCCATTTTCTCCAGGAGTACTGATCTCTGTAGTCTGGAGATGAGCTGTAATTTCTAGGGCATCCCCAGGTCCCACCTGGAAGCTAGCATCCCAATCTGTAGCATCTCTCAGTCAAGCCCCCTTCTCTCTCTGTCTCCAACTTTCAATTCTGTCTCGAGCCTCATTTCCTCTGCAAAATTTTCCAGTCCCCAGGTTCCCTTTTCACACTGCAACAACTTCCAAGCCTAGCCTTCTTTCTTGATTGGAGTGTCGGTTGTCTCTAGCAGAAACCAGCTCATTAAGAGTCGAATGAAACCAAGAGATCTAGTCCTATTTCATTTTCTGGATTTCTCCTCCCTCTGCTCCTCTCATTTTGCTCTTGGGAAACTGGCTCCCATCAGCCCGTGGAGATGGTCTCAGCAGCACTTTCCCCAGATTTAATAAGAAAAAAAAAATACCCGCTGTGACCATTAAAAGAAAACTGGCCATAATTCAGGCTGCAGTGTGGGCTTCCGCTAACAACGTGCCGCAAGATTTCATATTAAAACCCCAGGAGGCCAAAGGGAAAATTGAAAATCGGAAAATATTGGTTGATGCAGGCTCTCTTTCCACATTTAATCACAAAGAAGGCTGAGTTCTGTAAAGCTCTGGGGAAGCCGGAATAGGGCGGGAGAGGGAAGGGCGTCAGAACCCTGACCTTGAAAACAGTCTCCTTCAAAGGAATGAGAAGCTTGATGGGTAAGCCTCTCCCAAACACAAAGGAACTTTTAAAATCATTGGTGCATTAAGAATCCCCAGGGGAAGCTCCACAGGAGCAGTAGTATGGATACCTTTTTATTAGGCCCATCAGGAACACCAGAAAATGTTCCTGACAAGTTTTCAAAATCCCCAAGAAGTCTTCTTCAAGTCTGACTGGTACCAGAAAGGAAGAGGAGGAGGAGCAAAAAGGTCACTTTGGGGCATGATAGATCTGCAATCCGAAAGACTCTTAAAATGGAGTCTATATAGGAATTATTGCAAACTTGTGTTGCAGCCACACTGCTAAGTTCTTTTCTCCACCTTGGATTCCAAACAGCAGAGGGTCTCCCCATCCCCCAAACATCCGCTTGACAAATTTGTTCACCGCTTTCCAAACTTTCGTCACGTTCTCTTTCAATCCAGGATGGTTCCACTGGGTGATTTCCACCCACGAGGAACAACAGCATGCTTCTGCTTTATTTGGGAGCTTTTCCCAAACCCGGATCACAGAGCTCCCAGGGCTTCCCCAACTTAAAGGGGAAATCGCGCCCAGAGCCAGCTGCAGGCGGAGTTTCTGTGTGACATCTCTGCCTGCAGCCAGTCTGGAGGAGGACTGCAGCCTTTAGTGCTGCAGCCTTCAAAATAGTGATGCTTTGCTAGGGTTGCCAAGTCCAATTTAAGAAATATCTGGGCACTTTGGGGGTGGAGCCAGGAGTCTTTGGGGGTGGAACCAGGAGACATTGGGGGCGGAGCCGAGAGCAAGGGTGTGACAAGCATAATTGAACTCCAAGGCAGTTCTGGCCATCGCATTTAAAGGGACTGCACAAATTTTTAAATGCCCTCCTTCCATAGGAAATAATGAAGGATAGGGGCACCTTCTTTTGGGGCTCATAGAATTGGACCCCCTGGTCCAATCTTTTTGAAACTTTAGAGGTATTTTGGGGAGAGGCACTAGATGCTATACTGAAAATTTGGTGCCTCTATCTCAAAAAACAGTCCCCCCAGAGCCCCCGATACCTGCGGATCAATTCCCCATCATTTCCTATGGGAATCGTTCATGGAGGTGCATGATGGCTCTGGGGGTGGGGCTTCCCCCGCCAGCCAGCTGGCTGGGGGAGGGGGGAAGCCTGTACAACTGGGGGATCCCCCTCTGGGACCTGGGGATTGGGAAGCCTATGCTTTGCTCTGGTATTCCCTGCCTTTAGCCCTTCAACAGGGTTGTTGTTTTTTTTTTAACAGCAACAATGATTACTTAGCTGTGAGTCAAGGCTGAGTAGTTGGTGGAATGAGGTGCTGGGCAGTGGTGTGTGTGTGTGGGGCGCTGCCAAAATTGTCATCAGGAGTGGGAAGGGGCAATGCCAGTGGCACGAGGACAGGGCATGTGTGAATGTTGTTCTTGCACACATCGATCCCGCTCACTGCTAGCACAGCAAGGATGGCTTTTCCTACCGCTGTGGGACATAGTAGTCCTGGTTTGGTGCAACCTTTCCAGAAAGAACACAGATTCTGGTGGGCAGCCGTGTTGGTTGGAAGCAGCAGGACAAAGTCCAGTGGCACCTTTAAGACCGACAGAGTTTTATTCAAGGTGTAAGCTTTTCTGTACGCACAAAAGATTATGCCTTGAGTAAAGCTTTGTTGGTCTTAAAAGTGCCACTGGACTCAAACTTTGTTCAGTAAGGACACAGTTCAAAAGCCTTGAGCACTGGAAAGGGAGAATCTGTGCCAGGTGGATGCAGCTTTAATTGCGTTAGAATCTGGGTGGAAAACAGCAAGCAGCCCAACGGCTGCCGGAACAGAGATGCAAGAAATGCCTCCCCACCCTATAAAACCCAACAGTACTTGGGATCAATACTCTCTCTAAGATGTGGAGTCTTGTGAGCAAAGATTCTATTTCCTGAGCTACTGCATTAATTAGTTTGCTCTGGGCCCATTTTTCCTGAGCTAAGGAAAACATTTGTGAGTTGGAGGCAAAAACCCCCTGTGATCTAGCTAACACTAACTCAGCTTAGAGGGAACACTGCTTGGGATCTGTCCCCAGACTTTGTTGAATCAGATGAAAAGCATTATTGCAGGTTTTGGGTTAGAGGGGATGAAAGATGATGATGATGATGATATTGGATTTATATCCCACCCTATACTCAGAGTCTCAGAGCGGTCACAATCTCCTCTACCTTCCCCACCCCCCACAACAGACACCCTGTGAGGTAGGTGGAGTTGAGAGAGCTTTTTACAGCAGCTGCCCTTTCAAGAACAATTAAAGGCCATTCCAGCAGGTGCAAGTGGAGGAGTGGGGGATCAAACCTGGTTCTCCCAGATAAGAGTCCACGCACTTAACCACTACACCAACAAGGCCATCGGCAGCCTTTGTTTGTTTCCAGGTTGCTGGCAGCCCCTTTTGATGGAAGGGCAAACCAGTGAGAGGTAGAATCCCATATTTTTTGTCAAAGAAGAGGTTGACTTTGTGTCTTGGGGGTTGTCCTTCAACTGGAATCCTTGGTTTGCTGTGCTAGGCAAGAAAAAAAATCACCCTAGAAAGAAAGATGTGGCCAGGGGGGTGGGAGGAAACGAGAGGGGTAAGCACAATGCCGTCTGTATCATGAGGATTTCTTTTATTGAAATGTCAATCTCGGATCTCAAGGCCTTTTGCCCAAACAAGCCACAGGATGCCAAGTTGCTGGGACCGTAAAGGCTGTAACTGAAGGATTCGTTTTGTAATTTTTTTTTTTTTATATTCCACCTTTCTCCTTAGTGGGGACCCAAAGCAGCTGACACGATGCTTGACGTGGGGTTTAAAAACTCCTTTAGCGTTAATTCAGGAACTGGCAGCCTTTTGATGCTGGGTTTAGCTCCATTGCAGTTAACTGAACAGCAGCCGAGTGCATTGCCTTGCTTACGTTACTGCAAATAAACAGGGCTTCTTTGTAGAAGAAGCCCAGCAGAAACTCATTTGCCTATCAGGCCACAGTCCCCGACAGCACCATTGTTTCACACACAGGGGCTCATTTGCATATTAGGCCACACCCCCTGATGCCAGGCCAGCCAGAACTGCTAAAAAAAAAAAAAAAAGCCCTGCAAATGTGGCTTTATTTAGCTCTGCAGTCAGATAGGCTCTTACTTAGGAGAAACAACAACGACAACACAAGAGACCCAGACAAGGCCTTTTATTGTGTTCTCTGTTTTAAACCACCCCATTAGAACAGAGGCATTATTTTCTGTTTTTATTTTCTCTAAGGACAATGGTATGGGACACCTATTATTTTGAATCTGGGTGAACAGGAGCACACTTGATGCCCACAGTTTTTGACAGATGGAAGGGGGGGAGGAAGTCCCCTTCTTGTAAGCAGCGCTATGTTAATCGGAGCCGCAGCTGTCCGGGAGAAGGCAAGGCAAGGGCCTCTAGGAACGGCCTGTCTCCCTTCTAAATACAGCCTGGCGCTTCCGAAGAAGCCCTTTGCCAGCAACTGGTTTGTGGGTGGGGTGTGCAGCTTTCTGCAAGCCAGCCTTCGAATCCCCGCTAAGCTTCACAATCAGATCAGGATGACCCCCTTATTAAAACCTCAAGGCAGTTATTTTAAGAGATTGGTTGGAGATAAACTTGTTTCGGTCCTAATTTTTCTCGTGGCAGAACCAATTCATCCTTGTCCTTCCCCGGCTGGTCTTTTCCATTTGATTTCAAATTGGATTTGGACCTCCGGGGATATTTGATGTCAGCTGTCCTAATGGAGTGTCAGCAGAAAGATGCGGGGAGATAAAAAGTCAGGTTCGCTTAACAACTGATTTATCCTTCTCCCCTTCCTCCTTCCAGGGATCTAACCTGGGTTTTCTTGGGTGTCTCATTCTCTTTCCACACTTGCTGTGTGGCAGCCGAAATAGATAGAGTCCACAGGGATCAGATCTTGCTGAGGACAGTCTTTGTTTATGGTGAGGAGGGACACGGATAGATACAAAAGAGCCCAGCTGAGCTTTTATTCAGAAATTAATCAAGTCCTAGGCATCTTTTGAGACAACGCCTAGACTGGCACAGGCTTGTTAATCAACCAGGATTCACTGTAGAGAAGTAAAAATTACACTGTGTGTTGGAGGGGCACCGTGTTTTTGCTTTGGTTATCTGGCAACAAAAAAAAAGGGACAAGTGTGTGTGGGGGAACCTGTGTCCAATTCACTGCCAGAGGACGTAGTGATGGCCACAGGCATAGACAGCTTAGATAGGGGGTTAGATAGATTCATGGAGGATAGTGGCTACTAGCTGAGGGCTGCAATCACACACGCTAAAGCGCTTTTAATCCACTTCCAGTGCACTTTCCGACTGAATTTTACTGTGTGACTTGGCAAAACTGAGTTGGAAAGTGCGCTGAAAGTGGATTGAAAGTGTGTGATCGCAGCCATGGTGACTAAAGGGAACCTCCGCATAAAGAGGCGGTCATCCTTTGAATCCCAGAGCCAGGAGGCAATATCTATGGAAGGACTTGACCTTTATGCCGTGTTGTTGGCCCTCCAGAGGAACTGGTTGGCCAGTATGTGAGAGAGGATGCAGGACTAGATGGACTGCTGGTCTGATCCAGCCGGGCTCTTTGTAGGTTCTTAATGGTCAAACCTTAACCTTAGTCTACGATTAGCTAGCATATTATTACTTCTGCCAAGTAGTTTATTGAACGAATGGCGGTCAGTGACAGGACACAAGATAAAAGTATAGGCCACTGAGTCTGGTAGTTCGTAGCTGGGACAGGGATCATGTGACAACACTGCATTGTTAGGTGTTCCTTGAAACTACAGCTTCCATGATTCTTTGGCATGCCTAATAGTACTTTCATGTATTTCAGGCTCGAGTAATTTGATGGGCCTTGCCAGCTCCTGGTTGGGAAATTCCTGGAGATTTGGAGCTGGTTGCCTAGGGACACCAACATTTGGGGGAGGGGATGAGGTTGCAAGCTCTGGGTTGGGAAAAACCTGGAGATTTGGGGGGGGGGGAGGTAGAGCCTGAGAGAGGGTTAATTTGGGGAGCGGAGGGACTTCTGCATGGTAAAATACCATAGATTCCACCCTCCAAAGCAGCCATTTTCTCCAGGGAAACAGATGTCTGTAGTCTGGCGATCAGTTGTAAAAATGGAAGGCTGGCAACCCTAGGAGGGGTGGAACTTCTGTGGGGCCTAACATCCTAGAGCCTGCCATCCATACCTGCCATTTACTCCTGGGGAACTGATCTTGGAAGAGATCAGTTGTAATTCTGGGAGATCTTCAGGTCTCACATGGAAGGCGGCAACCATAGTCCCAACTTGCTAATTATAATTCACAAGTAATGCTACAGCAGCCAGGCCCGTTTGTTAAAATGCTTATAAAACAGAGGTCTGATACTTATAGCAATATGGGACACCTAGGCAAGGGGTCTTCAGGTGATCTTCTTAGGGTTGTCATTGCCAGCTCCGTCTTGGGGACATGCTAGAGCTTTGGGGGCAGGCCTAGGAAGGGCAGAATTTGGGGAGGGAGCTCATCAGGAATGCGATGCACTCTAGGACAGGGATGTCAAATATGCAGCCCGGGGGCCGAATTAGGCCCCCGGAGGGTTCCTATCAGGCCCCCGAGCAACTGGCTGTCATATGCTTACTTTTCCCTCTCTCTCTCTGCCTTCTGCATCACAGCTTGTTTTGCAAGGCTTGTTCAACCACACAGGAGCTATGGAGCAAAACCTCTATTTTCTCCATTGGCTAAGGCTCCTTCCTTGGGGAGAAAGGGGGGGAGGGAGAGCTTGCTTTGCCAGACTCTCTCTACTGAGCCAAGTCTTTCTTCCTTCTCTTGGCTGAGGCTCCTCCTGGTCCCCTGGGGAAGGAAGGAAAGAGCCAGAGCTTCCTTCGCCCAGTTCTCTGGATCTCATGGGAGAAATATAAAGAAAGCACCTTTAAGACCAACAAGTACTAATGTTTTAAGCATGTTTTGTTTTATTTTTTTTTAAAAAATCTTTAACTGCGTTTGTGTCCTTTATAAAGTTTGTATCTCTGCTACCCAATCTTAAATAGGAACATGTCCGGCCTGGCCCGACATGGCTCAGCCTGACAAAGTCTCATTTGTGTCAGATCCGACCTTCATAACAAATGAGTTTGACACCCCTGCTCTAGGACTTCTTTGTCCTAGACCCCGTGGTATACTATAGAATCCACTCTCCAAGGCTCCCATTGCCTCCAAGGAAGAACTGATCTCTGTAGTCTGGAGATGAGCTGTAATTCAAGAAGAACTTAAAGTCTCACCTTGAGGCTGGTATCCCTGTTCCTCTAAGCTCTTAATGCCAAAGGTGATCTCAATAGGGAGGGATTGTGCTGCTTTGCTGGCGGGAAGTCCTTGGTTTAATGCCTGGCAATTCTAAATAATCCCTAGGTTAGCCTGATCTACTCAGATCTCAGAAGCTAAGCAGGGTCAGCCGTGGCTAGTATTTGGATGGGAGACCACGAAGGAAGTCCGGGGTAGCTACACAGGGGCAGGCAACAGTAAACCACTTCTGAACGTCTCCTGCTTTGAAAACTCTACATGGTTGCCATAGGTCAGCTGTGACTTGATGGCACAGAAAAAACCCTGCAAATAAAAAAATGTTAAGAAGCCAGCACCTGGTTGATGTTCAGCTAGGATTGCCAGCCTCCAGGTGGGGCCTGGGGATCTCCTGTTTTTACAACTGATCTCCAGCTGGCAGAGATCAGCTCCCCTGGAGGAAATGGCTGCTTTGAAGGGTGGACTCCATGGCGTTGTACCATGCTGAGGCCCCTCTCCAAACCTTGCCCTGTCCCGGATCCAATCCCAGAGTCTCCAGGTATTTTCCAACACTGACCTGGCAGTCCTATGTTCAACCCTCTGCATTGTTTACCTCCCTATACACCCTAGTTTGTGACATTTCTGGGCAAAACTCAAAAGCACACAAAGCAAGCACAATGACATCAGCTGTAACTGGCAACAGCCCGTCTTTCTTAATTTTGTTAAACTAATTTAACTCTTTACAGGAGTTAAATGCTTCCTTTTTACTGAAGCTCTGGTTGTTACCAACCGCTTTATTGATAAGTTCTAATTCAGCAATTTCACACTGTACTGTCCTCTGAAATTCTTCCATGCTGACCTTTCAGGGGTGGGGAACAGTGGCTCTCCAGATTTTTTTTTGCCTACAACTGCCATCAGACCCAGCCAGCATGGCCAATGGCTGGGGTTGATGGGAGCTGTAGGCAAAAAACATCTGGAGAGCCACTGTTCCCCACCCCTGCCTTAGATCAACAGCATCTTTGTAGATTAAAACATAGGGTTGCCAGGCCCGAGCAGCTGGTGGGGGAAGGGGCTACACTTACTGGAAGCCAGGAGGAATACCTAGCATTTCCATGACGTACCTATGTGACCTGGCTGGAAATGACATAGGCACTTTGGGGATGTGGGGAGATGTGATGCTCTGGTTTTGGAGCAAAGCTCTATGGTAGAATTAGCTTCTACCATAGAGTTTTTGCCCCAAAACCAGAGCATCATCTCTGACTTGTCTGTGTCACTTTTGGATCACATAGGCACCTTGCAGAAATGCTGGATGTTCCTCCCTTTTTTTTGGGGGGGGGGAGAATTCCCCACTGGCCAGTTGACTGGTGGCAGAGAGTTGGGGCTTGGCAGCGGGGTCTGACATCCTTATCTCCTGGGTTTCTTGTCAAGTTTGGGTAATTTTATTCTTTGGTGTGCAGATTGATCTGTCATTCAGTGTTCTTCACGGTTTCTTGTTCCTCCCTATCAGAAGCAAAGGCAGTGGGTTATATAATGGAGTGAAGCATAATTTATACCAACAGCAGAATTTAATCGATTCATAGAATCATAGTGTTGGAAGGGAGCCCTAGGGTCATCTAGTCTCAACTCCTTGCACAATGCAGGGAATTCATAAGTTCTTCCCTCTAACTTCACAGGATCTTCATTGCTGTCAGATGGCCATCTAGCCTCTGTTTAAAAACCTCCCAAGGAAGGAGAGTCCATCACTTCCTGAGGAAGCCCGTTCCACTGAGGAACTGCTCTGTCAGGAAGTTCCTCCTAATGTTGAGCCGGAAACTCTTTTGATTTGATTTCAACCCATTTGGTTCTGGTCCTACCTTCTGGGGCCACAGAAAACAATTCCACATCATCCTCTATATGACAGCCCTTCAAATACTTGAAGATAGTGATCATATCACCTCTCAGCTGCCACCTCTCCAGGCTAAACATACCCAGCTCCTTCAACCTTTCCTCATAGGACTTGAGAAACTCTTGCCGGCTCTTAGTAATCACAGCCATCTTTTCTAAATATTCAAGGACTGACTGATGACTTGTTCTAAAACTTTTCAAGGTATGGACGTCAAATTGATGGGTTAGTAGTTATCTGGATCCTCCCTTTCCCCCTTCTTGAAGATGGGGACAACATTTGCCTGGCTTCAGCCTTCGGATACCTTACCTGTTATCCAAGAATTCTCAGAAATAATTGCCAGAAGCCCAGAAATTACATCCATAGGTTCTTTGTTTTCTTTGCTCAGAAAAAAACCAAAACTGGCAAACTTTGCTTTATTGCAGTGATTCCCAACGTGGTTACTGTGGGCACTCTGGCATCCAGCAACACCTTTCCTGGAGCCTATTCCAAGTGATTTTTAGAAGGTAGAGGGGAAGGCCAGTCAAGGCTTCTGATTGGCCATTGGATATCTGATTGGCAGGGCAGATATTTTAAGTTGCTTCAGCGTCAGCTGCCTCCACAGCACGAGGATCTTCACTACATGACTAAAGATAAGCTGTGTTTGTGGCAAATTTTTTTTTAAAAACAATACGCTCATTTCAAAAGCTATCCTGTCAAGCAGTGTTGGTGAGTTACTGTTAGAGTTATGCGTGATCTTGTTCCCTGACATAGTTTGGTTGGCTCTGCCTGTTGTGGTGGCCATTTTGTTCTTGGCTCCCCCTTCTGAGGCAGCCATTTTGTGGTTGCATCCACCCTCCTGTGTCAGAATTCCAAAGCTGTTTGTGGGCTTTAAAAGACTGGGGACCCTTGCTCTGTTGGCTGCTCATCCTCCAAGCCAAAATGGGAAAGTGAGGTTTAATGTGGGGTTCTGGTTCTGATTTGGAGGAAACCGTGAATTGGACAGGAGGAGGGTATGTGTGAATCTGTGGCTATGGCGGACCGTCCAAACAGAGTCTGTGTATCAGTTTCCTAACTTCCTTTGATTCCCCCCCTCCAAAAAAAAAAAAAAAATCTGTGAGCACTGCTCCTAAGATTGTCTTAGAAAAAACCACCTGGATAAACAAGTCCCAACGTAATCCATATATATATTTTTCCCATGTGTAAGTTCTCATGGGAATAGCTCCAAACGTTATAGTTGGAGAAACAGCCCCAAAGCTATGTCTTGTTTCTCTACACCCCACCCCCCCCCGCAAGCCAGTGAAAATTTTGGCACAGGCTTCGTTTGCAACGCTGGAAACTGTCCAAGGCACAAAGGTTAACACCCTGATTCTTACCTAGCAATCTTTCAAGGATGATTTAACACCCTGCGCGAGCCGCCTTATAATAGCTTCTTGAGCCAAGTATTTGCTCAGTAACCCACCCTGCCTTGGCACGAAGGAAAAGGCTTTGAGCCACAGAGTGCTGAAATGGGCGTCGTAATATCATTTCCCAGAGCTCGAAAGATACCGTGTAAACACGGGGTGCCCTTGCACGAACAATTGAGACGAGCAGCGGCGGATTATGCCTTTTGGATCCAGATTCCTAAGTGTTGTAAAGCATGTAATATTAAAGCCTGTGACAAGCTGTTTGCAGATCGACAACATCAGTGTGGCTCGCATCGCCTTTGGAACTTGCGGGAAGGCGGAGCCTGAAAGTAGCTCTCTGGGCGTCACAGGCTTCTCATACCCGTTTGAGGGTTGCTGACCCAGCAGGTGTTCCCAATCTGGCTGATTTCTTTTGACTCTTCCATGTCACATCTCAAGACTGCTGCTGTTTTGTTCTTGGCTGTTTCCTCTGTGCCTTCAACAGCTGCACAGCAAGCTGTACTCTGTAGACAGAAGCTTTCCTTCCAGCATTGAATCTCTTTGGTGAGAAAAAAAAGCATCCAGTGTCACTTCCTGCAGGAGGGAAGGGGCCACGGTATAGCCCAGTCTCATCAGTTCTCAAAAGGGCCGGGTCTCGGACGGGAAGCCACCAAGGAAAGCTCTGCAGAGGAAGGCAGTGGAAAACCTCTGCTTCTCACTTGCCTTGACAAGCCCCTCGCTGGCGTCACCATAAGTCAAGTGCAACTTGATGGAATTTACACACACAATGTTAAGGGCAGAGGGAAGGTGGAAATGTGTAGCTCCATCTCATCAGATCTCAGAAGCTAAGCAAAGTCAGTAGTTGGATGGGAGACCACCCAGGAAGGCTCTGCAGAGGAAGGCCATGGCAAACCACCTCTGCTTCTCCCTTGCCTTGCTCTGACAAGCTGCAGATTGACAACATCACTGTGCCTTGCGTTGCCTTTGGACCTTGTGGCGTGGGCGAGTCCTGAAAGTAGCTCTTTGGTCGTGGGCTTCTCATACCAGTTTGTGGGTTGCTGGGGTCACCATAAATTGCTTGCAACTCGGCAGCACTTTCTGCCTCTACCGGCAGCTGTTTCAAAGTGCCTAAGCAAATCTGTCTGTAAAAAGGTTGACACTGATTTAACCTCCTGTGCTCTGATCCATTCGTGGCCCAGAACAGGTATAACCATGGTCCGTGCAAGCTGTGGTTTGGTGTCCATGGCTTCAGGGTAATAATGGCTTCACTTGCTGAGCTAAGCCCTGTCTCTGGAGGGAACATGCAGGCAGATAGCAGTGAGGCCTGCTTGTTACCCCGCAGAACGGGAGAATGTTTTTAACCGAAGAGGATCTCTGGAACGCTTAACCATGGTTATAGACAACCCGCCTTGGTTTAGTGCTGTGTCTGCATCCAGTGCTATTTTTATAAGAAAAGAGCAGCAGGAACTCATTTGCATGTTAGGCCACACTCCCTGATGTCACAATTGTTTTGCACAGGGCTTTTGTGTAGGAAAAGCCCAACAGGAACTCATTTGCATACTAAGCCACACACCCCTGACACCAAGCCAGCCAGAATTGCGTTCCTGTGTGTTCCTGCTCAAAAAAAAGAAAGAAAGAAAAAAGCCCCGTCTGCACCCATGCTTGCTTTGTTTCAGGCTGATTTTGGTAATGCAAAATGGAAATAAGGGATCCTTGTCAAAGGAAGGCCTGGGATTGTGTCTACTTAGAGAACACCTTCTTCTGCATAAGGGTAAAGCTTGCTTTCTTATGTGAGGCCCCTGAATGGGTTTCCCAGATCTCAAGCATTTGAAGGTTTTGTAGCTGCCTTATTATGGTTCCCAGGGGAAAGAGAGAGGAACGAAGGGGAAAAGCTGTTTTTTGCTTGGCTTGAAAAGTTTTGCCACCCTACAGCAACTCACAGGTATTTAAAGGTACACTGCCTCTGAACATGGAGGTTCTAATTCAGTCATCGTAGCTTTTAGCCATTTCTAGACTTCTCCTTTATGAATTTTCTACCCCTGCCCTTCCCAATGGGTGCCTGAAGCAGCTCTTCTCTATTTTATCCTCACCATACCCCTGTGAGGTAGGTTAGGCTGAGAGCGTGTGACTGGCCCAGGATCACCCAGCGAGCTTCCGTGGCAAAATGCAGGATGCAAACTTTGTCTCCCAGCCCCTAGTCTGATACGTTAACCACTATACCGCTGTATCACCCTGGTTCTGGCTAGTTCTGTTTCCTGTGGCAGTGAGTTCCACAAGATGTTATGTGCAGGGATATTTCTGTTTATCGGCCCTGGTCCAACATTGCAACAAACTTCTGAATGCACAGAGAACCCCCGTGAACAAGATGTACAACTTCCGCCTGCAGAGGGTGGGTGAGGAAAAAGTCAAGTTGCTCCAAGGCAAGTGTTTATCTGCTGCTTTATTTCATTTCACCACCAGATGGCACTGTTGATCTTTGGAACAAAGTGGTTCCTTTCCCCCCCCCCCCCCGCATGCACCTCCTCCCGCTGAAGGTTTGGCACAGACAGATAACTTGGCGATTTCAGTACAGTGCTTTGTGCTTGCTGCTGTTATCTCCGGCTTCCCCCTCTTCTCCCAATCTTCCCCACCGTGCTCTTGTAAACTCTTTGTAAGGCCCTCAGGCTGCTTTACAGATAAAACGTGGAAAGGCGGCGGGGAAGGAAAAAGAAGGGGGAAAGCTGCTTCCCACTTTCTCCAGTGGCTTTCATTATCACACGTTTCTAACAACTACAGATTTTTGCCTTTTTTTTTCAAATTGGATTTTACCCGATTGCGAAATAAAGCTGCAGCCTCTGGACTGACAACCGGACGGAATGTGTGTGCTAATTGCGTGGCACAACATGCAGTCCTGCATGTTTGAAACGAGCACAAAAGGAATGCAGAGAAGGCCTGCCTGGGATGTGAGCAACTGGCTGGAGTGAAACTGCAGAGTTTTTGGAATTAATAGAGAGAGAGCCTCACCATCCAGGAGCCAGCGGTAGCCGCCTAGAGGGACCCTGTGTCTAGACTGCAACCAGAAACCAAAGGACTTTTTCTTTCCAGGCAAGGCTGCCTTGTGAGTAGAACTGTCAGGGCCTAAAAAAATAGAAACATTATCTGCACCACTACCTACTTATGGAGAAAACCCAGAAGTGATGTAGGGGAGCTCTAGGAATCACTGGAAATTCTATGGTTTTATACCATTGAGTTCCCAGGAACTCCTAGAGCCACCCTACATCACTTCCGGGTTTATCTTGGTTGGGCGTGGCATACCAGTAGGTCATGCCTCCTAATGTCTCCATCTCCATTCTCCCTGTGAGGTGGGTAATTCCTGAAGAAGGAGGGAGGTCAGGGGGAATGTGATGTCATAGAATCTGTCCTCTGAAGTTGGAAGGATGCCACCTCAAACTCTTTGGAAGACAGGCAATTTGTCTGATGGTGTCTGGAGAAAATGAGTCCATTGTCCAAGACAGACAGGCAGTGAAGAAGAGCTTGTGTAACACTTCTGGAAGGGAACTCCGGGTGCCTCTTAAACTGAGGAAGAGTTGGTTTTTATACCTCACTTCTCTCTACCCTAAAACATCTCAGTGGCTTAGAATCTCCCTCCTTTCCTCAAGTAGAAGATATTGGATTTATACCCCACCCTTCAACTGGAGTCTCAGAGTGGCTTACAATCTCCTTCCCTTCCTGTCCCCAGAACAGACACCCTGTGAGACAGGTGGGGCTGAGAGAGCTCTGAGAGAACTGTGATCGACCCAAAGTCACCCAGCAGCTGCACGTGGAGGAGTGGAGAATCAAACCCAGTTCTCCAGATTTGAGTCTGCCGCTCTTAACCGCTACACCATGGCTCCTCTTCCTCATGCGTTGCACATGCAAAAGAGTTCATGATGTGCCATTCCACTGTGTCAACCAACGATGTTGTTATCTTCGGTGTAGCTCTTTTATTTCTTGAAATCTGCTGCTTTTCTTGGGTGGTCTTCCTCGGGCATTTGAAATAATAGCTTTCATATGCCTTCAGCCTTGACCTGGATGGCCCAGGCGAGCTTGATCTTGTCTCATCTGGGAAGCTCAGCGGGGTTGACTCTGGTTAATAATTGGATGGGAGACCACCAAAGAAGTCGAAGGGTTGCTACACAGAGGCAAGCAATGGCAAACCACCTCCAGTTGTCTCATGCCTTGAAATCCCTGCGGAGCCATCATATGTCGACTGCCACTTGATGCCGCCAATATTCCCTCTCCTCTTTGTTTTTGCCAGAAGGGCTGGTGCCCTCCACCCAAGTAATGCACTTTTGACAATTGCCTCCACTTTCGACATTACCACTTTCGACGTCACCATTTGACATTGCCTCCACCCAAGTTATAATATAGTGGGTTCAACGCATGGAGGAGAGACGAGGCATCAGTGATCGAAGCAAAGCTCTTTTATTAAGTACAGCATGGCAGTTACTGAACTCAAGACTGAGGAACTGGGTCAACAGGGCCAACTACGGTATATACACTTCAGGGTTCCCACGCTAGGACGCCATTGGATCATTCAAACCAGCAGGGAGCCCGTGATTGGAGCAGGACAGCAGGGATTTGGATCCTACTGTCCATTGTTCCTGAGTCCCCAAGCTCAGTCCTACAGGCTCCAATGAGCCAGGCAGGAACTTCTTAATACATACTATTACTCTGCATACACAACACAAGTAATGCAACAGGATGACTGCACATGGCATCTCTCTGGGCCTCTCTGTTTTGCACAGTAGCCCGAAGGATGGTCCCCAGAGAAGCCAAGGCCCTTGTCCCCAGGTCTGAATGCAAGAATCTTGCAGCCTGATTGCATGGCGTGTGCATTCCTTCTCTCTGCTGATCTGGAGACTTTTTTTTCTGCTTGTTACCTGGCAAACATATGTGCAGTTCGCACCTCCAGCCCTTCTTTTAACATTCCTGAACTCCAGATTTCATCTACTCATTGAACATCTGGATTGTGAATTACTCTTCCCTCCCCTCCAATGAAGTAGCTTGCAATTTCATTCCCCTCCAACTTGAATCTAATTCCGTTCCTGCTCTAATGTATAGCTCCCTCGGCCTCCAAGGTGTTCTTTCTCCGGTGTGTTCATCATCTCCCAATTTAGTATAATCTGCAGATTTCATCAGCCTCCTGGCTTTACCCCCTAGCACTGAAATGTGGTTAGAAAATAACACTTCAGCAAATCCTGGGCCTTCTGCATTGTGCTTCCACGGTGTGGTGTGTTTACTATTATTGAAGGTTTCCATTTGCCCCGTATTCCCCCTCTGCCCCGAATTTTTCAGCCCTGTGTAGCAAACCAATAACATGGCAGCCCCTGGGCTGAACGGAAGCTATTCAGATCCAACAGGAAGTGAATTGGCCTGAGCAGGAAGGGACTCAGTTTTGCAGTGCACAGATTAGGGTTGCCATCTCTGGGCTAGGAAAAACCTGGAGATTTGGGGGCTGGGGGTGGGGCCTGCAGAGGGCACAGTTTAAGGAGAGGAAGGACCTCAGAGTATAATCCCATTGGGTCTCCATTCCAAAACCACAGTCCCGCCCCTCCCCCCCAGGTGGATTCATTCTGTTACCAGGAGATCAGTTGTAATAGTGGGAAATCTCTAGCCACCACCTGAAGGTTAACAAAGCCAGAGGGCCACGGTGTGTAAGGAAATCTAAAGCAATTGAAATACCATGTATAGCCAGGTTCAAAACTCATATAATTGTATATAAACACTTACAATCAGGGCTTTTTGTAGCAGGAACTTTTTTGCATATTAGGCAGGCCTCGGATTCAGCAGGACCTCACAGGAGTGCAGTTCCTGAACCTTTCTGAGAGTTCCACCTCCTCCTTCCCACCTTGTCCATTGCAGCTGCATAACAATCCCTGGATGAGCTCTACCACCTATTTTTCTACAAAGCCCCTGATATTAGGCCACACACCCCTGATGTAGCCATTCCTGTTGGGTTTTCTGATGCAATTTCACTTCCTGTTGTCATGAGTTACGGTAATTAAATGAATGTATATGCATGCTGATGTTTAGCCAGTAAGAGGTATAGCCAATGAGAATGTTTGCACGTACTTCCTGCTCAGGCTAGGTGTCAATATGTATAGTGACCATTGAAGGAAAGCCCTAATAGGCTAATCCATATATTTGGGAGGTGGTCTGGGGGAAACCATTTCGTCAGTTTTTATTGCCCTTTGTGTAAAGCCCTCAGATCTCCATTCAGTTAGAGTTTGGACTCCTGAGAGTCGAGATGTAGTCTAGAGAGGATACTGAATCCTTCTTTTGTTTTCTAGAAATCCCAGTAACCCTTTTCCTCATAGTAAAAGTAAACTACTTTATTCTTAAGCTAAACCGTCTGCCTGGTTGTTTATGTGTGGTTCTCTCCACACAACTCTGCTAAAGTATCTCTAAACCCTAACAATTCCTCCAAGAGCCAGTTTGGTGTAGTGGTTAAGCGTGCGGACTCTTAACTGGGAGAATTGGGTTTGATTCCCCACTCCTCCACTTACAGCTGCTGGAATGGCCGTGGGTTAGCCATAGCTATCACAGGAGTTGTCCTTGAAAGGACAGCTGCTGTGAGAGCACTTTCAGCCCCACCCACCTCACAGGGTGTCTGTTGTGGGAGGAAAAGATATAGGAGATTATAAACCGCTCTGAGTCTCTGATCAGAGAGAAGGGCGGGATATAAATCTGCAATATTCTTCTTCTTACAGAGCTCTTCTTACAGGGCCTACTATAAGCCCCAGGAAGATTGGCTACATCAGGGGTGTGTGACCTAACATGCAAAGGAGTTCCTGCTACAAAAAAGTCCTGCTTATAATCAATAAGGAATGCTAGTATTTCCAAAAATTGAAATGTATATTGTTTAACGAACAAGCTCTATATGTGTATTTGAGCAGCTAAAGAAAGTCTACAAGAAGTTAACAGTGAATTTCTGTAGGTTTAGCACCATGTACATATGTCTGATTGGTGATTCCCTCAGCTTTGTAAATGATGTTAACTTCATGATACTTTTTGGAGTTGTAACCTTTGACATCTGTAGCTGGAAGCCCTGAAGAAGACGCATGAAACGTGATATGTTTTCCCCCATTCCTCGTAGTCTTTCCAGCCACAGTTTGTCTCAATGTCATGTGAAGTCCTGGACTCTGGCGGGTGAATCTGGAAGACGGCAGGGTTTGGGAAGGGGTCTCAGCAGGGCACAGTGCCCTAGAGTCCATCTATTAGAGAGCCAGTTTGCCGTAGTAGTCAAGAGTTCGGACATAACTCTTGTCAGATCACTTTCTGTCAGAGCTCTCTCAGCCCCACCTACCTCCCAGGGTGTCTGTTGTGGGGAGGGGCAGGGAAAGGAGGTGGTAAGCCGCTCTGAGCCACCACCGCCTCCTCCATGCAGCCATTTTCTCCAAGAGATGTTCTCTGTCAGCTGGAGATTTGTTGTAAAAGCAGGAGATCTCCAGGCCTCACCTGGAGGATGGCAACCCTACAGCCCCACCTCTTTTTGCACAAAGGAACACATTCTGACAGGTGAGCCCCACCTGCCCTCCGAGGCGGAACATCCCAGATGCAGGTGTGCTGCTGGCAGCGTCCTCTGGTGTCTCTGCCTCCTCCCTCCTTTTGCATTCTGCACCTGCAGCGTGGCTTGCACCACCAGGAGAATTTGGAGCATCTTGCAACCCTCCCGACATCCATCACGGCTCTGATAAGAAGCAGGAAGGGATGATCCAAGGAATCTGTCTGTTACAAAACCAAGTGAGACCGAAGATAAGGGAGAGCGGCTCCCTGGCACATAATTAGTTTAAATGAAGGCCTGTTGGAGTACTGTGTTGTGAGTCTCTGTGTGTGTGTGCTGTTTGCTTTGTGCACTAAACAGCTCCAGCGTGAACACCCCACTGGGTACCACGGCAAATGTAATTCCCCATGATGCCGTGGCAGGATGATAGAGATTGTCAGGCGGGGGTGGGGAAGGGGTGGAGGGAAGCAGGCTGCTCTCCTGTTATTCGCCCCGGCAGGCACAAAGCCTGTCTTCCCTGCCTGCTTTCCCTGTCAACACAAATTTAAAAATCTCATCCAGCGACGCTTCCAGGCAAGCTGACGACTCTCTCAAAGTCACCTTCCTCCCGTTCTCTGTAAATGACGTGCCTGTCTCTCTGCCACTTATGAGGGGATGGGAGAAGGGCCGTCGGGCGCATGGCTGCCATCTCTCTCTCTCTGCATTTCGTCTAGAGTTGCCAGGCCGAATTCAAGAAATATTTGGGGACTCTGGGGGTGGAGCCAGGAGACTTTGGGGGTGGAGCCAGGAACAAGGTTGTGACAAGCATAATTGAACTCCAAAGGGAGTTCTGGCCATCACATTTAAAGGGATCACACACCTTTTAAATGCCTTCCCTCCAATGGAAATAATGAAGGATAGGGGCACCTTCTTTTGGGGTTCATAAAACTGGACCCCCAATCCTTTTTGAAACTTGGTGGATGTTTTGAGGAAAGGCATCAGAGGCTATGCTGCAAATATGGTGACTCTGCCTTAAAAGAAAGGCCCCCTTCCAAGCCCCAGATACCTACAGATTAATTCTCCATTATACCCTAAGGGAATTGGTCTCCATAGAGAATAATGGAGTGCCCAGTAGATATTTTCCTCTCCCTGCTTTCTGATGACCCTGAAGTGGGGGGAGGGCCTCTAAACCACGGGATCCCCTGCCCTCACCTGCAGATTGTGCAACCAACAAAGAGCAACGCATATAATAGAGCAGGGGAAAAGCTTACGTAAACCTCCGTGAAGACCAGCCTCCAATAGTATACAAAATTTTACTACAAACTTATATTGTTCCAAATCATTTTTCTGCTAAACAATACGATGCTACAAACAATGCCACAAGGAGTGCCTAACCCCCTCACCCAAAGTCACTCAGAAACAAATGTCTGTAGATTCTTGTTGGATGGGTGCAGATGGCCATTCCAATGGTAAAGTTCTTCATGGAGAACCATGCTCCAGATGACTTCTTCAGTACAGCAAGGCACCAAGAGTGATACGCGATGCGGTCATACTTTCACGTTTCGCATTTGCTTCTACGCGCTGTATATAAGACATAAATCATAAACCATACATAGCATACTTAGCATAACTTTGGATAACTTAAAAACGCACAAAACCATACCTTCCAAAAGACATGTTACAATTCAAATGTTGGTGCTTATGGTCACTTCCATTCACTATGGTCAGTTTCCTAGCTTGTTTCAAACCTACATTCACTTATAAATCTACAGGTGTATGCAATCTTAATGTTCCCTAAAGTTACTGCATCACAAGTTACAGTGTTTCTTATCCTGAATTTACATGGAAACAGAAGGTCAATCCTTATAGATAACAAGACAGATCCCACTTATTATTTAAACCTCTCAGTGTACACAACAAAAATATCAGTCGCTTTTCACGTCTTAACAGCCATTTGGTTACATTGACCCTACCCTGTAGTTTTGGGGAGAACTGCTTTACCACAAAAAACCTTAGGGTATTTGGGTTGTGTTTAAAGTCCCTAAAGTGCTCCACGAGAGGAGCATCAGTCACAAGATTTTTAATATGAGATTCATGCTCAAGAACGCGTGTACGAATTACACGTGCTACCCGAATAGATAACAGGATGCATAATAGGATTTAGATACATTGTCTGGTTGAGCAGGTCGTAGTATCTCTTAAAACAACTCTAAAACCGGTCTCTGGATGAATAAATTCCCTAAGTTTCAATGACAGAACCAGTGGAACACATTCCGCATTTATGGTGTCCGCCATTGTTGCTTACAGCCACAGCAGGTTTAGGAAAATCGGACCTGAAAAGAACGTCCCCTAGATTCTTAGTTCTCCTTTAGCTTATTTTCAGGAACCTCTGGCACCCCGGCAAGTCCTGGACTAAAAACCAGGTTTTCCTCAAAATATTTTGAACGGGATATGACAGAGTAGAGTACTGAAAGGCACATGCGAGTCTGTCCTCCGACCCTGTCAAGCATCCGTGGGACTAGAAGACCTAAAAGGATGTATTTTTAAAGAAAAAATGTACATATTTTAATGTATATTTGTAGTCTGCCTTTCCCACTTGCTCAGGGGCAAGGTCCATACAATGCGATGTAGCAGCTGGGAGGGAATAAAGCAATTTCAGAGGTGGGGTTATCAGGAGCTAAGAGCACCTCCAGGAGATTCCTCTTGCCCCAAAGCAGTAAAGCAGTTGGAAGTCAAAGGTTGCTTTACCCAAAGAGTAGCCATATCCTGGATGGGAAGCCTTAGGTGTGCAGGGTTTGAGGTGGGACCTCAGGGGAGTACAATGCCATCAAGTCCATCCTCCAAAGCAGCCGTTTTTTCCAGGGAGAGAGAACTCTGTCATCTGGAGGCCAGTTAGAATTCTGGGTGATCCTCAGACCCCACTTGGAGTCTGGCAGATTTGCTGTGCCCCGTCTCACAGATTGGAGTGGAGGTTTCTCAGAGCATCCACATGACGTCTTCCCAGTGTTCCTCTGTGGAGTGCGTGGCCACCAGTGGGAGGGCTGTGGATGGGGGTACACGGTGGGGGGTGATGCCAGCTGTGGGGTCAAGTCACTTCTGGTAAAAGGGAAGTGACGTAAGTAGTTCTAGGAATTGCTGGAAACTCTATGGTTTTACCATAGAGACACATAGGAAATGACATGATGCCACAGCCAGGGTTGGGTCTCCCCCCCCCCCGGCCAAACTACTGCTCAATGTGGGAGTGGGAATTCCCTGTCTCAGCTGGGAGCTCAGCAGTCTTGCCTCAGGCTTGCCACTAAGATTAATTTTGCTTTCTTGCGTAAGTGGAATGCTGAAATGGAAGGGTGTGTGTGAATTTGCAAAATGTCAGTCTCTCACAGCCCGAAGCAGTGCAATCACTAGAGATGCCAGCCTCCACGTGGGACCCCCCTGAATTACAGTTTATCTCCAGATTACAGAGTTCAGTTCCCCTGGAGAAAATGGATGCTTTGTAGGATAGGGCATTGGACCCCACTGAAGTTCCTGTCCTTCCTGGGCTCCTCCCCCAGAACTCCAGGAGTTCCCCAACCTGGAGATGGCAACCCTACACCCATCCCTTCACCAGCAGCCAGGGGGACCTGCCAACACTTCCAGTCACTGAATAGGATTCTCTATATGAGCATAAAGCAGTCCCCCCCCCCCGCCCACCCACACACCCTGCTTGTGTGCTGGTCTATTCAGAGGGGCAAAGAATTACAAGGAGCGTTGGGTCCCTTCCACTGTGATAACAAGGAATGCTACCCATCCCAGTTTCCAGTTTTTTCCTCTGGTCTCTCCCTAGGAAGCTACAGTCCAAAGGTAACTAGAGTGGAGACATTCTACAGCCTTTCCCAGGGCTTTTTTTTTTTTGAGCAGGAACTCAGAGGAACGCAGTTCTGGCTGCCTTGGTGTCGGGTGTGGCCTAATATGCAAATGAATCCCTGCTGGGCTTTTTCTACAAAAGAAGCCCTGGCCTTTCTGAGACATTAGCCAATCTGGGTTTTTGGGGGGAAGGAGGCAGAAAAAGCCGAAAACATCCACCAGGAAGCATCTTCTGATTTAATTGTCTACTGTTCGTAGTGCCTTAGCTCTCCCCAGTGCGCCAAGCAGCACATGGCAATAGCAAGCCGCATGCATGCCCTTTCTGGAATTAACTAATGGAAGATGACACAGGAGGGAAAGACCTTTTTTATTATTTTTATTTTTTTAAAGCAAGATTAAGGAGCCTCTTGGGGGCAGGAGGAATCCCCTGGAGGTGCTGTTAGCCACACCTTTGAAATTGCTTTATTGTCTTAATAATGTGGCAGTGAAAGGAGAATGCATCTGTGGTGGGGGGTACACAGCCCATCTATTATTTATGCCGGTAAAAGATGAAAGTTGGCAATTAGAATCTTTTAAAAGCCGAGGGTCAGCAGAACTGCCTGCCAGGGAGTTGCTCCATTTTTATAGTATCCATCAATGGAGAGGGGTGTACCCCCCCCCCAAACTTGGTCCAGCTAGCTTGAAGGTAGAATTTGCATCCTGTGTGACTGTGGGAAAGTGGAAAGGATGGAAATGCGCATTAGTTGTAGGCAGGACTTTTTTTTGTAGCAGGAACTGCTTTGCATATTAGGCCACACACCCCTGATGTAGCCAATCCACCTGGAGCTCACAGTAGGCCTTGTATTAAGAGCCCTGTAAGCTCTTGGAGGATTAGCTACATCAGGGGTGTGTGGCCTAATATGCAAAGCAGTTCCTGCTACAAAAAAAGGCCCTGGTTGTAGGGGAGGCAGCTATCCCTTGTTCTAACCAGCTGCTTCTGCTCCATTACATTCAACGGTGTTGGAAAGCAAGATCCCCTCCTCTGATGAAGCGTGCTTAGAGAGCATACGAAAGCTTACGTTCTAAATAAAACTTGGTTGGTCTTAAAGGTGCCAATTTACTCCTGCTTTATGCACGCTTCAGACATTATAGAGTTAGCGGTTGTTTATCAGAAAAGACATGATATACTGTAGCTTAGATCCAATTAGGAACTCTCTCTTCTAAGCCGGGAAAGATATAAACACTGTATTGGTCAGTTGACACCTTGTGTGAGAGAAGCCGAATTGCCTGTCTTCCTGTCCCAAATGCTCTCTGAGTACAAGAAGCCAGGAGACAAAGTGTCACAAACTAGCCATGAAATAGTTAGGATGCAGATGTAGCATGCAGAAAGCAATGTTTATTTCTTTTTACTCCCAAGTACCTTTTCCTAATGTTTTATGCTAGTAAATTTTATTTCTTATGATAAGCAACAGCCTTTGATTCCTTTACGCAAACTCCTTGCCTCTCATTCAAATTAATATCCCAACAAACGGAGTTGTTTCTTCCCTCTCTTCACCTCACAGGCTTCTGTACTCCTGTTAGAAGGCTGTTGTGTTTAGCAGAGTAACAGCAGAGAAAACTACAGAATAGCCAGGCACACGGTTTAGCTTTAAAACAAAGTAAGTTTATTTTACTAGTGAGGAAAGGGAATGACTGGAATTTCTAAGAAAACAACAAAGGATTCATTATCTTATCTGAGTCCTTAACTATATGTTGACTCTCCAGTCTTAACTGCAACTGCATGGAGATCTGAGGACTTAAGACAAAGGGCAATAAATGTAACCTAATGCTTTCCCTCAGACCACCACCCAAATATATTGATTAGCCAATTAGGGCTTTTCCTTACAGGTCACTATGCATATTGACACCTGGCCTCTGGCGGGAAGTACGTGCAGTGCAGACATTCTCATTGGTCCCACCACTGACTGGCTAAACAACATGCACAAACAATTAACTCATGACGACAGGAAGTGAAATTGCCAAAAACCCAACAACCCCAGGATCACACTGTGGTACGTCTGCTGCAGATGGGCGCGTACTGCATGCTCTCTTGTTCTTCCAGCAGTGGTTGAGGGATCCTGCTAGTGTTAACCAACCATCATGTTGGGATTAGCGGTTAACAGCATATGTACCCTCCTAGTGCAGGGGTGCCCAAACTGTGGCTCTGGAGCCACATGTGGCTCTTTCACACACATTGTGTGGCTCTGGAAGCCCCCACTGCCCACCCAGCCAGCTTGAAGAAGGCATTTATCTCTTTAAATCACTTCTCCAAGTCAAACCAGCTGGTGGCTTGGACAATGCATTTAAAGTTGCTTTCTTTCCACTTCTCCCTGTTGGGATTTAGAAACAGTTTAGCAGAGTAGTGTGGTAAGAACCACGATAATAAACAGCCAGGCACACAGTTTAGCTTAAGAACAAAGTAGTTTACTTTTACTATGAGGAAAGGGTTACTGGGATTACTAGAAAACAAAGAAGGACTCAATATCCTATCTAGCTCTCTAAGCTACATCTCGACACTGAGATGTCCAAACTCTAACTGCAAGGAGATCTGAGGACTTACACAAAGGGCTGTAAAACTGACCAAATGGTTTCCCCCCCAGACCACCTCCCAAATATATGGATTAACCAATTAGGGCATTGCTTCAATGGTCACTTTACAGTTTGACACCTAGCCTGAGCGGGAAATACGTGCACACATTCTCATTGGCTCTATCTCTCACTGGCTAAGCATCAGCATGCATATACATTCATTTAGTTAACTCATGACAACAGGAAGTGAAATTGCAACAGAAAACCCAACAATCCCCTTCTCAAGTTCACGAACTGAAGTCATGAAGTTTCAGCTTCTCTCTCAGGTGCTCAAACTTCTTCTTGGTGAGCGGCTTGGTCAGGATGTCAGCAATCATTTCTTCTGAAGGACAAAACTTTACTTCAATCATTCCTTGTTGCTGCAACACCCTCACCTTGTGGTATCTTACAGAAATGTGCTTGGTCTTGCCTTTGACACTTTCACTCTTGATCAAACTTAGGCAAGGTGTGTTATCTTCAAACAGGGTTACTGGAATAGGCTCTTCTATTCCAAAGTCTCTCAGCAGGTGTAGAATCCATTCAAGCTCATTGCAGGCACCTGCTGCAGAATCAAACTCAGCTTCCGTTGAGGACATGGCTACTATACTCTGCTTGCGACTTGTCCAGCTGATCGGGTTGCTTCCGTAGAAAAACAGATGCCCACTAACTGATTTGCGTTCAGTAGTGTCTTCGGCCCAATCTGCATCCATGTATCCAACCAATCTTGGGTCGTCATCAGCTGCAATCTTCTGTTTCAGGTCAGCTGTCCCAATAAGATACTTAACAAGTCTCTTCACTGCTTTCCAATCATGGTGATTAGGTGAGCTTTTCTTTCTGCTCAAGATTCCAACGGCTGCACTTATGTCAGGTCGGGTGAGTTGAGCTAGATACTGAAGTTTCCCAATGGTCTCTCTGTACAGACGATTGTCCTTTAGAGGCACTCCATCTTCCAGCTTGAGGTAAGATGGGTCAAGTGGGAAACTTGCTCTCTTGACATCTTCCAGGCTCAGTGCCTTAGCAAGATTCAGGATTTTGGTTCTTTGACTCAGAAGAAAACTTCCATTCTCTGTTCTTTCTATCTGTACTCCAAGATAGTGGTTCAAAGTTCCAAAACGTTTTACTTCCACTTCTGCATTCAGCTTGTCAACTATCTCTTGCACATCAGATTCACATTGACAGCATAACAACAGTCCATCAGTTGACATCAGTACATACTGGCATTTATCATTCTTCAGTTTGAAGAACAGGCTGGGTTCTACTTTCCCTTGCTGGAACCCTTGCTTCTGCAGAAAAGCAGTTAGCACTTCACTCAGTCCTTTATCAGGTAAGTTTTCCTTGAGGTTTGCCTTTTCAGTCTCAAGGTGCTGCACATGCATTTCTTTCTGTGCTGCTATACTCAGTAGGATTCTGAGAGTGGCATACTTTACAATCAGCTCCCTTGGGATTTCCTCATTGTCTGAGGATTCTTCTGCAGTTTGCAGAACATTACAAAGTCCATATCTGGCAGGTGGTACACCCTTGTTGCTCCTCTGAGATTGCCTTACAGTACTGCCTGTCTCCCCTTCTGGCCCAGCTTGATCTGCCTCCCCTTCTGCTTCTGGGGTGCTTTCTGGCCTACCTTGAGGGTTGGCGCTACTGGCAGTCAGCCAATCGGCCATTTCAGTGAGGGACATTCCTGCATCAGCTTCCTGATCTTCCTGCACTGTGGGCTTCGCTGTCTCAGGTATCAGGGGTACACTGCTCTCATCAATATCCACAGCATTGCATTCCTTAGATAACAGAGTCTTTGCATTCATCACATCACCTTTTACAGTCTCTAGAGACTTCTCATTGTGCACTGGCTTTCTCTTGCTATAGGGTGGCGCTGTGCCTTTCCCTTTCTCACATGCATCACAAGCTTGCAACTTTTGGCCACATCCTGCAAACTTTTCTTTGCATGTGTTCAGTGACTTCTCAACAGATCTCACATTATAGATATGACCCACTTCTTCAGGATTCAGATAGTATGCACCTTCGAATCTTTCTGCTTCAAAAATCATGTCTCTCCCTGAGTGGGCAATGGTGCATTTTCTATCTTTAATCAAAAACGTATTTCCTTGATCTGTTAACTTCATTACAGAGATTAAATTCTGATCTGCTTGCTCAGAGTAAACACAGTCTTTCAGCAACACATCAACCAGCTCTCCATCCTTTGAGTAGAGTGAAAACTTAACGTCTCCAACCCCATTTGTTTGCAAAATATCACCATTTGCAAGCTTCAGAGATCTCTGCTCCCTTTCATCTAGATAAACAAACCATCTTCTCGATCTACATATATGCGTAGTCGATCCAGTGTCCAGCAAAAAGGCTTTCTTTGCATAGTCATTAGCCCTTAACATGAACGAAACTTCAGCACGTGGCTTTTCTTTTGTTAGTGAGCCTTTGGGCCCCTGCGGGGAAAGACTTCTCTCCCCTTTGTCTGAGAAGGCCGGGCCATTACCTTTAAATCTTCCTTGCTTTGATTTACAGAATCTGGCTAAGTGGCCTGGTCTGAAACATCGGTGACAGATTCTTTGATCCTTGCCCCCTTCTTCCTTCACAGCCAAGGCTTGCATTTGGCTTGACATTTTAGAGAGTTTCCGTTTAACACTCAAATCTCTCAAATATGCAATTGTGAAATCAATATCAATCTCTTCTCTGGATTCAACGGGCGCTAAAATACTCTCATAGGATTCTGGAAATGATGACACAATCACTGCCTGCAACTCTTCAGTGGAAACTGTTCCTCCTGCAGACCTTAATTCAGCTACAAGAGCCAGGATCCTATCTAGGTGATCTGAGATATCACCCCCTGGGGCAAGACTGAGGGAGTAGAGGCGTTTGCGCAGATACTGCCTCTGAATAAAGGTGCGTTGCCCGTACTTTGAATTCAGATTATTCCAAATCTCCTTTACATGGTCAAAATTAACAACAATGGCTGTTTCTTGAGATGAGACCGAACTCAGTATCAGGAGTTTAGCCTTGAGCTCGTCTGCCTCAAATTTCTCTCTTTGATCCTGAGATAAATCCTCTGGGATCACATAATCCAGCACATATTTTATCTTTTGTACCCCAAGAGCACACTCCACTCCCATTTTCCATAAAAGGAAGTTATCCCTGCTCAGTTTAGGGATGCTTAACTTGGGGGGATTTTCCATATTGCATACGACCTGCTCTGATGGCTGTAACGTCATACTTTCCTCAGTCGAAGATGCTCCGGCAGAACTTGCAGGCGCTTGCCTCACTCTGGGTCTTCTTCTCCAACGGGACATCAAAGAGAATCCGTTCCTTTGTTCCCAAGCGGCCAGCCAGCGACCACGAGCGATGGGGAAGGAATTCCTTCAGATGCAAATCCGTGAACAATAGACCTGAGCACCTCTCTTTAACTTTCTTAGCTAACTGCCTTGGCTTATTGCGCGCAGCGATGAAGCTTACTGCGGCCCACAACCTTTGTTGGGATTTAGAAACAGTTTAGCAGAGTAGTGTGGTAAGAACCACGATAATAAACAGCCAGGCACAAAGTTTAGCTTAAGAACAAAGTAGTTTACTTTTACTATGAGGAAAGGGTTACTGGGATTACTAGAAAACAAAGAAGGACTCAATATCCTATCTAGCTCTCTAAGCTACATCTCGACACTGAGATGTCCAAACTCTAACTGCAAGGAGATCTGAGGACTTACACAAAGGGCTGTAAAACTGACCAAATGGTTTCCCCCCCAGACCACCTCCCAAATATATGGATTAACCAATTAGGGCATTGCTTCAATGGTCACTTTACAGTTTGACACCTAGCCTGAGCGGGAAATACGTGCACACATTCTCATTGGCTCTATCTCTCACTGGCTAAGCATCAGCATGCATATACATTCATTTAGTTAACTCATGACAACAGGAAGTGAAATTGCAACAGAAAACCCAACACTCCCTCCCTCCCTCCTTCCCTCCCTCCCTCCTCGGACATTCATGTCTTGAGGCTCTCAAACATCTTATTGTATGTGGTGTGACTCTTACATTAAGCAAGTTCGGACACCCCAGTCCCAATGGAGGTTGCTGGTAAGAAAGCAGTAGTTCTTCCTATTTAGCCCAGTTTCCAGACCACGGGGTCCTACTGTTTCTCTAGTCACCTTTGTGCCCTAGCAGAAAGTATAATGCAAACAGATGTGAATTTGCTTAATTTATTCAGATCGCAGTCTTGAGGCAAACTTAGGCATGCAGATAGAATCACAGAATCATAGAGTTGGAAGGGACCTCTAGGGTCATCTAGTCCAACCCCTGCACAATGCAGGAAACTCACAAACACCGCCCCCTAAATTCACAGGATCTTAATTGCTGTCAGATGGCCATCTAGCCTCTGTTTAAAAACCTCCAAGGAAGGAGAGCCCACCACCTCCCGAGGAAGCCTGTTCCACTGAGGAATCGCTCTAACAGTCAGGAAGTTCTTCCTAATGTTGAGCTGGAAACTCTTTTTGATTTAATTTCAACCCATTGGTTCTGGTCTTAACTTCCGGGGCCACAGAAAACAATTCCACACCATCTTCTATATGACAGCCCTTCGAGTACTTGAAGAGGGTGATCATATCACCTCTCAGCCGCCTCCTCTCCAGCTCCTTCAACCTTTCCTCATAGGACTTGGTCTCCAGACCCCTCACCATCTTCGTCGCCCTCATCTGGACCCGTTGCAGCTTGTCTATATCCTTCTTAAAATGTGGTGCCCAAAACTGAGGTCTTACCAGAGCAGAGTAAAACGATACCGTCACATCACGTGATGTGGACACTATACTTCTGTTGATACAGCCCAAAATTGTGTTTGCCTTTTTAGCCACCGCATCACACTATTGACTCATGTTCAGCGTATGATCCTCTAAGACCCCCTAGACATGGCAAAGAGGCATGCAATACATCTGGAGCTGGATCCACTGGAAGAACTCTGTGTGCTCCAGAGCCCACATGCAAGCGGAAACGTACCAAAAAGACCAGTGCTAGTGGCTGATGTGACTTTATTGTATCCCAGCTTGCCTTTTTGCTTGCACAAGACATTGTGCAAATAATTATTGGCGTTGACCGGGATTGCAGTCTGTGCAAACAGAACGAGGCTAGGTGTGTTTACGTTTCCATCTATATATTGCTGGATTGAGGTTGCTAGACCTTGACACTCCAGCAGTGGGGATGGGCAGAAATGGAATCATGCAAGGCTGCAATGGCATTTCTGGCCCCCGCCAACCCCGCCCCCCGAAATAGCATCACCACACTGTGATGACAGTCTTGAAATCCCACAGATCTCAGTGGTTTTTACCACTGTGGTCATGTTCCTTCTGTATTTTTTCAGAAAGAAATACCGCTGTGGCTTCATGCGGTGCCATTCCTCCCTCCTCGTTTTCCCCAATCAGGGCCAGGGAAGATTTGCAGGACTCTTTGTGGTCGAAGGGGGTAAGTGGCATGCCTATGCTGGATCCAGCCCCCAAATGGAACCGAAATAGAACGAAAGAGTCAGAAGCGCTGATCATTGGCCATGTTGGCTGGAGCTGATGGGAGTTGTAGGCAAAAAACATCTAAAGAGCTTCCATTGGCCACCGCTGCAATATGCAAAGGAGTTCCTGCTACAAAAAGAGTCCTGACTACGTGAAATAGGCTGAGAGATTCTAGCTTAAACTCACCCAGTACACTTCAGGGCAGAAGAGGGATCTCTGGCCTTTCTAACCACACTGGACATTTATCTGGACAGTCACCTTTGTTGGCATATAATCTGGACACTCTCATCGCTCTGGAATTTGCGCAGGTAAGATACGTTACATAAAGCTACTGTCAGTATTATCCCACTCAAAAAGCCCCCGCTTGGCTCTGCCCGCTTTCTAGAATCACTTGGCA
The DNA here is from genome assembly GCF_032191835.1 of Heteronotia binoei. Lineage (NCBI taxonomy): Eukaryota > Metazoa > Chordata > Lepidosauria > Squamata > Gekkonidae > Heteronotia > Heteronotia binoei. The sequence goes on from NC_083233.1 coordinate 65,793,937, forward strand.
GGTGCCAAGAAATGTGGCAGGTGCTGTTGTGCCCACGGGCCTTGGTGGGGGACACCCACTCTAAGCATACAACATTAACTTTGTACCCAGGGAAAGCTGCAGCCTGGTTAAACCCTGCAGTGTTTGTTGCTTTGCTATATAATCAAGATGCTAAAGTGGACAAACCCCCCCCAACAAGACCACGTTAAAATCCAGTACACTTTCACTGTGGATAAACGCTTCTGACTTCTCCTACGGTGTCAATCTTGGGCAGAAGGGAAGATGCAGTTTAAAGTGAAGCGGGATCTCTTTATCGGGGTTTATCAGAGTGGGAGTTCTGCCCGGTATAGCCTGACAGCCCCGAGCTCTTTTAGACCTTGACATCAATATAGGCAGTGATAAGATTAAGACCAGCTTATCCTGTCCAGGCTATTCCAGATATGATAAGCTGTTTTTATGTGTTCAAAGCAGGCTTCAAAGTTTCTGCCTTCTTTTTCTTTTTCTTTTGGCAACCTCCAGACAGGCTTAGTAAGGGAGTGGTGATAGCTTGTGGCTGGGAGCGCAATGGGCCGGATTGTAAACAAGGTTTTCAGTTCCAGCCTGGGCTGCATAAGTGCTCTCTCTCTCTCCTTTTTATTATAACAGAATTAATCCTTGAGATCTTCTCAGTCTAGCCCCCTGATGGATCTCAGGATAAGCTTTGCACATTACGGCATCGCAGAAAAGCCCGAAGAGATCTTCCAGCCTTGGGTCTTTTTAGCATTTGCTTTTGTTGCGGGCAGAGGCAGAGTTCGATGATACAGATTTTGGCTCGGTTCAACACATGCTGTGGTTTCTCATTTGCAATTACTCATGCAAACAGGGCTCTGGCACAACACTGGCATCCCTGAGAATTTTGACTTTCATTCTGCATGCGTGTTTTTAAGTGTGAGTGATGAGCCATCATTAGGGTTGCCAATCCCCAGGTGGGGGCAGGGGATCCCCTGGTTTGGAGGCCCTTCCCCCACTTCAGGGTCATCAGAAAGTGAGGGGGGGGGAAATGTCTTCTGGGCACTCCATTATTCCCTATGAAGATTGATTCCCATGGGGTATAATAGAGAATTGATCCATGGGTATCTGGGGCTCTGGGACAGCTGTTGTTAGATAGAGATACCAAATTTGCAGCATAGCATCCAATGCCCCTTTTCAAGAGACCTTCCAAGTTTCAAAAAGATTGGATTAAGACATCTTTAGGGCCACGGAATCACCAGCAAGTTGTTCTAAAGCTCTTTGGGAGACATACCAGAAGGGGTGGTCATACCAGAGGATGACATACCGGAGGGAATATACCAGAGGAGGTGGTTTTCTATGATGACATCTTAGCTGTGAAAGGTTACTGTTTGGGAAGCCATACCCAAACCACCTGGCAATGCTCAAGAGGACTTGTACCAGTCCCTCACTGCTGTGGTTAAATGGCTAAGGGAGAACAAACAGAAACGGAATCCTGACAAGAGGGTGGTCAGGTTGATTGGGAAGGTAGAGGTCTTCAGGAACATGCCACTTCTCACCATGGATGGGGTTCAGTTGGTGCTCGTTGACTCAGTCAGGTGGCTAGGGCAGGGGTCCCAGTGTGGTGCCCATCAGTACCTTTTCTGGCACCCACCGAGTGTTTTTTTTGGCAGGGGAGAGGGGAAGTAGATGGGACCAGGTAGGGCTTTCACCCAGCCCATCCAGTCCAACGCTCTGTGTCACACAGCTGCCAAAACCCAGGTGCTATCAGGAGCTCCACCAGTGGGGCCAGAACTCCAGAAGCCCCCCCACTCTTACCTCCCAAGCACCAAGAAAACAGAGCATCACTGCTCCAGACAGACTATGGCTAAAATCCACTGATGGATTTCTGATCCATCTGAGCAAAGGTGCCACCTTGCAAACGGGTAGGATCAGCAACTTGCACATTCAAACATGTTGATACCTGTTGCGGTTGCGGTTTTGTGGGAAGGCCTACCTGAGGAGATTGGAAAGGCTCCCGCACTTTGATCGTTCTGCAGAATGCACAAAACAGAAAGACACTAAAAATCTAAGAGCACAAGTATTTCACCTGATTTGAAATTTAAAAGAGTTAAAACAATATTCCATCAAAAAAATTAAATGTAAGTATTTTAGAAAAGAGTGGTAAGCACAAGACCCAATTACTGCATTCTAACATTTGATTCATTTCTGGCTCTTTGCCTCTGAATAGGGTTCCGATTGCATTCCATGAGCTCTCTGAGGCCATTTGCATCCAATTAAAGTTTGATTTTGATCAGCCACTCAAGAACGATGTATTTTTGTACAATAAGCACATTTTTGGCCCCTCTGTTTGGTAGATGGGCTTTAATTTTTTAGCCAATAATTAATGCATCTCAGTTGTGCCTGAGTAGCGACTTCAGTAAGCTAGCCTCAGCACAGATCATGACCCCCAGAGCAGAAATTGACAGAGCAAACGTCTTTTGTAAAGTAAGAAAATGTGTGGTTTTTTACATACGCCCATCACAACGCATCAGGCTTATTGTTCTGTGTTCTGGTCACACACTATAGCAGGGGTGGCCAACGGTAGCTCTCCAGATGTTTTTTGCCTACAACTCCCATCAGCCCCAACCAGCATGGCCAATGGCTGGAGCTGATGGGAGTTGTAGGCAAAAAAACATCTGGAGAGCTACCATTGGCCACCCCTGCACTATAGTGATGCCAGCATAGCTCTTTTATTAGCGAAAAACCAACTGAAACACATGTGGCTAGCCTGAACTTTATACACAGAAACTCCACCCAAAACACACCTCCAGCAATAAACAACCCAATAGAAAAACAGGTGCTCGGAACACTTATTTTCATGGGCTTCGTTCGAATGGATATAACCAGATTGCTTGGCTCAGCAAGGGTGGCCATTCTGAATGTGCAAGTAGCCTCTGAAACAATGGGCTTCAGTCAAATGGATATTACCTGATTGGCTGGCTCAGCAATGGCAGCCAATCTGACTGCAGCTGCAAGGAGCCTCTCCAACAAAGGGTCTTAATTTGAAGCACCCAGTGCACTACATTCTGGTTGCACATTGTGCTGCTGACACCTCCTGTTCTGGAAGAGGACAGCCACCCCCTTCAGACTAAAATTCACCCACAATACTAGCTCCTTTTGAGACATTGTTCTGGGCTGGAGCCAGTGCTGGTGTCTGCAGGGTGACATGATCTGCCTCTTTAAAGCAAAGCAATGCGTTGTTGAAAGTCTTGTGTATGGCTGAGTCTTTGGTCATATAATGCACATCATGCGCTGCTTGGCTCAGCTCACTTTCACAGGTTGTCAAAGGTTATTTCCTGTTTTTATTCAGGCATACTTGCATTCCAGATTCAGATTGTCAGCTGTGGGTTGATATTAGGATTAGGATTGTTGAATTAGGATCATTGATAGTATTGTAGGAGTTTATAGTCCCAGGATCTTTGATAGTATTGGGCCAGAGTTCAGGAACTGGCTGCTCATTGTTGAAACTGGGATTGCACCGGTTGGGGTTGTGTTGGTGGGAAGGTCAGCACAGGACTTTTTTTGAGCAGGAATGCACAGGAACGCAGTTCTGGCTGGCTTGGTGTCAGGGTGTGTATTCTAATATGCAAATGCGTTCCTGCTGGGCTTTTTCTACAAAAAAAGCCCTGCACAAAACAATGGTGACATAAGGAGACGTGGGCTAATATGCAAATGAGTTCCTGTTGGGCTTTTTCTACCAAAAATCTGGATCAGCATGTGAGCTGGCACTGGGTAATTCAGACCTTTTGGTGAAGGACAAATCTGAGTGATGTAATGGGAAGGGTAGATACTTTTTGTTCCAAATGACGGGGCTAACTTGGAAAGAAGGCATAGATCTGCGGACAGTGGCCAGGAGAAGCACAGATGACCCCCTTCCCCCCCCCCAAGTAATTATAAACTTTATTAACTTTCAAAACAATTTTGCAAAGTGACATTAAAAAGTACAGAACAACAATGATTTTCTGTTTTTATAGTTTCCAAAGGGGTTTATTAAAAAAAGAAAAGAAAAATAATTAAAAAAGGTGGAGGGGGAAATGAATTAAACTAAAAATATAGCATTTTTGCATATTTTGTGTTACGTGGAAGTATTTCACAGCCAGCTAAATATTCAACAATAGGAAACCATGTAGTCACAAACTTAGTCTCATAATTTTTGCCATAATTTTTGATATTTTAATAAGGATAAATTATTTATGTTCAATAACATCTTTTGGACTTTAAAAAGTAAACCAGTAGTATTATGATTCAAATTGATTAACATTTTTCGAATTCAGTTTGTGGTCTTAGTATAGAGTTTTGGATTTCTGGTATATTTATCAAATGCTGAATCTGTAAATAATGGAGCCACATAATTCCACTACCAAGTTACTTTTCTAGTTTTGTTTTACTTAAAACGTGCCCCTTATCAATTAAGTCAAGCAATTTCTTAATTCCCTTCTTATTCCTTAGATAGTTAACTGGGTCAATTTTCCCAGATAGAAACCAGTCTTGGTTTGTAAATGATGACAACATAAAATATCAGGTACTAAGTGTTTTTTTATATTTTTTCCATACTGAAATTGAGTACTTTTAAAAAAATATTGATTTGCCATCTTTTTGTTGTAGGCAAAGAGGGAGTCCAAAAGAAGTCGGACAAAGGGTATGGATCTAAATAGCATTGTTCTATATGCACACATTCCAAATGGGGAGATGCAGGAGCTCATAAAAAAGAAGCTAAAATTGATGCCTCGTGGTAATGTTTAAGATTAGGTATTTCTAATCCCACTGCTTCGCGAGACCTATATACATTTTTTTTTGGTTAATTCTCAATTTTTTGTTTGCCCATAGTCATTTCAATAATTCTTTTTGCCATAGTTGTAAGTCCTGTTCAGGAATAGTAGTTAGAATAAAAAGATATGTAAATTTAGGAACAAGGAAACTGCGAATCAAATCCAGCCTATCTGAAAAATTTAGAGTCATTTTATTCCACTTATTGATTAGTTTTTTGATGTCTACATATAAATTATGAAAATTAGCAGCGTATAATTTATTAAAATTTACTGGGATATTAATACCCTAATAATGCCAATTTTGGGTGGTGCATTGATATGAAAATTGCTGTTTAATGAATTGAGATGTTTCTAGAGAGGTATTTATTGGATAAATTTCAGATTTATGTTTATTAAAATACAAACCAGAAATTTGAGTATACTGGTTCAAAACTAACTGTACCTCAGAAAGTGATGTAAATAGGTCAGTTAGACATAAGATGATGTCATCAGCATATAAATTTATCTTATGTGTTGAATTACCAATTGTTATTCCTTGGATTTTTAAGTTTTGTCTGATGGATTGAGCTAATGGCTCCACTGCTATAGCAAAGAGGAGCGATGACAGGGGCAACCCTGTCTAATCCCTCTTTGCAAAGAATTTTTTTCCAGAAAAAAGTCTGTTAATGCAAAGCTGAGCAGTGGGATTATGATAGATAGCTTGTGTTGTGTTGTGAAATTTTGGTCCAAACCCCATTATGGTTAGTACTTTTTTTAGATAAGAGTATTTCAATGCTATCAAATGCTTTCTCTGCATCGAGTAATAGCAATGATGCTTCAGTATTGTTTAAGTTACAGTGTTGAATTATATTTAAAGTTCATTGAGTGTTATCTGTGATATTTCTTTGATAGATAAAGCCTGTCTGGTTAAATTTGATCTAATTGGGAAGAATGTGTTTCATTCTAATTGCTAAGACCATAGTAAAAATTTTAGCGTCCACGTTGAGAGGGGCGATTGGTCTATACGAAGCCGGATTATGGAGGTCTTTATTCGGTTTTGGGATGGTAACAATAGTAACCTCTGCCCAAGTATCAGACATTGTACCTGATTGAAGAATTTCATTACACATATTTGTCAATGGTTCCACTAATTCTAACTTAAAGCATTTATAATACTCTACTGGGAAACCGTCGTTCCCAGGGGCCACTGATGTCCCTTCTTGGGCACATGATTAGATTTCTGAAGAGCGCAGGCCATATAATTTAGCTGAGAGGGACTTTAGCTGCCCGTTGTCCTACTCTGGCTAGGGTCATCTGCATTACTCTGGCACTGAATGGCTTGTGCTTGGGAGGTAATTAATAGGGTTGCCAGCTCCAGATTGGGAAATACCTGTTAGATTTTGGAGGTGGAACCTGAGCAGGTGGGATTTGGGGAGGGGCTTCAATGGGGTAGAGTGCAATAGAGTCCACCTGCCAAAGCAGCCATTTTCCCTAGGGGAGCTGATCTCTGTTGCCTGGTGATCGATTGCAATCACAGGAAATCTCCAGCCACCATCTGGAGTTTGGCAGTCCTACAAGTTAACCCTCCCCTCTCTCCCCTCCCCACCAGTCAAAAACACTTTATGAACTCTGAGCTTGTACAGAGTGCAAGTCCAGGAATTACCCTTTGGGGTGCAAACTACAGCAGTAATCCTGTGATGGAAGGCATTTCTCCCCAAAATGCATTAAACTAAGGCCTGCACAACCCCTCTCTTCCTTCTTACAGATTTTTCTTCATATAGCATTTCCTCATGTGCTCTGTGATTCTTAGACCTCTCAGATTCATTTTACTGTTGTGGAGTAAGATTGTTAGATTAACTAAACTATTACAAAGTGTTAAAGACTGCCTCAGTCAAGAAATGTTGGAATCTGGGTGCAAGATAGTAGAGTTCTCAGCCTCCTGCTGGGGGTGGGGTTTTCCCCAGTTTCGGGGCCCCCAACCCGCCAGCATGGAGCTGGCCGGCAGGATGATCCCTGCCCCCAAAGAACTCCATCATGCACGACGTGCCTGGAAGTGACATTCTCGCACTGGGCACATCATGCAGGGATGCTCCAGCAATTTGGGTAAAAACTCTATGGCACTATAGAAACTTCCCCCCCACCAGAAGCCAGGTAAGACCTGGCAACCCTACAAGGTAGACAAATTGCTTTTCCATGCACTTGAGTAGAAAGAACTCAAGCTGTATTTGCCCAGTTTATGGGGCACTGCCGAAAAGCAGTTGGGTGAATCCTGAGTGTTTCAGGCCTGGAGATCTTCTGGCATAACAACTGATTTCCAGACTACCAAGACCAGTTCCCCTGGAGAAGGTTGCCATCCTCCAGGCTGGAAAAAAAACTATGTTTGTAAAAATTCAGGAGAACCATTTGCCTTCAGGAATGCTGTGAGTAATGTGTTTGTAATGTCTTGAGCTCTGGTTCTAAATGATTTCGTGGCCGAGGAAGACCTTTCAATTAAACATGCTAATTAATTGATGCTGGGGAGCATGTTCCATGTACTGAATAATCTCTTATAGAGTCTTCATTCATCGATTGAACAACGGATTTACATATCTAAAGGACATTATACCTGTATCTTTGTTGTTATTTTACCTTGTTTTGTGGGAGTAACATGGCTACTCTGTGTGGATTATAGTGTGTATTGAGATTTCTATTTATTTATTTGATTTATACCCCGCCCTCCCCACTGAAGCAGATTCAGGGCGGTTTACAACATAAAATCCCAGAAACAATAGAATTAAGAGGTATTAAAAATACACATCCGGCAATAAAATAACAATGATTAAAACAGTTAAAGCAATTAAAACAGAAAGACTATTAAGTTGGTGCTATTCTGATGGCGACGACCTTCTTCCACAGCTCTTAAATACCTGTGCCAGTCAATTGTATGCCAGCTGGAAGAGGACAGTCTTGCAGGCCTTGCGGAACTGCACCAGGTTCTGCAAGGCCTTCACCTCATCTGGTAGTTGGTTCCACCAGCAGGGGGCTATGATTGAGAAGGCCCTGTCTCTAGTTGAGTTCAATTGGGCCTCCTTCAGTCTGGGGATTACTAACAGATTTTGAAATCCCGATCTAAGTATTCAGTGGGGAACATTTGGGAAGAGATGTCCCTATGGTAGGCAGGTAATCGCCCATGTGATAAGTTAGAACATGAGAACATAAGAGAAGCCATGTTGGATCAGGCCAACGGCCCATCAAGTCCAACACTCTGTGTCACACAGTGGCAAAAAATTTTATATACACACATACACTGTGGCTAATAGCCACTGATGGACCTGTGCTCCATATATTTATCTAAACCCTTCTTGAAGGTGGCTATACTTGTGGCCGCCACCACCTCCTGTGGCAGTGAATTCCACATGTTAATCACCCTTTGGGTGAAGAAGTACTTCCTTTTATCCGTTTTAACCTTTCTGCTCAGCAATTTCATCGAATGCCCACGAGTTCTTGTATTGTGAGAAAGGGAGAAAAGTACTTCTTTCTCTACTTTCTCCATCCCATGCATTATCTTGTAAACCTCTATCATGTCACCCCGCAGTCGACGTTTCTCCAAGCTAAAGAGTCCCAAGTTAACTAGAACTGGAATTTATTGGTGCTTCAGTATTGTCATATTATTGTGAAAATAGTCTTAGCACTTCATTGTGCTTCAATTATTTGTGTGAATGCACATTCAACTTATTGTGACATCTATTGTGCCAGTGAATTTTTACAAACATGGTATTTTCCCATGTTTGCTTAACCTTGGCTGTGGTTTCCAGATCTCCAGTGGGTCCTGGAGATCTTCCAACCAGGGCTGGATTAAGCCCTGTAGTGACCCCTAGGCTGTCAAAATCTCAGGGGGCCCCCTCGCAAATTATCTGAGTTGGAGCGGCTGCCCTGCGGCCCCTTCTCAGAAGCCCCTTTGACAAAGCTGCGAGGGGAAGGCAGAGAGAGGCAAACTTGGCAACACTGGCGGCGGCAGCCACACCAGGCAAGTTGGGCAAAGAGCGGCTCAGTTGCTGGCTGTGTAAGCAGACTGGGAGGGCTGCAAACAGGGGGAAAACCGGAGGGGGAGAAGCTGTCTCGGAGCCCCTAAAGGCGTGGGGGCCCACAGGCCAATGCCTACTTGGCCTAATTGTTAATCCAGCCCTGCTTCCAGCATAACAACTCATCTCCAGACTACCAAGATCAGTTCCCTTGGAGAAACAGGACCTTTGGAGGATGGGACTCCTCTGATTATTATACTCCGATGATGTCCCTCCCCCCTTAGGCTCCACCCCCCTCCAATTTCCAAGCATCTCCCAAACCAGAGTTGGCAACCCCCTCTTTCCTTGCACAGGGTTTTTTGGGTTTTTTTGCCGCATGCGCCATCAAGTGCTTTTAAACCCTAATTGCTTCTGAATGATGATTCTGCTTCAAGTCCAGCTACGCTGCCAGAGAGGCACTTTCCAGAGCTGTCTCAACTAGTCATAACAGCGCATTGCGTGGCTGTTAAAGAGTTTATAGTTTGTGTACATAACACCCTCGCATACTGGAGCAGGGCTTATCCAAACAGAGAAGAATGGAGATGAATGGACACTGGGCTGACTTTTTGGCTACGGAAGACTTTAATTTTAATTAGGGGGAGAAGCAGGGGGCAAAAGGGGAGGGGAGCCGCCAGCGCTTTCTTCTCCCACCAAAGACATGACTAATGAGCTCACCGCTCTGGGAGATGACCTCCTGGAACATCTTCGAGCACACTTGCGGCTGAAATGTTTTCATTTGTTTAAAGTGTGATAACCTTACAGTTTCAAAACAAAACACAGGAATGAGGGAAAACATCTGATGAGGGGCTTCGGACAGCCGTTGAGTCTGCGCCAGGAAGCTCAGAGCAACAGCCAACAGGAACCTCCCTACAACGTTTCACAGAGGGGAGAGAGAACAGATAAAACTGTCCCTTTGCAGGAATAGCAGGGGAGGGGAACACATACATCCAGTGCAGGGGTGGAATTCCAGCAGGAGCTCCTTTGCATATTAGGCCACACACCCCTGATGTAGCCAATCCTCCAAGAGCTTGCAAGGCTCTTTTTTGTAAGCTCTTGGAGGATTGGCTACATTAGGGGTATGTGGCCTAATATGCAAAGGAACTCCTGCTAGAATTCCACCCCTGGTCCAGTGTAACGTTCAAAAATGAAATGAGCAAGTTGTTGTTGTTGTTCAATCGGACAGTCGAGTCTGACTCTTTGCGACCCCATGGACAAAGTCACGCCAGCCCCTCCTTCTACGAACAAGAGGGGGAGCGCAAAAGCTGCTGTCCCCCTAGCCTTTGTGCATCTTACGCAACTTACTTTTTCATACGTTGCCCAGGACAGATGGAGAAGTTAAGAGTGCCCAGGAGTAAATGGAGCTGATCTGTCCCTTGCAGCGCCAATGGCATGGGCTGACCTGTCGCTTTCTCCTGGAAACTGGCAGCAAGAGGCAGTCAGTGAGCCAACGCTGATTAGTGATGTTACGGAAGGGTTCAAGTTAAATAACCAGACTAGGCAGAGATTAGCTCCCCTGGAGAAAATGGCTGCTTTGAAGGGGGGGGGACTCTATGGCATTGTACCATGCTGAGGCCCCTCCCCAAGACCCACCCCCTCATGAATCGACCTCCAAAGTCTCCAGGTAGTTTCCAACACAGGCCTGGCAGCCCTAGCTCTATGGTATTATGCCTGCTGAGGTCTGTCCCCTGCCCAAACTCTGTCCTCCACAGGCTCCACCCATCAGATTTCCAGGTATTTCCCAACCCAGTACTGGCAACTGTTCCAAGTGGAGGAAGTTCCATGATTACGGGACAGCAGGTCAACCTCTAGCATTGTTCAGCCAAATGTGTTCAATTGCTGGAGGGTGGAACTGTGGAACTAGGACCTGAGAAAGGGGGCTGCCTCTCAGTGGTGGTTGGTGAGGCTGGTGCAAAGCTGCTGCCCCCCTGTGGCCTGACTGTCCAGTCCAAACCGGGACAGTTCCCAAGCTGTGAGATCACAATCACAGTCTGGGTTTCTGTCTCAGTTCACTTCTGCCTTGCTGTGCCTTGTTCTGAAACAGTTGCAGGGCCAGCCCTAGACTGTCTGGCACCCTAGGCAAGGCTAACCCCCTGCAGTGATAACATCACCGAGTTACATGGGGGCCCCACCAAATTTGGGGACCCCAGATGGCTGGCTCCCTAGGCAATCACCTAGTTTCCTTAGTGGCAGAGTCAGCCCTGAATGGTTGCATCTGCAGAATAAAGCAGAAGCCCAGTGGCACCTTAAAGACTCTCAACATTTATTGCAGCGTGAACTTTCCCGAGCCAGAGCTCCCTTCCTGGCAGCCACTCTTTGGAGGGGGAGGAAGAGCCGCCCCCTTCTGAGTGGACAGCTGGGTAGGCTGAGACAACAGAATCAGTTAATGGGGCAGGGGGCCCATCGGTGGGCTCCATTAAAACTAAATTGGTTTATTCTGCTTTATATGATGATCATAACTTTCCCCCTCTCTGCCTTAGCCAAACTACCTTGCAAAATAAACGATTTCTCTATGATCCCATTGTCAATGAGACCACAGGACCATAAACTTTAATTTGTTGGTTTTGGCTGCCCTCCTGTTTGGCAGGCAATTAAACCCATTCATTAGTGAGAGTGCAGAGGTGGGGGCCCTCTTTTTGAGGAGGGGGGGGGGGGGGCTACAGAAGAAAGGTTGCCGGAACAAATGGCAGCTTGTCTGCCTGGTGGGAGAGGTGGGTGTTGGCTCACAGACCTTTTGTGAGTGTGTGTGAAAACCTAGAGCACAATTTTGGATTTTTCTTTCAGAGCAGCAGAGCTGACAATGTCTACTTTTGTGCAGGTATCAGGTACGGTGTGTGCAGTTCCGGCTGGCTTGGCACCAGGGGTGTGTGGCCTGATATGTAAATGAGTTCCTACTGGGCTTTTTCTACAACAAAAGCCCTGTGCAAAACAACGGTGACCTTAGGGGTGTGTGGCCTAATATGCAAATAGGCTCCTGCTGGGCTTTTTCTACAACAAAAGCCCTGGGTGTGCCCAAGGGGGTGATTAGTCCTGTGCTATATTGTGCACAAGGATCCAGCTTGGAAGATGGCCCCCGTGACAGGGATGTCAGCCTCCATGTGATGACCTGGAGATCCCCTGGAATTAGAGCTCATCTCCAGACCACAGTTTTTCTGGAGAGAATGGATGTTTTGGAGGGTGGAATCTATGGCATGCAGGGCTTTTTTTGTAGCAGGAACTCCTTTACATATTAGGCCACACCCCTCTGATGTAGCCAATCCTCCTGTAGCTTATAGTAGGCCCTGTACTAAGAACCCTGTAAGCTCTTGGAGGATTGGCTACTTCAGGAGTGTGTGGCCTAATATGCAAAGGAGTTCCTGCTACAAAAGAAACCCTGATGGCATGTACCCCACTGAGTTACGGAAAAGGAGGGATGATGTGGGATATTGCTTTAGGTCACCATTGAGAAGAAAAGGTAAAGGTAGTCCCCTGTGCAAGCGCCGAGTCGTTACCAACCCATGAGGTGATGTCACATCACGACGTTTTCTTGGCAGACTTTTACGGGGTGGTTTGCCATTGCCTTTCCCAGTCATCTACACTGTCTCCCCAGCAAGCTGGGTACTCATTTTACCAACCTCAGAAGGATGGAAGGCTGAGTCAACCTTAAGCCAGCTACCTGAACCCAGCTTCGGCCGGGATCGAAGGAGAAAAAGCAGGGTATAAATATCCCGATGCCCTGACAGGGATAGCCCAGGCTAGTCCAGTCTCATCAGATCTCAGAAGCTAAGCAGCGCCGGCCCTGGTTGGTATTTGGAAGGGAGGCCACTAAGGTATTCCGGGGTTGTGATACAGAGCCTGGCCATGGTGAACCACCTCCGAATGTCTCTTGCCTTGAGAACCCCACAGGGGGCACCTGTGACTTGATGGGAAGCAAATCCAAATAAATAAACAGATGAACTGGATGGGTGTACATCGGACAGTGAGAATGGCCTGATGTAGGTATAGGTAAACCATGGTGTGTGCGTGCTGTTCACAGACAGTATATGCACTCATGGTAGCATCTGTGTTGTTCAGGGGAAGAAGGGTAGATGTGGATTCAAGATGCCTGGATGCAGATTATCTCCTTGGCCACAGATAGGGTTGCCAAGTCCAATTAAAGAAAAATCTGGGGACTTTGGGGGCGGAGCCAGGAGACTTTGGGGGTGGAGCTAGGAGACATTGGGGGTGGAGCCAGGAACAAGGATGTGACAAGCATAATTGACCTCCAAGGGAGTTCTGGCCATCACATTTAAAGGGACAGCACACCTTTTTAAATGCCTTTCTTCCATAGGAAATAATTAAAGATAGGGGCGCCATCTTTTGGGGCTCATAGAATTGGACCCTCTAGTCCAATCATTTTGAAACTTGGGGGGTATTTTGGGGAGAGGCACTAGATGCTATACAAAAAATTTGGTGCCTCTACCTAAAAAAAAGCCCCCCCTAGAGCCCCCAATACCCACGGATCAATTCCCTATTATTCCCTATGGAAATCGTTCTCCATAGGGAATAATAGAGTGCCCAGTAGACATTTCCCTCCCCCCCATGCTTTCTAAAGGGGGGGAGGGCCTCCAAACCAGGGAATCCCTTGCCCCCTCCCTCTCTCTCACATACAAATACTTATCTGGTCTTGTTCCTGCAGAACTTTGCTTGCTGTGAAAATGAAAGCAAAAGAAAGGGAGGGGCCGTTCTCCATGGAAACTATTACTGACCCTTTCCAATGAAGCCCTTCCTGTTTCCTGTGCAGCCTTAAAGGGGCACACATTTTACAAACGGATCAGAAGCTCTACAACATGATGCCTACACGTATGTTCTCTCTCTCCTCCCCCCCGCTCCCACATTTTTGGAGAGCGGGGGAGGAGGCTACAAATTCAGGGGTCCTCTGCCAGGGCAGGGGGGTGGTTGGGAAGCCTAGCCACAGAACAAGAGATGCTGATCCACACAGGCAGATAAATCCTGCGGGCCAGAATTCCTGGGCTTGTCGCATTGCAGACAGCTGAAATATTTTGATCGTTTCACTGAATCAGCCTTTCTCAACCATGGAAAGCAAACATACAAGGGTGGAGGATTCTGGAGTAAGTCTTTCTCCCCAGGGTCTGTGTGGGATATTCCAGGCCTCTTCCCTGGATTTTCAGCATTCATTTTTTGGGGGTTTTTAAAAGCAAGGTTGTAGCCCTTCTAGTAGGAGAGGTGTATTTTATCCAGTTGCTCCAGCCTGGAGCCAGCTACCTGAACCAGCTTCTGCTGGGATCGAACTCAGGTGGTGAGCAGAGGGCTCCAACCGCAGTACTGCAGCTTTACCACTCCGCTCCACGGGGCTCTACCAACAAGGGAAAAGGTCTCTGGCTTGCTCAAGAAACACTAGGCCCTTACATTTAATCTTTATAAGCAGCTGCAGACTGAAATGGCATAAGCCTAAAATTCCAGACCACATGAGTTATAATTGAGTCCTGTGACAAAGACAGACAGGGCCAGCTGCAGTCCTGACTATAGGATTGCCTGCCCAGTGTTGGCACCCTTGTAGGGATCCCAAGCTCCAGGTAGGACCTGGAGATCCCCTGGAATTACAGGTCATCTCCAGACTACAGAGACCAGTTCCCCTGGAGAAAATGGCTGCTTTGGAGGGCGGACTGAGATCCCTGTCCTCCTCAGGCTCCATTCCCAAATCTCCACTCTTACCCCCTATTCCCCACCGGTGGCCAGGGGACCTAGCAACCCTCCCAGTGAAAGATTGTGGGTGGGGTGGCAGTGACAACAGGTTCCTGATTGGTCGCATGGCAGCACCACAAGGTCATGGGGAGGGATGACATTGTGTCAGCGCAACACTCCAGGATTCATGAAAATGCTATGGTTTAACAGCTGTGGGGGGGCACAGTCATTTTAGCACTTGTAAAGGCACTCTGGACAAGGGGGAGACAAACAAGAGAACCTCATGCTGAAGACCTAGTCAGGATTAGGCCTTTGCAGCTGTTATGTATTGGAACTGGAGTTTGGGCCTTAGGGCCAGCAGAGACTTGGCTGAGCTGGAGACCTTAAAACAATAGCCATCTGGATTCAGGAAGGAGGCCCATCAGGGATCGTTAGGCCAGCTATTAACCTGTAGTTGTGTGTAATGGGATGATGGTAGTGGGTTTTTGGGTGGGGAGGTTTGCATGCATATAAGCCGGGCCGTTGCTCCTGCCAGACAGTTCTGTTCGTATCTGTTGGGTTTCTATTGCAATTTCACTTCCTGTTGTCATGAGTTAATTAAATGAATGTATATGCATGCTGATGTTTAGCCAGTGAGAGGTATAGCCAATGAGAATGTTTGCACGTACTTCCCGCTCAGGCTGGGTGTCAATATGTATTAGGGGTCCCAACTCCCCCGCCCTGGCGGGGGCCCCCAGATATAGAAGCCTCCTCCCCCGCCCTCCCAAAATTCGGAACCGGGGGGGGGGGGGAAATGGCGCCATTTTGGTGCCACTCGCTCTTGGGGCATTTGGAGGCAGGGCGGCCTTTTGCAAAAAGCAATGGCAAAAAAAAAAAAAGTGCCAGGGAGGCCTTGCGAAGAACAACCCACCCCCGCCTGGCGCCCCTTTTGGAACAGCCTTGAGCCTTTGCGCTTCCTTACCTTCCCTTCCCTTCCCCGCTCTGCGATTCTTCTCCCCACCTTTAGAAAGAACTACAACTCCCAGCATGCCTAGCACGGCAGCTTTCCAGGCTTGTAGTTCTCTGGGCCGCTCGCCTCCCATTGGCTTGTGGGGCTGAGCTCCGGACGGGGAGCTATGCTTCCCGCCATGCCCCGCAGCAGGACCCGGGCTTCTGTGAGTCGTCTTCGTTCCCACATGGGGAACAGCTGAGGGAGAAGCGGAAAATGGCTGCAGGCGGCGGGGCGGCTGATGCGGGGCGGGGGGCGAAGGCGAGCGAGCTGGGAGGAGACGGCAGGTAAGAGAGACCCCCCCCCCCCCGTCCAGTAGGGAAGGGGCAGTGGGGCTGGATCTCGCCCCCCAGTTGCAAAAGGGGAGAGAGAGAGGGAGGCGTGGGAACGGGGATTGTGCATGTTGCTGCGCTTCTCCCGTGCCCTTGAGGGCGACGCGTGAAAAAAGCACGTAGGAAGAGTTCAGGGTCCCCAACGGCCCGCCCCAAGCCGGTACACCTGAGCGTGGAGGTGCTACTGCTGATTGGGTTGCCAATCCCCAGGTGTTTAATTATGCTTGTCACAGCCTTGATCTTGGCTCCACCCCTAATGTCTCCTGGCTCCACCCCCAAAGTCTCCTGGCTCCACCCCCAAAGTCCCCAGATATTTCTTGAATTGGACTTGGCAACCCTAATATGTATAGTGACCATTGAAGGAAAGCCCTAATAGGCTAATCCATATATTTGGGAGGTGGTCTGGGGGAAACCATTTGCTCAGTTTTTATTGCCCTTTGTGTAAAGCCCTCAGATCTCCATGCAGTTAGAGTTTGGACTCAAGAGAGTCGAGATGTAGTCTAGAGACTAGATAGGATAATGAATCTAGTAATCCCAGTCTACCTTTCCTCATAGTAAAAGTAAACTACTTTATTCTTAAGCTAAAACGTGTGCCTGGCTTGTTTGTTGTGGTTCTCTCCACACAACTCTGCTAAAGGTATCTGTAAACCCCAACAGTATCTCACTATGCTGAATCACCGAATAAAGAGCTGAACTCACTATCTCTTGGGTGTCCTCATGCTTTGAACCCAGTACATTTTAGCAGCGTTTTTAAAACCACCACTTTAGGCCTTAAAATGGCAGCAGTGTCACGAAAAAATGTGAGAGGGAGATAGGACAACTGTCTATAACAGCGCTGTCTATGAGCTGTCTATAACAGCGCGGATTGGGGAGGGGGGGCAATTTCCCCAATTGTTTATCCCCCTTCCTGTGATTCCTTATGGCTCTCTGACCGTAAAATGCAGCTCTCCCACCCCACTCCACCCGTCAATACCTAATTAACAAGGCCTCATATGGAATGCACTGGCCTGAAATACAGTTTGGCACACAACTCCTTCCCCAAAGCACGCCTCTTTCCATTATTTTTTCCCCTCTCTCCATGCAGCAAACACTATGGGATTTTTATTGGCCATTGCCTCTAGTAACTGTTCCTTGTCTTGGCTTTTTTTTAAAAAAGGAAGAGAGAATTATATATATAAAGGCAGGGTGTTGACAGCAGGGCTGGGAGCGTGTTCTCCAGGAGCCGCTGCTCCAGCTGAGTCTTGCTTGACTTTTAATCCTTGTGACACTTGTCAGGAAACTGGTTGCTTGCCACCACGGCAACAGAGTTCGTGGGGACTGCTGGGGGAAAGCCAAACTGTCCCTGTCATCTCCTGCGAGTGCTCCAAAGGATCAAGTGTTTCAGCCAGCGAAGTGAGGATGACGACAGTGACACGACTACAACAAATCATCTGGCCTTTAATGGTTTATGCCTGAGAAAGGAGGAGGAGAGGAGGAAGAGAGAAGCTCCGTTTCCATTCCAGAAGAGCATTCCGTCATCTAGCAAAGGGACCCATGAAGCTCATCCAGGGCCGGCTCTGCCACTAGGCAAACTAGGTGATTGCCTGGGGCCCTCGCCTTCTGGAGGTGCTGAATTGGGCGCCCCGCATGTGATTCAGTGATGCTATCAGTGCAGGGGGCGGGGCGTGCCAGAAGTTAGCCTTGTCTAGGATGCCAGACAGTCTAGGGCTGGCCTTGGGCTCATCACTTGAAGCTACGGGAGTAAAATGGCCCCTGAATCTACTGTGGAGTTAGATTTGCCCTCCCTGCTCCAGCAATTGACCAGAAATTTTTGGAGATGGGACATTACTTTCTCCTTCTCTCAATCTCTGTGGTCTTTATGATAGAAATTGGATGACTTCCTAGAGGGTCTCCCTGAACTGACATCACTTCTGGGTGGGTATCTCTCACTGGCTGTTATGTCCCTTTTGGATGATGTTCTATGAACTAAGGGGAAATTCATTGAGCATAATAATTGATGCCATTTCCCCCCATTTTTTCCCTCCTGCCTACAAAAATCAGCGAGCACTCTCATGAGTGCTTGGGCTTATCTGTGGCTAGGAAAACTCATCTCTTTAAGCCCTGCAAATTGGCTTTGGGAGTATTTACCCTGGCCCTTCTGCCAAAATGGCTGCTGTGTAGCCTTACCCAGGTGGCCACAGGCAATGGGTGAACACCCACTCATGCTCTCAATTGTCTTCTTTTGATCAGTTGAAGAGTGGGAGAAAAATGGGGAGGGGGGATTAAACAACATCTGCAACATTCTAGGAATTTCCCTTAAAGTTTATGGTCTTTACCATAGAGATTTGGAAATTTCTAGAGCATCGTGGGGGCTGTGACATCGCTTCTGGGTGATCACTTGGAAGTGACATCACAGTGCCCATGAAAACTCCTTCTCTTCAGGCTCTGACCCACTAAAGCGCCCAGGATTTGCAGATGTGGGATTGGCAGCCCTGCTCCTGTGAAAACCAACTTCCTGGAAAGCAAATGGCTAACGGCCTGGAGGCCATAGGTAGCTCTGGTTTGAGACCTTCTGGTTAAAGCACAAGAAAGAAAAAGCTGGCAGCACTATAATCTTTAGAGGAGCCTGATGGGACAGAAGAGGTTCACAGAGGACATGGCACTCAGCTTTGCGCGAGCACATGCGATGCCTCTGTCATCATCCCACAACTGCACAGATTACTTATCTGTGCACTTTCAGCAGCAGGGGCCGAAGTCACTGAAGGCAACCTCTTTTTCTTAAGCTGTGTGAAGCTCTGATGGGTTTTGGAGAGTGCTTTCCCTTTCTGCTCCCTCCCCCGCCCCATCCGTTAAGGCCTCCAACCACTGTGTTTGGATTTTCCATTATGTTCTGAAATGGAAGTCTGTAATTTCATCTTGTCGTTCCCCTCAACCTTCTTTTCCTTGTAATACAGAGTGTTACTAGAAACAGCGTATTCCTGATAAAATATTGATTGTGGCAGCTTTACGGGGTTGGGACGTCAGTAGGGGCAATGGCCTTTGAAGTTCTCTTATTTCCTTCAGGATTGCTCAGGCAAAACTGGCACTGATGTCAGCTGGAGAACTGCTTGGCCTGCAAACATCCCCTCTGTAGAGAACCCTGTACTGTGCATTTGTTTTATTATTTACACAGAGAGCGTGATGCAGAAGCAATGTAAATGCCCGGGCTAAGAGCTGATTTCCACCCCAAACTCCCCCCCGCCAATCCTGAGCAATAATGATATTGGTTACTTGTTGATCCCCTTTACTGCAGCTCTCCCATGACAATTGCATCACAAAAACTGGACAAGTTTTGTGCAAGAAAGAGACCAATGCATTTCCACCCTTCCTTTTGAAGAGATAGCCTCCTTCAAAACAGCTCCGTAGTCAGTGACCAGACGTTCCAGTGCTAAATATGGCCTCACAAAGGAATTACACCTGGCCTCCCAACTGCAAACTGGCAGCACAGTCCTAAGCAGAATCATACCGTTCTGAGCCCCTTGACTTCAATGAGCTTAGATGGTGTAGGATTCCACTGTATCACCACCTAGAGTGGGGGTCCCCAACATGATGCCCATGGGCACCGTGGCACCTATTGACTTCAGTCGACTGAAATGTCGACTGAGGGGTGACATGATTGAGGTTTACAAGATTATGCATGGGATACAGAAGGTAGAGAAAGTACTTTTCTTCCTTTCTCACAATACAAGAACTCACGTGCACTCAATGAAATTGCTGAGCAGTTGGGTTAGAATGGATAAAAGGAAGTACTTCTTCACCCAAAGGGTGAAGGAATTCACGGCCACAAGAAGTGGTGGCAGCTACAAGCATAGTCAGCTTCAAGAGGGGATTGGATAAACATATGGAGCAGAGCTCCACAAAGGCTTTTAGCCACAGCATATTGTTGGAACTCTCTGTGTGGGGCAGTGATGCTTTGTATTCTTGGTGCTTGGAGGGGGGCACAGTGTGAGGACTAATAGTGCCCTGGCCCCACTGATGGACCTAATGATGGCACTTGGTTTTTTTAGCCACTGTGTGACACAGAGTGTTGGACTGGATGGGCCATTGGCCTGATCCAGTATGGCTTCTCTTATGTTCTTATGTTGACTTTTCCTGGTGTCTACTGAGTGTTTTTAGAAAGTGCCAGGGACAGGTGAAGCTTTTGTCCAGAAGGGCTTTGGATTGACCACTGGATATGATGATAAAATTACAGTTCCATTTACCTATTGGTTCTGAGCAGCTGAACGATGAGCCACAACATCTGAAATTTGGCTATGGCCAGGGTGATTTTGTCTGTGTCTCATCAGTCATGTCACCTAGCAGAGGGTAACATGGAGGCCAAACTTTCAAGAGGGATAATCAACTCATTTCTGTACTCTGGATGGATACAGCAATCAAGTTGCTTTACATAAGGCCCATTGGTAACCACTAAGGGTAATATATATATTTTGGAACAGTTAGATTTTTCACATATTTTGGCATCTGTTGGAGAGGTGGAATTCCAACTGCAGCTGAAGAGCAGGTACATCTGGACCTCAGAGTGCTTAAATAATCAAGCTTCTCCATGCAACCACTGAATGTGATTGTTTGCACAGCTTAAAAGGCATCCTATTAGACAGAGCTTTTGCCTGAAATGTTGAACGGTTACTGATATAGTGGTGTGTAACCTTGCTCCCTGACATTTTATGGTGGGCTTGGCTTCCTGGGGCAGCCATTTTGTGGTTGACTTCACTTCCTGTGGTAGCCATTTTGTGGTTGTAACCCACTACCTTGTATCAGAATTCTGTAGGCTTAGAGGGATGTGGTTTTTAGGGATGGAATTTGTTTTGGGGTATGGTGGGGGAGGGAAGGGAGCCTTGGACCATCACAAACACATTATCCTCAGAGTGGCTCTTTACTTCAATTTTTAACCAGCAGTGATATGGCACCACCACTGGTGTTGCACCCCTGCACAACCCCACCCACACAACCCTCTCACCAGCCATCAGGCAGCAGCTTGGGTTTGAGATGAGGAGGAAAGATGGAAGGGAATGAATGCCTGCAGCCTTAGGGCAATAAGGAAAGAGCATGCAGCCTGCACATCCTTCCAAGCAAAGTCAATCAGATTCCTTGGCCTTTGTACAAAAGGAGAAATTTCAGTAGCTGTGCATTCCTTATCAGTGCAAATTTTAAGAGGCTATAACCCCCTCTTGAAAGTATCCCTGTAAAGGCAAAGCATGTCTATTGATGTATGCCTCTTCACAGACTCATTTTTCAGTAGGTTTCCGAATAATTGTGAGACGAACCAGCTTCTGCATTCGCGCAGAAACAGTCCTAAATTGCTTTAAAACTTCTGACAATGTCATAATTTACTAGAAGAGTTTTGCATTCTTATTTCTGTAGGAACAACTTTGATACAAAGAAGGAAAGCCTACTGGCAAAAATGAGAAGGGAGTGACTTAAACTGTTACACACACATGAAATTGCCCTATATCAAGTCTTTTGGTCTATCGACGTCAACATTGTCTATTCTGACTGATAGCAGTTTTCCACTTACTATCTGATCCTTTAAAGTGGGAATCTTGGGGATTCTGCACACAAAGTATGGACACTGCCACTGAGCCACCTCCACCCCCTCTCCCCGCCATCCCACTTGACTTCTTCAGTTTTCCATTCACACGAGTAGAACCCATCTCAAGCTTTTATGGTGACTCATGATGTGGAGTTTTCAGAGGCACCTGTAAGACCTTGCTGCAGCCTGGATCAAAACCCCAAATACATCCCCTGATCCCTTGAGCCTGGCTAAGTTATTCTCTCTTACATTGTCTTCTCTGCATCCCTGCTGACTTTTTTTGCAGGATGTAAGGAGGAATCTTGGTTATAATTTCAAAATCATAACGTAGCTATAGTTCCAGCATGGAGGGCAGACACATCCTGTAGTCGTCTTTTTTTCCATTAGAGGCATGGCTAAACCTGCAGCACCAACTGGTCTCATTAATTGTTGGGTCCAGCGAGACAAGAACACACTTTACTGAGTCCTATCCTGACTTTGTCTGCATACAAATGAAAGAAATGGACCATCTGTAAGGGTGATGATGTGTGGCAGACCCTGCCTGCATGAAGTGAATTCTAGGCACAGAAAAACAAGAACACAATGGCCCCCCGTTCAGGTGAACTTGTCTGATATGTACAGCAACAGGATTTATAACCAAGAGCCAGTTTGGTGTAGTGGTTAAGTGTGCGGACTCTTATCTGGGAGAACCGGGTTTGATTCCCCTCTCCTCCACTTGCACCTGCTGGAATGGCCTTGGGTCAGCCATAGCTCTGGCAAAGGTTGTCCTTGAAAGGGCAGCTGCTGTGAGAGTCCTCTCAGCCCCACCCACCTCCCAGGGTGTTTTGTTGTGGTGGGAAAAGATATAGGAGATTGTAAGCTGCTCGGAGTCTCTGATTCAGAGAGAAAAGTGGGGTAGAAATCTGCAGTCTAAAATGTAGTGGAGAGCCAGTTTTCAATAGTGATGCAAACTTCTTTGAACATATGAAGCTGCCTTATACTGAATCAGACCTTTGGTCCATCAAAGTCTGTATTGTCTTCTCAGACTGGTAGTGGCTCTCCAGGGTCTCAAGCTGAGGTTTTTTGCACCATTTTGCCTGGACCCTTTTTTGGAGATGCCAGGGATTGAACCTGGGACCTTCTGCTTCCCAAGCAGATGCTCTACCACTGAGCCACCGTCCCTTCCCGACACTACTACATAGCTGCCTCAGATTTGAATGATGCATATTTTGAAGTGGGTGGGGGTAGTAAAGAGAATTTATATGAATATTTGAAATTGACAGTCATGATGTCCAGTTATCGGTTTTTTTAATGAGCTTCTTGAATGAAATTCTAGCTATCTAGATAAAAAAGATTCTTTCTGTATAGGTGCTATGTCCCCCAATCCAGGCAACAACATATTACATATATGGTACTCAAATATATCCAGGGCTTTTTTTTGTAGTAGGAACTCCTTTGCATATTAGGCCACATACCTCTGATGTAGCCAATCCTCTTGGAGATTACAGGTCTCTTGGTATATAGGGCCTACTGTAAGCTCCAGGAGAATTGGCTACATCAAGGGTGTGTGGCCTAATATGCAAAGGAGCTCCTGCTACAACCCCCCCTCCCGAATATATCTTTTTCCCCTGTAGTATCCTTGTTGTTCCCTGGGGTGGTAGGAAAGAGCTGTCAGGTCAAAGCTGACTTATGGTGACCCCTGTAGGGTTTTCTAGGCAAGAGATGTTGAGGTAGTTTGCCGTTGCCTGCCTCTGTGTAGCAACCCTGGACTCCCTTGGTGGTTAAGTACTAACCACAACTGACCCTGCTTAGCTTCCGAGATCTGCTGAGATTGGGTTGGCCTGAGCCATCCATGTCAGGGCGTTTTTCCATATATTGAATGCTTTCCCCCCTGTACTGAATCACAGATCTCTGGAGTTTAATGTATAGGCCTACTTCATTGTGCGTACCATGGCTTTCTGGCATCTTCTCTGCCACTCTGAGTCACAGAACCATAGAGTTGGAAGGGACCTCCAAGCTCATCCAGTCCAACTCCCTGCACAATGCAGGGAATTCATAAATACTTCCCCCCCTTCATACATCCCCAGAGACCCCTGAAGGCTGCAAGCCCACAAGATGGCAAGAAATCCTCTCCAGGATCCCTGGCCAAAGTGGTCTGGAGAAAAATTGCTTCCTGACCCCAAAGTGGTGAACAGCATTCCCTGGGCGTGTAAGGAAGGGACATTAGAACTAAGCGCTAATGCAACCCTTACTGCCCTCCTTCTTATGATCTGCCTCAGTCTTGTACACACCTTCCCTATGCCCATGCTTGAACAGCAGGCTTGAACTAGGGAAGTGGCTTACAGCAAAGGGTCACCTCCTGGCTGAGCTACGCGGTTATTTAACGGTGCATGGTCCTTCTGAATTTGCCAAAGATTTTATCACCGTTAACAGGCCAAGCACGTTTATCAATAAACCATTTACTCTCCGTCTCCCTCCCGGCGATGACTGTGACTAGATCTGACACACAAACACTTAACTACCTTTTTCATCCAAAATCAATGTTGTATTTATCTCCAATGATCTACAAAGAAACTGAATGTTTAAAATTGCAGGGAAGGGGGTGGGGGTAGGGAAAGGGAAGGAAATACAGAAATTCAAAGAAAGAAAATGTTAGCAGATGTTTAAGTTAACTAGAGAGCAGAAACCCAGAATAATGTGAAAATATGAATGCTGGAGGGGGAAAAAAAGGATGGTATAGAATGTCAATACATGGATATCTCTCAAGCTGGGGGCGATATACAGATGAAAGGAGGCGGCTGAGGGTATCTCTGTATGTGATTGCAGTTCCAGGGGACCACTGTTTTCTACATGCATGGTCCCTCTGTCTGTTCTACCAATTTACTGTTGGGGGGGGGAGGGAGAATGGTGGTTAC
The DNA here is from genome assembly GCF_032191835.1 of Heteronotia binoei. NCBI lineage: Eukaryota > Metazoa > Chordata > Lepidosauria > Squamata > Gekkonidae > Heteronotia > Heteronotia binoei. The sequence goes on from NC_083233.1 coordinate 65,818,157, forward strand.
AGAACAGCCAGTGGGAAGTTAATTTCTTAAAATGGATTCTGGATGCTTTTGGATGGCTTGTGGCAGCAGCAAACTTTACATATGAAAAAGAAAGCTGGAAATCAAGATTTAAAACAGTGGTGCAAAACAGTGGTGTATTTTGTTTAATTAACCATTTGACTCCCCCCCCTCCTATTATTCTTGTATGTGGTTTTAATAAGAGGACTTGGAGAGCAGCAGACAGGGAGGCTGTGCCTGCCCCCACCAAAGTAAGACCTGGAACTGGGGGGAAACAGAGAATGGGACCTGTCACATCAGTTGCATCTGGACTGCAGATGTTTCTGTGGCAGCAGGTAATCTGGGTCCTGTCCTCCTCTTCTTTGGATTGAAACCAAATGGAAAGACCTGACCTCTCTGTCGGGTTTTCTTGCTTAATCAAACACAAGATCCCTTCTCTTCCTTCACCCAAATTAGTGCCGTTCCCCCCCCCCCCCCCAAGAACATTGCCATTCAGCTTTTTGGTTTTTGCAGGGGGCTGTATCCGTTTTCCTTTCCATCCCACCCACCTGTCCACCAGGATCTCTTTGTGTAGTTGAAAGCCATATGCCACAATCCACTATGTGAGCTTTGTGGGGGGGTTTTATACAGGTACGTTTTTTTTTCTCAAGAAGGACGTGTCGGAATAATATTAACAAATAACCAGAAGAGTGGTTCTAGAAACCATTTTTTATAAAGTCTACCTATGTTAAGAATTCAATATTGGTGTACATTTATATTAACAGAATATTTACATATCGTTTTCTTTTTGTTGTTGTCGTTTAAAACAAGAAGTCAAAAAAATTCTCATTTCTTCATAATATAAGGCAAAAAACAAACATAGGTTTTGTACATTATTATTATTATTATTTTAATATATATCTGTAACTTCAGTTCCAAAGTACCAAGAGAAGTGAGCGGCCTCGATTTGGGAGCCTCACAGTGGACTGTAAGAAACTGCAATATTTCCATAAATAATACTTTAAGAAACCCTGGGTGGCTTTTGTTTTACTTAAGGATCTGAGGCCATTAAATTTAAGCTCAAAACAAATGCTTTTTTTTAAGTGAATAAAGAGCAGAAAATTTAAAAAAATACAAATTCATTAAAAACGTTTCTCACATTTGGGAAAAATGTACAAACTTGGTAATTTAACTCAGCACAGAAGCAAAAAAAAAGAAAGAAAAAGAAAGAAAGAAACCCAACAAAAACAAAACAAAAAAAATCAAGACCTATATATTAAATTTCCATTTTCAACAACCATCTTGGTTGGCAGGTTTGTAGCCTAGAACCCTTCCCCTGTCCCACCCCCAAATTATTTATGGAACTGTGCTTAATTTCTACAAATTTTACAGTCTTTTCTTTTTTAAAAAAAGTTTACAGCAGTGCATTTTTAAAAGGTATTTTTTTTCCTCCCCTCTTCTTATATTTACAGGTGAGTTTTAAAATTCATCCTGTTAGAGATTATCGCGCCTCAACTTCTTTGGGGTTCCTAGAAGGAGAATAGTCTCTTGATTCTGAGTTTGTGAGTGGAGTAGTCCGGCGGGGAGAGGAAGGTCTTGTACTACTGGCTGGTACCAAAGGGGGCGGGGCACTCAAAGCGGCTGTAGGTGGGTTCCTATTTAGGATTCCATTGTGCATGGCTGCAGAGGGGCTGAGTCTGGGGTAATGCATCCCACCGAGATGAGGCATGAAGGATGGCACGTGTGCCAAGTGACTTTCGATAGGGGATGGGTGCAAGTGCTGCATCCTGGCACGCTCCAGTTCTTCCCGTAAGTGCAACCGCTCCCTCTCCTCCACTTGTCGGAGCCGCTCCTGCTCACGCCGCGCTTCAAGAAGGTTCTCGTGGTTATAGTCGTGGGGCTCTCTGTCTCGGTAAGAACGCTCATGGTCGTAGAATCCAGAAGTGGTGGGGAACCTGTGGATGGGATCTGCTCGGAGCTGGAAGTCCATTCGACGGTGCAGGTCTAAGCTCCGATAGGCATCTCGTAAGGGATCCCTCACTGGATCCCAAGAAAACCCGGGATGGGGCAGCCTCTCTCTGCCCGACAAGGGATTCATGCCCATTAATGGGGTCATCATTCTGCTTCGGTCCAGGACATTCATATTGTTCATCTGATGGACGCTGCCCATGGAGATAGGCATTGTGGCTGCCATTGTATGGGGCAAGGGTAATCCATGCAAGGAAGGTGGCGGTGGGTGCTCAACAGTTCTGGAATGCTGTGAAGGTTCAGAGCTCACTACCAACACGTCCCCATCCTCCTTGCGCTCCTCTTTGACCTTGATGTCGTTCTTTATCTTCTGAAGGTCAGCTGGAAGCTCTGGCTTTCTTTCAATGTCCTTGTTCATTAGATTGCTGAGTTTCAAGCTCTCGCTCAGTGCAGGTTTGCTGTAGGGAGATACAGACTGAATTACTGGCTTTGTGTTGTCCTCTGAGGATCTCTTATCATGGCTTGGCGGTTCCTTCACTGGAGAGCGACTTTCTTTGATCTTGTGCTCCACGATTGGAGGAGGATCCCTCAGTCGGTCGGGAATGTCTCTCTCTGGTTCTTTAGACCTTTCTCTGTCACCAAGTCCTACTTGTCTGGCGGGATCGCTGGAGGTTAGGCTGTTGCTACGGATGAGGTTGCTGATCTGGTGAGTCACTGGAGCCGAAGCTGGTGAGGATCTGTTTGAATGCCTGTTTTTATCCAAAAGATCCCTGGAGGAAAATATATCATATGGTTAGCACGTTGCCAACTTATGACAGGTCTAGTTATATGTTGTCAGTAATATCCTTGCTGTAAAGGAAGGAAATTGCTAGTTCTTTCCCAACAGGCACAGAAATGCTAACGTCTTTGGAACCCAGTTGGAATGACTGAGAACAATGAATACCAAATGCCTGAAGAAAGCTTAATGTGAAAAAAAGAAAACTGCGGCTGAAATAGGACACTTGGCCAAATTTAAACTTCAGTCGCCTGGGCCTCAAAGTTTCTGGCCTTGAAAGCTTTGTAAAATAGCTAAACCAAGTAATGCTTGCAATCAGAGAATTGCAATGAGGATTTATAAACACTTTCCTGTTGCTATAGACTTAAGCAGGATGGGGTGCTCAAGCCAAAACAAGCAAACATGTATGTTGGCCTGCCAGGGTTGAGTTGTGTGTAAGGGGCAAACTATTAAGGAAAGCTATGATCAGACTGAATAATAACAACCATACCCAATGAGCAACTACCAGATCTGCATAACAGGTGGCGTGCGTGAAAGCAACGTCAAAAACGACTGGTGCTTGCACGGGGGACTACCTTTACCTTTTTTAAAGTACAGTAGCAAATTATACAAAATCTTATATGGGGATAATTTGATTTGCAATCCTTTGGTGTCATTTGCCTTTGGAACTACAGAAACAATGCAGCCCTCCGCCTTGACACTGGGCTGTGCATCTGAACACTTTCGCCTCCAATTCCTTGAAGAAAAACCAGAAATCCTCCAGTTTAAAAAAAGAAGAAACTGAGCAGCTATACCAAGTTTGGTCCAGCTGGCTCCAGCTGCAGAAAAACAGGTTGCTTACTTGTAACTGGTGATCTTTGAGTGGTCATCTGTGCATTCACACCAGTGGGGTTTACCTTTTCGTAGGGCCTGTAAGACAGAGCTATTCTGCTGGGCCTTCGGTTGAGGCAGTGGGTGCCCATATCCCATCTACTTGGCCTGCCTTGCTGCAATGTTTTTCTAATAATACCATCTTCTTACTTCATCTGGGCCTATAGCTACATTGATACGCTGAGCGTACCCAATTAGAACTGCTGCCTATGCTGTTATATTACTGTTTTAATTGTTTTATTATGTTGTCTTAATGGTTTTAATATGTATGTATTGACTGTGGTTTATATTATGTTATTCTCTGCTCTAAGCCTGCTTGCGGGAAAGGGCGGAATATAAGTCAACTGAAATAAAATGATGATTTAAGCCTTTCTGCAAAAAGTTCTAGAACATCTGAGTGCACTGTTGTCCTCACAAGCAACATTAGAGAACAGATGCCCCCATGAGGTTTAGAAATCATACAAAATTCTTCAGCAGCACATTCATTTGGCCTCCGCGGCCAGTGGTTCTCTTTTGGGGCCTTACTGGCTAACGATTTCCATCCCCTCAAAGGGCCATTTTACATGTTGCCGTTTAGCACATGGAGGCCATTTTAAGTCATATGGTCAAGAACCGAGCAATATATACCATGCAGCTCAGTGCTTCAACAGGGCAATTTTCACTATCCACCCCTCCCCCCCCCAAATGGATAAGACATTTATGGAAAATATAGTTCCCAAAGTGAGCAGCTACCTGGGAACAGCTCACTCACTGGCCACAGATGCCTTATGCAGTGATTCATAGCGACTGCAACATGCAAACTGGATGCCAATGCCCCATTCCAAAGCTAGAATTTAAACTATTCAAAATGAGACACTTTATGGGAAATTTGTTTAAGAGCCATCAAGGTGCCCCCCCAACACATGATGACTCCAGGACCGTGGGGTTTTCAAGGTAAGAGACGAGCAGAAGTGGTTGATCATTGCCTTCTGAACACTTTCTCCTCCAATTCCTTGAAGAAAAACCAGAGCACATGGTCTCCCATCCAAGCACTGGCTGTGGCCAACCTGCTTCGCTTCAAACCTTTGATGAGCTCAGGATAGCTGGGGCTATTCAGGCTGCAATATGCAAACTGGATGCAAATACTCCAACCCAAAGCTAGAATTTAAATTATGCAAACAAGACATCTTACAGCAGGGGTGTCAAACATGCGGCCCATGGGCCAGATGCGCCCCGCAGAGGGTTCCAATAAGGCCTTCCATCAACTGGCTGTTGTCTGCTTCATTCTCTCTTGCCTGCTGTGTTCGGTCGCCATTTTGTGTTTCTTCCCAGCGATCAGCCTGCCAGCAAAGCAGCCTTTATTTGCTCCTTCTCTCTCCCCCCTCCCTTTTCCCAAAGGGAGGAGGAGAGAGGAACCTTAGCCAATGAAAGAGTCTGGCTCTATAGCTCTGCTGGATGATTAAGTTTGCCAGACTCAACTAATCACCCTGCAGAGCTACTGAGCCAAGCCTCTCTTCCTTCCTGGCTGAGGCTCCTCCCTCTCCTTGTGCCCTGGGGGAAGGAAGGAAAGAGCTCCAGCTTCCTTTGCCCGGTCCTCACCATCGGAAGAAATACAAACAGCACTTTTAAGACTAGCAATGTTTTATTGAAGGTATGAGCTTTTTGCCTTGCTACAGAGAGAGAGGGGGAGGGAGATTTGTTGTGCTTGTTATGGGTGCAGCTGGGTTCCCCTCATATTTTTCATTGTATTCATGTCCTCCAGTCTTTCTCAATAGGAAAGTATGTGAACTATTGAGAAGAGAAATAACAACAAGCTAGCATTAGGCTGAGTGTGTGTGTGTGTGTGTGTGCGTGTGTGTGTGTGTCCAGCCCAGGTTTACCCAGGAAATTTCTATTGCTTTTTCTTTCACATATTCCTTTGATTGGGGAGCTTGAATTTAGACTTCCCAGATAAGTAGGCTGATACTAATCATTGTACATGGCTGTCTCTGTTCTTGTACTGCCACACAGGAGTTGTAGTTATTTTTCTGGAGAAGACTAGTTTTGCAGACAAGCACATAGCCCTTAGTCTGTGCCATGGTGCTTTCACATATCTTGACCAGCATATGAAGCAATTTATGTACAAAAGCTCACAATGCCCAGCTGCTTCATGTTTTCCTCTGGGTCTGAGGCTCAAAGCATTGACTATGAGATCTATAAGTTTCCAACTTATAGATGTGCACACTTGAACAACACTTGAACAGCATATTCAAGATTAGTACAGCACAGACTTTGCAGTTTTTGATGCAATAATTCATTGCAAGAGATGACATTTATCAGATTGTAAAACAAAATACTGCAAGAGTTCCAATGTTTTAAGTTAAAAAAAAATTGTGTTTGTCTGCAACCCCTTTATACAGTTTATATGTCCGCTACCTGACATTACATTTTATGGCACACATGACCCGGCCCAACAAAGTCTCATTTATGTCAAATCTAGCCATCATAACAAATGAGTTCGACACCCCTGTCTTTCGGGATATTTGTTTGACACACTCTAAATGCACCATAAGACTTTCCCATAAGATTAAAAAAACAAAACGGAGGCTACTCCTGGCACCATGTGTCACTTTTCTCATTCACCTCTCTTTATCTCTGTCCTCTTTGCTTGCAGAAAGTTCCCTCTTCTCTGACTCTCGGTCTCTGTCGTGATTCGTCACTGAGGAGCTCCGCTCAGAGTCACCGGGTTTGGGCCACTGAGGGGGGGTCGGGAACGATGGTGGTGTCCGGTGGAGTCTGTTCCATGGCTCGTGTGGATTGTTAAAGCTCTGGATGTTTGGCCCTTCTTTGTGGGCAAAAATGCTGTTGTGACCTGGAATCGGGAACAAAAGAGAAATATTTGGTTAATTCACTGCCCCCCACTTTGGACAAAAGGGGTATTGTCCCACATCAGTTCAGCAAAGAAAAAAGAAAAAAAAAGTGCCAATTACCGGCACAGTTTTCCTTTCAAGGCTGGAGGGAAAAAGACACTTAAAAAATGGTAATAGCAGGAGAGCTCTGATAACCAAGGAATGAAACAGTCGCCGTTTCAAGTCTCTGCAGAAAAAAGGCTAACTCTAGATCTGAGTAACTTTGTGGAAGTAATGAGGCCGTTTGCGCTGAAGATAAGAGGCAACTCCCAAATCACCCAGTTCCCCCTACTGTGATATCTGTGGTTAAACTGGCACTGTTATCGCTCCCCGCCACTGACATTAACAACGAGAATGCAGCTAGTTAAAAACGATCAGCCACCTGCAGTGAGAAGCGGTGATTGAGATCTTTGATTTTTTGGGGTGAGCAGACTAAGCCTGAATATAGCAATTCACTCTCTATGTCTCATGGCTCGCTGGTACGGATCAGTCACTTGGGTTTGCTCACCGGCCAGCGAATGTTCCTTCCCTTCAAAAAAAAAAGCTCTCATCGGAAAACCCAGCAGTCCTGCATGTAGTATTCTTTTCAGGGTAGTGCTACCTACCGGGGTACTCTTTTGAATACTCAAAATAGCCTCTGGGATGAATTGAGGGGTAAACGGTTGTGCTTTTGGAAGGTGCCGCTGAATCTGAAAAAAAGGGCTACTTTCTAGGCCTGCAAGATAACACAGAACCCAACGGCCCTTTTGGTAGCCATCTGACAGTATGCAAAGCGACATTCCCTGGTGACGGTTTGTATAGTTCTGCCGTCCCAAAGACAACGCGTATGACGATAGTTCCTTTTATCGCCCCCAACTTCCTTTATGAAGAGCCAGCAAGTTGTCTTTTTGAAGCCTTATTCAAACATATTGAGTCCCGGCCCAGCAGGCTCTTCTCCCAGAAAGGTTGGCCTGATTCAACGAATCCTTTCAACCCTCTTTGCGACTCTCATGGCATGCCTCCTTCAATTTACTTTTTGAAAGACGCTCTCATGAGGCACAGCTGTGGTCAGGGATCCATAAATATGGAGTGCAGGAACTCAAATAACTTTGGGCTGACCTTGATGCGATAAGTGTTTCTGGAGATTTTTACAGCTGCTTCTCGTAACTGCGTACAGTATGGGTTGGCTTATGTCTCGGAGATCTTAGAACTGTTAACGTCCTGCGTCTAGGTTTGCTTTGAACGTAGGTGCGTTCACCGCAACACAATTTTCCCCGTGCATTTTGACACTGCAGGAGTGCCAACCGCTGGCTCTAATGCAAAACAGGGAGGTCATTACAGATAGTCCATTTCGTAGGACTGAAGCATATTCTGGCGCCATCAGGTTGTCATAAATAGCACCGATCGTCTATTTGGAAAAAGCGGTGGAGACGAAACCCAGCTCTCTGCTCTCTCCCTTCCCACCAAGTGCATTGCTATTATTCAAGACAACCAGACTGGGAATCCTTATGACCAGCCCTGGCTTCCGGATCAAGACTTTCAATGCTGCAGCACCCATCAGTGTTTCCTCTGTTGGACTGGGGCTCGTTAATGTTTGAATTAAGCCCTCAAACAAGAGGACTGGCTCTGTGTGAGAACCCAGAAGGCTTTCTGGACATCACAAGGGCTTCTTCCCAAGATAAATGATTTATCATTTTGATATTACGTTTTTAGGACGTTTCGGTGGTTTCATAGAGCACAGCCCCCACACCTTTCAGAATCATTCCCCGTAAGAAGACAGAAGGGATGGGAAGAAAATGAAGATTTTAACCAGGCCATCTTTCTCGGGAAAGAGAGGGGAAACATAGTTGCTGGGTAGACATGTGAAAGCTGCCTTATACTGACTCAGACCATCGGTCCATCAGTGTCAGTATTTCCTACTCAGACTGGCAGCGGCTGCCCAGATCCTCAGCTAGAGGTCTTTCTTATCATCTACTAACTACCCAGGGGTTGAACCCAGGACCCTTCTGTGTGCCAAGCAGATGTTCTGCCGCTGAGCCACGGCCCGCCCCCACGGTGGAGGAAGGATGAAGGGTAACTTGTGGAAAAGCTCCCACCACAGAGACCTGGAACGCTTAGGTGCAGTGTTTTGTTTTCCCCCCAAAAAGAGGATGGAGGTTAGGAATTAAAGATTTTTTTTTTTAAGTTTAAATAAAACCACCAGCAGCTGCTTTTTCAATGTGAGCATGTGGTTTCTCTAGAGAGGAGGAGGTTTGTCTGCAGTAACCCAGCCAGTACTTACTCAGAGTATGACTGCCTAATCCTCCAAAGGCATTGCTGCCTAAGGTCCCAAGGCCGCTGAAGGTGCTTGACCTGCTAAATGGATCTGGAAAGGCAAACAGGGTTTTAGCCGGCATTGAGCCAAGAATGCTGGAGAATGAAACGCGCCCCCTCCTCCCCTCCCCCGCCTCTCTCTCTCCTTTTTCCTTTTTATAAATAGTCTGAATCCAAGTAGGATTAGGCCAGACTTTAAGCTGATCCTTCTCATTGCAAGGTTCTTTACACAGAAAATTCCCAGCATGTTAAAAATGGAGAAGGGATTTTGAGCGCTTACTCCATAAAACAGGTGCTGGAGCTAAGCTCCGGGCATGCCAGAGGGAGAGGGGGGAAAGCTGGAAGTTAACAGCCCAAGAGCCAAAATGACAGGCACAGCTACTGAGCTGAAACTCGATCCACCTGGAATCGCAACAGCGGAATGGAGAGCTGTAAACTGATTTCTGACATGATCCCCCCCCCCCCTTTTGTGTGGCAAACAGGCAGGAGAAGTTACAGCCTTTGCAGAAACCTCAGGGGGGCATTAAATGCCCTTTGATATACTGATCCTCCCCCTCTCTCTCTCTTTGGGATTGTGCGTTAAGTCACACCGCCTAGGCCCAAATATGAAGCAAGAATTTGACACGGCTGAGAAACTGCAGTATAGGATAACAAAGGACTCCTGTACAAGTAAGCTGACACTGGAGAGAGGGAGCCCCCAGCAATTGCCCCGGCCTTTGGCAGTGCTGCTCTGCGGGCATGCACAGATTAGAACAAACTAACTGCCCTAAATGGCTGAAAAAGCCTGAGTGTCTGCAACAGGGGACAAGCTTGGCACTGTCAGAACACTTGGGCCACCCTGCGCTCAAATCTCCTTCTCTTTGTTGTGCCGTCGTGCTGACCTCTTTGGGCAAATGCGATGCGGTCATTAAATCGATTATCAAAGCACGCACAAAGCACGGAAGAAAGTCTCTTCGCTGGCATTCAGATCTGTTTCTGCTCCTACGAAGGGCCGTAGAGTAAACTGGCGTTGAAGGAGGGCAGCTAGAGGTTGGGGACTTCCTCACTCAGAGGCTGTTCGCCTCCAGTGATCGGATGTTAGTGATACACGATAGGAGACGGTTACCGTGCTCAGAGATTAGTGACTTGCAAGGGCCACGACAGCCAGTGGGGGTGGGGCTTGTTTTTAATACTGTGAGGTAGTTTTAATGGGGATCCGCCTAAAGCAGGACTCTGAAGAGGGGGGCACAGGAATATCCCAAATAGAATCTGGGAAACCCAAGTTCAAATCCCCGTTCTGCCATGGACCCTCCCTGGGAGACTTTGGGCCAGTCACCTTCTCTTTTTCACAGGTTTGCTATTGTGAAGATCAAATGGAGGACAGGGGAAATGCTGTTTGGATTCCCATTGGCAAGAAGTGTGGGGGTTACCAGGGGTGGAATTCTATCAGGAGCTCCTTTGCATATTAGGCCACGCACCCCTGATGTAGCCAATCCTCCAAGAGCTTACAACAAAAAGAGTCTTGTAAGCTCTTGGAGGATTGGCTACATCAGGGGTGTGTGGCCTAATATGCAAAGGAGCTCCTGATAGAATTCCACCCCTGAGGGGTACAAATACCTAAATAAATAATTTGTCCTATTTGGGCCTTTAGTCTGATGCAGTAAGACAAATGCTTACATTTTAACACACACTTTTAACGCACAAAGCTGCCTTACGCTGAATCAGACCTTTGGTCCATCAAGGTCCGTATAGTTTGCTCAGACTGGCAAGAGCTTTTCAGGGTCTCAAGCAGAGGTCTTTCACTGCTACCTAATCCTTTGAACTGGACACACCAGGGATTGAACTGGGGACCTTTGGCGTGCCAAAGAAATGTTCTACCCCGAGCCACAGCCTCTTCCCCTTTGTCCAGAGGCTGTAAGAAAACACAGGTGGGGAACCACCTGTTTCCCACCCCTGATCGACGATACGCCTCATTGTCTGGAGAACAAATTACGAGAATTCATTGCGTTTGTTTTGGGTGATTTTAATTGCTTTTTGTTTGTTTGCCTCCAGCCCAGCGGGGGCCAACATTCAATCTGAGAAATGGGTGCACAGCTGGGGAAAGGTCACTCCGGCACCACCTCTGCACAGATAGAACAATGCCTCTTTTCTTCTGTCCCTTAGATCTGAGCTTTACTGAGGCTGCCTGGCACAACATAGGGGAGGATGAGAGAGGATTCTGCAGTCCAAACTCTTATCCCAGTGTTTCTGTTTTGGAGGACAGAAGTTGTTATTGCGGGGTTCCCAGGAAGACTAGCAGATTTTCCAAAGGCAAATAATAAGTGTGCCAATACAAAAGATGCCCCCCACCTGCTTTGGAAGTAGATGGCCTTAAAAGTACAGCAATTAAAGAGGACCGTTTTTGTCTGATCAGGTTATCTTGCACAGGAGGCATCTACGAATGGTTTAATGATGAGACTAGGGACGGCTGCTTAGCAATTACTAGTTGAGGTGAAGCCCCTGCACACTCCTCAAACGTTTTAGGGTTTTTGAGCATCGTTGCTCCACCGGAAAACCAGATCATTCAACATATTTCAACATATTGATAAATGTGAAAGGTAGGGTTTACTTACACCTACCTGCCAGGTGGCTAGTAGGCAGGAAGCTGCTGTGGTGAGGCGATGGTCCAAACGGCGTGGTGGCGGGATGGGCGGAACCTGGGGGGGTGGGGAGAGAATACATTGTACTTTCAATACACTTGCAAAGAACACCCCCTGGAAAAATATTTATTGGCTGTGTAGGAGGGAGGTCTTGGATCCAACCCTCTTTTTGACTGGCTGAACAGGGAGAAGGAAGGATTTCCTTTGACCACCAACTGAATATTGTGGGACCTGCCTAGAATAAAGGTGTATGGGACAGGGGCTGTAGGGAAGAGGGCGACATGCAATGAAAGTAGAATAAGAAGATATTGGATTTATATCCTGCTCTATACTCTGAATCTCAGAGTGGTCACAATCGCTTTTATCTCCCCCCCCCACAACAAACACTCTGTTAGGTGGGTGGGGCTAAGAGAGCTCTTACAGCGGCTGTCCTTTCAAGGACAACCTCTGCCAGGGCTATGGCTGACCCAAGGCCATTCCAGCAGCTGTAAGTGGAGGAGTGGGGAATCAAACCCGGTTCTCCCAGATAAGAGTCTGCACATTTAATCACTACACCAAACTGGCTCTCAGGACCTGGCCTGTCCCTGATGTATGCTCATGATCATCCTATGCAAAAGGCACTTTGCAAAGCGTGCAGAAATATGAAAGGACCAAGTGTGGTGCCATGGAACATGAACTGTCTTGGTGGGTTAATACTGAGTACTGATATATAATATGCGTGTGTGTTGAGGTTAGGGGAATCTAGACCTGAGACTGCTCAGTGAGTTTGAAGCTGAAATGTGATTTGAACCAGGAACTCTCTGCCTCCCAATAGCACTCTTAGCTGCTGTGTTACATTTTTAAAAGCCTTGTTTGCATTTCTAGCTAGCTTCTATGCCTTGCTGTGGGCGTGTTTAAAGTTCCTGCTAACAATAAGCTGTTCTGTTTGATGGTTTGTTTTAAACAAACTGGGAGCAACCACAACCCTCCCGGGGCCTGTAGCAATCCCCAATTCACCTATAAGGATTTGTCAAAAGGGGAGACAAAGCTGTATAACATTATTCTCTTTAAGCACTCTGACTGCAAATATTCCGGTTTAGTAATCTGCACAAGGCCATGTGAAATATGCATCCTTAGATATCAATGACCTGGCATTCTTCGCTCTCCATAATCTGCTTATCATGTTCCTTTTCCTACATCATTTTGCTCGATTTTTCCATGTCCCAGCTGCCTGTGCCCCAGACTAGGCCATTCTTAAAACAAAACAACAAACCCAACCCTCCAAAAGAAAATTTGAAATTTCTTCTCCTCCAAGCAGCAGGGATTCTGACACACTATACACACGCTTATGGGGTTTACCAGTCTGCGCGATCAGCAGAGAACTGGTTTACCTCCATATTGCATGGTACAGGGGTGGCTAGGATCTGGTCAGATTAGAATCCTAGATTCATAGAGTGGGAAGGGGCCATAGAGGCCATCCAACCCAACCCCTGCTCAATGCAGGATCAGCCTAGAGCAGGAGTGGCCAAACTTGCTTAATATAAGAGCCACATAGACTAAACATCAGATGTTTGAGAGCCGTGAGACATGAATGTCAGATGTTTGAGAGCCAGAAGGAAGGAAATATATGGAGAGAGAGAGAGGTGGAAAGAAAGCAACTTTAACTTCAAATGTATTCTCCAAGCTGTTGGCTAGCTTGGCCTGGAGAAGTGACTTAAAGAGACAAATGCCCCTTTCAAATCAGCTGACAGGGCAGTGGGGGCTTCGAGAGCCACACAATGTATGTGAAAGAGCCACATGTGGCTCCCAAGCCACAGTTTGGCCACCCCTGGCCTAGAGTATCCCTGACAAGTGTTTGTCCAGCTGCTGCTTAAAGACTGCCAGTGAAGGGGAGCTCACCACCTCCCTAAGCAGCTGATTCCACTGTTGAACAACTTTTACTGTAAAAAAGTTTTCCCTTATATCCAGCTAGTACCTTTCCGCCCTTAATTTAAACCCGTTATTGCAAGTCCTCTCCTCTCCTGCCAATAGGAACAGCTCCCTGCCCTCCTCTAAGTGACAGCCCTTCACATACTTCATGAGAGCCATCATGTCCCCCCCACAACCGCCTGTTCTCCAGACTGAACATTCCCAAGAGTCCCTCAACCTTTCATCATAGTGCTTGGTCTCCAGGACCCTGATCATCTCTCAGTTCAGAGAATCACTCCCCTCTGCCCATCAATGGATGAAAGAGAACCAGTGTTCTTTGCACATGGAGTCATGGAGTAAAAGGACAGGTCCTCTTGTGGATCAAAAACTGGCTGAGTAATAGGAAGCAGAGAGTGAGCATAAATGGGCAGTCTTCGCAGTGGAGGACGGTAAGCAGTGGGGTGTCGCAGGGCTCGGTACTGGGTCCCATGCTCTTTAACTTGTTCATAAATGATTTAGAGTTGGGAGTGAGCAGTGAAGTGGCCAAGTTTGCAGGTGACACTAAATGTTCAGGGTGGTGAGAACCAGAGAGGATTGTGAGGAACTCCAAAGGGATCTGTTGAGGCTGGGTGAGTGGGCGTCAACGTGGCAGATGCGGTTCAATGTGGCCAAGTGCAAAGTAATGCACATTGGGGCCAAGAATCCCAGCTACAAATCCAAGTTGATGGGGTGTGAACTGGCAGAGACTGACCAAGAGAGAGATCTTGGGGTCGTGGTAGATAACTCACTGAAAATGTCAAGACAGTGTGTGGTTGCAATAAAAAAGGCCAACGCCATGCTGGGAATTATTAGGAAGGGAATTGAAAACAAATCTGCCAGTATCATAATGCCCCTGTATAAATCGATGGTGTGGTCTCATTTGGAGTACTGTGTGCAGTTCTGGTCGCCGCACCTCAAAAAGGATATTATAGCATTGGAGAAAGTCCAGAAAAGGGCAACTAGAATGATTAAAGGGCTGGAGCACTTTCCCTATGAAGAAAGGTTGAAACGCTTGGGGCTCTTTAGCTTGGAGAAACATCGACTGCGGGGTGACATGATAGAGGCTTACAAGATAATGCATGGGATGGAGAAAGTAGAGAAAGAAGTACTTTTCTCCCTTTCTCACAATACAAGAACTCGTGGGCATTCAATGAAATTGCTGAGCAGACAGGTTAAAACGGATAAAAGGAAGTACTTCTTCACCCAAAGGGTGATTAACATGTGGAATTCACTGCCACAGGAGGTGGTGGCGGCCACAAGTATAGCCACCTTCAAGAGGGGTTTAGATAAAAATATGGAGCAGAGGTCCATCAGTGGCTATTAGCCACACTGTGTGTGTATAGATAAAATTTTTTGCCACTGTGTGACACAGAGTGTTGGACTGGATGGGCCGTTGGCCTGATCCAACATAGCTTCTCTTATGTTCTTATGTTCACATCTGTTTTCTGACATACGTTCTGTTTCAACCTGCATAGTAGGACCCCTTTCAATACCCCTAAGTATTGTTGCAAAGACATAATGCAAAAACAGTGACTGTGGGAGGGAAAGGGGGAAATAAACCTCTTGAGATCAAGATGCTAGAAGAAAATACATACTGTGTTCCCTTCCCTAAAAAGTCTTTCAAACACACTTTACAAAAGGCCAAGAGAATGATCTTGGGGCAAAGTCTCACGTGGTTTGCTGTGGTATGTAGGATACAGCTGTCCTTAGTTTATCGTGCTGTGTGAGGTCATGAAATAAAGAGGATCATAGCCCAGGCCTTAGTGGAGAGATGACAGCTCTAAAGGAGGAGATGGCTGCATGTTCTTTTCCAATCCCCCTTTTTTAAATCATAGAGGTGGTTAAAAAGGAATCGAGTTTAGTTTGCTGCTCTGTGACTCCTCATCTCTACAAATGGCCAGGCTCAATGACTGTGTGGGACAAAGCACGATATCAGCTCATGCTAGCGTCCTTTATCAGCGATAGGCAGAATCTGATACACAAGTGAAAAAGCACGGGATGAAGAAATGATAAATGGTCCGCTGGGGTCGATAATCCAGATTATCCTTGGGCATTATCTATTTCCCTGCAGCTTTTCCAATTTTATCTATCTCCTCTTAGTTTGCATTTGTTTTGGTCACAGCTATCTGAAGTGTGGGTGTTTGTGTGTGCATGTGTGTTTCCTCTCCCCTCCCCAAACAGCATCAGCAGTCAGGGGTGACAGTTTGTAAAAGCTGAAGTCTTCCTTACAATGGAACTATGTGCTAAATCGCTACCTGAGGATGTATCTAGTAATTTGGACAAATTTTAACCGGGGCTTTTTTTGTAGCAGGAACTCCTTTGCATATTAGGACTCCCCGCCCCAATGTAGCCAATCCTCCTGGAGCTTCCTATAGTATGAGCCTGTAAACTCTTGGGAGGATTGGCTACATCAGGGGTGTGTGGCCTAATATGCAAAGGAGTTCCTGCTACCAAAAAAGCCCTGAATTTAAGTTATGCAAGAGGTCTCACTGGAGGCCAGTGCAACCTGAAGATGGAAACAAGGTTTGGACGTTCATTGAATAACTCCAGGAGGGGGAAAATGGAGGAAGAGGGATGGGGAGAAATGGGTGGCAGAAGGATTACACAAGAGAGCTTTCACATTTTACAAGCTTTCTAGTCTTACAAATTAACCTTGTTCCCAAGTTCTTCTGAGAAGGGTTTAAATGTCAACACACACTGCATATTATCTGACTGCTGGAATTCAAGCAACGGGGACACTTTGCACACTTAGTTGTGTTGCATCTGCAAATGAGCCCTAAAGGCTGAGCTAAAAGTACCAATTGAAAACAACAGATCAAAAAAGGCAACAGTAATCCAAATTAACCAGGGGAAGCACTTCAGATAAAACTAAAGCTTTCAACTTTAATTGTTTCAATTTTTGTTTCAGGGTGTGGGGCAGGGCTGCAAATTTTTCAAGGGCAAGCAGAAATGTTAGAATAAATTGGAAGTCTTGTTCTCAAGTTTATAAGGCTTGGGGGTTCGTTTGGATGCTCTGACAGAGTGTAGCGCATGAGAGGTGCACCCACAACTATTTAATCTGATCTGCTATATACAAAAAGATGAGGTTCAGGGTGCATTTGTCATTGTAAGCATGTCTTCTATGCAAAAGAGAAACAGGCTGACGGCAATTTTGGTTATTCGCCCAGCAGAATGAGATCTTTAGCAGATAGGGAGCTGGTTAGATGGGAAAAGTGCTACCAGCTTGTTCCTTCTTGCTAGTGCCTCCTGATTCTGTATCGGTGTTCTAAGCAGCCAGTTGTTCCCCTGCAAGCAAGTGGTTTGGTAAAGACTGATGAGCATGATGTCTGCATCGATCCATACCCAAGTCCTTGTACACTCTGAACAGAATGCATACATTCAGATGTCTGTCACTGCAACTCCTAAAGTTACCCTTAGGGTGCGGTCACACGTACCATTAAAAGCGGGTGTATAGCGCTCAAATTTGAACTGCTGAATATTGATTCGATGCAGGGCAGTTCAGACAAGCATCCAAGAATGCGATTCATTCTGTTGTGTGCGATCAGACATCCAATATTATCACGCTCCTTTCTTGGAGCATGCGTAATCAGATAGTGAGAGGCAGTATCACGCGTGAGCTGTCCAAACAACAAAAAGCAACAAAAAGCCGATCCTGTGCCGCTGTTTTGCAAAAGGGCCGGACTTTATGTGCTGTCAAATTAATGCGCCATTCATGCGTAGCAAGCCTGGATGACGCCGGATGATGCTCGATTGCCAGATGTGGATGTCTGAACGAACACATTTAATCCGTCAGCCAGACGGAGCTGTGTCGAAACTAACTTAGCTATATATGTAAGAGCAAAGTCTGGCCCTCATTGAAGGATAATCTAAACCTTTGAGTTAGGGCCACACCAGCACACGAGCTGGTGGTGGCTGCTGCAGGGAGCCACTTTGGCCCAGCTGTTGTGCTGGGGGACACAAGCAAACGTTCCAGGTCTGACCACTGTGACAGAGAATGCTGGGAGAGGCTCTGAGCCTGGTTGCTATGGTGGAGGATGCTGGGAGAGGCTTTGGGCATGGCCACCATGGCAGAGGATGCTGGGAGAGACTCCCAGGCACTGGGAGCCACTCTGAAACCCCACTGACACATTCATCAAGGTGCCCCCCCCCCACTTGTTGGATTATACTTTTAGCAGAGTGACCACTGAGATAACCCATAGCCAGTAATACAGGGTGGAAATTTTGTCAATGCTGTATTTTTCCACAGAAAAATTTCTGCCCCATCTATATAAATATAGCCTATTTATCTAGCCAGTTTGGTGTAGCCAGTTTGGTGTAGTGGTTAAGTGCATGGACTCTTATCTGAGAGAACTGGGTTTGATTCCCCAATCCTCCACCTGCACCTGCTGGAATGGCCTTGGGTCAGCCATAGCTCTGGTAGGAGTTGTCCTTGAAAGGGCAGAGGCTGGGGGAGTCCTCTCAGCCCCACCCACCTCACAGGGTGTCTGTTGTGGGGGAAGAAAATATAGGCGATTGTAAGCCGCTCTGAGATTCTGATTCAGAGAGAAGGGCGGGGTATAAATCTGCAATTCTTCTTCTTCTATAGTTGTCAGGGCTGCTGTTTTGCATCTCAATCAAGCTAGACCAGGGGTGGGGGACAGTGGCTCTCCAGATGTTTTTTGCCTACAACTCCCATCAGCCCCAGCCAGCATGGCCAATGGCTGGGACTGATGAGAGTTGTAGGCAAAAAACATCTGGAGAGCCACTGTTCCTCACCCCTAAGCTCGACAGCCCGTGGAGCCTGAAGCACAGACAAGCCCCACTGCTTGTCCGTGGTATATTTGCCTACTTTTGCTAATGCTACTTAAATGTTTCTATTACTTATTTAAATTTGAATAAGAAAACAATTCAAATGTTGCTGGAAAAGCCATATCACTGCCTGTGGCTTAGCTTTCAAGAGAAAATGCTGGTTAATGAGATTTTGCACAGATCAGCACTACCACTATTCTTTCATTATGTGATGATTTCCCCCATCGTCTCATAGTGGTAGCCATATGGGCCTGGATCTTGCTTCCCTCCCCAGCTGATAACTCTGGTGCTTTCACAAGGCCCTGTTTGGTGGAACTCTTGGCCCATGAATTTGCCGATGGAGAAAATCCTTCATGTGTTAGCAGGGGTGGAATTCTAGCAGGAGCTCCTTTGCATATTAGTCGCACACGCCTGATGTAGCCAATCCTCCAAGAGCTTACAAGGCTCTTTTTTGTAAGCTCTTGGAGGATTGGCTACATCAGGAGGGTGTGGCCCTAGATGCAAAGGAGCTCCTGCTAGAATTCCACCGCTGTGTGCTAGGAAATATATTTTGAAAACAGACTAGTCAAACTTCCAAGTAGACCTTGCTGCGGGATGATCAAAAAGTGATCGAGTGAATCGGCTCTAAGTAACCAGAAAACGAATTAAGGAAACTCGACACAGAAAAGACACCCTGGCTAAGGGGACCCGGTGTTATCTATAAGCACCGCAACTTGCTCGGCTGCCTCAAGATGGATGGAGGCTGTCATCTCCCTAATCCGTTAGGATTTCAGAAAGTATATAATGGATGGGAGATTTCTCCGAAAGAGACAGCTTACAAACTTGACTACGTGGGGGCTGATAATAACAAAAGAAAAGAAAGAAAAAGACGAAAGGAAGAAATCCTCTGTAGAAGGCCAGGGACAACAGTGTGGGCTGTCAGGAAGTTATTAAATATAACGTTTGCCAGGGAGCTCAACATCCATCCCAGAGACAGGTGGGCCTAAGATAACTTATGTCTTCCGCAGTAACAAGGCAATGTGGCAGAACCCATGATTCACACCAACTGTACTTTGGCTCAATACGATGAGGGGAGAGAGCCTCCGATACTGTAAAGCAAAAGATTTATTCATCTCTACATAACAGCTGCAATGTTTGTTCACCCTGCTCTTCCCTGATAGCCCACTTTATTGAGATTTAGTGTTCAGTGACTCCTGTGATTAATATACTCACAGATGAGTTGCAACGGGGTTATTTATCCAGGGTGTGAAACGAAAGGCTTCTATTAATTTGCCTCCTTTAATAAATCTATCTCACACACACACAATACACAGTGACCTTCACCATCCATCTCAAACATATGGAAAGACCTCATTTATCCCAAGACGGGATCTCATAACACTTGCAGATCTGTTTTTCAATACAGAAAATCCTCACGCTTCTGAAGCAAATCGATGGAATTCATGTGAAATGAACAAGGTGACCATGAAAATACTCAAAAGCAAAACCCAAATTGGATATCATGATTCTCTACAAGCCCCAGAAGCAGAAGAATCTGTTTACTGCTTGGCTGGGATGCCCAGTGAACCACAAAACACAAAACGAGAATGGAGTTCTAGTAGCCAGAGCCCTGAAGTCTTTCTTTCTCATTTCTCTCTTTCTTTCTGGAAAGCGTGTTTTGAGCTCTTGTTATGATTGAGACTCTACCTTAATAACACAAACATCTGCAAAGTGTTTTCCCAACCTGTGGGTCAGGACCCAAAAATGAGCCGTGAAACCTCTGAAAGTGGGTCGTGGGCTGGCCCTCCCTAATGGCTGCCCCTGCCTTTTCCATTGTTCTCTTTTGCATTTTGGAAACCAAGAACTGACCCTGGAAACAGTATCTTCCACGTCATATATCAGCTGGTGTTTTTTCTTCACTTTGTATACATGGTGATCAAGTGAAACGCGTCCTGCTGGCTGCTAGAGTGAGTTTCTTAGAATCTTTGGGGGGATTAGAGGGAGTAATGGAGATGGAGAGGGTGGTCAAAGGATGGAATGTAACCTCTGTATGTAAAGGCTGTGCACTTTGGAATGCCACTTCTTTGGGGTTCATAGTGGGGGCAGCTGTTCCCTTTGTGCAGTGTTTGTGGGTATCTCGAAAACATCTGGTTAACCACTGTGGAAAACAGAATGCTGAACTAGATGGGTGCCACAGTCATAGTTTACCTAAAGCACCAAGCTTTGGGTTGGGCAGGGCTTTTTTTGTAGCAGGAACACCTTTGCATATTAAGCCACACCTCCCTGATGTAGCCAATCCTCCAGGAGCTTACAGGGATCTTATTACAGGGCCTACTGTAAGCTTCAGGAAGATTGGCTACATCAGGGAGGTGTGACCTAATATGTAAAGGAGTTTCTGCTTCAAAAAAAACCCCTCGGGGGTTGGGTCACCACTCTAAGTAAATTTGGACTTGTGGGTCAGCATACCCCAGAGGTTGGGAACCTCTGTGCTAAAGGACTGAGATTCAAGGGAGTTTGAGAATGCCTTTTTGTCTTGCTGGGGTGTGAGATAATGTTCTCTCATGGTATGTGTGGAATATATACCAAGAAGGGGAGAGTGCCCTAGGCTTAGCCAGAAAAGGAACAGTGGGAGATGTTCTTGTGGACAGCATGAAACTGTGCATGTTGTAGATTCACCAGAGAATTTGCTTGCTATAATGCCAGAGGTCAGTATGAAGGGTTGGGGCAAGAAAAAGCGGAAAGCATCTGAATCCCCTCCTTATCCTGTTTTGCCTGCAGCCTGGACCGTGCTCTATGAGTAATATCCCCATTAATTTCAATTAAGAGATGGGGGAAGGTCTCACAAACTGCTCTGGTTCATCCTCCCGGAAGTTTTGAGTCATGATATCTCTCTGACTCCACAGAACAAGATTCTAAAAAGGCCTTTTAGTCCCCAGAATCTTAATCCTTCTTTATACCACAGATCAAGCAGGTAGCAAACTTTCTGACAACACAGCAACACATGTTCTCGTTTGCCTTGCCCAAGTTTGAACATATGAAGCTGCCTTATATGGAATCAGACGCTCAGTCCATCAAAGTCAGTATTGTCTACTCAGACTGGCAGCAGCTCTCCAGGGTCTCAACCTGAGGTTTTTCCACGCCTATTTGCCTGGACCCTTTTTAGTTGGAGATGCCAAGGACTAAACCTGGGACCTTCTGCTTACCAAGCAGATACTGTACCACTGAGCCACTGTCCCTCCTCTAAATTTGTGGCGCAATTGGGGAGGAATTAAGTTTTGACACATGCTTGTACTCATTATTATTATTTGAAGACACCCAATCCTTCTCCTCACCTGTGGTGGAAAACAGAGGCCGGGCAAGATCCTGAGGATAATGGAACCCTGGAAACATCCCAGGGGCAGGAGGTCTGCTGAACAGGTCAAGTTTCCCCCCGATTTCTAACTTGTGAGGATCCAGCTGCATTTGCTGTCAAAGGATAAAATTAAAAAAAAACACACGATATGATTATACATTTATTCTTCCTTTCCTTGGAGAGGGGGAGGGGAGGAGTGCTTCCAGCAAAGGGCTCAAAGCTCCACGCCTGCCTGTTAGCGCTGCCAGGGAGAGTGAACTGGAGTGAAGGCAGCGCCTGCGGCCGCCTCCAGCAAGTCAAGCTCTGACAGGCGCCTTTCCGCCAGGCCATTTCACTCTGCGGCTTCTCAGTTGCCCAGCCTCTTCCACATGAACAAGGCCTGAAGTGGTCTCTTAGCCCTGCGGCCGTTAACTCGGTTGGAGGCTGCAATGTGATATGCTGAGCTATGCTGGGCAAAGTGCCCCTCGGAGCAGTCTGCAGCCTTGCCTCACACAGACACACAAACACGCACATACAAAACATATTTCCATCGGCTAAGAGCTGCAGACAGAACCCGGGCTTTATGAAGAGGGAGATGACAGAGTCGCATGCTTGGCTGGTTGGGTTCGGAGAGACAGAAGGGGACAGAGGCTTGTAGAGACTAACCCTTTTTTGGGGGGGGCGGGGGCGGGGGGAGATCCAAAAAAATGATTCATGGAAAAGGAAGAGGGTGAGGACAGGAACTGCCCTTCTATGTACATTCAAAAGTGCTTCAGAGGCCACAGTTCTGTTACTTTCAACATGCTCTGAGCATCATATGCTGTTCACTAGCCCACTACAGGGCTGCCAATGGGCACTTCCCCACTGCCTCTCTGCTGGCTGGTGAGGGAAGAAGGCAGGAAACAGCGCGGAATGCTGCCCCCATCCTGAGACACTGTGGGTCAGGAAGTGGTCAGCGCATCACTGGCAATATCATTAATGGCTGGTGGGGGCTCCCACTTCTGGTAAGCCCTTCTGATGGCTGTCAGGCCCTGCCTGGCAACCTTAGTTTACAGCAAAGTGCATGGAAAACAAAGCAGCCACTGGTTAGGAAGACCCTCAACAGCTTAAGCAGAAGTCTCATACTTTGTTCACAATGTAAATGACCTACGGAAATCCAGGCAATATGCCACAACTATAGGGGGCAGAAGTAGCAGTTATGGGAGCCGCCAAAATTAGCGAGCCTGAGCATTGTCCTCCCATGAGGCGTCAGAAAGTATGATGCAGCTTTGTAGCACATTGGGTTTCCCTGCCTTGTTCCCCTTCATTTGCTGCTGCTTGCCAGGGAGGCAAAGCTCAACTGCATGACATTATGTCATTTAGAAAAGAAAACAAATGGGAGAGAGAGTATAGGAAGCGCACGGGGTGGTTGCTTTCGGCAATTGCTAGGCACCTCGCGTAATGCCCAGTTCCATCCACAGTGTCAAATGAAGCCACAGAGTTTGATTATCATGTTCCATCTTAACGCAAAGTGCACCTAATCGTATATCTACCATGATAAGAGTCTTAAGATTACAGTCTTTCCCAGCATTGCTGCTTGACAGACTGTAGCTGGTGCTTCAACCTGGCAAAGCAAATGCTACAACCACTGAGCTGGACATTGCTATTGGCAATGATGTTCCCCCTGGTCAAGTCTATACATAAAAACAAATGTACCTTAACAAGTTCTACCTTCCACGACTTTGGAAAGCCAGATTGAGCCATCTCTGGCCTGACACACAATGGGTGTGTCTTTTTGCTGTCTCTGCTTAAAAAATGCGACATGCTCACCAAACTAGACTGTGAACGGCATCTATAAAAGACAGTGGGAGCCTTCCCATTCACTGGGCTGCAGGGACTAATCCAGCTTTCCGATTTTTGCATGACCCTAGTTAACTTTGCTGTGGCCTAGAATATTCATTGATGAATTAATGAGAAAAACACAAGGCGATGGTGCTGACGGGTTAATGGTTAAAAAAGGCATATAAATAGAGCACCTATGGCTCGGCTGAATTTGTGTATGCTATCCAGGGGTGGAATTCTAGCAGGAGCTCCTATGCATAATATGCCACACACCCCTGATGTAGCCAGACCTCCAAGAGCTTATAGTAGGCCCTGCACTAAGAGCCCTGTAGGCTCTTGGGAGGATTGGCTACATCAGGGGTGTGTGGCCTAATATGCAAAGGAGCTGCTGCTAGAATTCCACCCCTGATGCTATCTGCAAAACAAGGATCTATTAAAGGAACCTAGCATGCTTCCACTATTCTGCAATCCAACCTGGCTTTGCATCATTCAGCAGCAGTTGAACAACTTCTTCAGAAATTAGCTTACTACAGTGCATCAGGTATTTGCATCTGTGGTTGCTACTAAATTCAAGAGTTCTGAAACTCAGGTAGTCTTCATGGATGGTTTGTTATTTAATCCTCCAGCCCCAGCTGAGAGAGCACCCTTTTCCATCTTCTACCAATGTGCCTCCTCTTTTTTCAGCGGGGGGGGGGGGGGGATATATCAACCACCGATAAGTTTCACTAAAATTCCACAACAGGCAAACTGAACTACCACAGCTAAGAACTGCACTAAATCACATCTATAACCAGGGCTTTTTTGGGGCAGGAGCACCCCGGAGCGGAGCCCCTCCTGGACTAGCCAGGGCTCCGGCTGGCATGCTGGGGGAAGCATCTTTAAACTCCTCCCTGATGGCTTCAGCCTCCCCTATCATGCCCACTGCAACAGGTGCATGAGGGAGTGCCTGGTGGGCCTGTCTGTAACTATGTTCTAGGTGCACACTTTGGGGTCTCTTTGTGGAACTTAAAACTGCACCCCCTTTGGGCTCTCCTTGTGGAAATCCAAAGTGACACTTCTCCAGTAAGCGGTGCTCTAAAAGTCATCGGGATCCTTCAATAATAGAGTGGCTCGAGGACTGAGGCCTCTGGGAATCCTCAGGATTCTTACCGTTTTCTGACAAGGGGGAAACCTGCTGTTCCTACATGTCTTACCTTTCCAGTTCCACAGTCCCCTTCCATCCCTCCCCACCACAACATACAGCAGCCGAAAACCCCCAAAGCACCTCTGACACAATGACTGTCATTCTACTCGCCTGCTCTATGTTTTGTAAAATGTCCTTCACCGTACCGCTCATTTCACTCTGAACAGGATAACACTCCATATTCCACAGGAGGTACTAGTGCAGAAGGGAAATGATATTAAACACGCGTGCTTCGTACGCTCCCGCCCTCCCCCCCAAAACACCTCCCCAGCTTGGCTTGGGATCTTTGCATATATTTAATACCTTCCACTTGGTTTTGCTTTTTTCCTCTACCAGGCTGCCCTGCCCACCAGGCGAGCGCAACCATTTAAAGCTCCACAGATAGATGTTAAAAGATAGAAAGAGGCTTCATTAATTCCACCTTACAAACGAAAACAACGGCATGGGAAGCGGCTTCTTGTTTGTTAATTGGGGCGGGGAGGAGCGTAGTGGGAATATAGCCTGTCCAGAGCCAGAAAAAGGGTTCTTGCTTCTGAATAAACGTGTCCATTTACCTTTATCTTCTGCTGGTGATGGTAGATCTGCCAGGCAATCTGGACATGAACGGCACACCACTTGCCAGGCTTCTGCAATTGAATGGATTAAAAACAAAACAAGGGGGAGGTTTGGGTTTTAAAAAAAACTAGCAATTCTACAAAATCACCATCGACAGATAGCTCAATGAACAGGACCGGCCATTCAGGGTGCCGGAAATTAAACTTATTAATTTGTGCTTACCATTCAGAAGTATGGATTAAAAACAAACAAACAAACAAAAACTGGAGGGGAGGTATGCTCAGCAGTCTTTTGCCACCAATCATGGAATATGCATTCCTCACCAAAAATAAATGATTATGTTTCTCATGGCTGCACAAAAGGGGCAGGGCTCAAACTGCATATGTTTCTAGCAGACTAGAGTGGTGATGATTTCTGGTCTCAACATAGCTCCCTGCTTGTTCCCAGGATTTCCATTTTAGTCGCTATTACACCTCGATTTTGCGTAACCCCCAACCTTCATCACACCCATTATTAATGCGGGGGGAGAGTTCTGATATGACATGGTGGGTATAGCCACAAAATGGCTGCCACAAAGTGGCTCCCTTACAAAATGGCTGCCACAGCTTACCTTCAGCCATACAATAAAAACCCTTGTGCTGTGGTGGCAGCTGCTGCCAAAGCAATTAAAAAAAAAAATCTGCACCACCAGTCAGATCTCCAATGGCCAGTCAGAAGACTTGCTGGGTAAACCCTCTGCCTGTCCCTGCCCACCTTTAAAAAGCATTTGATGGGCACCAGGAAAGACGTTGGTGGGCATCAAGGCACCCACAGGCAACGTCTTAGTTATTGCAAACAATAACTAAATCTACAAACATAAATTTGGTATGCGTAGGTTAATTCCAGTTAAAAGATCCAGTGCCCTACACAACTCAGCCCCGGCCCTCATAAATACCACGGAATGAATTATACAGGAGAAAAGACATTGTGTAAACTTGTTCAACTAAAGAACCGTTCAGTTTGCATAAATGTATGCAGGCAGCAAAATCCAGCTTTTCTTGGTGCTGAATTTGGGCCACCTTGGAAAGTCAAAGCAGGAAGGAAAGGCATGGTGGTGTGAAACAGAGTGCTCCATATACTTTAAACCACATCCAGTTTGAGAGAGAGAGAGAGAGAGAAAGAGAGAGAGAGAGAGAGCCAACACAGGCTTACTTAATATGCATTTACATTTCCAAAATCATACAAGTAACAGTTTTATAAGATGTTTATTAAAAAAAAAATCCCTGACAAACCTTACTTACTCGTACTGGAGGCCGGTATGGGTCAGACACCTAAGGAAAATGTAGGAAAGGAGATCAGCCTTCTCTCAAAACCGTCACACAGAGCAAAAGTAAGGCATGTCATTCAAGGGAAGAGATAATACTGAATGGAACGCAGCAAAGACAGAGTTGCTTGGCAAGACAGTGAGCTTCCTATAGTGGTTGGAACAGACAAAGCACCCTTATGCTGAATCAGCAAATTTGTCTATCAAAGTCAGGATTGTCTACTCAGATGGGCAGAATCCTTTAAACTGGAAGCGCCAGGAATGGATTGAGCCTAAGACCTACTGCATGCAAAGCAGATGTCTGACCACTGAGCCGCTGCCTCCCCTTATTTTGGCCAGCTCTGAATTTTTTTTTGGTGTGTGTGCAATATTTTTATATCCTGTTTATTTTTCATACAGGAACTCAAAGAAGCATTTATGTAGATTCTCAGGTGCTGATCAGACTCATGACTTGCTTAGCTGAAACAGGATCACTGCATCAAGTATCTTCTAATCATTCTGTGGTCCCAGGGCTTTTTTTTGTAGCAGGAACTCCTTTGCATCATAGGCCGCACACCCCTGATGTAGCCAGTCCTCCTGGAGCTTACAGTAGGCCCTGTACTAAGAGCCCTGTAAGCTCCTGGAGGATTGGCTACATCAGGGGGTTGTGGCCTAATATGCAAAGGAGTTCCTGCTACAAAAAAGCCCTGCTGTGGTCCCAGGCTTTGAAATGGCACAAGGCAATCTTAGCGTGCAGTTGTCATGGGGAAGAAGTAGAATGTGTGTCTGCTGCCTTGGGTGATTAAATGCAAAGGTCAGCAGAACCCATCCAATCTGCATGAACCTTTGCATGACTTCTTGCACAAGACTGAAAGCAATGTTTTGTCTAGGAGTGACGGTCACCTGAAAGAACAAACCTAAAAGCCTCCAAAATTTCAGAAAACGAATCAACTGCATTTCCAACGCATTGCAGTCTACCCACTTATTAGCTGAAATTTGAAATTCAGGTTTACAGGCTAGCCCAGTCTCATGTCTTGGAAGCTAAGCAGGGTTGGTCCTGGCTGGTACTTAGATGGGAGTCCACCAAGCAAGTCCAGGGTTGCTACACAGTGGCAGGCAATAGCAAACCACCTCTGGTTTTCTCTTGCCTTGAAAACCCCATGAAAGGTTGCCATAAGTCAGCTGTGACTAGATGACACTTTTTACTGCTACCATCTGATAATCTAACGTTTGTTTCTTCTAAAAACACTGATAAAATAGCTAAATGCTATGTTTACATTGCCCCACTCTTAATACTCAGGCTTCTGAAATGGTGGCATGCTGGGAACGGAAAGCAGAACCAAAAATTGTCCTTTTTTACAGCAAACAAGCAAATACAGTTTTCTTGTATTGGCTGGGCAAACACTTGTCAAGGATTCTTTAGGCTGATCGTGCACGGAGCAGGGGTTGGACTAGAAGGCCTGTATGGCCCCTCCCAACCCTATGTTTTATGATTCTGTGACTTAAAATGGCCAAAACTTTCAGCAGTATTCATAAACAAGACAGAAGGTACGACTTCCATACTTACCCCTGGTGTCTTTTGCAGAAGAGTGTGGTGTACTGCGCCAGGCCTGCTTGCTACATCAATTGGATTTGAAGTCTACAAGAAAAACAGAACCAAACATGAGCCACATTGTAGTGCTTTTTTTTTTTTTAATACGATTCTAGCTAAAAGTGAGGGCTTTCTCACATGACACTCGTATTACTTCAAAATGTTAGATCAGTAGTTCCTGACTGAGGCATCTTAGTGACATTCTGAGTTCATGTTAGATCGGGGAGGAAGAAGTGCACAGAAGATGAGGAAGAGACTGGATTTATATCCCACCTCTCACTTACACCTCTCTTACTATCTCCTTGCTCTTCCCCTCCCCACAACAGACACCCTGTGAGGTAGGTAGGTCTGAGAGAACTCCTCTTGAGAGGACAGCTCTGAGAGAACTTGTGATGGAATCAAGGTCACACCAGCAGCTGCTCGTGGAGGAGTGGGGAATCAAACCCAGTTCTCTCCATGCTCTTAACCACTACACCAAACTATCTCTCAAAAGAGACCTTGCTTACACAGCTTCTAAATTCTTTTTAAATATACAGTTCAGGAAGGAGAAAGACACAACACACACCCCAGCATCTTTGACCAGATATTTATTTTGCAAATTCCAGATTCCGATATATGATGGTAAACACTGAATGTGCGAGGGAATGTACCTGTGCATTTTCCACCATATTCTGAAAACTGAATTCAGTACCCCAGAGGTTTCATCACAGGCTAAGAGCCATCACGCCTTGACCCAGACAGCCCAGGCGACCCTGATATCATCAGATCTTGGAAGCTAAGCAGGGTCAACCCTGGTTAGTAATTGGATGGGAGACCAAGGAAGAATTCTGTTTTGATAGATTTATTGCTTCAACCAGACCTCAGGACTTCCATGTGGCCTTAGGCCCTACTTGACAATTTGGTATGCATCCAACTTCCTTTTCTTATGATCCACCCTATGAATCCTCTATATCGCTTTGGGCTCCCATCCCTGGCTCCGCTCCACTGCTGCCCTTGACACCTCCTGGTGGCTTTGCGTTTAATTCTGTATTATTAAATTCTGTCTCATGCCCACTGGGGGAGGGGGCACACTGTGCCCCTCCTCCTCGAGTCACACACATGGTTCACTTCCTAGTTTCCTTGCATAACAGAGGGACAAGCTTGTACTTGATGGGTCTGGACAGAAATCTGTCAATGCCACTCCTCCTAGCCATTGCTTTGCCTCTTCTCTTTAATTGATGCCACTTTTCCCCCTCCCCCTCCTTTTCTGCAAATAATTAAACTGCACCTCTGTACTCATGGCGCACATTCACCTTGCTAATTTCCTTTGGTGCCCTGAGCTGGATGGCCAAGGCTAATTCAATCTCATAAGAACATAAGAGAAGCCATGTTGGATGAGGCCAATGGCCCATCCAGTCCAACACTTTGTGTCACACAGTGGCCAAAAAACCCAGGTGCCATCAGTGGGGCCAGGACACTAGAAGTCCTCACACAGTTGCCCCTCCCAAGTATCAAGAATACAGAGCATCACTGCCCCAGACAGAGAGTTCCAACAATACGCTGCTCCATATGTTGATCCAATCCCCTCTTGAAGCTGGCTATGCTTGTAGCCGCTGCCACCTCCTGTGGCAGTGAATTCCACATGTTAATCACCATCATATCTTGGAAGCTAAGCAGGAGTTGCCCGGGATAGTCTTTGGATAGGTGACCTCCAAGGAATAACAAGCTTGTGAAGTGGAGGAAGGCAATGGCAAACCACCTCTGCATGTTCTCTTGCCTTGAAATCCTAGGCGGCCACCATAAATCCATTGCGACTTGATGACACTTTCCTCTACCACCACCACCACCACCGTCTTCTGTGAGTTGTTTACCAGAAGCTAAACAGGCTGCTTCACAGCCGCATCTCAAAGTCCACCATTCTCCTTTTCCACAAACTCAAATCTCTCAAACAAATAAAGTTTCTTGCAAATCTGGAAGGACTGGGGGTGGAATTCTAGCAGGAGCTCCTTTGCATATTAGGCCACACCCCCACAATGTAGCCAATCCTCCAAGAGCTTACAAAAAAAGCTTTGTAAGCTCTTGGAGGATTGGCTATATCAGGGGTGTGTGGCCTAATATTCAAAGGAGCTCCTGCAAGAATTCTACCCCTGGGAAGGAGACACATGTATGCACAAGACTCAGAAGGCAGCCATGTTGATCCACAGTAGAATACCCAGATTTGAGTTCAATAGCACCTTAGAGAACAACAGGATTTTGGGGGTATTAACTTCTGAGAATGACAGGATTTTGGGGGTATCAACTTCTGAAAGTCAGTGCTCCTTTTGTCAGATACCATGACGGTGTGTTCTATGAAAGAACACCAATGGTTCTGTCAGGCCTGAAGTGCTATCCCTATGGTGATTAACACCTTGGTTAACCCAGTCCAGAGACTACAGGCATCTGCTCTCTCGCTGGATGAGGCGGGGCCCGGTGCCAGCGATGAGTCTTTTCCTTCCCATGACACTGCACCTGTTGTTCTCCGAGATGAGCGCGGAAAGTTTAGCTTTAATTCCCCAGCGAGACATTTAACTGCTTGACTCGAGCCAAACGGCTGTCGGATTTCAAGCGAGGAAGGTTTAGGAACAGTCCGTGAATGTCCTGATGCCGTTTAGGTATGACGGGTCAAGGGTGGTTTTAAGAGTCTGAGGGATGGAAGAAAACTAAAAAAATCTTTGCCTGGGCAAAGTGCATGCTGGAAGGGCTGTCAGGCCCCTTTTGCAAACTGACGGGTAGGGAGGCCTGCATTTTTAAGGTCACATCACATTAATGGTATGAGTGATAGAGTGCCCTTTGGTCCTTCTGTCCCCCTGAAGACAGATGGAAATGCTTCCTTTGGCAAAGTAAATTGAATACTTTTGACCTTTTCCAGCTCCTAGCTCATGAGAAATGGCCTTTGGGAAAGTAGCTGGGAGAAGTTTGCAGTCAGGTTGGATTCATGTGGTGGGGATTTACGTAGGAGGCCTGGGGGAAGTGACATGAGAAGCGGGGAGGGAAAGAAAAACAAACTCTCTGCTGTGGAGGGCAAAAAAGACAGAATTCATTATGCCACGGTCAGCCACCGAGAATGTGGCCTGTCACGATGATCTAGGGCTTCATGCAGCCACGTGGGAGGAAGAGGAAAGTTTAAGGAGAAGAAAAAGGTTAGGATGATTTGTGTGGGGTTTTGGCCTGCTGTAGAGACTGCAGCCTTATCTTCTCTCCAAGGAGGTGAATCATGACTGCTGCGACTTATAGATAATTTAGCTGCATCGGCTACACTTCCAATCTGGCAAAGTTGAACTGTGCAAAGCTGCAAAAATGCAGAAAGGGCAGGCTCACGTGTACCGAGGGCAGAACATCGGGCTAATTTTTTGTGCTGCTTTACAAGCTGTTAAGTGGGGAATGGGTGGACTCCTCAAAAGACACAAGAAAGTCTGCCTTTTATCCTTTCAATGCCTTCCTGGAACAAGCGAGGCACAGGACTGGCCCCCTTCTGGGCTGAGGCTGATTGCTGCTGAGTGGGAACTTGGGAGATGCAGAAACTGATTAGCCCTGGACTTCTGTCAAGGATCAGATGCTTTCAAGGCCCGCTTTTGGTGCTTATTATAAGCCCATCTCTCCATTTCCCAGCTGAATCAGCGTGCGGTGAAGTGGCAGGGTCACCTTTTTGCACACAAGTGCTCACAGGTACAGAACAGTCCGAGGATGAGGTGAACCTACTCACACCATCAGCTGCCTACCAATGATTCACAGTGGGTTGACGTGGGGTGGTGGTGGGTGCTTGATGCAACTTCTGCAGCTGTATTCTCCTCTCTGCAGGCACACCATAGCCGTGGCTTTCTTCTACACAGTCCCCAGGTGGGAGCAGGGGATCCTCCGGTTTGGAGGCCCTCCCCTGCTTCAGGGTCATCAGAAAGTGGGGGAGAGGGAAAGGAAATGTCTGCTGGGCACTCTATTATTCCCTATGGAGACCAATTGATCTGCGGGTATCTGGAACTCTGGGGGGGATGTTTTTTGAGGTAGAGGCACCACAAGTTCAGCATAGCATCTGTTGCCTCAACTCAAAATACCCTCCAAGTTTCAAAAGGATTGGACATGGGAGTCCAATTCTATGAGCCCCAAAAGAAGGTACCCCTATCCTTCATTATTTCCAATGGAAGGAAGGCGTTAAAAGGTGTGCATTCCCTTTAAACGTGATGGCCAGAACTCCCTTTGGAGTTCAGTTATGCTTGTCACAACCTTGCTATGGGCTCCACCCCAAGGTCTCCTGGTTCCACCCCAAAGTCCCCAGATATTTCTTGAATTGGACTTGGCAACCCTAGTCCCATGCCACGAAGAGTGCTAAGGAATCTAGCTTCAGTTTATGGGATCATCTCTTCACTGGTTACAGAGATGGGCTCATGAATATGAGAAACCCATCCGGTGGGATTGTGGCCAGTGACTATCACGATCAAACAGCTAAAAAGGGGGTCTTCAGCGGCTCCTGTGCTTTTTGTTGTACAGCAACAATTCTGTTTAATCGTTGAATGGCATTGGAACTCATGCCCTGCGTGTTCCCATGAAGTTCCAAAAGGAAAGAATGGGAACGTGGCAACACATTTATCTTACTCCACAAACACAGCAATTGTTTCTTGTGAAAGTGAGCTCACAAGTCTGCAGCAGTTCCAACTCATCCCTAATTTTTTTGTTTGCACGGCATGCTGCCCAGCATTTTTGCCGTTGTTTGTTTTGGTAAGCGCAGGGCATAATGGATGGCAAGGCTGCCTTTTCTGCAGAATTTGCCTTCTTATCTCTGCACAGAGATGCGTCTGCAGAAATGACAGGACATCCATACGACCTCATCACTTAGGAACGTGGCTTTATCAAAACAAGCCCTGGCTTCATGTTTATAAAGATGCAATCAATAACTGTCTGCGTATTATGGATTGTTTTTCCTCTTCCCTCCTTAAACTGACTAAACGTGTTAGTACATTTTACAAATTAAAGACTGCGTACAGGAGGAAAAGACTCTCAGACTAGTATGGCAGAAGAGTTAAATGCAGCAACTCTCTGTCCTGGTGGTTTAACACAGACGGGTCCCCAACCCCTGGGCCATGGAGCGGTACCGGCCCTCAGCCTATTAGCAACTGGGCTGTGAGCTGTATAATTATTTCATTATATATTACAATGTAATAGAAATAAAGTGCACAATTGTATCATGCTGAAGCCATCACCCCCACCTGCCCAGCAGGCCCGGTGCTGGCCTTTCCAGCGCCCCAGGCCGAAAATGGGCCCCGCCCTCCCCTTGACGTCATCAGGGTGCGCACTCCCCGCCTGCGCTCCGCATGATCCTCCCACCCCCTGCTTCAAAGGGAGCCAGCTGGCTGCTTCTGAAGCAAGGGATGGGAGGGCCGCGGAGTGCTGGCGGGGAGCGTCTTTGGCTGGACGGCAGCGGTGGCGGATTGTGCACGCTCCCCGCCAGTGCTCCGTGCGGCTCCCTTTGAAGCAAGGGGCGGGAGGGCCACGCAGAGCACTGGCGGGGAGCGCGCGCACAGCCCACTGCCGCCCAGCCAAAGACAGTCCCCTCCAGCGCTCTGCGCGGCCCTCCTGCCCCTTGCTTCAAAGGGAGCCACATGGAGTGCTGATGGGGAGTGCGCGGACCGCGTCTTAGGGTGTGCAGCGGTGGCGGGTCCTCAAAGAGCGCCCCGGAAGAGCCAGTGCCCTAGGCAGCTGCCAAATGCTGCCTAGTGGATGCGCCAGCTCTGCTGCTCAGTCTGTGGAAAAATTGTCTTCCACTAAACCGGTCCCTGGTGTCAAAAAAGTTGGATACCACTGGTTTAGCAGATCTTGGCTCTATCCTCTTAACGATGCATTTTTGCTGTATCAAACACAACCCCATCTTTACAAGTCTTAGATGAGATGTCCTGAACTGCCAGAAATTTAGGGTACCTGCCTCCTGGGCAGGGCTTTTTTTTGTAGTAGGAACTCCTTTGCATATAGGCCACACACCCCTGATGTAGCCAATCCTCCAAGAGCTTAAAGGGCTGTTAGTACAGGGCCTACTGTAAGCTCCAGGAGGATTGGCTACATCAGAAGGGTGTGGCCTAATATGCAAAGGGGTTCCTGCTACAAAAAAAGCCCTGCTTCTGGGTTTCAAAGCAGCTTTCCCCCAGCATCGGTGCAGCAATGCCCACGCAATCCCATTTCCTGGCTCCAGACAGAGCAAAAGAGCTAAGTCTCTTTAAATGCAAGAAGCCCCAGTCAATGTCTTCTTTCTACAGCACAGCAATGTATAGCACTAAGATCAAAAGCTGACCATTAGTATCATAGCTGAACTTTCCTAATCCATTTTCCACTCAAGTGACATTGTGTAGATTACTGGTACTCACTCCACAGCTGGCAGAGAGCTACATTCCCAATTACCATCAATCCAAAGAGCCACATGACTATTGTATGCAAGTCAGACTTACTGCTTACAGCAGAGAGCAAGACTTTCAAGTTGTCCAGAAATTTTTTCTGAGTCTGGATGTTAAAAGATAAATGCTTCCATGTGTTTAAACTGGACCTTCAGCGTTGGTACTGTAGCGTTGTAGCGTGGCTAGAACCTCCCTCTATGCTACTTGGGAACACTGGTCATCCCCAAGCCTCCCTTTGCAACTTTGTGCGACTAAAGGTAAGTGGTGGCAGCCATTTTGTGGCTGGTTCCACCTTCTGCAGCAGCCACTTTGGGCAACCATTTTATGGATGTGCCCACCACCCTGTATCAGAATTCAAAAGGTGCCCACAGGCTCAAAGA
The DNA here is from genome assembly GCF_032191835.1 of Heteronotia binoei. Lineage (NCBI taxonomy): Eukaryota > Metazoa > Chordata > Lepidosauria > Squamata > Gekkonidae > Heteronotia > Heteronotia binoei. The sequence continues at coordinate 65,852,751 of NC_083233.1, forward strand.
GGTTGAGAACCTCCGGCCTAAACTAACTCCCCACCAATCTACCTTAAAAAGAAAAAAAACTTCAGAAAATTTTTCTATGAGTAGCTTTATGAAAACTTGAATCCCCCCGCGATCTGAAGTGCTATGAACCATTCTCACACCTCAGGGATCTTTCTGATTCATTCTGCCACCTGACCAGGCCTGAGAGAAAGTTTTGCCCTAAGGCAGGGATGGCCAATCTGTGCCTCGGGAGCCACATGTGGCTCTTGCACACATATTGTGTGGCTCTCGAAGCCCCCAACACCCCATCTGCTGGCTTGGAGAAGGCATTTGTCTCTTTAAATTACTTCACCAAGCCAAGCCAACTGGCAGCCTGGAGAATGCATTTAAAGCTGCTTTCTTTCCAGCTCTCCCTCCCTCTTCCCCATCTATTCGACTTCCTCCCTCCCTTCTCTCAAACATCTGACATTCATGTCTGGAGACTCTCAAACATCTGATGTGTATTCTATATGGTTCTTACACTAAGCAAGTTTGGCCACTCCTGCCCTGAGGCCACCCCTTAAATTCACAGCAGAAGTGAGATTTGAACCAGGAGTCTTCCTGGATTGCAGTGTTCTTCGCTACTCTGCTAGATGAATCTCATTTGAACATGGCTTGGATGCATTCTAATCATTCTGTTCCTGACAAAGAACAAAATAATTGACTGGAACCATAATAAATCTGTACCTTCGGCTGAAAAGCTCCCTGAAGAGACCCGAAGGGACCTGAATGCGGAAGCATCGGTGGCATTCCGGGCATGGCTGGAGGGTAGCTTGGAAAAAACTGGGGGAGAGAGGAAAAAAGAAGAGGGGGGAGTGCTTACATTACAGATAAATAATACATGCGCAAGCAACTTTGTCCTGACTGTACAAACTTTTAATTAAAAGAAGAAACAGCAACCTTTCCCAAATTAAATTTCAAGACTTTTGCTTTGAAAAAAAAAAAAGAACAAGACTAGAAAGCTAGCCAAAATACCATAATACAGCGGTGGCCAACGGTAGCTCTCCAGATGTTTTTTGCCTGCAACTCCCATCAGCCCCAGCCAGTATGGTCAATGGCTGGGGCTGATGGGAGTTGTAGGCAAAAACATCTGGAGAGCTACCGTTGGCCACCCCGTCATAATATATTTAACAGCTTTTTTTTTTTTTTTTTAAAAGATGCTCTCCTGAAAAATCTAGGGAATCATTTCAGAGTGATGTAACCCATTGCCGCATTCTCTCCTGAATTAAATTCACAGATGTTTTGATTGGCGGCTCCGCATCCCGTCTCGAAAGAGGACGTTCCGTGGAAGATACAGGTTGTCTGCAGTTGCCAGCTTTGAGAAGCATATTTTCTTGCTAATAAAGATGCAGTTTTAAAGAGCTTTAAAATCTGTTTTTAACCATGGCAACATATTCTTTGAATTTATCGAAGAGCCCTGTGGTGCAGAGTGTTAAAGCTGCAGTACTGCAGTCCTAAGCTCTGCTCACGACCTGAGTTCAATCCCCGGCGGTAGCTGGGTTTTCAGGTAGCCGGCTCGAGGTTGACTCAGCCTTCCATCCTTCCAAGGTCGGTCAAATGAGTACCCAGGGGGGGAAGTGTAGATGACTGGGGAAGGCAATGGCAAACCACCCCGTAAAAAAGTCTGCCATGAAAACGTCGTGAAAGCAACGTCACCCAGAGTTGGAAATGACTGGTGCTTGCACAGGGGACCTTTCCTTTCCTTTAAAGAGCGATCTTTCGTTGGCCAGACAGCACTGAACTGAATGTGGTGATATGCAGGGTGTGAATGCACTTTAAAAATATATATATACTTTTTATTGATTATTGTCCATTTACAGCATTATAGTAGTTGTTACTAAACAATATAGTTATTAGTACTGTCTGTCATTATTTACCAACAAAAAAGAAAAAATACTAAATTAAATTAAATTGTCATGCTTACAGTAGCAAGTGTTAATAAGTTAATACAAGTTTTGACTTATAATAAAATTTTCTTAAAAACACATCACTGAATGATACAATATGTTTGCTTGGTAGAATCTCCTGTTGAGTGAATACACTTTCAAACCTTACTGCTGACTGGCTATCAAAATCATTCCTTGGAATCCCATTGCCAACAACAGGTATTGACGTACAAGGCCACAGTGATTGTTGCATGATAGTTCGTTGCATAATTGTTGCGTGATGGTCTGATGATTGGACCTTCCTTATTACAACAGCATCACAAGATAACATGGTGTAATCCCAGGAACACAGCCCAGCTGGGCAGGTAGCATTTTGATGGGGACACTCAAGCTCAGCAGCTGGGGCACTGGAAAAACCCTATTTGCTTATTCTGTTGGTTAAAGGCAAGCATCACTCCAAAGTGCCACCTGGTTACCTCTGGAAGGCTGGCTCTGTCCTATTCGAATGTAAAAAAAAGGTAAAGGTAGTCCCCTGTGCAAGCACCAGTCATTTCTGACTCTGGGGTGACGTTGCTTTCACAGCATTTTCATGGAAGACTTTTTACAGGGTGGTTTGCCATTGCCTTCCCCAGTCATCTACACTTTCTCCCCAGCAAGCTGGGTACTCATTTTACTGACCTTGGAAGGATGGAAGGCTGAGTCAACCTGGAGCTGGCTACCTGAACCAGATTCCGCTGGGATCGAACTCAGGTTGTGAGCAGAGGGCTCCGACTGCAGTACTGCAGCTTTACCACTCTGCGCCACTGGGCTCTTTACTATTTGAATGTAGGACTAACTCATTATTTTTAAGAAGAAGAAATTGGATTTATATTCCACCCCCCACTCAGAGTCCCAGAGCGGCTCACAATCTCCTTTATCTTCCTCCCCCACAACAAACACCCTGTGAGGTGGGTGGGGCTGAGAGGGGCTCTCCCAGAAGCTGCCCTTTCAAGGACAACTCCTACGAGAGCTATGGCTGACCCAAGGCCATTCCAGCAGATGCAGGCGGAGAAGTGGGGAATCAAACCCGGTTCTCCCAGATAAGAGTCCGCGCACTTAACCACTACACCAAACTGGCTTGTTGCACAGCCTTGAGAGCTAGGAGCATGATTTGGCAAAGGAAAGTGAAAAAGCTTGAGCTCCTGAATCCACGGGGCATGCCAGAAACACCCAGCTCTGCCCACAGTCCAAGATAAAGCAGCAAACTATTGCAGCAGTGATAAAATTTCAGTTCTGCTTGGCCTGAGGAGGACATCACCGGAGTCCATCTTCAAGAGCAGGTCTGCCAGTCCTCAGGAAAGAGTTCTCACACGGGCCTTCCTACAAAAGACCCACCTGCTGCAGTTTTTCTAGGCCCATGCCATACCAGATGCTCTTTTGACACAAATGAAATTGCTTCATTTCACAAGAGGGGGGAATTTACCCTCCACTATAATTCTCCAGCGCTACTATTACGGCCCTTCTGTGAAACGTGTCACTTTAAGCGAGTGTGAAAGCAGCCTGCTTGGCATCTCTAATCTTTATCTGCCTCCCAGTTACAAGGTAATTATCACAGTTGCCAGCCATGAAGTCCACTATTATCAGCACACGCTTTTAATTTTCCACAGTCTGCGGTCCCAGAATGCCGCTTCTGATGCAGCAGCTGATAAAAAGGGAGCTGCAGGAGAATGAAAGGTGATAAGTGTGCCGTCAGGCATGCATTGCAAGGGTGATGCTGACTTGCTTGGATTCTGGCACTGTCTTTTAGGAAGGAGACAGGCTGAAGGGTCCTGCTCACTCCAAAGCTTCTGTATCCCAGCCATGATAAAATGGCTCCCCTAAAACAACCCCAAACCCAAAGGTGGGCCCTTATTGATTCTCTAAACCGTAGTTTAGTTTAGAGCTTCATGAGGGGATTGGATAAACATATGGAACTGAGGTCCATCAGTGGCTATTAGCCACAGGGTATAGATGGGACTCCCTGTATTCTTGGTGCTTGGGGGAGGGGCACAGTGGGAGGGCTTCTAGTGTCTTGGTCCCCCTGATGGATCTCCTGATGGCACCTGGTTTTTTGACCACTGTGTGACACAGAGTGTTGGACTGGATGGGCCACCGGCCTGATCCAACATGGCTTCTCTTATGTTCTTATAGATGGGACTCTCTGTCTAAGGTAGTGATGCTTTGTATTCTTGGTGCTTGGGGGGGGGCAACAATGGGAGGGGTTCTAGTGCCCTGGCCCCCCTGGTGGACCTCCTGATGGCACCAGGTTTTTTGACCACTGTGTGACAGAGTGTTGGACTGGATGGGCCACTGGCCTGATCCAACATGCCTTCTCTTATGTTCTTCGTTTCTAACACCAACACAGCATCCATTGTTTATATAAATTACCATTAAATGTTTTGTATGCGTGGAAATGATTTTGTGGCTTCTTAATCAATGCAGCTGCAACAATGCAAAGGTGAAAAGGTTTTAAATTAGGTCCTCCTCCACTGAGTTTTCAAGGCACATAGCTTCTATTCTGGATCTTTGTGATTCCTCCAGCCAGGTAATTAGGTGTTGCTGTGATTCTTCTGCCACAGTCTTTCTCTGTAATTTCTTTGTGCCCGTCTTCTTGCTCTTTTCCTCATCACCATCTTTTTGGCAATCTTTATATTCTGGCTGTTATTTTTATGACAAGAGGAACTATCACGTTGTCAAATGCTTGCACTGGAAATATTTCTTTGCCTCTCAAATGCAGTTGTGTTTGAGCTTTATAGGTGAGAAGAAGTTAGCTCTGGTTCTGTTGAGAGGTTGTTCAGGTCTACAAGCTAGTTTCCTACCCTGAGAGAAAAAGGGGTAAATATAGAAAACTCTACAGTGACATATAGACTGGAATAGTGACATCTCCATATGGCTGGTTAGAACTGGTCAGATGCAATTGCTATGGGAGGATGGGGAAAAGGTTCACAAGTTGGCTGAGAAGAGTGCATGCCTAAAATATCATTGGGCTGGCTCCAGCAAAAATTTCCAGCTCCTGAGCAAAACAGAAACACAAGAAAAATCAATGGTAGGGGCTTGCGCGAAATCAAACTTTATCATATCCCTACTTGTGTTTCATCTTGCATAATTTCTGGGCACTATCGCATATAGAAAGTGAAGCACTAGGTGTTGTACAGGATCTTGCACAAATGGAATTGCCCTAAGTCTCTTTGTACTTGCACACTGCTGGATCCAACCACTAAGAATATGTGGATATCATAGAAAAAAGGGCCACTGAATAAGATTTCACTCATTTCTCTGTATTTGGAGGACAATGATGAAAAATAAGTATGATGGTGCTTATTTGGAGAAAAGAGGCAGAACGTAGCAACCCATTTGCAATAAAGTTCTTGAAATAAGGTGAGCTATGGCCAAAGAATAAATAAGGAAATGCAACTATAAACTGACAGTAATAGGATACAGATACTATTAAGAAACAGCAATAGTCCAAGAGAGGTTCCAGATTATCATTCAGCAAAAGCGACAAATAAACTAGCAAAGTTCTGCTGAGGTTAAAAATGCATCATCAAGATATGCCAATTTGGTCCCCATTATTGAGCAGACAGCTTTTTAATTATGGCACAAAACTGAGTGGTTCTATTTAGAATTAGCTAGTTCCAAAATGGACTACTGTGTTGCATTTCAGTTTCTAATTCTGAACGAAGGATGCACAGAAATGGTGGAAGACTCAGACCGAGTACTCAATGAGATGGTAAAACTGAGATGGGAAACCTATGTGATGGCTTTACCTATTGCAGACCACAAGTGGAGGGGGGGCACGGTTCCTTCAGACACACAAAAAATAGAAAACAAGATGCTAAGAAAAAGACTTAGCCTCTCTCTTGATATGCTCAATTTCTGTGATCAAGATTGTGGGTTTTTTTGTTGTATGGGGGAAGCATTCAGTCATCTGCAGACTGAAATGGTATAGGCCAGACATGAGCGTACCACTGCAATAAGAAAACAGCAACAAAGAATGGAGAAAGAACTGGACATATGAAGGAAAAGTTGAAAAAATCTGAACAGTTGAAAAGACATTTATGATTTTATTATTTTAAAAAGGTAAAAGGTAAAGGTAGTCCCCTGTGCAAGCACCAGCCATTTCCGACTCTGGGGTGAGGTTGCTTTCATGTTTTCATGGCAGACTTTTTAATGGGGTGGTTTGCCATTGCCTTCCCCAGTCATCTACACTTCCCCCCAGCAAGCTGGGTACTCCTTTTACCGACCTTGGAAGGATGGAAGGCTGAATCAATCTTGAGCCAGCTACCTGAACCCAGTTTCTGCTGAGATCAAACTCAGGGCATGAGCAGAGAGCCTGCAATACTGCAGCTTTACCACTCTATTCCAATTAAAAAGGTATGATAGATTAAAAAGGGAAATAAACGGAGGGATTTAAAGACCAAAAAACCCTTTGTCAGAGCAACTTGCTGCATTGAATACACTTAAGGAAAACATTGACAAGCTGAAGTATGGTTCAACCAGCCTAATCCCTGCCCCCACAAACCCCCGAAGACCCGCAAAAGCACTCACGTTGGAATGTCGAAAATAAGGATTATCGAGTTTGGGAGCATACTTGTCGAACTGTAAGAAAAAGAGAAACAAGCAGAAATGAGTTTGCTTCTTTAAAGATATGGGATGCAGTTTAAGCACAATGGAAGCATGTTTTCACCAGACATGATACACAGAGCTGGTGTGTGTGTGTTTGAAGAGCACCTGCATATTTTCCATCATTGGCTTCTGAAACCTGTAGATTTGCAGATGGACACCTAAGAGAACGTTCCCCCCCCACACCAAAGTTTTTTCCTCTGATTAATATCCCAATTAATTCCAAAAATCTGATGCTGAACTAAAAGCTTTATGAGCTTGAATATCTTAACTTCATGCTTTCCTCTGGGGCGCACTGGTATTCTTCTTTTGCCTATCACTTGTTCTTGTACAGTCGTGGTAAGTTTGGTCCAGAACAATTCTGCAAGGTATGTCGGAAGTATTCTCATTTCAACAGACCCCAGAGAGACTTGCTCAAAATCCTCTAGTGAATCTATCACTGAACCCACAGGTTTATGCTCAGGCCCACGTCCAGCCGTCTCTCCACAGAACTGCTCTGGTTTCAGTGGCATGCTATCCTACGGCAATCCTTCTCTGACTGCCTCTCCCCATCCCATTTTTTACTATTCAACATCAGCCCAGCTTGGCATTCAAAAAGGCTTAAAAATGAAAAATAGGGCAACCTGTCTATTTTTTTTTGGGGGGGGGGTCATCGTTGCAACCGACTTACAGCCAACCTCATAGGTTTCCAAGGTGAGAGACAAACAGAGGTGGTTTGCTATTGCCTCCCTCTGTGTAGCAACCCTGATATTTCCTTGGCGGTCCCTCATCGAAATAATAAGCAAGGCTGACCCCGCTTAGCTTTGGAGAGCAGACGAGATCAGGCTTGCCTGGACCATCCAGGTCAGGGCAATCTTTCTATAAAAAGGTAAAAGGCAGGGGTGGAATTCTAGCAGGAGCTCCTTTGCATATTAGGCCACACACCCCTGATGTAGCCAATCCTCCAAGAGCTTACAAGGCTCTTTTTGTAAGCTCTTGGAGGATTGGCTGCATCAGAGGGTGTATGGCCTACTATGAAAGGAGCTCCTGCTAGAATTCCACCCCTGGTAAAAGGCAAAGGTAGTCCCCCCTGTGCAAGCACCGAGTCGTTACCAACCCATGAGGTGACGTCCTATCACGATGTTTTCTTGGCACTTTTATGGGGTGGTTTGCCTTCCCCAGTCATCTACACTTGACCTCCAGCAAGCTGGGTGCTCATTTTACCGACCTCAGAAGGATGGAAGGCTGAGTCAACCTAAATTTCACCTCTGAATCATGTATTGTCCTGATCTCTCACATCCTTTAAACTGTATTTTGGAGCACTGTGTAGCTACTGGCTCCCTCCACCATGCCTCCGACCTAGGTCCCATAGGTATTCCTACTATGCCCTTTGAAGAACGTATGCATTCCAGCCTTAAGCAATAGGGAGATGTGTTGGGGGGCGGTGAGCAATGACCCTTTTGAAATGCCACTCGTTTGGCAAGCCAGCTGTTGTTGTAAGCTCTTCCTCCATACAGGAGAGCAGATTTGCAATTGTGTTAATTACAGTTATTACTGGAGTCATGTACCCTCCAGTGTAAATACCATAAATTACTAAAACACATGCAGCTGGCAGTTTCAACGCCACCCGCTCTGGCATTCCGATTAATAAGCCCACCGACTACTGCGTTTTCCCTCTGCTCCCAGCCTTTTTAAGGGATCTGTCTGGAGTTAGAGAGACATTTGATCAGCTACTGCTTTTTATATTTTTATTCGGAGGCTGGCATTCTCCCTCCTCCTTCCCAGAAAGCCGAAAGGCGCAACTTGATCTCAGCTTTTCCCAGCACTACTATCCAAAACTGCCTGGCTTTCCTGGATATGGACAAGCGGCCTTCGGGTCAGGGCCTGAAACACTCCCCCCTGCCTTTTAAAAAAACCCAGCCTGCTAAGAATTCTCCGAAAGTCAAAAGCTCGCACACCGTTTTGTGTTGTTCTGGTTGGTATTAAGAAAAGGTATTCTATCGCTTTTGTTTTTGGATTTTGGTTTGGGCCTGTAACACAAGCCTGTTTAGAGAAACCTAAGGAGATGGGAGCTTAAATATAACAAAAGCGGGCAGGGCAAAGCTGTTTTTACCCTTTAAGCCTGACATCCACAGGGTGTGGGCGGGCGGGAAAGGAGCTTTTTGAGATCAGATATCAAGATTCTTAAACAACCCGCCAGGCCTTCAAGGAAAAGTTCTGAGATTGCTTTACACAGCAAAAAAAAAAAAAGGGGGGGGGGAGAAATGAAAGGAAAGTATTTGCACAGTGCTCAAACACCTGGGTAGGGATGGGGGGGCGGGGTGGCAGCTATTGCTCTCATTGTTCTGCAGCTAAGCGGATTAGAAACGAACAATTTCGTCATGCCATCAGCAGCAGGAACGAAAAGCCAGAAATGTCATTTCCCATGAGTTTGCCCCAAAATGCTGTTTTGGAATGTTGCTTCTTTGGCTGCAAGAGAAAAGGATAATGCATTTCTCTCTCCCTTTTTTCTGAAAGGAGGAAAAGCTTCAATCGGTCTACCGAAAAATAAACATTGCTTTGCCAGGACAAAAAAAAAGGTACTTTGAAGAATTTTCCAAGTTCAGCACTTTATAACAGCAGCAAACAGGGGTAAACCACATATAACGTTATCATGAATCTCGAAAGACAAAAAGGCATGGAAAAAAACGTATAGCTTTTTTGGCAAGATGTGGCCCATGCTACTGGTTTGATATTCCGTCCAATGAGTCCCCTTTGGCTAAAGCAATGACATGCTATGACATTTTGAATTGAGTGGGTGGAGCTTTCTGCCATGGGTGAGTGGGGGGTTATGCACAAACAACGTGAACCTACCCGCAAGCCTGAAGAAGGTCCCTCACTCGTGTTGTATGCAAAATTTAAACTTTAGACCATGGTCAGTGATAAAAAAACAGATAAACATCTATCGGTTCTTGGACTGCCCAGTCAAATATTTAAATTCACAAAAACCATGACTGGGTGGGGGCATTGCACTGAACGGTAATGGACCAGAAATATTTAAAACAAAACAGAACAGGCAAAATATTACGGCAATGCTGGAGACAAGTGAGAAACAACATGGACACAGGTTACATTCTGCACCAGAAACTTCTATTGCTTTGGCCACTTTTTGTGAATATATTTTCTGTGAGAAAAGGCAGTCAACAACAACGTTATTAGTCAGAAACATGCTATGTCAGCTGTTCAAAGCATATAAGAGGAAGAAAACAAAGGACCATTTTACATTTATATGATACAGTTTTTTCCCTTGGAAACAGACCTTGAGAGAATTAACATTGAGATGGGGCTCAGGGAGAAGGAACTTAGGAAAGCTCACACTGTATTTTAAAAAAATAACTCTAAAAAGGTGCCGTTGGATTTGTTTGCACTTTAAATAACCGTCCTTTTAGAACGGGGTGCTTATCTAACATGGGGAAGAAGAACAATTCTGAGCGCCTGTCTTGGAGCAGGTTGGAGCTGGCAGGCTTTCCGCCCCCGGCGGTCTACTTATCCTCACATTTTGGGCAGGGGTACGCACCAGGGGCGGTGCGGTGGGCGGCATCTGGGGCAAACCGGGTGGAAAAGGAGTGAATGTGTGCTGGTGGGTGTGTTGGTGCTGGTGGGTATGCTGATGCTGGTGGAACTCCGCCCTCAGCAGTGGCACCGGGCCAAGAGCAGCACCGGCCCTGTCCCAACTCTGAACCAAAAACCGATTGTTCAGCTCTTGCCTGAGCAGCTCGTGATCTAGAAGAGGGAGAGAGAAGAGGGAGAGGGGAGGGGAAAAAGACACAAGGGCACGACGACCCGTGAGTTTCACAAAGACGTAGAAGAAAAAAAGAGTCAAGATATTCACCTGGCATTCCCTGTTTCTGCAGGTCATGCTGTGGTGGTTTTCTACGTGAGGACTCATTGGTGGAGGTAAGAGAGATGCCTGTGACAAAGTACCAATCAGAATCCCCGAATGAGGCTGGCAATACATGATTGGTTGGTTGAATGATATCAACAGGCTGGTATCTAAAGACAAGAGAGAACACCATGAGTCATCACAGCAGAAAACATACTGGGGCGTTATCAAACAAGATGTCCCTCCCAGCTCCCTCCTCCCAGCCCAAGAACAGTGACGACAGGATCTTTTTATTGTTAAAAAGGATACTTCGGGATTAACAAAACCCAACCACTTTTTCACTGTTCTTTATTTCCAACCCACCAACATTGCATGATGTACACTTTAGAGGCATTTCTTTTGCACTCAGCATATAAGGGGGGAAATACACTGTTGTTTGGGAAGCAGCTGAACCACCTATTTTTAAAAAAGCAAATGGAAACACACATTATCAATACAAACATGACTACTTTTAAAAATGAACCTTTCAGTCTTCCAGCCTGGGGGTAATTTTGCTTTAATGTTAATCATAACTGTGAAGTCAACAACTGGTGGGAACGCACGAGGAATAACACAATTAAGCAATTCCTAATCATTTCATGCCCGCTTTGTCAGGTGCATGGGCTCTACATCCACAGCAGACATATTTATACTTTTAAAGCAGCTCCTAGAGCTTGCCATCCTCTAGGTCGGACCTGGTGCTCTCCTGAAGTTACAACTGATCTCCAGGCTACAGAGATCAGTTTCCCTGGAGGAAATGGCAGCCTTAGAAGGTGGACTCTACGGCAACACCCCTTGAACTCCCTTCCATCCCCAAACTCTATCCTCCCCTGGCTGCACCACCAAATCTCTAGACATTCCTCAGTCTGCCACTGGTAGCCCTATCCTAGCATCACAGATCATGAACACTGACAGCGCTGAAAGCCAATTGACTTGATTTCTGTACTGTTCATACATCCTGCTTCCTGTACAGAAAACCCAGGGGTGGAATTCTAGCAAGAGCTCCTTTGCATATTAGGCCACACACCCCTGATGTAGCCAGTCCTCCAAGAGCTTACAAGGCTCTTTTTCGTAAGCTCTTGGAGGATACATCAGTGGTGTCTGGCCTAATATGCAAAGGAGCTCCTGCTAGAATTCCATCCCTGAGAAAACCACACCCTGTTTCCTCCCACCCCATAGTACTGCATTTAACAAAGTCAGCATGATCGTTTACAAAAATGGCTTTCAGTGGTTTCTTTCTTATTTCCTACCAACCTTTTTACATTCTATTTTTCCCCATATAACAGAAACAACTGCCATGGGCAAAACTCCCTCTAAGCTGTGGAGTCTTATGAGCAAAAATTCTACTCCGTGAGCTACTGGCATTAAAGTTGTGAGCTACCGCGTACATTCGTTTGGTCTGGGACCATCTTTCCTGAGCTAAAACAAAAGTGTGTAAGCTGGAGGCTAAAGAACTGAGAGTTAGCTCACACTAACTCAGCTTAGAGGCAACACTGGCCATGGGGTTCAATTTCTTCTAAGATCGGGATCAATTGTCCTGTTTTAAGAAGGATGGAGTCTCTCTGGAAAGTGGGCAGTGGGGGTTTGATTTGGGAAATGATTCTCATAAGCGCTTTTAGAAGTTAGGAGGAAGACCCTCTGTTCCTTAACTCTTGCCGCTATTTCACTTTTCATGTTTTTTTCTGTTAAAACAAGCTAAGAGGGCTGTTATTTTAAAACAACCCTATTCCTGAGAACGTAGTCATAGCATAGCACTGTGCAATCCCATACTTTAATTCTGGTCAATAGCTATTGACAGATTCTTCTTGCCTCTGTGTGTGTGTGTGTGTGTGTATATATATATATTTCTGAAAATAGAACCTGACAAAACGAATAATCCTTCATGGTTCAGGGAGCTTGCAGTTCTTCTTACTTCATAAAACAATTAAGACGGTTTGCAGGATTACATTTATATGGGTGGGGAGGGCAGGGCAGGGCAGGGCAGGAATAGAAAACTCTCCTGTGTGGAAAGCAATGGGTGGATGAGGGTTAACAGGCTACTATCTGAAATGCGGTATATCTGGCAGCTAGAATACACTTGTGGTTTGCATTAAATATCTAATCCATGGGAGCTTTTTCCTAAGCTCCCAGAAGCAGCTGCTGTTGCCCAAAAAGGAACACCCTCTCCAAGATTATTTAGCACACTAATAACAAACAGAAATAATTGTAGGCTATGATGGAGTTTTGAGGGGAAAGACTCTTCAGCAAAAAGACTCTTGGCTAGCATCCCCGCCCCCCCTTAGGGCCAGCGGTAAAATAGATATTTATTTGTCATTGCAATTCAGATGTGGCGGCTTTAAGATGTCAGCAGATACATTTGTTTAGAAGCAGGCAATGCTTCAATTGCATACAGAGCAGAGGGAAGTCCAGTTTTTAGTGGGAGGAAGGGAGGGAGGAAGGGAGGGAAGACATGAATGTCAGATGTTTGAAGGAAGAGAGGGAGGGAGGAAAGGAAGACATGAATGTCAGATGTAGGGAGGGAGGGAGGAAGGAAGGAAGGAAGGAAGGAAGGAAGGAAGGAAGGAAGGAAGGAAGGAAGGAAGGAAGGAAGGAAGGAAGGAAGGGAGGGAGGGAGGGAGGGAGGGAGGGAGGGAGGGAGGGAGGCTGGCTAGTGGAACTGAACCCTCCCTGTGCCCACTGCTTACTTCTCCCTTAGCTTCCTCTGCTCCCCCCCCCTTTACTTCTGGTATTGGAATTGATCAGACACACAGCAGGGAGAGAGGGGCATAGGCAACGAGAGAGCTTAGCACCTCCGATCACACAAAGACTTTTGCTCTATTTATTTACAATATTTTTATATCGCCTTTAGGTAAAAAACACACACCCTAAAGGCAGAAACATTTCTAAAAATTAGACCTACCCTCCTGCCCCATGTTTTATATTTGTTTGGGGCTAATCAGGTCTACCGATGTCATTTTGTAGTTTGGTCTCAATCATTGCCATCATCGTTATTATTTATCCACAGCAGCACAGAACAAAATAAATGGGAGGGCCCTCCGGCCCGAATGAAGGAACTGGATACTTCTGTTAGTATCGAGATAATCCATTTGGTGCTTTCCCTTTGGGAGGCAGCGGGGAGAAGGGGAAGAGTAATGCATTAAAAAAGGGAGTTTGGCAGCTGCGAGTTATTCAGTATCTGGTTTCTTTAAAAGACTTGAAGTCAGCCCGGGTGGATCTGCAGCTGACTCCAGGCTTCACGATGACATCCCCGCTTCATCTTTATTGGGGGAAGAGAACAAAAAGGCAAGTGTCTGGGGGGGGGCACAAAAGGAGCAGTAGCAAAGCACTTAAAAGAGATTCTAACAAGAATGCAGGATGGCAGCCAAGAGGGGACGGCTTTTATCTCGCTTGACATGTGTTTGCTGCCCTGCAAGGGGAGCAGGGGTGGGGAGGATGCTCTGGCGCATAAGCAGATGCTTACATGCGTGCACGGTGGGGGGCAGTGCATGCTGGGGGAATGCCTCATTTATTTGCTACAAAAGGGAATGACCCACATGCTCAGTGGCAATCCTCACATGCGCACTGTTAGCCGCCCTGAGCCCGTTAGGGAAGAGTGGGATATAAATATAATAAATTAAAAAAAAGCAGCTTCCAGTTCACAGAAGAAAGCTGCCGCAGCTTCTGAATAAAACCTCCACAGAGCTATGGCATGAAGATGAAGATATTGGATTTATATCCCGCCCTCCACTCCGAATCTCAGAATGGTTCACAATCTCCTTTATTTTCCTCCCCCACAACAGACACCCTGTGAGGTGGGTGGGGCTGAGATGACTCTCACAGCAGCTGCCCTTTCAAGGACAACCTCTGCCAGAGCTATGGCTGACCCAAGGCCATTACAGCAGGTGCAAGTGAAGGAGTGGGGAATAAAACCCGGTTCTCCCAGATAAGAGTCCGCACTCTTAACCACTACACCAAACTGGCATGTAACCATTGTGTGGAAGGGAGGTGTTGAACAGATTGAAGGAATAGGACATTTACGGTGCAATCCTATGCAGAGTTACTCCAGTCTACAGCCATTGGTTTCAACTGGCTTAGACTGGAATACTCTGTATAAGATTGAACTCTCAGTATATACCAATGGTGGCCAAACTTTGGCTCTTTCACACATATTGTGAGGTTCTTGAAGCCCCTACTGCCCCACTGGCCGACTGGAAAAAAGCATTTATCTCTTTAAATCACTTCTCCAAGCCAAGCTAGCTGACAGCTTGGAGAATGCATTTAAAGTTAAAGTTGCTTTCTTTCCACCTCTCCCTCCCTTTCCCATCTATTTTCCTTCCTTCCTTCTCTCAAACATCTGCTGTTCAAATCTTGCAACTCTCAGACATCTAACATATATTCTCTGTGGCTCTTACATTAAGGAAGTTTGGTCACCCCTGGTACATACACTGATTTTTTAAAAAGAGTTCAAAGTGCCTCACATGTATATAACTTTGCTTTAATCCTTACTGCAACCTTCTAAGGTCGCTTGTTATCTTCATAGCATTGATGGAGGGATGGGAAGACTGTCAAGAAGAGTGTTATGTAAGTTCATTGTAGAGTTAAGGTTTGAACAGATTTCTTTCATTTGGTACATATTACTGAATCATACCATTGGAACATCAATGTTCCTGTTGTCTTCTTTGACTGGCAGTGAGCCTCTCCGGGCATCAGGTGGAGAGCCTTCCCATCACCTGCTGAAGATCTGACCTGGGATCTTCTATACATTAAGGAGTTGTTCTGCTTCTTAGCCACAGCCCACCCCATGCATCGCACAGGGAGCAGGGGTTCTGTGGTTGGATCTGAGGGCCTCAGTTTTGGGGGAGGGCAGTGTACCCTCGGCCAGCAGCCTGGTATAAATAGTAGGAGGCTGGCTTAGCAGTGCCTTCTGGTTGACACACATCAACTTCCACAGCTTGTGGCTCAAGCCTCTGATCTAGAAATCACACTCTGAAGATCCACCATTTGGTATAGCCACATATGGCTCCAATCTGGCCCAGGAGACATGATATTATCATCTCCAGTACACACGCGAAGGGGAGGGGGAAATCACATGCTTGAATGTGTTCCTGTTTCAATGAATCTTCTTGGCATGAGCACAGCCAGCACAATAGAGAGATATTATCTCTCACATAAACATTTATATTTGAATAAGTTCTCAGTGTCCTACTGATCTTGGAGGTGTTTGTTTTCCAAAGGAACATGCTGAAGATCAGGCATATTTGTGCCTAAAATGTAAAACTTGAGCGATGGCCACATGAAAACAAACTAGGTTTGCCAGTTCCAGGTTGGGAAATATCTGGAGATTTTGGGGGGTGGAGCCTAAGGAGGGTGGGGTTTGGAGAGGAGAGAGACTGCAATGGGGTATAATCAGGGGTGGAATTCTAGCAGGAGCTTGTTTGCATATTAAGCCACACACCCCTGATGTAACCAATCCTCCGAGAGCTTACAAGGCTCTTTTTTGTAAACTCTTGGAGGATTGGATACATCAGGGGTGTGTGGCCTAATATGTAAAGGAGCTCCTGCTAGAATCTCACCCCTGGGTATAATGGAACATAGTGCACCTTCCAAAGCAGCCATTTTCTGCAGGTGAACTGAACCCTATCACCTGGAGATGTTGTAATTCCAGGAGATCTCCAGCCACTACCTGGATGTTAGCAAGCCTAGAACAAGCCCACAGGGGCTACACCCCCAAATATACCCTAGATCTGCACTGTACTCTTCATTAAAATGATTATCTTCCTGCCTGGTCTATAAGATGGTTTATTGGCCAGACTCAAAGGAAGTAGTCATGAACGGACACAGTCATGTTGCGCTACTATTCCCTCAGTAACAAAGCTGGCCAACAAAAGCTGGCTGAGGGAACATATGTGGTTAAACTTTGGACAGCAGCCTTCACACAAGTGACATAACACTCGTGTTGCTAGTCACAGTGATGGTGACAATCACTGTGAGGAGCAAACAAAGATGACAATCCATGGTGCCAATATAACTGGTTCAGCATAAGGGGTAGTGTCTGAAACATATGGCTATGGGGAAGACATTATGTAGACAGCATAAGTTGCCTGCGTAACTAAACACAATTTTTGTACTGCGATCCCAGGAGAGACAGGCTTAGACAGCTGTTGTTTCCTCCGTTATTGCCCTGAGGCCAACTATACTATTTTTCAAAAGCTCCACCCCCAAACTCAATATATGCGTGTCTGTGGGACTTGCCTTATGCATAGAAAACAATGGAACGAACAAGTCAGTCTCTGGAAACTTGAGACAATGGTATGTTTCCTCAAGGCCAGACATCATTTGACAGCAGCCCTTTTCTTGAGCTGAGGACTACAGAAATTCAGCCTGACACAATTTTTAAAGTCCTCCTTTGGCCACTATCTCTCTCCTTCCTACACTCTTCTTTAGGGAAGGATCTTTTTTTTAAAAAGGGAGAGGGAGATGAAAATAGCAAAACGGAAAGCAACTGCTGCTTTCAACAGTTTGAAATCTTTTCCTTTTGCACTTGTTAGGGAGGCTTTGGTAGGAAACAGAAGGGGGGAGAACGGTTGGTGTAAATGTATGTCCACTTTAGTCCCCGCTGAGTTAGTTACAGAGTCAAATGCCAGATCAAAAGGGGGCCCATGGGCAAAACCACAGAAGGTTCCAGCTGCTGCAGGAACAGCTGTAGGCTAATGGGAAAGCCATTAAACGAGTCAACACCCCTTTGGGCCCACTGACTTCTGATGGATTTAGATGGGTGTAATTCCACTGTTGGAGGCAGGATGTGCAGAAAACTCAAATGTTTGTTGTAAAATACATTGAACTGACCCTTGAGGCAGAAAGGTGTCCAGCAATTAAAAAAAACCTCTGAAAAGTTCATAAAAGCTAAGCATGATCGGTAGGCATGAGAGAGAACACAAGGATGCTATTGAAAATGGTATTTCTTTTGACATATTTTCTTTTGTTCCTCTGCACCGAGCAGCATCACTTAATGAAGGCCATGAATGAGAGTCCAGTAGCGCCTGAAAGACTAACAAAATCTCTGGAAGGGGGTAGCCTGCCATGAATTTTGGTAGTCTTTAACAGGGCTTTTTGGGTAGCAGGAACTCCTTTGCATTTTAGGCCACACCCTTCTTATGTAGCCAATCCTCCTGAAGCTTACAGGGCTCTAGTACAGGCCTACTGGAAGCTCTTGGAGGACTGGCTATATCAGGGGTCTGTGGTCTAATATGTAAAAGAGTTCCTGCTACAAAAAAAGCTGTGATCTTTCAGAGGCCATTGGACTCTTGATCTTTATTAATGCTGCAGACAGACTAACTGTATTTTACAATGCTCCCTGTAAATTGTGGAATCTTGTGAGCAAAAAAATCTACTTTGTGAGCATTAAATTTGTGAGCTACTGCATAAATTAGTTTGCACTGGGGCCATTTTTTCCTGACCCAAGACAAAAGTGCGTGAGCTGGAGGCTAAAAAACTGTGAGCTCACTCACACTAATTCAGCTTAGAGGCTACTTGTCTTGATTCATCCCCAACGCCACGATGCAGTCATGTAGCATATTTCCCCACCAATGCCAGCAGTGGGAGCCAACTATATGGAGCAAGGACAGGGAAATGCTCAACATGATCGCATGATGTTACAGGATAAGTGATATGGGATAGGTGATGCTATGTGAGAAAGCTCAACATGGGGGTACCATTTTCATTCCCAGCTCTGCATCCCATAGAACAGTTAGTTCTGCCCAAAGGAGATCAAGACTGAAAAGGCAAAGGATTTCTATTTATTGTACTGACTTTGCCTCTTAGACTTTCCCCACTCTTGGGGATTTCTCTCTTCTCATCCTATTCCATTTTCTGTCCTATATTCTTGAGTTATTTCTAGTACAACTATCGTATGTGCCACATTCTTTAGAACAGGAATAGAACTTGCAAGTTCGTCATTTCAGTAATTCCCTCTTGGCTATTTCTGATATCTGGAGGATTAAGAACTCTGTAACTTCAGCTCAAATTCATGGCCTTTTCCAGTTAGCAAGTGGGGGAGGGGGAGAGGGGTACTGGACACACACACACACAAAGAGTAACACATTATATCACTTGCATTGCAGGTCTTGTTCAGCGTGTCTCACCATTTACAATTATATTCTTGTCCAGGAGAACTTTAGAAACCAAGAGACCTCTGTCAAAAATGAGTAGGAATAGAGCTCTGAGTCTTTATATTCCAGTCAGGAGGTAAGAGGGGTGCTGAAAAGAATGCCTGTAAAGGATGCAAAGGGATATAAAGACCTAGATCTCTGTACTGATTCATACCTGACGAAGGAAGCATCGACTCTTGAAAACTTACGCCCCCAAAATCTTGTTGGTTTCTAAGGTACTCTAAGACTCAAATCTTGCTCTTCTGCGGCAGGCCAACATGGTTGCTCTCTGCAGGGGTGGAATTCTAGCAGGAGCTCCTTTACATATCAGGCCATACCCCCTGGTGTAGCCAATCCTCCAAGAACTTACAAGGCTCTTTTTTGTAAGCTCTTGGAGGATTGACTACATCAGAGAGGTGTGGCCTAATATGCAAAGGAGCTCCTGCTAGAATTCCACCCCTGGCCCTCTGAAATTATATCCTTGATGCTCTCGAAGATCACCAGGGCAGCTAGTTTGCCTTTGCCTCTTCTCATGTACATAGTTTGACAGTTCTCAGAAGAAAAAGCCAGAGAGGGGTGATGGGACCTACCTGCAGGGTGACCTGGGATCACAAGGCTGTTGGTAGGTAACGCTGGAGGAGGTGGCAGCGTAGGAGGGGTGGCAAACATGGCCGGATGGTGCTGGTGTTGGGACTGCGATCTGAGAGGGAAATGCGAGGCAGCGAGGTTAGAGATAGAGAGGGGCAAAGCCGGACCGGAGGAGTGATGGGGAGGGATTTGGGGGGAGAGGGGAAGATGCTTTGGGAGGCTAATGCTTGTGGCACTGCTGGCGCTGCTGCTTCTGCTGTGAAAATAAAAAAAAAAGATGGGAGGGGAGAGAGGAGGGAAAAGTGTCATTAGAAAGTGGACAAATCTGTAGCAGCATTCTGGTAAATAACCATATTGTTAAAACATGATGTATTTAGATATTTATACTCCACTGGCCTCCCATAATGGATACAACACTGTTCTCTCCTTCGGCATTTTATCCCTATAACCATGAGAGTGAGTGATTAGCCCAAGAGCCACCCAGAAAGCTTGCATGATAGTGTGTGGATCTGAACCTGGTTCGTAGACTAACCACTGGACCATACTGGTTCTCCAAACTCTTTCAACTCATCTGCTTAAGCAGTCCAGTGCAGGTCCCTTAAGCTGTTCTAGATTAAGTTTCTGTTTCCTGGACAACAATTGATTTGTTAATTAACACGTGCTCCCTCAACGTAACAGATGCTCTTCAACTAATCTTGAGATCCACCCTGTCCACTCAGCATGTCCTGTTATAACCTTGATTTATGACTCTCTGGTCATCTGTCTTCTAAAACAATCTTGCCTTTTCCCTCTATAACCTCACATTTGCACAAAAATATGAATGCACAACCATGGAACATGTGATGAGGGCAGGACCTGCTACCCACACTGTGTTCATTGAGAGGGACAGAATTACATAGAACTGAGGTAATTCTCCAAACTATGTACAGCTTGCTTCTCTAACATCTTAGGCTGAAACCTCAGTTTTGTTGGTAGAAAAGCCACAACAGATTCAAACCACAATATCCACTATGGCAGGGATACTCAATTTTTTTGCGTGTGCTGGGACCTTTGGAATTCTGACACTGTGCGGTAGGCACAGCCATAAAACAGCTGCCACAAAATGGTTGCTGCCAAAGGTAGAGCCAGCCACAAAATGGCTGCCACAGTTTACCTTCCATCACACAGTGAAGAACCTTATGCTGAGGTGGCAGCTGCTGCTGAAGCAACATCCTACACAGCCAATAAAATCTCCAATGGCCAGTCAAGAGCTCTGCTGGGCAAAAGCCCCAACTGGTCCCACCTACTTTTCAAAAATGCTTGGCAGCTCCAGGAACAGTATAAATGGTTGCCATGGCGCCCCTGGCACTGCATTGGGGACCACTGAATGATGGGATTACAGGGGCATTGAATAAATGTACCTGATGTTATTGAGTCCGTTGTGGGCCACCTGGTGATGCACTTGGTAATTAAGAGGAGGGGGGATGTGGCTTGGAGGTTGCGTTCGAAGCTCAGGCAGCAGCTGTGGGTGAGACTGAGGCCGAGGCTGAGGTTGTGACTGAGGCCGAGGCTGGGGCTGAGGGGTGAGCCTCGGGGGTGCTGGTGGTGTGATCAATGGCTCTTTCTTCAACAGCGGGCTCGCCCGGGCGCTCGACGTGGGCGCGGAGGAGGTTGAAGTCACTACAGCAGCGGGTGGCTGGGGGCTGTGGATCGGTAGCACAAAGGGCACGTCAGTGCTCAGTTCCTGGCTGCGCTCCAGCCCGGAAACCTTTGGGATGCTTGCTGTTTTCACTTCGGCCTTGTCATTCGAAGCTGGACCTTCAAAAACAAGAAATAAAGACGCACATTGATGCAGCAAAACATCCCAATTTGCTATGCAAGCAAGCAGGTGGAAGGGATTTAAGGTTATATACCGGGACCGCACCTATTTGTTTGTCGATAGCTCTCCCCACATCAAAGGTACTGAGATGATACTGGAATCACATGGCTATTTCTTCTTCCCTTTAATAAAGTCATTTTCCTGCCCATCACAGCATTCCCCCATCATTTCTTAAGCTAAGTTATTCAATAAGAGCCTGGATCCAATCTTCCTCAATTTCGTTGACAGGCCTTCTCCAAGTTATAGGCCTCGTGGTTAAATTCAGGACTGTGCATTTCCCTGCCACCATGTTTGATTTTTTTTTTTAATCACTAAAATTGAAATTCTGAAGCAGATTCCACCTGGGGATACCTTCCTGGGTCTGCCACCAAATGCCAACTGAAGAATTCAGAGACAATTAGAAGAGCTATGCTGGATCAGACCAAACGCCCATCTAGTTCAGTATTCTGTTCACACAGTGGCCAACCAGGAAGCCCACAAACAGGAAGACAATAACTAGACAGGATCCATTGAATGTGGATAGCTCTTAAGTGCTCATAAGATACATGTTCTTCGCAAAAGGTATTATTCTCTTTCATTTCTGTGAAGTCTCTTGCTCTTTAAGGCACCTAACATTACACAGTGAGTTGGTTTTCATATTGCTTGCATTTACCCTGCGATTTTACGTCAACACATAACATTAATTTTACTAATACTGTGAATGACATTAGAGATGCTTGTTGGTCCTCCGAGTGTTTTCTTTTTAAAAAGAATCAATTCATCTATCAACACTTCCATAGCATGATAACCAAATAACTAGCTGGTGCATAAATACATTCTTGTAGCAAAAAAAGTATTGGCAAAATTAAGCAAAGGGTAAAATGAGCCAGTATGGACCTCACCGAGCGACTCCTCGGTTTGACTCCTGCCTCATTCAAGGACTTCTTGATTCCCTGGATCTAAGATTATCCCCTGTCGCCTCCAGCTCATCCCTGAACTTCCTTGGGGCCTTCGACACCCTCAGTCCCGATGGTCCCCCATCTGTAAACTAAGAACTGAAATGACCCACCTGTTATTTTTGAGATGAGAGCAATAAGAAAAAGAGCTAGGTGAACTCTACATCCATTGAGTGCTCTAGAAATTATTCATTACGAACTCACTGGTGCATGTTTGGCTCGCCTTAGGATGCTGCCGCCAGGGACTTGTAGTCCTGTAGTGTGAGAGCAGCAATGGAGCCTTAATAACTGCTAATGCTTTGGAAACCTCAGGAACATGGCAGCAGCTGTAATGAAAGCTCCCCTGAAAACACCAGTATCAGTGTCTCTTGGGAAGTACTGCGATAGCCCATTCTAGCTTTAACTTTCCTCTATATTTTCCCAAAAGTGCAATGCTGCATCCGGTATTTGCAGAGATCAGAGTGCAGAACAGTTCCCCTACCCCCCACCCCAGGGCCATATTATAAATTCCTTTCTTCCCGCTCGAGGGTCTCTGATTGTAGTCCAGAGGCACATCATGTAATAATTGTGCTGGGTCCGATCATCACTTGGATGGGGCACCCGCTACATATACCACCTTGACTTCCATGACAGACAGAAAATGCAGTAAGTAAATATGGTGCTTCTGTGGGGGACACTGAATGTGGCTCTTCTGAATACAGGAACATAAGAGAAGCCATGTTGGGTCAGGCCAATGGCCCATCCAGTTCAATGCTTTGTGTCACACAGTGGCCAAAACACCAGGTGCCATCAGGAGGTCCACCAGTGGGGCCAGACCTCCAGAAGCCCTCCCACTGCTGCCCCCCCAACACCAAGAATATAGAGCATCACCACCCCAGATGAAGAGTTCCATCAATACCTTGTGGCTAATAGCCACTCTGGGTGTGCAACTACTCAATGGGGCCTTTGTAACTGTAGCCAAGGCCCCTGTCGGGAGACGATGCCCTGCCCTGACTCTACATCATCTTTGCTACCCGAGTTGTGGATGGCCACGGGCTCGCCTCACCAGTGTGAGGAAGGCCAGGAGAGGTCAGCAGCCAGGACCTGGGCAGACTGCTCTGACACAGCCGAGAACAAGGCTGGGAGTCAGGCAGCAGTAGGGACAGGAGTGCTCAGAAGGCAAGGCAAAGCCCAGACTTGGGGAAGGCCAGGAAGAGAGAGGATAAGAGGCAACCTTGAGCAGCCAGGGAAGGATAAAGAGCAGGGAGGCAGGACTGCAGGGGGAAGAAGCAGGAAAGGCTTCGCTTTCCTTTTTATATCCTCCCAGGTGGAGCAGGTGAAGGGGAACTGGATATAGCCCAGTGGGGCCAGGGAATCCTATAAAAGGGAAGGCACCATACCTAGCCAGGGAAGAAGCAACAGATTGAGTTCAGATGAGAAGGAGTCAGAGTTTGGGGAAGGGAGAGGACCTGGATGCTGGAATGTCCTCTCCCTTCCCAATTCTGAAGCCAGTAGGCCAGATACCCTCTTTCGTGGCAGATTGGTGGAAGGCCAAGAGCCCATCTTGAGGGCCAAAAGAAACTCACAGCCCTGCAACTAATGACATAGCTACACCCACAACAAGGGTTTCCTTCTGCTGAGAGCAGAACGTTCCATGAGTGTTCCGATAAGGCCTGTGCATATGGCAAAAGCCACCCAACCTGACACGAATGTTCCCATTGCGAAAGTTCGTACCGGGAAGCAGAGATGCAAAGCGAACGAACTGCATGTATACGTTTATCAGACTCCCAGCGTCGCTTACATTAAGGAAGCCGTGGCCTATCCAAAAGAAATGGAACCCACACGCTCCTGACACCTAACCAGACTTAGATGCTGTTATTGATTCCATCGCCTCCAGGCATTGCAAGTTTGCTGGTAGCGGCCCCAAGGCAAAAGTCTGCCGCATTGCCTTGTCGCCCCACAGCAATATAGGCCATATGCCTCTGCCGCTATCCTTTGGACAGTTTTCTTCTGGGAAGGGGAGGGCTGGTAATCAAGAGATCACACTGATTTATTTACTTTAAAAAGTAGTAATCAAAACGACTTCTAAAATCATTAAAGTTCCCATAATAATAATAATAATAATAATAATAATAATAATAATAATAATAATAATAAGTATTTCGAATTTATACAGCAGCTCTACTGTGTCTGGTGAAGGGACCCTTTGACTATCGAAAGCTTACACCCTGAAACATTTGGTGATCTCTTGAGGTGCTACTGCACTCCACTGGAAGCTAAAACTGCTACCCTCAAACTATCAGATATTGAGCTGTTGACTAATAATTCTTACTGTTTCTGTGGCCCAAACAACTGGCTGTTGTGAGACCTTTATTATGAGCTGGTAGACACAAGGTCCCGCAGTAAGAACTGAAATGCAGGGAGCATCCTGCACAATTATTTTCGCCGCTGAGCATAAACCGTGGTTTGTAGCTGGATCGCTGGCGACTGTTCACCTTTATCACTTCTGTAAAGCATCTCAAAGGAGCCTTTTGGTGGTGGACAGGGCCATCAAGTTCCAGCTGACCTGGTGAGGTTTTCAAGGCAAGATGTTTAGAAGTGGTTTGCCATTGCCTGCCTCTACATCATGAACCTTGGAGGTCTCCCATCTAAATATTAGCCAGGGCCGTCTGTGGCTAGTGTCCAAGATCGGATGAAATCAGGCTAGCTTGGCCTATCAGATCAGGAAGGAGCCCTTAAGTCCCATACAAATCTTTGCTTGTCATTTCCTTCATGCACCGGTTATTCTAACATCCCACCTATGCCTCCAACATACCTTAACTTAAATATTTCATTTTCTTTTTTAAATGGCCATATTTGATTGTGTAATGAACCACTCTTGGCTCAGGAGTTATAACATTTATAAGCTCTTTCACAGAGGCGCGGACTAGAGAACAGATGATTATGACAAGGGAGAAAGCAAAGAGAGAGATGGGTGAGGTGGAAGGAAGAGGAGTGATCACAGGTGGCAGATACTGGCCTACTCCCAAACACGTACATCAGATGAAGCAAGGATGGATCTGCAGGTGCATATACCACATGACGGCAATAGTGATGCCTTTCTTATATGATGCATCTGCCCCCTGACTTCATGTCGGTGCCCCCAACCTTCCCCCCTCCCCCCGCCATCACTGCAGGGGTGAAAGCTGAGTCTGGGAGCCACCCCTTCTCGCCCCCACAATTTAAATTGAAGATGATATTGGATTTATATTTCACCCCTCACTCTGGAGCTCAAGAGTCCCATCAGACTGGCCTACAATCTCCTTTACTTTCCTCCCCCGCAACAGATACCCTGTGAGGTAGGTGGGGCTGAGAGAGCTCTTCCAGAAGCTGCCCTTTCAAGGACAGCTGTGAGAGAGCTATGGCTGACCCAAGGCCATTCCAGCAGCTGCAAGCTGAGGAGTGGGAAAACAAGCCTAGTTCTCCCGGATAAGAGTCCGTGCACTTAACCACTGCACCAAACTGGCTCTCATGCATGGGAGGAGTACCCAGTAGCAGCTGCTGCCCCTCCCATGGCATTTACAAAGGGCCTGCTGATCAGTCAGGCACCCTGCATCATGGCAGCCAGGGGAGGGAAGATGCTAAATGCCCCCCAACCTTTTTACATGCCCCCAGCTTTTAAAATCCTGGCTATGGGCCTCGCCAGCTGGAGCCCTGGCCAACCCAGAAGGAGCTCAGCTCCTGTGGGCTCCGGCACACACAAAAAAAGCCCTGGTGCTTAGTTCTCATGGCCTTTTCTTACATGCCCAGGAAAATGCTGATTGACACTTGGGGGTCAGTCAGCAGTTTTTCTCCAGGTCAGTTTGGCAAAGGATCCTGGAGGTTTTTGCCATCTTCTGGGGATGGAGCAGGGCTCCCTGGGGATGGATGTGTGTATGTGCATGTGTGTGTGTGTGTGGAGAAGTATTTGTGAATGTCCTGCATCATGCAGGGGGTTGGACTAGATGGCCCTGGAGATCCCTTCCAACTCTATGATTCTAAGTGCCTACACATGCCGCTCTGGATTATGATTTCCTTGAGACCAAAATGGCAACCAGTTTTGCCAATTACTTTTTTCATGAACACGAGGTGTTACAGAAAACAATACAGATGTTTAAGAAACACACACCGAATCACCTGTTGTTTCACCATCTCTTACTTTCTGATTCTAACTACAAACCATGCCTGACTATATCAGATTTCCTCCGGGGTTTCAAAAACGAAATGGAAGGACTGCCTCCCCCGGCAGGTGCTTGCGCAAAACTCTACATTATTGACCTCCACCCTGCTATAAACAAGCATGAGATTCACCACCTTCCACTGGAACATTCCAATGACAGAAATGTGTTTATTTTTACCAAGTTCTAGAGTAGTTAATTTTCATGCTTCATGATAACAGGCTGAGCCAATTTGCCTAAGACTCAACAGTCAGCTCCAATATTTCAACGTTAATTAAAGCTGAACTCAGCCTCAGCTTGGCTCTTTTCCTTCCTAGGGTTATCTGACATTTACAGTGATTTGTGTTTCAAGCTGTGCTACACCGAAGGCTACGTTGCATTTGCCTTTCTTCCTCCCCGCCCCCGAACCAGGCGCGATTCTGCCTCTTTGCAGCAACTCAATGTTGCTTGTTGTTAATCAAAACTGACTCCTAGAATACTTTCTATTAAGAAATACACTGCTCAAATATCAAGAGCGTGAATGGAGATATAAAGGATAAGCGAATGGAAGGACCAAGCCTTCCTCAACAAAGGGCGCGGGCATTCTCTTTGCAGAAACACTTCTTTGCCCTCGAGGTATCCATCATGAGCCCTTACGTGATCCGGCCTCCTTTTATTGAGACATCCGAACACTCGTAAACTGTTAATGGATCTGTCCTTGCGACATTCCAGCGAAGCAGAGAAGAGCTATAACTCTAGCTTTACAAACGTGAGAACAATGGTGTCCAAGGCCAGTTGATCTACCCAATGAATGTGACATTTCTCCTGGGCGACAGCCTTGAAAAGAGCGTGCTGCTCTCATAATTCATAGGATGTGCTTTCCTCTAATACTTCCCAGATGCAGCTGAAATGGCACCCGAGCTGTTTTCACCCAGCGGCAGAACAGAACGGTAAAAAGCGGTGGAGAGATAACTGAGCTTCCTACGGACCAAACTGAGCTCCGTATAAGGGACAGTTGATTTCCTCAAGAACATTCAAAATCTGTGGGAGCTGAGCAGGCACTTTGGGGTCAGTCAGCAATTCCCTGGAGACCCCAGAGAATGCAAGCCTCCGATGCTGGTCTGCAGAGCCTTTTTTGTAGCAAGAACTCATTTGCATACCAGGCCACACACCTCAGATGTAGCCAATCCTGTACAGGGCTCTTAGTACAGGACCTATTGCAAGCTCCGGGAGGATTGGCTACATCAGGGATTTGTGGCCTAATATGCAAAGGAGTTCCTGCTACAAAAAAAAAAAAAGCCCTGCTGGTCTGTGGAACAAAGCAAGCAGATCTGGCATTGTAAATTACCTGGATGGCACTCGGCTCTCTTTGGAGCAGGAATGGGGCACAGTGGGACACATATATTGATGTCCTGACCTGGATAGTCCAGGCTAACCTGATCTTGTCAGATCTTGTGAGCTAAGCAGGGTTGGCCTTGGCTAGTATTTGGATAGGAGACCGCCAAGGAATACCAGGGTCACGATGAGAAGGCAGGCAGAGGCAAACCACCCCCTGAATTTATCTTGCCTTGAAAACCTCACTAGGGGTCGCCATAAGTCAGATGTGATTTGACAGCACACAATGCGCACGCACCCCCCTCCCTCCACACACATATAAATTCCTTCAGATACTAGCACCTTCCCTGAGCTACCCTCCTTGCATTTAGCAACAACAGCCCAGAGTTGGTTTTAGATTAAATTATGGACACCATCTGGAGATTATAAAATTGGGATTGACGGATTTGTTGGTTTTAAGGTTTTAATGTCGTGTTTTAATAAGGTTATGTTGATGTTTTCAACCTGTTGTAAATTGTCCAAAGCCCTGTGCAGTCAGCGATTGAGAGATTCAGAAATTTAGAATATAAACAAGCAAGAATTCAAGTCTTGGCCCAAAAGTGCATGAATAAATGTGAGCTTGAATGAGCCCAAATCTCCACTGTGGTTTCTCAAGGAAGACCCCATCACCCTTCTGGGAAGTGCTGTAAAGGCAAGTTTCTGGGCTCAACCTGGCCAAGCCAAAAGCGTGCATTTAATTTTTTTTAAGTGCACAAAAAACTACGACTCCAACTTCAAGTACACAAAAAGGATTATGCTATTACTTTCGGCAGATTTACAAGGACATTCAGTAACTCTGATTTAAGCTTCCACGGACTTTGGATGGACGGCTGTTTGCCAGCCCGTGATGCTGACTTCTCAGCAGAAAGCAAATTCTTCAAGAGCTTAGCTGACTCTAAAGGAAAACTGCTGAGTGCTGCTGATGAGAAAACCAGCCTCGCTATTTAAAATCTGCTCTAAACTTTAAACAGTTCCTCCCTCCGAGCAGTTGCATCTTGCAGCACGTAGAAGAGAGGAATGCCTCCAAACGTACAGCACACACTGTGGCTGGCTTAAATACAAGGGGGGGGGAGGGGAAACAGAGTTGCTCACACAAATGAAACCTGTTTTGTTAGAGGAATTTGCATCCAAGCTGATTAAGTGTTGCTCAAGTGCGAGGGATTAAAATCCACAAAGGCTGCTTTGAGGACTTCAATAAGCAGTCGCTGGGTTATGCAAACAGTACTCAGGGCAAAATCGTTTTCAGACTGGCTGCCCTGTCTCTCGCTCGCTGGGTTGTTGCTCATCAGGGCATATAAAAGACATAATGGGAAAGAACCTAATAAGCCTGCCTGCCCTTTTCCTTGAGAAAAGAAAAGGTGCGGCTATCACATCTACTACCTTTCCCTCTGTAAAAAAGGTAAAAGTAGTCCCCTGTGCAAGCACCGGGGTGACATCACATCACAAAGTTTTCACAGCAGACTTTTTACGGGGTGGTTTGCCATTGCTTTCCCCAATCATCTACCTGTAGCGCAGTGCAAAAAACGTTCATGCACATAAAATACACGTAGGGCATATGACCAAGGACTTGCTACCTGCATTACCCTAATATGTGTGTGTTAGGTGCCATCAAGTCACTTCTGATTGATAGCAACCTTGTGAATTAATAACCTCCAAAACATCCCATCATTAACTACATTGCTCAGGTCTTGCAAACTGAGGGCCATGGCTTCCTTGATTTAATCTTTCTCAGCCCAGCCACTGGACCATCTAAACTCACAAGCTATGGCTTGGGTACAGTCCAGCTCTGCTACCTGAGATCCTTTAATGAGCCTAAACTGGCTCACAGAACTGTAGCTCTTCCACCCAAAGCGTGTGCTCCCTTCCCTTCCCCCATGGCCAGGGCTGGCCCTGCTACTAGGCAACCTAGGTGATTGCCTAGGGTGCTGGCCTTTGGGGAGAACTGAACTGGGTGCCCCCATTAGACTTGGTGACGTTATCAGTGCAGGGGAGGGATGCCAGATGTTAGCCTTGCCTAGGGAGCCAGACAGTCTAGGGCCGGCCCTGCCCATAGCATGGTCTTATCTAGAAGCAGAACCTAGGAGAACCTCTCACATGCAAATAGAATCATGGCCCCAAGCCAACAAGTCTAGCTTCAGATCAACAAGGTTGACCTTGAGGTACTACAGACAGTATGGGATTTTGGTACAAGGGGAAAGAATGAGAGAGCATGGGATTTAAATCCCATAGACACAATATGGAAGCATGCACTGTGATTGAATTACTGTGCTTAATGAGTCACATGCATCACCCCACTCGCCTGAGTTTCAGAAGCCACTTCTTTAGAAGTCGACTGATGGTGCGGTGGGAGCTTCAAGACCCACACAATATGTGTGAAAGAGCCATGTGTGGCTCCTAAGCTGCAATTTGCCCGCCCCTGGTCTGGGGGTGTCAAGCTTCCAGGTGGGACCTGAAAATCCCTGGAATTACAGCCCATCTCCAGATACAGAGATCAGTTCCCCTGGAGAAAAGGATGCTTTGGAGAGTGGACTCTGTGACATTGTACTCCACTGAGGTCCCCATCCTCTCACCTCCACATCTGAATCTCCAGGATCTTCCCAACCTGGAGTTGGCAATCCTACTCCCCCCTTCCCCCCCGCCAGTGGCCAGGAGAGATTTGGCAGCCCTACAGGATGGAGGGGGGAAGTTATGTTCAAAACCAAAATTGTTAACGGCATCTGCATGCAGCTTCATTGGATCAGAAACCTGCAAATGGGCCTCCAAAGGAGGAACCTCCACCCCCACTCCATCATATTCTCTTGAAGTCCAATTTTAGTGGCACAGAACAAGAGTTAAAGAGCCTTATGACTGTTAAACGGCAGTAACTGGTCATGTGAACATGCCCTTAAGCGTATTTTTAAAAATTGACACAAATTGCTGACAAGCTGAAGAGTGCCATGTAATTGAGAACAATTAGCACACACAGTTTGGCTTCTGCTCTTCAACCTCCTGCTCAGACTGATGCGGCTATATGGAAGGAAGCACTAATTAATGTCTTGCCCCTTCCAAGAATCAATTAACTTGGGTTTCATACATTTACAGTTAAGAGCAATATATTCTGCACTGCGATACCTTTAACTAATGCAGCTAGCTGTACCTGTAAGGAAAGGAAAGACTTAGAAGAAGAAGACTGCAGATTTATAGAGACTCAGAGCGGCTTACAATCTCCTATGTCTTCTCCCCCCACAACAGACACCCTGTGAGGCGGGTGGGGCTGAGAGGGTTCTCACAGATTCTGCCCTTTCAAGGACAACTCCCATGATAGCTATGGCTGACTCAAGGCCATTCCAGCAACTCCAAGTGGAGGAGTGAGGAATCAAACCTGGTTCTCCCAGATAAGAGTCTGCACACTTAACCACTACGCCGAACTTAACGAACCATCTTTCTCCTCCCTCCCTGAATACTACTGTAGTCATAAGATGCACTGTAAGAAGTGTGCATGCATTGGAAAGCTCAGAATTAAACTTCGTTGGTCTTCAGCGTGCCACTGGACTCATACTTTGTTCTATGGCTTCAGACCAACATGGCTACCCACCTGAATCTACATTGGCTAAAACAGGGGTGTCAAACTCATTTGCTATGAGGGCCGGATCTGACATAAATGAGACCTTGTTGGGCTGGGCCATATTTGTACCTATTTAAGATTAGGTAGCAGAGATATAAACTTTATAAATAATAATAATAAAGCACACAAACACAAAGATTTAAAAAAAACACTTAAATCATGATTAAAACATTAGCACTCATTGGTTTTAAAGGTGCTTTCTTTGTATCTCGCCCATGTGATCCAGGGAACTGGGCAAAGGAAGCTCTGGCTCTTTCCTTCCTTCCCCAGGGACTTGGAGGGGGGAAGACCCTCCGTCAATAGAAGGAAGAAAGGCTTGGCTCAGTTGCTCTGCTGTGCAAGTGCGAGAGCCTGGCAAAGCAAGCTCTCCCTCCCCCCTTCCTCCCCAAGGGAAGAGCCTCAGCCAATGGAGAAAATAGAGGTTTTGCTCTGTAGCTCCTCTGTGATTGAGCAAGCTGTGACACAGAAGGAAGCAAGAGAGAGGGAGAGAGAAACAGACAAGAACCAGTTGCTCGAGGGCCTGATAGGAGACCCCTGGGGGCCTGATTCGACCCCTGGACCACAAGTTTGATGCCCCTGGGCCAAAAAGTTTATAATCAACGTTGGTTTTAGCTAACCGAAGAGAAAGGTCCCAGGTTCAGTCCCTGACATCTTCAGTTAACAAACCACAGGGAGAAGATGCTGGGAAGATTGCTCTCTGCCCCAAACCCTGGAGGATGGCTGCAAGTCACAACAGATAATACTGACCTCGTTGAGTTATGGCAGAAGACTCAAGCACACTAAGGTTGTCAACCTCCAGGTGGTATCTGGAGATTTCCTGGGATTACAATTGATCTCCAGGTGACAAAGATCAGTTCACCTGGAGAAAAGGCTACTTTGGAAAATGGACTCTGTGCCGTTGAAGTCCCTCCCCTCCCAATCCCCACCCTCCTCAGGCTGCACCCCCAAAATCTCCAGTTATTTCCCAACCCAGAATTGGCAACCCTAACACACACACACACAGCACACTTCAATAACAATGGAAGTAAATGTGCCTGTGGTCCCTTGGGAAGGTCTCCTGTAGCTTAGGTTCTATTCTCAGCCAGTCCTCAATATGCAACCTCACATTCTACCGTACAGACCAGAAGATCCATTTAAGTAGCAGCTTCTGTGCACAAAAGGCAACACATTTGGTGCTGCTGGTAAATGGAAGGAGCTTCTTTTTTTTTAAATGTGGAATTTGCTGCAAGAGGATGTACTGATGGGCATTTAAGATCCATCCAAGAAGGGCAACACATCTGAGTCTGCAGCAGATTCTTTCAAACAGAAGCCTGAGCAAACGGCAGTGAAGCAAATGTGGACTTTTCCCACCGAAATATGTTGTATAAGTAAGCTGTATAATGTGTTGTGGTAGTAAGTCTCTCCACTTGGAAAGACAGACTGGGTGTCAAGCAAAAGGAGGCTTCTTGTACTTTGAATATTATATGCCTGAAACCAGTATTCCCTCTAAGCCGAGTCTGTGTGAGCTAGCCCACAGTTTTTTAGCCTTCGACTCACACATTTTTGTCTTAGCTCAGTAAGGATGGCCCCAGAGCAAATTAATTAATGCAGCTCATAACTTTAATGCCGGTAGCTCACAAAGTAGAATTTTTGCTCACTAGGCTCCACAGCTTAAAGGGAGTATCGGCTGAAACTAACATGGGGAACATAAGATCACTGAGTCCTGCTAGATCAGACCACTGGTCCATCTAGTCTAGCATCCTTCTTACACAGTGGCCAACCTGGTCCTGTAGAGCAGGGGTGGCCAACGGTAGCTCTCCAGATGTTTTTTGCCTACAACTCCCATCAGCCCCAGCCATTGGGCATGCTGGCTGGGGCTGATGGGAGTTGTAGGCAAAAAACATCTGGAGAGCTACCGTTAGCCACCCCTGCTCTAGAGGGCCAACAACAGGGCATAGAGGCCGAAGCCATCCCCTTATGTTGCCTCCTGGCTCTGGGATTCAAAAGTTTTCTGCTTCTCAATGGGGAGGTTCCCCTTAGTCACCATTGCTAGTAGCCAACGACAGACCTATCCTCCATGAAGATAGATCCAAGTGGGCAGCCGTGGTGGTCTGAAACAGTAGAACAAAGTAGGAGTCAAGTGCACTTTTAAAACCAACAAAGTTTTATTCAGATGAAGTGTGCTTGGAGCACACGGAAGTTTATGTTCTGAATAAAACTTTGTTGGTCTTAAAGGTGAACTTCACTCCTACTTTGTTCTATCCTCCATGAATCTGTCTAATCCCCCTTTAAAGGGATCTGTGCTTGACACCTGACATGGATGTCCCAGGCTAGCCAGATCTCAACAGATCTCAGCAGCTAAGCAGGGCTGGCCCTGGTTAGCACTTGGATGGGAGACCACCAAGGAATACCAGGGCTGGGATGGAGAGGCAGGCCACGGCAAACTACCTCTGAACATCTCTTGCCTGAAAACGCTATAGGAGAACCATAAGTCAGCTGCAACTTAACCGGGGGAGGTGGGGGGGAGAAGGCTTGAGAACATCACTACATCCCTTTGCAGTGAATCCCACATTTCGAAGAAAGAAATTCCTTCCATTTACCAGCAGCCCCAAGTCCAAACCTAGGCCTCAGCAAATGTTTCCTCGCTTGCACCCTTCCAACAGGGAAGCTCCTTGTGCAACCAGCCTCGGATTCAGCCTCTATCACTTCAGTTCATTTGTACGGAGCTGTCTGTCAAGTCAAATAGTTCTTGCAACAATCTAAAACAGCCTCAGAACAGCTGCCACTGTCAATTATTCTCTCCGACAGCCTTGACTATCAGGAAAAGAACTGGAGCGAGCACTTGCCAGTTTTAATAAACTGTGTTGCCCAAGTCATTTAACCTGCTAGATTGCTGTACGCCAGGGCTGTAACAAGCCTTCAGCTTTGTGAAGAAAGCAACCCTGGCAAGGGGGGAAAAAAGAGGAGGAAAAGAAGCTGGAGGCTTGGTCCTTGGGATCCACTCCCAAGTGCATCTTTTGTTTCTTCTTCTGAAGCACGCGAGTTTCAGTGCAATTTGATTTCAAGACTTTTGCACAGTGGAAACATCTCCGGTTTATCTGTGTTAGTTTATCCTGACCTTCCACTGGAGTGGCACGTTAGTAGGGCTGCCAGCTCTGGGTCGGAAAATTCCTGGGAATTTTCGGGGAGAAGCCTAGTGTGGAGAAGGGAGGGGCCTTGGCAGGGTACAATCTCATGGCAGACATTTCCAAAGCAGACATTTTCTCCAGGAGAAATTATTTCCTGGAGAAACTGGCTGCCGATTGCATACCGGGTTCGTTACAAAGTGCTGGTTATTACCTTTAAAGCCCTATATGGTCGAGAACCTGCCTACCTGAGGGACCGTCTCTCCCCATATGAACCCCAGAGAGCACTGAGGTCAGCGGGGAAAAACCAACTTACTATTCCTGGGCCGAAGGAGGCAAAACTACAGAACACCTGTATACGAGCCTTCTCTATTGCAGCACCGCACCTATGGAACCAGCTCCCGGAAGAAGTGCGGGCCCTGCGGAGCCTCGAACAGTTCTGCAGGGCCTGCAAGATCATCCTTTTTAGGATGGCCTTTGCCTGACTAAACGCTTGATGGATTCGCCTTAAGTGAGATCCGCCATCATGTCTACTGATGGAATAGCACCAGAAATATTTAATGTGTAATTTTAAACGGTAATGTTTTTAAGGTTAAATGCTGTTTTTAATACCTATTGTATAATTTATTGTATTGATATGTTGTTAGCCGCCCTGAGCCTGCCTCGGCGGGGAGGGCGGGATATAAATAAAACATTATTATTATTATTATTATTATTATTATTATTATTATTATTATTAAATGTCTGCTTTGGATGATTGCATGAAGATCATCTGTCATTCCGAGAGACTTGCAGTGACTACTTGGAGAATGGCAACCCTACAGATCTTCCATCACCTGTTTTGGGAAGAGATTGAGACCAACTTGCCCAGTGGGTGAACCCAGAAAGCTTCACTGTTTAGTATGAAGCAAGCCTGAATTTTCTACCCTTGTTTTCCAAACCCCATTTCTAAATATTTACACGACTCCATAATTTTTTGTACCAGAGCTAAATGTGTGGGCTTGATTGACTTTTCCACTGTGTTGCTATTACACTTTTTGCAGCATAAAGGAAGAATTGCAGATTTATACACTGCCCTTCTCTCTGAATCAGAGACTCAGAGTGGCTTACAATCTTCTTTATCTTCTTCTTCCACAACAGACACCCTGTGAGGTGAGTGGGGCTGAATGAGCTCTTCCAGAAGCTGCCCTTTCAAGGACAACTCTTGCGAGAGCTATGGCTGACCCAAGGTCATTCCAGCAGTTGCAAGTGGAAGAGTGGGGAATCAAACCCAGTTCTCCCAGATAAGAGTCCGCACGCTTAACCACTACACCAAACTGGCTCTTTTCCATTTAGGTCTCAAAAAGTCAATGCCAGATTTGCTCCTAAGTGATTTAGGATCCTGAACACACGTGTGGGAATAGTTTAAATGGAGCCATGCAGGAGCATGTGGCTTAAAGATCACTGCAGAAACATATCAAAGTGCTGAATGGAGCATTCCTTTCTAAACAATCTACTCAAAGACTGCCCGCAGTCTCTGCATTAGCAGTGTTGAGCTAATCACTCAGCAAAGAGCTTTGAATACTCCTGGAATTATGGTATGCCACAATCTAATCTTATTTCCTCACGAATTTCACCTCTGAAGCAATATGTGCGCATGTTAAGTCTGTGCACAAGCTAAATGTACATTAATTCTATTATCAAGTAGCTATGAGAAAAAGTCTCCTAAAGAAATATTTACACAACGTCAAAACTCTCCAGGAAGAAAACTCCGTTTTCCTAAGGAAACCAAAACGGATTGGGAAAATGTCGAACACAAGGAGTAAGAACTTCTTTCCAGAGAAGGATCCTGCCACATAACGGCTGAATCACTGGGAAGGCGAGTTGTTGCTTTTGTGGTTCCTTAATGGGATGGTTTGATTCCTGGAACCCGCCACACTGTATCTAGGATTGTTTGCTGGAAGCATGCATGACGGCACGCCAAAGCTATGGGAAAAACAGAAAAATGGAAACAGGCCCTGAACGGAAGGATTGGGGCCAAAGAATAAAGAGCAAGGATTGCTGCTCAAATCCTCAGAAAAGTAAGTCACGCTACATTTGCATAGCAAGGCTGCCGTTGGCGGCTTTCCAAGGCAAAGCTGAAACAAGATTTTCAACCCAGGCACCTACGGTGGATGCTGGTTCTGTAATGAGATTGGAAGTTTCATGCAGGCTTTTAATCTCAGGCTATAACGCTGGATCAAACGCAGCAGGGTTAAATCCCTTCAGCCCTGCTCTTAAGCGGATGCCGACTGGCTCGCTACCAATGACGCAAGAGGCAATCTACGGCCTGACCACAAAAAAATAAAAAAACCCCACAAATGCTTTTTTGTATTCATCAAGGAGGGCCTGGATACACAGTGAGCATAACGTTACTTGGAGAGCTCTGAGGTCTAGACGCTCTTTAGATAACTAGAATAAACAAAGAATCCAACTTATCCAGTATTCAGGTCAAAGCCTGGAGCCTTTTTTTTTTTTTAATAAAAAGAACAAAAACAACCTCACTATATATCAAGTGATCTTGTGGTTTTAATTAGTCAACTAAGCGCAAACAAGAAACTGTCAGCTGCCACACTACAGGAGGAAAATGTGCTACTTTTTTTGCTGTTTGAAATCCATATTGATTCTCGCCCGGCTGTTGCGAGTTATTAATCACTCCAATTAAATCCCAAACACAACTCTTTGCACTGAAATTGAACCTGCACCAATGGATCAATACAGCACAAGCCTCCAAGAGCAATTACTGCTCAGTCTAATAGAACAGCCTGTTCCCTGGGAGAACCTGAAGGCAGCCATTCTTTAGTTGCAACCTGAACCACTTATACATCCTCAGCGAACAAACAAGACCATCTGTTCTCCCAGTAGATTCATATGTATGTATGCCCACTTGCTCACCTGGGGAGGAGAGGGCTTACTTCCTGTAGAGGTCTGTGTATGTGGCTGTAAGGTATAATTATTCCAAATGGACCACTGCATGTCTTGGATTTTTAAACCTGTTAACCTGCCCCTGACAGAACCACCTATTATAGGTGTGACCAAACTTGCTTAATGTGAGAACCAAATAGAACAAACATCAGGTGCTTGAGAGAGGGAGGAAGGGAGGGGAAAGGAGGAAGGAAGGAAAATGGATGGGGGAGGGAGACGTGGAAAGAAAACCAACTTTAACTTTAAACACTATCTTCAAGCTGGCCAACGGGGCAGTGGGGGCTTCAAGAGCCACACAATATGTGTGAAACAGCCACGTATGGCTCCTGAGCCACAGTCTGGCCACTCCTGACCTATTAGAACATCTCAAATTCTGGAGATAATCTCAGCCACCATCCAATGCTTGAAGAATAGGGTCACAATACATGGGCAGAAGAGGTCCTTTGTGAAATATGACCAACAACCTTGGTATGAGAAGTGCAGGGTTACAACCTGTTGCTCTTTCAGAATGTTAATGTAAACATGAGCAAGCACATGAGATGGTTGAGGGGGTAATACTGTGGATAATAGTGCTGTATCTTCCTTGTTTTAGGAGGACCACTTGGTACGCTCTCCCTCAGAATTAGCAGCTCCAGGAGCATCAGGGTCAACATCTAAACCCACAGTGTTCTAGAACATCTTGGCTGGCCCTCCCAGCCCCACTGACCCTTTTCAGTAAATAAGAGACAATCCCAGTAAAATCCCATTTCCTACTTTACAGTTCAACCCTAAACAGTTACAACTTTCTAAGCTCATTGTTTTCAGTGTACTTAGCAGAGTGTAGCTCTGCTTAGGATGGCGTTGATAACTGCCGATATCTTTGCAAACTATTCTCAATGTTGCTCCTGCTTTAGCATTAGGTACGTGTCCCGCCCAGGTTATTTATAACATTGTCATCTGATTCGGTATCATCTTCTGCATGCCCTTTCTAGCATATCACATAAAGATTCACATGCAAAGCATAAATTGCAACTGGCTGCACAGGTTTCACCCATAAACACTCGGACACGTGCTTTCTGGAATTCATAATGGATCTGAATGTGGGACAGATCTCTGTGCTGCTGGTTCACACATTATTTCACCCCCGCCCCCCAGGCCACACAAGATATGATACATGTGCCACGGGGGGGGGGGGGGGGGGGGAGGGAGAAGCAATGTGTGTCTGTGTAAATGTGTGTACAGAAGAGAAAGAACAATCTTCATTACAAGCATCAAGGAACAGCTAATTTTCTCCAGTGTCGGAGGACAAAAATACACCCCATCACCCATCTCTCAAGGTCATATTGGAGACACAACTATAGTGCCTTCACAATTTGTTATTCCAGTAAAGCTACAATAAGACGGAGCTATTGATGTTAACGCCTGGTTTAATTTCAAGAGGTTAAATGCCAAATCCTTTTCTTATTGCTACGCTGAATGGATCTGCCAAGCTGTCTTAATACCCAGCCTGGGCTACAACAGCAATTTTGTTTCAACTGAAGAATCCTTACCAGAATGCCCCCGGCCCCACTGTCTTCTTTAATACGGCATCAGAACCACTTCAGATCCAGGTTTTCAATTCAGAGCACAACCACTTCTATAACAGAAGGGCTTTCTCATGGTACATTTCTTGCCATCAGAAGATATGTACGCATATACCTCAGAGTACAATTAGAGGAGGAGTGGAAGGCATAAGGTCTGTTTGGCTGACATTTGTTAAGTTTAAGAAGCAGCTGGAGGAGGAATGCGATCTACATCAGGGTTATGTAAATAGGAGAGGGATACCCCGTAACTTCCTACATACTGATTTTCCAGCTATGTATCACATTTTTATTCTGCTCTAGTTCCAAGGGAGGGGCCCAGAACAGCATAAACAGGGTCCACTCCTACCCATTTTATCCTTATAACTGATACTTGCTTTATACTTAACTACTTATTTGAGCTAACGGAAGGGGCAGGGCGGAGATTTCACGGGGAGAATGGCACAGCCCTGCTCGGTGCCCCCCCCTCTTCCTCCGCCTCCCCCCGCTTGCTGTGACAACGCTGGGCCCTACCGGCAAGGCAGCCACATGTTTTTTGAAGGCAGCGCTGGAGGAGACTTCTCCTTTCTGGAACCAGAAGTGAGGGGGAGCGAAGCCTCCTGCAGCGCTGGCTTCAAAAAACGTGCAGCTGCCTTGCCGGTAGGGCCCAGCGTCATCGCGACGAGCTGGGGTGGGGAAGCGTGGTGAAAGGGAAGGGAGGGGGCTGGTAGCGGGGGGTGGGGAGGCAGGCAAAGTAGGTGGTTGTCTTGGGCACGGGGGGGGGGAGCCCAATCCAGCGCCCCCTCCAGGCACTCTAGGCAACTGCCTAGTCTGCCTAGTGGGCGAGCCGGCCCTGCACAGGGGAAAGGGTTAAGGCCTGCGGCTCTTATCTAAACTGGGGAGGGGGTCCCCTTAGAGTTGCTTTTGAACCTTAAAAACATGTGGGTCCCTCACTTGTCATCTAAATACACCCTTAAAAAGAGGTCTTGCCATCTCCTCTCCAGAATGAAAGTGACGGCTTTCTAGCTTTGCAGTGCTTTTAACAGACTATCAGCAAACCAATTGCCAGTTTGCTGCCTTCTAAATGTAATGTATCCAATTTAACATCTGTATCTTTAAATAAAACAAAACGAAACTTGGTTTGAAAAACTGCTGTTTCACATCACAAGTTAGTGTAGAACAAAATCAGCTGGGGGGAGGGGGGGGAACGATTTCACATTGACCAATGAGGGCACTTCTAAGAGTGGCTTTATTTGCTCATGGCATCTGAAGAAGTGTGTGCGCACACTAAAGTTTAAACCCCAGAATAACACTTTTGGTCTTAAAGGTGCCACTGGACTGAAACTTGGTTCTTTTATCACTCAGTATGTTTGTTTTGACACGCCTTGCATTAATTCCAGGAGACAATAATGTAGTTTAGGGGTGGCCAACGGTAGCTCTCCAGATGGCCAGTGGCTGGGGCTGATGGGAGTTGTAGGCAAAAAATATCTGAAGAGCTACCGTTGGCCACCCCCTTCTTTATTTTTATCAGCCTTAATGTGTATCAGACAATGAGGGCTAATCCATCCTAATCAGTTTTCTGAGCTCCTCCTTCCCCTGCACAACCAGTGTGAGACATGCCTTGGCAGTGACTGTGGAAAGATCTAATCTGCCTCTTTGTCTGTTATGTTTTGCCTGGGGGTTCCAATTCATTCCCAGTCCCTCTCAGCAAGAGGAAACTGTGTTTGAAAGTCCTGGGGAACCAAGGGGCTAACCACTGTTTCTGAAAGGTTCCACCCCCCCCCGCCTTCCCCCCTCCCCCGGCTAGCCTGATCTAACCATGGGTGCATTCACACTACATTAAATAATGTGCTTTGCAACTGGATTTTTACGGTGTAAGAATAGCAAAAACCAGTTGCAGAACACATTATTTAGTATAGTGAGAACACACCCCAAATCTTGGAAGCTAAGTGGGATTGGCCCTGGTTATCGCTTGGATGGGAGACTACCAAGGAAGTCTCAGGTTTCTATGCAGAGGCAGGCAATGGGGAACCATCTCTTGCCTTGAAAACCCCATGGGGTCATTATTAGTCAGCTGTAATTTCACGGCACTTTACACACACACACCACAAAATGGTCTTTGGGCTGCCAGACGTCTTCACTTGCCATAGTTCTCTTCCTTCCTTCTCTAATCCAGTTTGTGTCAGTGTTCCAGACAACTCTGGGGTTCCTTAGTTTGTTCAGGCCTCAGATTTAGTGAGAGCTCACAGGAGCGCAGCTCCTGAACCTTTCTGAGAGTTCCTCCTCCTCCTCCTGAGAGTTCCACCTACTTGTCCATTGAATAGCATTGCAGCTGTATAACAATCCCTGGATGAGCTCCATCACCTATTTTTCTACAAAATGACCCCTGACTATTACCAGGGGTGGAATTCTAGCAGGAGCTCCTTTGCATATTAGGCCACATACCCCTGATGTAGCCAATCCTCCAAGAGCTTACAAAAAAGCTCCTGCTAGAATTCCACCCCTGACTTTTACATCGTATCCCATCATTTCTCTGAGGACCTCAGGTATATAGTTCTGCTCTCTTCCATTTGATCCATATAACAAAGGTCAGCTTGAAAGACGGCAAGTGGCCAAAGGTCATCAGGCAGGCTTCATGGCTGAGTCGGGATTTGAACCCAGGGTCTCCCCAGGTCCAATCCAACATTACACCACTCCGATTCTTCAAAACAGGATTGGTAATGGTGCATAACCTTCTCTGAAAGACAGATCATCAGTATTGGGTGCATTCTTGTGAGTCTTCACAATTCAGAAAGAAAGATGGTGATGTTTGACAGGTCTGGCCAGTAACCAACATTAGATGAGTGGGTGATTTAGGACATTCAGCAGAATTCTCTGCATGGATTTCTTGGTAGAAAAATTAGCCTGGAAATGTGAAAAGTGCAGCCCTAACTGATGGTCTGGTAATTTAAAGCAATTTATTTTATAGTAATAAAAAAGTTCAGATCATTTGATCTAAGGGGAATTACAATGACAAAATTTGAGAACTGCTGCCATATACACGCTTGCAGGCTTAAAAGAGTATAGCTCTCCTTGATATTTATTTCTGCTATTTAACCCTGCCTTATCCTTATAAAAATTATGGTGACTAACCTCTGATCATTATATCAGCAGAAGGAACCCATCCAGACCAAGGTGCCATAAGGACTAAACAATATTCACAGAACTGAAAACTACCAGATTTTTCTCCATTGTCCAATAGCAATAACTAT
The DNA here is from genome assembly GCF_032191835.1 of Heteronotia binoei. NCBI lineage: Eukaryota > Metazoa > Chordata > Lepidosauria > Squamata > Gekkonidae > Heteronotia > Heteronotia binoei. The sequence goes on from NC_083233.1 coordinate 65,894,651, forward strand.
GGTCAGATGAGAGGCACTAGCTATATAACTGGTGCACAAGTTGGGGAATATATCAGGTGTGGTGCAATGGGAGTGAAAGGTAATTCATTGTACTGTCTTCCTTAATTAACACAGTAGGTTACATAGAAATGTGCTTTGAAATCTCCCATCTGTATACAGGAGCTGTAGAAGCAAGATCACAAGGCTATGAGGGACACGTTTTAAGCAGCAGTTACAACACAGCTTGTATTTCATTGTTACTAGAATCAGGTGGGTAGCCGTGTTGGTCTGAAGCAGCAGAGCAAAGTTTGAATCCAGTAGCACTTTTGAGACCAACAATGTTTTTATTCAAGGTATAAGCTTTCATGTACACGCACACTTCCTCAGATATAATCCAGATGTTATAATTAAAGAGGCAGACAAAAGTGGAGCTGTTGTCATCATGAATAGATCAAACTACATATCCAGGAGGCTCAAAGATGACTCTGAAATACTGCTTCTTACAAACAACTAGACTCAAACCCCACACAGGAATACGAAAAAGAATTCAACAAGATTATAAAGGAATTACCCCGGCACATTCAGGAACAAATCCTTTCAGACACACCACAGGAACCTCAACCAGGTACCTTTTATCTTCTACCCCAAATACATAAACAAGGCAACCTAGGACACCCCATTGTCTCATATGAACATACGAAGCTGCCTTCTACTGAATTAGACCCTTGGTCCATCAAGTCAATATTGTCTAATCAGACTGGCAGCGGCTCTCCAGGGTCTCAAGCTGAGGTTTTTCACACCTATTTGCCTGGACCTTTTTAGTTGGAGATGCCAGGGATGGAACCTGGGACCTTCTGCTTACCAAGCAGATGCTCTACCACTGAGCCACCATCCCTCAGGGCATAGATAGGCACCATCACTGTGGGGATATCTGGGTATATGGACTCTTGTTCTAGGACCCTATGCTATCAATGCTCCTAGTTATGTTCGCGACACCACAGACTTTCTGAGGAAAATAGAATCTCTGAATAATCTTCTAGCGAATAATATTTTAGCTACCATGGATGTAGAATCTCTGTATACCAACATCCCACACAAAGGTGGACTACAAGCTATAAGGAATATGATTTCTGACAACAAGCTATAAGGAATATGATTTCTGACTTTGCCACCAAACTGTGCCATTTTGTTCTCACTCATAACCACTTCAGATTGGGCGACGACTTGTACAGATCAAATAGTACAGCCATGGGCACTCACATGGCCCCACAGTATGTTAACATGTTTATGGCTGGCTTGGAGCAAGCTTCCTAAACTCCCACTCACTCATACCTCTCTTATACCTGAGACACACTGATGGCATTTTTATTGTCTGGTGACATCAGGGGTGTGTGACCTGATATGCAAATGAGTTCCTGCTGGGCTTTTTTTACAAAACAAAAGTCCTGGCCACGCAGATGCTATACCACTCAGCCACAGCCTCACTTTAACTTTTCTATGTAAAACCTGTGTAACAGATGTGACCTTTTGGGGGAAAAAATCCTCCAAAAGAATTTAGCCTGAATACTGGCTGAATAATGTACATTTATGGCAAAGATCAAAGGATTAAGATTCCAGTCTTTATTAGAGCTTTTGAGAAACGGCTGCAGGATCCTTAATTTCTATCAAGTCGTTAATAAGAGCCGGTCAGATAAAACTGCTAATAATGAAGAGCTTCAGTGACAGAGTTTTGCCTCTCTAGCCTTTAACTGCACAACATTTATCTCTTAATTGATTGACTGCAATTTGAGTACATGGTTATTAACTTACTTCCTAGCACAGCATTTGAAGCGATAACTTTCTTCCTTGGTGCCATGCCAGGTTTCTCTTGCAGGCAAGTGAAGAACGACATTTCCCAAGGGTCCAAAATGCTGCAACAGCAGTTGTGCTGGGCCAGAACTCAGACAAAGCAGCAAAATCAACTTCATATAATTTCCTGCCAAAACAACCTGTCTGGAAATCCTACGGTTCTGCGTTCACACTCCATCACGGGCATCATTCAGAATCCAACTGAGGATGAACACAGGCGGAAGAAGTGGCAGAATCACAGTCTGCCCGGATGCGAGTTGTAGATTCCAGTTTTGAATCTTAGAATCATAGAGTTGGAAGGGATCTCCAGAGTCATCTAGTCCAACCCCCTGCACAATGCAGGAAACTTACAAATACCTCTGCCTAAATTCATAGGATCTTCATTGCTGTCAGATGGCCATCTTGCCTCTGTTTAAAAATCTCTAAGGAAGGAGAGCCCACCACCTCCCGAGGAAGCCTGTTCCACTGTGGAATCGCTCTAATGGTCAGGAAGTTCTTCCTAATGTTGAGTCGGAAACTCTTTTGATTTAGTTTCAACCCATTGGTTCTGGTCCCTACCTACCTTGAATGTGCCTTTGCACAAAAACTTCCCTGCAAACAGAAAACTGGCAGACTAAGAGGGAAGTTTTTGCACATTGCACTGTGTTTCTGTCTGCAGACGTTCCAAAATATGCTCCTACCCTGCGGTCTCACATGACACAATCCATTCTACCACCTCCATGTTTTAACATCTGTCCAGGGAAGCCATGTATCAGAGTAGCTACAGGGCGTACATCTCCCAGGATCTCTTCTATCCTTCTATTTCAGTGTAAGCAATTTTGGAGGGAAAATTGCCCAGAGGAAAGCATAAAAAGGCCAAGCTACAAATGGAGCTCTCTCTGGAAAGGCTGAGCTGGAGGCTGGTTGCAGCTGAAGAAGGATCCTTATCCAAGGAGGGTGAGTTGGTTTGAAATTAGACTAAGGGAACATCTAGTTAGTTGTGTCAAGGCTTTTATTTATTTGTACCAACTTTTACAGTTTTTCTGTATGCACTGTTGCACTAAAAGGTTTTTACAAACCACTTATTGTTTTTGAGCACTTATAATAAACCTGTTGTCCAGTCACTCTAACGCAAGTGTGGCCAAACTGGCTTAATGTAAGAGCCACATAGAATAAACATCAGATGTTTGAGAGCCACAAGGAAGGGAGGGAGGGAGGGAGGGAGGGAAGGAAGGAAGGAAGGAAGGAAGGAAGGAAGGAAGGAAGGAAGGAAGGAAGGAAGGAAGGAAGGAAGGAAGGAAGGAAGGAAAATAAATGGGGGAAGGAGGAGGGAGGGTGGAAAGGAAGTAACTTTAGCTTTAAATGAACCAAGACACCGGCAGGCTTGGAGAATAATCTTCAAGGGAAAACCCACATAAAGCACAACACAGTAATCTAGTCTGAATGTAATCAGTGCAGGGGTGGAATTCTAGCAGGAGCTCATTTGCATATTAGGCCACACACCCTGGTGTAGCCAATCCTCCAAGAGTTTACAGGGCTCTTTTTTGTAAGCTCTTGGAGGATTGGCTACATCAGGGGTGTGTGGTCTAATATGCAAAGGAGCTCCTGCTAGAATTCCACCCCTGAATCAGTGTATGGACAACCTTGCACATCTTTCTCCTGATTCCTTGGCTTCATATTACATTCCTGCCCTAGCCTTCTCTGCACATTTAAAACTGTCTTCTCTAGGACAGAACTCTGCAAAATTACAAATGTGGATGTCCTTGGGCAGAACACAAAAGAGAAACCTTCTGCTGACTATTTTATAACAGGGAGAAAGAGAGCTTTTTATTGAGTTTCAGCCAGTTTCTACAACTCAGTGCACTGGCAAATTAGTAAGTGGGATAGGCTAGGCTGGCATAATGTCACAAAACTCAAGACCGTGATGACTGTCCAGTGATTTATGTCGGCATGCCGAGGATTTTGGTGAAGAGAAACTTGCTCTGCCAGGAAGCAGGGATCGGGAAGGAGAAGACAGTTTAATGGACCTTGAATGTAAAATATTACCATTACTGAAGCTTTCACTGATGTAGCAGGGATTGTATAAATAAATAATCTTGGGGGGGAGAGGGGTCACACCCTTTACAATCTCTTGCCATCTTAGACAAATTGAGTTTCCTTGTAGGTTGGATGTTTATTTGAGTTTTTAAAAAATGAATAACCACCCCTGGTCTCATTATGGATTTTGACATTTCTTCAAGAAAATGAGAAAAGTCATGTTTACTCAGCTGCATAACATCACCCAGAGCTGAAAGCCGCCACTGTACAACCAGACTCTCTCCAGGTTCCTCATTCTTTTTCCCTGCTGAAAATTAACATGTTAAAAAAAAAATCCACCCAGTTTTGTCCTTTATTAAACAAATCTGCAGAAACTATGTTTTCTTTATTCTCTGTGTTAGTTCAATTAATATCCTGTGCCTAGCAGATAGGAAGCTGCCTTAAACTTAATTGAACCATTGGTTCAACTAGCTGAGGACTAGAGCTGCCAACCCCCAGTTGGGGGGTGGAGGATCCCTCCGTTTGGAGCCCCTCTCCCCACTTCAGAGCTATCAGAAAGCAGTGGGGTGCCCCCACAACAGGCAAGACGCAGGAATAAACGGGATATGCCTACATAACCAGAAAGTGATGTAGGCATGTCGGTGATGTCAGGGGTGCTGCTTTGGCTTTGGGGCAAAACTCTGTGGCAGAATTAGCTTCAAACAATGTTGCCCCCAAACCAAAGTGTCTCCCCCCCACATCACCAATGTGCCTATGTCACTTCCTGGTGACATCACTGATGGGCCCACGTCACTTCCTGGTGACAGAAACATGTTGTGTTTATTTTGTGCTTCTCCCTCCTTGTTCCCGGAAAGTTAAGCTCCATCCTCTACCGGGTGAGCCGACCAACCTGGCAACCCTACCGAGGACATTATTTCATCTGGCTGGTGGTGGCTCTCACGGGTAGGGCATTTGCAAGTTATGGCTCTAGAGGCAAATCTGGCTCAGCAAAGAACCAGATGAATGACTCTTGAAAAAAGAAAATGAAATCTTTAAGTCAGGGGTCCCCAATCCTGCTTAACTTCAGAGATCCAAAGAGATCAGGCTATAAACGCGACATGCTTACGTCACCAGGAAGTGATGTAGGAAAGTCATCCCTGAAGTCACCAACATGCTTATGTCACTTCCTGGCCTCAAATCCTGCTCTTCTACTGCAGACCAGCATAGCTATCTATCTGAAACCAATTAACAAGCAACCAAATCAACCAAAAGCACAACGAAGCAAAACAATCCTTAGCCTGATCCTGAAATGGATAGTTAGATCTATTGATAATAGCCTGGATCTACCCATTACTAATAGATTAGAACACCCGCAAAACCAGAAATTAATCAATAAAACACAAAGTCATGGTCAGGGATGGGGTTCAGTGACATTTTAAAAGCCAATAAGATTTCCAAGTTATTAGCTTTGACACTTAAAAGCTTATGCCTTGGACATTTTGTTGACTTTTAAAGTGCTACCAAACTCAAATCTTGCTCTCCTACAACAGACCAGCATGGCTATCTTTCTGAAACCAATTAACAAACAACCAGATCAACCAAAAGCACAATGAAGCAAAGGAGAAGAAGACTAAGAAGAAGAGGAGGAGGAGGGGATTGGAGAAACATATGGAGCAGTGGTCTATCAGTGGCTATAAGCCACAGGATACAGATGGAACTCTCTATCTGGGGTAGTGATGCTCTGTATTTTTGGTGCTTGGAGGGGCAACAGTGGGAGGGCTTCTAGTGTCCTGGCCCCACTGATGGACCTCCTGACAGTACCTGGTTTTTTTGGCGACTGTGTGACACAGAGTGTTGGACTGGATGGGCCATTGGCCTGATTCAAAATGGCTTCTCTTATGTTTTTAAGTCTTAGTCTGATCTCTGAATGGAAGAGAGGGAAGCACCAGGCAGACCTCCCAGATGAACACTTATGCAGACTTCTGTAAAAGCCCTGTCCATGGTCACCACTCTCCTCACCTCCACAGGAAGGGCTTTCTGGAACAGGGCTTCTGAGGAAGATCTCAAGAGACAGGAAGAGGTGGCCCTTCAGTTACTCCAGCTTCAGGCTGTTTTTAATAGAGCTACGGAGAACAAAAGTTAACCAGTTCCTGCAGACTGCTTCCTGAATTTGCCTACCTACCAGAAGAGCCACCTAAGGCAATGAAAAGTTGCTGGACTAGATGGACCACTGGTCTGATCCAGCAGGTTCTTCTTCTTAAAAGTTAGCTAATGCTAGTGCACTCTGCTTTTGTAAACTGGTTTGGGAGCTTCTTTTTACAGTTGAAAATCCATTAATACATCTGTAAAATAAACAAAAGTGATTTAAGTGCTGTTAAGTTGTAACTGACTCATGGTGACCCATCAGTGAGTTTTCAAGGCAAGAGGTGTTGGGAGGTGATCTGTGATAGCCTTCCTCTGCAAAGTAACCCGGGGTTTTTTTGGTGGTCTCCCATCCAAGTACTACCCCGGCTGACCCTATTTAGCTTCCTGGTGCTAGACCAGGGTATTCAGGCTGCTAAATAAATAATGTTGAACACCTAACTAAAAATAAAAACGTATCCCTTAGAAAAAGTGTACCACAGATCTGCTTTTATGTGTTTCAGAATTTCAGGAAAGGTAGTGAAGACAGAACTGTAAGGGACGGGTGCTACTTCTGGCTATAGCTCATGAGCATGACATGCTGCTTCTCACACTTGCAGTCAAGGACATCTTGATGCAATCAAAATATCTGCAAAATCTGGATGTGAAAGTTCAAAGAAGGTAGTGGCGTCTCCTCTACTGTTTGTTGCCGCTGTTAAGAAAGTAGGTTGGAAAAATCCTGGCCGTGGACTTGAGCTTTCCAGCGGCATCTTCTAAACGCCACTGACAGCTACTACTTAAAACACTCAAAGGGAAAGCGTCAAGTTGTTATTCATAGAACAATGTGCTGAATAGCGTGTGTGCACCTCTTGCCGTTGGTTACTATAGCAACCAAATATTCGATCCAAAAAGATACACTGGGAAGGATTGTGGAAGAAGTTCCTTGCCATGATGTCTTAATTCACTTAGGAGGCCCGAATACAGATGTGGCTATTGATGAGCTGAGAGGGAAATCAGGATAGCTTTGTTTTTTGTTTTTTTTTTTAAAAAGGCATTACAAGAACTGAAGATGTTTTTTTGCGACTCATTTCTAGAGGAGACACATTCTCCCCTTAAAGTGTATCGCCACAGTAATGATGTGCTCAAGACCGGCCCTGCCAGTAGGCAAACTAGGTGATTGCCTACGATGCTGGCTTTCTGGGGGTGCCGAATTGGGTGCCCCCCATGTGACTCGGTGATGTTATCAGTGTGTGTGGGGGGGAGGGCGCCAGAAGTTAGCTTTGCCTAGCGTGCTAGACAATCTAGGGCTGGCCCTGGATGTGCTATGCTCAGGTTTTGAAGCACGTAGATTGGTTTCATCAGGTGCTTAATGTGTGCTTCCTATATTTGAAAAACAAACTAACTTGCATAGCATACTCTCACTAGCACATCAAAGAAAAGGATACCTTAGGACATTCAGTCTGAACAGCCTAGCCTTTGGAAGGACAGAATATTTATGTGAGTCTTCTGCAAATGCTAAACACATGGCACCCTGTGTTAAACTGGGGAGGGAGGGACTCAGAAACAAGCCTGTATCACAGTGGCTCTGACAAAAAAAACTTTATACACTGTTCTAGAATGCACAAGGAACGAACTGAAGCACCCTTTCTGGTAGTGTAAGAGAATGCAGTCTTGCACTGTGCTCTATATTGTATTATTTCTCTTTGATTTTTAAACCAAACTCGAGCCATGAGCTCATTTGCAAGCAAATGTTTCTTTGCAGTATCTTAGCTGAACACAGCCCTGACCTGATAACCCAGGCTAGCCAGTTCTCATCAGTAAGAAGCTAAGCAGGGTTGGCCCTGGTCTGTATTCGGATGGGAGAGCATCAAGGAACACCAGAGACACTACCCAGAGGCCGGCAATGGTGAACCACCTGTGAACATCTCGTCTTGGAAACCTTATGGGGCTGCCACAAGTTGGCTGTGGCTTGGGGTGGGGGGAGCTGAACATGGCATCTGTTTTTCGGCTGGCTCAAGTGCCTCCATCAGACGACAGAGTGGGGAGGGGCATGGGACAAACTGGAAGTATGGAAGCCCAGAGGGGCTGAATGAACGGCAAGAGCCAATGCCACAATCCACTGGCTTTCATTGGCTTTCATAGCAGGCATCCAGATGAACGTTATGCTGTATAGTATCTTAATGGCTCTGTGAGGCTGGAGTTTTAATTCTGGATGCCTGCTATGAAAGCCAATGTGACATAGGCATTAAAGCTTCCAGTCAGTACCTGGGTTCAAATCCCCTTTCTGCCACGGAGCTCATCGGGCCACTTTGGGCCAGTCACTGGCTCAGCCAAACTCGCCTCACAGTGATGTTGTGAGGATAAAATGGGAAAGGGAGAACTGTGTATGTGCTTCATGAGCTCTTTGGAGAAAGGACGGGATACAAACGTGCTAGCCAGATAGCTGAAGAATCCAGTATGCTTGCTAAGCACCCACAGGGCCAACTGAGGAAGACTAGAGAAGGGACAAAATTTATGGGGCCTCACATCAGCTGGAGGGTCTTGAAGCCAGCACCATGCTGCATCCAGCCAATCGTCTTTTTATTTATTTTAATGCAGTTCTGGCTTCAGCCACTAGGGGCGCAGGAATGTCTGAGCACAGCAAGAGTCTCTCTACTATCGGCTAGACTTCCCTTTCTCAAAGACTGAAGCAACCTTGCCTAACAGATCATTCAAACCCATCAACTAATCCAGTCATGAAGCGAGACAAACAATCCCGGCTGACGGCTGCTGCATTAACTGTCAGCCTGCACACTGCTAACCAAGGTCATTTGCTATAAAGTCTAGCCTTTCTCTCTCCCTTTTCTTGCACTCAGCTCAGCTAGATCTTGCAAGCCAAGCGATTTGTCCACTTTGTTATGATACTTGTTTTGGATCAGGGTCACGTGGATTTTTTGTTCAGGGGCCCACGGTGGCTCTCGGCAGCCCTAAGCACCCATGAGATATTTGGCTTTTCTTCGTCTCATTTTTCACACAAACCACTAGACCGAGCGCTCTTCGGCTTCATCACAGCTTCCCACAAACTGCTCTCCCAAATTTGCCAGTAGCAGTTCCAGCAGCAACAACAATCTCTTTCACATCCCAAATGACAGGGTCTGAAGTATAAGTAGGTGGTCGCTCCGGCCGTGCTAACTGCGTTCCCAACTGGTAAACCGAGAAAAATAACAGTACATTAGCGTGCACTGTAAATAAAAGGTTTCTGGCTAAACTATAATCACAGAATGCACTTTCCAAGTAAATTGATGCCTATTTATTTATTTTGGATGAAAGGAATATGCCAGAAAACCAGTTGTTTTGGGCTCCTGGAGTAGTCTCAAGATGATAATTTCAGTGTAATATGAATGGTGTGCTCTTAAGTGCAAGTTGTAAGTAGGATCAGCTGTTCGCCACATGAGCTAACAAATTATATTTTGCTTTAAACATTCCCAAACACCAGAGAGTTTTTAACCTGGGTCCTGAAAGGAAAACAACAACAAAACTCCAAACAGGATGGCAGCTTATCAACTGGGATGCTAGAGATTGTGTACTGGACTTCAAGTGCTTTGAGTAAACAGTGTTCTCATTATGGTTCTTCCAGAGATGCCTGCTGCCCCATATTAATAAGATGATAATGATACTGGACTTATATCCCACCCTTCACTCTGAATCTCAGAGTCTCAGAGCAGCTCACAATCTGCTTTATCTTCCTCCCCCACAACAAACACCCTGTGAGGTAGGTGGGGCTGAGAGAGCTCTCACTATCAAGGAGCTACCCTTTCAAGGACAACTCTGTGAGAGCTATTTCTTTTACTGTTTCTTTCCCTTATATCCTGAGGTCACTTGTGGACAGGCTCTGACAACCAAGGTTCCTTCCAACATAGAACAACACAGCTCTGGAAATGCAGTAGCAGTAGACAAATTCCACCAGCAAAGGCAACTGTAGACCAGTCAACCAGTGATCATGGCTTCAAACTCTTGTCTTGTGCCGGTCAGCTACCACAATACAACCTAGGTGGGTCTGCCCTTGCAGACAACCTGTTAGCTGCAATTAGTTCAGAATGAGGTAGCCTGATTACTGCCAAGGAGAATCCCCGGGGAATACATCTTGCCAATTTCAGAACAGCTAAATTGGCTGCCAGTTTGTTTTTGAGTTCAGTTCAAGTTCAATCGATGCCATTCATGCTGTAGGTTCCACATATCTGATAAGATGTATGTCCCTGTGAGCCAAGTACTGCTTTCTGGTTGCCACTTTCTTTTTTCTTCTTGTGTTTTTAAAAATATGTGCCTATTTTTGTGTGTGTGTACCTGGAAGTCATGGCAATCTCTGCTGACTGACCCCTACTGGGGGCCTGGAGAATATTCAGAGAGGTGGCTGAATAAAGCCTGCCCCTGCCTCCCCCTGGTATTCCAAGGAGGTCTCCCATCCAAGTACTTGCTTAGCTTCCAAGATCCGACAAGATCAGGCTTGCCTGCGCTATTCAGGTCAGGGTGCTCGTTGCCATTTTCTATTTGTCCCCCTGCCCTCGCTTTAGGCTGTCTGTCTAACATTGACCACAGCCCATTGTTTTTCAGTAATAGTTCCCACCTTTGTGGAACAGGCTCCCTGAGGAGGTGAGGATGGTGCTCTGAGCTCTCCACAGAAGTTTCTAGAAGATATTGTAAAGCTGATTTATTTGCTTAGGCTTTTAACAGGCTTTGAGCTGCAGGCAGGGGATTAATGGGATTATATTGTGTTATGTATGGTTTTAATTATGAAATGTAAACCACCTTGAGCGACAAGAGAAAGGTGGGATATAAATAGTTTAAAGGTAACTTTCATGCCACTTTAAGCAGCAGCATTGTGTCATGCGAACATAAGAAGTGCCCTGTTGGATCAAACCAATGGTCCATCTAGTCCAGCATCTCACACACTGGCCAATTGGTTGCTCTGGAGGTCTAACAACAGAACTTAAGAGGCCAGTGCCTTCCCCTGATGTCACCTCCTGGCACTGGTATTCAGAGGTTTGCTGCCTCTGAGCGTGGAGGTTCCCTTTAGTCACCACGGCTAGCAGCCACTGATAGATTTCTCCTACACGAATCTGTCTAATGCCCTTTTAAAGCTGTCTGTGTCTGTGGCCATCACTACATTCTCTCGTTGCAAATTCCACATTTTAATCTCTTGTACAAATAAGTACTTCCTTACATCCATCCTGAATCTACTGCCCATCAGCTTCAATGGATGCCCTCGAGTTCTAATATTTTGGAAGAAAGAATCTACTACAAACCTTGGCATGTCCCACTGCTCTCCCAAGCACCCCTGTGCTTGCCGACATCTTGTTTTTCACTTGAAGAAGCTCAAAAGTTTCTTGCTATTTATGGGAATAGTGATACCTTTCCAAACAACCCTGGGTATCTGAAGGAGCCTTAGCTAAACACAGAAAGTCCAGTAGCACCTCAGAGATCAACCAAAAAGATTTTTGGGGGTATACGCTGTTGAAAGTCAAGGCTTCTCTTCATCTGACAAAAGGGAACATTGATTCTCACTTATACTCCATAAGTCTTGTTGGTTCATAAACTGCTACTGGACCCAAATCTAGTTATTCTAACAGTAAAACCACATGGCAACCTCTGAAACTTAGCTGGAAATAGACTCTGCAGTTCCCATATTTTGAAGAAACAATATAAATATATTCTGAGGAAATCACAATAGTAGTGGAGACGTTCTTGCAACAAGGTCCTTCAAGTAACCTCATCCCATCTCATCCTCCTATTCAAAGATATCCGAGGTTAATGGAACAAAACCTCAATTGGTAAAATACACACTTTGCATGAGGGTGGTCTCAGTTTTAGTTCCAAGCGTCTCCATTTAATACGATGTCTGGTAAAACCTCTGCATGAGGCCTCAGGGAGTCATCGTTAGTAAGAGTAGACAATACTTGGCCAGATAAACCAGTGGCCTGACTCATAAAGAAGCTTCATATTCCACCGAGGTATGGCAGAGGAAATGTTGGCCTGAATATATGTTTCTCAAGATATTCAGACAGATAGAAATGTATTATGTCTATAGCAGCCTTAACAGCCCAGACTAGTCTCAGCTCATCAGAGTTTGGAAGCTAAGCAGGGACAGCCATGGTTAGTACTTTTATGGGAGACCACCAAGGAAGACAAGGGGAAGCAATGGCAAGCCACCTCTGCACATCTCTTGCCTTGAAAACCACAGGAAGGGTTCGCTATATGTTGACTGGAAGCTGACAGCATATCGTTGTTGTTGTTGCTGTCATTTCTACAGGAGTGAAGCCTGTGCTGCAGAACACAACACTGTTGGGTACATGTGCAAGACCAAGTTTCAAAACAGTGTTCAGCTTTATATTTTTCTGGATGGCCTTGGACATCATTGTCTCTCTTTCTAACCTTATTGTGGCATGCTTGTTGCCCCGATAAATAAATAATAAAGTCAATACCCCACTCTGGAGGAAAGAAGAAAGGAGTGGTCGTGGTAGCCCTCCAACCCATGCAGAAACCGAGAAAGTAAAAATCTGTCTAAAAATATAAAGAGGGCCATGTGACCAAGTTATGTGAATTCACCCCCTCAAACATTGCCGGTCATCCAGATGTACTCTCTGCCAGGGAGGGTTTTTTTGTAGAAAAAGCCCAGCAGGAACTCATTTGTGTATTAGGCCACACCTTCTGATGGCAAGCCAGCCGGAACTGCATTCCTGCTCAAAAAATGCCCTGCTCTCTACAGCAGAACTGCGGCATCTTAAAAATTCGCATGGACGTATGCGATAGTCCTGAATAGTCCAGGCTAGCCTGATCTTGTTGGAAGATAAGCAGGGTCAGCCCTAGCTAGTATTTGGATGGGAGACCACCAAGCAAGTCCAAAGCAAGCCACAGAAAACCTCCCCTAAACGTCTCTTGCCTTGAAAATCCTAAAGAGTCACCAAAAGTCAGCTGTGACTTGACAGCAGCAACGACAACGCCGATGGGAAGAGAACACCTCAGCTTGTAATCAGTGGTACACCGACAGAAATCAAACTGGTTATTTTTTTGGAAAGATCAAAAATGAGAAGCAGGATCTTGTGGAATAGCGTATGGAAGGGATACGGGGTGGGGGACTGACAGGAAATCTTCAGACATTATGCTCCCCCTTTGTGCAAAGCAAAAGGGAACGGCAGCTCAGTATAGCTTGATTTCGCAGATCTCAGAAACTAAGCAAAGTTGGTACTTGAATGGGAGGCCACCAAAGGCGGCTTTGCAGAGGAAGGCAGGGAGGGGGAAACCACATCTGCTTAATCACTTGCCTTGAAATCCCCTTGCTGGGATCACCATCAGTCCGCTGTAACTTGATGGCACCTTCTACTTATGCAAGGGCTATTTTAGAACCAACCCAGTGTAATGAAATAAAAAATAGAAAAACATATTTTCTGGTAAGCTTTATTATTCTAGACAGGAAAAGAACCCCTCCCCCAGTATCTTCCCTTTTCAACCTCTTCTTTTCTTTTCTTTTTTTTTTTTAGCCAAAAGGCTCTTCTTCTTTTTCCTGGGAAGGGGAGAAAAAAACAGATCTTTTTTCTTTGCTTGTGGAACACATCATGCTAATTTCCAAAGTCCAATTATAATTTCCTCCTTTACTTATTAGAGGGTTCCCCCCCCCCCTCCTCTCATCTGCTTAATGAAATTTAAGAAACAAGACATCCAAACGTTCGGTAATTTGAAGAGCATTGTTCATGCCTTAGGCGTTTTTTATGCTCTACAAGGGAAGAAACAAAACAGCTTCTTTTAAATGCTCGCCTCCCACAGGGCATTGCTTGTTCTTCCCTTTCCCTCATGAATTCCAAAAGCAAAAAAAAAAAAAATCATGTTGGTATGGTGCACTGCATCTTCTGACTCGCTCTCTACAAACTGAGATGGGATTGAATCTTTTTTTAAAAGTTGTCTCAAGGGGCTAGGGAAGGTGGAAGAGTTCTTTTTTTAATGGAGACGGGGGAAAGAAAAGAATTATTTGTGTGTGAGGCTTTATTAAGCATCAGGGAAGTAATCCAAGATGCGAAGCACATCTGCTGCTTTGGTGTGTGGTTCAGAATATCTCCCAGAGCAGAGAGGAGATCGAGAGCTGCGGTCCTGAAAAAGCAAGCAGACAGCTGCTGCTCCGCCTTGCCCAGGAACAAGACTACAAGCCTCTACTTGCATAGTTATGGTCAACTTTTATTAACTGCTTGGCTCCCTGCGGCTTCTGTGGGACTTGGGTTCCCACCTTCTCCTGCAGAACCAGAAGCCCTGAGGCTCCTAAAAACCTCTTTCTTGTGGTTTCTTTTTACTGCTTTAGAAAAAGGAGAAGGGAAAATAGCAAGCTGAGCTCGCCTCCCTATCCCACACCCTGCTTTTCAGAAGAAGAGAAACACCTCAAGTGTAATAAAGCATAAAACACAGCATTCGCAACCACACTGACTGTAATTGGAGTGCGCAGCTGCATGTGCAGAGCGCAGCTGATGCAAAATGGCTCAACAATGCGGATAGGAGTGGATTCAAAAAAAGGTATAAATACACACACACACACAATTTAAAATAGGAATTAAAGCCTTGAAAGAATGCCAGCATTAGGCCTTACAATATGGTTATACTGCTCCTTCTTTTTAGGTTTGTTCTCATAGCCAGGGCTAGACCTAGACTGTTTGGCACCCTAGGCAAGGCTAACTACTTGTGCGCTCCTGCCCCGTCCTGGCATTGATAATCAATGAGCACATAGGACAGAATGGAGAGACTGGGCCACAGCTGTGGCGCGACCCCAGAGAAGGGGCTTTACCACCAGCCCACACCTCTCGGAGACTCCGAGAGGCATGTGCGCATGAGGGGGGGGGGGAGATATTTCCCCTGCTTTTGCACCTCAGGGTGCAAAAGCAGGAAGAAAGCCCCACTGGTCTGGGAGGTCCAATTCTGCGAGACTCTGAGAGGCATGTGCACACGAGGGGGGGGGAGATATTTCCCCTGCTTTTGCACCTCAGGGTGCAAAAGCAGGAAGAAAGCCCCACTGGTCTGGGAGGTCCAATTCTGCGAGACTCTGAGAGGCATGTGCACACGAGGGGGGGGGAGATATTTCCCCTGCTTTTGCACCTCAGGGTGCAAAAGCAGGAAGAAAGCCCCACTGGTCTGGGAGGTCCAATTCTGCGAGACTCTGAGAGCCATGTGCACACGAGGGGGGGGGAGATATTTCCCCTGCTTTTGCACCTCAGGGTGCAAAAGCAGGAAGAAAGCCCCACTGGTCTGGGAGGTCCAATTCTGCGAGACTCTGAGAGCCATGTGCACACGAGGGGGGGGAGAGATATTTCCCCTGCTTTTGCACCTCAGGGTGCAAAAGCAGGAAGAAAGCCCCACTGGTCCGAGAGGTCCAATTCTGCGACCCCTAGACCAGCAGCGCTCTAGGTGATCACCTAAGTCACCCAGTGGGAGGTCTGGCCCTGCTTGTACCCTTCTATCAAGCTGGCCCATTGGTCCATTTAGCATAATCCATTTCTGGCAACTGGTCTCCAAAATCTTGGGCAGAGAAAGATCTTTCCTAACACCTGTGGCTTAGGCCAGGAGGGATTCCATTTTTTGCCACTCTGCAAACTGTAAAATTGAGTTGTTCAGAGATCTTTTCTATAAAGGCAATAAGATTATACTACAACTGAATGCAGTACAAAAAAAAAAAGATCAAGAGTCCAGCAGCTAACAAAAATTTGTGGCAGAGTATGATGTTTGAGGGAGCCTTGCGGTGCAGAGCTTGGTAAATGTAACAGGGGCAGATATCTGGAGCCTTGGTAATTACAATGGAGACCCAATTTATGAGGGTGAGAAACTGTATACGTGATGCCCTCCTCACTAATATGTAAAAATTGTAATGTGCATGCTTGAAAGGAATTGTTTATTGCACACTATAAAAGCTAATGTCATGGTAATCTAGATGAGCTATTTCACTAGCGTTTCTTTTGTTCTGAATAAAGTTTGCTCCTCCTGTTTTAAACAAAGCCTCATCTGTGTGCTTTACTGCACCGGAACACATAAGAACCCATATTTGGATTACAGTAGGTTAGGCTGAGTGTGGGACTAGGGCCAAGGTCACCCAGCAAGCTTCATTTGTACAAGTGCGGATCTGAACCTGGATTTCCCAGGCACTAGTTAGATGTAGTGTCACAATTCCAAAGGTGCCCACAGGCTCAGAAAAGGTATGTTCCCTCTAAGCTACGGAGTCTTGTGGGCAAAAATTCTACTTTGTGAGCTACTGGCATTAAAGTTGTGAGCTACTGCATAAATTAGTGTGCACAGGGGCCATTTTTCCTGAGCTAAGACAAAAAGGTGTGAGCCGGAGGCTAAAAAACTGTGAGCTAGCTCATGCTAACTCAGCTTGGAGGGAACACTGGTTGGGGGTCCCTGCTCTAATCACTGCGCATGTGCTGGCCCAGTCTAGAGAGGCAGCCAGCGCGGCATAGCAGTAAGGGTGTCAGGCTAGGCTTTGGGAGACCCAGGTGTGCATCCCCACTCTGACACAGAAGACTGCTGAGTGACCTTGGGCCGGTCACATGCTCTCTGCCTAACCTAACCTACCTCACAGGGTTGTTGTGAGGATAAAATGGAGGAGGAATATAAGCCGCTTTGGGGGGAGGCCTATTCAGCAAGGTTGGGGTATAAATAAAGAACAATAAAAATAAATAAAATAGACAGGGCACCCATTAGTTCCTCTGTAACTAGTTAATACATGAACTACCCTATTTGCAATGGAGATCCTGAAATATGTAGATTTTGCTGGGGCTCTCATTCCTCCTCCAGCCGCCAGCTGTTTCCACTTGTAAATATTAATGGACATGTCCTCACAAAAACACACACAGACCCAGTTCCAAGAGGAAATGTTACAATCCAAGCTTATCAGAATGTAACTAAACATTAATAGATGCTTATGATGGGGTCGTGACAGGGTGTTTTTTCATTTGTCAAAATGTCAAAAGGAAGCGTTATTTCTTCCTATGAAGGCAGGCCAGCAAACGCTACCTGGAATGGGTTCAAGTTTTGCTTCCCGCTTATCCACATGGCAACGCTTCTCCGCAGGAGGAGAATGTAAGTTTCTGTCCAAGTGGTACTTCCTTTTCCAGCAGAAGGCGATTCATAAACTGGAGTGAATACAACAATGGTGTTCATCAGGAAGTTCGCCGGCCAGCCATGCCGTGGCTTGTTCACTTTGCAGAAAATGTCACCAGTATAAAAGACACTGGTGCACGGCAGTAGCCTGGCCACTGGGGATCGTGGCTACTCCCATCCACTTGACACCGAGACCATCTGACACCCCTTGTTCCTGTGGAGTACCAATATTTCACATGCATCATTCTTTATTTTTGCTGTCAAGTCCCAGCTGACTTATGGCGACCTCTGGTGGGGTTTTCAAGGCAAGAGACTCACATAAGATCACAAGAACATAACAGAAGCCATGTTGGATCAGGCCAATGGCCTATCCCAGCCCAACACTCTTTGTCACACAGTGGAAAAAAACCCCAAAAACCCAGGTGCCGTCAGGAGGTCCATCAGTGGGGCCAGGACATCAGAAGTGAGGGGGAGCAAAGTCTCCTCTCCCCTGCTGGCTTCAAAATACTCACAGCTGCCTTGAAGCCGGTAGGGCCCAGCCTCATTGTGGCGAGCTGTGGGGGGAGAAGCGTGGCAGAAGGGAGGGGGCTGGCAGAGGGGGGGGGGGCAGGCGCAGAGAGGCAAATTAGGCGGTTGTCTTCGGCACCAGGGAAAAGGGAAAGGAAAGGTCCCCTGTGCAAGCACCCGTCATTTCCGACTCTGGGGTGACGTTGCTTTCATGTTTTCACCGCAGACTTTATACAGGGTGGTTTGCCATCGCCTTCCCCAGTCATCTACACTTCCCCCCCAGCAATCTGGGTACTCATTTTTCTGAGCTCGGAAGGCTGAGTCAACCTCAAGCCGGCTACCTGAAAACCCAGCTTCTGCTGGGGATCGAACTCAGGTCGTGAGCAGAGCTTAGGACTGCAGTACTGCAGCTTTAACACTCTGCGCCACGGGGCTCTTTTCTTTGGCACCAGGGGAGAGCCTAGTTTGCCTAGTGGGCGAGCTGGCCCTGAGCATTGAAGGGCTGTCACTTAGAGGAAGGCAGGGAGCTGTTCCTGTTGGCAGCAGAGGAGAGGACTCACAATAATGGGTCTAAATTAAGGCCAGGAAGGTACCTGCCGGATATTAGGAAAAATGTTTGTACAGTAAGAGTTGTTCAATAGTGGAATCAGCTACCTAGGGAGGTGGTGAGCTCCCCTTCACTGCCAGTCTTTAAGCAGCGGCTGGGCAAACACTTGTCAGGGTTGCTGTAGGCTGATCCTGCACTGAGCAGAGGGTCAGACTAGATGGCCTGTATGGCCCCTTCCAACTTGGTGATTCCAGAATTCCATCTTGGAAGCTAAGCAGGGTTGGTGCTTGGGAGGGTGACCACCAAGGAAGCCTCTGCAGAGGGAGGCCACGGCAAGCCATCTCTGCTTCTCACTTGCCTCGAAAGCCCCTTGCTGGGGTCACCACAAGTCGGCTGTGACTTGACAGCCTTTTACACACACTGGTACCCTGAACACAGCCAAAATGCTGAGAGAAGAAGAAGAATTGCAGATTTATACCCCACCTTTCTCTCTGAATCAGAGACTCAGAGCAGCTTACAATCGCCTTTATTTTCCTCTCCCACAACAGACACTCTGTGAGGTGGGTGGGGCTGAGAGAGCTTTCACAGAAGCTGCCCTTTCAAGGACAACTCTTGCAAGAGCTATGGCTAACCCAAGGCCATTCCAGCAGCTGCAAGTGGAGGAGTGGGGGAATCAAACCCGGTTCTCCCAGATAAGAGTCCACGCACTTAATCACTACAGCAAACTGGAAGTTTAGGAGTAAGTAATCAGGGAACGCATTTCAAATCCAGCAACTTCAGGGTGGCACATGTAGCTCCATCAGGCCCCAATCACTGCACCCCCCCACCTTGGTGAGCACCAAAAAAGGTGTCAGCAAAAGCAATGTGGCGCCCATGTTAGGAACTCCTGAAACAACGCTGAAGTGTGAACAGGCCTTGAGGAAGCCACCGGAACCAGAAAGTTTGATTAAACATGTGCAGCCCCTGTGCACAAACCTTTCTCCCGTGTCCCTGCCTGAAACCTAATAAGGCACCAATCAGAGAGCACACATGTGAAATTAATCACTGTTAAATTAAACTGGATCGTCTTTTCCCCTCTTCCTTTGCTCCCTCCCCAAGCCAAGCCCGTCCTGAAATTTCTCCAAGGTGTGTATATTTTATTTAAGTCACCAGGGCCCGAGAAGCACAGCCAAGACTTTCACAGGAGTGGAGAAAGAGGAGGGCATGTGGGTACAATAGCTCCTTAAGAGCTCTGGCTCACCCCCCTCCCCTCCGCCCCTCAAACCTTCCGTTGCTCTAATGAACGTTTGGTGTCTGTCCATGAAAAACAAACATCAATCAGGCAACAGGCTGTTCCTTTTCCCTGTTCCTGGTCTGAAATAACAGTCGTCTCCCCACTGGGCTGGGAACGCCACTTCCCGGTCCAGCGCACATAGGGGGATAATAACAGGGGAGCTGAGGGGGAGGGGGGATGAAATCCCGCTCCGAGGTGCCAGAATACACAGTGAACCGTGCCTCTCGGAGCCAGAGAAAACTTTGGAACACAACAACTTTTGATTTCTCCTGTCCCATTGGGCACGTTAATTATTTAATAGCTAGCTTGTGAATTTTCAGCAGCGGTAGGAATAGATGGAGGAGGTGGGGGGGGGGGGGAAGCAAGCAATCTCTCTCCATCCCTCCCCACCCGGTCTAGCAAAAAAGCATGTGTTCCCGTCCCCCGTACAGTGTTTTTTTAAGATAAAACCAGTGTGTCACATTTACATTCTGAACTACCGTTTGGTGGCGGGGTGTGTGTGTGGCGGAGTGCAAACACAAGTTTCTAGTTAGGGATCCACAGAGTTGCAGGGCAAACCAAACAAGACCATTCCTATGATTTCTGAAAGAGCGGCTGCCAACGAACTTCTGAAATGGCAGCTTCAAGGTACGCGTTTCTCCCAGCAACCCTTCCGCATTTAGATGCAATGCAAGCTTACGATAGCAAAACAAAAAAAAGTCAAGAGTCTTTCGAAGCAACAGCCTGGCGGTGGAGCTGCCCGCAGCGCCAGAGTTTTCATGGGCAAAGGTGCCCAGCAGCGCTTCAGAGGGAAAAAAAAAAAACCACACAAATCTGACAGATCTTATTGGTTAAGAAAAGAGAGAGAAAACGTCTGAGGCAGAAATAAAATCCATACCCTAGCCCATCTACTAGCCTAGCCTGCCTAATGCTGTTTGACGGGAAACCCCTCCAAAATGACAACACCCTGCTCTGTTGGTTTAAAATTAACACGTTGTGATTGGAGGCCTGGCAGGAGCACGCAAAGGCAACTCTGCCAGCAGCAACAGAAGCAGCCTCAGAGCAAGCGGCTGCTCTGCAGCGATATACCTGGGTGGCATGCTTCGCAGAGGCCTACAGGAAACGATGGGGGCGAGAGGAGAGAACATTTCCTTGGCTAAGCGAATGTTTGCAGCAGGAGGACGTGCCTTAGAACCCAAACTCCAAACCCAAGGGCCGATATGCAAGCTTTTGTAGGTGCAGGAATCTGTTTCTTAAGCTCTGCGGTATGTGGGTTCCTGGTGGGGAGATGGAGCCTCTTACCCGCAAAATGGGCACAATCCAACCCTCGAGACTCACAGAAAACAAACAGGGATCTCTCTCTCTCTGTTTGGGACGGCACGGAGAAGCACCCCACACGTTTACAGAGCATCTGTGGTTGCAGCCAGCGACGGAAGCCTTGTGTGTGCACAAGGCTCTCAGCCACAGCAAATAAGTCTCAAGGACGTGAAACTGTATTCGGAGGGTGGCAGCATTACAGGTATATATATATCATCATCCTCACAGACTAGTCAGAAGTGGTTAAATGCAGCTGGACGCAGCAGTTAGGAGGACTAATGTGGCCAGACAGCAGTTTTATATCCAAAGCTGCTTGCATTCTATAAACTGCAGGAAGCACCAATTGGTTCAAAATATGACATCCAGACTACTGGCTGGATAAGGTGGTATCGGTCACATCCTGCCAGTGCGAAAGCGATTCATTGGCTACCAGCTTGTTCTGGATCGCAACCAGTTTGCTCTGGATTGTCATACCCAGGCCTCGGATTCAGTGGGAGCTCACAGGAGCACAGCTCCTGAACCTTTCTGAGAGTTCCTCCTCCTCCTTCCCACCTTGTCCATTGAATAGTAGGTGCAGCTGCATAACAATCCCTGGATGAGCTGCACCACCTATTTTTCTACAAAACGACCCCTGGTCATACCCATTTTGTCTTAGTAGCAAGATCCTGGAGCTTCCTGAGATCTCCTCCAGAATGGAGATCCCCCGAGTAGCTGGAGGCGGGGATGTCTTCAGGATTGCACAAAGATCATAGCGTGGGGTTTGCTAGGTTTGGGTTTGCAGGCTTAACAGGAAACACTGGCCTCTACACATGGACTGACAGCCCTGATCTGGATGGCCCAGGCAAGACTTATTCAGATTTTGAAAGCTAAGCAACACCATAGAGCAGGGGTGATCAAACTGGCCACGTAGAATAAACACCAGATGTTTGAGAGCAGCAAGACATGAACTTCAGATGTTTAAGTACCACAAGACGGACAGATGGGAGGGAGGGAGGGAGGGAGGGAGGGAGGGAGGGAGGAAGGAAGGAAGGAAGGAAGGAAGGAAGGAAGGAAGGAAGGAAGGAAGGAAGGAAGGAAGGAAGGAAGGAAGGAAGGAAGGAGGGAAGGAAGGAGGGAGGGAGGGAGGGCGGGAGGGAGGGAGGAAGGAAGGAAGGAAGGAAGGAAGGAAGGAAGGAAGGAAGGAAGGAGGGAGGGAGGGAGGGAGGGAGGGAGGGAGGGAGGGAAGGAAGGAAGGAAGGAAGGAAGGAAGGAAGGAAGGAAGGAAGGAAGGAAGGAAGGAAGGAACTTTAAATGCATTCTCCAAGCTTGTTCGAAACCAGGGGTGGCCAAACTTGCTTAACATAAGAACCACACAGAATGAACTTCAGACATTTTGACAGCCAGAAGACATGAACATCAGACGTTTGAGAGCCACAAGATGAAGGAAGGAAGGAAAATAGATGGGTAGAGGGAGGTGGAAAGAAAGCAACTTTAACTTTAAAAGCATTCTCCAAGCTGCCAGCTGGCTTGGAGAAGTGATTTAAAGAGGAAATGTTTCTCCAAGCCAGTTGACAGGGTGCTGGGGGCTTCGATAGCCACCTAATATGTGTGAAAGAGCCACACGTGGCTCCTGAGCTGGAGTCTGGCCACCCTTGCCATATAGTTTTCAAGGCAAGAGACATTCAGAGGTGGCTTACCACTGCCTGCCTCTGTGTAGCAACCCTGGACTTCCTTGGTGGTCTCCCATCCAAGTCCAAGAAAGAAAGAAAGAAAGAAAGAAAGAAAGAAAGAAAGAAAGAAAGAAAGAAAGAAAGAAAACATGCCAGAGGGGCCAGCCCCCAAGAAGCAGAGGAACTGAAGCTTGCAGAGTGCCCGTGTTTTGTCTGCGCACAAACATGGGCGTGCATTTCTAGGATGAATTACACGCAAAAATGAAATTGCAAGAGCTGTCAGGGCATGAAGGATGCCCCCGCGATCCAGCCTCATTCACTCAGGATAGGACGGGACAGGCCGCTGTGAGCAATATAGGGATTTACACATCTCAAAATGAAGCTAATATAAAAATCAATTACTGAAACATACCGCATGTCAACCCTGGGATTGCTGTGGAGAATGAACTATTACCGCTCGCCCACACAGATTGATCGGGAGAGCACGCTTCCTGCTCATCAACCACACGCCCCATGATTCCCAGACTGCAGAAGAGGGTTTTTATTTGGGTGGGGGGGAGAGAGTGAAGGACCATGCATCGGTCTGTAGGGGTCTGCGGCAGCAGCTTGTTAATAGTGTTCTCCCTGCTCAAGCTCACCTCACTGCCGGGGTGGGGGTGGGGGAAGGAATCACTGATTTGCGGAGAATTGTAGATAGCACAGGAGTTGCACACAAAAGGGAAATGGGGTCCACTGGCAATTGAAGAGCAAGCTGAGATCTCATTGATCACTTTCATTGATTGAGCAGAAGGAAACCCAAGAAGAGCTGGGGGAGGGGTCAGCTCCAGGGCCCCCTCCCCATCCACACTCAGGTACCCTCAAAGCCTTCCCCTGCTGACTTGTCAAATTACTTGTCAATTGCTGGTCTGGCCTCTATTATGCCAGTGACCTGCACCGAGCGCCAGGGTTACCATGCCTGCCTGCAGGAATCCCTAATTGGCTATTATACAGCTCAGGACAGATTAATATAGATAAGTTGTCAAATTGATTCTCAAAAGTAAGTTTGTGCAGCATGGGCACAAGAACGTGAAGGGAAACGGGGAACAGAGAATCTGGGTTTTTTTCCCTTTAGTGTTATAAAGACACAAGGGCTCTGAGTGAGCATTCCTTAGGGCCTTTGCAGGCGAGTGGGTAAGCTCACCCAACATGTTCAGCGTGGAAGGCAGTTGCAAATCTCTTTGCCTGGAAGGACAGAATTAACACAATGGCCGGAAATATCACTTCCATTTTGAAAACCTGCCCTCAAATATGAAGGAAAAACAGAACAGTAGGCCTCGAGAGATCTTGACATATGAACTCAGGAGTCATGACAGTGGTAAACAATGAAGACTGATCCCTTTCTCTGTTTCCAAACTGATTAGCACATCTAAACCAAAATGCTGCTCCAACCAGGTGGACTAGAAATGTACAGGGCTGGCCCTCGACTGGCTGGCACCCTGGGCAAGGTGTGCATTTCACAAGGCTAACTTCTGGCGCCCCACCACCTGCACTGATAACGTCATCGAGTCACGTGGGGAGCACCCAATTCGGTGCCCCCAGAAGGCCAGTGCCCTAGGCATTTGCCTAGTTTGCCTAGCAGCAGGGCAGGCCCTGAAAGTGTAGGACAAAGACAGAGACGAAAATACTTTTGAAGGGAAACATTTATAGCTTACATAACTTATAATTCAAGTGGGCAGCTGCGCTGGTGCGAAGCAAGAGAACAAAGTGGGAGTCCAGCGGCACCTTTAAGACCAGCGAACTTTTATTCAAAGCGTGAGGTCCGAGGAAGTGTGCCTGCACACGAAAGCTCACGCTTTGAATAAAAGTTTGTTGGTCTCAAAGGTACCACTGGACTCCCACTTTGTGGGAGAGCCAGTTTGGTGTATTGGTTAAGTGTGCGGACTCTTATCTGGGAGAACCGGGTTTGATTCCCCACTCCTCCACTTGCACCTGCTAGCATGGCCTTGTGTCAGCCATAGCTCTGGCAGAGGTTGTCCTTGAAAGGGCAGCTGCTGTGAGAGCCCTCTCCAGCCCCACCCACCTCACAGGGTGTCTGTTGTGGGGGAGGAAGGTAAAGGAGATTGTGAGCCGCTCTGAGACTCTTTGGAGTGGAGGGCGGGATATAAATCCAATATCTTCATCTTCATCTTCTTTGTTCTATGCCTTATAACTGTATTCATTCCCAGCCTAGTGGATGTTTGGAGTCGCAGCAACTCAGATTTTTCTCAGATTGGCTGGTGACTCCCCACCCCCTTGCTATCTAGTCACATGACTCACATGACCTGCTTAGCTTCTGAGATATGATGAGATCAGGCTAGCCTGGGCTATCCAAGTCAGGGCTTGGTGACTTTGGCCTCTCCCAAATCAATACTGATGGCGATATCCCCTTACATCTGATAGTATGATTAAGAAGAAGATGAAGATATTGGATTTATATCCCGCACTCCACTCTGAATCTCAAAGTCTCAGAGCCACTCACTATCTCCTTTATCTTCCTCCCCCCACAACAGACACCCTGTGAGTTAGGTGGGGCTAAGAGAGCTTTTACAGCAGCTGCCCTTTCAAGGACAACCTCTGCCGGAGCTATGGCTGACCCAAGGCCATTCCAGCAGGTGCAAGTGGAGGAGTGAGGAATCAAACCCAGTTCTCCCCAAGAGTCCGCACACTTAACCACTACACCAAACTGCTCTCACACATCAAACTGGCTCTCTTAATATTTTGATTGCAAGATACCAGAATGGCAGTGCAGCCAAAAGGAACAAAACGATGCAATTCAAAGACTTGGGTAACAACACAACCTCCAGGTTCCAGGGTGTTAATAATACCTAATTTGGAGTCCTATGCTCAGTTGTGGGCACTTCACAGTTCATAAAGGAGAGTTGGAAGCCGGGTAGAATTCAGAAGAGAGCTATGAGAAGGATAAAAGATGTAGGCACTAAATCCTACAAGGAACAATTGAAGGAATGGAATGTGTTTGGATTAGAGAAAAGGTGATTTAAATTATGCCTTATGCTTTTATCCTTTGCTATTATAGTGGCATGGGAGAGGGGCTAACTCTTTAAACACAGAGGGATTTATATAATTCTTCTGTTTTAAAACACTTGATCTCTTTACTATGCCACTTAACTAATAGCAAAGCATTGAAGTTATGGGGAATTTTATGGGAGAATTTATTTAATTTCAATGAAAGACAGGGCAGCCCTCACCTGGATAGTCCAGACTAGCCCAATCTCATCAGATCTCAGAAGCTGAGCAGGGGTCAGTCCTGGGTACTATTTGGATGGGAGGCCACCATGTCACTGCGCAGAGCCCAGGC
Source organism: Heteronotia binoei (assembly GCF_032191835.1). Taxonomy (NCBI): domain Eukaryota; kingdom Metazoa; phylum Chordata; class Lepidosauria; order Squamata; family Gekkonidae; genus Heteronotia; species Heteronotia binoei. Next base: position 65,920,306 of record NC_083233.1, read on the forward strand.
AATGGCAAACCACCTCTGAATGTTTCTTGCCTTGAAAACCCTCTGGGCTTCCCAGAAGCGGGTTGTCATAAGCAGGGTTCACTTTGTAGCAGGAGCTCCTTTGCATATTAGGCCACACCCCCACGATGTAGCCAATCCTCTAAGAGCTTACAGTAAGCCCTGTAAGAAGAGTCCTGTAAGCTCTTGGAGGATTGGCTACATCATGGGGGATGTGCCCTAATATGCAAAGGAGCTCCTGCTACAAAGTGAGCCCTGTTGATAAGCAACGTGCTGACATTTAGCTCAAATATTGTTAATTGTAGGACTTTTTAAATGCAGGAATGCACAGGAACACAGTTCCAGCTGGCTTGTTGTTAAGGGGTGTGGCCTAATATGCAAATGAATTCATGCTGGGATTTCCCCCCCCCCTTTACAAAAAAAAGCCCTGCCTTTAATGCTATCAACGATGAACAGCCCTAAATTCAGCTGGAACGTGCACAAACATTGTAATAAAACCAGTATTAAAGAAAGCAGATCATTTGATGTGATTCCCCCCCCCCTAATAAAATATCACAGAGAAGCTATGCAAAGCTTGTCTGGATTGTGCCACAAACCCAAGGGTGTTTAAATCTAAACCTGGGAGCAAAAAGGGAACCCGGGTTTAGAAGCAAATGCTTGAGCCAAAAGAGGAAAAAAGGTAAACAAGTGGCAGAAAAGATGGGAAGTAAATTCGTTTAAAAATTTTTTTAAAGTCCTTTTAGCTCAAGGTAATGTAAACTGTTATTAGTAGATGGCTGGAACTATTTATTAAAATGCCTTGGCTCATAACCGGATAGCCTCTTCTAATCGACTTTCACACAAACTGAAAATTTAAAACTTGTCAGTTGAGGCAGAACAGTGTATGTTGGCTTATTTTGTCTACTCATTACAGGTCTTCCTCCCCACCACTTCTGCCATATGTATATACTATATAATTAAAGAAAGCAAATCATTCTTTCTACAACATTTATACAAGCAAGAGTTTATTTATATTTTAAAGGAGTGCGTGCAAGTGTTGTGTGATGCAGAAGGAGGAGATTCGCTCTGGAAGGCCCTGTGTGCTGTTAGCTCTCTGGAATTTTTTTTAACAGTGCTCGCTTTTAACATGTAAAAATATTTTAAGGAAATGAACCAATTTCACCGAGGAATAGCAGTCAAGCAGAGACATTTATGATACCCTGGGTAATTGGAAAGATGCATGTGTACTTCTCCCAACTCCAAAAAACACAGCCCGGGGTTGGACGCCTTAAATCAAAAAGCAATTTCAGTCCGTAATGCTCAAATAAATAATTAAATACATTTTATCTCCTGCAGTATTGCTTCTATTTATTCTAACCCCAGCAACAGGAACAGAGCAGCGTGCCCCAATAACCATTTTAAAATAACAGACCGCCACCCAGCCAAGAGCTTAGAAATGTTTATAAGTTGACTTCTTGCCCCGATATGACTATGAAACTCTGTACAGACTGGCTTGGTGGTAGAAAAAAAAGAAGAAAAGCTGGGGACAGCTGGGTTATGTCGCAGAGAGGTTAGCTATTGCCTACTCGTCTTTGACAACACTAGATTGTTGTTGATATTAAAGCCATAAATTGTTCCTCTCCATCAGCTGCCCTCCTGATGACATTTCGCGCCCAGGTGAGTTTGAACTGTACTGACATGAGACAAACAGTGCTGATTGAAAATTGACCTCCCCGGGCGGCTATGAAAGCCCCAGGGGGTTGTAACACAGAGTGGCATGAATCTGAATCCTACGCCTGGGCAGAGCAAACAGGACAAGGCATTGTGATGCGATCGGCGACAGGGACATGATGCCTCAGTATTGGCACAATAAGGAATTTCCTCCTTGGGGGAGCAGCTTTCTTGGGAGCTGGATCCTGATAAACAGGAATTGAAAAATTGGGTTTGAATACGCTGCAGCTTTGCATGACCTGGATGGCTCAGGATAGCCCAGTATTGTCTGATCTTGGAAGCTAAGCAGGCCCTGGGTGGGAGACCACCTAGGAAGAATTGGGTTGCTACATAGAGGCAGGCAATGACAAACCCCCAGTGATGTCGCTTTCCTTGAAAACCCTACAGGGCCACTACTGAACAGCTGAGACATGGCAGCAACTTTCCACAACGGCCAAGTAAGAACATAAGCCATGTTGGATCAGGCCAATGGCCCATCCAGTCCAACACTCTGTGTCACACAGTGGCCAATATATGTGTGTGTGTATAGCCACTGATGGATCTCTTATCCATATTTTTATCCTATCCCCTCTTAAAGTTGGCTATGCTTGTAGCTGCCACCACCTCCTGTGGCAGTGAATTCCACATGTTAATCACCCTTTGGGTGAAGAAGTACTTCCTTTTATCCGTTTTAACCTGACTGCTCAGCAATTTCATTGAATGCCCACGAGTTCTTGTATTATGAGAAAGGGAGAAAAGGACTTTCTCCATCCCATGCATAATCTTGTAAACCTCTATCATGTCACCCCGCAGTGGACATTTCTCCAAGCTAAAGAGCCCCAAGCAGTTTAACCTTTCTTCATAGGGAAAGTGTTCCAAACCATTAATCATTCTAGTTGCCCTTTTCTGGACTTTTCCCAATGCTATAATATCCTTTTTGAGGTGCAGTGACCAGAATTGTGACCAGAAGTAGGGTTACTTCGCATCCATCAAATGAAAATCAGAAGTCGGATTCTGGAGTTGGTTTTTAAAACCACTGCTACTATTAACCTTGGTATCATGTGACGGATGATCATGGACACACTGGCTTGGCAACACCCTCGCACACTACAGAGCAAAGGCAATAAATCCCAGCATTTATCAAGGCAAAACTGGGTTATGGGTGATGTTCTACAAGCTAACTTCTGATAGATCCAGGTGGGCAGCCATGTTGGTTTCACAGATCTACTAGAGTAGAAATAAACTGTGGTTCATGTGAAGTCTGAACTGGGCCATAGAAATAGAAGGCAAGAACAACACCAGAGGTCAACCAGATCAGACCAGACCAGAAGTTCATCTAGTCCAACATCTCATTTCGTATCAGTCAATTAGATAGTCTGAAAAGGTTTCAAGCATGTATCACGTGAAATATACTATTTAAAGAGGTATGCTCGGAAATGACTACTCTTGGGCACGCAGTTCGCATTTCAGATAAAGCACTGAGATAGCCAATAATAAACGTGACACATTGTTTTAGACGGACTTGCAGATTTCTTCCACTTCTGAGATCCAGCAAGCAGGGCTGGCTCGCCCACTAGGCAAACTAGGTGGTTGCCTAGGATGCTGGGAGGGGGGCGCTGAATTGGGCTCCCTCCCCTCTCGGTGCCCAAGACAACCACTTAGTTGGCCTCGCCTCTCCCCTCACCGCCAGCCCCCTCCCTTCCACCACGACAAGCCTGGGCCCTACCAGCTTTGATGCAACCGTGTGTTTTTTGAAGCCAGCGCTGGAGGAGGCTTCACTCCCCCTCACTTCCGGTTCCGGGAGGGGGGGGGCACCGGGCAGAAAGCATGCCTGGGGCATCATTGCCCTAGGTTCCAGTGCTGCCAGCAAGAACGACCCAATTCTTATCGAAGAAGAAAGCTAATTAGCAGCAGAACTACTGGTCGGCCCAAGAAAAGAATTCCTCTAGTTGATGGATTCTGTGTCTCTAAGGGGGAAGCGGGAGAGGAAATAGGCAACACAGAAGCAAAATACCTTGCCCAGGGTCAAACTGCAGGCAACAGCAGGAGAAGAACCTAGGTCCTTTTATTCCTAGTCCATTTCCCCAGACAGAGCATAAGGCTGCAATCTACTGTATACATTGAGAGCCGCTTCAGCAGTGTTAAGTTTCCACTTTGTTGAAAGCCTGCCGAGATCCAGGTGAAGTAACCATCCATTTCTAAACCCTCCCACGCCCCCAGCCCTTCTTGAAATAATAAGGTATCCATTCTGAAACAGCATGCCCTATCTCAGGAGGTTTTGCATTTCTAGTTTTTAAAGATGATTTACTATGACAGCTTAGCACAGCAGGAAAGGGGAAGGGGAAGGGGTGGGGGGAAACAGAGGAAGACTCCATGTCCTTAAGGCAACAAAATTATGCAGCCTCGATTTCCCAAAGAACAAGGTCTCCCTTTTTGGGATCACACATGGTAGTCAAAACCTCACAGTCCTCTCTTAACAAGAAATCTCTCTTTCCTGGCCTAAGGCACTCTTCTGTGGTCAAGAGGCCCAAACAAGAGAATAAAATGAAAAGGCAGGAACTTCAAATGGGCTGCAAGCTGTTAGCCCACCGGGCCAAGCTGTTGCGGAGTTGACAATTAAAGCCTGCCTGCTGAGAAAACACAGTTCTGGCTTGTCAAAGGCTGGAGACTTTGCCTGGCAGGTGTGTTGTAAAAGTGCAGTGTCTGGAGTTCTAAGGAGCGAGACTGTTCTGGTAAGAGTTGCTGATCAAGGTTTATGCCAGGGGCGGCCAAATTTGCTTGATGTAAGAGCCACACAGAATAAATGTCTGATGTTTGAGAGCTGAAAAAATGCACTTCAGATGTTTGAGAGCAGGAAGGAAGGCAAATAGATGTGGGGGGAGGGAGACAGAGGGAGGTAGAAAGAAAGCAACTTTAAATGCATCCTCCAAGCCTCCAGCTTGCTTGGCTTGGAGAAGTGATTTAAATAGAGAAATGCTTCCTCCAAGTCAGCTGACAAGGCGTGTTGGGGGTTTCAAGAGCCACACGATATGGGTGAGAGCCACATGTGGCTCCTAAGCTGCAGTTAGGCCACCCCCGGTCTATGCGACGTTTTGGAAAAATGTCAATACCCTTCACAGCATTAGGAATATCCGATCATCCTGAAAAGATGCCCTGATATGGACAATCCAGGATAGCTCAATCTTGTCAAATCTCAGAAGCGAAGCAGGGTGGGCCCTGGTTAGTACTTGGCTGGCAGATCACCAAGAAAGTCCAGGGTTGCTACGCAGAGGTAGGCAATGGGAAACCACCTCTGTTTGTCTATTGCCTTGAAAACCCTATGGGGTCAGCATAAGTGGGCTGCAACTTGATGGTACTTCCTATCATCATAAGAAGACCGCAGATTTATACCCCGCCCTTCTCTCTGAATCAGAGTCTCAGAGCGGCTTACAATCTCCTTTATCTTCTTCCCCCACAACAGACACCCTGTGAGGTGGGTGGGGCTGAGAGAGCTCTCACAGAAGCTGCCCCCCTTTCAAGGACAACTCCTACGAGAGTTATGGGTAACCCAAGGCCATTCCAGCAGCTGCAAGTGGAGGAGTGGGGAATCAAACCTGGTTCTCCCAGATAAGAATCTGCACACTTAACCACTACACCAAGCTGGCTCTCATACAAACCAACAACTCAATTTCAAATGAGGAGGGACCATGGGTTATGAGTGCAGCAGTTGTACTTTTATGTGGGGCGGGAGCCTTAGCTTCCTCACAGAACTACAGCCCTTCAAGGTTATGGGAAGAAAGCTGTGGCAAGTTCAAACTTCTTGAAATCAAACATCAAACATTATAAAAATTATAATGCTCAGAAGCTAGGTTAAGATATCTCAGAGGACCACTGATTTCTACAGACATGAATGAAAGCCCATCAGTGCCTTGGAGATTTATATTCCAAAGTCCAATTCTAGTTTCTGGGCTACTATTTGCAAAAAGCCCGGCCCAAATTAACTACAGCTTGTTGAAAAGGCAATTTATTATAGTCAAACAGCAAAGATGTTAGAGTTGCGTGCTAGAGATACAGTCTCAACATTCGGAATAATATTATTTTTTATTAATCACACTCTTGAGTAATGGGGCCAAAAATGGAATAGTTTTGGAAACTGTGAAATTAGCAGGAATAGTTACAGTGCAATCCTTAAGACAACTTACTTGGAAGTATGCCCAATTGGATAGATCTGAGCTGGATTCTAAGTAGGCTTGCTCTTTGAGATACAAAGTATAAGATTCAACCGTCATATGAGAATGCTGCCATAAACAACTGGAGTTTCAAAAACATTTAAGAAAGTGTATTGACTATGTTCTCAAATCGTAGGAGATAGGGACATGCTGAATTTCTAAAAACAGGCACTAAGGCTCCAACGTGCACCAGAATCACAGCGTCTGTACTGTAAGGAGTTCTTAATGTCTGGAGACAAAGTATAATTATAATTAATTAATAATTATTGTATGCCATTGTGTGTACAATTGTCAGAAGATCCTACGGTTGTCTGGCAGTCAGAAGTACTAACTCTTTTAGCATTATGCAGCTCTAGGTGGCGAGCTAGACTTGTTTTTAAGGCAAGAGACTTTTCAGAGCTGGTTTACTACTGCCTGCCTCTACATCACAGCTCATGACCTTGGTATTCCTTGGACGTCACCCTTCCAAATCCTAGCCAAGGTTGATCCTGCTTAGCTTCCGAGATCTGACAAGATCTTCTCAGTGGTGAGGAGGAAAGTATTGATGAAACATGCCCAAAGAACTTTTCAAATTGTTTCATATTTGTTTCTTTTTAAAAAAGAGAAAAGGTCAAAGATGTAAATACATGGCACTTCAAGCCTTCCTGGTTAAAGGAATGAGGCAACAAGACCTTCGCCATAGTTTCCAGTGATGACTGAAACTAATTTCTAAGAGTTTCTGGCAATTCTTACAGCTACATTTGTCACTTCCTGTAAAGAGCTTACTGTAAGTATACAAAGGCCACATTAAAAAAAAAACACCTGTGCCCTCCACCCCTCCCTGCTTGGTAGCCCCAGCTATGATATCAGGAGTACAGATGGGTTTTGCAATGCCGGGACTGTTGATTAACAGCAAACTAGCATTTGTTGTTGGTTTGCTAACTACAATCAGGCCTCATTTTGGGCAGGAGCTCACAGGAGCGGAGCTCTGGAACCTCTACAATTTATTGTGCTCTTTCTTTCTTACCCCACCCCCCAAATACTTGCTTCTGGGCTCCATTCTTCCAAACCCCTGTGAGAATACTGCTGAACTCTAAAATCTGACAAACTTTCTAATATTTTTCACCATTAAAAAATGGGAAAACTGACCAAAACATATAAAGCAGACAGATGGAAATCTTCATCATGCCACTGTGGCCACATAGGAGAAAGTAATTTAACAAGTATGATGGGAGTAAGGTTTTATTGTGACAATTCTAATTCAAGAAGCATATGAAGGCAGATGCTGAGCTGATATAATTTAGTACACCCAAGGCTGGCACATGGGAGTAGGCAAACTAGGCAAATGCCTAGGGCGCCAGCTCCCAGCAGGAGTGTGGGGTGAGCACCCCCTCCCCACTCGCGCCGTCCCCAAGCCTTGGATTCACTTCTTGTCTGCAGCAGTGCCCTCCGAACTCGACGAGTGCTGTGGAGGGAAAGTGCCAAGTGTTTTTTCTTGGCTTTAAGGGGTCAAGGGAACTCCACTGACCACTTCAAGCCAAGAAAAAAACAGCACTTCCGATCCTCATCGCCCACCAAACTTGGCAAGTGTGGCGGGGGGAAAGTGCCAGGTGTTTTTTTCCTTGGCTTGAAGGGGTCGGGGGAGCTGCCCCGACCCCTTCAAGCCAAGAAAAAAACAGTGCTTCCGATCTGCAGTGCCCACTGAACTCGGCAAGTGCTGCAGAGGGGACGCGCTGACCTCAGTGTGATGACATCTACTTAGTACACCTTCCAGGGATGTCAGGGATGTGTGACCTATGCAAATGAATTGTGCTGATGAGCTCCACCACCTCTTTTTCTATGAAATGACCCCTGACCACAATATGTAACAATTGTGAGTAGTTATGCTTTCTCAATTCCCACACAAACTGGGACTTATTTCTTACATCCAGGGGTTTTTTTTGAGCAGGAATGCAGTTCCGACTGGCTTGGCATCAGGGGATGTGGCCTAATATGCAAATGAGTTCCTGCTGGGCCTTTTATTTTAAAAAGCCCTGTGTGGAACAATAGTGATGTCAGAGGTGTGTAGCCTAATATGCAAAAAAGTTCTTGCTGAGCTTTTTCTACAAAAAAAAGCCCTGCTTGCATCTAGTGGATTAACCAGAATTTGTTGCACAAAGCATGATTTAAACAGGCCACACTTTATCATCCCATCTGCATGTGGTCCAAAAGTCTCTGCCAGAGAGTTCCCCACCCCTGACATATTCAGCAGGCACTCCTGAGAGGAAGGCAGCTACACCATAAGTGTTCCCAAGGTTGCAAGTGAGTGCTAATGGGATAGGAAGCCACGTTTCACAGAGGCTTCCTCACTCCCTTGACTTATGAGCGTTTTGGAGTTCATAATTCAACTAGCCTTCTTTCCCATCTGCCCAGAGGTAAAAGGCTTGTCTTTCAGACAGCAAAAGAGGAGGGGGGGGTAACAAAATGTGAAAGAGAGACTGTCTGAGCACACCATGTGTCAGAAAGCTGGACGCCAAAACAAACAGCCTTTTCTTATTTGTTCATTGATTTATTTGTGGGGAGGATGCCTTGTAAAGGGCCTCTGCAGTGAATGCCTCCACTCCCTTTGCACCAGGAAGAAATGTATGCAGCGAGACAAACAGAGCCTCGCGCCAACAAAACAGCAATTCATCCCCACCTCAGATGATACTTTTATACTGAATTATTATTTCCTTGCAGGGAGTGAAGCTGAAGAGGGGAGAGGACAGCACCGGCTCAAAAGACCTTTTCACCAAGTCCGTTTCACAGCTACATAGCGTTGCCAGCTCAAGGTTGTGAAATACCTGGAGATTTCAGGAGTGGAACTTGAAGAGGGTTTGGGAAGGGGAGGCAGTCCAATGGGGTACTGTGCCATAGATTCCACCTTCCAAAGGGTGGGTTCTATGGGCCTGTTGTTTAGACCTGTTGTTTAAATGGGGCAAAATGCCAGGACCCAAACACGATTCGGGTGCAGCCTGCCAAACTACTGTCCATTTGCTGCAGGAGTGTGAGTGTCCTGCTTTCCAGGGAAATGTGATAGAGCTCTTTAAACTCTCTCCAGCTGCAACTGAGTGGACTGAAAATTTAGATATTAGTATTCAGGGAGATTGCACAATCAGTCTACATGCCCACTGCATCAACACGGTTATGTATTTTATATTATTATTATTATAAGCTTCCTGTGTGTAACTGTCATTCAATAAATAAATAAATGAATAATAGCAGCCATTTTCTCCAGGTGAACTGATCTTTGTAACAGCGGGAGATCTCCAGCCACTACCTAGAGGTTGTGCAACACGACAAAAGCCACACGGACAAAAGGTTGGAGAAAAAAAGCCCAAGCTCCGTGTAAAAATTACCTCTTGCACAATTAATACACAACAATGTCCAATAAAGATTTTTTTTTTATTGACAGCAAACGCTGAGAAAATGTTGTAAAATTATTTTGATGTGATGAGTGAAGGATATGAGTGCGTTAAAATTCGCTTGGATAAAGCAATAATGCGAAACAGGAGTTCTGAAGACCGGTGATGCCTGTAAGCTGGTTTTGTTCATTGAGTTTTTCAATACTTCCCGCATACATTGTGCTAATCTGGAATATTTATGAACTTTTTTGAAAAAAATTTATATAAATAAATGAACAAATTTTCATTTATATAAATAAATGAACGAATGAAGAGTTAAAAAAAACATTTTTATTGGACATTGTTGTGTATTAACTGTACAAGAAGTAATATTTACATGGAGCTTGGGCTTTTTTCTCCAACTACCTGGATGCTGGCAACCCTACCAGGCTACAGTCGACAGGCGTCACATTGGCCCAAGAGAGTACCTGGGACCTGCCCATGTGAGCTGCTTCATGGATGTGATCTGGTGTGGTTTTTAAAATTTTTTTTAAAAAGGTATTCTGTAAGTCTAAAACCAAACAGAGTTGCCAGGTCTCCTGCTTTAGCATGGTATTTGGTAAAACCATAAAATTCCTGCTGAATCACAGAGTGGCATGACATCTCTTCTGGGCTCACAGCGTAAATGACATCACACTGTCAACAGAATAGCCCCCCATTTCCTGACAGCTGCCAGTCACCTCATGCATATTAATTAAAGAGCGTTAAGCATTTAAGAGCTTCTGTAGTTTAACTTATTTCTGTAGTGCTACAGAGTAATATAAGCAAAAAAGAGGACAAGGCCCTGTCCCCCATCCCAAGTTTCAGGCTAAGGGCTGGAGAGAGCGGAAAGGGCTGGAGTGAGCGGGTTATGGGTCCAACTGGAACAGGGGAAAGGAAGGACCTGTGGTTGCGTATTCCCACAGCTTCTAAAACTATCAGAAAATCGGGGGGGGGGGGGCTGGCAACTGGATGCCCAGTTCCTTCTAAAGAAAAAAGTAAAGGTAGAGTCCCCCGTGCAAGCCCCAGATGTTTCCGACTCTGGGATGATGTCACATCATGACGTTTTCACGGCAGTGTTTTTACGGGGTGGTTTGCCATTGCCTTCCCCAGTCATCTACACTTGATCCCCAGCAAGCTGGGTACTCATTTTACCGACCTCGGAAGGATGGAAGGCTGAGTCAACCTTAAGCTGGCTACCTGAAAACCCAGCTTCCGCCGCGATCGAACTCAGGTCGTGAGCAGAGAGTTCAGACTGCAGTACTGAAGCTTTACTACTCCGCCCCATGGGGTTCCTGTCCCTTCTAAAGTAGGATTGCTTTATTACAGTATAACAATATTGCCCAGTATTACAGTTGATCTGCAGACTAGAAACGTCAATTCCCCTGGAGAAAGCGGCTGCTTTGGAGAGCGGACTCTAGGGCACTGCACTCTGACGAGGTCCCACCCATCCCCAAAGCCTGCCCTCCCCCAGCTCCACCCCCAAAATCCCCCAAGTTATTTCCCAAACCTAGAACGGGCAACCCAGTTCTAAAGGCAACACTGCTGAGTGGCTAATAGATGTTGCATCTCTTAATCTCATTCCTCCCCTTGTATTTTCAGATGAAGAATAACCGCAACAACAACATGCCAGAGAAAGTCTTAGGTGTCTTTAACTTGCCTACCTTTAGCCGCTGCAGGCGAGAAGAGCTTCTCTGAGCCTTCAGAAGCCTGAAAACAAGCAGATGGAAGAAGGTTAACCACGTCTGAAAATTCAGCATCTCTAAACAGCAATAACAGAAACAAATCCGTTTAAGGTGAAAAGACTGCAGTTATGTGTCACACCTGGAGGGTGCAATGTTGTGCCATTAAAAAGGGAATTGAGAACAGAGGAAAGGGGTGGTGGTGGAAGGATATGAAAACGGAGGCCCCAGCACACATCCTCCTTGTCTTATACAGGCAACCATGCACTGCACAAGCTATTTTATTCATGATCCTTTCCCCAAGAAAGTGCAAATGAAAAGACCGCCAAGGTGAAGCCACTGCCATTTCAAAGCCTCTCATTTTGAAACAGATCCTTACAAAAAAAGTGAAAGATGTTATATGTAAAGCAACCGACTGGGTGATGCTGAGACATGGTGGGCACCAAAGAAAGAATATTTTGTACCGAGTCGCACACATCCAACCCATGCCCCGCTTTGTGCTTAGCCGATTATTAAGTAAAGCCGATTCCCTCCTGTTTATATCCAGGCTGCATTCTGCTTTTTGAACTCCATTCCACGCTGTTCTCCTGCCCTGTGAAGTAGTTAAGAAATCCAATTAACCTAAACCTTGTAAACAGCTTCACGGTAATCGGGGTCACTGGGTTTTAGCCAGGATGATAACAACATACGCTGGAGGGTGGGGAAATCCATGTAAATAAAGCCTCTCCCCCCACCCCACCCCCAAACAATTCAAACTCCCTTCCCTGCCCAATAAAACAGGAAGACCACAGAATGTACAACCAGGTAGGAGTGCATCCAATCAATCCACAGTCTTGCTGCCCCAAATTTAAGATATAGAATAGCAGAAGGGACATATAGAAAACCAGGGGTTTTTTTGTAGCAGGAACTCCTTTGCATATTAGGCCACACTCTCATGATATAGCCAATCCTCCAAGAGCTTACAAGGCTCTTAGTACAGGGCCTACTGTAAGCTGCAGGAGGATTGGCTACATTAGAGGTGTGTGGCCTAATATGCAAAGGAGTTCCTGCTACAAAAAAAAGCCCCAGAAAAGACTCCCTATGTAATTTTATATACATTTTTTTGTTAATTTTTGCTATTTTTATTTTAACTGGAGCTTAATTTGAATATCTGTATACCTGATAATGTTTTCATCAGTTGGATCTGGTTGCTGACTGTCATAATAAAACCGAACTGAAATGGAAGAGACTCTTGTTTACCTAGGGGCTCTACGAAGATCATGACATTTCCCCGCAACACACATTTCCAAAAGAAAGTGGCAAAGCTCGGTTATGAAGGAGAACCTAAACGGGAAAAGCACAAGCGCATAAAGCTATGCTGTATGAGTCACTCAGCTTTGCAAAACTAATAATAATAATAATTCAACCCATGGCTGAGTTAAGTTGATTTTCTTTCCAACAGCATTGATTTTATTCCGTTGCTCCTCGGGAAGCGTGCATTATAAAGCGCCTTATGAATTGTACGGCAACACTACATATTTCATAGCGAGAGATTTAGAAGGCAAAATAAACACCAGAGAAAAATAACCAGATTTGCGACAAACGTGGGCCCTGACACAGAAGGATCATGAGGAATCAATGGGAGGCTTTTCCCCAGCTGGCTCCAAAGGCCTTTTGGATGTATGCCTTTGACAGGCAGTGAAGAAGACTACCCTGTATCAGAGGTATTTCTGAGTGACAAGAGGTTACAAGCGGCAGGCGCTTACTGAATGTTTCTGCAGTTTAAAAAACAGGAAAAAAGGAAGACACAACCTGGCAGACGAAGAGACAGAACCCGCACGATAAATAAGGAAATTTTGAGCCATATGTTTTCTGCAAAGGTTGCCTCTGGTCATTGAACAAAATAACCCCCGAAATCCTTTGGGAGACGCCGCATCTCTCACAGACTGCAATTCTGCTTTGGGTTATTATGCTTTTGCTGGAGGAGTGAAACCGAGGACAGGCGTCATTCGTAGGCTAGCCTTTGGTTATTTATTTGCCAAATGCCAATCCTGCGATGCCAGCTAGCATATAAAACGGCACACGCAGGGTATTTTTTTCCCCCAAACGCTGTAAAAAAACACACAAACCAACCCAACATGCACATACGCGCACATGCCACGAGAAATATGCTGTTTCTTTCCTGACAAATCACAGAGCACAAACAGCTGAATTATAGCACTGCTTAAAGGAAGAGCCAGGGCAAGCACAACTGGGTTTTCCTTATTTTGGGTTCATGCATAAATATCTTCCAGCGCCAGACGGACTGAAAACATAATCCCATACTAATGCCAGACACCAAGCTCCATCAGATGTTTGTTCACCCTAAATAAATGTGATTCAGTGAAAAACCTGCAGTTTCCACAGCCGCTTGCCCTCTTATTACGCGGCTACCAAGAGACAGTCCCGCTGCCAGCTCCCTTTTGCCTCTCAAGCCTGCGCAGTGGTGCTGAACATCAGCTCTGCCTGTGTGCGCAGAGACTGTTTAAAATCCTTTGACTTCCATACGTGCTTGCAGTAGCATCAGGAATCATGATGGCAAGGAGACAGGGAGCCGGCAAGGGCCACCAACCCTGGAGACTGCCCCATCCACTGCCATTCTAAGCAGCCACACAGATTTGCTTAATAGTAAAGCACATCCTGATCTGCATTATTTGCATGTTGCAGCCCAAAGGTCCCCAACGTAATGCGTGCCCATGGGGGCCAGGGTACCCACTGACACTTTTGCTGGTGCCCACCAAGTGGGTGGAGCCAAGTGGGGCTCTTGCCCAGCGGAGCTTCTGATTTGCCACTGAGGATCTCACTGGCTGTGCAATTCAAACATCATTGTTTCAGTGGCAGCTTCCACCCATGTTTGTGTTTGTTTTGTTCTCTCTCATTCCTCTTTTCCAGTGTATTGTTTAATTATCTCTCTTCTCACCTGCGCTGAATCTTCCTCCCTCCTTGTGGCTCCACTTCCTGCAGCAGCCATTTTGTGGTGGGCTCTGCCTTTTGCAGCTGCCATTTTGTGGTTGGATGCACCACCCTGTCTCACGATTCCAGGTTGGGGACCCCTAGTCGTGAGAGTTTTGCCTGCCTAAGAGACTGCCCCTCACTGAGTAAACTAGGGTCACCAGCCTCCAGGTGGGGCCTGGAGATCTCCCACTTTTACAGTTGTTCTTCAGCTGGCTGAGATCAGCTGCCCTGGAGAAAATGGCTGCTTTGAAGGGTAGACTCTATGGCATTTTACCATACAGAGGCTCCTCCTCTCCCTAAATCCTGCCCCTGAAGTCTCTTTTCTAACACAGACCTGGCAATCACAGAACTGCCTTGGGATTCTAGCACATAAAGATCTCCAGATCTGGGCTGTTTAATTCCATTTCTGCCCCATGTCTCCTCCCCCTTTCTCAGAACTCAGAATTGCTTGGAGCAGTTTGTGTGTGTGAGGGGGAAGAATTGTTGTGGCATAGGGTTTGTGTCAATGGATTTTGTTAACAGTCCCACCAAATTCCTTTCTCTAGTGTGGTGTTCTTGTACCATAAATGCACACTTATTTCCCATGATTGTGTACAGCCTCCACAGCTTCATTCCAAGCAACCTTTTTTCTTTGGAAGATTATATAATGTATTATACCTCATCCTTCTGCCATTAAACACATCCTCTCCTCCCTGTTCAAGGACATTCCAAGATATGGTTGCCAGCTCTGGGTGGGGAAATACCTGGAGATTTGGGGATGGAGAATGGGGGTGGGGGCAGGGCTTGAGGAAGGGAGAGACCTCAGCAGGATATGTTGCCATAGAGTCCACCCTACAAAGCAGCCATTTTCTCCAGCGGAAGTAATTTCCATCATCTGAAAATCAAGCCTAATAGCAGGAGGACTCCAGATCCCACCAGGAGGCAGGCAACTCTGTTCCAAGTGCACTGTTTAGAATGGGGGGAATGAGGTCTTTCCCCATGTGGGAAACTATGAGATTCTGTATAGCTGGAGATTCCGGGGATTGAACATGGGAGCATGGAAAGGCATGTGCTCTACCACCGAAGTATGGCAATGATCATAATAATCAATGGACAGAGTGCATGCATTTTGTTAATTGTGCAAGAGTGGGATTGTGTTCCTCCCACGCAACACAGTTAGGGCTAAAGCTGGACCAGTCCATTCTGCAAGAACAAGATGGCTGCCTTGTACAGCAGACCTCAGATATAGTAGACTTCAGGTGCCTTGCACAGTAGACTTTCAGATGCCCTTTTTTGCTGTCCAATTGCTGCTGACTTATGGCAACTCCATGGGGTTTCCAAAGCAGGAGACGTTCAAAGGTGGTTTGCTATTGCCTGCCTCTGCATGGCAACCCTGGACTTCCTTGGTGTTTCCCATCCAAATACTAACCCTGACCAAACCCTGCTTAGCTTCTAGATCTGATGAGACTGGGTAAGCCTGGGCTGTCCTGGTCAGGGATAACAGGAGGCACAAAGGATTCAATTATTTATTACATTTTCCCAGCAGAATAGAGAATAATTCTGCGTTTTCCACCTTGGGCTGAACCTGTCCTACAGTACAAAGCAAAGAGATTTCCTTGCTTTCTGTTCTGTATCACTGCCCTCCCCCCGCCCCCAATTTCCCCTTCATCCTTCAACTACCTGAAGCAGTATCATAAAATGAAGCACAGGGCAAGGCTTTGTGTACCCCTCTAGTCTTTTGCTGTTTGTATTAGGATGATT
The DNA here is from genome assembly GCF_032191835.1 of Heteronotia binoei. Taxonomy (NCBI): domain Eukaryota; kingdom Metazoa; phylum Chordata; class Lepidosauria; order Squamata; family Gekkonidae; genus Heteronotia; species Heteronotia binoei. The sequence continues at coordinate 65,935,975 of NC_083233.1, forward strand.
TCCTCCCATCACTGGCTGATTCAGGCAGACAAGCTCAGCCTGAAGCTGAGGGGCAGAAGACACTTCCGTCCCTGCTTGTATATTTGGTGCCTGTCTTTTCCCCTTGACTGCTCCTTTCTTTCATCCCATGTTAGATATATCAGAGCCGGAGGAAGAGATGTTTTACTAAAGCTGTCACTATTGTTAAAAGGAAAGCAATCCCCCAAACTTCTTCTCCTCCAGTCCCCCAAACTTCTCCTCCTCCAACCCCATGCCCAGTTCTGGGTTCTTTAAAAAAACAACAAAAAAAAAGCTTCAGGATTTTCTCCTCGTGGGAAAGAAAGGACAAGTTGGAAAGAAACAAAATATTGTGAAACTGCTTAACAACTGCCTTCAAGACACCCCCCCCCCAAGCCAATCTGCACAAAAATTTAAAGAAAAATCTAACATTTTTAAAAAGGGCTCTGCAAGGTTGGAACTGCCTCCTCCTCTTTCTTTTTGGAGTTTGTTTCTCAGAGTGTCTTAACTTCTTTCAGTACTCCCTGTTAAGTTTTGATCTTCCTTTCTTGCTTTCTGGTCTGATTCCTATCGAGCAAGTAACCACTGGTGCCGGGGATTCCAGCTCCATACTGGATTTGAAAACGCAATGAGTTGGATCCAGTTTTATACTCCTCCCCACCCCTGCCACCGGACTCCACGGACATGTCAAGCTCTCCCATGATCCCACTGGTCCCTAGGCAAACACACAGCCAAGCAGTTAGTCTTGTGCATCATGGGTTTTTCAGCTCTACCGGACAGGTATTGAAGGCTAGGCAGTGTTGGCTTAAATAAAGCAAGCTGGAAACCGTGAACTACGAAGCATAGCCTCTGCTCCCTAAGGATAAGAACATTCAGGGATAATACAGTCCCCAGCTCATTTTCTCTTGATTCAAGTTAACAGGGGGCAGCTGAAAGGTGCAGCCTCTGACAGATTAACAATTAAACTATAGACCACCAAAACCAATAGCAGGGAGAGGCTGCCAATCGCTGCAGGTCAGCAATTCTTCTCTCTCCCTTTTACCCAGCCTTTTTTAAAAACAATCAGTGACTAAGTCAACACTCAGGTGGAGGTGAAAATTACAGCTCTTCCCTGTAGGCTCTGGAGCAGACGACAGGAGTCTGTGCACCGCTACTCTCTCTGAGTGCAAGGCACATATATCTTCACTAATACATCTTCTTCTGGTATACCCCCCAGAGAACTCAGGGAAAAGAACTTACTGGTGATCCCTGGCTCAAAGAGTGTCTTCTTTGTCCTCAACAAGGGCCAGAGCTTTCTTGGCCCAGGTGCCAACTTGATGGAACTCTCTGCTGAATGACATCCTTGCCCTTTGGGACTCAAGGTAATTTCTCAAGGCAGAGACAGAGATGTTCCTCCGGGCCTATGGTTGAGGATAGAAATGGTTTCCAGCTAGCCTTCCTTCCTTCCTTCTCTCCCTCACAGGGAAAAAGGACACCAAGTTGTGTTCTTTTAACGTGCCATCCATTAGATGAATTGTTCAGGATGTTTTTAAAATGCTTTTAACTTAAGAATATTATTATTTGGAAATGTTGGCACCTGCCCTGAGCAGTATTATGCAGGGAAGAGTGGGCTATAAATCAAATTAATAATTCTTGTTCCTTTCTGTTGTAAGCTGTCCTGAGCCCAGCCCTACTTGCATGGAAAGGCGGTCTAAAATTTCATCATCGCCACCACCACCAGCAGCAGCAGCGCTGGATTCCACTGATCAGCCACACACACAACAAAGGTTCTCCTCGTGCATCCATAACACATCAGAACAGAACTGTAACAAGGGCAAGGCAAGTAAGGCGTAGGTTCACAAAGCTGAGGGGTCAGAAAAAGTATATCATTACCAAAATAAATGTTGAGCAAAGTGCTGTCAAGCTGCAATTAAATCATGGAGAACTGTGTAGGGTTATCAAGGCAGGAGATAAACAGAGGTGGTTTGCCATTCAAAAACACACAAGAGAAGATTATCTCTATGTAAGAAAACTATAATATGACACCCACCCCAGCTCAGCTACTTGTTACATAAAATCACTGTAAATGCAAGAGATAGTACTTCCTCACTGTAGTGTACTGGGAGCTTCAAACAAATACCCTTTGTTGGAGAGGCAGCTGCATTCAGATTGGTTGCTCTTGCTGAGCCAGCCAATCAGGTAATATCTATCTGAACGAAACCATTGTTTCAGAGGCTCCTTGCAGCTCCACTCAGAGTGGCTACCCTTGCTGAGCCAACAAATCAGGTATTATCCATCTGAACGAAACCATTGTTTCAGAGGCTCCTTGCAGCTCCACTCAGAGTGATCACCCTTGCTGAGCCAGCCAATCAGGTAATATCCATCTGAACGAAACTATTGTTTCAGAGGCTCCTTGCAGCTCCATTTAGAGTGACCACCCTTGCTGAGTCAGACAGTCAGGTAATATCCATTTGAATAAAGCCCACTGTTTCAGAGGCTCCTTGCAGCTACACTCAGAGTGGCCACCCTTGCTGAGCCAGCCAATCAGGTAATATCCATCAAATGAGGGTTCTGAGCGCCTGTTTTTCTATTGAGTTGTTTATTGCTAGAGGTGTGTTTTGGGTGGAGTTTCTGTGTATATAGTTGAGGCTAGCTGCATTTGTTTTCAGTTGGATTTTCACAAATAAAAGAATTATGGTAGAATCACTATAGCGTCTGACCCACTACTTTTCACTTGCCCTTAGGAAAGATTCTTTGACAGGAGACAAACTGGATTGAAAAAGCTGAGGGGGGGGGGAATCTTTTTCCTGCTTTTTCATTCAGAATCTTCCACTTCCCAAATCTGCCCCCCCCTAAAAATGGCAGTTTTGGGGCTTCCTTGTATCATGAAATGAAGCATGCAGCAGATGGGTGTTAAACTGATTTCTGTTCCATCTCCAAATACAGTATTTTCCCATAAGTCTAACTGGCCAATGACTGAAAGATTTTTGTCTACCCTGTGGCATGATTCACATGCTTGAGTCATCAGGAACTATTTGGAATGCAGACATCTTTGAAGCACTTCAGTTTATTTATTCCCACTCTGCTTGTAGCACACTAAAATCTGAATTATGGATGTGAGTTCATGGCAGCAGCATGTGTATGTGTGTGTGTGTGTATGGCCTCCCTTATGCATCAAATTAAGGGCCCTGTTTCATGACAGGGGATTGGATTCAATTATTTCCTTTAACCAGAAGCGTTGTTTTTGAACCCGTATGTACATACCCGCAATGGTTATCACGTGACAACAACCATAACAACCTGTAAAAAATTCTGCTTTTCTTTCCAAAAGTTCCGAGGGGCGTTCGTGGTGTTCTCTCCTCCATTGTTCTCTTAAAACAACACTGTAAGGGAGGTTAGGCTTACAGAAAAATCTGCCCTAAAATTACCCAGTGAACTTCATCGCTCACTGGGAGCTTGAACCCAGTTTGAAACAGGGGTCCTAGTGAACTCTGACTCTCAAAAGTTTGTGTGAGTAAAGTGTGGTCAAGGCACAGTCTACTTATGGTGACCCCTTAGGATTTTCAAGGCCAGATATTAGCAGAAGTGGTTTGGCGTCATCTGCCTCTGCGTAGCAACCCTGGACTATCCTGATTGGTCTGTCCTTAGAGCCAGTTTGGTGGACTCTTATCTGGGAGAACCAGGTTTTATTCCCCACTCCTCCACTTGCACCTGCTGGAATGGCCTTGGGTTAGCCATAGCTCTGGCAGAGCTTGTCCTTGAAAGGGCAGCTGCTGTGAGAGCCCTCTCAGCCCCACCCACCTCACAGGATGTCTGTTGCAGGGAAAGAAGATATGGGAGATTGTAAGCCGCTCTGAGTCTCTGATTCAGGGAGAAGGGCGGGGTATAAATCTACAATTCTTCTTCTTCTCTCATCCAAATACTGACCATGGCCAATCATGATTTGCTTTCAAGATCTGATGTGACTGGGCCTAGCCTAGGTCATTCAAGTCAAGGCAAGAGATGAGCAGAGGTAATTTGTCGTTGCCTGCCTTTGTGTAGCAACTTTGGACTGCCCTGGTGCTCTCCCAACCAACCACTAACTAGGCCAGCCGTGCTTGAGCTTCCACTATCTGATGAGATTGGGGCAACTCTGGGCATCCAGGTCAGGACCACAAAACCTTAAACTGAGATAAATGCTGTTAGTCTTTCAGGTGTCCCAGGACTCAGTTTGCGGCTACTGAGTGGGAGGGAAGCTCCTCTGGAGTTGTCAGTTTGAGTCTGATGCTTAGGGCTGCCAAGCTCCCACCAGGGGTAGGGGACCCCCCCAGTTTGGGGGGCCCAACCCATTGGCACAGAACAGGCTGCCGGGGGATCCCCACCCCAAAGAGTCCTGTTGTCATGCAACGTGCCCTGCACGAGGACATCACCCAGAAGCGATGTTGTCACGCTGGAGACACTCTAGGATTCACAGTAAAAGCTCTATGGTATCAGAGAGTTTTACCGTGAATCCTAGAGTGGCCCGGGTATTACTTCCGGGTGGAGGGACTTGGTAACCTTACTGATGCTGTACCCAGCATGTGGCGGCTGTTCAGCACAACAAAAAAATATAGTTCAGAGGAAGACATGAAAGAATAGGGGGGGATGGGGAAAGAAGAGTGCAATCATAAGAAAAGAAGGGCCAAATAGGGAACAGGCCTCAAGCAAGAAAGCCAGCAGAAGAGAATTTTTTTTTGTTACAATTATCAGAGTTTTGTCCTTTTTCCAGATTCATGGCAGTTCTGCATAGCGATTATAAACCTCTTTGAACACTTTAAAGTGCTCCTTAGCACCCTGTAAAGAACGGAGCTGCTTTCTAACTGTACTCCCAGGCTCCATCAACAAACAGCCTCAAGCACCTCCTCTTTTCTCATTATTTTGAAAACAACCGGAGGGCAACGATGTGCATAGCAGAGCACGGCTGAGTCCAAGCTGAGATCTTGGGGACAAGTGCGGCTGACTAGACATGCCCCCCTCCTACCTCAGTTGTGAGCGTAAGCCCGGCTGACCTGATGCTCTGAGGAACAACAGGATGTCTGACCTACAAGCTCGGCAGTTACCACAGCCTCAGGGCTGAGGCCCTTTGCATTCCTCTCCCTCTTCCCCAGAGAGACGCCTGCAAGGCCCAGGAATTGCCTTAGCCTTTCCCTCCATTAACCATGCTTTTATGATTCAGCTTCTGAGAAGCAAAGGGGAAAAAAATTGCTTCAGTACTTCCCTCCATTCCCTCTTCCTTCAGCAAGTGAATAAATGTGTTCTTTAAAACACACGCACACACACACACAGGTTGCAGAGTCCTTTACAGCTAGCTATGAATGCTCCCTTCAGCTGTTCTGATGGGGTCCAGAGAGGGAAATACTTTCAGCTGTGCCTATTAAACACAGCCAAGAAAGACTTTACACTGCACCTCTGTGCATCCTTGTTTATTTCCAATCAAGAACGTCAGTCCAAAGTTTCTCTGTGGCTACTGTAACTCATAAGAACTTGCATAAACACTTGGCTTGGCATATTTTCACACCCTGCCGCCGGCTTTCACTTCCTCTGAAGTGTTAAGCTTAATTTTTTTTAAAAAAAAAAAAACCTATTAGTGAATGTATGCAATATTATCTTACTACCATCAAGCGACAACTGTGGGATCAACGTGAAAAGTTGTTTTTAATCCCGATCTTGTGCACTCATAAGAAGTAGGTTCTCCTTTGTGAAAAGTCGTTTTTAATTCCGATCTTGTGCACTCATAAGAAATAGGTTCTGCTTCTTCCCATTTTACAAAAGGGGGGACTGAGGCCAAAAGGAAGTGATTTGCCTATCATTTCATTTATTTAATGATTCAAGGTCATCATTAAAACAAATAACATCGGTTACATCCAGACATGCACGGTTAAAACAGGCAAATATTAAATAAACAGACTTTTATAAAAATTTATTAGAATTAAGTTAAGTTGGATGTTTTTCTCTGCCTGATCGGAATAGCCCAAGCACAAAATCTTGGCACCTTAGCAGTGGTTTCTTTACAACAATCTGATAGGGAAAGAGCAGAATAAAACTGATTTGTTCTTCCCGGGTATGGTGCTATAATTGGGCCAATATATTTTCCCTGAATCTCCTTTGATAGAAGTGACAATGGAGGAGAACATGCTCAATTGTCTCTATCAAACCTAACTGGCTTGGACAAAGACAGTGTCTGTCTGTCTGTCTATCTATCTGGAATTTGAGCTTTTCTCCCCCCAAGCAGAGGAGAGGACATTAAGCCAAGCCAAGGTGAAAACTCTTTGACACTTCAGAAATTCCAATTTTGAAGAAATAATTAGGGGCTGTAAAATTTTGTAAACTATGCACTACGGCGGGTAGGTGGGGGATGCGGGGGGGTGGGGGGGAGGAAATAAGACTCTAGAATGATCTATTTGTAAAGAGTTATCCCATAGCCTGTTTGGTGCCTATCATTCTCTTCTTGGTAGGCTTCTCACGGTTTGTGTTATTCTTTTGCTAGAAACAAAAAAAGGCCTTGAAGGTATCAGATGTGATAATAAACTGCAGCTTCCTTAAGCTATTGCTTGTGTAACAAATCGGTTAATCTATTAGATTTCCATAACTAATTCTGGTTTGTATGTAAACCTGGTTTGACAGTTTTCCTGCCATTTTCTCCAGCATGGAGGATACATTTTCCTATTTTGTCATTTCTGTCCAGGTAGCCTCAACGGATGCTGCTAGCCAGCAAACTGTAGTTTGAGAATTTACATGATGCAGCCAACTGCCATTAGTACAATGTGTGGCTAATAAACCAGCCACAAACCGAGTTTATATTCAGGAGAAATAATTTACCTGAATTTAATCAAAACACAGCTCACTATGACCTCAGAATGCCACTACAGTAATCATAACTCCCTCAGAAGTACATTTTCTCATGTTAAAATCTGCATATTTGCCATGCATGTATACCCTTGGTATGTTAAACTGAGTATTGGATTTTTCACACATGCCAAGGATGAATGAATCCCAGAGCCAGGAGGCAACAGCTATGTCCTGTTGTTGGCCATCTAGGAACTAGCTGGCCACTTAATGAGTCAGGATGTTGGACTACGTGGACCACTGGTCTGATCCAGCAGAGCCAGATGGTGTAGTGGTTAAGTGTGCGGACTCTTTCTGGGAGAACCAGGTTTGATTCCCCACTCCTCCACCTGCTGGAATGACCTTGAGTCAGCCATAGCTCTCACAGAGTTGTCCTTGAAAGGGCAGCTGCTGTGAGAGCCCTCTCAGCCTCACCCACCTCACAGGGTGTCTGTTGTGGGGGGAGAAGATATAGGAGATTGTAAGTCTCTCTGGTTGAGAACAGACGGGCATTTTGGGGTGGCTGGGAGGCATCCCAAATTGGACCAGCGTAAAAAGAGCTGTTCGGGAGCCTCCATACACTCACCCGCAAACTGCCCGCCTCCGGTCCGTCAAGCAGCTCTGCGCCTCTGCACGGGAAGGCGACCTGGAAGCCGGATTCCTCTTTGTTCCCCCTTGGGGGAAGCGCTGATGTGCATGAGCGCTCTCATTGGGTTCTTAACCCCACCCCCCCCGGAAACAGCTTCAGGTGGCTTGGATGCTCCACACTGCCAAGCCACCTCACTTGCGCCCCTCCCCTTCCAGATGGCGGGGAGGCGACCACCGAACGGCTCAAACATCTGCGACCACTTTCAAAGTAGTTGCTTTTCGAGTTGGGTGGAGCGGCCAGAAGGACGGGGTGAGTGTGGGTTGGGGACACCTGGCAGATGTTTCTGTGTGGAGGGATTACCGTATTTTTCGCACGCTCCGGAGGATAGGACGCACCTTCCTCCTGGGGGGCGATCCGCTGCCTCTTCCTCCGATCTGGCGCTTCCCCACGCCTGCTTGCCTGGCTCCATCTTCTTCAGGCAAGTGTGGGATCACTCGTGGCCCCAGCGCTTCGCAAGCGCCGGCTGCGGAGGGGGCAGTGTGCTTCCTACTTGCCTGTGTGCCTGCCTTCAGCTGTGATGTTTAAAGCAAATGCTGGGATCGCTCCCTCCCCCCTCCGATCCCAGCGCTTGCTTTAAACATCACAGCTGAAGGCAGGCACACAGGGAAGTAGGAAGCACGCTGCCCCCTCCGCAGCCGGCGCTTGCGAAGCGCTGGGGCCACGTGCAGCGATCCCACGCTTGCCTGAAGAAGATGGAGCCAGGCAAGCAGGCGCGGGGGAAGCGCCGGATCAGAGGAAGAGGCAGCAGATCGCCCCCTCCCCCCCCGAAGGTACGTACCTTCGGACCATAAGATGCACACACTTTCCCCCCCACTTTTTGGGGGGGGAAGTGCGTCTTATGGTCCGAAAAATACGGGCCGACTTCAGAGGTGTCTCTTCAGAGGTGTCTCTGCTGATTCAGAGAGAAGGGCAGGGTATAAATCTGCAGTCTTTTCCTTTTTATATTCTAATATACATGTTGTCCCATTCATACAACATGGCAATTGTGAGTATTGGGAGGATGGCAGGTCACACACTGTGCTATTATGCATGACCGTGACATCTGCAAAGCCCTTACCTTCTGAGGTGCATGAGGGTAACTATTCTGTGCAAACTTCCTGTCATTTTACAGCCATCAAAATTATCCACCAGCAGCAGGAGCCTTGAATGAGTAAATTACTTACCTCACACAGAAAATGCTGAGATACACATTTTGGTTGCCCCGAGTCTGCCTCCAGAATGGTAATTCCCTACAGAGTAACACCCCAGAGCAGGGGTCCCCGACATGGCACCCGCAAGTGCTGTGGCACCTGTCAACACCTTTCCTGTTGCCTGGCACAAGTTTTTAGAAGGTGGGCAGGGCAGGTGGGGCTTCTGGAGATTTAATTGGCTGTGCAGATTTAAAAACAAAAATACTCTGGCAGCAGCTGCTATCAGAACACAAGAATCTTCACTGTGTGAATGAAGGTAAAACCATGGCAGCCATTTTGCGGCTGGCTCACTTCCTGCGGCAACCATTTTGTGGCTAGGCCTAGCATGCTGTGTCAGAATTCCAAAGGCTCAAAAGACTGGGGATTGCTGCCATAGAATCATACAACAAAAAAGAGGTAGAAAACTTCTCCCTCCGACACTGAGCTATCCCCACAGAGAAAGAGAATCATTTTATAATCTTTCTGTGTGGGGAATTTCAAATTAATTGTTCCTTACTGAGGCAAGGAAGTTCACCATGCGAAAATGCACTTTGCAGTGGAGGGGCAAAACTGATGTTGAAGTTGGCCACAGAACAATGTCCAAGAACAACATCCAATGAACAAATGGGTTGAAAATCATCAGGAGGATTTGCAAAGTACTAGAGATGTAAATTTTTTGGAACAAAACTTCCTACCAAAATTCCTGGGAACAGAAAACCATGTGGGTTTCAAAAAGAAAGCAATGAACCGGCACCAACCAAGTTCATGCCCCACAACCTGTCCAACTGGATCGCTGTACAACTAGCTCTCAATACACCGCATTCCTCTTCTGCTTGGCACTTGCTTATTTCACAGGCAGCCATTTGCTATGCTCTTGACTCTTTCCCTGAGAAAGAATATGATAGATAATCAGCAGAAAAGCCCGCAGCCCAAGCGGTGAAACAGATTGGTTTGTTCTCTCCTCTCCCACCAAGCTCTGTTTCTAGTAGGCAATTACCACATATGTAAATATTTTTTGAAGGGAGACTATTTCAAAGAAAGCTGCAGGGTTTTTTTGGATCCTCTCGTGCGGACAGATCTCTGCAGACAGATGCCAAGTGGATGTCAAAAGACTGCAATTACTAAGTAAGTTCGTCAAGGTTTATTTTGGCAACAGTGGCAGCTTTGTGCAATTTTTCATCTTAATTTCTCCCATTAAAATATTAACCAATACTGGTATTTACATATAAATGGGCAGATCATGTTATGATCTCTTTCGTGTTTCTTTGGAGTTTCACCTTCCTTTCTGTCAGTTTTTGGCAAAACTGGAGGCAGACTGTCGCCTCTGGCTGACCCAGTGCACGACGGAAGAGTCCAATTTTCTCAATCAGCTTGGCACACTGGGGGACTTTCATGTCAGCACACACAGACGCACAACCTCTGCCAACACCCTGGTGAGAGCGTCAGGTTGTGACCTGAGTTGATCAGATCCAAGTTAAGAGAGAGCACAACAGCAGCAGTTCTCAGACAGAATAAAGGCCTGCTGGCTAGATGAAGAAATACAACTCAACTTCAGAGCCACTGCTGGGAAGAAGCAAGCAAAAAAGGATCCTGATTTCATCCCCACTGGATCAAGAATGTCGGAAAGTTACAACCTCCACCTCTCACTTGTAGAAGGACTGGCAGTGGCTTATTAGGTAGCTTTCCCAGAGGAATTTTATATTCAGGCGCAGAACAAAATCCAACACCTCTTCCACATATGCATAACTATCTCACTGACTGCTTTATTCTTAAAAATACTTGGCAGTAGTGATCCAATATTTCCTAACTCACTTTTATGTTATCAAGTCACAACTGACTTATGCTTAGGGCTTTTTTGTAGCAGGCACTCCTTTGCATATTAGGCCACACAACCCTGATGTAGCCAATTCTCCAAGAGCTTACAGGACTCTTAGTACAAGTCCTACTGTAAGTTCCGGGAGGATTGGATGTGTGGCCTAATATGCAAAGGAGTTCCTGCTACCAAAAAAAAAAGCCCTGTTTATGGTAACCAATGGGCTTTTCAAGGCAAGAAGAGTTCACAGGTGGTTTGCCATTGCTTGCTTCTGCTTAGTGACCTTGGACTTCCTTGGCAGTATCCTATCTGAAAACTAGCGAAGGGCCGACCCTGCTTAGTTTCTGAGATCTGATAAGATCAGACCGGCCTGGGCTATTTATTTATTTTATCAAATTTATATCCCGCCCTCCCCTAATGGGCTCAGTTCAGCCCCTATCCAGTTCAGCCCACCACCCCCTGTCTATTTCAAAGGGACCAGCCCTTTTCAAAACAGACGCGATATAAATGTATTTTATCCTGGGAACATCTGTTCCTGGAACATGAATCTCTGTGGGTGGTGAAATGAAAGCCACACTACACATGCTCAGAGTCACTGTCGTTGCCCTCATGCCTTTGTTAAGTTACATGTTCTAAGGCTGAGATCTGGCACCGAAGATAAACTCCAAACTTCAAATTAAGTCCCAAATGGGTCTTGGCAAGCAGAAAAGATGTTTGGTTACTGATAGAGGGGTTATGAAATTTCACCCCTCTGCAAATGCAGAGCAATTTTGTGGTGAACATTAAAGCTCTTGACCCATGAAATCTGTCACTCTCAATTAACAAATGCAAGGATTTCTCCATTTGTTCCATTCAAATGCCTGTAAAGTGGTTCTCCCCTTTCTTTGACTCCTTCCTTTCTTCCCGGCTGCCTCTTGCGATCGGTACTGCCTCCCATGATATCTGGTCTCAGGGCTTTGTGTTTCATGATAAAAAGCTTTATAAAGAAGTTGGTGTACAGCCAGTGTCGAGTTAGAGAATCAGGGTGACCGTACAGTTACATTCACACGGACAAATTACAGCATTAGGTATTCCCATAGAGGCTATTCAGAAGAGCTGAACTTTCTTCTGTCGACATCGAAGAGCGCATGCTTGACTTTTTGCCATGACCACTGAAACCATCCCCTCTGCTCTACCTTTCCTCTTTGGTGCACATAGACTCCTTTGGAAGAAACTCTGTGGGATCTACTCTGTTCAGAAACAGGAAAAGCTCTTCACTTTTGCACCCCCTTGCTTTAACTTCCACACAGGACAGGTTCTAAACTCTCTGGTACCCTAGGCAAGGTTAACGTCTGGCGCCCCCTCCCCACACCAATAAAGCCACCGAGTCACATGGGGGGTGCCCAATTCGGTACCCCCAGAAGGTCAGCACCCTAGGCAATTACCTAGTGGCGGGGCAGGCCGTGCTTTCACAAACAACAACAGGAGCCAAAGCACGCTAATCTGAATTAACCATCAGCATGGACATGGCTGCAACTGATTACTTCACTGTCTTGGGTCTGTTACCATTTCACCTTGATATCCGCCAGCTAGATTCCCTAGTTGGCTGGACAAATCTGTGTTTGCTTTCAAACCAAAAGAAACAGAAGGCACTGCACTCTTTAAAGAACTCCAGGAAGTTGGGTTGTTTTTTTTTTACAAAATAAATTAAAAGGGTTCAAAAAATAGTGTGAGAATGGGAGGAGTCAATTGCCCTGAAAAATACAGCAGGAAAGGAACAAAGCAGGAAAGGAAAGGCTTGCTGTTGTTCCAATCTCAGACAAGTCCTAGTATATATATATTTCAAATATGTTCATTCTTCCCCCGCTTCCCCCTCCCCCCACCTCACCAAATCTCCCAACACTTCACACAGGATGGATGCGGACATAAAAATCACACCTCATGTTTCTGTCAAGCTGACTAAGAGTACAAACGCTGGCACTGACAGGGAATGCCAAACAGGGCTTGGCATGCTAGAATAAACTCCCAACTGTGGACCTTGCCAACTACCTACATTTATCATTGTAATGGCCTGCCAGACAGGACTTGGCAAAAGATGAAGAGGGGGGGAGGGGGTGGGGGGGAGGAGGAAAGGAAAAAGGCCAGGGGGATGCTGCCAAGCAATTCATTTTGGGTACCTCCTGCTATCCTTGTACCTGCAAGGGAACTTCGTTTTATTTCATCTCTTAACTATTTACGGAGCACCCAAATCCTACTGGGCTAGCGCCAAACCCCCCCTTATACAAAGCTGCAAATCAAGCATGATGAAGACAAGAGATTTGTGCGAGAGGGCATCGATTATTTTCTCGTTCTTTTTTTTTCTTCCTTGGCTCAAGTGTCTCTGTAGGGTTCCATTAAGGTTTCAAGCGGCAATGCACACAATGGAGAAAATGTAAGGGAAACTATATAGCACACCCAGGCACAATGACCCAAATGACCTGAAGGCTTGCTAAAACACAATTTCTATTAATGACTGCCTGATACCACTATTGGGAAGTAACAATAGGGGGAGATGTTGCCGTGCGTGTCAGACTTCTGGGGGGCGTGTGGTTGGCCACTGGGTGAAAGCGGATGCTAGACTAGATGGATCACTGGTCTGATCTGGCTTGCTGCTGTTATAGGCCTATGATATGGTAGGCCTTCTCTGACTGTCTGTATAACTCCCTTGTCTTGTTGCAGAAATTGATCTATGGAGGGCTAAAGGGTAGGTTTCCAACTCTTCAATTCTGAAGACCTTGGTGTGTGCCCTGGTTTGAGGCGTGGGACTCCATTTGATGGCCTCTTGGTCCATTATGACCCTCTGATTCACTGACAAAGGAAGTGGTTTTTATATCTGGACTGCTTTTTATATCTGAAAACGCAGCAACAAAGCTACAGAGGAGATACATACTAATTCCACTTAATAAAAGGTTTGGACAATGGTTTAAGCCTGAAGTAATTTTAATAGATCTTATAGATAAAGAGATCCCAAAGGATAAGAAAGAAATAATTTCTTTATTGATTGCCATTGCTTGACTAGTGCTAGCCTCATATTGGACATCAGAACATCTACCAAATAGGGACTTGTGGTATCAAAAATTGTGGGATTATTTCATAATATATGATGATGATGATGATGATGATGATGATGATGATGATGATGATGATGATGATGATGATGATGATGATATTGGATTTATATCCCGCCCTCCACTCCGAAGAGTCTCAGAGCGGCTCACAATCTCCTTTACCTTCCTCCCCCACAACAGACACCCTGTGAGGTGGGCGGGGCTGGAGAGGGCTCTCACAGCAGCTGCCCTTTCAAGGACAACCTCTGCGAGAGCTATGGCTAACCCAAGGCCATGCTAGCAGGTGCAAGTGGAAGAGTGGGGAATCAAACCTGGTTCTCCCAGATAAGAGTCCGCACACTTAACCACTACACCAAACTGGCTCTCCTATAAAATAACAGTTAAGCAAGAAGGGGATTATACAAGTAATCGATATCAGAAATTCTTAGATTTATGGTATCCGATACTCACTTATCTGACTGAATGAGATATCCTGCCAGAAAAAGAAAGTTATAGAGATTGTTTTTATTTTTAAATGTTTAGAATATTCACATTGAGAGGAGATGGAAATAGGTCTTATTACGTAAATTCCCAATTCCCTGAGACAACTATATGAGATGCATTTGCTTGGAAGAAATCAATAAGAAAGATAAAAGTTTAGCTGTGACTATGTGTTACAGGATAGATTATAATTTTAAATATGTGGATTTTTTTGTTGATTTTTCACTATCCTTGTTATCTGTAAATAGTGTTTTTTCTAAACAATTTGGTAAATAAAATTTATAAGAACATAAGAACATAAGAGAAGCCATGTTAGATCAGGCCAATGGCCCATCCAGTCCAACACTCTGTGTCACACAGTGGCAAAATATATATATATATATATATATATATATATATATACACACACACACACACACACACACTGTGGCTAACAGCCACTGATGGACCTCTGCTCCATATTTTTATCAAAACCCCCCTTGAAGGTGGCTATGCTTGTGGCCGCCGCCACCTCTTGTGGCAGTGAATTCCACATGTTAATCACCCTTTGGGTGAAGAAGTACTTCCTTTTATCCGTTTTAACCTGTCTGCTCAGCAATTTCATCGAATGCCCACGAGTTCTTGTATTGTGAGAAAGGCAGAAAAGTACTTCTTTCTCTACTTTCTCCATACCATGCATTATCTTGTAAACCTCTATCATGTCACCCCGCAGTCGACGTTTCTTCAAGCTAAAGAGTCCCAAGCGTTTCAACCTTTCTTCATAGGGAAAGTGTTCCACCCTTTAATCATTCTAGTTGCCCTTCTCTGGACTTTCTCCAATGCTATAATATCCTTTTTGAGGTGTGGCGACCAGAACTGCACACAGTACTCCAAATGAAACCGCACCATCGATTTATACAGGGGCATTATGATACTGGCTGATTTGTTTTCAATTCCCTTCCTAATAATTCCCAGCATGGCGTTGGCCTTTTTTATTGCAAACGCACACTGTCTTGACATTTTCAGTGAGTTATCTACCACGACCCCAAGATCTCTCTCTTGGTCAGTCTCTGCCAGTTCACACCCCATCAACTTGTATTTGTAGCTGGGATTCTTGGCCCCAATGTGCATTACTTTGCACTTGGCCACATTGAACCGCATCTGCCATGTTGACGCCCATTCACCCAGCCTCAACAGATCCCTTTGGAGTTCCTCACAATCCTCTCTGGTTCTCACCACCCTGAACAATTTAGTGTCATCCGCAAACTTGGCCACTTCACTGCTCACTCCCAACTCTAAATCATTTATGAACAAGTTAAAGAGCATGGGACCCAGTACCGAGCCCTGAGGCACCCCACTGCTTACCGTCCTCCACTGCGAAGACTGCCCATTTATATTCACTCTCTGCTTCCTATTACTCAGCCAGTTTTTTGATCCACAAGAGGACCTGTCCTTTTACTCCATGACTCTCAAGCTTTCTAAGGAGCCTTTATCAAAAGCTTTCTGGAATTCAAGGTAAACAACATCTATCGGGTCTCCTTTGTCCACATGTTTGTTCACCCCCTCAAAGAAATGTAACAGGTTAGTGAGGCAAGATCTTCCCTTACAGAACCCATGATGAGTCTTCCTCAATAACCCGTGTCCATCAATGTGCCTACTCATTCTGTCCTTGATAATGCTTTCTACCAACTTTCCCGGTATTGAAGTCAGACTGACTGGCCTGTAATTTCCCAGATCTCCTCTGGAACCCTTTTTAAAGATGGGGGTGACATTTGCTACCTTCCAGTCCTCAGGAACGGAGGCAGATTTCAATGAAAGATTACAGATTTTTGTTAGAAGATCCACAAGTTCAACTTTGAGTTCTTTCAGAACTCTCAGATGTATGCCATCCGGACCCAGTAACTTATTAGTTTTTAATTCGTCCATCAGTTGTAAGACCTCCTCTTTTGTCACCTCAATCTGACTCAGGTCTTTCAACACCCCTTCCAAAATTAGTGGTTCTGGGGTGGGCAAAAATTCTCATCTTCCACAGTGAAGACGGAGGCAAAAAATTCATTCAGCTTCTCAGCCATTTCCCTATCCTCCTTCAGTAATCCTTTTACCCCATGGTCATCCAAGGGCCCCACTGCCTCCCTGGCTGGTTTCCTACTTCTAATATATTTGAAGAAATTTTTATTGTTGGTCTTTATGTTTTTTGCAATATGCTCCTCATAGTCCCTTTTTGCCTGCCTGATCACAGTCTTGCATTTGATTTGCCACAGCCTGTGTTCCCTTTTACTAATCTCACTTGGACTGGTTTTCCACCACTTAAAGGAATCCTTCTTACCTTTTACAGCTTCCATTACTTTGTTTGTTAACCATGCAGGCCTTTTCTTATGCCTGTTTGTGCTTTTCCTAACTTGTGGTATGTATTTTATCTGAGCTTCTAGGATTATAGTTTTAAATAGTCTCCAAGCTTCCCCAAGGGTTTTCACCGTATTTACCTTTCCTTTCAGTTTCCTCCTCACATGCCTCCTCATCTCAGTGAATTCCCCCTTTTAAAGTTAAATGTGGTTGTGGCAGTCTTTTTGGGCAACTCCCTATTTATGCAAACAGTGAAATCAATAACATTATGGTCACTGCTCCCAAGCGGCGCAATCACTTTTACATCTCTCACCAAGTCTTGGGCATTACTTAGGACCAAATCCAGGACCGCCCCACCCCTGGTAGGTTCTGAGACCATCTGCTCCATAGCACAGTCATTGAGAGCATCAAGAAACTCAATCTCTTTCTCTCGACCAGAACACACATTGACCCAATCAATCTGTGGGTAGTTAAAATCACCTATTACGACACAGTTTTTACCTTTAGCCGCTATCTTTAAGCCTTCCATCATATTATAATCGTCCTCTCTCTTTTGATTTGGTGGGCAATAACAAACTCCCATAGTTAAATTTCCTTTTGGGCCCTCTATTTCAACCCAAAGCATTTCTAAAAGGGAATCTAATTCTCTGACCTCAGTCTTATTGGACAGTATATCCTCTCTGACATACAGAGCCACCCCACCTCCAACCCTTCCCTCCCTATCCTTCCGATATAACTTATATCCAGGAATCACTGTGTCCCACTGATTCTGCTCATTCCACCAAGTTTCTGAAATTCCCACAATGTCTATGTTTTCTCCCAACACTAAACATTCCAATTCACCAATTTTACTTCGAACACTTCTAACATTTGCATACAAACATCTATAATTTCCCAGGCAAGCTAGGCCCGCCACCTTCCTCCTGCCGCCTCGAGACTCTGGCAGACAGTCCATACTGTTTGTCACCATCACCGTGGACAACTCTGATCCATTACCCAGTATAAAAATAGCAGCCAACCCTTCATCTCTTTGAGATGCGTCCTCCCGAACCAGAGACATTTCATCTCCTGTCAGCTTTCCCCCAAGATTTAGTTTAAAAACTGCTCTGCCACCTTTTTGATTTTAAGCGCCAGCAGCCTGGTTCCATCCGGGGACAAGTGGAGACCGTCTCTTTTGTACAGCTCCCGCTTGTTCCAGAAAGCATCCCAGTGCCTAACAAACAAACCCTTCCACCTTACACCATCGTTTCATCCACACATTGAGACTTCTAATTTGTGCCTGTCTCTCCTGCCCTGCACGTGGAACAGGTAGCACTTCTGAGAAGGCTACCTTGGAGGTCCTGGCCTTAAGTCTCCTGCATAGTAGCCTAAATTTTTCCTCCAGGACCTCACGACTGCATTTCCCCACATCATTGATGCCAACATGCACCACGACCACAGGCTCCTCCCCAGCACTGTCTATCAGCCTATCTACTACACGCGTAATGTCCGCTACCTTCGCACCAGGCAGGCAAGTCACCATACGGTCAGTACGCGGTTTCGCCACCCAGCTGTCTACTTGCCTAAGGATCGAATCACCAACTACCAACCCCCCCCCCTCTCCCCCTGCTCAGGGATGGTTCCTTGGCGCGAAAGGATTCCCGCTCACCAACCGAAGAAGAGGTCCTTTCTGAGGGCGCATTCCCCTTATCCTCAGCACGGTGCCCTGTTCCCTCTCGACCCTCACGCTCTCTGGCAGCAACGGGGCTGCTACGTTCAGAGCGGGGCTCATCTAATACGTCCCCGAGAGTCTTCCCCAAGTGCCTAACTGACCGTCTCTGCTTCTCCAGGGCAGTCACCTCAGCCTCAGGGGTACGAACTCGTTCCCTGAGGACCAGGAGCTCCTTGCATCAAGCACACACCCAAGACTTCTGTCCTTTGGGCAGATAGTCGTACATGTGACAGTGCAAAACACTGGAAAGCCCCCACCCCCCTGCTGGCATTCTATCTTCATGATATATATATTTTAAAATATACAGTCCTCTTTAAATGCTGTTTGGTTAAGTGGCTCCCCTTCTGGAGGGTCAACTTACCTTATTGGGAGAACAAGGAAATCAGGGATCTGGGTTCCTGGTCCTTAGGGAGCCCCTTGGCGAAGAGCCACAGGCCAAGAGCCCTTTAGCTCTCACCTTTGGCAAGGCGAAGCTTAAAATTAAAATGTATAAAATTAAAAAAAATGGTGTTTCTCCTGTAATAGTGTTTGCTGCTTGTTTCTGCTGATCCTTTGATACTGGCTGAGCACAATAATAATAAATGACAGATGGAAAAATGATAAAATAGCCATCAGAATTGAAAAGCTTGATTGTCTCCCCCTTCAATTAAAAAAAAAATATAAATGATTAAATTGGTGTGTCTCAAACCGTAGGGCTTGGCCCCACATTAAAATGCATTCAATATTCCAGGCTCTTTTACTGGTAGCCCATCTCTTTGGAAGGCAAGAATCACTGCTCCCAGTTTTCTGATTAAAGATCTGTGGCACTAATCTAACACTGGCACTAGAAGAAGACTAGAAAGAGGGCTGTTTAAACTCATTCCTAAAATTGGTCAGCAAGAGAAGTCGGTCTGGCCAGAGGCCCAAGTACAATCCAGGACTCTACTGCTTCTCTGGTTAGCAAAGCAGGTTTGTTGGTCGCAGCACTAAAACTCCCATTGCCTTAGCCCAAGCGTCTTGCCTCACAGTTTGAGAACTGCTGGTTTAAAAGTATAACTGAAATGAGTGGAAAAAAATGTGAGTATTTTAACAAGGAATTATGTTATTTAGGCATGCTTAAGGCTCATACTAATTCCATTTGCCATGACAATCTAGAGCACAAAGGGATATAAATACTTTCTGCTCCACTGGCACGCAAAAGCTGTGGCTCATTGAGCACTGTGATTCACACAAAGGGCAGTGGAAAGGCACAATGGGTAAAGTTGCTTTATCAAGTAACTAGGGGTTGGTTCTCACCATGATAAGTAAAATTTTCATTTGAAGAGGAAGAGGAGGATATTAGATTTATACCACCCCTTCCGTCAGAGTCTCCGAGTGGCTTACAATCTCCTTTGCCTTCCCCTCCTCACAACAGACACTCTTGAGGGAGGTGGGGCTGAAAGAACTCTGAAAGAACAACTCTGAAAGAACTTGTGACTGACTCAAGGTCATACCAGCAGGTCCATGTCACTTGAATGAACGGTGCCCCAAATTCTTTGCACATAGCAAAGCAGGGACAGAAGGGTTTCAAACTGAGCCTTTGCATTGATGTGCTAGTCTTTTTTGTTTTGTTTTGTACAGATAAGCAGTCAAGTAAGCCCAGGGCTTTTTTTTTGTAGAAAAAGCCCAGCAGGAACTCATTTGCATATTAAACAACACACACACACACCCCCGACATCACCACTGATTCACACAAGGGTTTTTTTTTGTAGAAAAGGCCCCACAGGACCTCATTTGCATATTAGGCCACAACCCCTCGTGCCAAGCCAGCTAGAACTGCGATCCTGCTCAAAAAAAAGCCTTGCGCAAGCCCCAACCTGCATTCTGAAGTGCTGCAGCCCAGAAACAAGCTCACCATCACAAAGCCAAACAGAAGCGATGATAGGAGATCCAAGAGTGGCTCTTCACAGTGTTTTCTTACAATTACATTACAGCTGTATATGTGTTTAGAGATTGCAGGTAAACCAAGACAGGAGTTAATTCTTCCCTCACCACCCTACATTATTCCGCTGGTTTGAACCCACCAATATTATACTCTTTATCAGGGGTGGAATTCTAGCAGAAGCTCCTTTGCATATTAGGCCATACCCCCTGATGTAGCCAATCCTCCAAGAGCTTACAAGGCTCTTTTGTTGTAAGGATTTGGAGGATTGGCTACATCAGAGGGTGTGGCCTAATATGCAAAGGAGCTCCTGCTAGAATTCCACCCCTGCTCTTTATCATCCAAGGTTAACAACAGCAAAGGGAGAGAAGGTTTAAAAAGCAAAATTGTGTAAGAATGGAAAGTCAGGCTTCAGATCCACATGAGAAAAAGAAGTCGCTTTTTTTATAACTCTGCTCCAGGCATCAGAGGTTCCTGAGCATTCGGACTCCGTCTCGAATAAGTGCAACAGTTTAGTTCTACAGCTCTGGCTTAAAAAAAGGAGGGGGGAAGGCAGCATTATTTAATATTTTATATATGCTGTATGATTAGAGATGTGCTGTCCATAAGATTTATATGCATAAATACATACCACTTTTTATGCGCACGCACACAGACATTACATACACATTAGAAATGTTCACACAACATTACTTCTTACCATTCTTGATGTATTTTTCATTTCACATGCATCCAGCCAATTGGAAAAAGAAATAATAAATTTCTTGCTAGGCAAATTCATGTTGTTGTTTTTTTTTAAAAAAAATTGTGGCAGGGGAAAGACTCATGAGCTATCTTTGGTTTCAAAATGCTCAAATGTCATTGCTTGCCATACAAAAACGCACAGGTGAAGGTTATACAATGGTTGCTATCTCAGCATTAAAAAAAAAACACAACCAAGGGACATTTCGAGGATGCAAGTGTTTTGAACAAACAGCTGAGACAATCTGAAACCAATGGGTTGAAATCAGGGCTTTTTTTGAACAGGAATGCATAGGAACGCAGTTCCAGCTGGCTTGATATCAGGGGGTGTGGCCTAATGTGCAAATGAGTTCCTGCTGGGCTTTTTCCTACACCCCCCCCCCCCCCGGTTGAAATTAAATCAAGAGTTTCCAGCTCAACGTTAGGAAGAACTTCCTGACCATTAGAGCAGTTCCTCAGAGGAACAGGCTTCCTCAGGAGGTGGTGGGCTCTCCTTCCTTGGCCATCTGACAGCAATGAAAATCCTGTGAATTTAGGGGGAGATATTTCTGAGTTTCCTGCATTGTGCAGGGGGTTGGACTAGGTGACTCTGGAAGTCCCTTCCAACTCTTCTATGATTCTATGAAACAGAGAACACACACTGAGTGCGATCCCTATCCTTATTTAAGAATGCTCTTGGACCCAGTTGAGGTGGGAGGGTGGATGGAGACAGACACTGAATTCCCATTTCTCTTGTGCTGAGATTCTGAAAGCACATACCCAAGGGGAGAGGAGAGAGGGGCTCTGTTATCTCATGCAGACACCGCTCATTATATTTTTACAGACATCTCATTTCCTGCAATGGCATTTTTTAGGAGTCCCAAAATTATTCCAGCAGGTACCTATTAGAGCTTCACAATTACTCGCCTTTTATCCTGCCAGGCGCTCTGCAAATACAGATAGAAATAATTCTCACCAGGGCTTTTTTGGTAGAAAAAGCCCAGCAGGAACTCATTTGCATTTCAGGCCACACCCCCTGACAGCACCTCTGTTCCACACAGGGCTTTTTTGTAGGAGAAGCCCAGCAGGAACTCATTTGCATATCAAGGCACACCCCCTGACGTTAAGCCAGCTGGAACTACATTCCTGCTCAAAAAAAGTCCTGATTCACACTCTTAGACTTTCATCTAGGGTTCCCAACCTCCAAGTGGTAACTGGAAATCTGCTATTACAACTAATCTCCAGATGACCAAGATCAGTTCCCCTGGAAAAAATGGCGGCTTCAGGGGGCATTGTATCATGCTGAAGTCCCTCCCCTCCCTAAACCCCACCTCCTCAGCCTCCACCCCCCCCTCCCAAAAAATATCCAGGTATTTCCCAATACAGAGCTGGCAAAAGCACTTCCATCTTTATCGTTCCTGCCTATGGAATACTGGGTAGATCAGCAGATGCAATGTATTAAAACCCCCAACCTGCCTTTCCGTACCCTTTGAAACACTGATTGTAGCCTTGACACTCCTAAACTGGGATTAGCAACTCTCCAGTATGCATGACTAAAACAGCACACCAGACTATTCTGTTCAGCATGGCAGCTCCCTTAAAGGTAAAGGTAGCCCCTTGTGCAAGCACCAGACGTTTCTGACTCTGGGGTGACATCGCATCATGATGTTTTCACAGCAGACTTTTTTATGGGGTGGTTTGCCATTGCCTTCCCCAGTCATCTACACTTTCCCCCCAGAAAGCTGGGTACTCATTTTACCGACCTTGGAAGGATGGAAGGCTGATTCAACTTTGAGTCGGCTACCTAAACCCAGCTTCCACCGGGATCAAACTCAGGACGTGAGCAGAGCTTTGAACTGCAGTACTGCAGTTTTACCACTCTGCGCCACGGGGCAGCTCCCTTGCTCCTTCCTAAAAGCAGGGATGTAAGTTGAGCTAGGATGTGCTCATTTCACCGGCATTCTTATTTTAGTCTCTTATTCTCTTGCAGTACATGCATACATCAGATCTATATACAACATTTTCAGTGCATTTGGCCAAATACAAACCACATCTCCCCCTCTTCCCATTTTGCTTGCAGGAACATGTGTGTCTTTACAAGTAGTTTATTGAGTGGTCACAGGGCAGAGGGCCTTCTCTGCAGTTTTGAGGGGCAGGGAATTTAGGGTGACAGCAGTGCAGTTTTGGAATTCCTTTATCAGGAAGGTCCACCTTGTCCTGTTTTTGCTGCAGTTCCATCAAAGGTTCATGATGGAGATTCCTAGGTTATATACTACTGTTGTGTGTAATTGGCTGGGACCAGTTCCAGTTTTATATGCCAATTTTAATTGTTACTGGCTTGGTATTTGATACTGCTGAACCGATCATGGCTTTTAAGGGACAATTTTAATTTGATAGTGGCATCAATGCTGTTATTGTTCTGATAAGAGTTCTGATGCCCATTGCAATGGTAACTTTTGTGTTTTAATGTGTTGGATGAGAAAGGTGGGCTATAAATGATAAAGATAATTAATAATAAAAATAGGGTTGGACACCTTCATTTGGAAATTTGATGGCCATCTTGGCTTCCTAATTAACACAGTTCTTTGTTCTTTTGCTGAGATAAAGAGAGGGGAACTCTTGAATTCATTATTATTGAACCATCGTAGTAGTGTTTATTTTGTTCTAGCTTGTAAAACAGTACTCAAAGGGGCTGGATTTACTTTCGTATTGATTAGTTTTCTTTTGTGGGAGGGATAGCCTTGGTTTTCCATCCCTGATATAGCCTCCAACATCTGATTGCAAAAAATTGGGTAGATTCATTTTATGCTGCATGTCACAAGAAGGTCCATGCCATAACTGTGATCAAGCCCAGAGAACCAGATGCTTTCGAGTGGTCTTTGCCAAATAATTATTGGAGTATCTTTGGAATCTCCATTTCCTTTTCCTAGCAACCCAGAAAGCATCTTTTCACATTTAAGTGTCAGAAAATCTGAACACTGTGGCTGCCGCCATTTTTTAATAAACAATTTTTATTAGTAACATATGGTAGCAAAACTATATCTACAACTTATAAAAACTTAAAAAGAAATTTTTCTACCCCATATCTTACTTTTCCCCCACCCCTCCCCCGTTACTTGACCCCCGCCAGTGGGCTGCTGCCATTTTTGCAAAGCACTGAAATATTAGTTTAAAGCACAAAAAAATTAAACGCACAGTAATGTTAATTATACAGTGTTTTCAGTAGGCAAGGTGCTTCACATACATTACCTTCTTGAAATCCTAACGATAACAACATCTGACTATATGCTATCCAAGTTTTCGCATTTAATATACACTACGAACGCTTCAGAGTTTCCTGACTTCAAAAGTGTATTTTGCTAGCTAAAAGTGTACAAACTGACAAATAAGCAAGCCTACAAACACCTCTTGAGAAAACAGGTTAAAATGGTATTGTAACGGAAGGCCTCTTGTAACTTCTTGTACATCGCTGAGGCAAGAAGCATGTGGTTTATAAGGGCAACCAATTTTCAGTATGAGTCAGACAATACAAGAAACCGGGGAGGGGAAATACCACATTGCTGAAACATGCAAAGAAAGACTTCCTCACGGAGAGATCTAAGCCCTCCCAAGAGGGCTTCTGAAATGCACAGTACAACAGATTCTAGTCTCTTATGCTTCCCCTTTCCCCACTGTTTACAACTTCCAAGTAATAAGGGGGCATTTCAGCTGTGAATTCAGGCCTGCTGGCAGGGCCAGCCCTAGACTGTCTGGAAGCCTAGTCAAGGTAACATCACCAAGTCACATGGGGGTCACCCAGTTTGGTGACTCCAGAAGGCTGGCGCCCTAGGCAATTGCCTAGTTTGCCTAGTGGCAGAGCCAGCCCCGCCTGCTGGGCTGAACTCATTGTTGTCTGCTGTGTGACACTCTGCACCAGCTTCTTGGAAGCGAAGGTCTTCAAGGTCACCCAAGTCATTCTTTAAGGTGAGACATCTGCGGACTTCTTCAGGACAGCACACATTTTCCATTCTGGTCAAAACGAGGAAACTCTCCTCAGAACTCAGCCTACATTTACTGGCACTCCACAAAATGGAACTTCGTTTGCAATAGGCAGGTTGTAATTTTATTCCCTCAACATTTGCTCGTTTCTGCTCCATCCCTCCCAAATATTTTTGGCTGTCTCCCAGGCCGAAGCCTTATCTGTTCCATCCCCCATGCAGGCAGGCGCGCAGCAGCTGTTGAAGCTTATCACTGGCCGCTTGTCCGCAGAGTTTACAAATTAACACCCTATCGAGGCTGCCCTAGGCCTGATTAATCAGAGAGCAGCGGTCCGAGGGGGGCCTTTATCGCTGCAAGCGGCTGCCGGAGAAAAGACACAAATCTCTCCCGAGGCTGGAGATGCCTTACAAATGAATAAGGGACGGCAAGGGATGGAACCCCGAAGGGAGCAGATACTTTGGAGATAGCAGGTTGGATGGAGTTAAACAGATGGAGGAGAGAAGAGGCTGGAGGGCAAAGTAAGAACACTGTGACAACTTAAAAAAAAAAAAAAAAGGTAAACCATAACCGAAACCTCATGATCTGAGTGCTTAGGAGTCGGACCTTCACCCAACTCAGGCTGAGCAGTCGGGTTAGAACGGATAAAAGGAGGTACTTCTTCACCCAAAGGGTGATTAACATGTGGAATTCACTGCCACATGTGGAATTCACTGCCACTGTCACAGGTACAAGCATAGCCAGCTTCAAGAGGGGGTTAGATAAAAATATGGAGCAGAGGTCCATCAGTGGCTATTAGCCACAGTGTGTATATATATATGTGTGTGTGTGAGTGTGTGTGTGTGTGTATATATAATTTTTTGGCCACTGTGTGATATAGAGTGTTGGACTGGATGGGCCATTGGCCTGATCCAACATGGCTTCTCTTATGTTCTTAGGCTACAATTCAGGCTATGGCTTCCTTGTTCTAAACCAGGGGTGGCCAAACTTGCTTCACATAAGAGCCACACAGAATGAACTTTAGATGTTTTGAGAGCTGCAAGATATATGAACATCAGATGTTTAAGAGCTGCAAGACAAGGAAGGAAGGCAGGCAGGCAGGCTTGGCAAAATGATATAAAGAGACACCTGCTTTCTCCAAGCTGGCCAATGGGGTGGGGGTGGGGGGCTTCAAGAGCCACACATTATGTGTGGAAGAGCTACATGTGGCTCCCAAGCCACAGTTTGGCCACCCCTATTCTAAACAATGAAATAATGAGCACACTGCAGGGGAGGGGTGTGGCTCAGTGGTAGAGCTTCTGCTTGGCATGCATAAGGTCCCTGGGTCAACTCCCAGCATCTCCAGTTAAAAGGACCAGGTAGAATGTAATGTGAAAAAGCTCTGTCCGAGATCACGGGAAGCCCTTGCCACTCTGATTAGACAATGGTGTCTTCCATGGACCAATGGTCCAATTCAGTATAAGGCAGATTTGTGTATTCATGTAATTACTACAGATTTCTTCTTTCCACAACTATTTGGAACACATACTAAGGCTCAATACAAAATGATGTTAAAACCTGAGATGTCTGAACAGAAGGGGCTGTCTAATTCAATCCATTTTGTCTTCCTACAATCCCAGCCCTTTTGTACCTGCACATTATGTTGCTGTGCAATTGAGGTTTAGGTAAAGCCTGCACTATTTCAGAAATGCATGTTCATTTATAATGCGCATTTAGTGCTCCCTCCTCTTCCTCTGCCATAAAAATCAAGGACTTGGACTAAGACTGAAGTTACATGTCAGAAAACCACAGGGCTTTTCAAGGTTTCCTGCTGGCCAGTTTCCCAGGAGTATTGTTGCCAAATGCCACACTTTCTAACAGAATTC
This sequence comes from Heteronotia binoei, assembly GCF_032191835.1. Lineage (NCBI taxonomy): Eukaryota > Metazoa > Chordata > Lepidosauria > Squamata > Gekkonidae > Heteronotia > Heteronotia binoei. The sequence continues at coordinate 65,962,484 of NC_083233.1, forward strand.
TGCCCCACTTCCTGTATGTATATGGTTGCCATTAAGTCACAACTGACTTATGGTGTCCCCAGCAAGGCACTTTCAAGGTGGTCTGCCATGCCTTCCCCTGCAAAGCCTTCCTTGGTGATCTCCCACCCAAGTGCCCACCCCACTTAGCTTCTGGGAACTGATGAGATTGGGCTGTACCGTCCCCTACCATTCCACCCCTTCCCCACTTTATACACCCTCCCCCAAAGCAAGTGGGCTTCTGAAAACAAAGTCTGCATCATGTCTAGAGTCGATGACCCTTATAGATTTGAAAGATTTCCACTTTTCTGCCACAAAGGGGCTTATACTTCATTGTGGAGCCTCATAGTTCATTGTACTTCACTGTGGAGCTAAGAGCAGTGAGTTCCGTGTCCGGTGCCCATGCAATTATAATATCAAGGGTCTGGTTTTGATAACAAAGCCAGTTCTTGACAGGATTGCCCAATCCCTGCTCTGCCTACTCAGGTTGGTGGCTTGGCAGATGACTCAGATGTCCTCTGAGTCCACTAAATCGGTCTCTGCATGTTTGACTTGGTGTGAAAAGGGAGCAGTTCTTATCTTCACTGCTGAACACCGCATTCTTGGAAACACACAAAGCACCTGAGTTCCACGAACAGAGTACGCACTCTCCATGCCCATGGTTCCAAAGAACTATCATATCTTTGCAGAGGTATCACTGGTGCTGGCAAGAAGGAGGCACACACTGTTCTTTTTTCGGCTCCTTCAAGTTCTTGGCTGCAACTGGAAGCAGGAGCTGCAGGGTGCAAGCCATTAAAACCGATCTTCCTGCCGCTTACGTTTCATTCCAATACTTCTAGGAACATGCCTAGCTAAGGGACTCTTTATGTCAGTTTTCCAGTGAAGGAGACCTTCTGTAAGAGAGGTTTCAGAGGGCAGCTGTTTTGGTTTGCTGTAGAACACAGCTAGATTCAAGCTCAGCAATGCCTTGGAGACCAACAAGATTTTGGGTCTTGACTCTCGAAAGTTTTTGACAGCTTTCAAGAGTCCTTCCTTCCCTCCCCAAAATTTTTGTTGGTCTTTGAGGTGCTCCCACAAGAAGTCACCCCAACATTAACACAGGGGTTCTTAAGTGCATTGCAAGTGTAACACCATGGACACTTCCAAAGGCAGCTGAAAATCTCTGCCCCCAGCTGATTGGGGGCTGCTGGGTGAGTGGCCAAACTGCAGCTAGGAAGCCACATGTGGCTCTTTCACACATATTGTGTGGCTTTCGAAGCCCCCACCACCCCTTCAGCCAGCTTGGAGAAGGCATTTCTTTCCACCTCTCCCTCCCCCATCTGTTTTCCTTCCTTCCTTCCTTCCTTCCTTCCTTCCTTCCTTCCTTCCTTCCTTCCTTCCTTCCTTCCTTCCTTCCTTCCTTCCTTCCTTCCTTCCTTCCTTCCTTCCTTCCTTCCTTCCTTCCTTCCTTCCTCCCTCTCTCCCTCCCTCAAACATCTGATGTATATTCTATGTGGTTTTACATTAAGCAAGTTTGGCCACTCCTGCCCCAGAGCATCGCTCAGGAACCACTGCAGCCAGCCCTGTTCCTTAGGTATGGGTTTTACGTTTTGCAAGCCAAATGACATTTCACTGTACTGTGTCTGGGCACATCAAGCCTCATGAGAGTGTTGGCTGGGTGGTGGTGACTGTTGGGGCCAGACCAGGAAGCACAAGCAACCATACTCAAATCCAGCTCTTGACAGTGCACTTCCCAGCCTTGCTGCCTGAGGTGAGAGGCTTGAGTGGAAAACTGAGTCTGCAGCAGGGGAAGAAAGCCAGTATTTACATTCTGCAAATGCCTGGGAAAAGCTTGGGACCCAGTGAATGGCTCAGGGGTAGATTTCCAGATATGAGGTGCCACAGTGGAAAAGGTCCTGTCCTCCAAAAGTGATCCACCTCAAATCTCTGAACATGAAGCAAATCTTAATTGATAAGCAGGTTCATAGGGAGCAGGTGGTCCTATAAGTATCCAGATCCCAACAGTTTAGTCTAGAAGCCACACTTGGAATTGTGTCTACTGATTGTCATTTAAAACAGCAGACAGATGACCAGTGCAAGCATGTCTGTTATCCTCCAATAGACTCCAGTGATTTCTTCCTGCTTACTCCTCCCCACTCCCCTGTGAACACTTGAGTTGGAAATAGGCTTCATGGAATATACTACAGGAGCAATGCAAAAATATTATAGGAATGTATCAACAGCAGAAAATTAACTTCCTGCTGTTAGGCTAGACCAGATGGCTTTCAAAGAGGTTCAGACAAACCCATGGAAAACAGACTGATTCACGGCTATTTAGTCAAGAAGGCTAATCGGAGCTTTCGTGTTCAGTATACCTCTGAAGACCCAGTTCTGCATGGGGGGAGGGGGAGTGGGCTCAGGCCTTCATGTCCTGCTAGTAGGCTTTGTGGAGTATCTGACTGTCCACTACATAAGAACATAAGAGAAGCCATGTTGGATCAGGCCGCTGGCCCATCCAGTCCAACACTCTGTGTCACACAGTGGCCAAAAAACCCAGGTGCCATCAGGAGGTCCATCAGTGGAGCTAGGACACTAGAAGCCCTCCCGTTGTGCCCCCTGCCAAGCACCAAGACTACAGAGCATCACTGCCCACTAGGTGAAGCAAAACACTGGATCAGACAGGTCACTGGTCCCAGGGCTTTTTTTGTCACTCCTTTGTATATTCGGCCACAGATCCCAGATGTAAGCCAACCCTCCTGGAACTTACAGGAGGCCCTATACTATGAGCCCTGTAAGCTCTTGGAGGATTGGCTACATCAGGGGTGTGTGGCCTAATATGCAAAGGAAGTTCCTGCAACAACAACAAAAAAGCCCTGACTGGTCCAATCCAGCAGGGTTTACGTTAAGTTCCTAAATGTCACTCATGATGTTCTACACATTTCCTTGATGCAAACCTTTTGGAAGAACCTTAGGTTTTGCCCTCCAAGGAAGCCCTGTCATCTGCCCGCCAATTACCGAGGACGCTTCACAATAACAACAAAAAGTGTGGTGGATCCATTTATCCTCGCACTGAAATAATGCAGATGAATTTGACTCCTGGCTCCTGTCCCGCTGCTTTCAAAGCTGGGACTCCATGCATTTCCAATTCCTGCCCTTCCCTCCCCCCCCCCGCCTTCCCCCTTCTGCTACAAAATGTCACCAATTTATTTTAGCCCGGGGGCCCATTTCGAGTTTTACCGCTAATATACGAGAAATGCATTTTTCAAGCTGTTACCACTTAACTGTACTGATATCAGCCACTCAGGGGACACAATATTGTTTACACATCCTGCTCTATGGAATAACCGCGGATGCCAAAATTTCTGCCTGGGCTCTGGAAGGAGACGTTTACTCTCTGTTTTATGAGATTTTCTCGATTTGTGGCTGTCTCAATGGTCGTAAAAACAGCTGTAAATCAAAAGAGCACAACAAAATTGCAATAACAACTGTCGAACCCGGCTCTAAAGAGCATAACTCCCAGCAACAGAAGGTGGAAGGCTTTCTGCTGATTTAATACCAGGTGCGAGGGTGTCCTGGCAGGCCTCTGTACAGCACAGTGTATTGAATAACACCGGCGCTGATTTGCATGCCAAGAGAGAGCATCGCTCCCTCCTCATTTCCACACTAGGGCCTCCGCTTTGCCTCTCCTCTCGTTTTTCTTCAGGCAGGGCTTCCAAATGCAGTGCTTAAGTAAATACCTGCTAAACACATAATGCTGTTTAAAGCATTAATGGAGAGAGGAGGGAGAGCCAAACCCATGTCCCAAATACAGTCATTTTCTTCTCCCTCCCCCCAACTTGGCTGCTTGCTGTGCAAAACCATCAATAGCTTTCACAGGCTGCTTTGGTCATTACAGCGAGGCTTTTTCTTCTTTCTACCTCGTCAGATTTCGAAAGCTAAGCAGGGTTGGCTTGGGGTTGCTTCACACCATGTAACACACAGCCTGCCTTTTTTTGTACTACAGTTACTGAGGCAGGGTTGCCGGGTTTGTGCCTGGCAATTCTAGGTGGTTTTGAGAGCAGAATGTGGGGAGGGAGAGTGCTGCATGACACTCTAGGAATTTCCCCACTCTCTCTGGTAAAGACCATGTTGAGTGGGGAAATCCCTAGAATGTCACAGATGGCGGTGACTGGTTTCTCCTGCTGTAAGAGCACATGAAAGAAGGTGGAGCAGGAGGTTGACGGGGAGGTTGGAAACCCCTATTCTCACGTATCACCTTCCCAACCCACAAACGGTAAGAAGAAAAATTGCAATAAGTGAAAGGAAAAATTCTAGGGTAAAAGTGGTAACACCACACCAAGAATGGTGTGGCAGGTGATGAGCTATTCCTGCAATCTACTCCCAAAAGGATTAAAAATTTCTGCAGGGACTGTGTCTGTCTGTAATATGGACCCTACAACTGGGTGACAATAAAACTGACTTGTGGCATAGTTTGCATGGGCTCATGGTGCATCCTCGTGCAATGAGTTAACCTAACATTTACTTCATTTATTCACCTCCTTTCTCCCAAATAGGGACAATAACATGAGAAGAGCCCTGCTGGATCAGACCAGTGGTCCATCTAGTCCAACATCCTATCTCACACAGTGGCCAATCAGGGCACAGAGGCCAAGGCCTTCCTCTGAGGTTCCCTCCTGGCTCTGGGAGTCAGAGGACTAGTGCCTCTGAATATGGAGGTTCCCCTCAGCCACTGTGGCTTGTAGTCATTGATAGACTTATCCTCCATGAACCTATCTAATCCTCTTTTAGAGCTGTTTACTCCTGCGGCCATCACTACATCCTCTGGCAGCAAATTCCACATTTTAATCGCTCAAGCAGCTTATGTTGTTCCCCTGTCCTCCATTTTATCTCCCCAACGGCCCTGTGAGATAAGAATTTCCAGTGGGTAGCTGTGCTGTTCTACAGTAGAAGAGCAAGCTTCGAGTCCAGTAGCACCATAAAGGCCAACAAGATTTGGTCTAATGAAGGCAGCGTTGACTCTTGAAGCTTATAACTCTGGAATTCTTGCTGATCTTTAAGGTGCTACTGGACTCCAGTCTTGTTCCTGTGAGGCAGGTCAGGCTGAGAGTGTCTGAGGGGCTCCAGGACACCCATGGCAGAGCAGGCATTCGAATCTAGGTCCTCCAGCTCCTAGTCCAACACTCAAACCACTACATCTGCTTTCTCTCCGGTCTGGAGAATAACACAGGAGTTGAACTATGAATTTAAGTGACAGATGGCACAATCCCACCTGGCATTCACCTTCTTCAGACTGAAGGCGCACACATCTTTGAATAGTCCCGATATAGGGAAAAAACAGGGCTTTTTTGGTAGAAAAAGCCCAGCAGGAACTCATTTGCATATTAGGCCACACACCCCTGACATCAGCATTGTTTTAAACAGGGGTTTTTTGAACAAAAACCCAGCAGGAACTCACTTGCATATTAGGCCATACCCCCTGACACCAAGCCAGCCAGAACTGCGCTCCTGTGCATTCCTGCTGGAAAAATCCCTGGAAAAAACAGTGCAATTCTACCCTGCTTTCAGAAATTCTACATCCACAGGAAGGCTGTCTCATGATCTACAGTCCTATTGCAGTTTGGCTCTACAAAACGGTTTCATCCCTGGTTTTTAAAAGAGGTGAAAAGATTCCAGAAATGTCATGTTTGTTTTTTTTTAATTCCCTTTCTCTTTTATCACCAAACATCTTAATCTCTTACTCCTGGTTTTAAAAGAGCTAATTCAAATATAACACCCTTATCTTGTCTTTCATTTTCTATATTTTCTGTATAAGAAAACGTGGCTGGGCTGGTTAAAAAAAAAAACACAACCCACCAAAACAAATAATCCATCCCTTTCTTGTCCTCTCTTGCTGGCTTGTTTTTCAGAACTCAGTCTCACCCGCTAATCAATGAGATGAGCGACGTGGTGATGTAATTAATTCCAATTACATTCAATCAATTTAACAGACAGGCATGAGCACACAATTCAGCAACACAAAACGTATATTTACACAAATCTGCATGCGTAAACCAACAACGGTTAGCGGGTGACAGCGGCCCAGTTCCTCGTTCTCCGGCCCCTGTGCAACAAGAACACGCTTTCTCATCCAGTCTCCCATTCCAATCCCTATTTTTTAAATCCTTTCTCTTCCCAGCATGCACTTCTGACCACACAGAAACTACTCTAAGATTGTCTCTTCAAGCGTGTGCATGCGCTGCAACCTATACAAAGACTGAAGAGATGAGAAAGAAAACGATCATCATTACAAGACACTCTCGAGATGCATCTATATCGGCGGCAGCTATTTTCATGCTCCCAGAGCTCGACTTATGCCACCTTACTCTGCTGGCAACTCCCTCTGGGCAGGACTATCCTCTTACAGGTCTGTAAAGCTGCAAGCAGGTTGACGACGCAAGAAGCAGGAATCACTGCCATTACTATTTTTGGCACTGACACCGGCTTACCGGGAGAAAGTGATCCGAGCGACGCATTTCAGCAAAGGTTTTTCACAGTTGTTTAAGAGCGCATGCTGGCCGGTTACCTCTTTGACCACAATGTTGCGATCACAGTCAGTATAGCCAGGGCTCTTTTTGTAGCAGGAAATCCTTTGCATATTAGGTCATACACCCCTGATGCAACCAGTCCTCCAAGAGCTTACAGTAGTAGAAGAAGATATTGGATTTATATCCCACCCTCCACTCTTCATCTCAGAGTCTCAGAGCAGCTCACAATCTCCTTTATCTTCCTCCCCCACAATAGACACCCTGTGAGGTGGGTGGGGCTGAGAGGGCTCTCACAACAGCTGCCCTTTCAAGGACAACCTCTGCCAGAGCTATGGTTAACCCAAGGCCATTCCAGCAGGTGCTCCAGTGGAGTACTCCTCCAGTGGAGGAGTGGGGAATCCAGGGCCGGATCTAGGCGGGTGCTTGCCCTGGGTGCCGACGGAGGGGGGGCACCATATTGGGTATGGAGTCCATTGTATTCTATGGAACCATAAAACCAGAATGGCCCATAAGGGGGGCGGTTTTTTAATTTTTGCCCCCCCCCCCAAAAAAAAACATGTAGATCCGGTCTTGGGGGAATCAAACCTGGTTCTCCCAGATAAGAGTCCACACACTTAACCACTACACCAAACTGGCTCTCTGTAGTAGTAGGCCCTGTACTAAGAGCCCTGTAAGCTCTTGGAGGATTGACTACATCAGGGGACTGTGGCCTAATATGCAAAGGAGTTCCTGCTGCAAAAAAAGCCCTGAGTCAGGATAAGGAATGGATGGAGTCTCTCTGCCATTTCAACTAGAGGTGAAATAGATTTGGATCAGCGTTCATGCCAATGGCTCGTTTTGCAACAAATAAAAGTCAGAAACAAGTCATGTCCTTGCACACTCCAAGTCACCATTGTACAGAAGTTTCTGTCACCTTGATCATTCACTCACACACATAAAACTGCCTTTTAGTTAATTAGCATCTTAATCTCTTAATTCAAAGTCAGTACTGTCTACTCAGACTGGCAGCCACCCTCCAAACTCTTTGCACATCCTACCGGTCTTTTCAACTGGAGATGTCAGGGATTGAACCTGGGACCTGCATGCCAAGCCGATGCTCTACCTCTGAGCTACGCTGCCCTCCATCACAACTCCCCCCCCCCCAGACTTTCTGTTTAGGATCTAGTGTAGCTTTCCATGATGCCTGAATAAGCCAACTGAAACAATGACTTGGTCTCCAAACTGGAATTAGAAAGCGTACTTCTGATATGGAGGGCAAGCGCTAACCACGGTTTGCTAATTCAGGCACTGTGGCAAACCACAATCAGTGCTGAACAGGAAGCTGAAAGAGAGACCATGCAGAACAAAGGAGTAGAGCATATGTGAAGCAAAAACTCATTTCGACTCCTCCAAACATCTGTTCAAGATCAGACTGTAGCATGAGACAGAATCAGGCAGTTGCCCCAGGTGGCAGATTTTGGGTGCCATTCAAGAATGGCAAATTGTCAGTGGCATTTCAATTTTCTGCCTCAGGCACCCAAATCATCTTGGGTTTGCCTCACATCTGTTTACTCTGAATTAATTCACCTGGTATAACCATCCCTACTTTTGTATATACCATCATCCATTCATCTTGCTCAGAAGCACAGACTGAGAGTTGGGGGGTGGGGGGAGAGAAAGAGAATTAACCCTGTTCATACTCACAAAAACTTATGAATCTGCCTTATACAGTTAGACTGCTTGATCCAGCTAGTTCGGTGCTGTCTACTCTCTCAGGGTCTCTCCAGAGTCCCTGGTATTTTGGGTAATGTCACATTTTTTACTGGTTAGGTTTAGATAGGTAGGTTCTCTTTCTTTTTCTCAGATTACTCTGTCCCCTCCATTCCCAATGCACCTCCTGCAAAATGACATGCTCCTATTTCTCTGCAACGCAATTGGTGGTGTCGGTTGGTCCCTCTGGAAGAACTACTTTTACTCATTGTTACTAAATTTGGTTTTAAAAAAACAAAGCAAAAAAGCTACTTCAGGAAAAATGGCAGCCAGTTTTGCGCCTTTTCCCACCATACAGCGGAGATGGTGGTGGGGGCACTTTATTCAAAGGGCTGTAAAATTGGAGCCCTTTGTCCAATTCTCTTGAAACCTGAGGAGTCTTTAGAAGAGAGGGTGGACTAAATTCCCAGATATTTTGGCACTATTTGGTGAAAAACTATCAGCTCAGGACAATTTGCCATTTCCCCTGCATGGAAAACAGCAGGCAGACATCTGAACCAATCCTAATGAAAATGGAAATGGAATCTGACAAATTTTGGTACCACAACATTTCTGAGAATTCTTAAAACCAATACTCCTCTTTTTAAAATTATTACATGGAATTTAAATGATAATTTTTCCAGTGCACACCCCTAGAATAATCTCACCATCTCCGTCTTTCTCACCTCTCCCGGTTTCTGAGAAGATTCTTATATTTCCACAACCTTTCCACTTTTACTTTTCCAAATGAAATTCGTGTTTGCTACCTATGTTGATGGGGGTAGGCATGAAATATCCTCAATGTCTCCAGATTGGCTTTGTCTCCTTAGTTTTACATTCGCCATCGGTGTTCTTTGGGTGAAGGCTTACAAGAAACAAAATAATCAAGATTCAACATCAACCTTGGGCAGCTATGTATTCAAGATACAGCTGGCAATGGAATATTGTGCTACCCCATCTCAGAAACAGTTATATCCTTTTTCAAATACTTCTTGTTATGAGTACAGTTAATGCAGTATCAGCAGAATGAGACCAGTTTTGCACTAGACTTTTAATCCTGGTTTAGCCCTGTCTCCAAGCTGACATTCTACACTAAAATCATAGAATCATAGAGTCGGTTTCTCTGATTCTCTGATTCTAGTGTAGAATGTCAGTTTGGGGACAGGGTTAAACCAGAATTAAAGGTCTAGTGCGAAATTGGTTTATTTATGTCTTGGCCTTTTTCCAATGCCTGCTGTATGTGCAGTATAATTAGGATGGGCTGTGTGCATGGTTAAGGAAATCTTGCATACAGGTACATGCAATGCAGGGCAGATCAAACATTACGTTCTATGAGCACCAAGGGGAGGACCCAAGGGATAGCACAAGCAAGCTGCAGTCTCATTCCTGCTGTTACCAGTAAAACCCCAACCAAACCATGATATAGTTTCAATACCTCATCCATTTGAAAATACGATTTCCTAAAAATGGTCGTAGACGGAGTCTGATAAGTCTAACTAATTTCAAAAGCATGTCACTAACAATATCTGAACAGAAAACACTGGATTGTTCATGACTGGCCTCATGTGGCCAAATTTTGTGGTTGGGTGGAAGATGTCCAGGGCTTTTTTTTTGTAGCAGGAACTCCTTTGCATATTAGGCCACACACCCCTGATGTAGCCAATCCTCCTGGAGCTTACAGTAGGCCCTGTGCTAAGAACCCTGTAAGCTCTTGAAGGATTGGCTATATCACAGGTGTGTGGCCTAATGTGCAAAGGAGTTCCTGTTATAAAAAAAAAGCCCCGAAGATGTCTAGCAAATTCTGGACTGAATTTCAAAAGTATCAGTTTGGCGGGGGGGGGGGGACCCAGAATGGCAGCAGTTCACGTGTCTCCTTTCTTTTTATGCATAAACTGTTTTGGAGTCACTCAGCCCAAGGTCATCCAGTGAGTCTGTGGACTGAACCTGGAAACGAAACAGGCATTCCCAAGCCCACTGTCTCTCTGTACAACATACACCAGGACATGTCTGCTTCGTTTCTAACCACCCCCTTCTTTTATTTGCACACTGAAGCAAAGAAACACAATTCACAGAGACCAGAGCACAATATCTCTGTGGTTAACAATTGCAACGACAAGGATACAAACTACGAATAATGGTTCCGGAGAAAAGAAAGGCTGGTTAATGACCTCAATCACTCATTGCTCCCTCTGGAATCCTAGCCATCATCAAGTGAAAGTCAAAATTGATCACTGGTCTTTCAAAAATAATGCCAGATATACCTTGATGAATCTGGCACCATGTAGTCAACCCATCTGTTCTTTGGTCCTGGGCAGAGGGCGGAAAATAGGATTCTTTTTTTCCCCATACTGGCTTTATACACTCTCATTTCTCTTCCAGAGTCACTTGCCTGCTAGGTTACGATTCCAGCTCCTCTGCCTCTCTCTCACACACTGATTGTTTCTTAAGCACTCCAATAGCTGTACAAGCCCAGTCTCAGCATCTTCAGAATAGCTGAACCAGTAGGAACAGGAACAATTTTCTACCCAGTGAGTCAAAGCCACCTTTACACTCAACTCAAGGCTACTTTTGATGCATCTGATAGCAAAAGCATGAGGGACAACAAAGTGTGGGAAAGAGAGGGGAAAACAAGCTAAAGGAAAAGGCTATCAAACACCAGTAGCCTTGCCAAACTCCTGGATGATCAGACACACCTAGACACAATGTTTATATCCTTGAAGGTGCCTTTTCAACATTTTACGGGAAATGAAGAAGATGATGATGATGATATTGGATTTGTATCCCGCCCTCCACTCTGAAGAGTCTCAAAGCCGCTTACAATCTCTTTTACCTTCCTACCCCACAACAGACACCCTGTGAGGTGGGTGGGGCTGGAGAGGGCTCTCACAGCAGCTGCCCTTTCAAGGGCAACCTCTGCCAGAGCTATGGCTGACCCAAGGCCATTCCAGCAGGTGCAAGTGGAGGAGTGGGGAATTAAACCCGATTCTCCCAGATAAGAGTCCGCACACTTAACCACTACACCAAACTGGCTCTACACCAAAATGCACAAGAGTGGTGAGGAAGAGCTCAGTGGCAGCAAGGCAGCAACATCTGCATTCCATCTGGACTCCAGGTACTCTGTGCATGGCCAGAGTCCCAAGTCAAAGGCTAAGAGCCTGTGGCAGACAACTGATGCCCTTGATCAAACCAGCTATTGAGTCCTGGCCTGCCCAAAACATACTGTTGTTTCATTGGGTTGGTTTTTCATACTGCATTTTCTTTAGCTCAGGCTAGCCTGATCCTGTTAGATTTTGGAAGCTCAACAGGGTTGTATTTGGATGGGAGACCAGCAGGAGTACCAGGGTTGCTACAAACCCAGAAAATGGCAAACCACTGCTGAAAAAGAACTCTAGAGCATCAGCAGTGACTTGATAACAATTTTTTCCCCACTGTTGTGAACTGCCTTGTGTCCCTTCCAGAGAAAAGTGGGTATAAATTTTTAAATAAACAAGCTTTATGAAAAGAAAAAGAAGAGGAGGAGGAAACTGGATTTATACCCCATCCATCACTACTTGAAGGAGTCTCAGAGCGATTTACAATCCTGTAGTTGTGTTCATAATGGAATAGGCAGCCTTTGTAAATGGGGAATAATATAATAGACATGTATCAAGGTTAGAGGAGGACCAATGGTAGGTTGTGGCTAATTTCTGTAATGTAAGGAAAGAGGAGGGTACCACACAAGTAACTGGAAAGATATCTAAGGCCAAGGTCGTTCCAGCCATTGCACTCACTGTCCATCAGAATTTACTCTGCAGCTGACTACGCACAAATCTTATCTTTTTCTGACAAGAAATTCAAAGAGAATCTGTCTGTCCTAACATGGTTGTCTGTAAAAAGAGGATATATTCAGGTTTCTTGTGTTATGTATTCAAACTTTCAAATATTAACTCTTTTTTAAACCTGTTTTAAAAGTTGTTTTAATGACGTATGTTTGGGAAGGGGTTAATTTTAATGAAGACTTGTTTTTTATACTCTGCTTTTCCCCACCCTAGATAGATCCAAGAGGGAAGCTGTGTTGGTCTGAAGCAGTTGAACAAAGCAGGAGTCAAGCTGCACCTTTAAGACCAACCAAGTTTTATTGAGAACATAAGCTTTCGTGTGCTCTCTAAAACACACTTCATCAGATGAGGGGACAATACCTGATCCCCTCATCTGATGAAGTGTGCTTAGAGAGCACACGAAAGCTTACGTTCTCAATGAAACTCGGTTGGTTTTAAAGGTGATACTTGACTCCTGCTTTGTTTTCCCCACCTTAAACAGTCCCAGAATGCCTTCTCTCCCTCCCCCCACAAGAGGCACCTTGTGAAGCAGGTGGGGCTGAAAGAGCTCTGAGAGAACAGTGACTGGCTCAAGGTCACCCAGCAGGCTTCATGTGGAGGACTGGGGCTCTCCAGATTTAGAGTCTGCTGCCCTTAACCGCTATACCACACTGTCTCCCATAAGGAGTTTATGATGTAATTTTATCACGTCAGTTTTAAATTTAAATTGACTTTGTAAAGGCAGAAAGGCAGTCTATAGAGTTTGTAAATAAATAAATAACAAAAAAGATGGGGGGGGGGGAAGCCAAGGGTGACAAGAAGTTTCTTCATGTCTACTGAATTTTGACTTTGTGCTTATGTTTTGAAGAGAATTTTTCTCAGCCATCTTGAGAGGGGTTATTTTTACAAAGGTCATTACAAATGCTGTGAGGGAAATAGCAGAAAATCGTCCCCATTCCATCCCCAAAGAAGACCAGCATTCACTTCACTTCACTGCACACACAATGCTAAGTGCGTGAAATGGCTTGATTTTTCTGCGTGTGCATCCTAGAGCTGGCTTCCATTTTCTTTTATCTCGATAAATATGTACATGTCTCCCCACCCCCTCCATGAGTAACAGGGACCACATTAAGAGAGCTGGAAGTTGAGTTTGGGTTTGTGTGTGTGTGTGCGTGTGTGTTTCCTGCACACTCAATTCAACACAAGGCCAGATGGTTCTCCTTAAGAAAGCAGGTTCTCTTTCTTTTCTTTATTTCTTAAAAAAAAATTGTTCCTTCTCCTGATGCTTATTCCCTGAGGGAACCTAGAGTTTCTTTTGACAGCACAGTGTCGCCTTAATAAATTCAGATTTGAGCACACAGTCGCATATGCACCTCTGTCATTAATTCCTTGTCTTCACTTCCCTCAAAGTTGATTAACGATTGTGTGTTTAACACATGCATTATACATGTGTAGAGGGGAAACCCAACCCTCCCCCTTGCTGGCATACATTTACATATATTTACATATGTCTATAAAGAAACCTAAGACAGCAGAAGGAAAGTTGGGGGGGGGGGACAATCAGGGGAGGCAGCGATGGACACAGTATTCTTAACACTGTTTCTTCTTCCACTGTGTGCTTTCTTTAAAAAAAAATCAAAGGAGCTGAAAGACTCCACCTTGATCCTTACAGTTATAGATTACATCTCCACTAAAAACAAATAAAAAGTCCTGCCAAAAGAGCTCTCTATGGAGCAAAAGTGGAAATGCCTTTATGTCCGAGCCAGTTTGGTGTAGTGGTTAAGTGCACAGACTCATCTGAGAGAATCGGGTTTGATTCCCCACTCCTCCACTTATAGCTGCTAGGATGGCCTTGGGTCAGCCATAGCTCTCGTAGTTGTTGTCCTTGAAAAGGCAGCTTCTGGGAGAACTCTGCCCCACCTACCTCACAGGATGTCTGTTGTGGGGGAGGAAGGTAAAGGAGATTGTGACCACTCTAAGACTCTGAGATTCAGAGTATAGGGCGGGAAATAAATCCAATATCATCCAATATCATTATCATATAAGCAAGGTGAAATGGCTACTGAAACTACGCGCTCACCAGACTTTGGTGTTTGCTAGGTTGCTCTGAACCAACATTTAGTGCAGAAACACTAGATAAAAGAGAAGGAGTTAAGCCAGAGAGAGCCCTGTCAATCTGGAGAATCAGTTTTATACAGTCCTAGTTAAGCAGGCAATTAAACCAGTTAATTAACTCAATTAAGTGCCTCCCTTTGCGTAAAAGGGAGAAAAAAATATTTATCTTGCCTAATCAATCAATACTGGCGGGAGGGGGGGAACAAGGGAGTGGGAAGCGAAGCATCACTTGCTAGAGATTTATTCTCTTAACAGATTTAAAAGGGAATACCAGCAAAACTTTGACTCTGTTTTGGAGGCCGTATTAAGTAGTTTCTTCCAGCCTCTTTCTGGGACATAAAATCAAATTAACTTCTTGTGCCTTCATTTCTTGGTGGGATTTTTAAGAGGTAACATGCCCATGACAAGTTGGTGCTGCCAGTAGTGGTGCAGGATTATTGTATATCTCTAAATCCTAAACTCTGTGTTGGTCAGGGTTAGATGGCAGAAGGGTGCAGGCTGCTCTTGGATATTGTATGGAAGGCAAGAACACCCACAGGTCTCTACAACACAGGGGAGAGCAGAACCTTCCTCCTGTGTCCATTAATAATTCATCCCCTGGTCTAGTCTCAGTTTTAGAGGACAATTTCTAAGAACTGGGTCCAGTAACTCCCTTCTACCAAGTAGGATGACTCATAAGAATGTGAGAAGTACCCTGCTGGATGAGACCAGTGATCCATCTAGTCCAGCATCCTGTCCCACACAGTGGCCAATCAGTTCCTCTGGAGGTCCAATAACAGGGCACGGAGGCCAAAGCCTTCCCCAATGTTGTCTCCTGACACTGGGATTCAGAGATGAAGGTTCTTCTGCTAGGTCATTCTGTCATGGGTAATGGGTCTTTCTCTATCTGAGGAAGCCATAAAAGAACAAAGTCACTGGATCCAACTCTAAGATTCTAAAGTATTAGGCATTAGCAAAGAACCAGCAGAGTCCATGGCAAAGATATACTCTAGCTACCACCCCAGAGTGAAAGAGGGTGGGGTCAAAGGCCAATCATACAGAAGCACTGTGGCTTTAGAAAATGCTTCAGGTTAACATTTCTGTTACCTTTCAGGGCTTTTTCTTAGCAGAAATGCACAGGAATGCATTTCTGGCTGGCTTGTCATCAGGGGTATGGCCTAATATGCAAATGAGTTTCTGCTGGTTTTTTTCTACAAAAAAAGGCCCTGTTTGTAACCCATTCCCACAAGATCCTGTGACTTCTATGGAAATGGTCCTGATCCTTAATCCTGGAAGCCCTGGGTTTGGCCTGTAAAATCAGTCATCAGCTCTGCCTTACATAAAAAGGTAAAGGCAGTCCCCTGTGCAAGCACCAGTTGTTTCTGACTCTGGGGTAACATTGTTTTCACAACGTTTTCATGGCAGACTTTTTTGCGGGGTGGTATGCCATTGCCTTACTGACCATTATAAGGTATAAACAGAAGGGAGATCAAAACAAGCTTCAAGGAAAGAACTGCTACATATCCTAATATCATACAAGAAACTATTTCCATTCACCAGTTTGGTGTAGTGGTTAAGGGCATGGACTCTTATCTGGGAGAACTGGGTTTGATTCCCCACTCCTCCACTTGCAGCTGCTGGAATGGCCTTGGGTCAGCCATAGCTCTCGCAAGAGTTGTCCTTGAAAGGGCAGCTTCTGGAAAAGCTTGCTCATCCCCACCCACCTCACAGGGTGTCTGTTGTGGGGGAAGAAGATAAAGGAGATTGTAAGCCACTCTAAGTCTCTGATTCAGAGAGAAAAGCGGGGTATAAATCTGTAATTCTTCTTCCTTTATGCTGCAAAAAGTGTAATAGTAACGCAGTGGAAAAGTCAATCAAGTCCACATGTTTAGCTCTGGTACAAAAAATTATGGAGTCTATATGTTATGGCTAAAATCACGGATAGCCTCTCTGATGTAGAATCTCACATTCCCAAATTAAACTCTGAAACATTTGGTTCCCTGTCTCAGAGTATTTGACTGTACAGGATGAAACTCCTAATGGAATAGACACACTGTGTTTATGGTAGAGTTTCGACTATTGTATTGTGCTCCGATGGACTGTCTTCGTTGTTGTCCATTTATGCCCTTTATTGTACTTTCCAATAATTTTCAATAAAAACCTTTTCTTTGAAAAAAGAAAAGAACTGCAGGTAAAATCCTAAATCTCATTTTAAAACTCTCAAAGACAACCTTCTGCATGCATAAAAACAAAATGAAGGCAGTTAGAGAGGTACTTCCTGCTATTTTTTTAACACACACACAAAAACCCCCAAACCATATTGAACATGCACAGATCTGTCTCATTTTAAACAATCCTGAAGACGAAACAGCTTCTCCTCCCCCCACCCCAGAAAAAAAATTCAAAAAGGAGAAATGTGAGCTGGGGCAGAGAAGCAAGTCAAGAACTTGAAATTTAAATTCAAGAAGGATGATGGTGCATATCATTGCCTCATTCTCCCACTTCCTCCTGTGCTCTTTTGTCACCCCTAGTCTTTGACTTGCCAATGCATGATTTCAGAAAAATTCCCAGCATTCCTAAACCGCCACAGTATGGACTGAAATGCAGATGGTTCGTTGCCACTTCAACTTTTGTGGTGGAAGACTTCCTGAGCCGCTGTTATGTATTATGTCGAACTGAACTGATGCAAAACAGCCTCAGAAGGAATCAAGAACTGTGATATGTCAGATGCGAGGGTGTTAAGTCATATTTTTCAAATGTCAACAAAGGCTCTGTGCAGGGTTCTGTACCACCCCGTCTTGCAAACTTGGTTATATTTTATCTTGGTGACATCTCACTACTACCTGTTCTCAGGTGATGTTCATTACTGTAGCTTTCTTCTATTCAAGTGCATCTATATAGACCAAGAGTGGCCAAACTTGCTTAACATAAGAGCCACATAGAATAAACGTCGGATGTTTGAGGGAGGGAGGGAGGGAAAGAAGGAAGGAAGGCAAACAGATGGGGGAGGGAGAGAGAAGTGGAAAGAAAGCAACTTTAACTTTACATGCATTTTCCAAGCCTCCAGCTGGCTTGGCTTGAAGAAGTGATTTAAAGAGACAGATGCCTTCTCCAAGCTGACTGATGAGGGGGTACGGACTTTGAGAGCCACACAATATGTGTGAGAAAGCCACATGTGGCTCCCGGGCCAGTTTGGCCACCCCTGATATAGACCCTCACTTAAACAACATGGCACAAATAATACCATTATCCATTCAGATCTTATCATTAAGAGACTGCATGAGACTTTTTTCTAGTTAAAAGTTTTTGAACATTTGATGAGTATGCTGAAGAGAGTAGATAACAGCTCAGAGATTCAAAGACATGAATCAAAGAGGATGGGTGAAAGGCATTCCAAGGCACCCATGTGGATCCTCGGATTCAGAAGCAACTAAAGACTGCGAATCTGCCCAAGAAGGAGCACCTTGACCCCATCAACTAAGGCAGCGGTCCCCAACCTTTTTGGCACCAGGGACTGGTTTCGTCAAAGACAATTTTTTCACGGACCGGGGGGAGGGGGGGATGGTTTCAGGATAATACAATTGTGTAGTTTATGTCTACTATTACATTGTAATATATAATGAAAGAATTATACAAATCACCATAATGCAGAATCAGTGGGAGCCCTGAGCTTGTTTTCCTACAACTAGATGGTCCCATCTGGGGGTGATAGGAGACAGTGACACTCCTGTGCAGTCCAGTTCGCACTACAGTCTGGTGCCACCGCTGACCTAACAGGGGCTGAAGCCTGGGTGGTGGTGCCGGTGGGAGTGGCTGTAGTTGCTCACCCGCCCACCTTCTGTGCAGCTGAGTTGCTAACAGGCCATGAACCGGTACCAGTCTATGGCCCGGGGGTTGGGGACCTCTGAACTAAGGGAACCCCAACAATCATCCCCAGGCCTACTAACAATTAATGGTTTGGATCCAACCAGCTTTTCCTAGGGAAAAGAGGGAGCAGGGTGTCTCCTTTGACCAGCAAAAGGCTATGCTGGGGATCATGGGACTTACATGGACAAAGCTGTATGAGAAAGTAGCTGTAGCAAGGAGGGGAATGAGGTGAGACTGGGACCGATTTCCCACTAGCCTTATGCCACTCTCACTCTCCTCTTCTCAGCGGGGCTTCCGTCAGATTTCACACTATCTGCCCCGGGGCTGCAACTCACTCCACCTCTTTCGTGCAGCAAACAAGATCCTCTAAAAACCAGTTTCTGTTTGCCGTGTGAAAAAGGCAAAGCAAGTTGCAGCCCCGGGGCAGATAGTGTGAAATCCAATGTAAGCCCTGCTGAGAAGAGGAGTGTGAGAGAGGCAAAAGGCTAGTGGGAATCGGTCTGGGTGAAAAAGCTGGCTGGATCCAACCCAATATCTCTGTCTAGGCAGCATTCTGCCTTAGTTAACTGCCCTGTATCCAGTCTCTAGCATGTCAAAGAACCGTGTGTAATTGTGAGGAAGACCTGAGTGATCAACTCAAGGTCTTGGTTCCTACTTGGAAGAAGTCAGGGCAAAGGTGTTGCTTTTTCTGCCTTGCCTTTGGAATACCTACACCCCATGAGACTCACCTGGTACCTCCTTTACTTTCTCTTAGGCATCAAGCAAACCTTTTCTTTTTACCCAAGCTTTTAACTAAGGATTTTAAAAATCTTTTAAAATGTTTTATGATCCTGCTTTTGGTCTAGAGATCATTTTATCAACATTATCCGAGGTGTGTATTTTATACTGTTCTACCCTGGGTTGTTTTAGTGCCGCCGATCAGTTTTTATTGATTATGTTTTGATGATGTTGGCCTGTTTGTGAATGATTGTATTTTAGTAGCTTTGGTCTGTTATTTAATGCTTTTATTTTAACGGCTTTGTTTTTAACGTTTGTGTTTTAATGGCTTGGTTTTATTAGTCACAAGCCACATCGAGTAGAGGTGGCATATAAATGTTCAAAATAAATAAATAATGTATATGTCTGCACAATTTGAGACGAGAAGACTAGAGCTTTGCTTGACAAGCATTTTTCCAGTGTAGCGAAATCTAACAGTGCTAAAATCTGAAAGGCTGCACTATGCAACTACCCATACAGACTAATTAGTGTAGGCATCTACTATGTAATGTAAAAACAAGGATGTTATTCCAATAACTTAATTGGAGCAGAATGTAGCAATTCTAAAAGGGTTGCTAATTAAGTGACTGTAAAATGGGTGTAACCTGCCAAGACTAGCTCATGATAATAATAGAGCTGTGCCATTCTGGAGTCCCCAGGTGGATTTCAATGGCAGACCCACGAAGAGTGCATCACAATAGTCCCGTATTGATGTTACTGGGGCATGAATCCAGGTGGCTAGATTGGCTGAGTCAAGGTACGGGGCCATCTTCCAGGTGTGACAAAGTTGGAAGAAAGAGAAGGGGGGGGGGGGTTTCAACCACTGTCACTTGCTTTCCAGCAGTAAAGCTGAATCCAGTATAGGTTCTTAACTGAGTGAGGAGGTATCAAAGAATGAACTCTTTCCATTGATGCAAGTGGTTTAGGTGGCAGAAGTTCTTAGACTCACTTTAGCTGAAGCTTGGCATGTATTTCTACGTTATGTAATTGTGTCATGTCACACAACACACAGTTTTTTGCCAGAGCTTTTTGGGTAGAAAGAGCCCAGCAGGAACTCATTTGCATATTAGGCCACCCCCCGATGTCACCATTGTTTGTACAGGGCTTTTTTGTGGGAAAAGCCCAGCAAGAACATTTGCATATCAGGCAACACCCCCCTGATACCAAGCCAGCCAGAACTGTGTTCCTGCTCAAAAAAAGCCCTGCTTTTTGCTAACAGCAGTGGATAGAGATACACCAAATTGTGGGAGAGGCTCACTGATAAAAATGAGTGGATCTAGGCATGGTTGATGTGGACCACCATGGAGTAATCCCACATTATCATGAGGAGAAAGGGACATCAGCTTCAGACAGACCAGCTACAGAATCTGAAACATTCTCCTACACTTATTACTTACTATCTCAACACAAAACTTCACTGAGTTGAGTTTGAACTGGTTATGCATCATTTTTTCTTTTCCAGTTGGTTGGGAGTTTATAGTTCCTAGATGTTACCATTCTCAAATACAAAACACAAGCTATCTAACAACTGAAATAACAACAGATCCAAATCAACATCTAAATTCCAGCTTCAACTGAACCAAAACACAAACATTCTGCATTGTCTCTAGGATCATCTCCTTCCCCACCTGACGCTAAAAGATTCCCCTGGGAAAGAAGATCCATGCCTGGGTGTCCAGAACATGATAATCCTTCACTTCATGCCCCCATTGGTTCATGTTTACTCTCCACTTGTACTTAACATATAGAAGTTGCTATCCAGGGACCACCTTGGCAATGACAAAGGGATTTAGGAACACAGACACAAACACCTAGGGTAAGAAAGCTAGATTCAAAAACCCCCCTAGAGCAGGATGTCAAACATGCGACCTGGGGGTCGAATCAGGCCCCCAGAGGGCTCCTATTAGACCCCTGAGCAACTGGCTGCCATCTGCTTCCTTTCCCCTCTCTTTTGCTTCCTTCTGCATAATAGCTTGCTTTGCGAGGCTTGATCAATTGCACAGGAGCTGCAGAGCAAAGCCTCTATTTTCTCCATTGGCTGAAGCTCCTCCCTTGGGGAGGAAGGGGGGGAGGAATAGCTTGCTTTGCCAGGCTCTCTCAATCGCACTGAAAAGCTACTGAGCCAAGCCTCTCTTCCTTCTGTTGGCTGAAGCTACTCCCCCTCCTGGTCCCCTGGGGAAGGAAGGAAAGAGCCAGAGCTTCCTTTGTCCAGTTCCCTAGATCCCATAGGAGGGATACAAAGAAAGCACCTTTAAGTAGCAATGAGTGCTAATTAATGTTTTAAGCATGTTTTATTTTAAGGTTTTTTAATAAAAAAAATTCAATTGTGTATGTCTGTGTCCCTTATATCTCTGCTAACTGGCATTATATTTTATGACACACATGGCCTGACAAGGTCTCATTTATGACAGATCCGGCCCTCATAACAAATGAGTTCGACGCCCCTGTCCTAGAGAACAACATTTTCAGGGTATGCGATTTTGAGAGTCAAAGCTCCCCTCTGTCCAATTCAGTATCCGATTAAGGGAGTCTGACTCTCAAAACCTTACATACTTCTAAAATCTTGTCAGTCTTTAAGGTACTATTGGACTCTAGCTCTTCTACTGCAGACTGACATGGCAAACCCCTAAAAAACCTAGGGATAAGGGTCTCCATCCAGATACTGTGGTCTGCATCAATCTGAATATTCGTAAGAAAGAACATTGCATTTGGAAGACGTGTGGTGAATGGAAGAACCTACGTGTCACTCTGTTTCAAGGCTTAACAATTTTTAATTTTTTTTAACTATCAAGGGAGATTAAAAATGAAAGCGCCAGGCTGTCACAAGGAAGGGATATTGCTCTTTGAATGCGTTATCTGTAGCCGTTCAGGCTTCCTGGAGCTCTGGTGGAAGGTGGATGGAAGGTTCGGGGGTGGGGTTTTTTTTTTTTTTTTTTTTGAGATGGCAGTGGGAGAGAGCTGTTGCCCAGAACTACATTAGGCTGCTCCCCAGGAAGTGAAACAAAACAATAAAGAACGCTTAATCTTTTCTCTAATTCCGCTCGGTGGGGCAGCTTCTCCAGCCAGCAGCGCCAGGCTCTGTCTAGCTGGGAAGGGGGGGTGGGGAGGGAGTCATTTTCCTTCGGCTTCCTCTTCTGTTCTGCTCCGGTCCCAGGGAGCTCTCGGGGTGTCCCCACTGCATCTTTCAATGGCTTTATCAGAGCTCGCAGCAATCCGAGCGTGAAAAGTAGCACTGGGCCCAGCAGGGAGAGGTGGCTATGTGTATGTCTGTGCGTGTTGGTGGGGGGGAAAGGAAGAAGAGGGGCAGACGCAAGAGGAAATGTTATTCTGTCTTTTGTCTTTTCAACAATTTCTTTTCTCTCTTTTTAATGCAACTTGCAGAGTAGCGTATAATTAGGGGTCTTGCGGAGCAGGCTTAAAACTCAGGAGTAACCCTTCTAACGACCTCAGCAATGGATAATCAGGTGCACGGCTGTGGGGCTCAGCATGCCTCCCCACCTGCCGCGCATCTTGGCCTCGTAATTAGAAGCCTCCACACTCCGCTGCATAAAGGCAGATTGGAAGGACAGCGTGAAGCCCTTGTTTGAAGCTTGGGGGCACCAGGATTGCTGCTGCCTGCAATGGAGAGAGACAAAGAGACTCTGGCAAATGGAAAGCTTACAGCTGCCTCAGAATACTGGCGGTTAGGGATGTCAGATGGTGGGTTTTTAGGGGCTCTTTGGAGGGGTCGAGGATTACTCTCCCACCGCTGACTTCCTTTCCAAATTCCTTCACAGGCCTCCGAAGAGAGGGGTTACCAACTTAACCAGATTGGTTTCCCCTTTGTGTTGTTGTTGTTCCCCCTTTAAAACAGGGGCTAAAAAGTAACGTTTTGCCCTCGCTCCTTCAAAATTTTCAGCTCTTTGTTCCTAGGGAACGAGGGAACCATCTCCACACTTCAACAGAAGCGCTTCTCTCTCGCCAAAATGTTTAGGCAGCTGTCTGTCTGAGGGATGCTTCCTGTTATTTCTCGGCTTCAGCCACTTATCGTGAGTAGAAAAATATGTCAGTACATAAAGTGCAGAGAAGTTTCCCAAGGCACGACATGCATCTGTCTGTTCTGATGCCACCAATATGGCTGCCTCAGAGAATTCCCCAAGCTGCCTCTAAACAAAGAAGTCTACGACTGGAAGAAGTTCCATGAAAAGGCACTTGGGTGTGTTACAGCCTCCCTTTTCATGGCCTTCCATACATTTATGGCTCTGTCATTTAAGAGTCTCCTGAGAATCTAGGCTTTCCTTTTTTTTTAAAGTACCATGTCTCTAGTCCCCATGGCTACAGAACATGATTTGCACAGGCGGCTAGCATCAAAAGAATGTTCAGAAGCCTGAGTGGAACAATAAGAAGAGCTGGTTTTATACCCCGCTTTTCTCTACCTTCAGAAATCTCAAAGCAGCTTACAATCACCTTCCCTTCCTCTCTCAACAGACACCCTGTGAGGTAGGTGGGGCTGAGAGAGGTCTGAGAGAACTGCTCTTAAGAGGAACAGCTCTCAGAGAAATGGGACTGACTCAAGATCACCCAGCATGCTTCATGTGGAGGAGTGGGGAAGAAAACGTTGTTCTCCAGATTAGAGTCCGCCGTTCTTAACCACTAAACCACGCTGGCAGAGATGAGCTGGGATACAATAATTAGAGGGAAGAAGTCCGATTGGTTAATGGTGCTCAGAAATGATGGAGAAATTCCTAAAATTTTGCAGGGCCTTCTTGTCTCCAGAGGTGGCCCACCATGAGGCATGATGAACCGGCCACCACACATAGTCAGTTCTTCATCTCTTTAAAGGCAACAGAGAGGGAATCTAACACATGGATCCATCTCAGAAAGAAGCCCTCCAGCGCAAGCGCCATTGTAATTACTGGGAGCATGGAAAAACCACAAGCCCTGTGTGCTTCAATACAGCTCACGATGAAGGAGGCCTTCCCAACAGTCTGGAACTCCTGCCAATGGGGAAAGTGTATATGTGGTATGATTGCCAACTTTGGTTTGGGAAATACATGGAGGTGTTTTTGGGGGGGGGGCAGTCTGGGGAGGGTGGGGCTTGGGGAAGGGAGAGATCTCAATAAGGCATAATGCCATAGAGTTCACCATCCAAAGTGTGCCAGTGTTACCTCTAAGCTGAGTTAGCGTGAGCTAGCTCACAAATTTTTAGTCTCCAGCTCACACATTTCTGTCTTAGCTCAGGAAGGATGACCCCAGAGCACACTAATTTATGCAGTAGCTTACAGCTTTAATGCCAGTAGCTCACAAAGTAGAATTTTTGCTCACAAGACTCTGCAGTTCAGAGGGAACATTTATTTATTTACTAGATTTATATCCCACCCTCCCCCAATAGGCTCAGGGTGGCTAACAACAGTTTAAAAACATTCGCAATTTACAAACATATTAAAATTAAATATATAAAAACATTTCCACACATATTAAAAATCCGAGATGGCAAGCTTCTGATTTCCATTATATTAGTTCAGTGAGACTGTTGATGCTGAAGGTAACAGCCATCTCCCCCTAACCATTAAAGGCGAGTTTGGGTAGTTCTATTTGGATTTTATGCACCAGGTATCCAAATGCCTTATGTAGGACTGGGATGGCTCTCTGGCAGCTTTCCACGGGCAAGAAGGGGCATCCCCCCTTTGTGTGGAGAGCCTTACTGCAGCAACAGCACAAAGACAACAAGACAGGGGGAAAACATGGCCCCAGAGAAGAGGGGAAGAGCTCAATGGTTGATGGGATCAGAAAGATTTGCAGGCTGGGGAAGTAAAGAAAGGCAGAGGAACATGGCATGCTTCATCATGCCGCCAAATCCTCTTAATTCTTTGAGCCTCTTGTTTTATTTTAGCGCTAAACCTCTTACATGCAAAACTTGTGGGGTTTTTAAATTTCTGCAGCTCTAAATTCTCCCCTCCAAGGTTCATCTAAGCCTCGCCCTGTTGCTGCTCAGACTGGTGCCTCCAAAACGTTTTTCAGCAGAGTGAAAAGCATACGCCAGAAGACTAGGAGGCGAAACTAGAAGAAAACCCAAAGGAGAAACAGTGGAAGAACTCTGAGCTAGGGCCACCCACAACAGAGGAGGTGAGATTGGTACTTTCCAGAGGGTGGAAAGGGGGAAAAAAAGAGCCTCTCAGAAACCTGATGAGGGCAAAGGAGTGGGCCATTCCAAAAGTTTGTGTGTTTGCTCTCCTGGAATGAAACGCCAGTTGTTTCCTTGGTATGTAAAAAGGAAATTGAAGGTACAGCTTGGGTGGTTTTTGCTGGGATGTCTGCGATCCGTCTGGCCCACCCCCAAATCCAAGCTCTCGTGAATACCCATTTGTAGATATTTAAAGCCAAGGAAGATCATTAGCAAGCTAATAGAACCACTAGCAAGGGAGTGCTAACTTGGACTCGCTAATGTGTCTCGTTCTTGAATAATGAAAGGGCAAAAGTATCCACAGACGCCTATCTGACTACAACTGAAAACGCTATCACAGGGAAACTGCAATTCGAGTCCACCCTCCGGTCTCCCAGTTTCTTCCTGGCTACCCTGACTGCTGCTGAACAAGTGAACAATTCTCAGAACCATTTCTGATTCTGTCTTCACCGTCCATATTCCCTTTCTCTGACAAGGCACAGGCTGAACAGTTCGACGAGTCCAGGAGCACCTTAGAGACCAAGGAGAGTTTCAGGATATGCCGTAAGTTTTCAAGAGTCAAAGCTCCCTGAAGCTGTCTGACGCCATACAATGGTCCTGGGATATCTGCATTTAACAGATGTCTGGCCACCACCAGTATGAGATGCTGGCTTGCCCTCCTAATCCAAGTGGTGGAGAGCCACAACTGGCCTGCTCCCCTAAGTCCAGAGTGAGGGGCTACCAGACTCACACGCAGCAGGCCGCCTTCTTAAGCAAGTGGAGGGGAGACACAACTGGCCCAACCAAACTCTTGTTTGTTTCTCATTTGCTACTGGACTCTAATCGAATTGTTCTACTGAAGGCCAATACGGCTACCCCAGGAAAAAAAAATGACAGGCTGACTTTAAAGAACTGTGTGCACAAGCAAGCAATGCTGCTTTCCTTGAATGGGTCACCCTGCAACTTTTTCAAAACTTGTCAGCTGCATCTCTTCCTCTACTTACTACCCATTAGAGCTAGCTCACAAAACCACCTCCAGACACTATATTGGGATGGATGGTTTCAGATGCAGCATTCAAAGGCACATTATTGCAAAAGCCAGTCCTCAGATTAAAGACAACAGCACATTATACCTGAATTGGATCAGAAAACTTTGGGAATTTGTCAGATGTGATGCCAGCCTACCCCACAACTCTTGGCATTGTCAATCTATTTAGAATCGTTTGTGCAACAATAGCCTGGGCTAGCCTGATCTTGTCAGATTCTGGAAGCTAAGTAGGGTTGGTCCTGGTTAGTATTTGGATGGGAGATCCCCAAGGAAGCCTGGGGTCACAACACAGAGGCAGGCAATGGCAAACCACCTCTCAACAGCTCTTGCCTTGAAAACCCTACCAGGTCACCATAGTTCAGCTGGAACTTGACAAGAAAGAAAGAAAGAAAGAAAGAAAGAAAGAAAGAAAGAAAGAAAGAAAGAAAGAAAGAAAGAAAGAAAGAAAGAAAGAAAGAAAGAAAGAAAGAAAGAAAGAAAGAAAGAAAGAAAGAAAGAAAGAAAGAAAGAAAGAAGACAATGGTGAACTACCTCTTTTCATCTGTCACCTTGAAATCCCTATGAAGGGTTGGCAAGTATTGGTTGTGACCTGATGGCACGCGTTTTATCACAGCCTACTTGAAAAAGAAGTTACATGAAAAAGAAAAAAGTGTCTTCCATGCCGTGTTGGATTTGGACCAGAAAAGGCTGGGTTCAAATCTGAAAAAGTTTGAATATAAACTTGTGGATGTCGTGACAAAAATATGTAATCTATCATTAAAATCTGCCTCCATTCCTGAGGACTGGAAGGTAGCTAATGTAGTCCCCATCTTTAAATAGGATTCCAGAGGAGATCCGGCATTGTGCAGGGGGTTGGACTAGATGACCCTAGAGGTCCCTTCCAACTCTATGATTGTATGAAATTACAGGCCAGTCAGTCTGTTGATACCAGGTAAGTTGGTGGAATCTGTTACGAAAGATAGAATCCGTAGGCACATTGGTTGATAAAAGCTATTGAGGAAGAAATCAGCATGGATTTTGTAAGGGAAGATCTTGTCTCACTAACCTGTTAGAGGTGGTGAACAAACATGTGGATAAGGTTGATGTGTTGTTTACCTAGACTTCCAGAAAGCTTCTGATAAAGTTCCTCATCAAGGGTTCCTAAGTAAACAGCAGTTATGGGATAAGAGGACAAGTCCTCGTGGATTACAAAGGAAAAGGAAAAGAAAGATCCCCTGTGCAAGCATCAGTCGTTTCCGACTCTGGGGTGACGTTGCTTTCACAATGTTTTCATGGCAGACTTTTTACGGGATGGTTTGCCATTGCCTTCCCTAGTCTTTTATATTTTCCCCTCAGCAAGCTGGGTACTCATTTTAGCAGTGAAGTGGCTATGTTTGTGGATGACACTAAGTTGCTTAGGGTGGGGAGAAACAGGGAGGACTGTGAGGTGCTACAGAGGGATCTATCGAGGCTGAGCGAGTGGGCATCAATGCAGCAAACGAGGTTCAACATGGGCAATTGCAAAGTAATGCACACTAGAATGAAAAATTCTAAATTAAAATATACATCAATGAGGTTTGAACTAGCGGTAACTGACCAAGGCAGAAATCTTGGAGTCGTGGTAGATAACTCACTGAGAATGCAATTAAAAAAGACAAATGCTACGCTGGCAATTATTAGGAAGGGGATTGAAAACAAATCAGCCAGTCTCATAATGCCCCAGTATAAATCTATGGTGCAACCCCATTTGAAATACTGTGTACAGTTCTGATCGTCTCACCTCAAAAAAGATATTACAGCATTGGGAGAAGAGCAGAAAAAGGTCCCTAAATTGATTAA
Organism: Heteronotia binoei; assembly: GCF_032191835.1. NCBI lineage: Eukaryota > Metazoa > Chordata > Lepidosauria > Squamata > Gekkonidae > Heteronotia > Heteronotia binoei. The sequence continues at coordinate 65,990,234 of NC_083233.1, forward strand.
GGGGAAGGAACACCTTCCCTCTGAAGAGAGGCTAGGGTTGTTTAGGTTGGAGAAATTACAATTGCGATATTCTGCATCCTTTATTTATTTTTTATTCAATTTTTATTCAATGTTTAGCCCGCCCTTCCTGTAGGACAGGCTCAGGGCAGGTTACATCATAAAAACAATAAACAATAAAAACAATAAGAGACCAATTTAAATATATAACACCTAAAACTACAGAATGACTAAAATGGCAGGTTCTGCCTCACACACATGGCCTGTTGTCCAGGTCCAGTAGATCTTACAGCACGGGGATGGAATGAAAGGGGGAGGCCGGTAACAAGTGACATCCACTGTCTCAGCTGAAAGCCTTGCTGCTCGGGGAGCCGCAGTGGGAGGGCTTCTGGAGTTATGGCTCCACTGGTGGACCTCCTACTGGTACCTGGTTTTTGGCCACTGTGTGACAGTGTTGGACTGGGTGGGCCACTGGCCTGATCCAACATGGCTTCTCTTATGCTCTTTTGATGGTAGACCAGTTTCCTGGTCTCAGCCTAACTTCCCTCACAGGTTATTCCACTTTGAGCTTCCAGGAGGAAGGGTAGAATATAAAGGTCAGACATGAATGAAAGAGCACTTGAGAGAAGAAAGTAAGAATAGTTATTCTGTGCTACATAAACTGGGTGTTCACATTTGTTGGTGGGAAGAAAATAAAACCACACTCCTAAAGAGTGTCATGCACCAACGATGCCTTTGAAAGCGCAACATCAAACTTTCCAGCAAGGCATGTGCAAATTTACATACCATAAACTAACACTCCACCCAAGAAACATCCAAAAGTGCTTTAGCTTAAAAAACAAAACAAAAAAAACAATAACTATAAAGATCACACGACCCAACTGCCAAGTATACCAGCAAGCATTGAAATGCCTAAAGGGTTAGGTAAGCTCCAGTATCAGATACCAGTTCTTTACAAGCCAGCAATCAGGACAGACAAAACAAAAAATACTGAACATATTAAATAGATATATTTGGGGAAAACAACAAAACTGCTGGGAATGAATGTATAACCTGAGGCTCCAAAAATGCATTCCCGGGTGTCATTTCTGTGGAATCTTTCTTGAAAAAAAATCATTAAATCAAACAACACCTCACTCCATCTAGCGAAGTGGTTAAAGGAGGAGATGTCATTAACATTTTTGTCTTACGTACCCTCAGAAAATTGTAACTCTACAGGGATGTGACCCCCCCACTTCCAATTCACTTTGCAAATGAATAATCCACTATCTTCCCACCCTCCTCCATCTCAGAGTTGCCTGTCCCCTGACACGGGCAAGCACCAGCCAATTAGAAATCGCTACACAGAACTCAGCAAACTGCTCCAGCCCATCTGGAGCCAGGGAACTTCCCAAAAGGGTTATAAAAGATGTAGGTTCACTTTTGCCTCTGTGTTGCTTTCGCCTCAGTTAAGTGTTGCCGCTTGTGAAAACAGCTTAATAATTAATTAATTTTTTTTATTACTTAAGAGCTCTGCGGTTCTAAGACCGTCTCCTCTGCCATCCCCGAACTGTTCTCTCCTTCCTCCCTCTCCAGAATTCTAGCTGCAATGTACTTAGCATTAAAAATAGTTCCCTAAGAATTGCTGCAAAGGGGGCCTTACTAAAGTATTCCTGTAGGCCTGGGCCTTGTGCGTTGTGGCAAACTCTAATTGGATGCCTAAGAGGAGATGTATTAGGGACAAGACACTTATGAACATATCCATAAAAGGTAGTTCCCTGTGCAAGCACTTAATCATTACCAACCCATGGGATAATGTCACATCACGATGTTTTCTTAGCAGATTTTTTTTTATGGGGTGGTTTGCCATTGCCTTCCCCGGTCATCTGCACTTTACCCCCAGCAAGCTGGGTACTCATTTCACTGACCTCAGAAGAATGGAAGGATGAGTCAACTTTGAGTCGGCTACCTGAACCCAGCTTCCACCGGGATCAAACTCAGGACGTGAGCAGAGCTTTGAACTGCAGTACTGCAGTTTTACCACTCTGCGCCACAGGGCAGCTCCCTTGCTCCTTCCTAAAAGCAGGGATGTAAGTTGAGCTAGGATGTGCTCATGTCACCGGCATTCTTATTTTAGTCTCTTACTCCCTTGCAGTACATGCACACATCAGATCTATATACAATGTTTACCGAATGCACACCCCTAGTTCCCTGTGCAAGCACCAGTCGTTTCCAACTCTCAGGTGACATCGCATCATGATGTTTTCATGGCAGACTTTTTTACAGGGTGGTTTGCCATTGCCTTCCCCAGTCATCTACACTTTCCCCCCAGCAAGCTGGGTACTCATTTCACTGACCTCGGTAGAATGGAAGGCTGAGTCAACCTTGAGCCAGCTACCTGAACCCAGCTTCTGCCAGGATCGAACTCAGGTTGTGAGCAGAGAACTCAAACTGCAGTACTGCAGCTTCCCACCCTGCACTAAGGGACTCCTGAAGATATCCATAGTATTTCATTAACACCATTCTTTTAGTAATCACTGGTTTTAGGTCAGGCTTAATTTGGAGCTTTCGAATCCTGCCTTTCTTCTACATATGTAACATTGAAGGCAGCCATCTTGGATAACAGCCACTCATGTACCAGAGACATTTTCTTTCCTGCTGTGCTGATCCCTCAAAATAAATACTGCTGCAGGTGCATCTGCCCCTTAATTAAGAGGGCAAAATCATATCCTGCAACAGATAAAAACAGGGACATCTATTTAACTCCCTTATTCTTACTCCAAGGATCACTTCCGTCAGCCTCATTACATCAACGATCAAACATCACTGAAGATGCTTGCTGTGTATTTGCTTATTCTGCAATGACCTACCCTCCAATGATTCAAAAGCTGTAGGGAGTAAGAATTCTTTTTGGCTGAAGATGTACTGCAATATTCCGTTCATGTTCAAAATAAAGGTAAAGGTAGTCCTAAAACACCAGTCATTTCCAACTCTGGGGGGACATCACACCATGACGTTTTCATAGCAGACTTTTTACGGGGTGGTTTGCCATTGCCTTCCGCAGTCATCTACACTTTCCCCCCAACAAGCTGGGTACTCATTTTACCAACCTCAGAAGGATGGAAGGCTGAGTCAACCTTGAGCCAGCAACCTGAACCCAACTTCTGCCACAATCGAACTCAGGTCGTAAGTAGAGCTTGGACTGCAGTACTGCAGCTTTATCACTCAGGGCTCTTATATGTTCAAAATACACCACAGCAACTGCAGTTCTATGAAATGACAGGCTTGCCAGCTCTGGGTTGAAAAATACCTGGAGATTTGGGGAGTGGAGCCTGGGGAAGCTGGGTTTTAGGAAGGGGAGGGACTTCAGCAGGGTACAATGCCATAGAGCCCACCCTTCAAAGCAGCCATTTTCTCCAAGGGAAATTATCTCTGTAGCATAGAGATCAATTGTAATAGTGGGAGATCTTCAGGTGCCTCCTGGAGACTGGCACACTGCAGTGTGCATCCACAAACGTTCGCAAGCCTGTGACCTGGAGGCAAGATGCGTCCCTTCCCCCAACGATTTAACCCATTTAATGAGAGGAGTGAGCCAAGAATGACAGCAGTAGCCATTCACATTAATATAACTTCAGGAGTCCATCTTCAAAAGGCAAAAACAGGACGAGGGACCAGAAAACAGGTACTATCCATGGTAAAGAAGGACCAGAGCCGGATTAACAATTAAGCCAAGCAGGCACTGGCCAATGGGCCCCCATGCCTTTAGGGGCCCTGCCCCCTCCCCACATTTCCCCCCCTATTTGCAGCCCTCCCAGCCTGCATGCGCAACCACCAATTGAGCTGCTCTTTGCCTAACTTGCCTGGTGCGGCTGCTGCTGGCATTGTTGCCAAGTTTGCCTCTCTCTGCCTCTCCCCTGCAGCTTAGTAAAAGGGGCTTTTAAGAAGGTGCCTGCAGGCTGCAGTGGAAGCGGTGGGGCGGGCGCTCAGACTCTGAGATAATTTGCGAGGGGCCCCCCAAGATTTCGACTGCCTAGGGGCCTCCACCGGGTTTAATCCGGCACTGAGAAAGACAGGGACAGACTGTCTGCAGCGAGTGTTCATGGACAAGAGATCTGTGGGGTTCTGTAATGTGGCCCTGTACAAGGCCCCCACGCATTTGCTCTGGTCTTGCTAGAAAGAAGTGCCTGCCGCTGAGATGCCACTTTCATCGACACCCTCAAGCCTTCCCCCCCTTCAAAACCTGGGGGAGGACTGAGCAAAGTGGCTATTAATCAGCATATTTCCAGGAGCTGCTTTTGATTTTGACGGATGGCATTCTCTCTCCCAGAACGGATGGTTTAGGGCATTCAGTGCTCTTTTGCCCGCTGCCGCACACAGGCGATGATGATGCGTTTGAAACCCCATCTCCACATCGCTGTTCCCCACTCCTGCCCCCCCACAAGCATTTCTGCAGAGAAATAAATCCCAGCTCCCATTCATCATTTGAACGACAGCGATTAAGAGAGGTCCATAATTTCAAGGGAGGGCAGCCCTTTCAACTAAAAAAAAAAAAAGACATTAGAGAAGGCAACGTTCCACATTTCAAAACACAGCAGGCTGTTTCCGAAGAAGACCACAGATTTGTACCCCGCCCTTCTCTCTGAATCAGAGTCTCAGATCAGCTTACGATCTCCTATAACTTCTCACCCCACAACCGACACCCTGTGGGGTGGGTGGGGCTCAGAGGGCTCTCTCAGCAGCTGCCCTTTCAAGGACAACTCTTGCAAGAGCCTATGGCTGACCCAAGGCCATTCCAGCAGCTACAAGTGGAGGAATGGGGAATCAAACCCGGTTCTCCCGATAAGAGTCCATGCACTTAACCACTACACCAAACTGTCAAATCCCTTCCTTAAAGTTATATTCCATGGGTTTGCTTTTTTTTTTTTTAATTTCAAACTGTTGGAAAGCCTCATGCCTGCTGCTGATGTCTGATGCAGCTTAAGAAAGCAACATTGGAAGACAAGGCGGGATAAGGTGGCCCTCTGCAAGGGAGTGTTAGGAACAAAACAAACCCAAAGAAGTGTCTATCAGCGGCCTCTGGGCTTATTCCGAGAGCCATGTTGTTTGTGTGGGGTCGGGGGGGGGGAGCAGAACCAAGCAGTAACTTCCAACTCATCTGCTTTTCTGGACACCCTGGGGGAACCCAACACAACAAACTACAATTTCTAGTAAATATATCCCAGGGACACAATTAGTTTTTCAGCTGGGGGCATGATAAATTGGGCATGCATAATTCAAGGCCGGAGCAGGCTGGGATATAAACTGTTCCGTGACAGCTTCCAAGTCCCCAACAGGAGAACACAAACCGCACTGGCTGGCAACAGAAGCCGAAGGAGGCAGCTAGTACCGCTGGCTTCGTTTTTCAGCCCTGCGTCTTTCTTTGTCAATCAACAATCGCCACATGGCTCCCCCCCCCCCTTCACAAGGCAACTCCTTGCTTCTCTGCGTTCCCTGTGGAGCGTCTTGTAGCAGTTTAAATTTTTTTAAAAACTATATTTTCTGCTAAAAAAAATAACAACATGTCGAGGCGCTCCCTCAAATAAAACCTTCCCATCTGCATCAGCCTTTTCTCCTCTCTGGCTTCCTTTATGAAGCAATCTCCACAAATCAAACCTGCTGTGCTGACAGAATGGCCAGTTCAGCCCATAATGCCTGGGATTTAAGTTTCTCCTGAAAACCTTTACTCGGGGAAATGCTTTTGGTCTTACCATCTTGGAACGGTTTACAGAACAAAGGATCTTAAATGGCTAAGAGATGGGGTGCGAGTGAGTTTGTGTCCGTCATTCTTTTCCTGTACTGCCGTTCTTGGCTTGCTTGCTCAAGCCCCTCCCCTGGTGCCCCAACTCCATCAACACCTTGGTACTTCAAGTATATAACATTTTGGACGGCGTTAACCACACCCACTACACTGTGGTTTGTGAGAACTGATGGGAGAAGCAGCTGCTGGTTAGATGGCTTTATCTCCAGCAAAGAGTTGGATCCCCTTTTCATAGAATCATAGAGTTGGAAGGGACCTCTAGGATCATCTAGTCCAACTCCCCGCACAATGCAGGAAACTCACAAATACTTCCCCCTAAATTTACAGGATCTTCATCGCTGTCAGATGGCCATCAAGCCTCTGTTTAAAAACCTCCAAGGAAGGAGAGCCCACCACCTCCCGAGGAAGCCTGTTCTACTGAGGAACCCCTCTAACGGTCAGGAAGTCCTTCCTAATGTTGAGCTGGAAACTCTTTTGATCCCTTCTGGGTCTAATTCTATGCTACAATCTTTCTGCAGGCCCAGACAGAATCATAGAGCTGGAAGGGACCTCCAGGGTCATCTAGTCCAACCCCTTGAGCAGTGCAGGAAACTCACAAATACCTCCCCCTAAATTCACAGGATCTTCAGTGCTGTCAGGGATCTACAGGGATGCAGTGGATGAAAGGTGTGGTATTAAAATGGGGGACTTCTAGCAGCTCTAGGTATTGATATGGTGCCAAAAATTATTTTCCCTGAAACAGTCAGATATTCTGAACAGCTGCAAATGACCTGAAGCAGAGGGGGCTCACAGTGGGGGTACTGACTCCTGTCAAGCCCGGATACAGCTGTTGCCCACGGCTCTGTAATGTCATATTTGATTTGCTCAGTTACCCATGTACTGCACGCCGCTCTCTACATAAGAGCGGACCTTGCTGTCTCTCTCAAACCTTCTAGACATGGCTTTTCACCTCTCTGGCGTGATGACAGCCGAGTGGCATGAACAGAGCAAGGATGTTTCAAGCTCCCTCTCCGGGTCTGCTGTCAAACTCCAAGACGGTTAGAGGAATCGTCCTCATGGGAAATTTGAATAAATCACAAAATCTACATTTCTTCTTTAACCCTCAAGCAAAACTGATTTGAATGCGCAAGCAGAGAGGAGGCAGTTTTTGCCCTCTGTCCTTTCCTCAGACTTGACTCATTCCCACCACCGCCTCACGCGATCTCTCGAATAAACAACAAAAGACTTTGCCACGGCAGCAGTCTCTGTGGCCGCATCTGTCCATCTACACTGTCCGGACATTGCTTGTGCATTCGAAATTATCATCATCCCACTGTATAAGACGCTTCAAGTTATGTACGGTGGCTGCTTTGGTGGTGCTCTAACATCCTTTATTGCAGGGTGCTGTAAAGCTGTGTTTCCCAACCTGTGGGTTGCCCCCCCCCCCAAAGTGGGTCACGAAGAGCCTCTGGAAGGGGGTCACAGCCCGGCTCTTCTAATGGCCACTCCCACCCTTTGCATCATTCTTTTCCTCCTCATTCTTCTAGTCAGCTTCCCACATTCTTGCCTCTACCTCCCTTTTCAACAGCAATGGGGAGGGTGGGAATCTATCTGGCAGTAACTTTACGGAAGTAGCTGACATAAAGGGGGAAAGAGCTGGGAAGTTGGTAGGAGCTGTTCAGTGCATGGAAAGCAAAAGTGCGAGAGACAGAGTTGCGAGCCACAGGTTGCAAAACACTGGTCTAGGGCACAAAAAAACCCATTGGGTCAGCCCTGGATGGGTCACCATGCCAAATAAATGCAGACTAATGGGTCATCCTATTCGGAAAGGCTGGAAACCACTGCTGCAAGGATTACTGCCTTCTGCCATTCCTGTGTTTGTGTTATGACTTTCCCCTCGATGGTTTTGGAACTGTAGCTTGTTTTCAGTACACACACAGTAGCTCTACAACTGATGCAACAACTTGCAGTGTCCCAAGGTGAATTCCAAGATGTTGTATATGATACATTTGGTCCAAAAGCTCTGGCATTCCATCGTACACACGCATGGGCTGGCACAGCGGAGAGGAACGCTGCAGGACTGACAACGCAAAGGGACAGCCCAAATGTCAAGCACTTGGTCCATAAGGCAGCTTGGTTTGTGTGAGTTTGTTCTGCGATGCTTCCCTTGACTTACAATTGGCTGCTACTGGCACGGGTAGGGGCCACAAAGTGAAACAGTTCCAGGATGCCAATGCATGCATCCATGTGGGAGAAGTTGTGTTCCGTGTTACAAACAGCGGAGCCAGAGGGGCCAGACTTTGGGGTGAAGTGCAGAGACAGGTTCAAACAGCAAGCTGTAGCTTTGCATTTGAAGTATGCATTGCCATTTAAGGGGTAGGGTGGGGTGTCACCATAAATCCACTATCTAAAAATCCCTTAACTTGCATTGCTGATTAGGGAGAGAGAGAAGCTTCATCTAGAACCACCAACTGTAGCAAGGGCTTCATAGTTCTTTTAACTCAGCCCCCTTGGGATTGTGTTGAACAGAAATAGATTCAAAACCGCATAATACTCAGTGTCGGATCCATTCTCACCAGTTTCCCCTTCCTGCCCCATGCTGTTCTGCAGGGCCCCGATTCCCCCGGAGCAGCAGTTTATAGAGATCAGTGGGCTGCTATGGTGGTGAAGGGGAGAGGCAGGAAAATTAAGCTCTGCTGTTGGAAAAGTTAGCCTTGATCCAACCCCCTCTTTGGAAAGTTCCAAAGTCTAAGCTATCCCGCAGATGCAGTCGACATACAGGCATTTACACTGCTTACTTACACGAGCTGTTCCCAGTGTATGCTTGCGCTGTACAAGGATGCCCTTTAGGCACTGACAAGATGAGAAAAAAAAAATTAAAATCTGCTGATTTGCTTTCAACTGCATAGAGCGGATACATCCCAGCAAGCCAAACGCCCTTACCAGAGGCTCTGACAGCAATTTTTCCAGGGGGTTTTCTCCCTTGCCAATCATAAAAAGCATACCGAACAGAAACACCCATGTTGGTTTGGAACAATAATAATAAAAAAAGGAAAACGAGCGGTGCTTCCACTTCAGAACTGGTAACAAAACCTTTTTAAAGAAAAGAATGCACTTATTAACACTAATCTCAGATCATCAGCCAATTTGGCAAGAGACCAGTAAAGGGGGGAGGGGGCAGGATTTATACATGTCACGCAGCAACATCAGCTTTCACCCAATTTTGGGGGAAATACTAATTTTGGGGGAAATGAATAGTGTGTGGGCTCTGTGCACTGCTTTGCATTTGGCTGCATGAAACCCTGTTAAAAGCCTGGGAGCCAGCCATATAGTTAAACTGCACAGATGTTCAACAATCTGTACTAGTGTTAATTACCCTAATGTGAGCAGAAACTCAACAGATCCCCTGCTAATGAAGGAGAAAGTTTTCCAGTGTGACTACCTTATGCCGTATTGTCACTGTATTACCGAGTCCCCCTCCCCTCCTTCCTCCGTCAGCCCCGGCCTCTTCTTCTCTCCTGCCTCCCCTGTGTTTATAGCGTCCGCCTACCTCCGGCAACATGAATTGGACCAACTAATGACTGCATCCTTGCAATATGGCAGGCACCATTAGTCTAAGCAGCAGTGCGGCCGCTTGCATGTTCAATTTTTAAAGAAGGGGGAGGAAGGGAGGGAAACAGAGTTTGCCAGAACCTGATTTAGCATGTCTCGACGCATCTGCTGGTGGTGGCTCTTTATTGGGAATGGAAACATCAGAAAGGCACAAAGCAGAGACAGGGGCATGCCACACGCACAATGCAAATTCCCAAACATCTGGGTTGCTTCCAGTACTACAAGAGAATGATGTTCTGCTTGTAGCATTCACAAGTATGTGTGCGTGTGAAAACGGACATATAGACCATCATTTTCACTGCCTTTTCACTTCCTTATCTCTACCCAGGAAGTATTTCCGCCTAACTCCACAGCAGTCAGTGATGATATCGCAGCTTGTTTCCGCAGATCAGAATGATTACAAAGCAAAGGATAAAACCCATGAGATTGTGATGTCATCTTCCTACACAGGGGTGCCCAGCTCTTTTGGTCTGGGGACACCTTTGGAATTCTGACAGAGAATGGTGGGTGTAACCACAAAATATGGCCGCTATGGGAGGCAAAGCCAAGCACAAAACTTCAGGAAGTGAGGTTATGCATAATTCTAACAGTAAATATTCAATAACATGCATTTGGTTGGCAGTAGAAAAGGAGGACACCATCTCATAGAGCAGGGTTTTCCCACAGGAAACTTTAGAGAACCCAGCTCTATGAGATGGTTCAAATGTTCCCTGCTGCAATAGCAGAAGTGAGTTTGTACTTTGACTGCTATATTTAAAAAAGGCTATTCAACAATTTAGCTCTATAATGCACCTAAGGTTGACAAGTCCAATTCAAGAAATATCTGGGGACTTTGGGGGTGGAGCCAGAAGACATTAGAGGGTGGAGCCAGGAGCAAGGTTGTGACAAGCATAATTGAACTTCAAAGGGAGTTCTGGCCATCTCATTCAAATGGACCACACACCTTTTAAATTACTTCCCTCGATTGGAAATAATGAAGGATAGGGGCACCTTCTTTTAGAACTCATAGAATTGGATCCCCTGGTCCAACCATTTTGAAACTTAGAGGGTGTTTTAGGGAGAAGCTCTGGATGCTATGCTGAAAATTTGGGGCCTCTACCTCAAAAAACAGCCCCCCGGCCCGGAACTCCATATACTTGCGGATCAATTCTCCATTATACCCTATGGGAATCGGTCTCCATAGGGAATAATGGAGCCCCCAGCAGACTTTTCCTTCTCCTCCTCCCTCGCTTTCTGATAACCCTGAAGTGGGGGGAGGGCCTCCAAACCAGGGGATCCCCTGTCCCCACCTGGGGATTGGCAACCCTAAATGCACCCCTCCGACTTTCCAAGGCATCAAGTAGATGTTACCAGAGACCTTTTTCACTTAACGAGAAAATATTAATGGAAAATTTAATTTCAATAAATATTAAACTAGGACATTATGTAGCAAGTGTATGTGCTGAACCACACCTAGTTATAGCTTCTCCATAGAATCAAAGCAGTTCAGCGGAGCAATGGCTGCACTCAGACAGCATGATAAGCCATGGTTTGATCTAAACAGGCCACATGGAAGATTTCAAACGTGGATGTGTAGCTAACTTTTTACCACAGTTTGTACTAATTCTTTGCAACATTTAAACTCACAAACCAGCATTTGGTGAGTAGTGCCACCCCTTGTGGCTCTGTGGAAATAGAGACGACAGCACATAGACACTGTCTCCCTTGCTAAGAGGCAGAACAGAAGGCCAGAAAATAAGACAAACCGGAGTTTGTTTAGATCTGGCAGGCTAACCGGGGTTTGTTACACTAATAACAGTTTAATCAAATGGCGATTTATTGCGAATGTCTAAATGCACCCTGTGGAATTTCACTTGCCATGAAATGCTGCTTTTTTTGTCACCTGAATTTATGAGCTTGTGCTGGGATTCCTAGACATAATATATGTCAGCAAATGCTGATCTGTCGTCTATGGATGGACAGAGGGCCTTAGTCACAAACCATGTTTTGTCACAAATGCTGAGGAGGGGAAACAAAATGGCATTGCCGGGGTTTCTAACACCACTTCGTCATTGCAAAAGGGACAAACTCCTCTCCCCGCCCCTGCCAAGCAAAACACAGGCGCATTTGTAGCTGAGATCAGTTGCCCGCCCAGGTGGAAGAGCAAATCTAGAAATGGAAGCCAGAACGCAGCAAGGTGGAAGACACACTAACCAAACCTCTGAGTTAAGATGGAGTCTATTTCTTGTGGCTGTATTCAGATCTTTCTTTTCTTGGCAGGCAGCACTGTATGCCTTCAAATATATTTTGTTTGTTTGCTGAGCCCACATAAAAAGGGCAGAGTTGCTGAACTTTGTAACGCTTCAAGAGATGCAAACAAGTCAGTGGTGTGACAGAACTGTGAGCACACACCCAGGAGTTGCGCAGGGTTGTTTCAAGAGACCAACATTCCAAAAACTAACCTGGGAAGCTCAGTGTTGGCAGAACTGCAGCAAATGCCGCTACCTGACTTAGCCTACCAACTCTCTTTCATCAGATGGCTACGCTTGGCAGAGAGACAGAGAAAGGCAGAGGGATTCTTACTTTCCTATCTTGCATCTTCCCCTCTGGCCTCATCACCTGCTGTGAAACTCTAAAGTAATTACCCTAACAGAAGGCAGGAGAGGCCATCTTCTCAGAACTCTTTTCATCTCCAAAGCACACACCGCCATTTTTTTCCTTCTAAATGTTACCCAGCAGGCAACATTTAGGCCAAACTAAAGCTCTCCTGTCCGTCGGTTCATCATAAAAGTGAGATGCTCTGGGATTCTCCAGACTGCAGGGCACTCCTGGGGGGAGGGAGGGAGGGGGCACAGAGCCCGGAGTCAGCTACCCAAATGATTTTGTTTGGCAAAACATTCCCAGGAGGAGAAGGGGAAAGAGGTGAAAAGAGCTGTTTAACAGCCATCATACCCAACCAGTAAAAGAAGAATTGCTTTCTCTTCTACTCAGGGCTTTTTTGGGGCTGGAGCGCACAGGAGCAGAGCTCCGCCTGGGCTGGCCAGGGCTCCAGCTGGCATGCTGGGGAAGGCACAGGATAAAAGGTAGTCCCCTGTGCAAGCACCAGTCGTTGCTGACTCTGGGGTGACGTTGCTTTCACAACATTTTCACGGCAGACTTTTTACGGGGTGGTTTGTCATTGCCTTCCCCAGTCATCTATGCTTTCTCCCCCCCCCCCCCCACCAGCAAGCTGGGGACTCCTTTTACCGACCTCAGAAGGATGGGAGGCTGAGTCAGCCTTGAGTCAAGCTACCTGAAAACCCAGCTTCCACTGGGATCGAACTCAGGTCATGAGCAGAGCTTAGGACTGCAGTACTGAGCTTTACCACTCTGCACCATGGTGCTCTTATGGCACAGGGAGGAATCTTTAAATGCCTCCCCAATGGCTTCAGCCTTTCCCGGGTGCACAGGGGAAGGTACGGGGGAGCTCCTGCTGGGCTTTATTTTACAAAAAAGGCCCCACTTCTACTGCTTATAACTAGGTGAGGGGAAAATGGCTGCACTAATATCTTCTCACATGAATACATGAAGCTGCCTTATACTGAACCAGACATTGGTCCATTAGAGTCAATATTTTCTTCTCAGGCTGGAAACAGCTCACAGGTAAATGTCTTTCTCATCAGTTCCTACTTGATCCTTTCAACTGGAGATGCCGAGGAGTGAACCTAAGACCCTCTGCATGCCAAGCAGATGCTCTTTCACTGAGCCACAGACCCTCTCCAAGGAATTAGAAGCCTTGGAAGAAAGCAGCTTCAAGAAAAGTATGGGAAGTGGAAGCCAGGATAGAGAGTCTCTGAACATTTCTTTGGAGAGCCTGTATGACTCCCCTTGCCTACCAAAGGCTGAAAGCAACACAGCTGCCTAATGGCAACTTCAGACACCCGTGGGCCAACGTTTTCGTTTTCCACACTTAAATTAACACTGAGAAGATTTAATTACTGCACTTAATAGTAACAAAAGATGTCTCAATTTAATCTTCAAACAGCTCTCCAAGATCAAAACACAGCTGGGCTAGATAACAAGATGGCCCAGGCCAGGGTAAGGAGGAGGCCCAATTTCCTCAATAGCTCCACCCAGCTCTGAGCACAAAAGCTAAAGAACACTCGTGTCAGGGAACATAATCAAAGAGAACATCATTCCTGCCCCACTTGTGTTATACAGCAAGAAAAGGGGGCTGGGGGTAGGGAACGCAGACATGCCAGCTGATTTTGTCAAGAAAAGCCACATTTGAGGATGGAAGGGGGATGGGGAGGAACAAACTCCAGGCTTTTTGTTTTCCTAATCCTTGGAGATGGTTATGAATGGATCAAGATTAAAATTGCTCAAGGAGAAAGGCAAATCTTCTGCCACTATTGTCTTCCTTTTGGAGTTGGAACAGAACGAGAGGGCTCATTAAGGAATGCCCTTAGGACATGGCCTTTGTAAAGAATTCCCAGAGGGTTATGGTTCCCCTCCCCACTTTAGGATTTTGCTGTCTGGGATTTTTAAAAGGAAGATCCTGAGCTCTGGGCAAGAAAATTAACCATTTGCTTCTCAAATGTTCTCCCATAATGAGAATGGGATTGCTGCTGTTGGCTATGAAACCTGTATTTCGGGAATACTTCTCTGCTCATTACCTGTACGAGCAAAGATTTTCCACTGACCTCGTTATTCTAAAGAAATCTGACATTTTTGATGAATTATGTACAAATGGTTTCTCTCATATGATTACAAGATCTGGTAGACTGTGTCCTGGCTGCAGCAAGATTAACTTTGGGTAAAAATCTGCAAGTAAGAACTGTACTGAATGAAACCGGATGGCTAAAAAAGTTATAAGATTTATTTATTTTGGCTACATTCACTTCCTATCAAAGGTCACCTTTACAACATAAAATTGTAAGAGATTAGTATAGCAAAAATTGTGTGTTTTTACTTCAGTATATGAAAAGCTGGATTTGATTTGACAAGGTTATTTCTTGCTGCTTCATTTATAATACTGAAGCTATTTAAAAAGTTTTAATATGTTATAATATGTGGTTTATTTAAATTGTGGTTTTATGACAAACTGGTTAGTCTATAACAAATTCCAGTTCATGTGTAAACCTTGAAGCCTACTTCTTTCCTCTTTTCTTCATCCAAACAACTTCCATCTCTTTGGCCAAATAACTGGAAGTGGTGGTGGTATTAAAAAAAAAACTATGTAAAAACAAACCACAATTAGCACAACTGTAGTAGTTAACAAATCAGCTACAAACCCTGCTTTGAAATCCTGGTTTGGCACCAACTAGCAAACACAAGTTATTGGCCCACCTTCATTCAGAAGGTTTGGTCAAACCATTATTTATAAACCACGGTTTAGCATGATCTCTGCCTGTAGTGAGTGCTTTTGTACAATCTCCTTGGGAACTTGGGGGAGAGATGGTAGCTCAGTGGTAGAGCATCTGCTTGGGAAGCAGAAGGTCCCAGGTTCAATCCCTGGCACTCCAAAAAAGGGTCCAGGCAAATAGGTGTGAAAAACCTCAGCTTGAGACCCTGGAGAGCCGCTGCCAGTCTGAGAAGACAATACTGACTTTGATGGACCAGAGGTCTGATTCAGTATAAGGCAGCTTCATATGTTCATATGTTCAACTCTGTACTGAAGCCTTCCCTATGAACTCAACTACAAAAAACAAGCTTCCAGGGATGGTGGCATCTCGTCCTCCTCTTCTGTATTTTTTTTTTGTATTTGTGTGTGCATGCCTGGAAGTCATGGCAACTTCTGGCAATCCTTACGGGGGCATGGAGAACATTCAGAGAAGTGGCTTGATATAGCCTACCTCTGCCACCTGCTTCTGGTATTACAAGGAGGTTTTCCTTCTAACACTTGCCAGGGTCAGCCCTGCTTAGCTTCTGAGATCTGTTGAGATCAGGCTTGCCTGGACTATCCAGGGTAATGGTAGCACTTTCTTAAGACTCTAGTAGAGTTGCTAGCCCCACCCCTTAAAAATTGCATTAATCCATGAAGCAGTGGATCCAGCTGTGTCCTTATGGTTGCCAACTCCAACCTGGGAAATTCCTGGAGCTTTGGGGGTATTACTTGGGGAGGGAAGAGAGCTTAGCTGGGATGCAAGGCCATAAGACACTACTCTCCACAGCTGCAATTTCCTCCAGAAGAACAGATCTCTGTTGCCTCGAGATCAGCTGTAATGCCAGAAGAATGGCAGACTCTCATCTCGATATTGGTAAAGTAACCTACCAATGTACAGCTATTAATGCAAGGTACCTAAGCAAATACAGAGAGCTATACAGGGATGCCGCTAAAGTTGAGGACATCTTGAGTCTGGCCAAATCCTTCATGAAACCTCCTAAAACTCCCTGAAGAGACGGTGGGCTGGGTATAAATGTAACCAAGCAAATCAAAGCTCTGATAAGGATGCACGCAATCCCTCCTCAACTATCCTTCTTTGATTCTATGAGCTGTTCAATCCCCTTCTGAAGGCAGAAAGCCATACCTTCCCTATGAACTCAGACCTCTCTGAAGAACTGCCATGGGGTATTTCCTTTTTTAAAAAAACCCAAAGCACCAGCTGTTTGAGCCTGTTTAGACAATCCACAAACCACTGATTCAGAGACACACCTTTGTGTGGGATTTCTTAGGGGCTTTTCAAGTTTCATCTTTAAAATGCCCTGATTATTTTTTTTAACCCGCACTGGTTATGGGTTCTTTGTTTGCCGTAAATTAAGCAACACAAAGAGCACAGCTCTGAGAACAATAGAGAGCATTACCATGCATGATTTGACTTTAAGAAACACTCCTCCTTTTCATGAAGTTGTGGATCCAATTTCAGATGCCTTTTTCTCTCCTCATTACTTCGCTCTTTAAGAAAATGGGTTCTTAAAATGTTTCCAATAAAGCAAACAGAGTTTTGAATTTCCTCCCAAGATAAAAGAAACACCAACCCAGCCCCCAAATCGATACGGGAAATGGAAGAAGCAAGACAAGGTCGCTGGGCAAGATCCCAATGAAATCACTCAAGGAGGATTCCGTTCCAGGCCGGCAGGCAGCCTCTTGTGCTTTCTAAAGCTGTTGTATTTCCAGCTGGAATTTCAAAAGAATGACAGGAAAATTCAAGGTCTTCTTCACAACCAGAAAAAATGGTTTGGCCAAGTCCAAGTCTCTATTATCATTGCTGCTGTTGTTATTGGATTTATTTAATTATTTAATTTATTTATTTATTACATTCAATTTATATCCCGCCCTCTCCGCAAGCGGACTCAGGGCGGCTCACAACATCATAAAATACAATTAATGGGCGCTTTCACACACACATGCAATGATGTACTTTCAATCCACTTTCAATGCACTTTGCAACTGGATTTGCAAAATTGCAAAAAAACATTTGCAAATGGTTGCTGACGTGGATTGACACTGTATTATTTAGCATGTGCGAAAGCACCAGCATCAAAACTACATAACCTGTGTGATTTATTTTTTTTTGTTTTACTTGCTAATAAACACTTTTCTTAAATAATAATATCCTTTCATTACTATTTAATCCTTTTATGCGCTTGGTGGTGCTTGCAGTCACAGTAGCTTGATGAAACCATGTTCCTACTATGGAATTTTACACCATTTAATGTGTCACATTAATACTTATACTTCACTTCAGTTTCTGTTTTTTTATTCTCCTGGCTGGTTCTACAACCCTAATCGTATTGCACTGTTTACTGAACGTCCCATCCATCGACTGTATAGACTCACTGTGTGTAATCTCCCTTGAGTCCAAGTGAGAAAGGGGGATTAGAAATAACATACACGGAATAAATTTAAAAATTAAGGGTATCTTTGGTGGTGATCTTGGAAAATCCACCTGGGAAAATTCTGAAATTGGCAGAAGTATGCAAGTCAAAGGGGTGGAGCTTGAGCACAAGTCAAATGGGCGGACTTTTGTTGATCACTACATGCTACTTAAAAACACATGTGCACACACACAGACACAGATTTAGTCTATTCTAAAAGGTGGTCTTCTTTCAATGGTTACGTCTGTTATTTGAAAAATGGTTTAGCACGGATGAATGGGCATTGCAGATGAGGGTGCTGTAGCCAATGGCCCTATCGTTCCCCCCAAATTACCGCACCCATACTCCTGAGATCAGTGCAGCCAGATCTTAGCATGCATCATCTGCTTAGCAGGCTGATGAGTTCTACAATAAAGAAAACATCTTCCTGTCTCTAACAGCCTGGGTCCTTTTCATCCACCAGCCTCTTGTTCAATCCTTAGTTTAAGCATATCTTCACACCTGCTGCCTCCACCCTGGTTAACCTATCTTGACTGTGATCTCATGGGAATATTTTTGTTTCCGCTTTGCTTGCACGCAGCTGATATTTTCCTCCCTTTGCACCAATTTTGCAAGGAGTGTAAATCCTTTTCATGTTTGCAGACTGTTACGCAGGACATTTCATTTGGGAGTTAGAATGCCTTGGCTGCTTAAGAAGCTTGCACAGGGCTCTCGCCTTACATTAGAACCTTGGTAGGGGGATTTCCCCTGGAGAGAATGCCAGCTTTGGAGGGTGAACACTAGGGCAGGGTTCCCCAACCTTTTTGAACATGCAGACATCTTTGGAGTTCCAACATAGTATAATGGGCGCAGCCACTAAATGGCTGCAACAAAATGGCTGCCACAGGAGGCGGAGTCACTTACAAAATGGCTGCCGTAGCTTAACTTCAATCATACAGTTAAGATCTTTGTGCTGTGGTGGCAGCTATTCACAAAGCAATGTTTTACAAAATCTGCACAGCCAATTGATTCTCTAATAGTCACTTGGAATCCATGCTGGGCAGGACCCCTGCTGGACTCTATCCACTTTCTGAAAACACTTGACAGGCGCAAGGAAAGGTGTCGGTGGGCGCCATGATATCAGTTGGGGACCACTGCTCTAGGGCACTGTGTCCCTGCTGAGCTCTCTCCCCTGCAAACTCCACCCTTCCTAGGCACCGCCCACAAATCTCCAGGAATTTTAGCTGGCCCAGAAGGATGACCAGACTAGGGTTGCCAAGACCCCACTTGAAGTGACGTACCTTAGTTCCCCCCCCCCAAATTGCTAGAACATCCCTGTGCGAAACAATAGAGTTTTCTGTGATTTCCTAGAGCGTCCCCACGTGATGTCACTTCCAGAGATGACATCATCACACTGTGCGCACCACACAGTGGTGGGACTCTTTGAGGGGTGGGGACACCCCCCCAGTGGCCTCCTCCCTGCCAGTGGGTTGGGGCTAGCCTTCCCAAGCCTCCCGCCCTGGCGAGAGAATACTGGATTTTCAGCCTCTTTTCCCGCTTTCCATAACTCTGGAAGCGGGGGGAGGAGGGGGGAATGGCGCCAAGGAGCATTTGCGTCGTCCGGGGAGGAGGTGCTGAGCCTGGCAAGGGAAATCTTGAGAAGGGAGGCTGGCTCGCCAGCGAGCGGGTGGAGGTGGCTGCCGAACGCAGGCGGGTCTTGACGGACTCCAATGCCCGATGCTTCTCCTCCTCCCTTCCCTTCCCACCCAGCCCCGTTGCAGCAGCCGTTCTTCCTTTTCGCAAGCTGCTTCCCGCGCCCAGTCAGCTGGCTGGGGGGGGGGGGGGAGGAGAGAAGCCCCGCCTGCAAAGGACCATGTGCCTTTGCACCTCCGGAGGCTTGATTGCAAGGCTCCACTTTGGGATGGTGTGACTGCTGCTGTAAAGAAGCTGGCAGCAACTCGTGAGTAGAAAGGCCAGTCCCTCGCTTCAGTTGCCAGAAAGGGGGGGGGGGGAGGGAGGAGGAGAGGGAAACGTCTTCATTATTCCCTATGTGGAGATCAATTCTCATAGGGTATAATGGGGAATTAATCTGGAGGTTTTGGGGGCTCTGGGGGAGCTGTTTTTTGAGGTAGAGGCACCAAATTTTCAATATAGTATCTAGTGCCTCTCCCCAAAGTACCCTCCAAGTTTCAAAACGATTGGACCAGGGGGTCCAATTCTATGAGCCCCAAAAGAAGGTGCCCCTATTCTTTGTTATTTCCTATAGAAGGAAGACATTTTAAAAAGTGTGCTGTCCCTTTAAATGTGATGGCCAGAACTCTCTTGGAGTTCAATTATGCTTGTCACACCCTTGTTCTTGGCTCCGCCCCAATGTCTCCTGGCTCCACCCCCAAAGTCTCCTGGCTCCTCCCCCAAAGTCCCCAGATATTTCTTGAATTGGACTTGGCAACCCTAGTTGGGGCCCGCCAAATCGGGGGATCCCCTGTCCCTGGCGGAAACTTGGCAGCCCGAGACCACACTCTTCATCGGGGGCTGAGGCACCATCATGCCATGTAGAGGCAGTGGCAGCTCTGCCACTCCAACATTTGGGTTACAAACAGGCAGCACCCCGAAGCCCCCCTAAGCACATGAAGGAGCCTAAAAGATTAAAATTGTGCTTGTGTCCATGTGTGGAAGAGTGCCGTTCGTGTGGCTCCCTTCTCCCCTCCCCCCATTGTTCAACCAAAAGAAACCAGGAATTATAAAATGCCATTCGTCTTCGCAGAGCAGCAGAGGGCGGATAAAATATGCGCCTTAAGCTTATCAGCGCCAACACTGTTCAAGAGAAAGCTGGCTTCTAAGGCCTTGGACGGCTGTCCTTTTCAGAAAAAAAAAGAATCAAAGGTCTCTGGAGAGGGAGGAATATAATGGAGTGACCTTCAGCTAATAAAGCCCACCCCAGAGTCTGTGGAAGCTTGGGGAATATTGACAAAAGTTCATATTTACAACGGCCTGGATGCCTTCCAGAAACCATTACCAATTTAGAGAGCCCGAGGCTGGCAGGTTGGCGTGCTTACCCGCACTCTCTCTCTCTGAGGGGGAAAGAACGGGGGAAAGAGAGCGACAGAAAGCCACCTCCTTTTCCTTCCCTTTCTCTTGTGCCTCACGCTATCTGCAAAAATGAGACAGAGCACGGTAATTCTTCATTAACGAGGCCCATATGCTTTCCTCCCTCAAAGAGGCATCTTATAATGAAGCCAGTTATTTATGTGTGTGTGTGGGGGGGGGGGGTTGCTTGCAGTGAAAAGCCACAAATATTGACTTCTTGCATGCTAGCCACAACGCACAGCCCGTGGCTTTCAAAACAGGAGACCTCGCGGCCTTCATTACTGTGATACTGGGGGGAGGGCAAATTCAGCAGAGGCAGGGCCGAAGTAAGAATTTCAAAGAGGGACCAAGGACATTTGGCGCTGCCTTTGCCTCACATCAAAGAAGGATCCTCTTGTGGCAGGAGCAGCCAATTATTTGCAAGACATCAAGAAGGGGAAGCCGATCCCCGTTCTGTTTTCCTGGATGGAAAATGTTTGCCTGAGAAGTTCTGAGCAACATAAAAATGACTGATTCGTGCACGAGTGCTATGTATTAATTAAACACTGTCACTGCTTTCCATTCATGGGTGCATGTAAGTATGCTGGGCGAATAATTTATACACTGCTGTTGGGTCAAGATCTAGGAGACCCGGGTTCAAATTCTCACTGTGCAACGGAAGACTGCTGGATGACTCTGGGCCAGTCACTCACACTCCGCCTGGTCTACCTGGCAGGGTTATTGTGAGAAACAAATGGAGGAGGGGAGAATGTTAGAAGCCACTTTGGGTCCACACTGTGGAGAAAAGTGGAGTATAAGTGAGGGTAGCCTTGTGCCTGGAATCCTAACCAATGAGAAAGCTCTGGCCTAAAATATGTGCCACATACTCCTGAAGCAGGACAACCTGTGTTATTTGCTTCAGAGGAGGAACTTGGGAGGCACATTGAAGTGAGACTGCTAGCCCTCAGAAACTGCTCTAAATGTCCTCTTTTAAGGAGTTCAGCAGGGTCTTCTCAGCTGTAGCCCCAAAGCTATGGAATGAGATCCAAGTTCCCATGCAAACACATGCATTTGTCTTTTAATATGGTGCATAAGATTTGATTAAAACAGGTTACTGGAAAAGGCAAAAGAGCTCCCTGGTGTGACTTTGCACCAGTTCAGTTGTTTAAACTATGCTATAATCAGGGCTTTTTTGGTAGAAAAAGCCCACCATAGACTCATTTGCATATTAGGCCACACCCCCTAACATCAAGCCAGCCAGAACTGCATTCCTGCAAAAAGAAAAAAGAGCCCTGGCTATAACCCATGCAAATCAGCTATAATATGCTTAGCTGCATGGCAGCCCAATGCCTATAATGGGCTACAGAGTTCTGGAGTGGAAACTAAGCACATACAGCTGCTTTGGACAAGTTGCAGGGCAATTTAAACAAGACACTGAACCCACACAAAGTTATATAGTGAAGCAGTGCCAGAATCATCCTTATGCAAAGCCTCGGACTCAGATCTTTGGGACTTAAATGCACTGTACTAAATGATTCACAAAGTTACTTGGATAAATTATTGAGGACTGTGGTCTTTACTCCTGTGCTTAGCTTGCTGACACTAGGATCCCACTACGGAATTCTGCATCATTTAATATGTCTTGTTAAGACTCATGCTTTGCTTCAGTTCCATTTTTAGACTTCTGGTTGGTTCTACAACCCCAATCCTACTGCATTGCTTACTGAATGTCCCATACTGTTGATTATATTCATAGAATAGAGTTGGAAAGGATCACCAGAGTCTTCTAGTCGAACCACCTGCACAATGGAGGAACTTCACGAATACCTCCCCTGAAAATCACAGGACCAGCATTGCTGTCAGATGGCCATCTAGCCTCTGTTTAAAAACCTCCAAGGAAGGAGAGCTCACCACCACCTCCCAAAGAAGCCTGTTCCACTGAGGAACCACTCTGTCAGAAAGTTCTTCCTAATGTTAAGCCTTTGATGTAATTTCAACCCGTTGGTTCTGGTCCTACCTTCTGGGGCCACAGAAAACAATTCCATACCATCCTCAATATGACAGCCCTTCAAGTACTTGAAGATGGTGATCATATCACCTCTCAGCCGCCTTCTCTCCAGGCTGAACATATCCAGCTCCTTCAACCTTTCTTCACAGAACTTGGTCTCCAGATCCCTCAACCATCTTCAGCACCCTCCTCTGGACCCCTTCCAGCTTGTCTATATCCTTCTTGAAATGTGGTGCCCAAAACTGAACACAATACTCCAGGTGAGGTCTTACCAGAGCAGAGCATTGACTCACTCCGTGTAATTCGCCTTGTGTCCAAATGAGAAAGGCAGACTATAAATAATGTAAATTGAAAATTAATTAAATTAAAAGCAAAAGCTGTCTCACTCTGTGTAATCTGCCTTGAGTCCTTGTGAGAAAGTCGGCCTACAAATATTGTAAATAAATAAACACAGGCAGAAGGGCTGCAAATTATTCTGTTATTCTATAACAGGGGTTCCCAACATGGCACCTGTGAGTGTCATGGCAGCCGCCAACACCTTTTCTGGAACCCGCCAAGTGTTTTTAAGAGGGGGGGGCAGGTAGGGCTTTTGCCCAGCAAGGCTTCTGATAAACTACTGGAGATCTGATTGGCTGTGCAAATCTTTTTTTAAATGTTGCTTTGACAGCAGTTGCCATCCCAGCACAAGGATCTACATTGGGGGGGCCAAACTCGCTTAACGTAAGAGCCACATAGAATAAATGTCAGGTGTTTGAGAGCCACAAGTCAGATGTTTGAGAAAAGGAAGGAAGGAAGGAAAACGGGGGAGGGAGGTGGAGGTGGAAAGAAAGCAACTTTAACTTTAAATGCCATCTCCAAGTTGCCAACCAATGCCTTCTACAAGCTGGCCAATGGGGCAGAGGGGGCTTTGAGAGCCACACAATATGTGTGAAAGAGTCACAGTTTGGCAAACCCTGATTCCTGAAGTTAAGTGGTGGCAATCATTTTATGGCTCGCTCTGCTTTCTTCTGCAGTCATTTTGTGGCTACCATTTTGTTGCTGCGACCACCAAAACAGTGTCAGAATTCCATATGTGCCCACACGCTCAAAAAGATTGGGGGGCTCTTGTTTTGTGTTATTTTATGAATACATTTTATTATGAACGCTGGCTTCTGCTACTGGAAAAATTCGACATATTATTTGGCGTCTACAAACCCTGTCATGGACATCAGTACTTCCAGTTCTTAAAAACAAGTCGGTTGCTTTTACTTTATTCCCTCTAAGCCGTATTCTGGTTTAATATAGCTTATCCTGGGGTATTACTTCTTTATCCAGGATCATTGTCAGCACTGATTAGGTGTTAGAATTAGAAGTATTCTTATGTTTTACTGATGTAGTTATTATCTTGACTTTTTTTAAAATTTAGGCTATGCATAGTTATTGAAAATTATAAATAAAGCAACAATTGTTATAGGAGTACAAGACAGTGCTTCTTTTTTTTTAAAAAAATAATCATTTTACTACTAGTTTTTAGCCTGCCATTTCCAATAAGCCCTGGAAAAAGCCATGAACAGAGAGAAAGGAAGGAAGGATTTTTTTTTTAAATGGTGATAATTAAAGGCACTGGCTGCAGCCGATGCGTTTTGCAATAATGTTAACCGCAGTGGGAGGAAAACACCACCTGGGGAATTTCCAGCCATGGTATTCCCCATGCCAGAGCAGTTGTGACTACTGCTAGTCATACAGATCTTCCCAACAGGAGTTAATTAACAAGGCAGGTGGATTGTCAACAATGTTAAAACAACTGTCAGATAAAGCCCTACTCAAAAGTCTTTGATGTCTCCTAGAGGAACTGTGCTGTTGCCACTACTGTTTCTAGCCTCTGTCTAAATTCTGACATGTTCCCTGGAGGCTCACCTTCCATTCTTTTCTCCTTCCAATTTGTCCTGTAATTCTCACTAAGGAGATAAAACACAGTGCCTGGGCTATACCACTTTGCACTGGCCTGTACAGCTCAGGCTAGCCCAGGGGTGGCCAAACTGTGGCTTGGGAGCCACATGTGGCTCTTTCACACATATCGCTTGGCTCCCAAAGCCCCCACCACCCTGTCAGCTGGCTTGCAGAAGGCATTTCTCTCTTTAGATCACTTCTTCAAGCCATAGGGTAGCCAAGTCTCCTGCGGCCTTCAGCGGGGAACTTTTATTGTATGCACAATGACATCACCCGGAAGTGACGTCATCATGCCGGCAATGTTGCTCACTGACTGCTCTAGGCGTTTCCAGAAAACTCTATGGTTTTTCTGGATGCTCTAGCAATTGGGGAGATAAAACTATGCTACAATAGGTACCAAAGAGCCCCCCCCCAAAAAAAATTGCTAGAGCGTCTGGGGAAAACAGAGTTTTCCCGGAAACACCTAGAGCAGTCGGAAAGCAATGTTGCTGGCACAATGATATCACTTCCGGGTGATGTCATTATGCCGGCGATATTGGGAAAGGTTCCCCCTGCTGGCCCAATGTTGGCCGGTGGGTTGGGAACCTCCATGGTGGGAGAATGTCCGCCCAGCCCAGGGGCTTGGTAGCCCTATCAAGTCAACTTGGCGAATGCACTAAAGTTGCTTTCTTTCTACCTCTCCCTCACTACTTCCTCCCTCCCTTTCTGCTCTTAGACATCTGATGTTCATGCATTTCTTTCTTCCTCTCCCTCACTGCTCCCTCCCTTCCTGCTCTGAGGCATCTGATGTTCGTGGCTCTCAAACATCTGATGTTTATTTTATGTGGCTCTTATGTTAAGCAAGTTTGGTCACCCCTGGGTAGCCCTATTTCGTCAGACCTTAGAAGCTAACTAGGGTGGGTCCCGGTCAGTATTTGGATGGACTGCCAAGGAAATCAAGGATCGTGATGCAAAGGTAGGCAACAGCAAATCACCTCTGAACATCTCTTACCTTGAAAATCTTACAGGGTCACTGTAAGTCAGCTGAGACTGAATGGCGCTGTCCACCTCCACCATACCAGGTGTAGAGGGCTCCCATAAATCACTGCTCCTCCCTACCAAACAATCCCCACAAAGAAATCTTAAGGTTAAAAAAAAAGTAGGGTTGCCAGCCTGCCTAGGTGTGGCCTGGAGTTCCCCTGGAATTACAACTGATCTCCAGCTCCGGTTCCCCTGGAGGAAATGGCAACTTCAGAGCATGGACAGCACAGCATCACATCCTCACTGATCCCTCCCCTCTGCAACTCCCAGGAGCCACTGCCAAAGTTCCAGGAATTTCCCAAGATGGAAAGCTCCCCCCCCCCCTTCTGAAATGCTACATTCTCAACACAGATTCATCTCTTCACTAACTGAGTCTATGTCACAGGAATCAGCCAGAGCATACTTCCAAATCAGTCCCATCCCCACTTGCTTGTCCTTGACTAGCAGAAAACTGTGTGTACAAGAAGATGATTCAAGAGAAACCATATTAAAAAGCTACCATTAAGTATATCTTCAATCATGGTTTAATTTTACATCATTATAGGCCACGAAAGGAGCTCAGGTAGGACTCTCAATTCCAGTTTGCACTACCAGAATATGATTTATTTCTGAGTGGAGGTGTTTGGGGGTTTTTTTCCGGGGGGCGGGGGGTAGAGGGAATAGATGATTCAGGCAGTTATAGTATGTATCTTAATTCTTTAATTTGATTCTACAATTGTATAGTAGTGTATAGTATTGCTTTGAAATGATGTATCTCTTTTTTGAATTTCTGTAATGCCTTAATCTATCAATAAACTCTGATTTAAATTAAACAAACAAACTCCAGTTTGGGAAATTCTTGGGAGATTTGGGAACCGTGTCCGGAGAAGATGGAGTATGGGCAGGAGAAAGACCTCAGCAGGAATGTGATGCCCTAGATTTCACCCTCAAAAGCTGCCATTTTCTTCAGAGGGACTGATCAATGTAGTCTTGAGACCGCTAGTAATTCCAGGAGGACTCCAGGCCCCACATCAAAGTTGGCAACCTTAAGCCCAGGAGGCTTGTACTTTGTTACTTTGTTCTTTGTTAGCCTTCTTTGAATGGATGAAGGCTGTTCCATGTATAAGGATATGGGCTGTAGCGCCATGGTAGAGCATCTGCTTGGCATGCAGAAGGTACCAGATTCAATCCCCAGCATCTCCAGTTAAAAGGACTAAGTGGAGATGATGTGAAAGACCCTTGGCCTGAGACCTCAGGCAGTCACTGCCAATCTGAGCAGACAACAGTGACCTCAATGGACCAATGGTCCATTTAAGTCTAATGAAGTTTCATGTGTTCATGTCAGTGCGCTTTGTATCAGATTCTTTTAACTTGACTTTAACTTCTGCTGAAAAACTCCACTCTGGGTTTTTCTTACTGTCTCTAACTATATCTTAAGATTCTGATATGTTTAAGATGGTTGTCATTCTTTAAAAATCCTGTGATCTTGCAGTTTTGTCCACAGTAGCTTGTAGGAAGAAGAATAAGAATCGCAGATTTATACTCCACCCTTTCTCTGAATCAGAGACTCAGAGCGGCTTACAATCTCCTATATCTTCTCCCCCCACAACAGACACCCTGAGAGATGGGTGGGGCTGAGAGGGCTCTCACAGCAGCTGCCCTTTCAAGGACAACCTCTGCCAGAGCTATGGCTGACCCAAGGCCATTCCAGCAGGTGCAAGTTTCTGGGAGACGAGCAAGCTGTGGGGATTCAAACCCAGTTCTCCCAGATAAGAGTCCACGAACTTAACCACTATACCAAACTGTCTCTTCAGGAGTCTTTTAAAACTAAGAAGCAGGATATAATGCTTTAATACATAAAAATAAATCGACAAATATCCTTGGATAACAAAATAGTAGACTACTCAACATACTGTCTCTATCACAGGCAACCAAGCCAGCATATAAGAATGGAGAGTTCAAACGTCAGCATGAAGATGACCATATTTATTATCAGTGGAGTCCGAATGGAGGTGACTCTTTGCTCTAGAGATTTTCTTCCTTGACCCGCAAGGCTTTCGCTTAAGATCTTTTCCTGAGAAACTGCCTGGGTAAAATATAGCACACCCTACCCATAAAGTCCTTTGTTACAACATCTTTGCCATAAAGCTGCAAAACCTTGGCTCCCAAGTACATTAAATCCTTATAAACCTGCCTCCGTTTTAACCACGCAATATTTCAACACACAAAGCGCCTCTTCCGAAAAGATAGCACTTTAATGAGGAGACGGGTAAAATATATAAACCAAACCTCATTATGGCATAATTTCTGGGAGACGAGCAAGCTGTTATAAAAGGAAGTAGTGGCAGTCGCATTTCATTGGCGGCTCAAATACACTTTAAAGGGCCCCGGCGCCATGCAGAACAGGTTTGTGAAAAAATGTGTTTATTGCAGAAGGCCAGCGAAAGTTAACAGTTTGCTCTTGGCTGCTCAAAAATAAGGCAAGGCGTTAAAACATATGACAAGCCAAATGCCCACAGATTAAACTCAGAGGCATGAGGGGTTTCAAGGATCACTGCTTGAATGCCTTCCCATTGTGCCCGGGATAAAATTGTCAGACTAGGAGCTGGGAGACCTGGGTTCGAATCCCCACTCTGCCATGGAAGCTCACTCTCAAGACTAATCTACTTCACAGGCTGGCTGTGAGGGTGTGATGCAGGAGAACGCCATGATGTAAGCTGCTCTGGAGTTCCACTGAGAAGACAGGCGAGGTATACACAAAGCACATAAATAAATATATAAATAATATATAAACCCAGGAGCATTTTCTCTTCCTACCACTGCAGGTCAGTTTAAAAAAAACAAAACCAAACATTATTTCGCTCTGTTATGTTAGTCAATTATTATAGCTTTAAATAAACAAAACTGAGGCCTGACTTGAATGCTCCATAGCTATAGGATAAGGAACCAACAGAAATCAGTGTGTGTTACTATTCATTCACTCTGAACGATACAGAGAGGGTTTTTTTCTGCAGCAGGAACTGTTTTGCATATTAGGCCACACACCCCTGATGTAGCCAATCCTCCTGGAGCTTACAGTAGGCCATGAACTAAGAGCCCTGTAAGTTCTTGGAGGATTGGCTACATCGGAGGGGGGGTGCAGCCTAATATGCAAAGGAGTTCCTGCTACAAAAACAGCTCTGCGCGAGGGGAAAAAGGGTAAAAAACCCGAAGCTCACCGACCGGGAACACGAGGAACACAGCTTCTTCGCGCAGCGGTCAGAAAGGAACTGGCGGGATAACCGCGATGGCGCCGTTGGGCGTGCGCAATGGGACGCCTGCGCATGCCCAGTGGCGCCGACCGCGGAAAATTCCCGGGCTTTCTTACAGATACCGATTGGGGACTGGCGCAGGCGCAGTATCCCACAAGTGTGATGCACAGAGACCACGAAGAAGATCCCATGGGCACTCCCAAATCTATGGATCCTAGACAATCAGAGGCCACATTCACAGATAATGGCTTTGTAGCAGGGAGACAGGAATGAGTGGTATTTGGATCTGCTGTTCATGCTAATAACGTGCTGGAATGGATCCCTAAGATTATGAATTCGCCCCTTCTTGAGTAGGGGCGGGGGGGGGGGGAGAGAATGCTGTCCCTTCTCAAGGCCTTTTTAAAACATTAATCTTTTAGAAGAACACAGATGTGTCCAACTGATGTTTAAAAACACCGACCTCAGATAGCTTACTAGAAGTCTCTGCGGAGCGTATAGTCAGTTTTTATATGCAATGTGTGAGATAGCCATCAACAATGCTCCATTTTGACTTTCTTGGTAAACCTTCACAATAGGGCTGCCAAGCCCCCGGGCTGGGTGGGGAGTCCCCTGCCCTAGAGGTTCCCAACCTGCCGGCCCAGCCTCCCCCGACATTGCAATGAAGGCACCTGAAAGTGATGTCATTGCGCTGGCGATGCCATGCACTGGCCGCTCTAGTCATTTCCAGGAAAACTCTATGATTTTCCTGGACATTCTAGCAATTTGGAAGGGAAAATTCTATGGTACAATAGGTACCATAGAGTTTTTACCTTTCAAATTGCTAGATCGTTCAGGAAAACCATAGAGTTTTCCCAGAAATGCCTAGAGTGGCTGGTGCACAGTGGTGCTGGAGCGATGACGTCACTTCCGGGTAATGTCATCGCATTACGCGTGTTAAAAAAGTCCCCCACCAGAGGCCATGGGAGATTTGGCAATGCTACTTCTCAACAGGACAGCCTGTGTGGCTCCTTGATCTCTTCCCCCCGCCACAGTCTATCCTACACCTGTAAACCGGCACAAGACCAAAGTGCCACTTTCTCACTATCATGTTTTGCTGTGCAGGGCAGAGTAGAGGGAGCTCTATGGGCAGTCAGAAGACATTGAAGATGAGGGCAAAGCAAGAGCATGCACAGAACAAACCAAGAACAGTAGTAGCGACTAAGCTGCAAAACCACATCAAATGTGATAAATGTGCATGGTGGGTGGTGTTTCCATGAGAGAAAACGCATGCAAACATATGCAATTGCATGTCCAATCTATACTAGCATTCTGCACAGACTGAGAAGCCACAGTCACAGCTTTCCTGCGGGTTGTAAATGTAGCACGTACACACATAATACGCACGTGCTGTGCATGCTTTCTAGAATGCATCAAAATATGATCTAGGAAGCAAATGTGTTAGGTTTGAAATGGCCTTCAAATGGCCATTAAATGGCCTTAAAAATGGCAACACTGTAGGTGGGGAAATTGCTTACAAGGTCGTCTCACCCCATGTCAGCGTCTTGCAGTTTCTGAGCATGGCTGCAGAGACAGATCGCTCCAAAAAAGAACGCTGCTGTTCTGTGGGTCATACACAGTGCAATGCTTGCTATGGTTTTAGACGCCTGCCCCTAATGTGAATGGGGGTAAGCCTGTATTAATAAGCAGGTCAGGGGGAAAAAATACGTTCCTTCCAGTCCAGAATTCCATTTATCATGAGCTCGCAGCAAGGAGATAAAGAGAAATAATTATCCTAACCCAGTTACGATCATCAGTAACCATGTCGAGGTTTCGCCCCGCCGCTGACCCAGAACATGTGACTGTAACATAAGAGCTAGAACTGCTGTCGGCTGAAACGGTGACCCTCCTATGTTATTGTCTAAAAGCAGAACAAAAAAAAATCGCCTTTTGTTTTATTGTTTTCGGCGGGTTTAATTTTCTCGCACTGGCTGGGCAACCAGTAGGTCCCCGTTCTCCAATAACATGCCCCTTTGACTCTGAATCAAAGATGCAGCCGAGTGCATGATGTAGCCAAGATTATACACTGCTATGTCTTCAGATCCTTTTATACTTACCTCTCACATTTCCCCCTCTTTACTGACTGCGATAAATACCTTATCACTGCAAGGTGTGCACACTGGCAGTGCTGGGCAGGATCACAGGGCATGGGTAAATCATAATCAACGATGGTTTCTTGATAAAAAGTTTAGACGAGGGGGGAAAAACCCTGACCTGAATGGCCAGGCCGGCCTGATCTTGACAGATCTCAGAAGCTACACAGGGCCAGCCCTGGTTAGTATTTGGATAGCAGACCAGCAGCAAAATCTGAGGTTGCTGTGAAGAGGCAGAAGGTCGCTATAAGTCAACTGTGACTTGAACACACTTTCCACCACCTGGGAAAAACAACGCTTCTAAGGCCATACTTCCGCAAAGTCTGAACTCCATCTTCTTATCCAGGGCCTTTTTTGTAGAAAAAGCCCAGCAGGAACTCATTTTCATATTAGGCCACACACCCTGACATCACCATTGTTTAGCACAGGACTTTTTTGTAGAAAAAGCCCAGCAGAAGCTCATTTGCATATAAGGCCACACCCCCTGATACTAAGCCAGGCAGAACTGCGTTCCTGCGCATTCCTGCTAAAAAAAAAAAAGCCCTGTTCCTATCACATTTTTATCCCGTCCTTCCACTACAACTCAAGACAGTGTACTTTGTCCTCTCATCTTCTCTACTGAATCCTCACAACAACCTGGTGAGGTAGGTCCAGCTAAGAGATAGTGACTTTCCCAAGTTCATGCAGTAGAGATCTGGACCCATGCCTTGGGTGATGGCCACATTAGCCTCTCCAAATACACCCTTGCCCCCAACACTTTCTTCTGCGAGGCTGATAGTGCAGCAGTTATGACATCTGTGCTTCCATGTACTATTGTGCCTGAAGCCCTCAAACACATGAATGTGCCTCATACTGAATCAGACCCTTGGTCTATCAAGGTCAGTACTGTCTACTCAGACTGGCAGCAGCTCTCCAGGAGGAGGTTTTTCACATCACCTACTGTCTCATCCTTTGAACTGGAGGTCCCTGAGATTGAACCTGGGACTTTCTGCATGCCAAGCAGATGCACTGCCACTGAGCCACAGCCCCACCCTGAGTGCAAGAGTGAGCCAATTTCAAAGTTTGGACAACCCCGTTTAAGCTGTGAGCAGGGGACAGATACAGTGAGATGCGTCAAGATCTAGCTAAGTCTCACATTGCAGGAATGCCGTTTCTACGCCTTCAGTACACATATCCGAGCCTCTGTGAGCAACCATAAAAACTATCATCCCCCTCCCCCCCAAAAAGTAATAAAGACAAGACTGTCAAAATACTGCAATTGGCCTTCTCTTGATTAGCAAACTGTATAGAATTAACACAAACCTATTTAAAGCTAAATACAAAACAAAGATTTGGTGTGCCCTAAACACACAGGGTCAGTTCAGATGTAATGCAAACACACAATTTTATTACATTAACCATAGACGACCAAGCCAAACCTGTGCCACTATCCTAACTATAGTTCTTTTGAGTACATCAAACCAGGATCTGAAGCCAGTTTATTAACTCACAGTTAGGCTTAACTATGGTTTTGTGTTATGTAACAGTGTGGTATCCTGGCTTAATCCTGATTTGTTTTTCTGCTGACACTATGCACGTACTTCACCTACAGAACCACCCAACAAAGAGCAGCTGAAAAACAGAACCACTTGTGCTTTCTTATTGGTGCTTTCGGCTCAAACTCTGCCTCGCATACCTGCTTTTGCTCTCTTAGGTCTGATCTACACAAAACAGCTCAGTGTATGTCGAGCTGACAACAGACTAGATCGGACAGGCCTGTCAGTAATGAAGCACCCCCCTCAGCTACTTTTTAAAAAACCCTTGAGAATCTGCAAAGCATATGATTGTCATTAATTCCTGCTAATTACTACACTAATTTATTTTCCGTGCTACAAAGCTTTCCTGCTACAAACCTTGCAAAAGTTGGTTAGCTGGACGCAAATAACATTTGTATAAAAACGTGCCCTTTTGGATTTTAACCATTGAAACATTCGAAGCTGGGAGGATGGGAAGAGCCATGTGAACTCACAGGGAGGGGAAAACACAAGCAGGCGCATGCCCATTAAGGGGAAGAGAGCACAAAAGAGTGAAGGCAAAAGCAGAAAAGAGAGAGCCACTCAGTGGCGAAACCCCCAAGCTAGACATCAGCCCCACCCCCACAGTGCCCAGATCTCATACCTTGCCTGCTACCAAGGCACTCCTGATACGAGGCAGCTCCAGGTTCGCTGAGTTCTACAGACAAAACAAAAAGTCTTGTTCACAATCAAACACTTAGCAGAAACCTTTTTTTTAAAACCTTGATGGGGCCACAGTGGCATTCTTCCATGGGTTTCAGGAGATGGATGTCCCTCAAGCTGAGATTTACTGTTACAGTAGGTTGCTCCAGAAAACCACTCAGTGGGTGAAATATAGGTGCCTGGAAGTCTTCTAAGGTGCAGGTTGGTTGACATGATGCATGTTGAGACCACACCATAAAACCTTCCTTTCCTGGATGGCCCCAGGCTAGTCCGATTTCAGCAGATCTTACAGGCAAAGCAAGTTTCGCCCTGGTTATTACTTAGGTGAGAGACAACCAAGGAAGTCCGGAGTGGCTATGTAGAGGCAGGCAATGGCAAACCACCTCAGAACATCTCTTGCCTTGCAAACCCTAAAGGGTCACTAGAACTTGGCTGCAGCTTACTGACACTGTCCACCCCACCCCACCCCGGTTTAGAAAAAAAAAAAAAAAAGGACGACTCATGAGAGTGGACAGGACTGAAGTTAAATCATGAAGTATGTGGCTAGAGGCAACCTTTTCCTCCTTGCCCCAAACACTAGACCAAGGCCTGCTTTGGGTAATCCAAGGTTGATTGAGAATGGGCTGGGTCTATAGTTCCATTAGAAAAATTCAGGTTTTCAACCCAATCTTCCAATGCTTACAATATTTTGTAACATTATGATTCCTGGGACTCATGGGGGCTGGGAAACTTGAAGGTTGGAAGGATCAATGGGTTCATATTTTATTGTCCCTAAAATATTGTTACTGTCATTGAAACCTCGATAGCCCAGGCTAGCCCGATCTCATCAGATCTCAGAAGCAAACCAGGGTTGGTTCTGCTTAGTACTCAGATGGGAGACCACCAAAAGAAGTACAGGGTTGCTCTGCAGAGGCAAGCAATGGCAAAATATCTCTAGCCTTGCAAACTTTATGGGGTAACCACAGGGCTTTTTTTTGTAGAGGAACTCCTTTGCATATTAGGCCACACCCCTATGATGTAGCCAATCCTCCAAGAGCTTACAGAGCTCTTAGTACAGGGCCTACTGTAAGCTCCAGGAGGATTGGCTACATCAGGGGTGTGTGGCCTAATATGCAAAGGAGTTCCTGCTACAAAAAAAGCCCTGGGTAGCCATAATTTGGATGTGGCGCAGAGAGTTAAAGCTGCAGTACTGCAGTCCTAAGCTCTGCTCATGACCTGAGTTCGATCCCTGGCAAAAGCTGGGTTTTCAGGTAGCCGGCTCAAGGCTGACTCAGCCTTCCATCCTTCCGAGGTCAGTAAAATGAGTACCCAGCTTGCTGGGTAGAAAGTGTAGATGACTGGGGAAGGCAATGGCAAACCACCCTGTAAAAAGTCTGCCGTGAAAATGTTGTGAAAGCAACGTCACCCCAGAATCGGAAATGACTGGTGCTTGCACAGGGGACCTTTCCTTTCCTTGATGGCACTTTCCTCCACCACCACCAGAAAATCAGATAGGGGCACAGTGCTCAGAGGGGCTGTCACATTTTCAAGGCGGGCTTTTAAATGAATGGATGGAAAAACCTGCCATTAACTCATAAACCACCACAGTTTCTGGTTATCAAGCCTAAGTCGAACCCAGGGGTGGAATTCTAGCAGGAGCTCCTTTGCATATTAGGCCACACCCCCTGATGTAGCCAATCCTCCAAGAGCTCACAGGGCTCTTAGAACAGGACCTCCTGTAAGCTCTTGGAGGATTGGCTACACCAGGGGTGTGTGGCCTAATATGCAAAGAAGCTCCTGCTAGAATTCCACCCCTGGCCGTACCCATGTGTATTTTAGAATCTGTAAAGTGGCTGTACAAAAAAAAAGAAAACTGAATAAGAAAAGTTGCCTTAATTTCAGACACTTTAACCTACTTTACAATAAAGAACATCTTCATTAAGCTAGCCTTTCTCATATAAAGGACCTTCCTGTTGCCCACAGTGGTAGTAGCTATAGGAAGGATGTTCTTTTGGGAAGATAAAAAATGTTTGTGATAAATCCATTCTGTGCCAGAAGGAGTCTCAAGTGGGCAGGTCCAGGCAGGTCAGGCACCTATTTAGGGGAGTATTGCCACTTCTTGGGAAGAAATCTGATGTGTTTAAACCAGAGAGTTTCCTTGAGTTCCAAGTCAAAGAGCTTTTCCAAAATAAATTCTGACATGGGAGAGACCAGTGGCTGTGGGACAGCACCCTTACTGGCCCCATTTTGACAACAGCCTTGAAAATGGACAAGTCAGAAGGCTATCAAAATTGGCAATCTGATCCCATGCTTTCATAAACACTATTTCTGAGTAGCCAGGATGCTCCACTGCAGCAATGCAACTAAGTATAACTCACAAGATTAACCCAACGTCTTTTGAGAAGAAACTATCTCTTTCAGGGAATATGATTTGATGCTCTCTCTCTCTCTCTCTGTTGCCCTAGGAGGAGATTTGATGAAACCTCAGAGATTATCTTGCAACCTACAAAAAGTGCGCATCAAATCATACCTGAAGAAGAGTGCTTCTGGTTTAAAATGCAACAGGATAAATTATGTTCAGTACAATAGTAAGTGTCATCATCCTAGGCCTAGTGAGACCTGCAGGCTCCAGAAAAGCCTGCCTAGGAGTTGCCAAAGAGACTACATTTCCCTTCTGTCCCTCTGATCGGGTAGCAAGGTTTTTCGAGGGGAACTGGCCTAGAGCAGGGTGGGGCCTGGGAGGAAAACATAAAAGGGCCAAGCCAGGCAGGGTGTGTTCTTTTCCTGGAAGGCTGAGCTAGAGGCAGGCTGTGCCTAGAAAGCTTGAAACAGGGGAAAGCGCCCTCATCCAAGGCAAGGGGTGATTGTATAGTTAAACGCATCAGGGCTTTTGTTTCTTTGAACCAACCTTTACTGTTTTCATATTCCCTTTAGCACTAAATCTTTGTCACCCACTTATTATTTGAGCACTGTAAATAAACTGTTGTTGTTATACTCCTTGGGTCCTCGTGTCTCCTTGGTCACAATTAGGAGGTATCTATTAATAAGGAAGATACAGGGGTGGTTAGGTGCTCTGGGCCCTCCATACAGACCCTTACCAGAGTGGTGGCAGCCAGTAGAAGGCTCTGCTAGGCGCAGCTGTGCGACAGTAAACCTTTTGGGTCTTTCAGTGTTTGCCACTTGATTGGGGAGCATCTACTGGAATTCGGACATTTTAACACTGCTCACAGTTCAGAAAATGGTAGCCAGGGCTACTAGAAGGACTGCAATCTGGGCCCCTTTGGAATTCTGACACAGGGTGGGTGGGCAGAACCGCAAAATGGCCACCACAGGAGGAGGAGTCGACCACATGGAGGCAGGAAGCCCAAATGCCATGTACAAGAGGACTAATTTAAAAAAAAAAAACATGCTGGCAAAGAGCAATAGAAAGACTGAAACTAACACTGTGGTTATTTTAATCTGCCCTGCTTATCAGCTCTCCAGTAACCAATCAGAAGCCAAGTTGGGCAGGAGACCCATCTGGCCCCATCCACTTTCTTAAAACACTTGGTGGGCACCAGAGAAGGTGTTTCTGGGCACAGGGAACCCTGATCCCAGAGCTAGTATGACTTTTTTGTTCTGAAGCGATGGTCATTCAGTTAAGAGCAAGTGTAGAACAAGAGCCAGAGTTCAGATGTAGAACTCTCACACACAGGCTCAACTATAAAACTCACTGGCAAGGCATTTTCTATTAACCTGACCTACTTCCCTAATGAGACATCAACACACTGATCTTGAAGTCCTTGGAAGGTTCCAGCCTTACATGAAGGTTACATAAAGGTTCCAGCCTTACATAAAACCAGCTCAATCTTTCAAATTCTTACCCACCTGCACAGTCAGGCAAGCAAGTGGCAAAGTCCCAACATCAAAAGATTTTAAGAGACAGATAATGACCCTTACATGAGGAGTGGAGTTGTAGCACCCACCACAGCATGAGGATTTTAGAGAATGGGTGATTCCAGATGTGCACCTGTATTAGTCACACCAGCAAAATAAACCAGGAGTCCAGGGCTGTCTTATTTAACAGCTCTCAAGCTGCAGCCAGTTTATGGCAGCCATTCCAGGGGATTTCAAGGTAAGAGATGAGCAGAAGAAGAAGATGAAGATATTGGATTTATATCCCACTCACAATCTCCTTTACCTTCCTCCCTCACAAAAGACACCCTGTGAGGTGGGTGGGGCTGGAGAGGGCTCTCACAGCAGCTGCCATTTCAAGGACAACCTCTGCCAGAGCTATGGCTGACCCAAGGCCATGCCAGCAGGTGCGAGTGGAGGAGTGGGGAATCAAACCCGGTTCTCCCAGATAAGAGTCTGCACACTTAACCACTACACCAAACTGGCTCTCCTAGCAGAGGTAGTTTGCCTTTGCCTTCCTCTGCATAGCAACCCTGGCCTTCCTTGGTGGTCTCCAATCCAAGTGGTAACCATGGCTGATCTACTTGGCTTCCAAGCTCTCATGAGCCTGGCTACTCTGTGCTATTGAGGCCGCTGGTGGGATCGTAAAGATTAACAAAACTGATTTCAGCGTAAGCTTCCATTAAGAGCTTAGTTTATTATATACAAGTGATCTAAAGAAATGAGCTGACTAACAAAAGCTTGTGCTCCTTAGGGTTCCACAAGACACCTGTTTTATATAAAGAATGGGTACAAAGGCCTCTGACTTTGTGTAGGACTAGAGTTTCCATTTGACCACTTCTTGAAGGAGACCTCCAAGTAATTTTGGCCCTCACCCAATGATCACTTGATCAGCAGGCAGAAACTGGCCAAACGGAGGACATGATCATCCTGGGGAGAAAAGCTATGAAGAAATACAAGGCCTCATCCACCAACAGGAATGTCTGTCCATAAAGTTCCTGGTGATTCCTAGAGCTATCAAGAAGCGATAAGGGAGCTCTAGGAAATGTCCTGTGTAGGACCCAAAGTACCAGTAGTGCAGAAAAGCTGAAAACACTGTCACTCAAAGCCCAAAACTAAGCCTCTGTATTTGGCCATTTTGCAAACGGTGTAACAGAAGCAACAACTTCTGAGTCAAAGATTGAATACCACAAATATATTCTAAAAGAACAAACCAAACTACAGGTCAGTCCCCATTTATAAAATGTATACCAGATCAGCTGCGTCCCCTGAAACAATAGTAATGCTAATAGGATCTGCTAGTATTAAGGAGGTCTTTGTTTAGACTACTTGGGCAAAATCTCAGGTTCAGAAGCACGCACTTGACAATCCTTTATTTACAGTTTTAAAAAACAGACGTTATCTCTGCCTGTACCTGCTCTCCTTTTTCTTCTGCAGGCGTTGCATCATGGGCAAAATAAATGCTAAAAATACATTTCATATTTTCCTAGTGTCGCCATGAAAGCTACCACAGCAATTTTTCGAGAGCAGCTACTATGTCATCCAATGAGGGTGAAGTATCCAAAGGACATTCCCTAGTGAAGAAGTGGGCCATGATA
The DNA here is from genome assembly GCF_032191835.1 of Heteronotia binoei. Lineage (NCBI taxonomy): Eukaryota > Metazoa > Chordata > Lepidosauria > Squamata > Gekkonidae > Heteronotia > Heteronotia binoei. The sequence goes on from NC_083233.1 coordinate 66,028,422, forward strand.
CACAAGAGAATCTAAGGGTGCTCTTTTAAATGGCCTTATTGGTTAACCCCCCTAGACAAGGGCTTTTTTTGTAGCAGGAGCTCCTTTGCATATTAGGCCACACACTCGTGATGTAGCCAGTCCTCCAAGAGATTACAGTAGGCCCTGCACTAAGTGCTCTGTAAACTCTTAAAGGATTGGCTAGATCAGGGGTGTGTGGCCCAATATGCAAAGGAGTTCCTGCTACCAAAAAAAAAGCCCTGCTCTAGACCATTCCAATGGGACTTGCTTGGAAAATGTAAGGGGCATACATGAGGATTTTGATTCAGTATGACAAGCTAAGCTTGGCTCTGCTGGAACACAATCAGCTACACAACAGACAACAGTGTGAGTAGCCCATCACCAGAATAAGAAGTTTTCAGTAGCACCATAAAGATCACCAAGATTCCTAGGATATAAATCTTAAGGTGCTACTGGACTCGATTCTTGCTCTTCTACTACAGGACTACCCAGCTAAATATAACAAATAACAGAATCAGCACTAGAATAAAGAGTCAGCACCAACTGCTGAAAGAAGTAACAACACGCCTGAATGTCATTCAGTTACCTCCATTGTAATTTGGAACAGAGCTGCATAAACAGCCAAGATGAGTTGATGACATTGCTTTAGAGAAACAAAGGCTACTTACAGACCGGCACTTTGGGTTGACACAGAGTTGCCTCTGAAGTCGACCCCAAAAATCCCTGCAGATGATAACATCTGCCTCCCGCCCCCATCCCGCACTCGCCCCGTCCTCTAGGCCGATCCACCCAGCCCCAAAAGCTACCACTTCGGGAGTGGTCACAAATTTTTTTGTGACACCTCCATGCCATTTGGAAGGGGAAGGGCGCACTCGAGGTGACTTGGCTGTGTGGAAACGCCAAGTCGCCCCGAGCTGGTTCTGGCTTTTTTTTTCTTTACTGGCCAGTCAGAGCGCTTCTGCGCATCAGCGCACAAGCGCTCAGACCATTAAAAAAAACAGAGTATGGACTTCTGAGGTGCCTCCCTGTGTGGAGGCGCCCGGCCGCCTCAGGGACAGGATGAGGTCGCATGGCTGAGGACCGTCTGGAGGCTCCAGGATGGCTCTTTTTGAGCTGTCTCGATTCGGGACACCTTCCAGCCACCCCAGAATGCCCATCTGTTCTCAGCCAAAGTGTTCCAAAGTGTTCCCATTAACAAAGAGGGCAGGATGAGAAAAAAGCAAAAACGTAGATTTCTTTAAGCAGAACAAACTTCCGGCACAATTTTTTTTCTGTTGCAAGGGTACACCAGAAGTACAGGGTATAATACCCTTGGAATTGGGGTGGTGGTGGTGGTGGTGATTCTTTAGCCAGTGTTAAAAAATTACGTGTGTGAGGAAACCTTGAGTTTTGTATCAAAACAAAATCGCAGATAAGGAAACAAGGCATGGATTGGGCAAGCCTCTAGTTGAAACTAGACAATGGTGACCCAGTAAACATTACACACAAGGACTTTCAAAAGGTTTTTGACAAGGTACATTACCAAAGAGCAATGCGCCTCTGAGTTAGTGTGAGCTAGCTCACAGTTTTTTAACCTTCAACTCAAACATTTTTGTCTTCGCTCAGGAAGGATGGTGCCAGAGCAAGCTAATTTATAGAGTAGCCATATTGCTTGCTCACAACTTTAATGCCAGTAGCTCACATATTAGAATTTTTGTTCACAAGATTCCACAGCTTAGAGGGAGCACTGCTCCTGAGTAACCTTTGCCATCATAGGATAAGAAGACAGGTTCTCTTGTGGATTAAAAACCAGTTAAATGACAGGAAGCAAAGAGTAGGAATCAATGGACAGTTCTCACAACAGAGGGAAGTAAGCAATGGGGTTCCACAAGGATCAGTATTGGGGTCAGTACTACTTAAATTATTCATCAGCTATCTGGAACTAGAGGTGTGTAGTGCAGTGGTGAAATTTGCAGGTGACACAAATTATTCAGGATGGTGAAAACGAGGGCTGATTGAAGGGCTCCAAGAGGATCTCCACAAACTGGGTGAGTGGGCAACAATGTGGCAAATGAAGTTCCGTGTTGGTAAGTGTAAGGCGATGCCAGGGGTCATTCTGTAGAAAAATAGGTGGCGGAGCTCATTAGCATAACTCATTAGCATATGCTGCTGCCCCCCCAGCCAAAAGCAACCCAATGCAAGAAAGGAGAGCCCTGAGCGAGCGAGGCCTGCTTGGGCTGGCTAGAGATCCAGCCAGCCCAAGCAGGCCTCACTCACCTGGGGCTCTCCTGGGCCGCACCCCCCCAATCAAAAGGCCAGCAAGACACCTGCCACCCAAAATCACAAGTAGAGAAAGGGACAGGCTTCTCAGTGGGGCATCATGCCATAGAGTCTGCCTTCCGAAGCAGCCATTTCCTCCAGAGGAACCGATCTCTGTAACCTGGAGACCAGTTGCAATTTCAGGAGATCTCCAGCCACCACCTGGAGATTGGCAACCTTACCTTGCAATGCACTGAAAAAGCTGCCCCTCTCTATCTTTGCTCTGCAAACATCTGGCAAGAGCTCCTGGCAGCAAGAGATTCCAATTGAATTTGAAAAGATTTTCCATTCAATGGCGGCTGCTATTTAGCGAACGCAGAAATGGAAGGGGTGGTGGGGGGAAACCCAAGTTGCCTCACCATTGGTGTTGTGTAAATCCAAGATAATAGATCTTCTGCCTAATCCTAATGAGGCCTCTCCGTTAAAATCTTTATTAGCTCCCAGCTCAGCAACCTGCCAAAAAGCTTGTCGGTGCCCCCCTCTTCCCTCCCCATCCCGCTATCTCCCCGTACCAAGATCTGCTTTAACTTTTACAAATAGCTCTAAGATATTTCCCTTGCTTATCAGCGCTGCCAAGCAGCTTGCCTTATCGTTGCTATTGCAGATAAAATAAATGAGCTAAGGATGATATGAATAATGGCATTTTCTGTAGGCTGGTTTCCCATTACATTTGCAACAGATTGTAGATTTAAACTTCACCACAAAAGAGACAAAGAGAGGGGGGGAATGGAGAGAAGGATTCTTTATTATTATTATTTTTTTTAAAATTACCTTCTTTTTGTTCAATGGCTTCAGATTTCGGGATGTATTTTAAGCCTACCTGAACTGAGAAGGCAATTAATTTTGAAAGGGACAAGAATAAAGCCAAGGTTTGATGTCTCAGAAAATTCCCGCACAGAGTACACTTTTGGAGACTTCCTCCCCCTCCCCAGCAGCATTTGACAGTGGAGGAGAGAAAGCTTAAAGCTGCACCTTACCTAATAAAGCTGTCTTCATTAGACATCCTTCCCCCCACTCCTTTTCTAGCAGTGAGCAAGTCTAGAGTCAGACAGGGACAATGGAATCGCAGAAAAGGAAACAGAGACTGGGGAAGATGTATCTTTTTCTGCCAAGCTCATGCCTGATTAGAGTCTTACTTTTGTGGTAGGCTGGTCTCAGGGAGCCAGGATGCAAAGGTGATCACAGTCAGGAATACAAAAGGAAAGACAGAAGAGTTGCTGCAACAATTAAGGGGCTTGATTGGCAAGGGGGGGGGGGTCAGAGGTTGCATCCCCTGTCCAGTAGTACCATGTATGGCTGTTTCTTGGTTATAAAATGAAACACCAGAAACTGCTATGGACACAGGAGACCAGTTACAGAGCAAGCACTGGCAAAGATTAGTTCTCCTGGAGGAAAGGGCTGCTTTGGAGAGTGGACTCTACGGTACTATTGCCCTGTTGAGGTCCCTCCCCTCCCCAAACCCCACCCTCCACCCTGAATCTCTACAAATTTTCCAACCTAGAAGTAATGCAGCATGCACATTTGACTGCAAATTTGCCCCTTCTTCAAGCACCCCTAACAGGATTGGTGCTTTCCAGGGGTAGCTACCCTTGTTAGCAGACCACTTCTCTCTACATCCACAAAATTAATTCTTCCTAGCATTTCTTTTGCTCTTTTTTTGCTCCTTTCTGCACAGGGGTTAGCATGGATGCACCCCACAGGACATTTTTGTTGGTGGCTCCTGCTCTTATGGCCTTTCCTGCCATGTGAACTGCATTATTTTATTTGCTTGCTCGCTTTATTTATATCCCCAATGGGGACCCAAAGCAGCTTACACTGTTCTCCTGTTCTGTTCTCAAAACAACTCTCTAAAGTAGTTAGGCCACCCACAAGCCTGCATGGCACAAACAGGGATTTGAACTTAGATCTCCTAGACCCTAGTCTAACACTTCAACCTCTGCATGTTTAGGAGAGCCTATAAAACAGTAGAGGGCTTGCTAACAGTTGTTTGTGAATCATAGAGTTGGAAGGGGCCATACAGACCATCTAGTCCAACCCCCTGCTCCATGCAGGCTCAGCCTAAAGCATCTCCAACAAATAATCATCCAACCGTGTTTTGAAGACTACAATGAAGGAAAGCTCACCACCTTCCTAGGCAGCTGGTTCCACCTCTGAACTACTCTGACTGTAAAATATTTTTCCTAATATCCAGCTGGTACCTTTCTACTTGTAATTTGAGCCCATTGCTTCGGGTCCTATCCTCAGCTGCCAAGTGGAACAGCTCCTTGCCCTCCTCTAAATGCCAGCCTTTCAATATTTAAAGAGAGCAATCATGTCCCCCCTCCATCTTCTCTTCTCCAGACTGAACATTCCCAAGGCCCTCAGCCTTTCCTCATAGGGTTCTTCCTCCAGGCCCTTGGTCATCCTCATTGCTCTCTTCTGCACCCGCTTGATTTTGTCCACATCTTTTTTGAAGTGAGGCCTCCAGAACTGCACACAATATTCCAGGTGTGGCCTGACCAAGGCAGTACACAGCAGAGGAATGACCTCCTGTGATTTTGATGTAACAGCCCTTTTGATACAACCCAGGAATGAAGACCACGTTGACGTTAACAGACATGGGTTTGAGCGAACTGGAACAGTGAGAGATTCTAAATGGATTTTATTGTTATTTTGCTTTGCACATGGTATGGAAACTGCCAGGAGCCTCAAGAGCTACACAGTCTACAAAGTACTTTGGAAAAACAAACAAATGAAATGCTGATTTCCCACCATCCTGTTTTAATCAGGTTTTTAAATCGTGGAGTTGCAGAGTCGGACTCGGCTGTGCGACTCAGCAACAACAAATTGCCATGATAGCGTTTCTTCCACTTTGCCTCAAGATTACACCGGGATCCTTCCAGGCATCAAATGACACAACTCTAGATCTAGAACAGGATGTGCCTGTTGATCTATGCGTGTGGTACTTTGTGGAGTAGTGTCAGTCTGTTTCTGCCTGGAGGAACCCTTGTTATCACTGGAGTTTCAATCTGCCACTGTTGTTGGCCTAGGGTGGTAAGAAACACACAGTAACAGACCGCAGTTAAATACACAATAACAGATTGTGGTTAAATTACTAACATACAATTTTAGCTATTTCCAAAACACATCTTCCCAAAAGTTTTTAGAAGTATCTATGAAAAGTTTAAATCACCAAGTTCATTCAGAATACATTCCCAACAGTATTCAACTGATCCCTGTATGTTGATACAGTAATATAATCCAGTTCAATAACATGCTTGTGCAATGTCTTTTCTATTTATTATAAATGGTGTCAATGCAGGAATCCTGCATTTGGACACCCCAGAACCGCCTCCAGCGTTGTTCACAAGCTGGTCACCACATTTAATTTATTTAAGTTAATTTTCAATTTATACTCCCCCTATCCCGCAAGCGGGCTCAGGGTGGCTTACAGCATAAATTTTTTTACAACACAAATAAGCCATAACCAAGCTAAACAATATTGTAATTACAGAAGTATCAAATTAGGTTGAAAACCACAATCCATGTCATCGACAACAAGTCACCTATAGGCTGGTAGTATTCAGCATAACTTAAGCACCTAGATAGTAAAGTGCTGGAGGAAGCGATGACTTCAAGGGACACACGCTGGATCATTAAAAGCCTGGCAGAAGAGCTCCGTCTTACAGGCAACCTTCCTCATGGAGGGGAAGGAAGTTGTCCACAAAGACAAAATCCAAAGAAGATTTGTGCTTGGTATGATATGCAAATGTATGGAAGTGGTTTGGAACGTTTAAGTTGGTTTGGAACTGGAGCCAGTTTGGTGTAGTGGTTAAGTGTGCAGACTCTTATCTGGGAGAACCGGGTTTGATTCCCCACTCCTCCACTTGCAGCTGCTGGAATGGCCTTGGGTCAGCCATAGCTCTGGCAGAGGTTGTCCTTGAAAGGGCAGCTGCTGTGAGAGCCCTCTCCAGCCCCACCCACCTCACAGGGTGTCTGTTGTGGGGGAGGAAGGTAAAGGAGATTGTGAGCTGCTCTGAGACTCTTCGGAGTGGAGGGCGGGATATAAATCCAATATCTTCTTCTACCTCACAGGGTGTCTGTTGTGGGGGAGGAAGGTAAAGGAGATTGTGAGCCGCTCTGAGACTCTTCGGAGTGGAGGGCGGGATATAAATCCAATATCTTCTTCTACCTCCCAGGGTGTCTGTTGTGGGGGAGGAAGGTAAAGGAGATTGTGAGCCGCTCTGAGACTCTTCGGAGTGGAGGGCGGGATATAAATCCAATATCTTCATCTACCTCACAGGGTGTCTGTTGTGGGGGAGGAAGGGAAAGGAGATTGTGAGCCGCTCTGAGACTCTTCGGAGTGGAGGGCGGGATATAAATCCAATATCTTCTTCTACCTCACAGGGTGTCTGTTGTGGGGGAGGAAGGTAAAGGAGATTGTGAGCCGCTCTGAGACTCTTCGGAGTGGAGGGCGGGATATAAATCCAATATCTTCTTCTACCTCACAGGGTGTCTGTTGTGGGGGAGGAAGGTAAAGGAGATTGTGAGCCGCTCTGAGACTCTTCGGAGTGGAGGGCGGGATATAAATCCAATATCTTCTTCTACCTCACAGTGTGTCTGTTGTGGGGGAGGAAGGTAAAGGAGATTGTGAGCCGCTCTGAGACTCTTCGGAGTGGAGGGCGGGATATAAATCCAATATCTTCTTCTACCTCACAGTGTGTCTGTTGTGGGGGAGGAAGGTAAAGGAGATTGTGAGCCGCTCTGAGACTCTTCGGAGTGGAGGGCGGGATATAAATCCAATATCTTCTTCTTCTTCTTAAAATTGCGGACAACTTTCTACCCTCCATGAGGAAGGTTGGGTAATGTAAACTTTTCATAAATACTTCTAAAACCTTTTCAAAAATGTGTGTTTTGGAAACAGCTAAAATTGTATTTTAATAATTTAACAACAATTCATTATTGTGTATTTGTGGTCTAGGGTGGTAGCATCTGCCCCCCCTCCCCGCTCCCATCACAGAGGTACTGATAATGTCAACATAAGGATCAGCAACTGGATCGCTGGTAACACCACCTGTAATCGCCAATGAAAGCACTACAATTGGTGGGAAAAGTCAACGTCCCCTGGAAGTACCCTTAAAGACTTCCACTGAACTGAATGGACCGATGTCCCCATGCTAATTAAAGTTAAAGTTAGAGACAGCTTAAAGGGGACGGTGCAAGGATGAGTATGCAAAGAGGAATACTCAGCCACAAGCTCTGTTCACGCGTTACAGTGAACATGCATAAATCCTGCATGACAATGTCTCTATTTGCTTGTAAGAAAGAGACATTGCGTGTTTACTTTGCAAATCAAACTAAGGGTCCAAGATCTGAATAAATTTGGGATTTGTGTCACATGTTCAGCTGTCTATTCATTGACGGCAACATGAGAACTACCCAACATATGCATTTAAAAAATTCAATGGCACAGTGTACACAGATTGTACATGTGTTCCCCATCCTTGAAAGCAAAAGTTCTGTGTGCAGCATACACACCATTTTATGTTGTATGCACATTGAGTAAATCTTAATTTAAAAAAAAAAAGTCAGATGTCAGAAGACTTGATGGGAGCAGTTTGCTCCCTGTCACCTTAATTCTACCTATATTTTCCTGGGGAAGGGAATTTGCTTCCAACGAACATCTTTGGGATGCTATTGTGCAGAGCATGTATGTCAAAAGATGGCAGTGAAATAAAACAGGCAACTATAACGGTTTGGTATTTCCAAGGTGCTTATATATGTAGCATGTTTCCAAGACCACAGCCTGTGTTTTCTCACTACCACACTATACACTGCATCGGTCCCATAACAGTACATCAAGGCGTCCACAGTTTGACAAAGGCAAGCAAAAACGGCCTTCCCCTGCAACTAAACTGCAGGGTTAAACCATTTTCCATTCCCCCAACAATCCCAGCCCTGTCACTGTATCAAGGTTATCTATTATTGGCAGTGACAGGTGAAAATTAATCTCCTAATTATTTCTTGCTGCGTAATCTCCACTGAAGAGGGAACATAAAAGGATTACCGCACACCCTTCGTGGAAGGCTGTTTGGGAGCCAATCATACAGTTCTAAAGGAGGCATGTGTTCGGAGAGGTATTTATGGAGGATTCCAATCATTCCGTATGTACATGCACACGCACACGCACAGTCTGCTTCATGACCAAGAGCTCTGGACTGAGGATCCACTTAAAGGTCTCTTAATGGCACAAAAGAAACAATCTGAGCTCTCTTGCCGACAACTCAAGAGAGAATAGCAGGTTAAACACACTACAGGTTTCTTTTCTCTTCAACATTTATCTGTTGAGAGCTCAAAAGATACCTCCACATCCGAAGTGGAAGTAATTTCCCCTCCCATGCAGAAACAGAGCCTAAAATGGACTAAGTGGATGATGCTCTGTTTTATTCTACTTACAGTTTCCTTTTTCTAGTGGGAAAATTAATAATTTTACAGAGCTCAGCTCAGTTGCAAGCCCTAAGAAATTTCATGTTAAATCTGAGGTAGGGTGGTCCATGGCCTCTTCCACAATATATGCACCATCCATACAATATATGCATCATAGTTCCCATACAGAGTCTAAAATAGACTAGAATGTTTGATCTTAACATGCTTGCAATTCACAGGTTAATTTTTTTTAAAAAAACCCACACAATTACATTCTTTTACAAAGAGCTAAATTTGAATCTTGAAGCATCTTAGAAACCAACAATATTTTGGGGGTATAATCTTTTAAGAGTCACAGCTTCCTTTGTTAAATACCTCCTGAGTCTTTTATGAAACCGCACCCCTAGTCCTGGTCTGTCTAGCCGACTAATGTCTACTGTAGCAGGCTGGAGCTCTCCAGGGCCTGCAGAATACAGAAGACAAGATTATTGAGTGGGATCGCTGTTTGAAGACTATCTCGCCAGTGTTACAATAGCTTTGCTGACCTCCAGTGTGTTTCAACAGTCAGGGGTGGAATTCTAGCAGGAGCTCCTTTGCATATTAGGCCACACACCCCTGATGTAACCAATCCTCCAAGAGCTTACAAGAGCTTTTGTAAGCTCTTGGAGGATTGGCTGCATCAGGGGTGTGTGGCCTAATATGCAAAGGAGCTCCTGCTGGAATTCCACCCCTGTCAACAGTGTTGGTGTTGACCTACAAAAACCTACTGCGATAGCCAAACGACCACCTGATTTTCCAATATGAACTGCCTGAAGTCTTTCTGTGGCTACTCCCATCCTCAGAGGTCATGAAGTTGGGGGCTGGAACTAGCCCACTGAGATGGTCGCCCAGCACTTGGATACTGTCTGCAGAGAAGTTCACTCTACTGCATTTTAGGTACCAAGTAGAAACTTTTATTTGCCTGATCTTGCTAATAAATGCTTGTGTGCACTGCTGCCGCTACAGCTGCTCTGTCGCTGTTATTTTAATGGCTTTAGCATGTTTTATTTGATGTTATTTTGCTATTTGTGTTGATCTTTATAGTTGAAAGCTGCCTCGGAATTCCCTAGACTGAAAGACAGGCTAAAAAAAAAATGCTTCAAGTTAAAGAATAAACAATCCCGTGGCTCCAGAGCTCTGATGTTAACAACTTTCAGACAACTCTTTAAAAAGCTGCCATTAAGTACACAAAGTCTGAAGTCAACAAGGCAGTGTGGGTTCAGCACACCAGAGCAGTTTTCTTCCCAGCTGGCTTCTTGTTTGAGCCTAAGCTGAACCCCAACACTCTTTAAACTCTGGGGAGCTACTGAATAAGAAACATGATCAAAAGAATTCTGATGCATGACTAGCTCGCACAAGTACACTTCTGAATTGGGAGATACAGAGTTAGGACAAAGAGCACCGCCAATAGGAGAAACTGGCCTTGTTCACAGAGCTTATTCACGAGAACAGGCAGATAACTGATGGAATTGTTTTAGTTAGTCAACTCAAGGGAAAATAAAGACAAGAAAGACTCTCCAAAAGCAAAGGTAAGTTAACTCATGACAATATATTGGTTATGCCAGCTGTGGGAAGAGAGCACAATATAGTCTGATCTCGTCAGATCTCAGAAGCTCAGCAGGGTCAGTACTCGCATAGGAGACCACCAACAAAGACTGTGCAGAGGAAAAAAAGGCAAAGGTAGTTCCCTGTAGAGATGTGCAGGGGGAAAAAATCGTTAAAATTCTGTTTTGGGTTGATTAAACAAAAAAAAAATCGCTATTCCCTTGGAAAGCCGAATCTCATATTAGGTAAAGGAAAAAAACCTGAAAAAATTCAGTATTCCCAATTTTTTTTGGCTCCGTTATACTCTGTGGGCCATTTTAGTCAATGGAAAAATCCCATAGAGTACATGCCATGGGCTGGGGGGGGGGGGTTGAGCGAGAGGCACCAAATTTGCTGGGTACCTGCTGGAGTCTCTCTCCAAAAGAACCCCCAAGTTTCAAAAAGATTGGACCAGGGGGTCCAATCCTGTGGGCACCCAAAGAGGGTGCCCCTATCCCAATTGAAATCAATGGCTGTGAAAACTCCATTGGTGTCAGTTGTGGGGAAAAAATGACTAAGGTCGAATAAATCCAATTGGGCAGCCGTGTTGGTCTGAAGCAGTAGAACAAAGCAGGAGTCAACCAAGACCAACCAATTCAGAATGTAAGCTTTCGTGTGCTCTCTAAGCACACTTCATCATACCTGATCCCCTCGTCTGATGAAGTGTGCTTAGAAAGCATACAAAAGCTTACGTTCCGAATAAAAATTGGTTGGTCTTAAAGGTGGACTTAACTCCTGCTTTGTTCTAAGGTCAAATAAGAGAATCTCTTACCTAAAAAGTGTTTTTTCAGTCAGCAGCAGAACCAGTGTATGTGCCCAGCAGAGACAATCCTACTATGGCATTGCCAAAAAACAACAACAAAGAACCCAACAGGACAAAGATCAAATTGGGTAGGAGAGATTTCCTGGGGAACCATTGTTGCCAATCTCCAGGTGAGGGCTGGAGTGCTCTCCAGGTAGCAGAGATCAGTTCCCCTGAAGAAAACAGCTGCTTAAATTAGGGTTGCCGGCCTCCAGGTGGAGCCTGGAGATCTCCTGCTTTTAAGATCTTATCTGGCCTACTTATGGGGGAAGTGCTAAAGCACTATGCCAACAATGTTACTCAAAGGACTTCCTGTCTCAGACCCTAATTGTTTTTAAAAGCCTAATAATAGCCCTAACTATGTTGTAAAAACCCAGAAGCACCTACAGAGCAACACTCAGGGTAATACAAAAGGCAGACAGCATTCAGTCAGGTCCAGCACAGAGCAGTTGCTGAAATAGCAAGCCACATAGTCTCAGGCAGCAGACCAACCAGCTGGTCTTGCCCCTGAAAAGAAACCTTGTAGGACTGAGAAACTTACAATAACGTCTATTAACACAACTGGTGAAGTGCAGTAGAATAAATCTGCACAAAAACACAATAATCACCCACTACACAGCTAGACCTAGGAATCAGAAACAATCCAAGTCCAACAGGATAATTTTTAAAAAAACTGTGAAACAACTGTTGTTATCTAGGCTAACCGCAGGCCTCGGTCAAGCAAGCCAACCACATGAACAAGCTCTGTGAAGGCAGACAGGAAGACCTTCACGCATAACCTGGGCAGGCAGCCCACACAGCAAAAAGCAGAAAACCAGGAGCACTGCTGTCTCAAACCTTTTACGAAATTCCAAGGCAGACACAAAATGCAAAAACCTCAACAGGATCAATAAGAAGGCAGGCAGCCACAGGTCATTCTACCAGCACAGCACCAGCCCAAGGAGGCCAGGCCTCACACAGAGAAAATACAACAAACAGCACAAGCCCCCATAGGCCCCCCAACAAAGCAATTAAACTTTTTTTTTAAAATGCCTAGGCAAGGGCAGCCTGCCCCCCCCCCATCCAAAGTAGACCCTCCATAACAGCCCTTCCTTTAACCTAGTAGGCAATTAAAAAAAAAATCTAAGATAAAAATATATTTAAACTTTGTCAGACAAACCAGGAGATGTCTTCTTCCTCCAGCGAGGGACAGGAGTCAGGGAGTAGGATATTAGAATCAGAGTTGGAAGGGACCTCCAGGGTCATCTAGTCTGACCCCCTGCACAATGAAGGAAACTCACAAACACCTCCCCCTAAATTCACAGGATCTTCATTGCTGTCAGATGGTCATCTAGCCTCTGCTTAAAAACCTCCAAGAAAGGAGGCTTCCTCCAGAAATGTCCAAGGAATTCAGCAGCAGGCAGCACAGCAAACCAGCAAGGAATCTGACTCAGATTGCTTTTATGCTCTCTGGCCATGCACAAATTTTCAAAATGTGAAAAATCCTGTGACTGGCATGAATTTCTGTTGCCCCATTGGCCAGATTGCCCATCTCTCCCCCCAAATCTACAGGCCACTAGCAGCCCAACCTTCTACAACAGCCTTACAAAAGGAAAGCAAATTTAGCTATACTGTGTAATTAAGGAAACACAAAGGTTAGGCGTGATACATTACATGCTAGCCTTGTTTTTACTTATTGCTTTATTCCAGAAGTCCATTCCTTTCCTATCCATTCCTGAGTATGTGTGAAATTATAAATATTAACCAATCTTGAGCATTTATTATTTGCAGCCAGATAAAAAACTTGTTGCAACAATCTTGCAAATGCAATTCCTCCCCCCCCTCCCATTGTCCTGATTGAGTTAATCTTTACTGATAAAACAGTTGTTAACATGATGGCTGACTGGTCTTTGTTCAAGCCTTGAGGATTGAGAGGAACACATTCAGAGTAAATTCAGACCTCTTAATGATTCTAATTGCAGAGACAAAAGATTCCCCTGAAGTATGAAAGGAAGAGGATGTTAAGATTGTAATATTCTTCCCTTCCTCCAGCCATCCTCCTGATTCCCGAAAAAAAAAAAAAAGCCATACTTTTTAGGCTTTTCCCCAGAATTCTCTAATTCGGCTGCTGGATCAGATCAAAGAATTTGATTCGTCTTTTTATAAGCCTAAAAATGCCGAAAAGGGCATATTTCGGCTTTTTTCCAAACTAATGTTTACCGAATACACACCCCTAGTTCCCTGGGCAAGCACCAGTCGTTTCCAACTCTCGGGCGACATCGCATCATGACGTTTTCATGGCAGATTTTTTTACAGGTTGGTTTGCCATTGCCTTTCCCAGTTATCTACACTTGACCCCCAGCAAACTGGGTACTCATTTTACCAACCTCGGAAGGATGGAAGGCTGAGTCAACCTTGAGCCGGCTACCTAAACTCAGCTTCTGCTGGGGTCGAACTCAGGTTGTGAGCAGAACTTTGGACTGCGTACTGCAGCTTTACCAATCTGCACCATGGGGCTCTGTGCAGAGAAAGGCAACAGCAAACCACCTTGGCTTCTCATTTGCCTTGAAAGCCCCTTCTTGGAGTCATAAGTGAGTTTTGACTTGACAGCACTTATGTACTTTTGCTGACTATACAATCCTTGTAAACTAGTGGCTCTTATGGTGATGTCCTCAGCATACAAGAGGGGATTGGATATACCTCTGGAGGAGAGGTCCATCAGTGGCTATTAACCACAGCATATTTTTGGAACTGTCTGGGGCAGTGATGCTCTGTATTCTTGGTGCTTGGAGGGGCACAGTGGGAGGGCTTCTAGTGTCCTGGCCCCACTGGTGGACCTCCTGACGGCACTTGGTTTTTTTGGCCACTGTGTGACACAGAGTTGGACTGGATGGGCCACTGGCCTGATCCAACATGGCTTCTCTTATGTTCTCTTATGTACTGAAATATTATTTGACTCAGTCACCAAGTTCTTCCAGATTGACTGGAAGTTTTATGAACTTCCAGAACTATTTCCCATCTTTCTAGTTCTATAACATGACCTGGATAATAACACAGGCGAACCCAATCTCAGAACCTAAGCAGAATCAGTCAGAGCATGGATAGGAAACCACCCAGGAAGTCCAGGGTTGCTACACAAAGGCAGGCAAAGGCAAACTAAATCTGGACATCTCCTGCTTTGAATACACTACAGGATTGCCATAAATTGGCTATCACTTCCACCTCTACTAACACCATATGGAATTGATCAATTTTGAGAACTGTGTTCCATAAACCATTCCTTTTTTTTTTTAAGTGAGTATTTGTGTGTGAGTGGATGTGCGTGTATGCATGGTTGACTCATAAAGACCCCTACTGGCTCTTGGATGTTCAGAGAGGTGGCTCTATTGCCTGCCTCTGTTTCCCAGCCCTGGTATTCCAAGGTCTCCCGTCCAAGTCCTTGCCAGGGTCGGCCTTGCTTAGCTTCCAAGATCTGATGAGACTGGGCTTGCCTAGGCTATCCAGGTCAGGGCCTGTGAACCATTCCTTTAGGGTCTTCTATGCCACGTTTCTTTATTCTGATGTCGAGTAATTTTATATAAACTGTTATCCCCAGTGGTGTTTTTTTTAAAAATTGATTCTACACACAGACCCCAAGGCAGCTCATGATAGTGGATTTACTTTGGGAGTCATGACTGATCAACCTAACACATTCTGCTCCAGAGGCAACAGACGTTTCTTTTCTAAAATTCTTAAACTGAAAGTTAGTTCTTAGAATACATTTATATATCTTCCACTCAGACGTCCCACACACTTCCCAGTTCTGCCACAAAACCGAGTTCTGCACCTTAAATCCAAAGATGCAACCCAATCACAGTCACTCTGAAGTAAATCCTGCTGTGCTTTGCAGGGCCTAGTGTACACAGACTTGCAACATCAGGCTAATAAAATAACATCCATTTTAACAGAAAGACGGAAAAAAGTACCTCAGAGTTTTAAAGAGAAGAAAAAAAAGAGTCAAGTTATCAATGCCAGGCATTCTGAGTGAAAACGAGCAACACTATTAAAAACTGGTGGAACAATACGTGTCAAAGATATATCGCTTAGAAAGACTAGTTCTGAGGCGCTAAGTGTTGAAATAGGCTGACCACAGTTTCAACTGCATTGCCTAAGTACAGATATCTGTCATCGGGCTGGTTTTTTCCCCCCTTCCCACACCACCAAAGATGAAGACATTCAGAAGTGGAGTGGTAGTGGTTTGAAAACACACATTCTCTGCCTTGCCATCTAATGCGCTTTCAAAACCACTTCCAAACGCATCTCAGTCCACAGCCTCTCTGTGCGTGTCTCAATCTCTTCCTGTCAGCGCTTTGTTTCGTGCAAAAGTGGAAGTCAGCGCCACATAGTACTTTGTATATCACTCGACAAGAATGGTAAGCTGTAAGACTACTAATCGACTGACAAAATTCTCCCACTAACCCTTTCCCCATTGCATGGAGGCAGGAACAGCACAAGAATCAGGTACTGACACTCCCACACAAATCTGCAACACCCCATTGGCTCCTGTGAGATGACCGCAAGGCCAACACAAAATTTTTTTTGCATAATTGTCAGCTTTCAAATGGTGAAACAACAACAAAGCACGACAGAAAAGAAAAACAGTGTCATGTGAGAAGCAGCTGGGAGATCTCAGCACCAGTGATCCCTCTAAGCTGAGCTAGTGTGAGCCAGCTCACAGATTTTTAGCCTCTGGCTCACACTGTTTTTGTCTTAGCTTAAGAAAAATGGCCCCAGGAGCAAATTAATTTATGCAGTAGCTTGCAACTTTAACGCCAGTAGATCACAGAGTAGAATTTTTTTGCTCACAAGACTCCACAGTTTAGAGGGAGTATTCTCAGCACCAGTGGTTACGGCAATGTTCTTTCTCAACCCTGCTGCAGAAGACTGTGGCTCAGTGGTAGCCGAGCATCTGCTTGGCATGCAAAAGGCCCCAAATTCAATCCCCAGTATCTCCAGGTAAAATATCTGGCAGTAGGTGTTATGAAAGACCTTGGAGAACCACCGCCAGTCTGAGTAGGAAGGGCTGAGATTGATGGACCAAGGGGGTTGATTCATGTGTTCATGCGACGTGCTGAGTTGCTTTATAATCTGAAGAACTGTCTCCCACCCCCATATCATGTATTTCAATCAAGGCTTCAGTGTCTGGGGCAAAATATACATGAAACTTCTTACATTTATTATATTTACCTTTTTGTTTATTTATGACCTGCCTAAAGAACACCTGAGTGCTATCTAAAAAAAATCCCAACAAAGGAGCAGGCTTTGTTAATCAAATTGCAGGCTGTTAGACCTTGTCCTAAGAAATGCCTTGTGCTTCAGACTTACCAATATCCTCCCGAAATGGGAATCATGCATAATGTGGAGGTAACGTACCTTCAGTTAGAATTTCCTCTCTTTCTAATTCAGTTTTTGTTTTAATAAAACTTGCCATTCTATTTTTGCATGACGGCTGCACCTTCATAATGCTAGAGGTCAATTTTGAGATGAGGAGAAGAGACTGGATTTATACCCCACCCTTCACTACCCAAAGGAGCCTCAGAGGGGCTTATAATCTCCTTTCCCTTCCCCTCCCCACAACTGTCACTCTGTGAGGTAGGTGGGGCTGAGAGAAATCTGACAGAAACTGCTCTTGAGAGGAACACCTTTTGTAAGAACAAGGTCACATCAACAGGTGCAAGTGGAGGAGTGGGGAACTGAACCTGGCTCTCCGAGATAAGAATCTGCACACTTAACCACTACACCAAACTGTCTTTCTTGGCGCATCCTGCGACTCTGAATAGAAGGCAGAAAAGCTCCCATTCACCATTGTTAAGCACAATCAATCTATCAATCAACATTTTATTTATATCCCGCCCTCCCCGCCGAAGCAGGCTCAGTGTAGACAGGGCCTAGCTCCTGACACTTTTCCTATGTGCTCCCTCAAACCCATACTTTGTTTTGCTTAACCTGTGAGTTAAGTGTGCAGACTCTTATCTGGGAGAACTGGGTTTGATTCCCCACTCCACTTGCACCTGATGGAATGGCCTTGGGTCAGCCATACCTTTTCCTGTGATATCACTTTCAGAATGTCCACCAGTGGGGCCAGGGCACTAGAAGCCCTCCCACTGTTGCTTCCCCCCCCCTCCCAGCACCAAGAATACAGACACAGCATCACTTGCAGGGAAAGAAAGAAAGAAGGGGGGGCAAAGAAAAAAAAGCCTTCCTCACCATCAATGACCTCAGCCAGCAACAATTCTGCCCAGGGGTTGTTTGGTAAAAAAAAAAAAAAAACCTACTGGAATCCCCACTCCCCGCCCCTCCTGGCTGAAACAAAACATACATACCCTTTGCCGCCCAGGCCTCCTGGGAAAATCTCCCCAAAAGAATATACTGCAAGGCACAGGAAAGCTCATACCTTGAAGAACACTGGTCTAAAGGGCCAGTGGACGCCAGCTTTTCTCTCAAACACTGGGAGTGGGGGGGGAGGAAGGAGAGGCAGCCCAGCTCTTCTCTGCACAACACAGAGACTGGGGAAGGAAGTCAAACAGAGCTCAGGCTTTGCAACCTGCATCAGTCTTCAAGGCTAACTTTTCTCTGCACAACAGAGAGACGGGGGAAGGAAGGAAGCCAAATGAAGCGCAGGCTTTGCAGCCGGTGTCAATCTTCAAGGCTAGCTTTTCTCTGCACAACAGAGATGGGGGAAGGAAGGAAGCCAAATGGAGCACAGGCTTTGCAGCCTGTGTCAGTCTTCAAGGCTAGCTTTTCTCTGCACAACAGAGAGATGGGGGAAGGAAGGAAGCAGAGCAGAGGTCATGCTTTGCTGGGGGTGGGGCTAGCTTTGGCTTTTCTTGTGACCCAGTAGTGAGGCTTCCGTGGTCCGGTATCGGGTCACGACTCTGCAAATGGGAAACACTGTTCTATGGCCTCCCATCTTTTCTTCAGGAAATTAGGGCTAATGCCTGGTGACTCCTACATTTATATTTATTTCCTGTGGCTGGCAACAGCATGTGTCCATACAATCTGAGCCACTAGATGGGTATCAAAAGGCTGTAGCGCTGTTGTTTAGGATTCAACATAATCCCACATCCACTGAGCCTCTTACAGGCAACTGGTTCCAAAACCATGTGCACTTGAGGTATTGTCATGCACTTTAGTAGCCACAAGATGGCATACAAATTATTGAAAACCAATATCAACAATGTGATTGGATGAATAATTGAGATAAGTCAACAACAAGATTAGTATGTCAAGGGGGGAAATGCAGTGATCCAAAGAGGCCATTGTTACCAAAATCACCACCAGAGGTCACTATGCTCCATTTGTGGAGGAACAGGAAAAGATGGGGTGGAGGACACTTAATGAAAACAAAATTTTAGCAAATTTATTTCTGCTAGGGAGAGTAAAAAAGAAATCGATACTTCTTTGCTGCTCTGGGCAACCAGGTTTTCAAGACGCTTTCAGTAAATGGATCGCCATCCAGATAAAAGCATTTTCTCATTGGCCACAGAATCTTTACAACTCCTCTTCATCTGCTGGTTGGAATATCTTCAGATCCACTGTTAGCAGAAACCGCTGCAGTTGACTAGTGTAGCTTTTCAGCTTCTGTCAAAGGGTGCGATCAGACGAGTAGTTTGACCCACCATAGTCACCCTTTCCCTCCGGATTAAATGGCCACGATCACATGTGCACATCTGACTCCCGTGGCCTACTCACCCTTACTTCGCATGAGAATGACTCCCAAGTAGACTGAATAGCCACTGGGAAATTCTGGGCGGTTCCACAGTGGGTTTCTGGCCATTTGATTGTCCAGATGTTCCATGGAAATGCTCCACTACATTTCTGGCACGTCCTCACCCCCAACCCCACTCCGACGTGTGCTTCAGCGCCCCTCATAGGACCAGCCAGGACTGTGTGTGTGCTTGTCTGCCTCTGCACACGCACAATTGTCACTGGGAACAAAAAACTCCAGCCCAGCCATGGGTCCGTGGTTGTGGTGCATTAGCAGTGTGGACAACAAACCATGGGCCCATGGTGCTATGATGGCCCTATGAGAAGGCCCTGCCAGAGACTAAAGGAAAATGTTTGTAGTGGATAGAAGAACTATGGGATCAAAGATATGACTCTTTCATGGAAGAGTTACAGAAAGTTGAAAAAAAAAATCAAGTCTCAAATGCTCTACTAATCTCCGTGCTAAATTGCTGAGCGAACCCACAGACTGGTGGTGGGTGAGTGTTGATGAAACTCGACAAGTTGCATAAACATACTTGGGGATTAAACTATATAAAGAGATAAAATCTGTTCCCCCCACCCCAGGATAAGACTGTCACATTAACCATGGGCAAAACTAGGGATTTCCCTTCCATTTGGCTACAACTGCAGCAGACAAACAAATACCTAAATGAAGACTGAGACAAAATCATAAGCCTCTAATGTTTTTATCTTTGGCATCAAACCCTGACAGAGAGAATTAAGGTTTTTTCCCCCTTTGTCATTCTGCCATCTTTGGAGATGTTTTGTGCAAAAGAAAACCAAAAAACCCTCAATAAATTACTAAATCTCAGACAAGACAGACATGATCACACAGGAATAGCGTGTTCCTCCTCAGCCTTTCCCTCCAACCCCCCTGTTCCTTCTTGCATGCGGATGCCAGAGATATAAATTCAGCAGCACAGACGTTTCGACACAATGATTCTTACTATATGGTGCAGAAAATTCCCCCAAGAGATATTAGGTAAGGGCAAGTCTTTCTAGAGATCACGCTTCTCATTACCATCTCCTGGTAATTGATCAGGCTAGAAAGCTGTTCCCAGATAGATCTGCTATGTTCAATACCTGGTTCATAGGTCCCTTCCAACCACTAAAACACTGCAAGGAGAAACCATCTATCAGCTTGTCTCTTAATCTACTGGGGACTTGGAACCAGCGACAGACACTATGCTCAGCAATGGAATATATTCTCTCAGGGTTGCTACGGGGCCATTTTGTATGTATATAGTCGGTTGACCTAAGTTTACTGCTACAAGAATTCTACATACATGAATTCAAATATGCATATATGAGGATAAAAGGGCATGCACCACCCATAGCACCATGTTGCGGCAGTGCTGCCACATCCAGAGCTGGTGACCTGAATGATTATGTGCGCGCACAGAATCTTATATTTAATCTCTGGCATTTCTGGCTGAAGGACCTCAGGCAACAGCGTTAACAAAGGTGATCACGCTTCAGATCACAGACAGCCAAAGACAGCCTGAGTAAATAAGCTATTGGGCTAGATGGACTGGCTGTACGATTCAGCTCAGAGCTCTTTCATGCATCCATATGTTCACAAGCTGCTCTAACCTCTTGGAAAAACTGTGGTGCTGATATATTCTAGCTGTATCAGTCCGGTGCACAAAGGGGAGTTTGATAGCATTTTAAAGATTAACAAATTGGCTGTGTGATGCTAAGGACAGTTCCACACTTCTGCGGATTTGGAAGAATGCAATATTGCTTATGACTGCATAGTTATTGTGATATAAAGCTTCTATGAACTACAGTCCACTTTGATTGCGTGAAGTGGGTTTCCAGCAACGGTTGGTGGGTATGTATCTATGGGTGTAGAAGAAGAAAAAGCAACCTGTAAACAAGGGATGCACTACAAGCTTTGAAGGTTATTTCTACACATGACATTGCTATTTCCCCTAGCCGGCTCTGCAGGAGGCAGTACAGTAAGTTTCTGCAAACAGAAAAGGTGGTGAAACGAAGTCTTAACACATCATTTTAAGAAATGATCTCTGTAAAATCCATCCAGCTACCTCTGCCTAAAAATTTCAAGATGGCACCACACTCAAAAGGGGCAATCCAGATGTAATGCAAAAACGGGAATAGTGAAGCAGGGACAATGTGCTGCTTTTGCACAGCTGCCTCAAGGGGATAATGATGCAAGGAAATAGATGCAAATGCGATTTGCAGCCAGAAAAATGCTTGGGGAGGACTTAAAAACCCCCACATTATAAAAATGGAAAGATTCATGCTCTTCAAGGATGGGAAAAGTCAAGAATATATCTCCCTTTCTCTCTCCTGGAAGAGCATGGCTACACACACAGCCAAATGGCCGGGGCCAGATTCGAATGGGGAACCTTCTGGCTCCCAGCTCATACCTTTAGTCAATGTGCTACACTGCATTGCTTCCTTCAATTCTATTCTTATAAATCAATATTGTTCACCTCTGAGGTTCTTCTGCTACAAAGGTAAATCAAATGTATCTATCTTCTATGCCATACCATAATTCAGTTTCTCATTTCCTACTCAACCACCCTATGGGCACCTGAGCCAAACAAACTGCAGATCCCATGCAAAATGGCTAGAGGTTAAACTGAAGTTCCGTCCCATATGACTGGGGACTCCAGAAGGGGTTTCTCTTTCCTGCCCTCATGTTGAGTGATCAAAACCCAATATGCAGGGATTAAGGATCAGTGAGCAACTGTGCATACTCAGGGATCAGACAAAGCTTGAGGTTACAATGGAACAAAGGGGAAGTTGGATTTACATGGACATGAATTTATGAAAAACAGATCCCAAACTTCCTGGTATTCCTTGTTGCAGACAAAACATGCCATTTATAATCAAATCAAAAGGTTTACCTTCTTGCCTAAACAGGAATTCATACTGATGGCTTCTTTTATATCGTGAGAAAATAAAAACACTAGGCATCGTAACAAACCAAATGATAGTTTCTGGATGTTAGTACACTGCTGTTAAAGAATCACTAACTGGAAGGGTAAGTGTGGAGGAGGAGAGCAGTATTTTTAAGGCCAAGTGCTATAGGCCCCAAAGAACACTCTTCTGTCTCCTAAGTCTATGCGAAGAAAATTGGATTTTATACATAAACATAAAACCACTGGAGTAAATTTCTGAGCAAGGATGACCAGAGATTTAGCTCCTTTGAAATGAGAACAGGCAGGTTCCGTTGCTATGTAATATCTTAACAGTCTTTTCCAGCTGAGGCAGACTTTCTCCCAAGAGCGGATAAATGCGCAAGAATAATTCCAATTCGTATTGTGCCCACGGATTTGTGCTCTAGGCAGCTTCCGTGACCCCAAGCAATCAATGGGGGCAACAAATGCTTTATCTCCCTCTGTACACATCAGCACCAGAGCCACATATTCCACAAGCTAATCACAGATGAAAGAAATATAAATTTGTGGATACAAACATACACAGTGTTCTGCACATGACTTAGCCATTCCCCTGTACAGCATTTACTCTAAGAGGCAGGGCCAATCCTGACTTCAAAATCCTTTCTCTTTCCCCATACACGTCTGTGTTTTTTTAACACCACCACCTGAAATACCTTCATTTACCTGGCAAAGCAATACTTGTTTCACAACCCCATATTAACCATTTGCAAGGAACTGGCCTGGAGTTTCTAATTGGATTAAATATTATTTTCAAATTAAATGAAAAGGATTAAGGGGGAAAAAAATTAAGGCCCTCTATACCGGCAATGCAAGCTTGGAGAAGGACAATTTTGAAAACACAGCTTTGGATTGCTTTTGGCAAATTGGTTAGGCCAAATGACACTGTGTTAAACTGGAAAGCTCCCCAAAGACCATTTCTAGCTGATTACCCCCTTGTACGATAAGGAAAGGCGGGGGTGTGTGTGAAATTCAGCAAGAGAATTCCCAGATATTTTACTCAGTTAAACATCTCACTCTCCACTTAATTGGTGTTCCAGTTAATGTTAAGCTGGGGCAAATTAAAACCTCCTTCAATCTTGCTCCTGTGTGTTACTGTCATGGGTAGATTAGTCAACATTTATATCAGTACAATGCCACATCCGCCAAGAAATCGCAAAAAAGAGAACCGGCTTTCTAAACCGCAAGTATATGCTCGGATACAAAAAGTGGTTTTAAAAAAAGGTGTTTGTTTTTTTTTTAAAGGAGAGTACATTGCACAACTAGCTAGATCAGTGACTTGTTCCTACAGTCTCTTTCTTCATTGTATCTTAACAAGAAGTCAATTCATTTGCTGGGAGCTGTGGTCAATTTCTACCACTCCCTTAGGCTAAACTGAACATATCTCTGTAAATTATAAGGCAGTGTGTGTTTATCTCTGGAGGGTCCAAGGGCGCATATGTTGGTGTGCCCTGAATCTGCTGATGGGACAAACAGCATTCCACTCCTGTGGTTTGCCTTTCTTTTTTGGTGTAGTCATCACCACAGTTTTAAAAACTTGTTCTGCAAAAATCTTTCCCCTCCTGTTTATTCTTGGCCTTCTCTGCAGGGAAGGAACATCAAGAAACCAGACACCAAAGGAGTCTGCTTTACAAAACACGGCTATCACTCCTCTCGTCTGCAAAATAAGCATCTCAGTCAAAAGAGGTCTGTCTTATTTGGAAGCCAAACCCTGCACTTCAACTCCCAAATAAAGTTTTGCAGAGGCTCAAAAGGCCAATGCCACCATTTCCAAGAACGCTAAACGCTGAAGTTGAAAGGCAAATTCATCTCACTGACTTCCAGCGTGGCTAAAAGGGGGCTTAAATCCAAGCACTTTGGTTTTACTGGGTGGCGGGGAGAAATGTGTTGGGACTCTTTTGTACGGCTGGATCTCAAGGGAACGGCTCTGAAAGCCCTGGGAGGTTCAATGGGCGTGCATTCGATTAATAATAAGCCGTTTCCGAGAAAGCACGCTTGGAAGTTAAATTCCACTGGAAGACGTCCAGACTTGCTTCCAAGTCAGTTTTTTAAACCGTGCTCGCCATCTACTTTTGCAGGGCCATCGAGAGCTGCACTAATGCACCCCTTTCCAAATCCCACCCCCCACCCCGTGGCGGCGGTCCCTTAATCTAGAAAAGACAACCTTGCTTCTTTCTATCCACCAAAGCAACAATTCTCTACTTAGTTATTTCGTCTCCATCCATCTCCAGCGCCTCTGTCTGCTCGGAGAGACAGACCAAATGTGTTCAGTCAAGAAGGAACACTTAAAAAAAAAAGAAGGGGGGGGGGGGTTACTCCAAAGCAGACTCTTCTCTTCCTCCTGCCAAAAAAAGAGAGGTCTGTTTTGAATCATTCTTAACCCCCTTCCTAAAGGGCTCTTCGCGCTCGCTTTTTCATTTCTCCCCCGTCCAAAGAAGCACGAAGCCTGCAGCATCTTCTGGCGGTCGCGATGCGTCCACGCCGAGCGTTTCCCCTCCCGCCGTCCCCCTGCTTTCCTTCCCGATTTCGCCGGTAAAAAGAAATCAACCGAGACAGGGGGAAGAAAATAATGCAAGCGGTGCGGGTGGAGGGGAGGCCAACGCGGAGAGAGAGGGAGAGACAGAGCGCGCAAGGAGAAAACTGGTCAATTTCACCCAAGGCAGGCCAGGAGAAAAGCCAAGCCCGGCAGGTATAGAAACAAAAACACGACTCCCCCCCCCCTTCCTTTTTCTGTCTGACCCTGCCTGCAATCCCGCCAGCCCCTTTCTGGGCTCAGCAACGCATTCCAGCTGTGCTTTTCGGGTCCAGGGAGAGAGGCGAGAGAGCGCGGCCGTGCATGCGCCTAAGAATATTTTTGCAAAAGGCACCGATTCAGCTTGGGAGGTTTCCCAGCCCTGAAAAGATGCCGCGAAGAAGCGAGTCGTGAATCCCCGGCGAAGAAGGTGGCTTGGATTCCTCCCTCCCCCCCCCCCCTCCTTTGCAAAAAAACCCCCAGAAACCAACCAAACTTACCCCCTGGGCACGCCGCTGCCCAAGCGAGGCGGGCACGCCAGGCGATCGCCAACTTCAAGGGGGCGACGAGATAATCCACAAGGCGACAAGAGCCAGACGAGGCTGCGCCCCGGACCCACACGCGAGCCGGGCGGGGGAAGGGGGGGGGTGGAGAGAATCCAGCTCAGGGCTTTAATCCATAGGCCGGCGAGGGTCGCTCGGCTTCGGCGGGAGGCGGCGGGCAAGGGGAGCTGCTGGCGCGCCGCTCGGGCACAAAGAAACATCCACAACCAAAGGCGGCCGAGAGAGCCCCGGAGCCGGCGTCCTCTTCTTCCGCGATCCTTTTTTCGGGAAAGCGACGGCTTATGGGAGAAACCAGAACCGATCTTTGCAAGAAGCAGCAACCCGGCGCGTCTGGCTCGGGGTCTCCGAACGGAGGGCGATCCAAGGAGGAGGGCGGGGAGGGGAAGACGCCTGAAAATAAAATCCTTTGCAAAAACAGAAACCTCAAAGTTTTCCTCCTCTTTTTTGGGGAGAGGGTTTTTTTCGTTGTTCCTCCCGGTTCCTCGCCCGCTCTCCTTCCCTCCCCCGTCTCCCTCTTTCGACGCGCGCCCCAGCCGCCTCCGCCGAAGCGCCGTTCCCAGCTCAGCTCAGTTCAGGAGCCGCCGAAGGGGGAAAAGCCACTTCTCTGCTCCAGGCGGCGGCGGGCTCCTCGGCGAGCCACGGAGGCAACGCGGCATCGGGGAAGCCACCCAGCGAGCGAGCGAGCACGCAGGAGGGGTGGGTAGCTGGGTGGGGGGCAACGAGAAAGCAAAGACCCCCCCCCCTCCCGCCGCCCCAAACTCAAACACAAACAATCACAGCCCCCCGAGGAGGAGCAGCACCGCCGGCGCCGGCGACTCCCCGGGCCTCTCCTCGGCGAGCTTTTCTTTTTTCCTCTCTTTCTTCCTCTCTTTCTTTTTGTTCAAGTCTTGGTAGCCATTATTCCCAACCATGGACAAAAAATAGAGAGCGAGGTGAAGGAGGAAGAGCCAAGCAGGCGACGGCGGCGGTCCCTCGAACGCTGGAGCCTCTCTCTCTCTTTTTTTGCTTTTTGCAGAAGAAGAGGCGGCGGCGGCGGCGGCAACACACCCAAGGCGAGCCCAGCTTCTCTCCGCCGGCCGCGGCTCCTTCTCCCAGCTCAGCCGCTCCGAGAGGCAAAGTGCTCTGCGCGCAGGCGAGAGGGCTACATGCTAAGATGTAGCAGGAGGGAGACAGAGAGCCCAGGCGAGACTAATCCAGCCTAGAGAAGCGGATCTCTCCCTCCCTCCTTCTCTCCCTCCGGTCGTGGGGGCCACTTTTGCCCATGCAAAAGAAGCCCCCACCCCACGGCTGTGTTTGCTCAGAAGACGACGCCACCTTTTCCCACGTCAGCTGCTCTCTGGGTACCCTCCCCCCCCCCCGTGTGTGTGTGTGTGTGTGTGGCGGCTGAAGGCAAATCGAGATTTGTTATCAAGGCAGGAAGGGAAACATTTTGCAACTCAAGGGCAAAAAAACATCACAGGGGAGGAGGGGCAACCGCTGAATACACATGAGGAGATAAGGAGATGATAAGGCGCTGGAGCCCAAGGGGGCCTGATGTGTAAGGCCAGGGACAACAGAGGGGGTGAAATTCCCTTTGGACTGCGTTCAAACCGGAGGGAGGGATCTTTGTAGATCTGCCTCCTTGCTCAGGTGTGGGTGGACAAAGTTTGGAAATGAGAGACTTCTCTTCGCAGGGTTGCCAGGTCCACCCCCCACCCCCCGGCCAGCAGTGGGAGATTGGTGTGTGGGGGGGTACGATTAAGGACATAAGAGAAGTCATGTTGGATCAGGGCAATGGCCCATCCAGTCCAACACTGTGTCACACAGTGGCCAAAAACCCCAAGTGCCATCAGGAGGTCCACCAAAGGGGCTAGAAGCCCTCCCACTGTGCCCCCCCCAGCACCAAGAATACAGAGCATCGCTGCCCCAGACAGAGAGTTCCAACAATACGCTGTGGCTAATAGCCACTGATGGACCTCTGCCAGCTCAAGGTTAGGAAAATCCTGGAGATTTGGAGATGGAGCCTGGAGAGGACAGAGATCTCAATGGGGTATACAGTGCCATAGAGTCCACCCTTCCAAAGCATCCATTTTCTCCAGGGGAACTGATCTCTGCCGTCTGGAGATGAAATGCAATTCTGGGGGATCCCCAGATTCCACCTGGATGCTGGCATTTCTAAATCTTTACAATTCCATTCCCCCCAATCTTCTGCTGAACTTGCTGTTCTCTTGAGCTTCAAAATCTTGAATCTCAAACTCTGGATAGAAAGAAGGCTGGAGACTGTCTCCCGCTCCCCGTAAAGTGTGGTGCTAGAAACTCTCCCAGCGTTGCCACCTGACCCAAAAGGAAAGACTGATGCCTGCAATAATGTTGACTGCTCACTTCTCATCTTATGTCTATAGCAATGCACAGGGGCGGCCCTCCCACTAGGCAAACTAGGCATTTGCCTAGGGCGCCGAACTGGGGAGGGTGCTAAATCGGGCCCTCCTGGCCCAGCACCATAGGCCCAAGTTTTGCCAGCGCACAGTCTCTGTATCACTCCCTAAGCATCCTCCACCTCCAGGCGGAGGACACTCAGGGAGCAATACAAAGACTGTGCACTGCCAGGGCAGGGGAGGGCTTCTGGCTGGCAGTCTCTGTAGTGCTCTCTGAGTGTCCTCCCCTTGGAGAGTGCTACAGACAGGGGCAGCAGGGGCAAGGGATAGAGCGTGGCGCCGCATTGCAGTGCTGAAGATAAAAAAAAATAGGGGAGGAGGCAGCTTGGGGGGTGGTGCCAGGCAAGTTTGCCTGGGGCACTGCACACCCTAGGGCTGCCCCTGGCAACTCAGCATAACCAAGGTTATGCAGATAGAAAACATAATGGCTTAGAATTCCAGGCCTGGAATCCCAGCTTGTAGAGAAACTGCAGTTTGTTAAAGCAGTGCTCCAACTTGGACATTGCAAATTGCAGTTTCTTATGGACTCTGGCTTGTTTGTGACGAGAATCATCTTGGTTTATTCTCAGGCTCCTCCTCGCATGCACAAAGCCAAACTGAAAACTTCCCAGTTCAGGCAGTTTTCTATTCAATCATAATTCATTGCGCCATCTGAACTGGAGCAATCAGTGAACTGTGGTTTGTCTCAGAGCTGTAAACCTGGAAAACCGTGGTTAGAAATCCCAGCTTGCAGGCAAGATGCAAACTGCAGTTTTGTGAAAGCAGCACCCAAACTCAGACATCACATATTGGAGTTTCTTTCAAGCCAGGAATTCTCTGTTCTTGGCTGTGCACAGGAGGAAAGGTGAGAGAACGTGGGTGCATTCACACACACTAAATAACATGCTTTGCAACTGGATGTTTACTATGTAAGAATAGCAAAATCCACTTGCAAGCAGTCGCCGTGTGAAAGCACCCCATGAGTGTCAGAAGATAACTGAAGGCTCATTCTCATCACAAACAAAACTGGACATCATGCCTGAACGAAGTCTCTATTTAATATGCAGATCATTAAGTCAAAGCTGAGGTTAGTGTTAAAAAATAGTTAGGGGCAGAGCCTTTTTTGTAGAAAAACTCCAGCAGGAACTCATTTTGCATTTTAGGCCACACCCCCTGCCATCACCATTGTTTCACATAGGGCTTTTTGTAGGAAACGCCTAGTAGGAACTCATTTGCATATCAGACCACTGCACCCGCTGACACCAAGCCAGCCGGAACTGCATGCCTGCTCAAAAAAGCCTTGGTTAGGGGGAAAACAGAAGTAATGAACAGATTACTCTTGGGAGCAAGTATGTTATATACATAAGGACATAAAAAGAGCCATGCCGGATCAGACCATTTAGTCCAGCATCTTGCCTCTCACAGTGGACAATCAGTTGCCCTGGAGGGCCCACGAACAGGGCACAGAGGTTGAGGCCCTTCCTCTGAGTAAAGACAGCTTTCTCCTCAGAGCTTGGAAGCTAAGCAGGCTCACTTAGGACAGGAGACCATCAAGGAAGACTGATTGGGATTGCTATGGAGAAGGCAATCCGTAGTCTTGGGTTCACCATGTGTTGGTTGTAGCTTGACCCCAAACAAATCATATAGTCCAGGTGTGGCCAAACTTACTTAACATGAGCCACATAGAATAAACATTAGATGTTTGAGAGCTACAAGACATAAATGTCAGATGTTTGGGAGAGGAAGGAAGGAAGGAAGGAAGGAAGGAAGGAAGGAAGGAAGGAAGGAAGGAAGGAAGGAAGGAAGGAAGGAAGGAAGGAAGGAAGGAAGGAAGGAAGGAAGGAAAATAAATGGGGGAGGGAGGATGGAGGGTGGAAAGAAAGCAACATTAAATGAATGATTTAAAGAGAGAAATGTCTTCTCCAAGCTGGCTGATAGGGCGGTGGGGGCTTCGAGAGCCACACAATATGTGTGAAAGAGCCACAGGTGGCTCCCAAGCCACAGTCTGGCCACCTCTGAATTAGACAGGTCCATGTAATATATACTTTCAAGAACAGAGGTAATAAGTTTATATTTTACAAGACATGAACACATTACAAATTATGGGGAGGAAAACTAGTAGGTAAGAACCCAATACCAAATGGAGCATCTCTGAGCCAAAGGCTGATATCATAGAGGAAGCTATGTTTTACCAGGGGACACTAGATAGGGTTACAAGCCCGCTGCTGTTATCTATTGATGACATTTCAATAACAGATGTTTCCCTTTTATGACTCATGAGACTATGTGCATGTGATGGAACTGGAGATATGGGGAAGGGGCATGTTACAAATTTGGGCCTGGCTCAGATTTAATGGCCGTGAGGATGGCCTTAAACCAGGATCTCCACCCTGGACCCTGTTTTCTCTTGAGCCACCTAGCTCCACTGCAGTTAATAATTGCGGTCAGGTTCCCAACCCTAACCGGGGCAGTAAAAGTGTCTGAAACCCTTTACCCAAGTCCAGGTCACTGAGGTTCTTGAATTTATAGGCTGGGCTGCTCATGAAACTGCAGATGTTGGAGAGCAACCACATCTGTCTCTTTACAGTGGGAGAGCAGGATGCCAATCAGGGTTAATTTGGGATAAATTTACAAGAGCACACAGCGTGACCCCTGGAGTACCTTTTTATGGCCTTACGAGAGGTCTGCTAAATAGATTGCCCTGACCCAGAGGCAGTGAAAGCAGCCTGAATCTACAAATTCGAAATGAGTTTTACAGGAAACTGTAGGGATAAGAGGAGGAGGAAGAGGAGGAAGATAACTGGTGTTACAAATGACATCCAGATGAGAGGGCGTTTTAAAATACAAACATAAAAAGATTTGGCTTTGTTGTCTGGGGAAAACACGAGGGAAGCGTCTTTCATTTTGGAATTTTTTAATATAAATCTCTTTTGGGGGCAGTGAGGGGGGTAGGGAAGGAGTATCTTGCTTGCTCTCATATTGAGTAAATTCCCACTGGCTGCAGGGAAAAGCCTATCGTAATGAGCATACCACTTTCTGAAACAAGCTCACAAAGATGGAAAATCAGTGGCTTAAAAATAGAGGGGAAATACACATTGAAGCTAGGGTTGCTGGGTCCCCTCCAGCATCTGGCTGGGGATAAGCAGGTAGGGTTGCCAGATCCAAGCTGGGAAATTCCTGGAGATTTGGGGATGGAGTCTGGGGAAGACAGGGATCTCAGCAGGTTACAATCCCATAGAGCATTTTCTCCAGGGGAACAGATCTCAGTATTCTGGAGATGAGCTGTAATTCTGGGGGATCTCCAGGTCCCACCAGGGGGCTGGCATCCCCACAAGAAGCTGAAGCTCAGTGTATTCTAATTCATTATTCTTATAGCACTTTTTGGTCAGAAAGGGTTTCATGACTCTGGAGTATTTATCCCTACAACTATCTAATGTGGCTTTTCTAACGTGGTTGAAGTATTGAACTGGGGAGATGTGGGTTCAAATCTCCATTAAGTCACAAAGCTTGCTGGGTGATCGTGGGCCAGTTACTCTCTCTCCCAGCCTTAATCTACCTCATAGGGTTCTTAAGAAGATAAAATGGATGGAAGAACCAGGTATATCAAGCCTACATTCTGGGGGTAAGAACCCAATACCAAATGGAGCATCTCTGAGCCAAAGGCTGATATCATAGAGGAAGCTATGTTTTACCAGGGGACACTAGATAGGGTTACAAGCCCGCTGCTGTTATCTATTGATGACATTTCAATAACAGATGTTTCCCTTTTATGACTCATGAGACTATGTGCATGTGATGGAACTGGAGATATGGGGAAGGGGCATGTTACAAATTTGGGCCTGGCTCAGATTTAATGGCCGTGAAGACAAAAATAATAGACAAAACCCTGTGAGGCAGATAATGCTAAGGAAAAGTGGCTCGTTGAAGACCATCTGGTGAACTTCAGAGAGGAACAGGGATTTCAGACATGGGTGTTTTTACCATGGCTTTTTCTTCTGTAGCAGGAACTCCTTTGCATATTAGGCCACAAACCCCTGATGCAGCCAATCCTCCAAGAGCTTACAGGGCTGTTATTACAGGGCCTACTGTAAGCTTCAGGAGGATTGGCTACACCAGGGGTGTGTGGCCTAATATGCAGAGGAGTTCCTGCTACAAAAAAAGCCCTGGAAGTATACTTAGATGGTTGTTAGGGGGCACACAATATTACGGAACGTGCCATCAAGTCACAGCTGGCTTACGGCCACCATAATATAAACAACCAAAGGTTATAGTGACCAAATTACTATGTAATAATGGTGCATAAACAAATAAGCAAAATTGACAAGAGTACAAAATTCATGAACAGTCTTTCACAAGGGAGTCCCAATGTGTAGGCTGTCAACTTTAGAAGGTCCTGCTTTGATTAAAACTCTTCCAGCATAGAGTGCTCCATAAATTCTTAAAGAAGACGTCCCCGTTCAAAAAAACTCTTACAGCAACACTTCCAATAATTATATGGGGATACAAATCCTCCAAAAACTTTAAACCGGCATCACGCTCACAAACGGCTCAAGCCAAAGAAGGAAATTCTTAGCAAGACATGTAAACATTAAACAAATAGTTTACACTTATATACCTCAATAGTTTTATTGGTGTTGTGTCCAGAAAGACCCTGCTCTTTACATTCAACCATTGCTTTTACAAATGAGATGGAAGGAATAGGACCCAAAACCAGAACACAAATCTTCCATAAAGGTAGGAGGGATCAGCAATACAGAGAGGTTGCCACCCAAGAGATATATTTAGCACACTCGGTTCTGCCTTTGAGTGTACAAGTCCAGATGGTGAAATAAGGTGGTGTTTGCTTAACCTCTCACCTTCACCGGGGGGGGGGGGGGTGGTCAGCCATCAGGGTGGAGACTCAACACAGGAGTGGAAGTTCAATGAGAGGGCTTTTGTTATTATTATTATTTTTGTACCAGAGAGTACACATCAAAAACCTCTCCTGTAAGTTCAACATCAAATCTTGCAGCTGACCACCCTGCGTGGAGGTGAGAAGTTCAAAGGCTGGGCACTAAAGAATTCATTTTAGTTCGGGACAAGAAGTCCCAAAGTCCTTAGCATGACAACCATATATCAAGGCATCACACAGACAAGAGCTGGAAGGCATATATATCAAGGCAGTGTCTTCCTTTGTACCATTGCTCATTCCCTCTCTTTACTTAATTCTAGATTCAAGTGGGCAGCCATGCTGGTCTGAAGTAACAGAATGAAGCTGGAGTCCAGTGGCAACTTTAAGACCAACGAAGTTTAATTCGGGGTACAAGGTTTTAGTGAATTAAACTCTGTTGGTCTTAAAGGTGCCATTGGACTCAAACAACAGTGATATGCAGTGGCACAGGAGCTAACCATGGCCCTCTGACACACCACCTGTGGCTCTTATGGACACTATTCCCCAATGTGGCAATCACCATAAATTTCAGAAGTGTGAGCAAGATGGGGACTATTGCTGGCAGTAAGTTCCCATCTTGAATGGATGTTGATTTGGCTCTTTTGGTTGAAGGAAATCACAGCTATGGCTTTCTGTGACCCTCAGATACAGTACCACATATGTACACAGTTCTTAGGAATCTTAAGTATCAGGGTGTAAAAAATAAAATAAAAGGTGCCTCATAGGATCCTCTTATCCATGTGGGGGGGCGTGCGTTCTGCAGCTGCTCCTTCAGATGGCAAGAGAAAAATAATGTTTAAAAAAGTAATTGGTGATGGTGTGACATCACATCCATGGAAACCTGGAAGTGATGTCAGTCCACTCTAGGAATTGCTTGGAACTCTGTTGTTTTACCATAGAGTTTGCAATGCTTCCTTGAGACGCATAGTGTCACTTTCCAGTTTTCCCTGGATGTGACATCACACTCTTGCCTGATTGCATCCACCCATGTCCCTGCCCCTCCAGACTCCTGTTGGTTGTCCGAAGACAGACAGATCCCTATGGAATATGTAAAGCTCTTGTATTCATTTTCTCATACTGAACATAAGTTTCATGTGGCTCTCAAATCATTCAACAGCCATCCCTTTTTTGGAAGATGGTATCAGATTAACTACATGATCTTATGCAAGTTGACTCAGAGGCCCACAGAAAACCATGAGACTTACTTCCCTCCCTGTAAGCAGGTGCTCACATCTACAAACTGGATTTCCCATCTACAACCTAGAGTTTTTAATCAGCCTTCGGATGTTAGGGAGGAATAAATGCGGGCTCACTGTGTTGCTTTCTCCCTCCCTTTTCCCACAGAGAAAGACCTGTCTCCACTTTTGCAGTCTTCAGAACAAAGTGACATCCATCAGTTACAAATCCAGCATTCCTTTTAAGCAGAAAACCCTTTTTCCCAGAAGACAATTTCTCATACTAAAATAATCCCTTTTAAACACAGTGCTTACAAGAGCGCTCAAACAAAACAAAAAAAAGAGGAGGAGGCACAAAATACAGTACAGCCTGTGTAATAAATGCTTTTAAGTTGCCTGCAAACCCAGAGCACTGGCAACAGAATGAGAAAACATTTAACCACATAAATATATATATAAAAGATGGAAACCAGAACCTTGCATCCTTAAGGTCTTACTGTCTCCAACAGTGCAACCAGCTGGGGAATCATTCAGGAAGAACAGACAACTTAAATAATGGAAATTGCTCCCTCTTCCTCTGTACATATGTGCATATACATTCTATAGC
This sequence comes from Heteronotia binoei, assembly GCF_032191835.1. Taxonomy (NCBI): domain Eukaryota; kingdom Metazoa; phylum Chordata; class Lepidosauria; order Squamata; family Gekkonidae; genus Heteronotia; species Heteronotia binoei. Next base: position 66,062,406 of record NC_083233.1, read on the forward strand.
TGCATGCATCAGGAGATGTCTCAGGCCTCAGGGCTTCTCATGCTATGGCTTCAATTAGACTGTATAAAAATATTGGAGGTGGGTATCTCCAGCTTGATTACTTTTGCCTGGGGCAGCTGCCCTTCATGAATAAACCTGAACTCAGCTCAGGACAAAAACAATTACACATTTATTTACAGAATACTTTTTTTTTTTTAAGAAGACCCTTTCCCACTTGACGTTTTTGCTACTGTAATAGGAAACAGGCATTTATTTTTACTAATTCTGTGCCTCTTTGTAACCTCGGCTGTGAGTGGTATGGTTGATCAGCTTTTCCATGGGGGAGAGGGGAGTTGAGTGGGAAGGTTATGGATGGTGGGGAGGAGAAGTGATCCAACTCGCCTGCATCTGTGTATTAACAGAAACGTACCTCAATTTCACATTGCCTACTGCTGGAGCTATAATTTATAATATATTACACTTTATATAAGGATGCAGGGACCCCCAACATGGTGCCCATGGGTGTCATCGCACCTGCCAACACCTTTTTGGAGCCCACCAAGTGTTTTTAGAAAGTGGGTGGGGCCAGATGGGGCTTCTAGTTCTGATTGGCCATGCAGATTAAAATAACATTGCTGGCACTATGAGGTTTGTTTTATTCTTTCTCATATCTCTTTCCCAGTGTATATTTTAATTGCCCCTCTTCTCTCCTGTACTTGGACTTCCTCTCTCTGTGTGGCTCCACCTCCTGTGGCAGCCATTTTGGGGCTGTGCCCACCACCCTATGTCAGAATTCCAAAGGTGCCCACGGGCTCAAAAAAGGTTGGGGATCCCCGCTCTAATAATTATGCTGTTTACTTAGAAGTCAAGTCCCGCTGTATTCTGTGGTGGTTTAGGTACAAATAAATGGGTATAGGACTGGAACAGTATTTGGTAAGTCTTTAAAAAAATCTCAGAAATTTCTGTCTTTAGTCAAGCCATTAATTGGAGGCAGATGTAAAGATGTATAAGAATGGTGAAGGATTTGAGGCCAGGGTTGGCTCTCCTGCCTTTGATTCAATGTGTTTGAATGTGTCTGGGTGTATGAAAGAATTTTACACCAAACTGGCAATCTTGCAACATGTGGCTCACATCTGGATTATTTCACTCCGCTGTTGGCTGAAGACGCTTTCAAGATGGTTGATTGCGCTTGTTCCCTATCACTGGGAAGAGCAATTCAAGCTCCCCTAGGAGGCAGATTGGGGGGGGGGGTGCCATTAAAGGAATGGAACTGTCAGCTAATTTATTATATTTCAACCAACAGAGAAGGGAAGTTTTTCTGCCTCAGGCTGTCTCTCATTATTCCTGCACTCTCTTTGGTCTAATTCTCAAGGCCAAATGAGATAAGACATTGGAAGATCCATAACCAGATCTCCAGCACCTTTTGACTGCGTAAACAGCACCCCATGGGGGGGGGAGGGAATACACAGAGGTTCCTTCTGTATTTCTTTCAATGAGACCAATATTTGTACAGGAGGGTTTGGGTTTTTTTTTGGTATTTTCATATTTTTCTTGTGTGTGTGTGCGTGTGCGCACCTGGAAGTCATGTCAACCTCTGGTGACTGGCCTGGAGGACATTCAGGGAAGGCTGCCCTTGCCTTCCAACTGGGTATGTAAAGAGCAGTCTCCCATCCAAGTACTAACCACAGTTGACCCTGCTTAGCTTTTGAGATCTGATGAAATCGGGTTTGCCTGGGCTATCCAGATCAGGGCTGTACCAGGAGGGCACTTGTGGTCAGGCAAATGGAACATGGGAAGGAAAACTGACTCATCCTCTCCCATGCAGAGGTCCTGATGCAAATCTAGTCTTTCACTGTGCTTAAGGAGTTTGTCTGTGAGGAAGCATAGATGGGAAGGGCTCACTTTTCTGTGACCTTCAAGTCCTACTTTTCTTTTATACAAGTCATGTGGTGTACAGAGGGCTCCTGTAATGCCTTCACACCTCAATACCCATTAAAAGAAATAATCTTAGCCATCTTTCAAAGATCTATGAGGCAGGTGTGCAGTGGCAGAGATCAAAGGTTTCAGAATGGACTACAGTTTCAGATCCCAAAGGTGAGGGAAATCATACTTTTTGAAAGCACTCTTCTATTTAAAAACAAAACAAAACACACAAAAGCTCTCTTCCAGATGTGTCCAGTTTTATAAAAAAAATTTCTGGAGGTTTTTTAAATATCTGGGAGCCAGGGCTTTTTTGTAGCAGGAAATCCTTTGCCTATTAGGCCACGCCCCCCTGTCATAGGCAATCCTCCAAGAGCTTACAGGGCTCTTCTTGCAGGGCCTACTGTAATCTCTTGGCGGATTGGCTACATCAGGGGTGTGTGGCCTAATATGCAAAAGATTCCTGCTACAAAAAACACCCTGCTGGGAGCAATCAAATATTAGAAAAATACTTCTTCACCCAAAGGGTGATTAACATGTGGAATTCACGGCCACAGGAGGTGGTGGAGGCTACAAGCATAGCCAGCTTCAAGAGGGGATTGGATAAAAATATGGAGCAGAGGTAGGCTTCCCAACCCCCCCGCCCTGGCGGGGGACTCCAGAATTTATGGCCTCCTCCCCCGCTCTTCAAAAGTCCAGAAGCGGGAGGGGGGGAGGGGAACGGCTCCAATTTCATGCCACTCTCCTGGAGAGAGCCTGCCTGATTCCCTGCACCCACCGAAGGCTCGGCACTGGAGTCCAGTCATCACCCAGGCATGCTAAGAAAGAGCCTAAAAAGAAGGGAAGGGAGGGGGGGGGGTGTCTGTCCTGTCCTGTTAGTAAGGAAGATTTGTAGAGCCTGCGCGATTTGTAGATCTCATTGCTCAAACGGTGGTTGGTGTGTAAATAAACATTCCTTCCAGGCACCGAGAGAGGGGAGATCTAGCAAACATTTTCTCCTCACACAAACCTGCCCTGTGCCTTCACTACAGAACAGAAAGGCATGAGGTGTTCTTGATGAGATTTTGAATGATGCATGAACTGATAAACTGCCTTGCCCTCAACCTGTCAGCAGCAACTTCTGCAGAACTTTGCAGTAGAATACTTATTGAGAACTTTTGGGGTTGCTTTGCTTTTAAGACGAAAAGCCTCTCTTCCAGAACAGGAATTGCAGTGGGTGGGTGTACAGACAAGGAGTAATCTTCTGACGCTGTTTTGCTCTGCTACTAAGGTGCTTTCTACAATGATTTAAGGTATTGGTTTAGAGTGCTTAAGTTTTCGTTTTATGTGCTTTTCAGCCGGGCTGGGCTAAGCGCAGTCCCAGCCTTGTGTTCTTGTGGAGACTGTTTATTTTTTCATTGTCTTATCTGATTTATTGCCTCCTCTGCTTTTATTGCCTTTGGCTACCCCATGTTCAGCTTAACTTTAGTATATGCTGGCCCGGGTGTCTGGAACATTCTGAAGAAATTTGTCTTAATTTTTAAAACCTTGCTAAAACTTTGAACCCAGTGGCACCTTTAAGACCAACAACGTTTAATTCAAGGTATATTTTTTCATGTGCAAGCATACTTATTCAACTCATTTCCAGATTACAGAAGTCATTTTCACTTGAGAAAATGGGTGTTAAACTAACCTATTTTTATTTGCTAGCATTGTTTAGCTGAGTTAATTATCTTGCTCTCCTTCCCCCCCCCCCATAAGATATAGCAGGTTTTTTTTTATCACAACAAACACACCAAACAAACCAATCCTATAACAACTGGGGGGAGGGATTTTCCAGGTAAAGATCAGATAGTTTGACAGGAATTGTATTTTTTGTGAAAAAGAAGCAATATAGTTTATTGCATTATGAATATGTTGGTTCTAGATGACATTTAAACATATTTTTGAGCAATGTTTCCTCTAAGCTGAGTTAGTGTGAGCTAGTTCAGTTTTTAGTCTCCAGCTCACACATTTTTGTCTTAGCTCAGGAAAAATGGCCCCACATGAAACTAATTTATGCAGGAGCTCATGACTTCAATGCCAGTAGCTCACAAAGTAGATTTTTTGCTCACATGACCCCACAGCTTAGAGGGAACATTGCTTCTGAGTCTCAGGTGTTCTAAATGCAGTACTGCAGATATTGCTTTGATATTGTGTTCTTTTCTAATCCCACTAAATGGAAAGACGAATAACTGATACTTGAAAGTATTTCCTGGAATTATGGCATATCTCCAGATTACAAAGTCAATTTCTACTGGAGAAAATGGATGCTTTGGAGGGTGGCCTTTGGGAGCATTGTAATCCCCTGAGTTCTGTGTCCTCCCCAGGCTCCACCTCCAAGTCTCCAGGAATACCCCAACCTGGAGCTGGCAACCCTACTCCTGCCTCTGGTCAGTGACAGGTCCTGGCAACCCTAGAGCTATTCTATTACATGATGGTAACCAGAGCTGCTTATTAGGATTTTTGGTAGGGGTGATATATGCAAACCTCCACTCCCAATTGCTAGACATAGAGGAGGACATAATATGCTCTAGTGTGCATATAAGAATTTTCTCTGGTGTGAATTATCTTAAGCTTCCAAATTGCCAAGTTCCTGAAGCATAAAGAGCTACAAATTCTTTTTTGTGGCAAAGGGAATGCAACTGAGAAATACCTGACCACAGAATTACCAGAGGTATGATAGAGCTACTTAGCCTTGTAATTGTGTTTGACCTGAGAAGACAGCAGTAACTAAGTCTTACTAGGTTGGGAATGGCTTCCACTGTTTAAGGGGGAAGCCCATATCTGTTTGGAATTAAGTGACATTATTTAGCAAGCTTTCATCCAAATTTGTCAATTAGAATCTTATCATTTGAATTGAGTCTAGCACTAAAGTCTCTCTCCCCCCCCCCCCTTTAGAATCAGGTTGCTGGAGTATCTAATAAAAGTTCTTCAATAAAAAATTCAGATTAATTACAGCACCTTGCTATATCTGATCATTTTTGCTGGGGAGGGATATATACATTTAGTATTAGAAGAGACCCCATTTTGAAGTGTAGGAGGATAGCCATTGTCCATGGGTTTGAATTTTTTAGATGGACACATTCAATTTAAGTGATGTAGAAATTAGGATTCCTAAACCCCCGTGAAGGGTTTTAGAGGTGGAGTTTGATGCAGTGTGCTGGAAGTGATATAGAGGAGTGAAGCTCAGGAAGTGACATCACTTGACCTTTGACTTGGAAGTGATGTCACTTCCTTGCTCCTGGCTCCACCCCCAAAGTCTCCTGGCTCCACCCCCAAAGTCCCCAGATATTTCTTAAATTGGACTTGGCAACCCTAAGCAGAGGTCCATCAGTGGCTATTAGCCACTGTGTGTGCGTGTATACACACACACACACACACAGTATATATATATTTTGGCCACTGTGTGATACAGAGTGTTGGACTGGATGGGCCATTGGTCTGATCCAACATGGCTTCTCTTATGTTCTTATGTGACACAAAGTGTTGGACTGGATGGGCCATTGGCCTGATCCAACATGGCTTCTCTTATGTTCTTATGTTAGAAACAGGAACACAGAAAAATAGCACTGGAAGGGACCCTAAGGGTTATTTAGTTCAACCCCCTATACAATGCAGGAAATTCACAGCTACCTTCCCTCCCTCTTCCCCAGTGACCCCTCCTCAATGCCCAGAGAAGGCAAAAAGCCTTCAGGGTGGAGGCAGCTGTTGACCAAGTGTCAACAATAGGATCTCCAGAGGGGGTGTCCATGGCTAAAATGGGGGAAGGCAGCAGCATTGGCAGCTGGAGGAAAGTTCCTTCCTGACTCCAAACTGGCGATCGGAATTATCAGGGCTTTTTTTTTTCTGCTGGAGATCACAGGAGCAGAGCTCCACCTGGGTTGGCCAGGGCTCCGGCTAGTCCGACCCACCATGCAGCAACCACGTGCTCCCAGAGCAGGCGGTGTGGCCTAATATGCAAATGAGCTCCTGATGGGCTTTTTCTAAAAAAAACAAAAAAGCACTGGGCATATAAGAAAGGGCCACAAGAGCTGAGCACTGGCTCATCATTCCTTCTTGCCCTTTGTCTCACCATCTGCCTATTGCATGCATACCTGCAATGGTACAGTCTTCCACCAACTCAGCATCTTACCAATTCATTTTCTGCACATACAGACCAAGCTTTAGTCATAAGGGTGATTTGAATGCATGGAACACTGATCTAATATGGCCCGGGCACAAGGCCTTTGTGGTACACTGAAATGAGTTGGATAGGAAGTAGGGAAGATACTCCCAGCAAGAGCAGAGTAAAATCAGGGCTGAGTTTGCTTCTCGTCTGCTTTCCAGGGCTTTCCTGGAGTAGCTTGTAACTCAGGGCTTGGGCGTGGCAGCTCAGTGGGTCAAGACCAGTCCAAGACCTGGTGCTTTCTTTGCTTGTTTTGTTTGATTAAGCTGGCTACTATGTTATATTGGGGCGGTTTTCTCTAAGCAGCTTTGGGTCCTGCTGGGGAGAAAAACAGCATTAAAAATCCCAAATAAATAAATGGGGGGGGGGGGATTCTAACATGCATGTGTAGTGAAATGAGTTTAAGGATTCTGTATCCAATTCTGGCTAAGGTGAAGTTGGAGAATCAATTAACTCCAGGGCTTGCTTCATACATGCAGGGGAATGAAGCAGTAGAATGTCCCACTGCACTTGGTGGATCACATTTGAGAATGCTCTCTTGATTTTTCTTTTTAAACTCTGCAAACAGAAAGTCAGAACAGCAAAGAGAGAGAGATAGCATATGGCAAAATCCAATTACAGAAGTGAGCATACGCATCATCTATGGCATAAAGTCTTCTTGCCACAGATGAAGCGTATGTTCACATATGTTAATATTTGTTAAATGTTTACCAAGTACTTACAATGCATAGACTAGTACACCCTTGTTACTGAAGTGTCGGATTTCATTCCTTGTCATTTTACTGTTCCACCCACCCCCACTGGGAACTTTCTCTCTTTCCTTTGGTTCTTTCTTCCATTTTTAAAAATTCTTCTTGGAAGGGGCTTTGTTTGGGAACTTGGGCAGCTGACTACTGGAAACAGGGACTTTTCTGCAGTTGCTCTTTCTGTGTGGAACCCCCATCCAAGGGGTATTTGTTTGGGACTGTGGTTTTGGGCACATTCTGTTCTGCTTGTTTGAGTTTTTGATGCTTAGTTTCAGGGGGGTGATTGTCTGTCTGTCTGTCTGTCTGTCTGTCTGTCTGTCTGTCTGTCTGTCTGTCTGTCTATCTATCTATCTATCTATCTATCTATCTATCTATCTATCTATCTATCTATCTATCTATCTATCTATCTATCTATCTATCAAGTTAATACATGTCACAAGAAGCAACACAAAACACTTAAAAAAGAATCCAGGTGCCCAGATTATTATTATTATTATTATTGCATTTGATATCACCCTATCCTGGCTAGTGTCAGGCTCTGGGTGACGTATAACATTAAAAAAATACATACATACATACATACATACATACATATATATATGTGTGTGTGTGTGTGTGTGTGTGTGTGTGTAAAATCAGTTACATTACAAAGATTTTAAAACCGAAAACAAATCTCTCCCACTACATCAGAGGAAGTTCTATTGAAAAGGGCTGTTTTTGGCCCCCCTGCAACAATGGCATTAAAGTGGCCTTCTGCACAATAAAGTGGCATCCCCTTCCATAGATTCTTTTTTGCCACCAAGTTGCAGCTGACTGATAGGGACCTCTCTCCCTCACGTAGGGCCTTTAAGGCAAGAGTCGTTCAGAGGTGTTTTGCCATTGCCTTCCTCTGCATAGCAACCCCAGCATTCCTTGGTGGTTTCCCATCCAGATACTAGCCAGGGCTAACCTGCTTAGCTTCTGAAATCTGAGACTGATTCCCCACTAGCCTTACCTTGCTCTCACTCTCCTCTTCTCCGTGGGGCTTCCATCGGATTTCACACAAGCTGCCCCGAGGCTGCAACTTGCTTTGCCTCTTTCACGTGGCAAACAGAAACCGGTTTTTACAGGATCTTGCTTGCTGCGTGAAAGAGGCGAAGTGAGTTGCAGTCTCAGGGCAGCTTGTGCAAAATCTGAAGGAAGCCCTGCGGAGAAGAAGAGAGTGAAAGCAGGGTAAGGCTAGTGGGGAATCGGTCTGTCTAGCCTGAGCTATCCAGGCCAACGCATGGAAAAGAAAGTCAGAACAGCAAAAGTTCTAGTAGAGTATAAAAAGTTCCAGTAGAATATAGAAGGGCTTTTATTGTAAACAAAGCCCAGCAGGAACTCATTTGCATACTAGGTCACACCCCTGATGTCAAGCCAGCTGGAACTGTGTTCCTGTGCGTTCCTGCTAAAAAAAAAAGCCCTGGAGTATAGTTACTAATAGAAATAACCAGGGTTTTTTTGTAGCAGGAACTCCTTTGCATATTAGGCCATGCCCCTTTATGTAGCCACTCCTCCTGGAGCTTACAGTAGGCCCTGTACGCTCCAGGAGGATTGGCTACATCAAGGGTGTGTGGCCTAATATGCAAAGGAGTTCCTGCTACAAAAAAAGACCTGGAAATAACTGTCAGCAAACTTGAGTTGTCTCATGGGATCATATCGGTAGACACAATCCAGAGCTTCTTGTCTCCAATTTGGTTTCAGCTGCTTATTTTGAGTTATAGAGGGTTTTTGTTTGTTTGTTTGTTTCATTGGGTTTTCTTCCCCCAGTCAAGTTGCAGTTGATGCACGGCAACCCCAGTGGGGTTTTCCATGCAAGAGCAGTTCAGAGGTGGTTTGCCATTGCCTGCTTCTGTGTTGTGACCCAGGGCTGCCTTGGTGGTCTCCCATCCAAGTACTAACCAGGGCCAACTCTACTTAGCCTTTGGGATCTGGTTAGCCTGAGCTATCTAAGTTAGAGGTCCTTGGTCTTTACTCACTGCCTTTTTACTGTTGAATTTTTTAAAGGGTGCTTTTAAAAAAAATTAATGAATCGATATAGGCTGCCTTGTCCTATTTCATCCTGCAAAAAGGCAGCACAGACATTTTAAAACAAACACTGCACAACCTGACATGGAAAACAACAAGGAACCTGATCTACTTTTTATATGGTGTGGTGTCGTCTGGCAGGCTGTACCGAGAACACTTCCAACATGTTGTCTGAAACCATTTAGTGGAAAGGCTTCCTGCCAAGCGTTTAGAATTATGCTTTATTGAGGGGGATTTATATTCTGCCTCTCCAGAATCCTGCTCAAGGAGGCTTACAAGTAAAAACAATATCATAAGATCACTTTAAAAACCACCATAAATTATCAATATAAAAAGCAAACTAAACCAGAGGCAGGAAACAGACATAAGCGGTCTAATAAATTTCCATAAAACAGGCCCTGATCTGGATAGTCCAGGCAAGCCCGCTCTCATCAGATCCTGGAAACAAAGTAGGGCCAACTGTGGCAAGTACTTGGAACACCAGCAGTCAGGAGGACAGGGGCAGGCTTTATTCAGCCACCTCTATGAATATTCTCCAGGCCCCCAGTAGGGATCAGTCACCAGATGTCAGCATGACTTCCAGATGCACACTCATACACACACACACAGAGGCACACAATCACACACACAAACATGCACATAAAAATACCAAATAATACCAAATAAATACATAAATTTCCATAAAACAGGTGTCAGAACATACACAAGCTAAAAAGCTGAAATGCCTTAGTTCACCCTGGGAAAAGACAAATTTTTAAACAGATGACCATCTGACAGCAATGAAGATCCTGTGAATTTAGGGGGAGGTGTCTGTGAGTTTCCTGCATTGTGCAGGGTGTTGAACTAGATGACCCTGGAGGTCCCTTCCAACTCTATGATTCTATTCTATGATTCTGGTCTGGCATCAAAAACACTATGGTAGGTGTCAACGGAGACTGAAGGAGGAGGCATTCCCAAAGTCAAGGTGCCACCGCGGAAAATGCCCTGTCTCTAATTACTATTTAACTTGCCTCTGAAAGCAGCAACATAGAGAGCAAAGCTTACAAGAAAGACTGTGTACGGAGGAACTATACATCTAACAATGTTTTCTTTTCTATGTTTTTTTCATTTCAAACAAGTCCACATTTCTTATTTCAGTAACAATATCCATGTAAAATGCAGCTTCCTTTATTTTTTAATTATGAACCTGAAAGACAAACAGCCATTTTCCCTTTTGTTTTTCAGAAACATCAGAAGAATATGGATAGAATACATCTAAGAGAGTATTGAAGTCTGCTGAGAGGAGGACAATGAGAGAAGACAGAAGCAAATAGAGGAAGGGCCCCAAATAAGATCTTCATGTCCCTCTTATGTCACATGGTACAGTGGTTAAAGTGTTGGACTAGGTTCTGGGAGGCCCAGGTTCAAATTTCCACTCTGTCATGAAGCTTATGATGTGAGCCTGGGCCAGTCACACTCTCTCAGCCCTTTGCACCTTGGAGGAAGAGGGGTATAAAAATGCAGTCAGTATATAAGTCGAGAGGCTACCACTGAGAACAGCCAGCAGAAAGCAGCTCTGGACTCCAAATGGTGTGCTAAATTGTCCTCAGAAAGCAGAACCACCAGAGCCAGCATCATGTTCCCTTCTGGCATCCTTCATCTTACCCCCTTGGCTTCGCAGGTAATAGCTGAAAACTGGGTTGCCAGGTCCTCTTGTTGCTCCAGAAGGGGGATTTCGGGGTGGGGGGGCATTCCTGGATGTCCCCAATGAAATGACATCACCCTGGAACGTACTGTGGCAATGCTCTGGTCTCTGGGCAAAACCAGCTTCCAACCATAGAGTTTTGCTCTCAAACCAGAGCATCACTGTGCAAAGCCCCTGACATTATGGCATCACTTCCGCGAGATGGCATTTGTTCCACCCACCTAGTAGGAGTGGAATTCTAGCAGGAGCTCCTTTGCAAAAAAGAGCCTTGTAAGCTCTTGGAGGATTGGCTACATCAGGGGGATGCGGCCTAATGTGCAAAGGAGCTCCTGTTAGAATTCCACCCCTGCTAGATGGCCTTTTAACAGACTATTTACTCCAAGTTTTTTATTTCATCAATACGGCCTTGCAAGGAGGCCAGGGCACAAGAAGAAGAAAAAAGTTTACACTCTGCTCCTTCTGAACGTTGGAGGGAGAGTGAGATGATGCCGGAGCTGCCATTTCAGCGGGAAGCCCATTCTAGCACAGCGAAACCTGTACTTAGGACCACCCGCTATTAGTGGTCACCTGAGTCAGCCAGCCCCGGCAAGATTGCCCATCTCCTCCGTATTAATTCGTGCTCTAGCAGGCAGCCACCCGGCTAATGCACTTCCAGATCCCCGTCTTGACTATCCAACTGTGTAAATTCTATTGCAACAGATGCGCTATCGGTGGCTGAAAAGTCAAGCGTAGAAGATGCTTTGTTTGTTTTAAGTGTGTAAGGAAACATCGGGGCATGATTGTTCAGAGGCTGTATCAAAAGAGGAGACCCGATGGTGTGTTTTATTTGGATTGGGCATTTTGCTAGCTGCACTGGTCGCACAGAAAGGGGAGATCCGGATCAAGGTGATCCCATTTTCAGCTTCTTCCACTGTTTTGCTTGCAAATTGTCAGGTGGTTTCCCCCACCTTGTCCAGGACAGCCCTTTTTATAACAGAAACAGGGTCATAGCTATTGTTGGTGAAATTTTAGGTAGCTTGTATCACTTGGTTCATCTGTATACACTGCACAGACCTGGCAACCTGATCTCCTGATGAACCGATTCCTGCTGCCTGGGGATCAGTTGTCATACCAGGAGATCTCCAGCCACCAGACGGAGAGTGATGATAAAGCCTAGAGTTCCACAATGAAGAATGAAATAACAGCAAAAAATGTGGAAAAATAACGAAAGAATCCTGAAAATATTTAACAATTCAACAACATATATTCAATGGAAATTCAGCACTGTTACAATACAATTCATTACATTTCTTCAAAAGTTCATTCTATTCTACAAAAATTCATATAACACTAATGCAATGTGCAAAGACGGAATTAAAGTTCATAAAAAGACTCTCTCCGCTTGTGTCTGTCAATTTCTTGACTTTAAAGCTCTCATAGACATTCACCTGACTCCGCAGGAAGAATAAAGTACTCGTGCGGTCTGAATTTCGAATGCAGTCGATTTAAGTTCTGGAAATTCTTTCTTCAGTCTTGCAGATGTTAAATTGAAACTTTCATCAATTGTGAAATTGTTGAAAATAGTGGGTCAAAATAAGCCTCAACAGTAAAGCTGCCTGTAATACTGTTTCATATTCCTTTGTCTTAGAGACTCTTCCCACATTCCACCATCCAACGAAACGCTTCTTACAGCACTAGCTCTGGAGAAAACTCTCCATCTGTATACACTGCACAGATCTGGCAACCTGATCTCCTGATGAACCGATTTCTGCTGCCTGGAGATCAGTTGTCATACCAGGAGATCTCCAGCCACCAGATGGAGAGTGGCAACCCCAGTGGGGACCTGAAGCAGCTGACATAATTTGTCTCTCTTCCCAGGACTTTTTTTTAAAGCAGGAACTCCTTTGCATATTAGGCCACGCACCCTTGATGTAGCTAATCCTCCTGGAACTTACAGTAGGCCCTGTACTGAGCCCTGTAATCTCTTGGAGGATTGGCTACATCAGGAGTGTGTGGCCTAATATGCAATCCTCCTGGAACTTACAGTAGGCCCTGTACTGAGCCCTGTAATCTCTTGGAGGATTGGCTACATCAGGAGTGTGTGGCCTAGTATGCAAAGGAGGTCCTGCTACAAAAAAAGCCCTGTCTCTTCCATTTTATCCTTACAACGACCCTGTTAGGCTGAGAGAGTGTAACTGGCTCAGCAAGCTCCCATAACACCTCCCAAATCCTAGTCCAGCTCTCCGTACACACACATGTACCTGTGCATGTGTTTATGTGTGCATAAGCAATGAGCGGCCTGTACGGATGTGTATTATACCCCCTGGGAATATTTACAGTAGCTGGAGTATAATTGAGCCCAAAGCCATTTAGGAGTCTTAAAACATATAGCTCACCAACGACTGTGAGAGGCATGAACGACATCTATAATGCGAAACATCAAAGCCTCTTTATTTTTTAAGTCCGGTGTAATAAAAATTGCATTTTGCGTTAGCACTCTGCGTGAGGAAATATGTATTACTAAAGGCAAGATATTAACAGAAACCCATCCTCAGCTTGCCGCCGCTGCCAAAATGATGTATTTCAAAACCATGCTGGGTACGCTAATGATCTGCAAGGTAATAGAAGGCAATCTTAGAGAAAAAGTCCTTGGGTGCAACCACAGTGCACCTCTCATGTTAAGCAGTCAATTTCCCTCTACCCACCATAAAGAGATTTTTAACGACATGTTTCATTCTGCAGAACCCTATGGCTCCGGCTCGCATTTTCTCCAGAAATCATTTCAATGTACAATACCCTTCACACTTGTATTCTACAGGCTTACTAAAACAATGACAACAGTTGCTTATGCTGCATAAAAGCTGTTAACTGTTTGCTGGGCCAAGATGCTACAAAGCAGGCACCTGCTTGCACCGGATTCCCTATAATGGCACCTTGTGGGGGGCAAGTCTGTTCTGCCACACACCACCCCATGAGCACACAAACCGGATGCCAAGTAACACCTCTGGTCTATCAAGGTCTGCAGCTGTCTACTGTGGGGGTCCCCAACGTGCTGCAAGTAGCCGCCATGGCGCCCACCAGGTGTGTAGCTAACCAGGGGCCCATGGGCCTGGCCACCTGACCAGTGTTCCCTCTAAGCTGAGTTGGTGTGAGCTAGCTCACAGATTTTTAGCCTCCAGCTCACACATTTTTGTCTTGGCTCAGGAAGGATGACCCCAGAGCACGCTAATTCATGCAGTAGCTCAGAACTTTAATAGCAATAGCTCACAAAGTAGAATTTTTGCTCACAAGACTCTCCAGCTTAGAGGGAACATTGCCCCTGACAGTTTTTGGGGGGGGGGCCTCACCCCCATCCCAGGGCCACTCTTTTCCCTCTCTCTCCTGCATAATTTAAAGCATGCATGAGGGGTGGTGGGTACTCCTGCAAGCCCCTCCCCATGTGATTTAAATCACACAAGAGAGAGAGGGACAGCCCCAGACTCTCCAGTTTCCTACTCAGACCCTGCAACCCCTCCCTGTGGCACCCCCACGGTCCCCTCTCCCTGCAGCCCCTAATGATGGAGCTGGCACCCAACAATATCTTTCCTGGAGCCTGCCAACGGGTTTTAGGAAGTGAGCAAAGCCAGGTGCGGGTTTTCACCCAGCATAGCTTCTGATTGGCCCCTGCAGAATCAACCGGCTGTGCAGATTTTTAACAACACTGCTTTTGGAGCCGCTGCCATGGCAGCACAAGGATCTTCACTGTGTGGCTGAAGGTAAAACTGTGGCAGCCATTTTGCAGCTGGCTTACCTCCTGTGGTGCCATTTGGTGGCTGTGTTTATGTGTGCAGGATTCCAACGGTGCCCACAGGTTCAAAAAGGTTAAGGACTACTGTGACTGGCAGCAGCTTTCTAGAATTGCAGGTAGAGGGTCTGCTTGAACCTTCTGATTGGAAAGGCTGGGGCCTAAACCTGGGATCTTTTGCATACAAGCAGATGCTCTAAAATGGTGCCACAGCCCCTCCATACTTGCAAAAACCCTTTCAAGCCACCCCAGCTTACTAGGTGTGTATGTAAAGGGAGATGGGGAGCAATGGCTCAGTGGTAGAGCATCTGCCTGGCTTGCGTCTCCCGTTTAAAAGGATCGGGAAGCAGATGATGTGAAAGACCTCTGCCTGAGTTCCTGGACAGCTGTTGACAGTCTGAGTAGACAATACTGACACTGATAGACCAATGGACTGATTCAACATAAGGCAGCATCGTGTGTACATATGCATTCACATCTGTGACTCCTGGGGTGCGGTCACACTCACCATTAAATCCATCTGCAACGTGCCTCTATTATAATCCACACAACCAATTTCCCGATCAGACAACAGCCAGGCTCCCGTTCTATCCCATGTAGGTCCTGTCGCTGGTCGTTCAGAGTGCTCAACCGGACCTCATTTTTTGAGATGGCATTCCACACTCGCGCAAGCACAGTACCGTGGGATATCGTGCTTGGCTTTTTTTTTTTTTAAGTGCCAGAAAAGGTGGGCGATCTGCCCCCCCCCCCCATTTAAACACCCGGAAAGGAAGGGGAAGCCCAGGAGTTCTCTTTGCTGTCTCTCCGCCTGGCGGGGAGACAGCAAAGATGAGTCATCTTCCTCCCCCCCCCATTTAAACACCCCGCCGTGGCGTTTAAATTGTGGGGGGAGCACGGCAACTCTCTTTGCTGTCTCTCCGCCTGGCAGGGAGAAAGCAAAGGTGCGGGATCTTCCCCCCCCCCCATGTAAACACCTCGCCGTGGTGTTTAAATGGGGGGGGGCACGGCAACTCTCTTTGCTGTCTCTCCGCCTGGCGGGGAGACAGCAAAGGTGGGTCATCCTCCTCCCCTGGCAGGGAGACAACAAAGGTGGGTGATCTGCCTCCCCCCCCATTTAGGAAAGGTCCTCTGTGCAAGCACCAGTCGTTTTCGACTCTGGGGTGACACTGCTTTCACAAAGTTTTCACGGCAGACCTTTTACGGGGTGGTTTGCCGCTGCCTTCCCCGGTCATTACACTTTCCCCCCCAGCAAGCTGGGTACATATTTTACTGACCTCGGAAGGTTGAAAGGCTGAGTCAACAATTGCTGGCGCAATGATATCATTTGGAGTGGGGTCTCGCAGGGAAGTGGATGTGCGCTTGCGACGAGTCGGCTACAATGGAGCATTCAAACATAGAAGGTACGCGAGGGAGTCGTCGGAAGCATTCTTATTCCGGATTTAATGTACTATCAAAAAAGTCCGCGTCTCAGTCGTGGCAGTTCGGGACACGAACGAGCCAACGACCATTGCCAGATGCTGATGTTTGGACAACCGCATAAAATCCGACATGCATCTGGCTTTCATCCATGCCCATCTCGTCAGTTTATGTGCGTCTGACCTCGGCCCTGGTTGGCCCCCAAAAGCACTTGTGGTGATGAGTCAACCACAGTATTTTGAAAAAGGAGGGGACACAGCAGAGGGAAACAGAAGCAAGGACAGAGGGAGGCTAGGGTAAGAAAGCATGAATTAAAGCAAGAGCAGTTATGCAAGTTTAGACAGGAGAGAGTGTGTGAGAGAACACCAAATAGGAGCTGTGGCAAGCAGTGCTATGGATGCAGGGCAAAAAGGGAGAATGTTGAGATGTTTTAAAGAAGCAGAATACTCAGGGCTTTTTTGTAGCAGGAACTCCTTCGCATTTTAGGCCACACACCCCTGATGTAGCCAATCCTCTTGGAGCTTACAGGAGGCCCCTTGGAGGATTGGCTACATCAGGGGTATGTGGCCTAATATGCAAAGGAGTTCCTGATGCCAAAAAAAGCCCTAATTTATACTTGTGGCCAGTTGAGGATACTATTGATGTTGTTGATGATGACAATGATGTTATTGTTTGTTGTTGTTGTTGTTATTGTTGTTGTTATTGTTGTTTTTAGATTTATAACCTGCCCTCCCCACAAATGGGCTCAGTAACAACAATGGCAAATGGAAAGGTATGCAAAAGAAGTAAAAACGTAGAAATGAACTGGACAGGCATGCTCATGGATCATCAGGAAGGGAAGACCAAGGAGTTTGTACTGGATGCAGAAAACGACGGGGAGCTACTATATGAACTTGAAGAGTGGCATTGGGTTGGATCCTGGCTACTTCTTCTAATGTAATTTTCCTGACTCTGCCTACCAACTGCAGCTCACTGAATTCCACAAAATGCTTCTCCTGGCGGATAGAGGATCATGAAGAATAACATGATGGAGAGCTGCAACAGAAAGGTGGAATCAGGGGAAATTGCCCATGTGGTCTGGATCCAACCCTTTATGTGGGCCAAGCAAAAAAGAGACGGTGAGTGGTTTGGTGGTGGCGCAACTGTGAACTAATAGACCTGTGAACCAGCATCCTCTTTTCCTTGAGATATTCATCTCTCATTTCCAGTTCTACTGCACAAATGTTTTATCGTACAGTTTACAAAACATTTCTATTGCACAACTGTTTCCTAAAAGAAGCTAAAGCTTTTAGAAACGTCGCCCCCGGGGTCACAACAATACAGCAACAGTGTCAAAATGTTGTAATTTCTAGAATCTTTTGGCTCCTGGATATTACACTTTAAACAAAAACAACACACACATGTTAACTACGCTAAATGGCACCAAACTGGCTGTCGCTTTTTTGCAAAGGGCTGCTTTGGCATCTAAACACACAGACACACATTCCTTTTGTGTATATTTTGCTAAAACACAAAGAAACTTCTGTTTACGTAGCGCGAGCCTAGGCTTCAAATCTACAGTTTGCGAAGCTATAATTTGTGGTTATGATTGTGGTTCGCTTAACAAAGAAAGCCTTCTGGTTTGCAGTCCTCAGCGCTCACTTCCCACTCGCATCACCACATAAGCTACAGCAGCAGCTACAACCCCCCCCCCTTTTGCCATGTCAAATATCTGATGATCCAGCAGCATGGCATGCTTCCAAACTCCTGTTTCGTGGTACACCATAGCATACGCATCAGAGCGCTACATCACTTCTTCTGGAGCACAGGCCTGTAATTAGGGCTGGCAAGCTACTAATTACATACTGCCATCAAATCTAACAATTTTCCCAATAAAAAAAAATAACTACTTTGGTGTAGGGTACAGCAAATACAATTACGCACACGTGTTTTACATTTGCGAGATATGCTCGTATAGAGTATTGATTCTCCATACACATCAAACATTTGGGCTTAAGATGGACCGGCAGACTTATAGAATCTAAATTTAGACCTTGAAGGCTTAGAAGCTGGATGTATCTAGATCAGTTTATATGTGCACATAGCGGGAAAAACTTGCCTTCCATCACCATCCTCAATGCCTTCCTAAGGGCCTTCTGAAGCACCTTACTGCCTCTTTGGCCATAAGACACCAAGTTTTAATTAAGCAATCACTGAATTTGTCTCCTCAGTCCCTGGGAGCTGAATATTATGAAGTGCCAAGAAAGACCTCCAGGTCCACCAATTTCAGTACTGTCTGCTCTGATAGGTAGCGGCTCTCCAGGGTCTTGGTAAGAGAAAGCCCTTTCTCCCAACATTTGCTGTCTGGGATCTTTTAAGCAGAGATGGCAGGGATTGAAACAAGCAGAGCTTCTGCTCTTCCATGGTCCTTCTTTTCTTTAGACTTGGTGTCTACACAGGGCTGGATTAACAATTAGGCCAAGTAGGCATTGGCCTATGGGCCCCCACACCTTTAGGGGTCCTGAGCCAGCTTTCCCCCTCCATTTCCCCCTGCTTGCAGCCCTCCCAGCCTCCATGCGCAGCCAGCAACTGAGCCACTCTTTGCTTGACTTGCCTGGTGCGGCTGCTGCTGGCATCATCACCAGGTTTGCCTCTCTCTGCCTCTCCCCTGCAGTTTTGTCAAAGGGGCTTCTGAGAGGGTGCCTGCAGGCTGCAGCAAGGGCCGTGAGCAGTGGGGTGGGTGCTGCTCCAACTCTGAGATAATTTCCAAGGGGGCCTCCAAGATTTCGACTGCCTGGGGGCCTCCACAGGGTTTAATCCAGCACCGTGTCTACAGAATCAGGCCATTGGTCTGTCTCGTTCAGCACTGTTTACCCCACCTAGCTGTCACATCCCCAGCCCTACTATTCAAGATTCCTTATAGCTGGAAATACCGCAGTTGGAAAGACCACCACTGAGCTCAGCTTGAATGAACCTCCACCTCTCAGCCTAATCAATTCCATGAGGCAATGGGAAAATCCCCTATATGTTGTCTTACTCTCCTTGGGGAAAGGGAGGAATCCAGTCTTGGTATTTATAAACTGCCCCAGAGTGTGAACAGGAGGCTAGGAAAACCTGTCAAATGCTGAGAAGCAGTTAGGTGGGCGAAGGAGGAAGAAGGGAGGAGGAGATTGGATATATGCCCCATCCTTCACTCAGTCTCAGAGTGGCTTACAATCACCTTCCCTTTCACTCCCCATAACAGACACCCTGTGAGGTAGGTGGGGCTGAGCGAGCTCTAAGAGAACTGTGACTGGCCCAAAGTCACCCAGCTGGCTGCATGTGGAGGAGTGGGGAATCAAACCCAGTTCTCCCAGATTAGAATCCGTGCTCTTAACCACTATATGTAAGCCGCCCTGAGCCACTTCGTGGGAAGGGCGGGATATAAATCCTAAATAAATAAATAAAATAAATAAATAAACACCAGTCTGGCATGTGACTGCCCACTGAGTGAAACAGGACTGGACATGATGGATCATTAGTCTGATCCTGCAGGGCTGCTCTTACATTCTTATGCAATCCAGTGATCGCCAACTTCATGGGGAACTGTGACAAAAGCCTAAAATATGAGAGTGTGCCATATGTACTCCTGGGCTCACATCTCTGCAAGTGACATACGTGAACAAGAGGGGGCAAGGTCTTTCTAGCCATCAATACCAAGGCTTTGGGAACTCTCTCCCAGGAGAAGCCTGCTTGGCTTCTTCTTCTCTTTGCTTTGTTTGAATAGCAAGTAAATTGTATAGGATCATTTCATACCAACGCTACCATTAAAAATACCAAAAAGGGAAGAGAGTACACATTTTGTATGCAGAAAGTTCAGGTCAGGCCCCCAACATCTCCAATAAGAGGACATTGGTGGTTGGTGAAGACTGAGATCCTGGAGAGCAGCTGCCAGACTAAGCAGGCAATGCTGAGCTAAATGGATTCATTTTTTTTCTGGTGAGGGGCCATAGGAGGTGGTGGCGGCTGCAAGCACAGACAGCTTCAAGAGGGGATTGGATAAACATATGGAGCAGAGGTCCATCAGCGGCTATTAGCCCCCAGGTACAGATGGAACTCACTGTCTGGGGCAGTGATGCTCTGTATTCCTGGTGTTTGTGGGGGCACAGTGGGAGGGCTTCTAGTGTCCTGGCCCCACTAGTGGACCTGCTGATAGCACTTGGTTTCTTTTGGCCATTGTGTGAGATAGAGTGTTGGACTGGATGGGCCATTGGCCTGATCCAACATGGCTCCTCTTATGTTCTTATGTTCTGAGCTGGAGCATCAGAATGGCATGCAGGAGGTCCCATTCTATCTCTACTACCTCAAGTAACAGGGCCTTCCAAAGACATTTGTGAATGGGACTTTGGAGATCTCCTGCCAGTCAAAGTAGCCAATACTTGGCAAGATGGACAAACAGGCTGACTCAGCATAAGGAAGTTTTATTTTTTGACTGATGGTGTGTTTTTGTTGCTTGATATCTTAATACGTTCCTGCTTGAGTACTATTTGTTGCGTTTTATATTTTATTTTTATATATAAATAGGTTGATACAGATGTGGCCTTTCCTCACCACCTCCCCCACCCCCCCCAGTGTTCAGTCTAATGAGCCATTTAGTAGGCAGCTGCACACAGTGCTACAAAGAAAGGTCTATTTGGTACATTTTTATTGTACCCTTTCCAGGGGTGAAATTCTAGCAGGAGCTCCTTTGCATAGTAGGCCACACACCCCTGATGCAGCCAATCCTCCAAGAGCTTATAGGGCTCTTAATACAGGGCCTACTGTAAGCTTTTGGAGAATTGGTTGCATCAGGGGGGTGTAGCCCAGGGGAAGAATTCTAGCAGGGGTTTCTTTGCACATTAGGCCACACACCCCTGATGCAGGCAATCCTCCAAGGCTCTTTTTTGTAAGCTCTTGGGAGGATTGGCTACATCAGGGGTGTGTGACCTAATATGCAAAGGAGCTCCTGCTAGAATTCCACTCCTGACCCTTTCTCTAACCAGCTCAGGGCAGCCTACCTCTGTCTCTCCTCCTCTATTTTATCCTCCTGTAGGGCAGGTTAGGCTGAGAGCACATGACTAGCCTGAGGTCACCCC
Organism: Heteronotia binoei; assembly: GCF_032191835.1. Lineage (NCBI taxonomy): Eukaryota > Metazoa > Chordata > Lepidosauria > Squamata > Gekkonidae > Heteronotia > Heteronotia binoei. The sequence continues at coordinate 66,083,242 of NC_083233.1, forward strand.
CACACGTTTCCTGGCAGAGTGGAGATCTGAACTGGGATCTCCCACATCCTAGTCCAGGGGTGGCCAAACTGTGGCTCGGGAGCCACATGTAGCTCTTTCACACACATTGTGTGGCTCTCAAAGTTCCTGTTGGCCAGCTTGGAGAAGGCATTTGCCTCTTTAAATTCCTTCTCCAAGTCAAGCCAGCCAGTGACTTGGAGAATGCATGCAAAATTAAAAGTTGCTTTCTTTCCATCTCTCCTTCCCTCCTCCCATCTATTTCCTTCCTTCCTTCCTTCCTTCCTTCCTTCCTTCCTTCCTTCCTTCCTTCCTTCCTTCCTTCCTTCCTTCCTTCCTTCCTTCCTTCCTTCCTTCCTTCCTTCCTTCCTCCAACATCTGACGTTTATCCTATGTGGCTCTTACATTAAGCAAGTTTGGCCACCCCTGTCCCAGTTTTTCACGACTACACAATACTGGTTCTGTCAGCCTGGCTCTATGCCCAACAAGGTCCTTTGGCTCTATTCTGGAAAAGCTACCAACTGCTGCAGCCTGTACCATTTGGGTGCTCGTGCTTTATTCTTTTAAAAAATTGTTAAATCACCTTTGAACAAATAAACCACAATTCCTTATCAGCCTCTGATTGAATGCCTCATTATTGGATAGGTACTTTCCTGCATTTCCAGAAAGATGGTAGAGCTCAAAGAATCTCTTTCAATCCATTGATGGAGGGAGCTCTTATACCTTCCAAAATTGTATTGGTCTCTAAGATGCTACTGGCCTTGAACGTAGCTGTTCTCCCAGACCTCTTTCATTCATACTGGACAAAGGAGTGATAGGGAGGGGCAGCACCACTTAGAGATTGCAAGAGGTGGTTTTCAGCTTACAGAAAAGAAAAAACACACCACCCACTGTAAACAATTAGCACATGCATCTCTCTTTGCTTGCTCTGCTGGGTTTCCATTTGCAGGGAGTTTTTAAACACAGTAGGGAAACCCAAATACGAGATTCTCCATCTGCAGTCTAAGCCCTGCAAGCTTCTCTTATCTTCTCAATGTTTTGCCCCTTTGTTCTCCTGCATGTGTGAAGAGGGCCTCAGGAACTGGAGTGTTAACAGCTCACTGAACCGAAGCTGCAGCCCATGTGTGAACATGGTGTTCATTAACTGCTGTTTGCGGGTCACTGCCAGTTTGAGTCTCTCTTGACATGCCATATAGGCACACCCAACATTGCAGGTGTTGCGTGCCAAGAAACTTGGCTGATCTTAGACCCATCCCTTGTAAAAACATCTAAAACCCCCCATCTGATTGACAGGCGTGTATAATGCAGCTTAAAATGAAGAAAAGAGGGCAAATTTCAGTTTCAGAAATTCAGGAGTATGCATAAAGACAGGCGTTCCTTGGGAATTGCCTGTCACAATTGTCTCACCAGGAAATCCCTTTTAGCTACAACCTCATCTCCAAAATTTCACAGATGTGGGAAGGGAAATGGCTCGATTTTTTCTTTCTGACAGGTATGAGATTGGCACGGCATGAATAACCACCAGGAAAGGAGATTTCCCCTCTCTGAGCCTACTTATAGGTCCACAGCGATCAGAGCTGGGGATTAGTGAGCTAACACAGCATCTCTGCGGAGAGATACATTTTCCCCCCACAGCTAAGATAGCTTAGCTCCTTCCTGCACCAGATTCTGCAAAGGTTAGCCTGATTCTTATGTCAATATGAGAGACTGCTATTTATCCATTAAGAAGGTCTCTTCTGCAAGATGCTGAGCACTCTAGATTGATCCCCCCAAAGCCACTGTCTTTTGAGTCACATTTTTTTTTGTGCTTTTCCCCTCTAGTTCATTAAATGTGGGGCCGAAAAGGAGCCGTTATGGTCTTGCTTTCCTTAGGCAAACAAGGCAGAAATACTGAGAGAGATGGCCAGTGTGTTCTTTTAACAATAAAGATGGCAGCATTACAAACATAAAATAGGACACTCAAAGATACACCAGTGTGGAGGGGTCTAACAATCAGTGTGCCGGACAAGACCGGGGAGACCTGCCCTGCTTAGCCTCAAAGCAAAGCGGATGATTTTGAGTCAGTCACAAGCTGTGAGCCCAACCCACCTCGGATGGTTGTTGTGAAGGTAGAGTGAAGTACTGCTGTGCACTCTCCTTGGAAGAAAGGTGAGATAAAAATGTGATGGTTAAATCAGATGGGGAAAACACTGATGGAGAAATGTAATTGACGTGGAATTCACTGCCACAGGAAGTAGTGGCAAATACAAGCACAGACAGCTTCAAGAAGGGATTGGATAAACACATGGAGCAGAGGTGACTCAGTAGCTATTAGCCACAAGGTACAGATGGAACACTCTGACTGGGGCAGTGATGCTCTGTAGTTATGGTGCTTGGGAAGCAACAGTAGGAGGGCTTCTGGAGGTCTGGTCCTACTGGTGGACCTCCTGATCACACTTGAGATATTGAGATATTGGATTTATATCCCGCCCTCCACTCCGAAGAGTCTCAAGAGCGGCTCACAATCTCCTTTACCTTCCTCCCCCACAACAGACACCCTGTGAGGTGGGTGGGGCTGGAGAGGGCTCTCTCAGCAGCTACCCTTTCAAGGACAACCTCTGCCAGAGCTATGGCTGACCCAAGGCCATGCTAGCAGGTGCAAGTGGAGGAGTGGGGAATCAAACCCGGTTCTCCCAGATAAGAGTCCGCACACTTAACCACTACACCAAACTTGGGTTTTGGCCACTGGGTGAGTGTTAGACTGGATGGGCCACTGGCCTGATCCAGCATGGCTTCTCTTATATTCTAAATTTCCCAACCTAAATGACTAAAAACAATCAAACTCTAATCTTACTAAAGTCACACATCATACAAGGGGAAATTCTAGACAGGGGTAAGAAAGGGAAAGATCAAGGAGCACCTAGGAAAGTGAGTGCAGAGTTTGCAGAAAGCCTGGGTTGTTCTCTTCGTAGTACACAGTGGCGTCCAATGGCTAAAAGGATGCACATTACATTGCTAAATTCTCTACACTAGGATTTCAACTTGGCATGGGTGATGGAATGAGGATTAGAAGGAGGACCCCAAGCATGAGAGTTAAGGACTTCTGCACCCACACGGAGCAGCCAATACAATACCCACACTAAGGCGCATTCACACACAGCTTCTTCCCGCACAGAGATCCCTGCTATCTAATGTTGCCCAGCATCCGAGGCATCTCTTCTTTGCTCAATATTTATCCAAATGTTCTTACTTATTGCCTGCTCAGTCCCTCTGCACTTGCACAGCTCCCAATTTCAGTGCCCCCCCCCCAAAAAAATGGCACAAGAAGATGACCCCCTCTCAAATAAATCTGGGACCAATTTGACATGGCTTCTCAGCCCCTTACATACACAGCTAGGGGGTCAAAGAGTTGACCGGATCCAACAGCGATGTTCAGCATGCATGTTTTCTTCCTCAAGTCAAGGGGCCCATTGCAAAAAGATCAGACAGTAACAGAAAATTATAGGTTTGTGTCCACGTTGGGGCTCGGAATCAACGGCAGCGCTGTCTTTCCTCCCCCACAACGAGATCACCAAGGCTACCTTCCCCTCCTCCTCCCTCCCCGCTTCATGCGTCTGTCAGTCCCCCAGGGCTGTAATTCAGCCATCCTCCTCTCACTCTATCCATCACATTTACACAAATCCCCAAGGTGGACTGCCTTCTAAATGTCTTTACCTTGCACATTATCCTGGGGCTTTACAATCCAATATTGGTGCAGCCAAGCATAATTACTCTCCATTGATGATAAAACACCCTGAATCCTGTCAGGCCTGGCTATTTGCATCTTACAGTGCGGAGGATCAATAGCTACAACAAAGGAGTGAAACCTGATTAGAAGCCTGCTGCCTCTCTACGGAAAGGAGAGAGCTGGCTGTTTTGCGAGATTGAAGCTCTTGGTTAAGAGGGTAACGGACGTATCCCCTTACAACGTTTGCCTCTGAGGCTGCCTTTTGAGAGGCTGCGGTTTGAATAAGCAACAAAGGAGGGGGGGAAAGGCACACCTAAGGAAAGAAGATGGTATAGAGATATCTTTGATCACATTCTTCTCAGCCAGGGAAAGGATGTTGTTTACCAGGAACTGTAGGTTCGAGGGATGGAAATGGCAGGTATGAAAAAGACAGCTCGAATGCATTGCTTGCTAACATTCTGTGCACTGTGGAATTCCTCAGATTGGCCTGCAGGCTGGGATCGTTTGCTCTGGTTTTGTTTTCTTGCCCTTCTAGTGGGCTTGCGCAAAAAAGGAACTTTTGTAGAGAGCGCATTAACCCACGGGCAGGGAAAGGTTACAGGATATGGGGAGAGAAACTGCTTGGAATCACATATCTGGCACTCCAGCAGCGTGGTTATTAGGTGTTGAAAAAGGAGCATGCAGAAGCACACACCTATTGCCTCGCCTGGGGGTCTCCAGCCTTGTTGAGCCTGAGAGCATGTTTGGAATGTTGAGAACAGGTTGTGAGCACTACCACAAAATGGCTGCCATGGTGGGTGTGGCCAACAACAAAATGGCTGCTTATGGGGGCTGGGAGCCAGTCACAAAATGTTGGGAGATTCCAAGTCAAACATCTTTCTATGATGGAGGTCACTGTTTCCCGTTTGATGTTCCTTGTAAGAGATGTCTCCTGCTCTGTTCTAAAGCATCTTCTGCTCCAATGAGGTGGAGGAAAAGTCAGGATTGGCTTTTTACTTTGGACAAGAGATACTTTGAGGAAGAGGGAAGTGGGCACAGCGGTAGGCACTACACAGTGGTAGGCACTACAGCACCCATGGGCTACACAGCGGTCGTTTTGTAGAGAAATAGGTGGTGGAGCTCATCCAGGGATTGTTATGCAGCTGCACATACTATTCAATGGACAAGGAGGTGAAACTCTCAGGAGGAGGAATTGGAACTCTCAGAAAGGTGCAGGAGTTGCACTCCTGTGAGCTCCCACTAAACCTGAGGCCTGGCTACACACACTGAGAATCACTGACCTAATGTGAAGGTACAGATCTTTTAAAAACAAATAACCCTCTCATATAGTATAAGGGAAATTTACTTCCCAGAGTCAGAAAATGGTTCGCCTTCCTCAACTGATACTAGTTCCTTAACGCCAGGAAGACCCAACAGAGCAGCAAACTTGTGTCTTCAACATCACCTCTTGCCGTGTTGCTTTTCTTTCTGGTATTCCCATTATTGTTCCGGCACACAAACATTTCCCCTTTTACTTTCTGTTACTGTGTGCTGCTTTGCTCTTTTATGGTTTACAAAAACCAGTGATGAGCTTACAAAACAACAAACGATGTCACCTACTTGCAGATAGCATTTGATCCATCATCCTATTGCTGGAAATGACAGGCTGCATCATTTGCAGCTAACTCCTGAGTCAAGGCTCCATCCATCTGCTTGCTCAAGCAGGCAGTAAATCCCACTTGGTTTATTTATTTAAAATATTTATTAGCCGCTTTCTAGGGATTCTTATTAGTGGCTTTCTGGGGATTCCGGACTTCTAAAATCCTTAGGCATTGGCTACTTAATGCTTTTGTTGACTGCACCGACTCACTCTGTGCAATCCTCCTTGAGTCTCTGTGAGAAAGGTGGACTGCAAATAACGTAAATAAATAAAGCAGTTAGATAAATAAAATAAATATAAACAAAATTATTTTAAACAAGTCAGTAGAAACAATATGAATAAAATCACAATTATAAAATCACACAACAGGTCACAATTTAAATACTACAATAAATAACAACAATCGGTCCAATGCCATCCCAAATAAAACTGTTGGCTGTAAGAAGGTTCACTGTTTGAACTACAAGTCTGAGTCATCTACTTTCAAAATCTGCACTCAAGGAAAAGGTTCCAACTTCGCATTTCAGTGAGGCACAAAGGGGGCAATATCACCATAGTACTTGTCCAGATGCTGCTGGAAAGATCATATCCCCTTCATGCCACATTAATTTATTTGTCATCTTTTTCTCCTACTCATCTTCCAGGGAGTTCAGGCGGGCTATTCAGCACCAGATTAAGCCCTGCGGAGGCCCCTAGGCAGTCAAAATCTCAGATGCCCCCTTGGAAATTATCTCAGAGTCGGAGTGACTGCCCTGCCGCCCACGGCCCCCACTGCAGCCTGCAGGCACCTTCTCAAAAGCATTTTTGACAAAGCTGCTGAGGAGCGGCAGAGAGAGGCAAACTTGGCAATGATGGCAGCATCAGCCACACCAGGCAAGTCGAGCAAAGAGCAGCTTAGTTGCTGGCTGTGCATGTAGGCTGGAAGGGCTACAAGTAGGGGGGGAAATGGGGGTGGGGCTGGCCTGGTCCCCCTAAAGGCATGGGGGCCCATAGGGGTGTATTTGGCTTAATCCAGCCCTGGGGGGGGGCATACAGCCCTGGGGGGGGCATACATCATTCTCCCCTATTATATCCTGTGAGATAGGTTAGGCTGATGGGATGTGTGTGTGTGACTGTCCCACAGTCATCCAGCAGGCTTGATGGCGTGGTCCTTTTCTTTCTGTCTCAAGTTGAGCACTGTAATGGATCTCTAAGCACTGACCTACTCGTAACCAGAAACTCATTTGCATATCAGGCCACTCTCCCTCACATCACCATTGTTCCACACAGGGATTTTTTGTAGAAAAAGACCAGCAGGACCTCATTTGCATCTTAGGCCACACCCCCTGACTGCATTCCTGTGCATTCCTGCTCAAAAAAAAGCCCTGCTCGTAACAAAACACAGTGCTGTAGGCCTAACTAGGCCTCTGGATAAGATGCATCACTGAGAACATCACTGGACATACCCTGGAACATGCCAGCAGGAGAAAGCAGAGACTGGCAGAGACTGACCAAGAGAGAGATCTTGGGGTCATGGTAGATAACTCACTGAAAATGTCAAGACAGTGTGCGATTGCAATAAGAAAGGCCAACGCCATGCTGGGAATTATTAGGAAGGGAATTGAAAACAAATCAGCCAGTATAATAATGCCCCCGTATAAATCGATGGTGAAGTCTCATTTGGAATACTGTGTACAATTCAGGTCACCATACCTCAAAAAGGATATTATAGCATTGGAAAAAGTGCAGAAAAGGGCAACTAGAATGATTAAAGGGTTGGAACACTTTCCCTATGAAGAAAGGTTAAAACGCTTGGGGCTCTTTAGCTTGGAGAAACTTCATGGGGCAACAGATAGAGGTTTACAGGATTATGCGTGGGATGGAGAAAGTAGAGAAAGAAGTACTTTTCTCCCTTTCTCACAATACAAGAACTCATGGGCATTCAATGAAATTGCTGAGCAGTAAGGTTAAAATGGATAAAAGGAAGTACTTCTTCACTCAAAGGGTGATTAACATGTGGAATTCACTGCCACAGGAGGTGGTGGTGGCTACAAGCATAGCCAGCTTCAAGAGGGGATTGGATAAAAATATGGAGCAGATGTTCATCAGTGGCTATTAGCCACTGTGTGTGTGTGTGTATACACACACACAGTATATATATATATATATATATATAAGGCTACATCAGATCCGGTCAAATTGGCACATGACTGGCCAGTCTCAAATTTGCCCTTTTTGCGCAAAATTATTGAGAGGGCAACAGCGTTACAGTTGCAGAGTTTTCTGGATGACGCTTCTGTCCTAGATCCTCACCAGTCCAGCTTTCATCCGAGTTATGGGACAGAGACAGTGTTGGTCGCCCCGGTGGATGACCTCCAGTGGCATCCGGATCGAGGCAGCTCGGCGGTCCTGATGTTGTTAGACCTATCAGCGGCGTTCGACCATCAGTTACTGACCCGCTGCCTCGCCGATGTGGGGATTCAAGGGTTGGCCTTGCAATGGCTTTCCTCTTTCCTTGATGGTCAGGGACAAAGGGTGGCAATTGGGGGAGAACTGTCCCAGAGGCATCCACTTAGTTGTGGGGTGCCACAGAGGGTGGTGCTCTCCCTGATGCTGTTTAACATCTACATGCACCTCGTTGTCCAGATTGCCTGGAGATATGGGCTGGGTTGTCACCAATATGCTGATGAACGGCCGGCCTGGTTGCATCCCAGAAAATCTGGACCTGGTGTTGCAAGCCGTGGCAGGATGGCTCAGGGTGAGTAGGTTGAAGTTGAACCCAGCGAAGACAGAGGTCCTTTGCCTGAGCCGTGGCAGCCTGGGAAGGAAAATCCCCCTACCAGCTTTTGACGGTGCGCCATTGGAAAAGGCGCGCAAGGTCAAGAGCTTGGGGGTGCTACTGGAGCCTTCCTTGTCAATGGAGGCCCAGATAGCAGCCACTACTAAATCTGCCTTTTTTCATCTTAGGCGGACAAGGCAGTTGGCCCCCTTCCTGGAGCGCGACAACCTGGCAACAGTGATCCATGCAACGGTCACCTCGAGGCTGAACCACTGTAATGCCCTCTACATGGGGCTGCCGAACCCAGAAACTGCAGCTAGTGGAGAACGCGGCAGCGAGGCTGTTATTGGGGCTCCCTAAGTGGGAGCACATTCAGCCGAGGCTGCGGGAACTGCACTGGCTGCCAATTGTGTACCGGATTTGTTACAAGGTGCTGGTTATTACCTTTAAAGCCCTATATGGCCGAGGAGCTGCCTACCTTAGGGACTGTCTCTCCCCATATGTTCCCCAGATGGTACTGAGATCTGGTTCACAAAATCTATTGACAATCCCTGGGGAGAAGGAGGCCAAACTGAAAGCAACAAGAGAAAGGGCCTTTTCGATCACAGCTCCCCACTGGTGGAACCAATTACCAGAGGAGGTGCGGGCCCTACAGAGACTTGCCCAGTTCTGCAGGGCCTGCAAGACTACCCTCTTTCAGCTGGCTTTTCCTTAATGTGGAACCTGTTGTACTGTCATCATGAAAAATTGTAAGATAAGTAACATCAGGACTGTAGCACCAAACTAATTTGCTGGAACTGAATTTGATGGTTTTAATTAGATGGTTTTAATGTAATAGTATATATAAGTGAATTGTAACATGCTGTGTAAACAGTTTGCTTTTATCATTGTGATGTTTGTATTTTATATTATGCTATGTGAGCCGCCCTGAGCCTGCTTTGGCAGGGAGGGCGGGATGCAAATTAAATATTATTATTGTTATTATAAACACGTCCTGTTCATCGACAGTGGCCATCCTAGGCCATTTTACGTCTTGAAAATTCATCATTCATTGCCCAGAAAGGGGACATGATTATGGCTTTCCACCTGTCAGTCCAAAGTGAAATGTAACTTTGTACTGGTCTCCCGCTCTCTGCAGTCAGGCATGGAAGATTTAGCGCTCAGAGCAATATTTCTGAAGGGGCCGAAATTGAAACAAAGCTGCTGTGTCATGAGAACAGGAGCCAATCTCACCGGCCATTTCTCTCTAGGGGGAAAGAACTCTCCACTTTACCTGCCTCTCCCCGTGCACCTGGGTGCAATTGATTCCCCGGATTTCCAACACACTTAAACCATCTCTAAACTGTCAGAAAGGAGGCATTGATTTGTTCTGCAGCTGAGAATCCAAATGGATATAATGGAGATTATATTTTTTAAGGCGATGATTGCTAAGGGAGGATGAAAATAAAACTGTATTAAATAAGAGGCCATTAGGTCTTAAAATGGAGCCACTCAGCCATCCATTCCTGCCCTGCGCGAGGAAGGTGATAACTCCGTCACATGCCTCCAACACAGGTGAGCGGAAGTGTAATGAATTCACATGGTGTAATAAACCTGATGGAAATTGGCTTAAAATAGACTTGTCGCAATAATGAATCCTCTTACAGCCCGGTGCACTCAGGGACTCTGTCCTCATCAAAACAACGCTAATGGATGGAGGTGGGAGAAAGCCAAGGGAGGCCCATCAAATTTGAACATTTCTATAAGATGCGGCAGGTCCTGAAAGGAGACTAAGAATGTCCTATCAAAAAAAAAAAGTTGGTTGGTGCTGCAAAGAGAAATAGGAAATGCAAAAGCCACTGGCCGCAAATGTGAAAGAGAAACTGAACAGGTAAGGTGGTGAGGTATCTCTGGATCAGTATTCTGAGTGCCAAAGGACACTTGCTCCAAATCCAGAGTTCTGTGGAACATGAAAACTTGTGCACTCCCATAACAAGTCACCCCCAGCAGGCTTCATGTGGAGGAATGGGGAATCAAACCGTTCTCTAGATTAGAGTCTGCTGATGTTAACCATTATCAAACTCACTGGTGACATTGGTCCAGTCACAGTTCTCTCTGAACTCTCTCACTCAAGGTGCCTACTGTGAGCAGAGGAAGGGAAGGTGATTGGTAAGCTGCTTTAAAACTCCTTAGGGTAGAGAAAAGCGGACTATAAAAACCTACTCTTCTTTTTCTTCCCCCAGTCCTAGTCCAAAACTCTACCATTTAAACAAATGGGGTCTCGCACCATCACATGCCGTTTAAGCCTCACCCTGACCAAGAACACATACATAAAGATACCTTGTAAGCATCTGATGTCGCATACAACAAATGCCATTTCAAGCATCATTTACTGTGCTGCCTTTCACAAGCCTTTACAGTCCTCAATATGGTTAGCAATTCCAGCTGACTCGTAAAGCAGCCTCAAAATTCATCATTTAAAAGAATGTTCCTCTCCCAGCTTCCCTCTTTGCTCCTTTCAGCCTGGGAGCAAAAAAGGAGAGAGAAAAATTAGATGCTTCCAAAAAAAAAAAAAAAAAAGAGAAAAGGTGATTTTGTTTAGAACAGAAAATAACTTGCAAGATGAAAGATTTAATGAGTTTAGGAATCTAAAAGGAAATGAAGTGGGAATAGATTATCAAGAGAAATAAAGCCAACCACCGGAGAGTATACTAATATTAAATATTAGGTTTCTAAACCAAATATATATAATCCATTTAGGGACTTAATGGTAGTTCTCAGAAGCACATTTATCTGCTGCTTATGGTTCAGCAACCAATATTATAACTCCATTTGTCATCGTTAGGCGAGAAGGGATGGATGTTGGAGACATGGGGGTCACCATAGGGGGAGGGATGCCGCTGTCTCAGTAGAAGAATACGCCGTCCTCCTCACTAGACACGAATTCTCCTCGAGAACTACAGCCTGGCTGTTTACACTCAGCAGGAAAATATTACAATCCGGTTCTAAGCAAATATGGGTGCATCTGAAGTCAATAACAAAGGCTCCTCTTGATCTGAATAGATCTCGACTGATCCCTTTACCTGCATGCAGAGTTACAATACTTCTCCTTTGCAGACTCTCCGGCAAGGCTGCTTGCTCACATGCATCCAGTCCATAACTTAAAAAACAAAATTATGAACACTCTGTCCCCACCCCCTGAACTCCCACTGCACAAACGGCGGTTGTGTATTCCTCTTCTAGAAGTAAAATGGAACAGGGATGGGAGCTTTATTTGTGGAGAAAAGAAAATTTGTTGCAGGGGAAAAGGGAAGTCTGTCAAGTCTGCCCCACAGCTTGCGGGGACATCCAGGGACATAAATCCAAGTTAATTTCAATCCTAAAGGGAAACAGATCCTTAGGGCAAAATTGGTTTAAAGATTATGGGACAAATAAGAACCACAAGCAGTTCCCTGTGTTTAAACAGCAAGCTGCTGAAGCCCAATTAAAAGGAAGACAGGGAGGGGTTTGGTCTGATTTTAATAGCAAAAGGGGGACCTAGGGTGGAGGGAGCTGAAATCCTACACCCTCCACCACTTCTCTCCACAGATGAGCTCTCATACCAGAGTGGACAGGGTGGAAAGTGCTTGGAGAGGGCTCCATGAGTTGTTCAAACTCCCCTCACCTGCTCATATCTTTTGCCGCAAAAACTGGATCTCACGCCCATTTGGTGTAGTGGTTAAGTGTGCGGACTCTTATCTGGGAGAACTGGGTTTGATTCCCTACTCCTTCACATGCAACTGCTGGAATGGCCTTGGGTCAGCTGTAGCTATCGCAGGAGTTGTCCTTGAAAGGGCAGATGCTGTGAGAGCCTTCTCAGCCCCACCCACCTCACAGGATGTCTGTTGTGGCAAAAGAAGATATAGGAGATTGTAAGCTGCTCTGAGTCTCTTATTCAGAGAGAAGGGCAGGGTATAAATCTGCAGTCTTCTTCTTCCCCCTTCTCCTTCCTTGGCTTTGTGCTGAGGTAGATCCAGGTTTGGACCCCTGGCATTGTATCTCATTACTACTGTAGCACCCTGACCAGGCTAGTTCAGTCTCCTCAGATCTTGGAAGCTAAGCAGGGTTGGACCTGGTTAGTATTTGGATGGAATCACCAGGGAAGGCCAGGGTGGCTACAAAGAGGAAATGTAAACCAAATCACCTCTGAACATCTCTTGTCTTGAAAACTCTATGGGGTCGCCATAAGTCAGCTGCAGCTTGAAAACATTTTCCACCACCACTCCTGTGATACACTTTACTTGTGACTTAAGAACATAAGAGAAGCCATGTTGGATCAGGCCAACGGCCCATCTAGTCCAACACTCTGTGTCACACAGTGGCCAAAATACACACACACACACACACTGTGGCTAATAGCCACTGATGGACCTGTGCTCCATATTTTTATGTCAACCCCTCTTGAAGGTGGCTATACTTGTGGCCGCCACCACCTCCTGTGGCAGTGAATTCCACATGTTAATCACCCTTTGGATGAAGAAGTACTTCCTTTTATCCGTTTTAACCTGTCTGCTCAGCAATTTCATCGAATGCCCACGAGTTCTTGTATTGTGAGAAAGGGAGAAAAGTACTTCTTTCTCTACTTTCTCCATCCCATGCATTATCTTGTAAACCTCTATCATGTCACCCCACAGTCGACGTTTCTCCAAGCTAAAGAGTCCCAAACGTTTCAACCTTTCTTCATAGGGAAAGTGCTCCAGTCCTTTAATCATTCTAGTTGCCCTTTTCTGGACTTTCTCCAATGCTATAATATCCTTTTTGAGGTGCGGCGACCAGAACTGCACACAGTACTCCAAATGAGACTGCACCATCGATTTATACAGGGGCATTATACTTTCAAAGACAACTTGGAATCTTCTGCTGGCATGAGTTGTTACCATCTGTCATCTGGCCTGTGTTGAGCCATGCTCATCTGTATTTTGCTTGATAGGGGCTGCCGGTGATAGGGGCTGTAGCGGTTCCTGCCTCCTTTGGACCCATCTACCTTGTGGCTGCAGCAGTGCTCCTGCCCACTTTGTGTGTGGCTGCCCCAGGATCAGGACAGCCTCTCAGACCCTCGACCCATTGGGGCTTTCCCTGGTGACCTTATTGGCCAACCTGCCCCTGTTTGTAAGTCTCTGTGCTCTGCTAAATTTTTTTTGGAAACCTTGTAAAATTTAGGTGTCTTGTAGGGCTTTTTGTTAACCTGCTAGTGTGGAGGATTTCCCTCTTTTTTATTTTTGAAGTATTTATTCTTGTTGCTCCTTTTTACTCTTTTGCTGACAAATGTGCTAACATTTGAACGAATATTTCACGGATGAGAGCTCCAAATGATGTTCTTGAAAATTCTGATTACCGAAAGGTGCCTCGAACCGTAGCAAGGTGGGCAATGCGTTTTAAAATAAACGTATAGGACTGGGCTGCAAAGGGGGTCTTTCGTGGATGGATGTTGCAGATCCCTTTGCTTTGTTTTCGTCGCTTCTAAAGCTTCTGTACAACTGAGAAGCATTCATTCTGGAAAATAAGTGTTCTAAAAAGAGAGGCAAAAGGAAACAAATGCTAATGGCTGGATTTGTGCAGACCCCCCTCCTTCACACAAATACTACTTTCCTCCAGCCTCACTGAGCTTCCTGCCTAATGGCACTAATTCAAAAGGGGAGGGGCAAGAGGTGCTTATTGTAACTGTCGGTAATTACAGTCTTTGGGCTACTTAGCTGACCCATTTCACCCAGCCCTGGTTTGACTGGTTAATTTCACAGCCTCTTTCACTTTACTGGTCCATTTCACAGAGGCTGCAACTTAAGTACAGCACTAATTGACTTTCATAGGGTGAGAGGGAAGGCATTCCTATACAGCAGAGGCCGTTAGAACAAAGCAAGGAAGTCCTTCCCACAGGTTGGCATCTTTACTGCATGAGGTTGAGGGGTGGGGGCAAATGGGGCACATGCAGAGCTAGACTCCCAATACCAAGTCATCATTTTCAACACAATTGCAAAAAAGACTCACAATAAAACCATGCACAACGATCTCAGAGGCAGTTCACGTAGATGATCATGTATGTAAACAAAGACTGCAGCACTAACTTATGACTCACCGAGCTGAATGCAGCCAATGGATAGTGGCCCACTGCAGATATGATACACTTGATGTTTAGAGCTTGCATGAGACGATGATAATTGGGGTAGATCAGGTTCAAGTGCCAATCAGGCCATGGGACGTGGCTGGTGAATCATAAGTTCTGCTGGTCAAGCGTAGCCTGCATCCTACTATTTAAAACATTTATCTCCCACCTAATCTCCTTGGACTCAAGGAAGATAACAAAGGAGTCAGGTACCCAGGAGCCTTTGATGGGAAGGGTGTCTCAGGTATCCCCTTTACCAATCAAGGCTTGCCAGACACTAGCAGGAGGGCTGTGGGTGGGATATTGGAGGAGTGCAACACTGGCTGAGGCATTTTGTGGCTTCTAGTAAAAATATATATATACAGAAGTGATACAGGTAGGTCTAGGAACTGCTGGAAATTCTACAATAGAACCATAGAGCTACCCTGTGTCAATTCTTTTTAAAACAACAACAACAAACAAACAGGAAATGTTAAGCACTAATGTGATCCAGCAAGAAGACAAAGCAGTAACATCAAGTTGCAACTGAATGAAACACAAAACAAAAAACAGCACACAAGATAGCACAGCCAGTCTGCCAAAACAATTCACCCTTCTGTAAACCTACTGCAGAAAAAGCTGGTGGCCTGAATATTGCCAAATGGAAAGTACTGAGATGAGGCACCTCGAGGAGAAGACTGGTTGAAGAGAGCAACTGAGCATTAGTTGATCTCAGATTCTGCAATCTTCTACCGGCTGCGCAGAATGTTCTGCTTGATCACGCTTACTTTACTGCAGTATTGTCCATTTCACCCTTACAAGACATCTGCTTCAACACAGGGAACACAAGAGGCTGGTAACCCTGGAAGAAATAGGAAGGACTACTCCTGAGGAAGTTCACTGATGAAATGAGCCTAATCCGTGTGCTCATTGGACCTTTGTAATATTGTTATGTGAATGAACATTTCTAGTGCAGCATAAAAAAATTATATGATTTTTAAAAGGTTTTTCTTAAATGGTTTTTAAAAACATTGCACCCAATATATCACAGTGTTTGTTTCTTTTATCAACACAGGGATCAGCAGGTTCTGTCTGACAGACCATCACATCCAGCATCTGGGTGAATAAGTCCAACTGTTATCCCAGAATAAATGAGCTACCTTGGAGACCAAGTTTGCCTTGAAAGAAGGTTTTAAATAAACAAACATAAGGTCTATGAAGTGGAACCAGCACATCGACCACCTCTTAACTTGTTTTCTACCAACAGATATAGAAAAGATATACACAGCCCTTTACCAGCCTGTTGTATAACACCAATGTGGTTAGATCAAGTCTTGGGACACACAGCTGACCAAGAACAACAGAAGCTAGAAGCTGCAATCGTACATCTCAGAGAAGTAGCCGTGTTAGTCTGCTGGAACCCCCAACTACAAAGTGTCTCATAGGGTACTGTAAGGAAGAGATCAACTTATACTCAGAATACCTTGAAGACTGAAGTTATTGTGGCATAAGCTTTTAAGAGTCAGAGGCAACTTCATTAAATATATGATAATTTGCATTATGTATGACAGGTATGGTAAGAGATCTTGCTTGTGTGTAAAATGCCATTGAGTCACAGCTGACTTATGCTGACCCCATAGGGTAAAAGTGGCCAAACTTGCTTATATGAGCCACATAGATGCTTGAGAGCCACAGGATGTGGATGCCAGATGTTTGAGAGTCGCAAGACAGGAAGGCAGGAAGGCAGGGAGGGAGACAGGGAGGAAGAAAAATAGATGGGGGAAGGAGAGGTAGTAAGAAAGCAACTTTTAACTTTAAATGCATTTTTCAAGTCACTGGCTGGCTTGGCAAAGTGATTTAAGGAGACAGATGCCTATCCAAGTCGACTGATGGGGTGGTATGGACTTCAAGAGCCACACAATATGTGTGAAAGAGCCACATGTGGCCCCAGAGCCACAGTTTGGCCACCCCTGCCATAGAGTTTTTCAAGGCAAGCCATTAAGCAGAGGTGGTTGGCCATTGCCTTCCTTTGCAAAGTCTTCCTTGGTGATCTCCCATCTAAGTACTTACTCTGCTTAGCTTTCGAAATCTGATGAGATCAGGCTACACTATACCATTCCACATTCCCAGGAGATAATATTAGGGTTGCCAAGTCCTTTTCATCCCCCAGTGGGGGACATTTGCGCACGCGACGCACGACAAATGACGTCACCTGGAAGTGACGTCATCAAAATGGTGGCGCCCGTGTGGGGCCGCTCTAGGCGTTTCCGGGAAAACTCTATGGTTTCCCCAGATGCTCTAGCCACTTGGGAGGTTAAAACTCTATGGTACAAAAGTACTTTTGTGGGCTGGTGGGTTGAGAACCTCCCGGGCAGGAGATTCCCCACCCGGACTGGGGGCTTGGCAGCCTTAGATAATATGCATGTCATATTAGTAAAGCTGCACCAACCAGGCCCATTCTTACAGCCATCTATTCAGAAAATGTGTATGTGTATGCCACCTCTAAAGGCCTGCTAGAGGTGGCTCATAGTTGAAACGAATAAATCAATAATTAATTGTTTCAGAGAGTTACTGTGTTGGTCTGCAGCAGAAGAGCTAGATTTGAATCCAGAGCTTTTTCGAGCAGGAACTCACAGGAACACAGGCTTGGCATCAGGGCCTAATATGCAAATGAGTTCCTGCCGGGCTTTTCTCACAAAAAAGCCCTGTGTGAAACAATGGTTATATCAATGGATGTGGCCTAATATGTAAATTATTTCCTGCTGGGCTTGGTCTACAAAATTTAAAAAGCCCTGTTTGAATCCATTAGCACCTTACAGACCAACCTTGAAACTCTGGTTGGTCTGTAAGGTGCTACTAGTCTCAAATCTAACTAACCCTCAATTGTGTACCTCTCTGGTCAATTTTATTTGTGTGTGCCAAGTAGAGTTAGAACTTCCCCCTCATCTGACTCTCCAAGATGTGTTTTACATACCCAGGGAAGGCAAGAAGTCCCTTATCTTGAAATAGCCTCTGAAGCTGAGAGGGAAAAAAATTCTCTTTGATGCCTGGGGGGGGGGGGGGAACCCAGGAAACTACACATACAAATAAGAAAAACCACCCCTCCTTCTCACTTAAAAAGGAAGAGGGGGGAGTCCAATTTAAAGGCATCTGCTAATTGGAACACCAGGGGAGAACCATATATTCATTAGAAAAGCAACAATTCTATAAAGCTAGCAGCGCCATATTAATGAGGCAGAAGAGGAATATAGTTAAGACTTTTTAAAAATCAAAGATAATGAGATTCCTGCACTTGCTATTTTAGATGGCTCTTTTTAATAACAGTACGGTTGTGGTTGTTGTTTGTGCATTTCTGTATTGCTCCGGCCTGTTTCAGAACCTGAGAGAAATAAATTCAATAATTTCTGTCACACTATACCTGCCCCTCTCCACCAAGAGGCAATCCTCCCAAACCTAACCAAAATCACTCAAAGCTCAACCCCAATCCAAACAACATTTTATTTGTTTGTTTATTATCTATTATCCCTCCAAGGAGCTCAGAGTGAGGCCCACAGTTCTCCCCTCTTGCATTTTATCCCTGCAGCAGCCCTGCAAGGTAGATCAGACTGAGAGTGTGCAACTGGCCCCAGGTCACCCAGTAACTTCACAGCAAAGCGAACCAAAGTATCCTTAGTCTTAAATTGACAACCATAATTATTACACCATGAGCAGGGAGTCATTATGTAGAAAAGAGGTGCCAGACCTCATTAGTACAACTCATTTGCATATGCCACACACCCCTGACATCACTGGAAAGTGTACTAAATTAGATCAGCTCAGCATCTACCTTAAAATGCTTCTTGAATTAGAATTCTCATAAGAAAACTTCTTACTTCCATCATACTTTTTAAATTACTTTCTCCTATGTGGCCACAGTGACATGATGAAGATTTCTGCCTGTCTGCTTTATATGTTTTGGTTATTTCCCCATTTTTTGTGGGGGAAAATATTAGAAAGTTTGTCAAATCTTAGAGTTCAGCTTTATTTTCAAGGAGCTTCACCTGGCCATAAATGCTGCAAAATGAAGCCTTAGCTCCAGTCCATTGAAATACACTGCAGCACAAAGTTGCAAGGAAAACACGGAATGGATTTTCCATCAAGATCTGTGGGTGCAGAGACCTCAATGGGAAATCCATTCTGTGTTTTCCTTGCAGCTTTTCAAGCCTAGAATCCAGCAAAGACAAGGCAGAAGGAGCGGGAAATGTTGTCCCAGAGCTTCAAAGGGTAAGGACAGCAGGGAGAGAAAAGAGCCACGCAGGCCTGATTAAAGCCCTGGGCAGGCCAGGTGTGGCTCGTGGGCTGGGAGTTTGACAGCCCTGAGCTAGAGCTCCTTCCTACCTGCTTAACCACAAGCAATGTTCCCTCTAAGCTGCAGAGTCTTGTGAGGAAAAATTCTACTTTGTGAGCTACTGGTATTAAAGTTGTGAGCTACTGCATAGATTAGTGTGCTCTGGAGTAATTTTTTCTGAGCTAAGACAAAAATACGTGAGCCAGGGGCTAAACATCTATGAGCTAACTCACACTAACTCAGTTTAGATGGAACAATGACCACAACCAATCCACTAGAAATTCCCTGCATACTTTAAAAAAAAAAATCTCAGTTCAATACTAGTCAGAGGGTGTGGCTCACTGGTGGACCATCTGCTTTGCATGCTAAAGATCCTAGGTTCAATAGCAACATCTCCAGTTAAAAACCTGGGTACCAGGTGGTATGAAAGCCCTCAGTCTGAGACTGTGGAGATCCCCTGCTGGTCAGAGTAAATAGATGTCTTGATAGACAAATGGTCTGACAAAGTACAAGGAAGCTTCATTTGCATATGTACAAGAAGATGCTGTGGCCCTGTGACAGAACATCTGATTTGCATGCATAAGGTCCAAGTTTTAAGCAGCAGTATCTCCACTTAAAAGGACTGGGTGATGTGAGAGATGTCTATCTGAGACCCAAGGCAGCTACTCCTAGTCAGAGTAGACAATGTTGACCTTGATAGACTTACAGGTCTGGCTGTACAAAGCAACTTCACGGGTAACACTGTGACTCCATTTGGGAGCAGTGGTAATGCCAAACAAATCACATGAAACTTCAGCTCAGTGTGGGATCTTGGAATTCACGTTAAAGCCCTTCACACTGTGGACACCGTGGCAGGGAGGAAGTACTGTTTGTCCTGGGTATGATCATGTCAACAGAAACTGCTTCTCCAAAGCAATTCTCATGGGTTCACCAGGTTTAAAAAATCTCCCAGAGACTGATGCCAACAAGCAACAGCTGCCAGTACGACTGTAACAGAGACAGTCCTCACTTCTGTGTAGGGGATGCTTGGCATAAAGGAGATTACAGCATCTGAACCAGCCCAGAGAAGCACTGTATGGATGATGGGAGGAGAACCCAGGCTATTAGGGGGCTTTATTGGTCAAATTCAGGATTCTAATGATACAATTCAACAGGGCATCTTTTGCAGCAAGAACTCATTTGTATATTAGGCCACACACTCATGATACAGCCAATTGTCCAAGAGCTTACAGTAGGCCATTGTATAGTTCGATCCTGGTGGAAGCTTGGTTCAGGCAGCAGGCTCAAGGTTGAGACTCAGCCTTCCATCCTTCTAAGGTCGGTAAAATGAGTACCCAGCTTGCTTGGGGGAAAGTGTCGATGACTGGGGAAGGCAATGGCAAACCACCCCGTAAAAAGCCTCTTGTAAAAATGTGATGCGACGTCACCCCAGAGTTGGAAACAACTGGTGCTTGCACAGGGGACTACCTTTACCTTTTAAAGTTCTTGAAGGATTGGCTATATAAGAGGGGTGTGGCCAAATATGCAAAAGAGTTCCTGCTACAAAAAACCCCTGCAATTCAACAGTGTTAGCTATACCATGTCCCTTTGCTCTCTCTCAGAGATGCAACTGTGCTTAGTCTATTACCTCCAACTGCACACATGTGTAGATATACTTTTAGTGTTTTTCTAAAAGTCTCAATCCTGCAGACACTTCTGTGGAAGTCATTTGTGCACCCCCATCATCTGCAAGAGACTGGGCTTTAGCCATATTTCCTCCTGAGACGCTCAGGAAAGACTCCCCAAAGCACCAAGCAACTGAGGCCCATGACAGAAGCCATCCTTGCTCAGAACACAATGCCAAAATGCTAACCCAGTCCTAAAATCTTTCGAGAATCAAGGAATCACTGTGCTGGGGTCAGTCTTCTGGCATTCGATTCACCCTATGGGGATAACTCTGTTATTACATTAACAATTTATCCTGAGTGGGGTTTTTTAGCCAACAGATAATGTCTTCTACACACATCTCTCTGGGGTGTGTAGGCCTATGAGTAGCAAGATGATGTGAAGAACAGAGTAAATTATATCTCTTTCCGAGTGGCGTTAATTACAGCTCAGCTTTTGTTGGGTTTCGACTTGCTTATAGAAGTTGTTGGAACAGCTGCTCATATCAAGTGAAGCAACTGAGACCCAAATTCCAATAATCAATCTGGAAAGAGGCCATGAAGATGCTAACACTGTAGAAAATGAAAAAGGGACCTAGCAGCTGACAAGCATCCTAAGCGATGTCAATGAACAAAAGGAAGGACGTAATTCCTTCCATGACAGGAGGGAGAGGAGACCTATGTGATCCATTCTGGGGCCCCATTGGGAAGAAAGGGAAGAGCATACCATGAAGTAAAAATAAATAAATAAAACACATTCAGAGATTCCAGTACATGCGAGTGTCCCCATTTTGCCAGTTCACACAACAGTAAAATCCAGTTGGAAAGTGCCTTGAAAAAGTGGATTGAAAAGTGCATTATTTAGTGTTTGTGATTGCAACCTGAGCTGCAAGGAAGATAAGTAGCAAGAGGGAAGGAGTGGAAGAGCACATGGTGCAGCCCCCCAAAACAGGTGAACACAAGTCACATCTTTTCCCAGAGTTTTCATTCTGAGTCTTACAGTGATCAAATCTGCCACCATCCCCACCTCCATTCATACAACTTGTTTTCTCTGAGAAAGATCCTTATCCCTGCTAAAACATTTCCAACGTACAGAGTTGTCTAGCAAATACTAGCTGGGAGACACAACAACCAAGGGTTTAGAAATGAGGTAGGCCCCCACAGTAAGTGCTAGGGACACCAAACTTCCTTATTTGGGCTACATCTGGCAAAACCATTTTGTATCAGACAGGGAATCTCTGGCAGATGAAGGAAGCCAACAAAGAGCTGAAAATGACAACCATCCAGGCACTCTGATCGGGGTGGGGTGGGGGGAAATATAGCAGGTCAAATAAACATAGAGTTTAAATGAACAACACACCAAATTTAATATGGAAGAAGGACAACTCTACAATCCCCAACCCTCTGAGCTAGGCTGAAAGAAAAGACAATAAGCTCATGTTTATTTCCATGGAAAGAACAACTATGGAAGGCTGACGGATAAGGAGCCTTCACCAAAATTAACAGAGAGTTTTTATAGGGGGAACACCATGTCTACACTAGAAGTCCTGAGTCTATACAAATCGCTGCATTGGGATACGTCTTTTCCTGCTCTCTTTTAAAAGTTCTATTGCCTTATAGAAGGTCTTGTATCTATTTCAGCATCATAACCTCTAACTAGGCAATAGGCCTCCTGCAACCCTTCGGTGAATTTATTATGGACCAACCTTGGAGCCCTTGTTAAGTTACCAACCTTCAGGTAGCATCTGGAGATTTGCTATTATAGCTGACCTTCAGATGACAAAGATCAATTCCCCTAGAAAAGATGGCTGCTTTGGAGGGTGAACTCTATGGCATTCTGCCCTGCTAAGGTCCTTCCTAGGGTTCCCAGCTCCAGGTTTGGAAGCACCTGGAGATCTTGGGGGTGGAGCCTGAGGAGAGAGGGGTATGGGGAGGGGAGGAACTTCAGTGGGGCACAAGGCCATAGAGTCTACCTTCCAAAACTGCCATTGTCTCCAGATGAACTGATCTCTGTTGCCTGGAAATCAGTTGTAATAGAAGGAGATCTCCGGCCACAACCTGGAGGATGGCAACCCTAATAGCAACCCTCCCCAACCCCCCCCCCCCTTCTTCTGGCTTCATCCCCAAACCTCTTGAGGATTTCCCAACTCAGAGCTGGCAACTGTAGACCTTTCACATGCAAATTTGTCCAAATATGACCCCCCTTGCTCGATATACTCAATATGCTAGCATGGCTTATCATGCTTACTGGAATAAACATTCATTTAAATTCAGTTATGCTCTACCCATTGATCAGAGGAGCTGGGCTCTGGCAAGGAGTTCTGCTTTGATGCAGCTGCTCTCCCAAAGCTTACTATGCTTATTTTAATCATCAAATAACACGGCTTCAGCGTACATCCGAGAAACTGCACACTTCAGATGAAACTGATCAGTGCAAATGTGGATGATTAAAGCATACACAAACAGAGAAGCATTAAGTGGTAGGAAAGTAAATCTGCACAAGTAGTAACACATGGAAACACATGAAGCTGCCTTATACTTTATCAGACCATTGGTCCATCAGGGTTGGTATTGTCTACTCATGATATTGGATGATGTTGGATTTATATCCCACCCTATACTCTGCATCTCAAAGTTTCAGAGCGGTCACAATCTCCTTTACCTTCCTCCCCCACAACAGACACCCTCTAAGATGGGTGGGGCTGAGAGAGCTCTCCCAGAAGCTGCTCTTTCAAGGACAACTCCCATGAGAGCTATGGCGGATCAAAGGCCATTCCAGCAGCTGCAAGTGGAGGAGTGGGGAATCAAACCCGGTTCTCCCAGATAAGAGTCCACGCACTTAACTACTGCACCAAACTGGCTCTCAGACTGGCAGTAGATCCAGAGGAGTTAGCCATGTTAATCTGTTGCTGCAAAACAGTAAAAGAGTCCAGTAGCATCTTTAAGTATTTTACTGTAGCAAAAGCTTTCGAGAAACACAGCTCTCTTCATCAGATGCATGGAGGGTATGTAGAAAAGCAGATAAGCTCATTACCAGAAGTTAACTGCCTTTCCCTTTTCAGGTATTCCATTCAGATTCATCAATAGAAGGAAGAGGTCACACTCAGCCTGGATTGTGCCTTCTACCTTTTTCATGGCTTTTGCAACTGCGCATGGTCATGTCAATAGGAACTGCTGGAGACTGAACCTAGGACCTTCTGCATACAAAACAGAGGCTATTACACTTAGCCCAGCACCAGTGTTCCGTCTAAACTAAGTCTGTGTGAGCTAGCTCACAGATTTTTTAGCCTCCAGCTCACATTTAGTTCACAACTTTAGTGAACTTCATAAAGTTCACAACTTTCATGCCAGTAGCTCACAAATTTTTGCTCACAAGACTCTACAGTTTGGAGGGAACATTGCCCAGCAAAACATGCCCCCGCCAATAGTAGAGAGACAGAGTGGTGTAGTAGTTAGAGTGTCAGACTAGGATAATGATAATGATTATGCGGAATTTATATCCCACCCTCTACTCCGGATCTCAGAGTGGCTCACAATCGCCTTTATCTTCCTCCCCCACAACAGACACCCTGTGAGGTGGGTGGGGCTGAGAGGGCTCTCACAGCAACTGCCCTTTAAAGGAGAACCTCTGCCAGAACTATGGCTAACCCAAGGCCATTCCAGCAGGTGCAAGTGGAGGAGTGGGGAATCAGACCTGGCTCTCCCAGATTAGAGTCCACACACTTAACCACTACACCAAACTGGATCTGACTTGTGACCTTGGGACAGTCATACACTCTCTGCCTAACCTACCTCATAGGGTCGTTGTAACGATAAAATGGAGGAGAAAACTATGTCAACTGCCTTGGGTCCCCACTAGGGAGAAAGATGGGATAGAAATAAATAAATAAATACATACATAAATAGTAAATTGATCTCACCTCCAAGGCACAGTAGTGTTGGAAGCTATATCTCCAAAGCAATGTTAGATTAAAAAAAAATATTCACCTGTTTTTTTCACTTTAAAAATGCAGGGAGCCTTAATAGTTTCCCAGGTTGATTTTATTGCAATTTCAGCCCTCTTACTTAACCACATCCTCTGAAATCAGAGGGAAAGATTAAACCTGTTGTAGCCAAGTATCTCATAATGGCCTTGGCAGACATTGTTTTTCCTAGGTCTTGTGATCTGGGAGTTAACTAGCAGACCCCTTTAAAAAACCAACCAGGTCAGCTCTTTTTTTTTGGGGGGGGGGGGCTGTGTCTAATCAGCCAGGGAAGGAGGAGGCCTCAGGTCACACATGGAAATCACTAGAGCTATTTAAGTCGCCAGAGGTTATTAATAAATCTCCCACTATTTCCTTAAGTAAATAATTGGAGGCCTATCTTTCAAACGAGTTGTGTCTGGCCATGTTATGGTACCAATTTTATCCTTCCTTTTCCCGTCACCAAGCAGGAAGCACAAATCTCTGGTGACAACAATGGCAAAACTGTGAATTATAAACATCCATGTGTCTCTCATTTGAATGCCTCCTCAAGTTTCCTTGACAGCTGGGAGTGAGAGAGTGGAGAGAGAAAAAAAAAGAGAGAAAGAAATAGACTCTCAGGCTTTTGACACAAGCCCACCCTTCCCCAGACGCTTTTTTCTAAGAAACAGAGAGGTTTGTAGGGAAACCATAAATACTGGGTGAAATGAGGGATGCTCCATTCCTCTTAGGTACTTGGCCCGGAGTTGAGTTAAACAACTTCTTTTGATGGACAACTGCATGGGAGCATCCTGTACTTTTGTTTTAGTTGGCTTGGCAACCAGCAGGAGATGGGAGGAAGTAGGTACTTACCATTAAGGGACAGTGATCACTGCCGCCACTTGATTATGTCACTTCCGGTACAACCTGGGAGTGTTGGCATTGTGTGGGGGATGCCTATTGAAACCATAGAGTTTGGGGTGAGTCCTGGAGCATCACCTCAGTGTGATGCTGATGCTTCTAGGTTGCTCTGGAAGTGACATAGTCACATGGGGAAGATGACCACCACTCTCCCCCATTTGGCCAGCCTGTTTTTGCCTGCTGACAGCAGGCAGCAGACAAAATTGCCAGGAGTTTGCCCACCATATGCAAGCACCTGGCAAGCCTAGATTGCACAAAAGTAGGGGCACAAGAAGATGTTCCCAACAGAAGAGAAGAGAGAACAATGCAGCATGGCAGATTTCTGCACTAATATAACATCCTTGGACTGTTTTAATTTAGCTGGGCCTTGCAGAGAACCTTCATAATCTATACCACCAGCCCATATAATTCTTCTGAAACTAGTCTTTTTTTTATTTTGCAGACAATTTATTTCTTATTTCTTTATTTAGTTAGATTTTTATCCCACCCGCCCTGGCAATCAGAGCTCAGGGCAGCTTACAGCAAATGATAAAACAAATAAAAACAGTTAAAAATGCTCTTATCAGCTAAATTATACAACAATGGGGGATTGAATGGAGAAGCCTGGCTCCCCCTGTAGCTACGGATCTGGGATGAAAACTGTCCAAACAACCTCTACAATGTCTTTGATGTACAGCAGGTGAGGATTCAACATGGGGGTTAGTTACTTTTCAGGAATCAAACCCATGCAATAAGAGCAGATCCAAACCCAAAAGGCAGCCTGTGCAGAGGCAGTCTGAGATTGAAGATAAAGAGGGTAGTGGGTCTGCTTTCCACACAGTGCTGTGGCCCAGTGTATGTTTTCCTGTCTTGAGACAGTTTCTAGGTGGAAACAAAACCTGTTCTGCATCTTTTTCAGAGTGGTTCCATTGTGTTAACTGTCAGAGGCCTTGTGTGAATAGGTATGGTGTCAATCTCCAGGTGACACCTGGAAATCTCCTAGAACCACGGGTGGAATTCTAGCAGGAGCTCCTTTGCATATTAGGCCACACACCCCTGATGTAGCCAATCTTACAAAAAAAGAGCCATGTAAGCTCTTGGAGGATTGGCTACACCAGGGGTGTGTGGCCTAATATGCAAAGGAGCTCCTGCTAGAATTCCACCCCTGCCTGGAACTACAACTGATCTCCAGCATACAGAGATCAGGTCCCCTAGAGAAAATGGTTGCGCTGAAGGGTAGACTGTATGCCATTATACCCCACTGAGGCCTCTTCCCTTCCCAAGCCCCACCCTCCCCAGTCTTCACTCCATATCTCCAGGAATCTCCCAACCTAGGGATGGCAACCCTAGTACATACACACATGGAAATTATCCCAAGGCTAATGTGGTCAGGGAGCTTGGTCCTACAGAAAATCCCAAATGGTTCTCTCTCTTTCTCCATCTGTGCTCCTTTCAAGTTAAAAAGAGCAGATGACTGGTTTACATTAAGCATAAACATATCAATCATATGATCTTATGTGGAAATGCATTTTTTTAAAAAAAGCTTTTTGTTAGATTAGAAACATGTGCAAATATTCACAGATCATCCTTCAAATGCCAGTATAAAAAGGGATCAGTGGTTCCAAAGGTATCTATTTGCAGTTAGGTCTAATTAGCATAAGGTATTTTCCTAGAGGTTTTTTTTTTTTTAAATTCTGCACAACTGTGTTAGAAAGAAACAATACCTTTTTAAAATAAGTAAGATGTTCATTTGGAGCTAACACGACAATTTTGAAAACAGAAGAATTTAGCACTGGGAAACTATCTGCCAAGGGAAATTTCACACATAGTTCATTAAGAACATTAGGCAAGCCCTGATGGATCAGACTAATAGCCCATCTAGTCCAGCATCCTGTCTCAAACAGTGGCCAACCATTTCCCCTGGACAGCCAACAACAGGCTCTGGGATGCCTCTGAATGGGGAGGTTCCCCTCAGTCACCACGGCTTATCCTTCAAGAATCTATCTAATCTCCTTTTAAAGCTGTTTATTCCAGTGGCCATCCCTACATCCCTCTGGCAGTGAATGCAACCTTTTTAATCACTCTCTGTGTAAGCTGTATTTCCTTTTGTCATCCTGAGCCTAGTGCCCAACAGCTTCACTGGATTGGCCTCAAGTCCTAGCATTTTGGGGCAGGGAGGGAAAGTTCTTTGTCAACTCCTTCCACTCCATGCAGAATTTTATCAACTTTCACCATGTTTCTCCCTTAGTTGTCTCTTTCCTAAACTGAAGAGTCCCACACTCTTAATCCTTTCCTCTTACGGAAGGTGCTCCAAGCCTCTAATCGCCTTGGTCACTCTCCTCTGTACTTTTTCTAGCTCCACAATTTCCTTTCTCAGATGCAGTGACCAGAACTGTAAGCAGTATTCCAAATGAGGCCACACCATAGATCTATACAGGGGCATCACAATATCGGCCTCAATATATTGCCGTAATATACTCACCTGTATTTTGACAATGCTTTGAATACCTATGGACTCTTAAACAGAGATTTCATTCTGTGACCTGAGAAATGCAGAACGGTCACCACTCATGCAGAATGGTCAGTGTTACCACTCATCCATGGAAGTATCTGCTGGTTTTTCACTTCCTGTAGTCATGAGTTAATTAATTGTTTGTTTATGCATGCTGATATTTAGCCAGTGAGTGGAAGGACCTATCAGAATCTCTGCACATATCTCCCACCAGAAGCTAGGGGTCAATATGCATTGCCTTCCCCGGTCATCTAGACTTCCCCCCCAGCAAGCTGGGTACTCATTATACGGACCTCGGAAGGATGGAAGGCTGAGTCAACCTCGAGCCAGCTACCTGAAAACCCAGCTTCCACCAGGGATCAAACTCAGGTTGTGAGCAGAGCTTAGGAGTGCAGTACTGCAGCTGTAACACTCTACGCCATGGGGCTCTTAGTGACCTGTAAAGGGAAGCCCTAATTGGGTAATCAATACATTTGGTGATGGTCTGAGGGAAAACATTGAGTTACAGTTTATGGCCCTTTGTTTCAAGCCCTTAGATCTCCACCAGTTGCTGTTTAGACCTGAGAGAGTCAACATGTAAGTTAGAGGAGTCAGATAGGATGTTAAATCCCTTCTTGTTTTGTAGAACTCCAAGTTACCTTTCCCTCATTAGACAAGTACAGATTACTTTGTTAAAGCTAAATCGTGTGCTCACTATTTTGTCGTTTGCTCTAAGTTACTCTACTAAACGCTAATGATACCATAACAGTATCAGGTTTCATTTCCACATGTGGTTAGCTACACCTTTGCTGGGAAGGTATTCATGGAAGCCAAACTAAACTGCACCCTGCCTGGATTAACTGCATGTGAGAAGGTGCGCTCTGATTCACAAAAGCTCACAGTGGAACAAATGCTGTTACTAGGGTTGCCAAGTCTCCAGCTCCGCACCCCCTCCTGCCACCTGCAGGGGATCAGGGGATAGGTTAGTCAACTCCAAGCTAGGAAACTCCTGGTGATTTGAGGGTGAAGCCTAGGGAGGAAAGGGACCTCAGTGGGGTACAATGCCATAGAGTCTACCCTCCAGAGAGCTGCTCTCTGTAGTCTGGAGATCAGCTGTAATTCTGGGGAATCCCCAGGCCCTACCTGGAGGCTGGCCTCCATAGCTGTTAAGCTTTAAAGTGCTGCTGGACATTTTCAGCGTCCTTTCCTCTGCTAGGTTTCATGGTGGCCCTCATTACAAAAAAGCATTTTCTTTGCGGCACAAAAAAACCCCCCAACCCTCTGAGAATGTGCATCTGTGTGTTTAATGTTCTAAAAATATACACGAATGCTATATGAATACTTATTTATGCACACAACTGCTGTTATTTCCTAGCGTCTCTCCTCCATCCTTAAACGACAACAAAAGAAACATACATATGTTCGGAACCATGCACCAGTCAAAACAGCAGGTTAGCAGTCATTACGTTATCCACCTGATGGCAAATTAATGGGTTTTTAAAGAAGAGCCTCAGTGAAGTGAACTATATCAAGGCATCTGAGCGTGTATAATGAAACCAGACAAACTTTTTTTTTTTAGTACGCAGTTTACTTGCCCCCTAACAGATACGGTTAATCCTTAAAAGTAAGTCGGAGATGTTATTTGCTTCTCCAGTGGGATGACACCCTCCAATTGACAAGTGCTTAAACGTTTTCATTTACATATTGATTCTCTTTCTCTCTCTTCCCTGCAGGCGAATACCTTGTAGTAAGAGAGCCAATTCTGGCACCGCTTCTAAAAGAGAGGTGTGCCCCCTTTTGTCAGAGCCTTCTCAGCTCCAAACAGAAGACTGTGGAAGCCATGCCAGGGTGTATGCTCCCTAAGGGCTGGTTCCTATCAGCCAGCAGCCCCCACATGAGCTGTTGTGATCACAGCTGGGAGGCACTCCCAGAAGCAAACTGTTGTTGTAACAATAAACCATGTTATTACATGCACATCGTGCCAGAGATTAAGACTCACGTTAGAGGGGAAAACAACACTGAGAGAATGAGCAAATTCCAGTCCAGATCTACACTCAAGATACAGCTCTGACAAGATGGTAGATATGTAGTTATTTATGTAATGAAGTATTGATACCCTGCCATTTCCCTCCTGGCCCAAGGTGGTGGAAAGCACAGACGACTCATGCCATCCCCAAAGGGTTTTCAAGGCAAGAGACATTCAGAGGTGGTTTGCCTTTGCCTGCCTCTGCATAGCAACCCTGGACCTTCTTGGTGGTCGCCCATCCCAGAACTAACCAGAGCCCACCCTGCTTAGCTTCCAGGATCTGACAAGAGTGGGCCAGCCTGGGCAATTTGGCTCAGGACCAAGGTGGTTTACCATTCCAAAAATTAAAATCATACCAAATACAAGACGGCCCCACGTAATCTCCTCCCTAAGAAAATGCCTGCAAGCTTAAACCTTGTTAAAAGTCATTACAAATACAGTGGCCTTACGGGGCCTCCCAAAAACTTCTAAACACAGTCTCCCCCCCAGTTTCTAAGGGAGCCCCACCCCACAAGATGGGAGTCACTACAGAAGAAGAATGGCCTCTATTAAATGCCAAGTGGGTCACTGTGACATAACAATTAGGAGGTGGGAAGGAAGAAAAAGAAGAAGAAGAAATTAGATTTATACCCTGCCCTTCACTAGGAGTCTCAGGGTGGCTTGCAGTCTCCTTTCCTTTCGCCTCCTCACAACAGACACCCTGTGAAGGAGGTGGGGGTGAGAGAGAGCTTTAGAGAACAGCTCTTGAGAGAACAACTCTGAGAAAACTTGTGATTGCATTCAAAACCATGGAGTTTGCCCAAAAACAAGAGCGTCACCCTTGACCTCAGCAATGTGATGACATCACTTTTGGGTGATGTCATCACATTGGGGACATTGCAGGGTGATGTCTCTGGGGGTGGGCTGGTAGCAGATCAAAGTCCTCAAAAGTGGGGGGAACGCTCACTGGGACCTGGGGGCTGGGAACCCTAATTTCAGCATTGTTCAGTTTAGTTTATTGTATATGGCCATTGGCCGTTAACTTCAGCATTCATTTATTTATTTAAATTTCTATCTCTCTGCAAGCGGACTCAGGGCGGCCAACAATCAGTTCTATAAAACTGTATAGTGTATAATGGCATAGAATCCACCTTCCAAAGCAGCCATTTTTCTTCAGGGGAACTGATCTTGGTTGACTGGAAATGAACTGTAATAGTGGGAGAGCTTCTGGTGCCACTAGACCTGGGCATATTTAAGGTATCACTAGAAAGGAGAAACAGGAAAGACAGAAAGCAAGGAGTTCTTTTTTTTTTTTTTAATTTTTGGGCCTTGTGAAGAACTCCAGCTCTTGCTATACACTTTGGCTCTCAATTCTTTAAGATAAGTAAAAGAGACTACTGCCACCATTTTGTTTTCTTTGGACCATGTGGCATAAAGTCTATGATGGCCCCATCATTTTCCTAGTTATATCAGAGCAGGCTTTTTGTGTGTGTTGCAGTTCAGCCTGAGATGTTTTCCCAGTCACCAGCAAGCCGCCTTGTTGAAGATAACATATTGTCAGTGAGAGTGCGAACACATAGGAGGAAGGAGCGGGAAAAGCTGAAAAGAGTTCAGCTCTTCAAGCACCCATTCCTGTCAGCGAGGGAGAGCTGATGCGGGCACAAGAGGGACTTGCTTGCCAATCTTTCTGGCAGGAGAAATATTGCTACAGATGGCAGCTGCCAGCAGGGGAGCAAGGAGTGAAAATAGAGGAATTCGTGACAGAAATTACCAGGGAGAAAGGGAGGGAAACATTTCAAATCTAGTCATTTTATCTTGACTGTTAAAGCAAAACCAGACATCAAACAGTCAAACAAACAGAACAGGGCCAGATGGTGTAAATTGGTATTGACTTCAATAAAGAGACATTAATGTATGTGAGATGAGGGAGTTTTACCTGATTGATACCCTGCTGATTATAGGACAGGGTGAAAAAGATCTTTCTCAGGTCCCATATGTTTACAAGACATCATAAGAACATAAGAACAGCTCTGCTGGATCACACCAGTGGTCCATCTTGTCCAGCCTCCTATCTCACACACTGGCCTACCAGTTCCTCTGGAGGGCCAACAACAAGGTATAGAGACTGAGGCCTTCCCCTAATGTTGCCTCCTGGCCCTGGGATTCAGAAGGAGCCAAATGTGAGTTATTTATTAGATTAAGGGTCCTGTACATATGAAGGTGCCTTACGTCGAGTCAGGCCATTGGTTCATCCTGGTTACTCATTTTGACTGGCAGCAAAGCTCCAGGATCTGAGGCATGGCAAGGTCTGTCTCCATACCTGAGATTCCTGGGCTAGAGGTGCCAGGGACTGAACCTAAGACCTTATTTATGCTTAACTCCACCCGAACAACCTCTCCAAGATTACATAGAATTGTAAAATATTGAAGATGCGTCATTTTGGGATGAAATGAAACATTTTCAAGTACATGGTTTTGGGCTGAGAAATGACCTTGCTCTGATGGTATTGCAAAGAACCAAAATGAAGCTAATAGCTGAAACCTTCTGTTGATCAAATAAGTGTGGAAGATGATGCATCTAAAGTTTATAACCGGCCTGACTCATCTAGAGGTGGATATTGATTACTCTATTCCTTTCTATCACATTTTTTAAAATCCCACATTTCCTCTAAGGAGATCAGGGAAGCAACAATGGATCTCTCACCCCCTCCATTGTATTCTTACAACACCCTTGTGAAGGAGATTAATGTTAGAGACAGTGATTAAGAACCTAAGAGAAGCCAATGGCCCATCCAGTCCAACACTCTATGTCACACAGTGGCCAAAAAAACCCAGGTGCCATCAGGAGGTCCATCAGTGGGGTCAGGACATTGGTTCAAGGTCACCCAATGAACTGAGTGTGGATTTGAACTGGGTCTCTCCAGGCCTAATCTGAAATTTGAACCCCTATACCACTCTGGCTTTCTGTGTCTAGAGAGCTTTGGAGCTTTCTGACTTACTATGCCATGTATAAGACTGAGAGATTGCAGGCTGAACTCTAAGAAAACACCCTGTTGAAATCCAAGGGCTCATGCAAAAGCACTTGGTAAAGGGGTGTGTTTGTGTGTGTGTGGGGAAACGCTGACTGTAGCTTGGTCCCCCACCCCAAGTAAATCCAATGCACCAAGGCAAAGATGCTCAAAATGAGTTACTAGGCCTGGTCACTCAAGCCTTTAAGCCCTGTCAACACTTTTCTGTGATTAGTTAGTAAATCTGGAAAGGCCCGTGTTTGTTCACTGCTTACTGACAGAGCGATATTGATAAAGCAATATCCTAGCTGGGGCGGAGGGAATGCAGGAGACCACAATCTCAGTTTACTTTCCCAAGCCTTTATTGCACAAACGCCCCAGCCTCCCCCCATCCCCCATCATACTCTCTGCCCACAGGAATTCATTTTCCAGAAACGAAAAGGGTGAGTTTCCAAAGATCGCAGCTCTTACATCGTTGTTTAATAATTATTAATCGACTGGAGAGACATTAAACATGGGCAGAGGGAAACCGCGCCACACAAATCAATTCCTGTAGGTTTCCTGAGCCGACAATGTTAGGACATTTGGTGCTCAGCACTTACATGCAGGAAGAACAGCTCCTTGGGGAGGGCTTCTTTTATTTTTCTCTCTCCTTCTCCCCTCCCCACCACTCGCCCCCGGGAGTGCTGCGTGCTGATAGAGCTGTCCGTCCTCGGTTCCCACTACTTCTCCACTTTAATCACTCGCTTCTCTATACCCTTGAGATCCCGTGTCATAGCCACCACCTTCTGGAAGAGAACAACTGACTAGGCCTCCCTTTGGAACCTGTTAGCTCAGAGTCATAAATCAGCCAGAAGGGCTTGCATTGACCGAGAAAGCAGGAGAAATTGAACCCCCGGCTTCTTCAGACAACTGTCAGTCAAGAGCTTAAGGCAGGGTTCATGGTGGTGTGCATCTGTGTCGAGAGACGAAGCGCCCCGTGGGGAGCTGAGGAACAAGTACTGAGAGGACCAGCTACTGTTGTTCCTTCTGCTGCTCTTTCAATGTGTGTGTGTGTATGGGGGGGGGGGAGGCACAGTGGTTATTTTAAGAAAGAAATACCCAGCAAGGAAGCAGTGGGGGGGGGGGGCTGTATGCCCTTGCTATTTTTTAAAAAATTCAGCAAACCCTGTCAGACAAAAGCATACAATAAATTTGTTTCTTCATGGGCCCCATTATTAAATTACACAGCAGAATGTGAATTTCTTCCATCCAACAGTACATACCACGCAAGGTTACATTTCTGAAAAATGCTTTTGCTAATTTTTGATTTTCTCTCTTGCTTTTATTTCCTGCTTTTGAGTGCATAGGTTTCTTCTTCTTCTTCTTCTTCTTCTTCTTCTTCTTCTTCTTCTTCTTCTTCTTCTTCTTCTTCTTCTTCTTCTTCTTCTTCTTCTTCTTCTTCTTCTTCTTCTTCTACTACTACTACTACTACTACTGGTTTAGTAGCCCCTGGTTTTGTTTTTTTTTAGTAATAACTTCCTTATCATTTATTTTGGATCTGGCTCCCTATAGCTTACTTCCTCTATCTCCCAATATGTTTAATACCCTACTAGTGATATTACAATGTCTACACAGCTGCATTATAACTAAACTAATCTCTTCTGAAGACTTTTTATTTTAAAGTTTGATACTGTATTATACATCATAAAATGCATACTTGTTGATTGTATCCAACTTCTAAGATTTAATAAAAGTTTTATTTTGGAAAAAAAAATTCAGCAAACTATTTGTATTTGGTGTTTTGACAAAGACCAAAACATCTAATGAGATATGTCTTTAAATATACAACAGACAGCTCATGCTAAACCACACATGTGAACACAAAACAAATTATTGGGTTGGGGTTGCCAACCTCCAAGTGGGGCCTGGGGATTTCTCTACCTATTACAGAAGTTGGATGAAATACAGCAGATTGTTACATTCAGCAACTCCTGTGAGTAGATTGCCCCACTGAAATCACACAGTGGCCAAAACTCAGGTGCCATCAGGAGTGGGGCCAAAACTCCAGAAGCCCTCCTACTCTTACCCGCCAAGCACCAGCTGGTCTCCAGATGACAGAGATTGGTTCCCCTGGAGAAAATGGTTGCTTTGGAAAGTGGACTGTATGGCATTAGATCCTGTCGAAGTCCTGCCTCAAACCCCATCCTTCCAGTCTCCAGCTCCGGAATTTTCCAGCCTAGAGCTGACAACCCTACTCTATGCAGGAAAGTGTTCTTAGGATTGTACTGCAAGCAGTGTTCCCTCTAAGCTGTGGAGTCTTGTGAGCAACAATTCTACTTTGTGAGCTACTGGCATTAAATTAAGTTTGCTCTGGGGCCATTTTTCCTGAGCGAGGACAAAAATGTGTGAGCCAGAGACTAAAAAACCATGAGCTAGCTCACACTAACTCAGCTTAGAGGGAACATTGACTGCAAGTTCTTAAAGCTATATTAGGGTTGCCAAGTCCCCACAGAGTTTTCTCTCCCAAATTGCTAGAGCGTCTGGAAAAACCATAGAGTTTTCCCGGAAACTCCAAAAGCAACTGGCACGCAATGTTGCTGGCGCGATCGTGTCACTTGTGGGTGACGTCATTGCGCCGGCGACTTCGGAGGAGGTTGCTCCAAGTGGGAGAACCCTGGCCTGGGGGCTTGGCAGCCCTAAGCTGTATTCATCTCTCTCTTCTCTCACTAACTCTCAACACCTACTCAGGGCTCTCACACTGCACCGCCACTACACCAGTTTGGTGTAGTGGTTAAGTGTGCGGACTCTTATCTGGGAGAACCAGGTTTGATTCCTCACTCCTCCACTTGCACCTTCTAGCATGGCCTTGGGTCAGCCATAGCTCTGGCAGAGGTTGTCCTTGAAAGGGCAGCTGCTGTGAAAGTCCTCTCAGCCCCACCCACCTCACAGGGTATCTGTTGTGGGGGGAAGATAAAGGAGATTGTGAGCCGCTCTGAGACTCTGAGATTCGGAGTGGAGGGCGGGATATAAATCCAATATCTTCTTCTTCTTCCTTTCACTTCCATACAGACAAGAGTAGGACCAAGTAATTGAATGGAAAGGCTGCCAATTGACCTGGCCTGCATCTTGTGTCACCAGGAGGCAACATGATTGCCCCTCAGGTTGACATAGTACCCAGCTCCAGTCTCCTACAGCCCTTTCCAAATCACTTACCTGATATCCTTGGGAGGGGAGAGATGCACACAGCCCCTACCAGATGATCAGTGTTACCCTGGCAGTCTGGGCAGGGGCGGTGCCAGTG
The DNA here is from genome assembly GCF_032191835.1 of Heteronotia binoei. Taxonomy (NCBI): domain Eukaryota; kingdom Metazoa; phylum Chordata; class Lepidosauria; order Squamata; family Gekkonidae; genus Heteronotia; species Heteronotia binoei. The sequence goes on from NC_083233.1 coordinate 66,119,036, forward strand.
TGAGAGCCCTGAGTAGGTGTTGATTTCTACCCAAATGGGTGGGCAGGCTAGAGAAGCCACGGCAGAGCATTTCTCCCGTTATTGTCACAGATTGCATCTGAAAGCATCAAGCGGCCAAACAGACAAGGAGGATTATGTTTCCGTGCTGCATGTGCAGCCCGCTAAAATCTGTATGAGAGATGGATGTGGAAATGAACCTTTTCATCATCCCCAGGGAGAGAGAGCAACATTTGTAAAACAAGAGAGGAAGATAGAGACACAGAAAGAGAGAGATTGCGCCTTCGTCCCCCCTCCTCTGCCTGCCGTCTCCCTCCTTTTTCTTTCCCAGTGAAAGCCCTGGCTTCCTTCCACTTCCAATTTCATCTTGGTTGCACATGACTAAACATCAATTTTGACACTAATGCAGAGAGTTGTTCTCCTCAAGGTTTGGCTGTGTGATTTGCTGAGTGATTGTAAAATCATTAATGGTGTGTTTTATACCCCATTTTTAAAAGCCAGTTCTTACCAACAGAGAAATTATTCAGCCCTGGATCCCACCCCCCACCTCCACCCCGCCAAGGCTGCTAATATTTTCTCTACGTGGGAGTAGGAGGAAAAGAGTACATCTGCTGTGTCTACAGACTACAAGGATCTCTGTTTTGTTTCACCTATGTGGGTAGCCATGTGACAATGAGTCGTGGGTTCCCTCAAAATATATGGACAGAGGGTTTTGAGTATTTTGTTGTGTTAAGAAGTGTTGGACTAGGAACTGAAAGCCCTGGATTCAAATCCCCACTCAGACATGAAATTTGTCGGGTGAGTTTGAGATGATCACTCTCTCAGCTTAACCAACCACACAGGATGGTTGCAAAGATAAAATGGAGGACGGGAGATCTGTGTAAGCTGGCTGCCCTAACAGAAAGGTGAGATAAAAAGCTGCCCGACAGACAGACAGCAAAATCCATGGATGCATCACCTCCATAAATTAGATAAAGTTAGAGTCCAGTAGCACCTTTAAGACCAACAAAGTTTTATTCAGACTGTGATTGTCCCAATGATTGCATGCACATAAAAGATCACAGTCTGAATAAAACTTTGTTGGTCTTAAAGGTGCTACTGGACTCTAACTTTGTCACATTGCTTCAGTCCACTTGGATCTATCTCCATAAATTAGTCTGAACTAAACTTGTGTGTGTGTAGAGTTCATGTGTGCAGCACAGAGACTCATGTCCACGCTTAAAAACAAGGTCAGAATCATTTGCATGTGGCCCCCCAAATCCTTCTGCATTCCCACCCCTACCTCCCCCTCCCCCCAAATCCCTCCAGAAATGACAAAGCAAAGTTTGGCAAGGCAATAAAGGAACAGCTACAAATCAGTCAGGATTATCTGGTTTCCTTTAAGAACACCATAAATTGTTTACAGCAGCCTTGGTCTTTTAATGGATCAGGGAGGGGAGGGGGAGAAAGGTCAGAGCTTTAATCTAACAATTTCAGCACACTAGAGAAGTTCCTCCCTGCAGCTTACAATTAAAGAGGTTTTTTCCAAAGTCTCCGAGTCCTAAATCCCAAAACATTTTGTTAGAGGGAAGAAGGTTAAATTAAAGTTAATTTAACTGGAAGTCCTAACAGCTTGTTCACCATTGACTTCGCAACCTCTTTTCCCCACAAGCATTAAGCCCCACATGTTACCCGGGCCTGCAGTTCCTCTGAGCTGTTGTGATGAGACACCGTATTTTGTTTTACATAAAAAGCAACCACACAACCGTCTCTGATTTGGATCAGGACCTGCTCGAGGCCACTTACAAGATGAAAAAGGTACCATCCTAAAATCACAAGCATAAAAATATGAAATCCAGAGATAAAACAAACCTTAGAAGCCTTCTAATGACATAACTAAAATAACTGTATTAATCAGTACACAAACAGATTTCTATAAAATAGCCTTCAACCTTAGCTACACAAAGGCCATCAAGTCATAACGAACTTATGGCAACCCCATGGGGGGGGGGGCTTTCAAGGCAAGTGAGAAGCAGAGGTGGTTTGTCATTGCTTTCCTCTGCAGAGGCTTCCCTGGTGGTCTCTCTTCCAAGAGTGTCCCGACTTAGCTTCCCAGGCTATATCAGGGATGGCCAAACTATGGCTCAGGATACATGTGGCTCTTTCACACATATTGTGTGGCTCTCAAAGCTCCCACTGGCCAGCTTTGAGAAGGCATCTCTTTAAATCACTTTGCCAAGCCAAGCCAGCTGGCAGCTTGGAGAATGTATTTAAAGTTAAAGTTGCTTTCTTTCTACCTGTCCCTCCCCCCATCTATTTGCTTTCTTTCAACTTTTCTTTCATTCCTTCATTCTGGCTCTCAAACATCTGACATTCATGTCTTGCAGATCTCAAACATCTGATGTTTATTCGATGTGGCTCTTACGTTAAGCAAGTTTGGCCACCCCTGGGCTATTTCATGCTGCCTTCCCTCCCTCTCAGGGAAGTAGCAGGCCATTAAAAAACTATTTAAAAGATGAACTCTTCAGTTAAAAGCATGGCTAAAAATAAATGTCTGGGATTGGTACAGTAATTGCCAGGGGAGGCTCATGGGAGAGGCCACTCTGAAGGCAAGGTGCCACCGCTAAGAAAGACTGGCTTCTTCCAAAGGGTTTGAGATTATACCCCAATAGCATTCAGAGACTGACTCTGATAGGCAGAGTTGTGTGGAATCGGATGCAGTGTTGGCAGAGAAGCAGGCCTGCATTTTCACCACCACCACCACCGCAGAAGAGGCACAACAATGTTCAGCTGCATTTGCTTTCAGTTGTTCTTCTCTTGCACATTAAGTGTCTGCCTGTTTCACTATCCCAGGTTCTAAAACCAAGGGACCATTCAGGCTCCATGGAAATTAAACACACACCCCTCCATCTCTACAGTAACTTTCTAAAGATGCTCTACTTTCAGTGGCCATATGCAGAAGTTTAAAAATCACTTTGCTTGCAATCCTAAAGAGAGTTACACCCTTCTAATACCATTGACGTCAATAGATTTAAAAGGGTGTAAAACCAACTAAACCTTGGCCAGTGCATCCAAGTAATTTGGATAACTCAGGAATGAAGACTTTCAGGATCTAAGAATTGGCATCTTTTCCAAACCTGTGTTTCTCATTTCCTTGAAAGGGGAGCTACAATCCCAGAATTTTTTTTTTTAAATCTCACCCTACTTTTTTTCATCTACATTTTTCATAAACTCTCTTTCCCAGGACAGAAATAAATAATAGAAATGGTTACTCTCTTTCACCGCACTCCCAACAGAATCATTACTTTTTTCTTTGTACAGCTTTGAATTCTGTGCTTTAAAAAAAAAAATCTCCACAAAAACAATTTATTCTGAAAGAAACTCTACAAAGGAGATTTTGCGGCCACCAGGGCTTTTTTTGTAACAGCAACTCCTTTGCATATTAGGCCACACCCCTTGATGTAGCCAATCCTCCAAGAGCTTACAGGGCTCTTAGAATAGGGCCTACTGTAGGCTCCAGGAGGATTGGCTACATCAGGGTGTGTGTGGCCTAATATGCAAAGGAGTTCCTGCTACAAAAAAAGCCCTGGCGGTCACAAAGAGGAAAGGAAAGGAGTTCCACAGTTACCATAACGTTCAGGCAGGGGGTGTTCGTAGAGAGATATCCAAGCCCTAAATTAAAATGCAGCTTGTAGACAACAGTCCCAAACACTGATAGCAATACTGAACATCTTTGCTAGGCCAACATCTTTTTTTCACATTAAACAACAGCTATTGTGTCTGGGGATGGGGCTGGGTAGATTTAGACTGCACCTGTCTTTTTGAGAAGTCTGGTTTGATAGCATGAACAGCAGGAAGGAAAGGGATCTTTTCAGCCCTGCCGGAAACCTATCCTATACTCCAGGATTGCAGACTGCTTTCACAGAGACTTTTTCTCCACCTTTGCTTCCCAACTGGAGAACTGTCATCTTCAGAGGACAGCTGTGTGGGTCTGCGGTAGAACAGTTAGATTCCAGTTGCACCTTGGTGCTATTGGACTTGAGTCTCACTGATCTTCTAATGGGGCATTTTCCATGTTCTCCCTCCCCTCAGTACACTCTCACACTTGCTTTACTATAGTCTTGTTGAAAAGAACACCATGCAACCGCATCAGCATACCACCTGGATGAGAAGGGGCACATTTCCAAGGGTTCTGCCCATGTCAATGCCATTTTCCTTCCAACATCTCCTCATGGTGCTGTTTTCACCATCGTGCCTTCGATGGGCTTTTAGACATCGTACGTAAGATGAAGTTCAGATATTCCGAGAACTGGATTTTGAAGAAGGAAAACTCTAGCTGGGGACATGTTACAGCAAATGTGCATAAAATCCCAACACATTATAGTGAATGCAGATACATCCTGCATGTAAACGCTTGCATTTGTTTGTAAGAAAGAGCCAATGTGTGAACACTTTGAAAAACAAAACTGGAGACTGGTACCTTAGAATCATAGAGCTGGAAGGGACCTACAGGGTCATCTAGTCCAACCCCCTGCACAATGCAGGAAACTCACAAATACCTCCCCCTAAGTTCCCAGGATCAGCATTGCTGTCAGATGGTCATCTAGCCTCTGTTTAAAAACCTCCAAGGAAGGAGAGTCCACCACCTCCTGAGGAAGCCTGTTCCACTGAGGAACTACTCTGTCAGGAAGTCTTTCCTAATGCTGAGCTCGAAACTCTTCTGATTTAATTTCAACCAGCTGGTTCTGGTCCTATCTTCTGGGGCCACAAAAAACAATTCCACACCATCCTCTATATGACAGCTCTTCAAGTACTTGAAGACGGTGATCATATCACTCCTCAGTTGCCTCCTCTCCAGGCTAAAACATACCCAGCTCCTTCAACTTTTCTTCATAGGACTTGGTCTCCAGACCCCTCACCATTTTCATTGCCCTCCTCTGGACCCATTCCAGCTTGCCCATATCCTTAAAATGTGGTGCCCAAAACTGAACACAATACTCCAAGTGAGGTCTTACCAGAGCAGAGTAAAGCAATGTCATCACTTCCAGTGATCTGGACACTATACTTCTGTTAATATGGCCCAAAATTACATTTGCCTTTTTAGCCACCACATCACATTGTTGACTCATGTTCATCATATGGTCCACCAAGACCCCTAGATTCTTTTCGCACATACTACTGCCAAGACAACTGGATAAACCTTGGATAAACGTGAAGCTTAAATCCCATGGTGGCTATACATCCATTGAATTTAATTTATTTATTTATTGTTCACCTTTCTCACTTGGACTGAAGATGGATTATACAGAGCAAGTCAATACAATCAACAGGATGGGACATTCAATGAACAATCCAATGGGAATTAGAATTGTAGAATCAACCAGAAGTCTAACAACAGAACTGAAGCAAAACATAACACAACACCTTAAACATTGCAAAAAATTACATAGTAGGATCTCAGCAAGCTATACATAGTAGTAGTCCCTAATAATCTATTCAAGTAACTTTGTCAAACGCATACAAAATTGTACGTGCGCTCATGTGTTTACTGTAATGATGTATGCACACTGAATTGTATGTTGTATTCAACACATGTATGGGTGAATACATGCTTCAAACAGAACATTTATGCTGGTACTGGTCCCCAGTTTTATTTTTAAAGTGAACATATGCTGTATCTTTAATACAAATAGACGTATCTGTGCCCACTATAATGAGTGCACAAAACCTTCAGCCTCAGGCAAGAGGGGCAAACAGTTCCAGATGGAGAAGTTGAGCAGACTAGAAGGCCTGCAGATGGAAGACAATGGCAGGTGAGGAACATGGCTGACTCACTATCTGCATTCAGTCATCACAAACCTCAGTTTGCTGTGCCAAGAGGAGGCAGACCTCCAAACTGGTTGTTTTAACCAACTGTGGTTTGTTTCTTGCTTGCAAACATAGATTCAGCCAGGCCTCAGATTCAGTGGGAGCTCACAGGAGCGCAGCTCCTGAACCTTTCTGAGAGTTCCACCTCCTTGTCCATTGAATAGTATTGCAGCTGCGTAATAATCCCTGGATGAGCTCCACCACCTATTTTTCTACAAAACGACCCCTGGATTCAGTTGTAGTTGAGAATTGTTTTTTTCTGTGCAAGAAGCAAATCGCAATCTATTGAAGTGATTGATTTGAATGCCATAAGGAATGGTTAATAAACAAAGACTTCCTGGTTTACAAATCTGGCGCTAGGGCCGTAAGAATGAGGGAAGACGCAAACTAAGAGGACTTTGGCTTCTGTTCCTTACAAGCTGAGGGTGGTTTGTAACACAAGAGTACAGTCCTTGCCTGCTTTTCAACTGAAGTATTTCTCCAGCCTTCTTTGATATACATTTATTTTAAAAAAAAAATGCTCCCAGGGCAGCTTACAGTAGCAGTAATTTACAACATAATAACAGCACTTAAAAAAAATTAAATTTCACAAAATCACAACAGCCAGCCACAGTTACCTCTTTCAAGGTCATAACAATCCCTTAAGGGTTATAGTTAGGAAACCAGGGTGTGAAAGGCAGGGTGAATGTCTCTCTCAGCCCTCATTACAACAGTGCAGCCATTCTTCCTGGGTAAGGTTACCTGCAATTCTTGAACTTTCCCTGACTCTCATTTGCTTCTCTATTGCAAGACTCTGAAACCAGAGCGCGCTCTCTCTCTCTATCCCACCCCCACCGCCCGCCATCAAGTCATAGCTGATGTGGCAACCTCCTAGGGTTTGCAAGGCAAGAGATCTTCAGAGGTGGTTTGCCACTGCCTGCCTCTGTGTGGCAAGCCTGGTGGTCTTTGGTGGTCTTCCATCCCAATGACAACCAAGGCCAACTTTACTTAGCTTCCAAGATCAGGCTAGGCTGGAGCATCCAGGTCAGAATTCTACTCAGCAGGGCTCGTTTTGTAGCAGGAACTCCTTTGCATATTAGGCCACACACCCGTGATGTAGCCAATCCTCCCAGAGCTCACAGTAGGTCCTGCACTAAGAGCCCTGTCAGCTATTGGAGGACTGGCTACATCACAGGTGTGTGGCCTAATATGCAAAGGAGTTCCTGCTACCCAAAAAATGAAAAAGAAAAGCCCCTGCTACTCAGTAACAAAACATCAACGTTCAAGTTCCATGGGTGTTCATCTCCCTCCCCGCCTTTTTCTTTTCAGTTTCCCTTCTATTGCTGTGGATGGCTGGGGAAGGCAATGGCAAACCGCCCCATAAAAAGTCTGCCGTGAAAACGTTGTGATGCGACATCACCCCAGAGTTGGGAACAACTAGTGCTTGCACAGGGGACTACTTTTACCTTTTTCCCCCTATTGCTGAAAGATGGTCCAAGATAGTTTGGGAAATAGCATTTACAAACCAAAACTCAGACCATATATATATATATATATATATATATATATATATATATACACACACACACCCTAAGTAATTGAGCCTACACTCTGGAATCAGACATTCGATGCTAATTTGGAGCCCTGTCTTATCACATTACAGAAGTGCACAGGGGCCTCCGGTACATCGAGTGCAACAAAATAGCTACACTCGGCATTATTAATGAAGTAGATGGATTAATTTCCTATTTATGAGAAGCTAACCAACTGGCTAGCTTTGCTGACAGCACTATTAATGATCCTTAATGCCCCACAGGCGGTAATGGGGCCCACTGGGAGATGCAGAAGCCCTGCAATTTGTATTGAGGATTTAGACATAACAAAAAAAAAAAAAAAGCCCACTCCTGGGAGCAAGCAGTTGATCAGCAGGCGCCCCAGCGGAACACAGCAGACAAACAATAAATGACAGCCTTGCGATTAAATCAAACCTTCTACTTTAAGTGTTAAAGTGTCTGACTGTCACTAACAATCTAGTGCTTGTTAAAGCCTCCCGGGGCCCCCAGGAACAGACGCAGTGAGCTGGAAGGTAAAGAGAGAGCAAGGGGAAGAAAGGCAGCAGAAACAGCAGCAGGGGCCTCGCTGCCTTGACAAGCCGAGCTACATGAAAGCAGAAAGGCACTGGGAGAGACAGATGCTCCTTGGCTGTGGATGGAAACGGAACGTGGCGAGCCTTCGATTCCCAGAGCCCGGCTAGCCGGCACGCTCAGCCTCATATTTACATGGGCACCCCTGCCCGGCGGTCAGCAAAACATCTTCACGGCACTATCGAATGTCTGCCATAAGCAGGGGAACAATGCAGGCAGGGATCTGACATGGCAAAGGGTGGAAGGGGTTTTTCTTTGTGTGTGTGTGGGCGTGCAGGGAGAAATAGCCTTTATTATAATGCTTCCTGGGAAATTTTGGATGCCGCTCCTTTGTCTAGTCAAGTAAGAAAAGAGGGAGGGAGTGAGGGATTTGTGATTTTATTTTGCCCTGATCTGGGTGATCCAGGCCAGCCCAATCTCATCAGATCTTGGAAGCTGATCAGGGTTTGGTCCTGGTTAGTACTCAGATGGGAGGCCACTAAGGAAGTCCAGGGTTGTATGCAGAGGCACACAATGGCAAACCACCTCTGAAGGTCTCTGTCTTTGAAAACCCTGGACTTGGGTTACCGTGAGTCAGCTGAGACTTGACAGGAAAATAAATAAATGGTTTTAATCAGGGCTTTTTTTTTTTTTTTTGTAGCAGGAACTACTTTGCAAAATAGGCTACACACCCCTGATGTAGCCAACGGGGCTCTTAGTACAGGGCCTATTGTAAGCTCCAGGAAGATTGACTACATCAGGAGTGTGTGGCCTAATAAGCAAAGGAGTTCCTACTACAAAAAAAAGCCCTGGTTTTAACTGATTTTTTAAAGCCATTATTGTAAGCTGCTTTGAACAATGAGGAAAGGTGGAGTATAAATGAATGAATGAACGAACAAAATTAGAGTGCCATTTCAATGTAACACAGAAGCGTCAGCTTGCATAAAGCAGTTTCTCCCAAGCAGGGGAGCAAGACCTTTAGTCCATCTCAAGGCCACATTTTATGCATTGATTTTAAAGACACAGATCAGATCATGCTAGAGGAGATGAGATCTGTGATGAGAGCTTCCTGGCATTTTTTAAAAAGTGAATTGCTGCTCTGTGCTGCACTGATTTGGATTGGAGCTGCACAGGGAGGAGATGGTGGCTTTAATCTCCCTATCCCCATGTGATTTCACACCTATCAAAACTGACTCCTTCCAATGCTATTATTAGCTCCAGAAGGCAAAAAAACAAGGATGAACTAGCAACAGTACATTGTGGAGGGGTCTACACAAAACCATGCAGGGATGGCAGATGGGCAATGCTGATCCAAGACAGCTTCTTAAGGTGTCGCGCATCTGCCTTTGAAACATTCCAGTATCTTTGTCTCAAAAATTATCTTCCCTCTCTAAGATACTGCTTAATGCAGGGACTCCACAGTTTCAGAAGGCTGGTAGGAGCACTGTTGATTGGAAAATACTTTGCCTAAAAGATATTTTCTATTTCACAAATGAAAATTGGGATGTTTGTATTACTGTTGTAATGGCTTGTTGTTTTATTATTTCAGTTATAAGTCTTTTTTCGTAGGACTCTGAATTTTCCTAAATAAATCAATAACATTCAGATTCTTAGATCAGGGATCACTGCCCCAAATCTTCCTTGCATACATACACACCCAGCTGCATACTGCTGTATGCTTATCTACAAAGGACCAAGGGATGGGAGGGGATGAATAGCTTTCACTAGTGCTCTCTTGGTAATCTGGGATTCAATTACTTTCGTCTATCCAAGTAAAATCAAATAGCTGTGTGGCCTCTCAAATTCAGCACAGACTGGGGTTTGTTTGTTTTTTAAAAGCAGGAATGCACAGGAACGCAGTTCCTGCTGACTTGGCACCAGGGGTGTGGCCTATTATGCAAATGAGTTCCTGCTGGGCTTTTTCTACAAACAAACAAAAAGCCCTGGATTTGCATCTCAATGACCTTCAGGGTCAGGACCTTAAACTTCAGGAAGGCAGAACTCAAAAAACTCACAACAGTTTAACAAGCCCTTTCCGAAAAGGTAACAACAGGGACAAAACAAAGACAGAGGTTCCCCAGGGGCAGGGATCTGAAATCAGCATGGGCTGATGCAAATACAAACTTGCTGTTGATGGAATGCTAATAACATTTCAGGGAGAAGAGTCCCTGTGGTCTAGTCTTCTGCCAGCTGTAGGGTTGCCAGCTCTGGTTTGGGAAGTATCTGGAGATTTGGGGCGTGGAGCCTGGGAAGGGGAGAGACCTCAGTGGGGTAAAATGCCACAGAGTTCATCCTCCAAAATATCCATCTGCTCCAGGGCAGGGGTGGCCAAACTGCAGCTCAGTAGCCACATGTGGCTCTTTCCTTCCTGCCTGTCCGCTCTCAAACATCTGACATTCATGTTTTGCGGCTCTCAAGCGTCTGACATTTATTCTATGTGGCTCTTACATTAAGTAAGTTTGGCCACCCCTGCTCCAGGGGAACTGTTCTGGGTCATCTGGAGACCAATTAGAATAGAGGGAGAGCTCCAGGTGCCACCTGGAGGTTGGCAATTCTATTGTGTCAGATTTCCTTGCGCAGAGAATCTTTTTAAAAGTGAGGGAGCTTCCCAGTTTTGAATTAGGAAGTAGTGCAGTCCAAGATGTAGTATCATTGCCTTTCTTCTGAACACCCAGATTTGCTTTAAGTATTTTGGGTAATCCTGTTGTGAACATTAGCTGTGTGTGAAAGCATATCACTTGCAATTGCCTTTTAAAAGGCTGGAAAATAGGAACACATTTTTATCCAGCCAACACATGGAACATAAAATGCATTCTTATCAAATCATGTTGCATATCATAACAGCATTCCAGGAAGAAGATACATGTAATAAAGAGAACAAGGATTAAACCAGCATTGTTTTTTTCCCCTTTGGAGAGTCAGTAGACAAACTCATTAAATAAAAAGTCCATCGTCCCTTCAACAGCAGAACTTTTTTTTTTAATTAAAAATAGAAGTTCTCTTTTGTTAGGAGGGTGGATATTTCTCATTGTTTAATCTAAAAATAGCCATTTTTAAAGATTAATACTTCTTAAAACTCCCTGTTTGTTTGTTTTTTAAAACTGTGGAATGAACAATTGCTTGCTGCAAATTAAATCACAGCAAAATGTGTGCAAACTATTGCCCTCGTTTTGTTTTTTTCCTAAATTCAAATGTTCCCTGTACTTCCTCTCTAATTAATGTCACTGCACACACAGCGTGCAAGACCCACGTTTTGGAAAAATCACAATAAACCAAGGCTGAAGTGGGAAAGTGTGCTGAATACAGGCTATTCCGCCTTCCTAACACACCAATACTGGACCCAAAAGCCCACCCTGAACACCCAGTTCTTAGTAACAATCTTATAATGAGAAAGTGCTGCTGACGCCCAGCAGAGGACGGATGGGCTTGCCCTTTATTTTTGGTGGCACCTCATGTGCTGTACTACATGAATGTCTCTAGGACTGAGGCACAAGCCCATGTACCACACTGATGGTTTTAAACTTCCCGCTTCTGGAAAACCCTTTTTAATGAGGAATCCCTGGGAAATCTGTCAAAGGCTTCCAAGCAAGGCTTTTTTTGTAGCAGGAACTCCTTTGCATATTAGGCCACACACCCCTAATGTAGCCAATCCTCCAAGAGCTTACAGGGCTCTTCTTACAGGGCCTACTGTAAGCTCTAGAAGGACTGGCTACATCAGGGATGTGTGGCCTAATATGCAAAAGAGTTCCAGCTACAAAAAAAGGGGTCTGCTTTCAAGAGCCATGATGGGCCTCCAGTCAAAGATTCCCTTCTAGGCCACATTACCACACAACCCAAGCAGCCTAAGCAAAGTCATGTGACTTGCCTGCCATCACATGTCCCCAGGATGATCAGGGCTATAAGGGTACCTGGAATTCTGACTCCCAATCTCCCCCCGCCCCCCCACAGCACACCATTATCTGCTCCAGAAACCTGTACAGAGTAGAGTATTCTGTATGTGATTCTGTACGTGATCCGCCCTGAGCCTATCTTGGAAAGGGCGGAATATAAGTGAACCAAATAAATAAATAAATAAATATTCGAAAATGCATTTTTAAGGCATACGTTCATTTCATACAGGTTGCTTGACAGACCTGCTAATCTTCAAGCTTACCTCACAATGGACCCCAAATTTATCCAGAACTGCAACTGTAGAAAGAAAGCAACTTTAAATGCATTCTCCAAGTTGCTGGCTGGTTTGGCTTGGAGAAGTGATTTAATGAGAGAAATGCCTTTCCCAAACCAGCCAATGGGGTGGTGGGGGCTGCAAGGGCCACACAATGTGTGTGAAAGAGCCACATGTGGCTCCTGAGCTGCAATTTGGCCACCCCCGGTCTAATTTTTTAAAAAGAACAAATACACTAATTTTATTGTAAAAAAAGCAGAAGGCAAGAAACATTTGTCCTGAAGACAACCCATCAAGTGAGAATCCAGCCATGCAGAGTGTGATGTTTGTACAGGGGCCAGAGTGATCCCTGCTATTGTGGGAGAGGGCAGGTTGCTCAGTCTAAAGCCCACCGCATGCACGAGCTGCAGGTGGAGAGATGCCCGTCTTCTGCACGTATGCCCGACACACACAAGGTGTCAAAGGCGCACACATTTCATCTGTCTCCCTTGTACAACACCTGTATAAAAAAATTACACCCCGAGACCTGGTGGCTTGATCACATTCCTCCTCCCCCTCCTTCCCCCCTCCTCTCTCCAAGCTGGTGCAGAAGAGAAAAATAATAGTGACAGACCCCTCGGGAAAGCCAAAGAGGGCCGAGCAAAGTGCATCGGGGAAACCGCCGCGCCTGCTCACTCATCACATTTAGCATTCCTTCTGCCACTTGCTGTCAAATTAAAATGCGGCCAACAACTCATTTCTCCTGCTCTCACAGTTACAAATTAGTCCATTAAGCTGTCTGCAGCAAGCCTTTTTTCCTCTTCCCAGTAATGGCCTCCGAGAATTCCTTCATAATCGCCAAGTTCTCCTGGGATGCCCATGGAAAGCAGATGGGGAGGCTCCTGGGTAATTCACAGCACTTTTTAATGACACAACACGCTGTGCCTTTTATTCCTCTCCCCCCCCCCTTCAATGTCCCTGCCTGCTTCCTACCCCATCTTAAACACACCATTTCTTCAACCAGGATGATTAAGAATTTGGAGAGGGGGTAGCAGGTGTGTGTGTTGAGATAGAAAAAAAGAAAAGAAGAATTGTGAGATGCTGGAATTCTGAGCCAAGATGACACACAGTATCTACGGTAATTTAAAACCAGTTTTAGAAAAGATTCAGATGCTGGAGGGTGGGTGCTTTGTTTCAAAAGATGCACCCTATTGGCTCCATTTCTCCACCCCAAACAACCCCTGCCCACCTTCCACCTTCTATAATCTGCACTGATCTTTCCAGTAAAGAAATTTGAATGGTGTGGCAAATTGCTGAATGCAGCAGTCTTTCTCTTCCAAGCGTTCCCTTTCTTGGGAACAGGCCTAGAATACTGGCTAAGAGAATGAGTTGTTAGTGTGCTGGAAGCTTCCCTTTCCTGACATATTTCAATAAAGGATGGTAACAAATATGACACTGATATGTAGTAGACCTTTAGACAAACAACAAGATAGTAGAGGAGGAGAAATGCCTGGTCAGTTGGCCCTGGAGTTACCAAGTCCCCCACGGCCTCCAGTGTACCATAGAGTTTTCCCTCCCAAAATGCTAGAGCATCTGGGAAAACCATAGAGTTTCCCTGGAAATGCCTAGAGTGGCCGGCGATGTTGGGGGCCCCCCCCCCGCTGGCCCAGTGTGGGCTGGCGGGTTGGGAACCTTCTGAGTGGGAGAACCCCCTCCCAGCCCGGGGGCTTGGCAGCCCTAGTTGGTCCTGTGAGCATGAGAAGTAGACAGGAAGGGAAGAGTGGTGGAAGTGCACTGAAGTTCTACTCACCAAAACTTGTAGCAGGTGCTGTCCCCAACCAATTACTTGAGATGCCAGGGACAGAGGCTTAGATATTTTGCATGCAACCCTGTGATCCACTGCTCCCAGCTACAGCTGTTGACTTGCTGTGGGTTCAGATTAGGGTTGCCAGCTCTGGGTTGGGAAATACCTGGAGATTTCAGGCAGCAGCCTGAAGACAGGGGGGCTCGGGGAAAGGAGGGCCTCAGCAGGCTACAGTGCCATAGAATCCACCCTCCAAAGCAGCCATTTTCTCCAGAGGAACAGATCTCTGTAGGCTAGGGTTGCTGGGCCTGTGTTGGAAAATATCTGGAGACTTTGGGGGTGGAGCCAGGAGAAAGGGTGGGGTTTGGCAGGGGAGGGTGCCATAGAGTCCACCCTTCAAAGCAGCCATTTTCTCCAGGGGAGCTGATCTCTGCCAGCTGGAGATCCAGGGATTTTTTTGAACAGGAACACAGTTCCAGCTGGATTGGTGTCAGGGGGTGTGGCCTAATATGCAGATGAGTTCCTGCTAGGCTTTTTTACAAAAAAGCCCTGTGGAGATCAATTATAAGAGCAGGAGATCTCCAGGCCTTACCTGAAGGTTGGCATCCCTATAGTGGCTTGGGGAAAAGGCAGCTTCTTATGTTCAGATGTTTGAGGATGAGCCTTTTATCTGATACGCAGGACACAATCCAGTTTTATTCACTGTTGGTTGAATGTGTTCTGCTTTTTGTATTCCATTGTTTTTAATTGTGCTATCCACTGTGAGTCTCTGTGAGACAGGCAGACTACAAATTAAACAAATAAAGGCCATAATGCATGGCTTCCGCCTGGAACTTACCACTGCCTAGACACAGGGCCACAAATCAGTCACATATACAGAAGAGACCTTGTTCAAGGTCAAGGATCTGAATGCCTTCCACTTTCCTACCTATGCGACAAGCTAAAAGGTCCAAGATTCTGCCTTCTTCCTTCCCTCTTTAAAACACACACAAAAGAGTAAACTTGGCTGCTGTCCTGCACTTCTCAAGGCAGGCCTGCTGGGAATGACAGGCAGGCCACACTAACACTTTCCTGATGAACAGCCAACGTTTTCATGGAACTTGTTCCTAGACAAGCCGTGCTAAGACTGTTTTCATGGCTATACACACGAAAGGCAATTGACAAAGGGAAAGAAGGAGGGAAGTGGGGGGAGGTGAGTTACTGTCTTGCCATTGCTTGTAAAGAAGGCAGAGTGTGCCAAAGGCCAAGCTTGGAGCCAGGCTGCGAGTGTGCTGCATTAAAATCATGCACAGACACAGTCATGCACCGAGGATGCATGGGTGTGTCTGAAAACTTTAGTTCCGCACAAATAAAGGCAAACTTGACAGTTTCTACAAAATCTCTGGTTGGGATGGAACGACAGGGGCAGGACTCAGGTTTGGTTTTTGTTGGAGGGTAAGGGGGGGAAATCAACTCAGAATTCTACCTTTTGGGAGTACACAGAAAACAGTATACATCTGCAAAAGGTTCCTAAACAGAATTTCTTCTAACAAGAAATAGGCAGTTTCCTTGAAGATGTTTCCTTAGGCAGTTCTTCCAACCAAACTCATCAGAGAATGTGACAAACCTACAGATTTCGTTGTCACTGCCTGCTCATTCAAGCCTCTTTCTCAAAACATCATGAGCTGTTACAACAAAGGGTGGCTCCTAAACTGTGATACTAGCATCTCAGGGGGATGTTAGAAGAAGAGGAGACTGGATTTATACCCCACCCTTTACTACCCAAAAAAGTCTCAGAGCAGCTTAAAAATCTCCTTTCCCTTCCCCTCCCCACAACAGACACCCTTGTGAGGTGGGTGGGGCTGAGAGAGCTCTCCCAGAACTGATCATGAATAAAACAGCTCTGAGAGAACTTGTGGTAACCCAAGGTCACATCAGCAGGTGCATGTAGAGGAGTAGGGAATCAAACCCGGTTCTCCCAGATAAGAGTCCACACACTTAACCACTATGCCAAACTAGTTAGTGCCCACTTGCCCTCTTACCTTGGAGTATGTATGTTTACAAAGTCATTTCCATTCACTCTCCCAATTCTGGGCTTTCCATTTACTTTCTATTGGCTTGGATGCCACCTAGATTTCCATGGGTGCAAGGAGAGAGGGATTATTTGCTGATTCCCACCCTCCTCAGCAGCATTTTGGGATGTGTTTGGGCTGCTGCTGGAGACAGCAATCAACAAAAAACAACCTTCCCCTTCCTTGAACCTGCAGAAATCTAGGAGGCATCTGCGGAGGGCTGGAATGCCACTCTGTTCATTTTTGATTTCCCAACTCTAGACAGATTGCTGTGCATTCACAGTTTGTAAGCTTTGCTTTCTGCTGTTCATTCATATCTGTCCCTCCCTCTTTCCCACATTACCAATGTACGCCTTTGATGAAGACAGTGCAAAAAGGAATTTTGATATGATGGTGTGTGCCATGTATTCAACTTCCTTGTCGCACTGAGTTTCATCAACATGTATAAATGCTCGCATATGTCAGTAAACTGGACATGGGAAAGAGGTAAGAATAAAGAACAATAATGGAAAGGTATGGAAAACTGCAACTGGACCAATTCTGGAATTGATTGAAGGAATATTCCATATTACAGTGGAAGGGAGGCAGAGCAAACCCATGGAAGCATCTCTGTGGGTGCTCTCACCAAGGCTTTTTTTGTAGCAGGAACTCCTTTGCATATTAGGCCACACACCCCTGATGTAGCCAATCCTCCTGGAGCTTACAGTAGGCCCTGTACTCCCTGTAAGCTCTTGAACAATTGGCTACATCAAGGGTGTGTGGCCTAATATGCAAAGGAGTTTCTGCTACAAAAGAAAGCCCTGGCTCTCACGCTGTATGTAACGCTTCACAAAGATTAGGGAGTGGGCTCATGTAGTCTCTTGACAAAGTTCAGAGAGCAGGATTGCCTTGGCAAAGGCATGGGAATCTGCGAAAGACCTGATGGAGTGGGCTCTCAGTTGATGAGCCATCAGATTATGTACCAGCTAGTACCAGAGTTCAATAGCGTCTGAAATTCAGCAACTAAGCCTTTGTGAAGATACAGGTTGCCCCTTGTGACCACCAGTGTATGATATAAAGAGACAGATATGCAACCTGAATGAGGCAGTGAGGTCTATGTTGAAGGCTAGTTCTGTCTAGCGCAAGGTCCTTTCAACATCATCCATAGGGAGCGAGAAGAAAAAGGTAGGCAAGGTAGTATCTTGATTGAGATGAAAAATGGATACTGGGGAGGAAAGAGATGTCAGTGCTTAAGGTGACCTTGTTCTGAAGGGTGGGTCAGCCCATAAAGCTGCCGGTTCAGCCATACATCTTGCCCAATGTGCAAAACAGGATGCTGGACTAGATGGACCACTGGTCTGAACCAGCATGGCTTTTCTTGTGTTCTTAATGTCATCCAGTAAACTTCATGACTGAGGAAAGATTTGAACTTGGGTCCCTTTCCTGCCCATCCTAGTCAAAAACATTAACCAGCTGGCTACCTGGATAGGATTTTCAGAGTTATTTTGTAGGCTAGCAGATCTGGATGAATTACCGGCAAGCTGGGACGACTAATCCAGGTTGTTTATCACAAGGAACTATATTCTAAATCATGACTATAAAATCTAATGTTAGAAAAGACTCTCCAGATCTTGCATCTCCTAATCATTTAAGAGAAATTCTGCGGCATTTTTGAACCCATTCACGAGTGAGAAAGTGCATTGTCTAAAGCTGGCCTCTGGTTTCCATAAAGCTTTCAAAACCAATGCATATCCTCTCATGACAGAAATCTGGACAGCATATTTTCCGTCTTTTTGGGGGGGGGGAGAGAGGAGGCAGATCACTAGGTTTCTGTCTGTATTACTTGGAAACATGTCACAGTGGCTTCTTTAAATCCTCCTTCCCTTTGTCTGAAACTGATTTCTTTAATATGCAAATATTAAGAGAAAGGAAGCTTTCCATTTCCTCTTAGGATATGTTGCGATTAGGATGGAAAATTAAAACTCTGCCAGCAGTTTGCTGGCTCCCTTGAGCACCAGTCACTCTGTGATCGTAACACTTTGCTCCCAGCCATGGTATTCTGAAATCTGCATCTCTTTCACTCTGGGATTGTTTCAGTGGAAAAAGGTAAACAGAGTGGAGCCTTACAACCTCAGCCTGGCTCTTGCTGAAGATGAAGAGGTGGCTGGCGGGTTCCTACTGCTCGAGCATGTCAGAGCAAAAGATAACAGCGCTGTCTTTCAGAAGATTCCTGCTTTAACTTTCAGTGAGGCTGTTTCTGGTATAACATTCCCCACTCCCCCACCCCCAATCTCTTCAATGGCTCCTGGAACAATTCCCATGGATGCAGAAAATGTGAACACATTTGCCTGGAATGTGCCATCCAGGCAACCTGCTCTAAAACTGATCTTGCAAGCTGAATCATAGCAAATCCAGCATCCATCTCACAGAAGGAGCATCCTTGAACAAATTGAGGGTATGACCCGTTCTGGCAAATAGTGCTTTATCCGTGTGGATCTATGGGAATATTTCCAAAAGCTATGGGGGGGGGGGGGAGAGATACAAAATGCTAATGTAGAAATTGGCTTTTAATATGCAAAAATTAAAAAAAAACTATCGCGCATGCTATGGAAACGTCTTTGCCGGAGACAGAGTGTCACATGCATCTCAGTGGGGTCCTTCTTTCCTGTTTACCCTCTTTCAGTCTATGGTGTTTGGGTCTCCTCCCCCGTTTGTAACCCAGCTTGAATCCTGACAGTTGTTTTTTTTTTAAAGATACATCTACAAAATTTAGAAAAACCCCCAGAAAAACTAACCCAAGCAATGTTCCAAAATGGGAAGAGAAAAGGAAGATTTAACAAGCTCCAAGCCATAGATTATAAGCCGCTGCTCGAAATTTATGGATGTTTGGATCTCTGCCACACAGAACAGATTGGCAAGCTGATCAGAATCGCAGCAGGCTGCCTAATGAGTCCCACACAATTTTTCACCCCATATTTTTCCAATAAAAAAGCAGTTAAATACCAACCGCAGCCACGGCAGAGCCTGCCATCTGGCTGCTTTTTTCTCCAGCCATCATTAAAATGGTTTTTGGCAGTTTACACCTCACTTCTCTCTCCCCCCCTTCTCTGTACAGATGTGGAACGAATTTTCTGACAACCCTTGGATGAAACAAGGGACTTTATTGAGCTTTACAGATTAACTGCCTAACTTCTGGGTCTAATTTTAAGTGTCTTTAGCACACTAGCGGCGTCACTTTAAGTGAGCTAATTGCAAAGATGGGAGCCCACTGGCAGCATTTGGGCAAGCCCCAGCGAAAGGAGAGATTAGCATTTAAAGGGGCCGTGAAAACTGGTCCAAATGCACTCACAGAAGCCTGGTCCACAGTTCAGATGCAGGGTGGAAGGTGAGACAGACCCATAACAAGGCACAGCAAAGAATCCTAGTTTAGGTCTTCATTCATCTGTTTATAATTCCGTGCCAAGCACACTGGCAGGATCTCATAGATATAGAACAACACAGTTCTAACAGAATGTATTTTACAAAACTGCACTGCAGAAGCTGAACCCTGCAGCCATTAAAAGTCAACCCGGAAAGGGGGGTTTTAACGCTTCTGCAAACTGTTTTGAGCTTACGTTTTAATGACAGCTTGAACTGGAGGGTATTCCCCTCTAGTGGGGTGGCCATTAAGAATCTCTCTACTGTTTGTAAGTTGTATCGATTCAGAACAGGACCTAGCAGTGGGAAGGATGAAGCATTCTGGGCCAGAGACTGAACAGGACATGTGGGTTCAACAATCCCATCTGGAGGATAAGAATATATATATTTAAAATGGGCCTTTTAATTTCTGACATAAGAAATCTCATTGAAAGAATGAGAGCTCACTTACAACAGGGAAATTCCTCATTAAAATGGGGACAGCTACTTCTCCCTGCCCAAATGGTATAGCCTTCACTGGACCCTCTCAGCTCTGTGAACCAAAAAGCCCCTCTGACTCACTGTGAATTTTTCTTAGTTACTATCGCCTAAGACCTAAGTCATGCTTAAGATGCCCTGAAAAGAGTCTCCTATAGCTATTGTGAGCATGAGCATAGAAAGGCACTTAAAGGGGACCAAAGGTAAGTCAAGAAAGTTGCCGTAGGAGGACTTGGGTGAAAAGTTCTGAACTTCAAACAAAATTGTTCTTATTGAGTTTATAAGTTTTGGACACTAATAATTCATAGGTACTTGGGCCTGTTGATAGGAAAATAGAAACCTCAGTTCAGTTTATTGTGTTAATCAGATCTTTTTTTTGTAGTTCCACCTGAAAAAATAGCAGCCCTTCCTCAGCTGTATTCATAATCATACCACTGGAAACAAGCTGTTTGAACTCATGTCTTTATAGGAACAGTGTGAATCGACAGATCACAGTGTTATCTGATGGATCTATGAAAAGGATAACCTTAGTCCCATTCTCAAAGTCTTACTTTCAAATCAAAATGCTGTGGGCCCCACCAATCATGAAATCCTGGCTACAGCCCTGCAGATCTATCTAATTTCAATATGAACACATGAAGCTGCGTGATACTGAATCAGACCCTTGGTCCATCAAAGTCAATATTGTCTACTTTGACAGGCAGTGGTTCTCCATGGTCTCAGGCTGAGGATTTTCATACCACCTACTGACTGGTCCTTTTAACTAGAGATGCCAGGGATTGAACCTGGGACCCTCTGCATGCAAAGCAGAGGCTCTACCACTGAGCCACAGTCCACAGAAGACCCTTGACAACAGGGTCAATCAACACACAGACAGCAAGCCATGGCTTATTTGGCCTTAATATATTTGGTAGAACTCTGATAAGCTTATATTTCTTCTTTTGCACGTAAAAAAAAATTAAGTAGCTGTCTATCATGTTGTCAGAGATCAGTTTGAAAGTGTGACCATTAAAAATCCACCCAAATAGTTTTTCAGATCTTGTGAGTTTTAAAGATGTGAAGTTTTGCGAAGGTTCTCTCAAGTTTGTGCTGCCAAATCATTCAAATCTTAAATCCATTCAATTAAGAAACATAGATTAGCTGGGGCTCCCCAACCTGTCATATATTTGCAATACCATGTATAATCTTAAACAAACAAACCATGCCTGTTTCTACTTGTTACACAATTGTTATGGAATGCACGAACACTGAAATGTACAAACATTGGAAGCCAAATGAGTGGTTTAATGCTGGATTGCCATCAATACATTCCCGCTAATTATCCCCTGGTTTACTAGAAAATGTTCATTTTAACATCTATTGGGACTCAGCCATTACCGTGGAACACTACTGAACGCAACGGAACAGTAGCTCTGTCCACAAGTTATAGTAAATGCATACACAATCTTGTGTACAATTGATATTTAATGTTTGCATTGAGTAATTCCCATGTTACATTCAACACATTTACAGCTGACCATATAATACAAATCTCACACTCACCCTGATTTCAACTGCAAAGTGAACGTGTTGGCTCTCTTAATAACAGATACATGCATGTACATCCTGACATATGTGCATTCACACTGATATATGAAGGGGGCTATTGTGTGTTTCGCTATTCTGATATCGCCATCCTGTTAGACAACAACATTTGGAGGACCACTCCGAAGAAATCTTTTACTTAAATAATGCCTTTGTTCAGCAAGTCACACTGGATGGTGTTTAGAATATGGGATATGCTGGAGATAGCAGAAACCAATAAAAATAGACTTCTTATAGGCACATTTTCTTATGTAGCCATAGGATTTTTCAGTGTAGAAATTGGAATTTTATGTTGTCACACAACACGTGGACTTCGGGGGAAGAACAGATATAGCTGTGCTGTAAACGTTGGTGAAATCAGGGCTCTAAATCCACTCATCTCCTAACAAGAAGATTCTTCGGACAGAGTGTGTCCTTCAGGAACCTCATATACAAACTGGTGTTCCTAACAAGACCGACCCTAGACTGTCTGGCACCCTAGGCAAGGCTAACTTCTAGTGCCCCCCCACGCCCTAGTAACATCACTGAGTCACATGGGGGTGCCCGATCTGGTGCTTCCAAAAGGCTGGCGTCCTAGACAAAAGCTCTTCTTTGCTCCTCAAAACACTAGCAGTGGCCTTGCACAGCCTCCAACCCCAATTATGAGAGGATCACCAACAAATGAAAGCAAGACAGCACACATAATTTGAAGGGCTGTCACATAGAGGATGGGGCGGAATTGTTTTCTGTGGCCCTGGAAGGTAGGACCAGAACCAATGAGTTGAAATTAAATCAAAAGTGTTTCTGGCTCAACATTAGGAAGAACTTCCTGACCGCTATAGCGATTCCTCAGTGGAACAGGCTTCCTCGGGAGGTGGTGGGCTCTCCTTCCGTGGAGTTTTTTAAACAGAGGCTAGATGGCCTTCTGACAGCGATGAAGATCCTGTGAATTTGGGGGAGGTATTTGTGGGTTTCCTGCACTGGGCAAGGGGTTGGACTAGATGACCCTGGAGGTCCCTTCCAATATGATTCTATGATTCTTCATGAAGCTCTTCATCCTGAGTTAGACCATTGTCTCATCAAACTCTGTGCTGTTTACTTTGACCAGCCCTCATTCTCTAAGATCTCAGGCAGGCCCCTTCTGCATGCAAAGCAGGTGCTCTACCATGGGCCATAACTTTTCCATGAAAAATATTAATATGTATGAAATTAATTTACATCACAGGCCTGTTTAGCTTGGTATAATCGAATCCACAGGTCCCTAACCTTTTGGAAGCTGTGGAGATCTTTGAAATCCTGCCAAAGCATGGTGGATACAACTTCAAAATGGCTGCCTCAGAAGGCAGAGCCAACCACAAACTGGCAAGGGGTGAGGTTATGAGCAACTGGAACAGTATGGTAACTCTTCAACATTTCAGGCAGAAGTTCTGCTTAGCAGGATGATTTTTAATCTACACGCAGGAAGAAAACAAGGCTGCACTGGTACTGCACTAGGAGAAAAAAGGTCAAATAAACTGAGCTCCGTTGTACCTTATTTTTCTTTATGTGGACAAGATGCTTTCAGAAGCAATAGGAGTTTTCTGTTTCAGAGCTCAGGGGCAGGATCAAGCAAAGTATAATGACAGATTTCATAATGAATAGCCTGAACAGAAATATTTGGGTAGGATGGAAAAGCTATAGACACACATTTCGGAGTGAAGAACATGTGAAAGCCCCCCCAACCAACCAACCAACCAACCAACAAAACAAAAAAAGGATTACTTGGTAGCTGGGATCTTACTTTGCTCTTTGCTCCCAAACAGTAGTTAAGAACCTATGATAAGATCTACTAGGCCAGTCGAAGGGTTCATAAGAACACAAGAGAAGCCATGTTGGATCAGGCCAATGGCCCATTCAGTCCAACACTCTGTGTCACACAGTCACAAAAAAACCCCAGGTGCCATCAGGAGGTCTACCAGTGGGGCCAAGACACTAGAAGCCCTCCCACTGTTGCCCCCCCCCCCCAAACACCAAGAATACAGAGCATCACTGCCCCAGACAGAGAGCTCCATCTATACCTTGTGGCTAAGAGTCACTGATGGATCTCATTTGATTCAGCACATTGGTTCCAACAGGGATCAGGCAAGATGTTTCTGGGAAATCCTCACAAAAGTCACAAAGGTACTGAAGCAAACTGCCTTTTAATATGGGCACTCCATTTACCTATCATGGCTAGCATCCCCTGAGAGATCCGTTGTCCTCTATTGATTTGTTTAATCCTCTTTTTAAGCCATCAATGGTCTATCTTCTTGCATCAAACTGCAGCTCAGCTTTTAGGCCTGGAGAACTAGTTTAACAGAGAAAGTCCTATTTTCACATATGATTCCTATTTGCAGGCATGGATCAAGGCCCTCAGGAGCAATATACTGTGTCTGCATTGCCAACAGAAAAGCGAATTAGACATCAATGAATACCCACACACGCATACAAGGCTGTTAAGAAATGGCATTTTTTACAAAAATGAATTATAACTTTAAAAAATTATTGCATGCGTGCAAAATCTTCTTGACTCTTGCACTTTATTTCCCCCTATAAACATTTTAGCAATATTCCATTACCTCAGGACAAACGAACTAACAGGCCCATTGCTGAAGCTGGTAACAATCAAGTTTTGGGTTGGAACGTCCATTTCTTCAATGCTTTTGCACAGCAGGGCAGCTAATAAACAACTGGCCAGGAAACCCCTCACCTCAGCCAGGACTGTCTCCGTCTTCCTCCTGTGCAGAGCCCCTGCTATGATAGCATGACATGGAAACATATCCTGTAGCCAAGTAGCTCACGGAGGTAGGAGTCTTACATTTCAGGCCAGGCTTGCCTTCAGCTATTTCAGGCCAGGCTTGCCTTCAGCTATTTTGGGATATCCACAACGAGCAAATCTCCCCTTCCCTTAAGAGAGTTCTAATTCTTTTTGCCCCTGCCCACTGCTGTGCTCTACCAACTGCATCATTTCGGTTGCTTATTGTAAGGGCGGGGGGTGGGGGAGGAAACCATCTTTTCATCTTTTCAATGGTTTCCATCCAATCATAATTTATGTTGCCCCAAGGCATCCTGGGTTTGCAGGACTTTGTGAGTCTCCTTCTACCCCTTGGGTGACTGCTCAGCCAGCAAAGGGAGTGGGCCAATTACCCTCCACTTGAACGTGATCCACTTTTCATTGTGCGTATCGGCCTTTCTTTGGAGAATTAATTCAGCCTCTCGCTTGCTAGGAGGTGGCAATGCCTGAAGACTGCAAACAGCCCTCTCTTTTATAGACTCTTTTTTTTTATGACTGTAGGCCCCCAGTTTTGCAGCTTGGGAGCTTTTCAAGAAATAAAATAGTTTCATGCCTGGACTCGGGCCAAGAGGCAGCTTTTCCTTCCAGTACATCTGCCCCATGTGGCAAATCGGGCGCAACCACGTGAAGGAGGAATTTTGAAGTGACGTGACAGAAATTACAGCCTCGAACAATAGGCGCCTGTTCTTGCAACGCTCAACGGTATGGGCCAAGCAACTAACACGTTATAGAAATAGGCACACCTGGCTATGAGAGTCCCTGAGCTTCACATTATAAAAGTCCCAGAGTTTCTCCTGGGTTTCAGATTATTTCATTTTTATTGGTTAGCACAGTTGGGCTTTGTAACTGCCGTGTTACCTTTATGGATTACCCAGGTAAAGTAGTGGCCAACATTAGTGCTGTTTTGCTATGGGTCTACAAGGGATCCTTAGCCCCTCACTGTTATTCTAAATGGTTTATAGCTTGATTGTAAATCTTTTTCTTTTTTTGCTCCAAGGTAAAATTTCTTGCGCTAGAACTCTTGGCTTTAAAGTGACTAATCCTTTCCGTACTATACATTACAAATGCTACCATTGTGAGGATATCAGACAGTTGGAGGGGAAGGGCTGATGTTCCTTCCTTTTTTTGTAGCAGGAACTCATTTGCATATTAGGTCACACACCCCTGATGTAGCTAATCCTCCTGGCGCTTACAGGGCTCTTAGTACAGGGCCTACTGTAAGCTCCAGGAGGATTGGCTACATCAGGGGTGTGTGGCCTAATATGCAAAAGAGTTCCAGCTACAAAAAAGGCCCTGGCAGTGCAGCTGCTTCATACCAGCTTAGACCCTTTTTCTGCCTATGCTTACACTTTGTACCCTGGCTGACCATGGCTCCTCAGGCTGAGAAAGGTCTTTCAGTTCCTCCTTGAAATAGAGATGCTAGGGACCGAAACTGCAATGCAGATGCTCAGTTTGGCATTGGGGTTAAATGTG
Source organism: Heteronotia binoei (assembly GCF_032191835.1). Taxonomy (NCBI): domain Eukaryota; kingdom Metazoa; phylum Chordata; class Lepidosauria; order Squamata; family Gekkonidae; genus Heteronotia; species Heteronotia binoei. Next base: position 66,144,702 of record NC_083233.1, read on the forward strand.
CGGATTCTTATCTGGGAGAACTGGGTTTGATTCTCCTCCAGTTGCACCTGCTGGAATGGCCTTGGGTCAGCCATAGCTCTGGCAGAGGTTGTCCTTGAAAGGGCAGCTGCTGTGAGAGTCCTCTCAGCCCCACCAACCTCACAGGGTATCTGTTGTGGGGGCGGGGGGGGGTAAAGGAGATTGTGAGCCACTCCGAGACTCTGAGATGCTTCTGCCCAGTGAAACATGAGATACCCAGAACACTGTCCCCATCACGATTTCCACAGTATTTCACTCCCATCAAAACCACGCCAGAGGATGCTATATATAAATAGTTAAAAGGCTGACAATAGGGGTAGAGTCAAGACTAGAGGTAAAACTGGCAGTGACTCATTTCTAAGAAGACAGCCAAGCATCCTGAAAGCTAAGTTTTTGACTCGGAAACCTTTATTCTTAACATGTGCAAGCTTGTGGCTGCAGCGATGAGGGGAAACAAAAGTTCTCCATTTAGCTTACAGAGAAAGGTCCTGGTTGGCTATTCTGGACCGCTTGATTCTTGATCCAGAAGGCTCTTCTTATGTTCACCATATTCTGGCCTAGAGATCCATCCATTGCTTTGTAAACTCTCAGGCGCACACTAGATTATGGGGTGCCTCAGGGAGCAGTTCTCTCCCCGATGTTATTTAACATCTACATGCGCCCCCTTGCCCAGATTGCCCGGAGTTTTGGACTGGGCTGTCATCAATATGCGGATGACACCCAGCTCTATCTGCTAATGGATGGCCGGCCTGACTGCGTTCCAGTGAACTTAGACCGGGCACTGCAGGCCGTGGCAACTTGGCTTAGGCTGAGTGGGTTGAAGCTGAACCCGACGAAGACAGAGGTCCTTTGCGTGGGGCGCGGCGCTCTGGGAAGGGAAATACCTCTCCCGGTTTTTGACGGTGCGCCACTGAAGGCGGCGGGCCGGGTCAGGAGCCTGGGAGTCCTACTGGAGCCTTCACTATCAATGGAGGCCCAGGTAGCGGCCACTGCCAAGTCGGCATTCTTCCACCTGAAGCGGGCAAGGCAGCTGGCTCCTTTCCTGGAGCGCCGGGACCTGGCAACAGTGATCCATGCGACGGTCACCTCAAGACTAGACTACTGCAATGCCCTCTACATGGGGCTGCCTTTGTGTCGAACCCGGAAGCTGCAGCTAGTGCAGAACGCAGCGGCCAGGCTGTTATTGGGACTCCCGAAATGGGAGCATATACAGCCGGGGCTGCGTGAACTGCACTGGCTGCCAGTTACATACCGGGTCCGATACAAAGTGCTGGTTATTACCTTTAAAGCCCTATATGGCCGAGGACCTGCCTACCTGAGGGACCGTCTCTCCCCATATGAGCCCCAAAGAGCACTGAGGTCGGCAGGGAAGAACACGCTGACTATCCCTGGGCCAAAGGAGGCGAAATTACAGAGTACACGGGCACGGGCCTTCTCTGTTATAGCCCCGTGCCTTTGGAATCAACTTCCGGAGGAGGTACGGGCCCTGCGGAATTTGGACCAATTCCGCAGGGCCTGTAAGACCATCCTTTTCAAGCAGGCGTTTGTAGAACTTGATAGGATGGCTGTTTAATTACCAACGATTTATCTAGTGACCCCTGCCATAATACAAGTGTACAGATAACATCAGGAAGATCACCGCCGGTTAAACTATGGAATGATCCAGACATTTGGAACTGGTTTTAGATTGTTGTTTTAAATCAATGTATAACTTAAATGTTGTTTTAAATTACCTTATATTGTATATTTTATATTGTATAATTTTATCGAACTTTTGTCAGCCGCCCTGAGCCTGCCTAGGCGGGGAGGGCGGGATATAAATAAAATTTATTATTATTATTATTACATGAAGCACAGCCTACACTCAGATTGCTGCAATGGGAAGAGGGCAAGAGAAAAGACCGCAAGAGCATCTGGACGGGAATCAGTAGTTTGATTTACTCATTGCCTTGGACCTTTGGAAGCAGGTCAGCACACCCTCTAGGTTGGCCCCTGCAAACCTACTGAGACCTGACATTGGAAACATACCGCAGGGCTTAGTCCTAGTTCAATCTGACCCTAGAAAATAATGGAAATAAAGTGTTTTATAGTAGTTTGTACATTTCATTCAAACCCAGCCTTCCAAGTCCAAGCACTGCTGAAATGTTGTTTCTTATTATACAACCTTTTTATCTCACCTGTAAGAAAATAGGATCATAAGACCCCTTCCATATCAGACCAGTCATCCATTGAGTCCAACATCCTGTCTCAACAGGGGCCAACCAGTGCCTCTGAAGGTCAACAACAGGGCCAAGCCTTTCATAAGAAAACAGAACAACCTTGCTGGATTAGACCAATGGTCCATTTAGTATAGCATCTTAACTCATACACTGGCAAACCAGTTCCTCTGGAGGTCCAAACTACAGAACATAGAGCCAAGCACTTCCTCTGATGTTGCCTCTAGTCATCTTCCTCACAAGATGGCTTACAAACTTTTTCAAAAAGTGTGCATGCACACAAAAGCTGATACTCAGAATTAAATTTTGTTGGTTTTAAAGGTGCCACTAGTCTCAAATTTTGTTCTATTGCTTTAGATCAATCTGGCTACCCACCTGAATTAAAACACACACACAAAACAAACCCAGTAACTCAATTGACATCCAAAATAAACAGGATGCCAACAGAAAGTCTACCTGGTCATCTAAATCTTTGTTGGTCACCAGTGATCCTTGTCTCTTTCGGCTTTGTTCCCTCATAAATAATCAGTCAATTGGCAAATCTGCCCAAGTGGCCTGTTTTCAATTAAATGTGTGAAACTCAACCTTAGATAGATTTACATGCTATCTCAAAGACAGGAGGTGGCCATGGATTTTTCTCTCACCTCCTCTTTCTAAGTGCCCTTTAAAGGAGGTCTGGGTTACTTCTAAAGACAAGAAAAGAGGTGCTAGGTCTTCTTCATGTCATATCCCGCCCCCCAATCACTAATCAGTCCATGTTGGAAGAAGTATCTTTATGAGAACACCTTGCAGAGAACCCCAGTATATGATCCAGCTGTCATACAAGAACAGGGCTTGAAATACGATTTTCATTACTTAGCTTACCTCTCTAAAAAGAAGACTTTAGTTTGAAAGATTTTGTTCGCTTGCTGCTCACGGATGAATACAAATGTATGTCAGAGGAGTCTTGCTACGTTACCTGCATAGTTCTGCATTTTGGGGTGGGGGAGAGGCACTTGCAGCCCCAAAGAGTTAAGATGGATGAAAGCCATGGACCTTTGGAAAAAAGGTGACCAAATTCAAAAGAGAATGGGATTCCTCTATTTTTGTGTAGAAGAGGAATTTTTGGAAAGGGGTGTGTGTGTCAAGCAGGAGTGAGAAATTATACACCTGATGGACTTATCTTTTTTTTTTTAGTACAGTGGCTCAGGTCTTGTCTTCTGTAGGCTACACCTTCATCCAAGAACAGAGCTGCATAAATGGTTCTCCCCATTTTTATTTTGTTCACTACAGTAGATCAGTTGTGGTGGAAGAGAAAAAGAGAGACTGGACCTAGCTCACCTATGGTGCAATCCTAAACAGAGCGACGTTCTTCTAAATCCACTGAAGTCAATGGGTTTAGAAGGTTGTGTCTCTGCTTTGGATTGCATGGCTATTGAGCGTCATGGCTAAGAACCTACATAAATTTCATATTTCCTTGAGGCATCCAAGGGTCCATGATGAGATTCACATGTGCTTGTGAGTTTCTCACTAAGAACTCAATATCCAGGCATTCCAGGACAAAGGTGGATTGGGATTGTGGCGTGCTATAAGAAGTGATTTCAGCCTTCACGTGATGTTAGTTTTCCTGAGCTGAAATGCTCTCAGGTGGGCTCAGTGTACAGTGATGGGGTACATTTTCCCAAAGGCATAAATTGCACTTCCCCAGAGCTGATTTGGGTCAGAAAAATGGCTCTTAACTGGATCTGGATCCAGGCATTATAGAGGGGTGCCTAACTGTGGTGTCTTCTTCCTCTGCCCTTAGTGACAGCAGCTGGGAGTGAGTATGATAGTACAGCAGGATCCAGGCACAATGAAGGGATGCCTCACTGCTATCTCTTCTCCCTCTAGCCTAACATGGTTAGGACCATGTGGCGGTGCTAGGGTGCTGGCCTAAGGCCGGTGCCCCAGGCAAAGCACCACCACTGCCCTGATGTCAGCATCGGTGAGGGCGAGTGCAGCGAGGCTCTCAGTCTCAGCACACACGCTGCTGCTACCCACTGTTGCTTTGCCTCTTGCATCTGTGACAGCAGTGCGCATGCTGAGACAGGGAGTCTTGCTGCCACTTCTGAGCAGACTACTTCCATCTGCTTAGGAGTAACAGAGGGTGGGAGGGCCCAAACCGGTGCCCTCGCTCCAGCTCGGCACTCCAGGCAACCGCCTACGGCTGCCCAATGGATGCGCTGGGCCTGACCATGCTGTTTGAAGACTTACTCTCTGACATACAGCACAAATCTCACAGTTTTACTGTGAACAAGTGATGACTGCCTTTGGTTGTGCTGAAAGGAGCCAATAAGCCAAAAAGTTCATATCTGCCTCAGGAACTTGAACAAAGCTCCTTTGATGAAGTAATGTATGAGCAATTCCATTCTAGGCCTCTGACTGTTCAAAAGTGGAGCCCTTCTGGCACTGAATTTTAACCACATCAGGAAGCAATACTGTGGATCAAGACTGGTTCCTGACTGGGACTGTTGGTATTAACAAGCCAGGCAATTTCTGTATGTTAAGATTTCTGTGATACAGATTTCCAGATGCTTCAAATTCCTGCGTTACAGGCCTAGAGCAGAAGCAGAACACCATTTATCGCATGGTGGCTGTTTAAATACACACTCAGTGGAAGGCACCAGCTATGTGGAGATGACCACACAAGTAGCCCAATACTTAGAATGCATTGCATTTCCCTGAATTTTCAAGCTGTTGTATGGCTACGCAGGTCCTCTAAGGAGTCCTCACTGTTGTTGAGTTTGGCTGACCCATGACACTCTGGTTCTACCTCTGGCATCTTCATCTAAAGAATCTCAGGTGTGGAGAAAGACCATTCCCTGCCTGAGATTCTGTGGAGAGCCATTTCAAGATGGAGAAAGGAAGTACTGCTTCACCCAAAGGGTGATTAACACGTGGAATTCACCGCCACAGGAGGTGGTGGCGGCTACAAGCATAGACAGCTTCAAGAGGGGATTGGATAAGCATATGGAGCAGAGGTCCATCAGTGGCTATTAGCCACAGCATATTGCTGGAACTCTCTGTCTGGGGCAGTGATGCTCTGTATTCTTGGTGCTTGGCGGGGCACAGTAGGAGGGCTTCTAGCCTCATTGGTGGACCTCCTGCTGGAACTTGGGGGTTTTTTGCCACTGTGTGACACAGAGTTTTGGACTGGATGGACCATTGGCCTGATCCAGCATGGCTTCTCTTATGTTCTTATGGAGTAGTCAGTACTGAGCTATATTGACGAATGGTCTGACTCAGTAAACAGCAACTTCATGCGCTCAAGATGACCTGACAACTTGACCATCCAACACATTATGGACTCTGCTGCCCACAGATTTAGCAAATGAGAGGGGTTTTTTAGTGTGTGTACACAGCGCCAGACAACCAAGTTCTGCTGGATTCCTGTTATTTAGTATCTGTTAGTCATCATCACACATTAGGGAAGAGACACTGGTGAATGCTTGAATACACTGGTCGAGAGATTTATGTACCAAAGACTTATCCAGAAATCATCTGGGGGGAAACATTCCTATGATAGCAATAACTATCATCTCCAGCAGTCTTTGCAGTCAAAGCATTTTACAGTAATTACCTGTGCCATGTAGATAATTTTGGAAAGCTCTTTGCATCAGCGGGAGTTTGCCCTGGGTGACTGCCCAGTTCCCATTAATTTTGTTTTTGTGGGGCTTGCACATGAGAACTTCTTGGTGTACTGTGCCCCAAAGATAGCAGATAAATCCAGAAGAATTTCCCTGTCATTTTATCCTTATTCTTAAGTGGTACTTGATATGAATATTCTCATGCCAAAATATGTGACGCCAGCCAAAATGTTAGTTGTAGGGAGTGTTCCCTCTAAGCTGCAGAGTCTTGTGAGCAAAACGTCTACTTTGTGAGCTACTGGCATTAAAGTTGTGAGCTATTGCATATATTACCGTGCTCTAGGGTCATCTTTCCTGAGCTGTGAGCTGGAGGCTAATAATCTTGGGCTAGCTCGTGCTAGCTTAGAGGGAACATTGTTTGTGGGCTATATATTTGGAAGGAAATATTAACTCTGCTAGCAAAGAAAGTTGCAGAATCATTATTACAAAAGCAGCAATATTACTTGCAATTGAGCAGTCTTGTAGTTAAGATGAAAGAAAGAAAGAAAGAAAGAAAGAAAGAAAGAAAGAAAGGAAGGAAGGAAGGAAGGAAGGAAGGAAGGAAGGAAGGAAGGAAGGAAGGAAGGAAGGAAGGAAGAGTAGTCAGTTTATGTAGTCAGTCTAGATAAGCATCATCAAGTCACAACTTACTTACGGCAATCCCAGCAAGGGGCGTTCAAGGCAAGTGAGCAACAGAAGTAGTTTGTTATTGCCTTCCTCTGCAGAGCCTTCCTTGGCAATCTCCCACCCAAGTATTGACCCCCTACTTAGATTTGGTTGTACCATGCCACCTTCCCTCCCTATAAAGTTTCTATTTGGCATTAAATCTCTATCAAGTATCCTTATGAAATATCAATGTTCCTGGCTCACGTGGTAACTACTGAAGCAATTTTAGATCTCTTGTTTGCTGGACCCTATGAGGACTTCCTTCACACCACAGTATCTCTTGAACAGTATCCCAACCACTTGAAGTCGTCTTGTACCTTGTGGTCTATCAAGGTCATTGTTGCCTATGTCTGGCAGCAGCTCTCAAAGGTCTCAGGCAGAGGTCTTTCACATCATGTTCTACCTGATTTTTTTAAAAAACTGGAAATGCTCTTTAAAAATCCTTTTTGAAAAGTAACTTTAAAGCAGCGACAGAGAACCTTGATCTGGACTGGGGCCATGATATGCATGTGTGTGGACTTCTCCCTTTCCCTGTGCCATGTCCCACATAGAAAGAAACCCTACTCTTAGTGACTATTAGCCCTGATGAAATAAAAAGACAGGTATCATGTACTACCATACCTGCCATTTTCTCCTACTACCGCTTTATAGTGTCTCAAAGGGATATCACTGCTGAGAGCTAGTGGTGCTTTTGGATATAACATTTACCTGTTTTGAACATGCAACACCTGAGTCTAGGGCCGTAGTACAAGCCCTATCCTCATGTCTGCACAGAGAGGGAGAGCCAATACTATTAAAACATAGATACAGATCACTGTTTCGTGGTTCCTCACCTATAAGAAACTGCCTCTCCATCTCTCCAGCCCCCCAGATTTTCTTTGCTAGGGCTAACAGCTCCACTGTTCTACCCTTCACCCCCACACTGAGCTACGCAACTTTTTGGACGCATTCAAAATTGTGGCAGAGACAAATGAGAGTTGTAGCCCTGGAATTCTCGTAACTGCAATTTCTTCCTCTTTATCCATGTGATGCTCCATGTTATACTGGGTCAGATCTCCCGATGTGCCCTTTATCCTAGAAAAGCAGCTGTCTGTGGGGCAGGGATGTATATATTTGTATCAGAGACACAGTGCACAACAGAAAGCGCCCCCCCCCCCCGCCCAGTGACTAGACCCCCTAAAAAAAGGTACCCATAGCTGTCGTCATCCCTCCACCTTTCCAGAGTTATGAGGAACTGGTGCGTGTGTGTTTTGGATTTCAATCCAGGAAATAACACCAGGAGGATGAAAGTGTTAACTCCTTCTCAAGTGCCATTGCCCTTTTCCTTCATGTTGCTTGACCTTCAGTCCAAGGATTGGTGGAAAGTGTAGTTTTGCCATCTTCAACCTGCCTGCCCTAATACTTTTCTGCTTAATTTTTCTTGGACACCAAAGTTGAAGCGAGCACAAGGCCTCTTTATTCCGCTTAATATATATGCAGAACTGGGCAGATAATCTGTGGTGCTTCTTCTTTCATGTATACTTGGTCGGAGCCATGCATTGAAACAAAGAAAGCAATCCATCTGATTTGGTACATTTAGCCTCTGTGTCTTGTGGATACCATGCCCTATTGCTTGCCAACTTTCAAATGGAGCAGAGTGACCCGACTGGCTGACCCTGACCTTTGTCTCAGAAAGCTCAGAAAGCTGAAAAGAGAACTACGAGGAGAATGGTCATAGCCACCAGGGGGTTTATTTGTGACGGAACATTTGTTTTTACTTATGTTGAAATCGAAGCAGGGCTTTTGAAGGAGGGTAATCAGCCTTGTTTCACGAATGGCTTTTTGTGATTTCTCCTGCACAGGTGTGTGTGTGTGGGGGGGAGGTTCCTTTGGCTAAACCTGTATGGTTGATCTCAAAGGTGATGGCTTTCATTTATGAACATTCACACTTTCATCCCTGAAAAAAAATCTGGGGCTTGTAAGCAAACATCTCCTCACCTCCCCCCCCCCCCTTCCAAAAGCATCCTGTTCCAACACTTTGGCCACACATTTAATAGCATCCCTGCACTGTGGTTTCCGCTTACTCTTTTCTTTTTCTTTCAAACCTCAACTGGTTTACAAGTTTGATCATGAATAATTTACGGCATGCTTGTCAGAGGACTGTGTGTATTGGGGAGGGGGAGTTTCCCCTACAAAAGCACTACTTTGAGAAAGCCCATGGCTGGTATTGTGCTTTAAAGTGATTTCTATCCTTGCCCATTTTTATTTTCTTTGAGGTTGTTGTTTTTTTTTTTGTCCTCAAGTTGCAACCACTTTATGGCGACCCTGTTGGGTTTTCAAGGCAAGAGACTTTCAGAGGTGGTTTGCCATTCCCTGCCTCAGTATAGTAATGCTGGGCTTTTTGGTGGTCTCCCATACAAGCCCAGCCTCGTAGCTAGGGGCCACAGGGGGAGGAAGCCACGGGGGGGGGCCATGGGGGTGAGTGCAGAAAGCTGGAGACCATCCCTCTCCCTCCTGTGTAATTTAAAGAGCCTGCCAATCAGCTGATTGGTGGGCCTTTAAATGACATGGGAGGCACAGTGGTGCTATTTAAATCACACAGGAGGGGGTGGCCATAGGAAGGGGGTGAGGGGTCCCAAAACCCTGTCAGGGGGTCAGACCCCTTGGGCCCCTGATTAACTATGGGTCTGGTACTAACCATGGTTAACCCTGCTTAACTTCCAAGATCAGATGAGATTGGGCTAGCCAGAGCTATCCACATCAGGGCACGTCTGTAAATGGTTACCTCAACCAAGCATAAGCATAATTTCAAATACATGTATAATTTCAGTAGAAGAAGAAGATATTGGATTTATATCCCGACCTCCACTCTGAAGAGTCTCAGAGCAGCTCACAATCTCCTTTACCTTCTTCCCCCACAACAGACACCCTGTGAGGTGGGTGGGGCTGAGAGGGCTCTCACAGCAGCTGTCCTTTCAAGGACAACCTCTGCCAGAGCTATGGCTGACCCAAGGCCATGCTAGCAGGTGCAAGTGGAAGAGTGGGGAATCAAACCCGGTTCTCCCAGATAAGAGTCTGCACACTTAATTACTACACCAAACTGGCTCTCACTACAGCAAACGAGCGACGACAATGCATCCAAGACTTTTTTGTTGCTGTTAAGTAGGCTCGCCAATGTTAATCTGTAAGTGCTTTCTGCAATTAGGCTAAGAAGTCCCAATAATTAAATTCATTGCCAAACGCTGGCAGTGCCGGTATGATCAAAATGCAGGCATTTAACTAGAGATGCCAGGGATTGTACTGGAGACCTTTGGCATACAAAACATGTAATGCTAAAACCAATTTAGAATTCTGGGAATGAGAATAAAGGAACCTGCTTGACAGAGAGGCAAACACCGCTTTGAGGAACTGTTTCATCCCTGAAAACAGAAAATCTAATCCAAAGACAAGTCTTCTGAACTCTTTCTACAATCACTATATTTATAGAAGAATACAAGCATCCTTTATTCAGTCCTGGGAGAGTAACTAGCAATAAATGCAAGGAAGTTTCCTTCCTTCCTTCCTTCCTTCCTTCCTTCCTTCCTTCCTTCCTTCCTTCCTTCCTTCCTTCCTTCCTTCCTTCCTTCCTTCCTTCCTTCCTCTCACTCACCCTCATATTTTTATCATGTGGCACATTACCCAGCAAAACAATGTGGTGAGACACCAATGTCTGAGCACTACCTTTGAACCTACTGTTGCAAATCAGCTCTTAGTACTCTTCTGCTTCCAGCAGCAGGTGAAAGCAGCAGTTAAACAAGAGAACCTTAGCGAGCCTTCACTTAGTATCACCCACCCCATTCAGATATTTATTAGATAAATTACTACAGTGCAACCTTCTTTTGTGAATCCACCTCTGCTCCAAATGGATAGACAGCTATCATCTGAGACTGCTTTTCTCTCTCTCTCTTTCACACACATGTACAACTCCTTACTGTAATTGTGTATAGAGATTATTGCAAATTACAGCCTCTAACATAACTATTGTAGTCACTCAAAAGATGTGAAGATGACCTAGCAAGTCCCTCCCCCAAAAATATGTTACACACAAGGAAACTATTACTCGACATAACTGTATATGTGAATATAAGATGACTCCTTTTTTGGTGGCACACCTGGGGAGGGGGGAGTTAGTTCTGCATTTGAGTAAATAACATATAGACATTTAGCAATCATATATAGGATAGGCAAGAGTGTAGTGTTGTTATTCTGAACCTTTGATCAATATTTGAGGCAATCAATACCTCAGTGTCACACACTGGATGATGAAACATAATACGAGGACATAATGTTCCCTGATACCAAGTGAAATAATTGGTTTAGAATTATCTGTTTGACTGCTGATGGTATTCTATGGTCTCAAACAGAAAAAAAAAGACCTTTCCAGCATTGGCTGTTCTTTAACTGGAGGATCAAAGCGGGGACATTCTGCCTGCTGAATGCCACTCTGACTTTGAGTCAAGGAACAAAACAGGGGACCTTCCCAGCTGCCAAGCAGAGAAGTTCCCTGAGAAATACCATGGAGAAACATCAGCATCTGATGAACCATCACCAGCTCCATCACCAGCTCCAGGCTCTACCAGTTTATTTGCATGCTTGGGTTGTATCGGTGGAGAGGTATGACACAGATGCTTTCAGAATTTTGAAGATCATACATTTCAAGGGCTTTAGGCACATCTCAGTACTTTACTTGTCCCAATTTACAAGGATGCTGTGAGGATCAACGTATTCACGCTGATGTCCTCGTGTATTATGGTAATAAAGAGAATCTAAGCATCTAGGCTCTGTAGGGATTTCCTTCTAAAGATTGGCAGTTCCAGGCCCATAGGATCAAAGGCATAAGCTTGGTGGTGACAAGAGCTCTACCTGGGATTTAAAAGCTCTACTTATGTAAATGTTGAGCTTTGGAAGAAAGCAGTACTTTCCAAGGCTGGTCATAAAGCTGGATGGGCCCTCTCCTTGAGTAACCTTGTTCAGCCTCCTGCCCTAGGGCAACGGCAAAGTACAGCAGAGATGCTTAAACTGTATTTCGATGTTTTGGCATCTGCAAATCCCTTCCTTGACACATGGGTCGGCAGAGATGTTGGAATGGATGAATCCATTTTCCATGTAGTTTGGTTTATTGGATTTATATCCCGCCCTCCCCGCCGAAGCAGTTTCAGAACGTAAAGCCTGAAGACGACCCAGCAAACAGATGTATCAGTGCCATAGGTGCATCCAAGAAAGTGAAGCATTGGGGCAGATATATGCATTTAGGGTGCTTGCTAGTTGGGTTCTCTGACATCATTTCAGGTGGGTGGGTAACCATGTCGGTCTGCAGTAGGAGAGCTATTCGAGTCCAGTAGCTTCTCAAAAGGCCAACATGATCTCCAGGGAGCCAAGGCTCCCTTTGAGTCTCAAAAGCTTTTACTGTGGAAATTTTGATACCGTTGGACTCGAATCTGGGTTCTCCAAAAGAGCACTTCCTATTCCATCTAGCGGAACCACAAGAGATGAAGATTCATGCATCCCATCCACTTAAGGAAGGAGTCATTCTCTTTGAAGGTTCAGGGGATCTTCTCAAGACTAGTTCATCTGACCAAAGGGTAAGATGAAATTGATCAGAAGCTCAGCCCAGGAAAATGATGCAAGTACAAAAAGAAAACAGGTAGGAATGAGGAAGCATAGACAGCTTCCTCTATGTTGCAAGCATAGACAGCTTCAAGATGGGACTAGATAAACATATGGAGCAGAGGTCCATCAATGGCTATTAGCCACAGTGTATTGTTGAAACTCTCTGTCTGGGGCAGTGATGCTCTGTATTCTTGTGGGGGGGGCAACAGTGGGAGGGCTTCTAATGTCCTGACCCCACCGATGGACCTCCTGATGGCACATGGGGGGTTTTTTTTGGCCACTGTACTGAGTTGCTTTCAGCATCTTTCTTCTCACATTATATTGGAGCTAAACTGCAAAAAAGGGAAAGGTAGTCCCCTGTGCAAGCACCAAGTCATTACCGACCCATGGGCTGACGTCACATCACAATGTTTTCTTGGCAGACTTTTTGTTATGGGATGGTTTGCCATTGCCTTCCCCCGTTTACCTTCAGCAAGCTGGGTACTCTTTTTACCAACCTCGGAAGGATGGAAGGCTGAGTCAATCTTGAGCCGGCTACCTGAACCCAACTTCCACCGGGATTGAAACTAGGTTGTGAGCAGAGCTTGGACTGCAATACTGCAGCTTTACCACTCTGCACCACGGGACTCTAATGAACTGCAAAAAAGAAGACAGCAAACATGTTGGGGAAAGGAGAAGGGGATTAGCTCCCTTTGACTGCATGTCTTATTCTGGTTTTAAAAAACCAGATCCCAGTGCTAAGGTTGACAGATCAGGGCTGGTAAATACTTAGAGACTTTGGGGGTAAAGCCTGGAGAGGGTAGAGTTTGGGGAGGAGAGGGACTTCAGTAGGTATAATGCCACAGAGCCGGGGCTTTTTTTGAGCAGGAACGTACAGGAACGCAGTTCCGGCTGGCTTGATGGCAGGGGGTGTGGTCTAATTTGCAAAGGAGTTCCTGTTGGGCTTTTTCTACAAAAAAGCCCTGCGTGAAACAATGTTGACATCAGGGGGTGTGGCCTAATATGCAAATGAGTCCCCGCTGGGGGTTTTTCTACCCCAAAAAAGCCCTGCATAGAGCCCACCTTCCAAAGCAGCAGTTTTCTCTAGGTGGAGAGATCCCTGTTGCCTGAAGATCATTTGTAACTCCAGGAGATTGCTATGATGCCTGAGAGAGGGTTTTTTAAAAAGCAGAATCGGAGAGATTTTATCTCATGTTAAAGGAGGAATCTTCCGCTCAAGAGAATGCCTGTATGTGCCTGCCCTGCGGCTGTTCCTGGCATGGAAAACAGGTTCTAGGGACTCAGCCCTGTCTCAAATTAAGCCCCGCGGTAGCTTTTAAAATAAAACGAAGGCAGCTGATCCGGCCAGGAATCTCCGGCATCCAATCAGTTCAATGGGTTTGGCAACCCCCTTGTGTGTAATAAAGGTCACCAGGCATGCGTTTCTGTGGATGCTTTTAAATGATGAGTGAAAACAGCTGCAAGACTTGGTTGGGCTCACTGGTGAGTCTTAATGGTAGGTCAGGGAATAATATCCAAGGGACTTATAACGCAGCGGTGGAACAACACTGGTATTAAAACTCCCAGTCGTAACACTTTCACACTTGATCTGATAGACACGGCACCGGACTCAAAATCCCAGGGCTCACGTCCCTATTCAACCACAGATAAAACTGCGGAATGGACAGTCAACCTGAGGGCATGTCCAAAAAGGCAGTTCATTATTTTCTAGCTTCAGTTCTCTAACTTTTAATTAAGTTCTTTGATTATTGGCTTTGCTCAATCCTGCCAGGCTACTGTTTTGGTGCTTTTCACTTAACTCAGTTGCTGTTAACACTAATGTTTGTAATAGGGTGCTCTCCTGCCTTATCAAAAAGGCTAGTTTCTGCCCCAAGAGGCTTACAGCCGAGATGTGTGAGCATGAAGAGACAAAAGATGGAGGGGTAAAGATGGAAGAGGAGGGAAAAAAGCAGAAGGAAATGGTATGTACTTATATTTCAGGGCAGCTGGGTTTTACACTGACGTTAAGCTTCACGTATTCACTAAGGGTTGATATTCAGCTCTGATGTGGAGGTGGATAACACAGCAGAAGAAGAATATACATGATCGCATGAAGCTCCTTTGATCTATCAAGGTCAGTATGGTCTACTCTAATTGTTAGCAGCTCTCCAGGTAGAGGCCTGTCACATCATCTACCTTTTAACCTGAGGGCAACCGTGTTGGTCTGCAGGAGAAGAGCTAGATTCAGGTCCATGGCATCTTAGAGACCAACAAGACGGGTGTAGGTTTTCAAGAGTCAAAGCTCCCTTCATGTCAGAGTCTGGGTCCAGTCCAAGCCAAATTCCCAAGCCAAAGTTCAGTCCAAAGGTCAGTTACTGAGAGAGCAGCGTCCAGTTCAGAGCAGTAAACAGAAAGTGAGGTCCAACAGTCTGAGGTTGTTCAGGGACAGAGTTGTGGCCACTGAGCAGGTCCAAGCGTCATAGTCCAGAGTCAGGCAGTCCAGGAGTCTCAGGAGAGAACATGGTCTGGTGCAGTGGTTGTGGCAGTAGCGTGCCGTGTTGCTTCCACATCTGACTTCCCCTTCTATGCTAGGCTCATTGGGCTGAGAGAGAGTCCAAGTGCCTCCAACTCCAGCTACTCCTGAGGGCTCCCAAAGTTTCACAATGGTGCTCTGATGAACAAAGAGGGCAAAGAAAATGGTGGGCAACCTGCCCTCCCACAGCACTCCTGAGAGCTCGCCAAGGCAATCTGTAATATGTTTAGGCTTAATCCTTCTATTGAGGGCTGAACCAAAATGCATCCCATGCAGGAATGAGTGTCCATGTGTTTTCTGTTTGTTTGTTTTTGAACTTCAATTTTATAGGATCTCTTTTTTCTTTATTTTCGGAAAAAAACACTGCTTTGCAAGTCATCTTTTACTCAGCATGCAATATCTAATTAGTGTTAGGTTGCCGTTCTTTCGGCCTTTGTTTTTCTCATGTGACGTTCTGACTAAGCTTTAAGGCCTCAGCATCTTTTTTTTAATTTTTCTTTCTTCCTTCCCTCCCCAAAGTCATTACAATTTGTTTGGGGGTTTGGGCTTCACTGGAGTACATTCTAATACTCTGGCTTTCAAACTAGACAGCATTTCACAAACCCTTCAAGGGGATCTAAAAGGATTAGATAGCGACCTTGGGCACATTTACCAGGGAGGAAGCCCCACCAAACACAGCAGGGCTCGCGTTTGAATAAAGATAGGAAGGCATCCTAAAACTTAGTAGGAAGTGTATATACTGAATACGGTTGCCAGCTCTGGGTCGGGAAATTCCTGGAGATTTGGAGGGGGTGGAGTCTGGGGAGGGTGGGGTTTAGGGAGAGGAGGGACCTCAGCAGGGTGTAATGCCACAAAGTCCACCCTCCAGATTACTAAGGAGGGGAAGATGGTAGAGGTTTATAAAATTATGCATGGGGTACAGGGAGGTTACAAAGAGCATTTTCCCCCTCCCTCTCTCAAAACACTAGAACTTGAGGGCATCTGATGAAGCCGATGGGTAATAGGTTCAGGACGGACAAAAGGAAATACTGCTTTACACAGAGAGTGATTAAAATGTGGAATTCGCTGCCAGAGGATGTAGTGATGGCCGCAGGAATAAGAGGGGATTAGACCGATTCATGGAAGATAAGTCTATCAGTGGCTATTAGCCATGGTGACTGAGGGGAATCTTGCTTTTTAATAAAGAGAGAAAGGCATCTTAAACGTTACTGGGAAGCATACTTACTAAATAGGGCTACCAGCTTCCCAGATCCAGGAAGGCCTTGGACTCTATGCCTTGTTGTTGGTTGTCCACTGTGAGACACGATGCCGGAGTAGATGGACTTGATCTGATCCAGCAGGGCTCTTCTTATGTTCTCCAAAGCAGTCATTTTCTGCAAGGGACCTGACCTCTTTCATCTGAGGAACAGCTGTAATTCTGGGAGACCTCCAGACCTCACCTAGCAGGTGGCAACCCTACTACCGACACATGAGTACCTGAAATTGCCTTATACCAAATCAGACCATTGGCCTATCAAGGGTAGGGTTGCAGCCCCCAGGTGGGAGTGGGGGATCCACTCATTTTGCAGGCTCCTGCCCACTGTCGACCAGCTGGTCGGTGAGGGGAAACCCCGCCCTTAACAGCCACGACCCAGTGTGCTATCCACAATGTGATGACGTCACACGCAAGTGACATCATCATGCTGGGGACAACGTGCATGGCTATGTCATCCCACCCCCATACTCCTGGATAGCTCCTTCCCCCCACCCCTGCCAGCAAAAGCATAGGACCTGGCAACCCTAATCAAGGTCAGTATTGTCTACTCAGACTAGCAGCAGCTTTTCAGTGTCTGTGGCAGAGGTCCTTCACCTCGCCAACTACCTGGTCATTTTTGAACTGGAGATGCCAGGGATTGAACCTGGGACCTTCCGCATTCAAAGGAGAGGCTCTTCCCCTGAGCCATGGCCTCTCCCAACTCCAGGCATAACAACACCAACTCTTTCACAGGGTTCTGTATATCTCTGTCTCTCTCTCTCTCTGTCTCTGTATGTGGGAGGGAGGGATGGAGGGAAAAAGACAGTGGGAGGAAAAAAGCAATCTTATCCATAATTGAAGAGCTCGTTTGTCTTCATTTCTGAAGCCACGGTGTGATCTCTTCGTTTGAAAAACATGAGCTCCTTTTGCAATCCCCCACTTAACCCAAAGGCTGTAACTGAAGCGACTTCAGCGCTCTGAAGACGTTGAGTCCAAATCTGCTCCTCATTTAAAAAAGGCTCCCAATATGCAAGCAATTACAGTGTGGGTCACGTTTATTGAATAAAACCACTTAAGCATTATGTTTACAAAGTTGAAGAAACATTAAAATCCAGTGAAAAACAATTATTTTTTGCAGGAGACATCTGCAAGCAATATGAAGCATTTCTCCCCCTTCCTGGGCCTTTCTTTCCCCACCCCTACTTTTTTTTTTAGGGGGGGGGATGGTTATATCTGTCCGTAATAGACTCTGTTGGTGGTGTGGAAAATGTCCACATCACAGTGGTGAATTATTTTTGAAATGCCAAACTTAATAATATTTTTTTCTAACGTTTTCAAATATCACAGGTCTTCAAAAAGCCAGAATAGCAGTGGTTTCCTGACTAGTCAGCCCTCTTAGTCTTGGCAGAACGCTTCAGACTAATCAGGAAGAGTTAGACAAATAGTTATTTTATTACTGAGACTGTCAAATAAATCAGGATGTGGGCCGGCAAGAATTTCTGATTCCCCCCGCAGCCTGGATGACTTGTTTGCTGTGGTTTTTTTTTTTTTTAACTTGCTACATACAAGGTCTCTCTGTGTGACTTTCTGTAGAACAACATGTCAGCCTGAAGACTCCAAGCAAAACTCACTCCAAACACAGCCCAGAATTTTGCTTGGCTTTCTCCAGGGTCTGGGCAGCGCAGTACGACTCGTGGAGAACCACCGACGTTATACAGCCCACTAAATTCAATCAAACTTGTTGTTCTTCAGAGGAGCTTTTGGATAGCTTGATTGCAAAAAGGTAATGCAAACATATATATTTTTAAAAGGATACTGTCAACTTAAGTAGACCTCAGAGCTGACCTGCTTTGACATTAGATTCTTTTGGAACTAACGGTTGTCTAATATTTCCCCTAAAAAAACCCAATGAGCTTTGCTTAAACGCTGCAAAGAACTAAATACAGAGAATTCCTGTGACTTATCCAGGAATTTAAGAATGACCACATTCAAAGATCGTCTGATTTGCTGTGTGTGCAAATGGAAATGGAAGAAGAAGACTGCAGATTTATACCCTGCCCTTCTCTCTGAATCAGAGACTCAGAGCGGCTTACAATCTCCTATATCTTCTCCCCCCACAACAGACACCCTGTGAGATGGGTGGGGCTGAGAGGGCTTTCACAGCAGCTGCCCTTTCATGGACAACTCTTGCAAGAGCTATGGCTAATCCAAGGCCATTCCAGCAGCTGTAAGTGGAGGAGTGGGGAATCAAACCCGGTTCTTCCAGATAAGAGTCTGCACACTTAACCACTACACCAAACTGGCTCTCATCTCATCAGAGCAAAATCAATGAAATCAGAGATCTCATCAGAGTAAAATCAAATATGCCAATAATGTTCTACTGAAAGCATTTTGGCCCCTACCAAACTGTCTTAGAGGAAAGACAGCAGTACACTCTGCAGGTATTTGCCAAGCCAGGACTGGAAACCCTAGCTGTGGTGCATTCTTAGAATACTAACCCACTTCTGTAAAGAACCCAGCATATTGTTGGTGAAAAACAAATCAGGGGATATCAGGAAGATGACTCCAGGTGGGACATGAAATTAATAGCAACAGCTCCACCAATGGACAATGCCAGTGAAAGAACTGTATTAGCCAATCAATCGCGTTCACGTTGAGTGTTTGGAATTAGCAAAACAAGTAGATTTGTGAAAGCTTTAAAAAGGTAAAGGTAGTCCCTGTGCAAGCACCAAGACATTACTGACCCATGGGGTGATGTCACATCATGACATTTTCTTGGCAGACTTTTTACAGAGTGGTTTACCATTGCCTTCCCCAGTAATCTACACTTTACCCCTAGCAAGCTATAAGGATAAGGCAGCTTCATATTTGTACTCATTTTACTGACCTCGGAAGGATGGAAGGCTGAGTGAACTTTGAGTCGGCTACCTGAACCCAGCTTCCGTCAGGATTGAACTCGGGTTGTGAGCAGAACTTGGACTGCAGTACTGCAGCTTACCACTCTGTGCCACGGGGCTCCATATGAAAGCTTTAATGGTGACAACTAAGCAAACACAAAACTCCTTAAAACAAAACAAAGCACTCTACCTCCAATGAGGCCCTCTTAGAGCACATCAGTTATGTAGCTCTGACACATCTCGTATGATATTGCCTAATACTGAGTTAGACAATTTGTCTATCTCACTGAGAGTTCCAGGAATACTTGTGACATCCTACCTCTCTAGGAATGGCTGGAAACTCTATGGTAAAATCATGGATGGCCGCCTCCTCCGATCTCCTGCTGGTTGCCAGATCAGGCATGGCTACTTTATAATCATGATGACTGAAAGTTTCATGCTGTTAAGTAAGTGCAAGTAATTGACACAAATGCAGTTATGATATTGAGGAGGGGGGGGAGCAATGTCTGATCTGATAAATGCCTGTAAACGGTAAGAAAACACAAGTGCTTTGACTGGGAGACCTAATACACTTTTATAAGCACTCCTTTTCTGCATCCGAGTTACAGTTTCAATAGAATTCCATTGACTTCTTCCACTTACACTATGACTTGCATTACCACTGTGCTAATTATAAAGCCACTATTCTGGGCTATAAAGGAAAGGAGTATTGATGCCAACTGCTACTCAAAAAGGAAATAGGAGGTCAATAAACGAAGCTTCAGGGCAACTCATTCTTACATCTCTGATGTTTATGAACTAATTAACATTACATGAGTGCAGAGGCCCAGGTTGCACAACAAGCAAGGTGCTAGCGCAAAACTTGCAGAGAAAGAAGATGGTGATAAAAACAGGAAGCCGCAGAAGCGGAGAAACAGATGTGATATTACAACTACAGCCACACTATAGATGTAATTTGGACATTTCTCTGTTTCTAAAGCACCAAAGTGTGATATGCTTTAGTTCATGCGGCACTGCTATAACCCTTTACTTTGGATGTCCTGCAGAAATGAGCATAAACGTGTTCTCATAACAGCAAAGGAAAGAGGTTATTAAATCATAGATTTCAAAAATGGAACTTCAGAATCTACCAATGGGGCAGCAGGGCCTTAGAATACAAGCCTGGTAATAAACAGAGATATAGCATTTAAAGGTTACTAAAACACACACAAACCCTGTTTGTGATAACAAGTCCTGAGGTTTGTATGCTTCATTCCTTCCCCCTTTCCTTACCTAGGGTATAGGCTGGAGAATTTCTGGTTTGATACAAACTACACAGTGTTGTCCAGATCCTGCCATGCCTACACATTAGGTTTCAAAATCATGTTTGTATTGTTTTGGAATCCCGGTTTGCAGGTAAGAACCAAACCACAGCTTGCTGTTTTTTCCCCGTTCTAACTGTGGTTTGTGTCAAATCAATCCACACATCATGTGCAAGTGAAAGGAGGAGGAGAAAAAGCAGCATGAAATCTGTTTGTAATGTCTGAATGCTCTCAGTGACTTCAAAATGAAGATCCACATATTGACCCTAAATTTTTTAAAAAGTGCAATATTCTGTTGGCAGATCATCTTCAAAATATGCTTAAAGGTAAAGGTAGTCCTCTGTGTAATCTCTGAGTCATTACTGACCCATGGGGTGATGTCATATCATGATGTTTTCTAGCAGACTTTTTGTTATGGGGTGGTCTGTCATTGCTTTCCCCAGTCATCTACCTCCTCCCCCCCCCCCACAGCAAGCTGGGTATTCCTTTTACTGACCTCAGAAGGATGGAAGGCTGAGCCAGCCTTGGGCCGGCTACCTGAATCCAGCTTCCACCGGGATCAAACTCAGGTTGTGAGCAGAGCTTGGACTCCAGTACTGCCGTTTTACCACTCTGCGCCATGGGGCATCCTTAGGACCAGGAAAATAAAACAAATGACTGAAAAACTGCTCAGACTCTTTATTTTTTTAATAATTTGTGTGTCCAGATAATCCATGTTTAATTAGAAGGTCAACCTTCAGGAAGGGTGTAGAGCTCTCCTGGAATTACCAGTGATGTCTGGTTGACAAAGATCAGTTCTCTGGGAGAAAATGGTTGCTTTGGAGAGTGGAGTCTATGGAATTCTACTCAGCAGAGGTCCCTCCCCTCCTCAGGCTCCACCCTCAAATCTCCAGGAATTTTCCAGCCCAGAGCTGGCAACCCTACAAATAATGCAAGAAGTATGCAGTCAATGATCATCTGTTCTGTGGACCTAGAATCTTTGCCCAAGTAAGTACTTTGCCCAAGTAAGTTCTGTGGATATATCCCCATTCTAGAACTGAGACCACAATTTCCACTAGGCTAGCTGGGTTGGTCTACGAAGCAAGGCAGAAATCTTATGGCTCTTTATTGCGGCGTAAGCTTCTGTGGGCTAGAGCTTCTGACAAAATGTCCCCACAAGTGCTTATACGGCAATTTCTTTTAGCCTTTAAGGTGCCACGAGGCTCTCTGATGTTTAAGCCACAACATATTGGCATGAATCCAACCACACTCTTCCAAAGACTTAAATGCACTTAAGTGGTCAGAAGAGGGAGATTGCCGATTCTGCTCATTCCTCCTTCTCACTTTGCCCATCACCAGATCCCCAGGAACACAATTTCAGGGTGGGGAGGTGCTCCCGGAGTTACAGAGTGAAGGAGAAGCAAGTCTGGTAGATTGCTGGACACAGACCATTGCTCTTTGCAATTTTTTCTCCTACTATTAATAGCCCCTGCAATTTGGAGAATACTCTGGAATAAGCTTGCAGGAGTGACATGGGCATCC
The DNA here is from genome assembly GCF_032191835.1 of Heteronotia binoei. Lineage (NCBI taxonomy): Eukaryota > Metazoa > Chordata > Lepidosauria > Squamata > Gekkonidae > Heteronotia > Heteronotia binoei. Next base: position 66,166,339 of record NC_083233.1, read on the forward strand.
AAGGGATACATGTCCTCCACCTCCATTGCCTGCCCTCACAGTGTAACCCTAAGACTAGCCAGGAAAGAAGGGAATGGTACAGGGAAATTAACCCAAGACGTTTCAAGGGAGAATGTGGGTGGACGCTCCTTGTCAGCTGCAGCCTGAAGCCAGGCTACAAGAAAATAATACACAGGCAGGAGGGGCTGTATCCTTGGTTGTGTACTTAAAGGCATTCCTTTTCTTCTTACAAAAGGCAGGAGGGTTAGCGAGTAAGTCTTTAAACTCTCTGTTCTTAAGGCTTGCTAATATTTCACATTGTCAATAGGGAAACGAATTAAAAGTGCCAGCAGCTATCCAGATAGATTTTTAAATCCCCCCCTCCTTTCCCCCCCTCTCTCTTTCTCTCCTGCTGCATCCCTCGGCTTCAGAGAATATTTTCCCCGCAAATTGGTTTTAAATTAAAGGAGGTGATGAAGGCAATGTGCCGTCTCAGCATTTTCCCAGGTGCACTTAATCTAATTTCATTAAGGAGATCAGAACTGATGATTGCTACAGCCGAAACATTAAGTCTGTCCATTTTTGTATAAAAACCATTAACTCTGTCAAAGTATCTGTGGGTGGGCTGTTTATTATTGGAGATGAAGGCACGCTTTTGCTTCCCCAATAAACTGTCAGGAGCAGTAAGCCACAAATTAAGTCAGCTGCTGCCAGAGATTTAGGCAAAAGGCCTCCAACTCATTTTGACACAGGTAGACTGGAAGCCCAGGGAGATGAACTTTTAAAGCAGCCAGCGGATGCTGAAGGAAAATAAAATAGACGCTTTCCCAAAAAACAACCCAGAGGACTCGGGATTTGGCCGCACAGCCTGTTAATGGCAGAAATAATCATGGTCGTCTCTGAATGAGCACGGAGGTTCTGTTTAAGCATGCAAAGCTTAATGTTTATGGGAAGGCTGAGAGCTCACGCCATCCCTTTGCTTAACTTTATCCTCATTCCGTAAGCAAAGAGGGCATTTCTGTAATGTGTAAACAGTGTCGTCAGATGATTCAGCAGCTCAGCTGTATGCACACTTCCTGCAAATTCTGCCTATGTGCCACAAAGGGTTCTGCTTGCAGACTTCCTCATCCACCAAACTTGTATCTGGGAGTACTGGGAGAAAGTACCAAGAGTACATGGCTGGGGTCAGTGGAAGCCAACACAACACAGCAAAGGCTATAAATACAAGCAGGATGTATTGGTTGAGAGAAGATGAACGCCAAGTGCTTCCTAGGGGACCCGTTTGCCTTCAGCATGCACTGGCCAATACCATCAAAACTGATTTATTTCCTTCTTGCATAGTAACAAGGTAGATCATTCTTTGTATATAGCTCTTCAAAATTAGAAGAGTTACCTCTTCAAAAAACAAAAGGTCAAGGAAGGGGACCTAAACTATCCAGGAGAAACCAGGGTTTTTCATTACTCCCACTTAACCCAGCTTCCTCTTGATGGCATGTAAAATCCGATGTGGAATTGCCATTTCAAAACTGGGCCAAAACCAAGCATTCGTTTTCTAGGCAAGAAAGGACTTTTCCCGACTGAAGAAGCCAGAGAGACCTTCTACATGCAAAAGACATGTACTCTAAGCCTTGAACCACAGCTGGGCTGATTATGGACTGGCAGTTTGAGGTGACTCAGAGACGCCTCAGAAACTGACTTGAAAAATCCGTCCAAATGAGCACATCTGCTGCCCACCCCCATCCCATACTCACCCCATCCTCCGGTGTCCTCAGAGCGGCTCAAAAAGCTACCACGTCTGAAGTAGTAGCACATTTCTGACTGGCGTGCCAGTCTCTGATTCAGAGAGAAGGGTGGGGTATAAATTTGTAGTCTTCTTCTTCATTGGTAGAGCACCAGCTTTCCATGCAGAAGGTCCCAGGTTTAATCCCTGACATCCCCAATCCACGCCAGTCACACCTTTGGTGTCTGGATGTGGAAGTGCAGACGTGAGGCACCATGGCAATGAGAAGCCACCAAGCCACCTCAAGCCGCTTCCGGCTTTTTAAAAAAAAAGATATTGCTTTCAAGTGCATGAGTGCATGGGCACAGATGCATATGACGAAAAAATGAATGGGGAAAAAAGAAGCCCACACCAAGATACAGGGGATGGTGCGCAACAGACATCTCACAGAGGTCTGGGAGGAGCAGAGCAGAGCAGCTCTGATAGCTGAGACAGCTGGAGAAATTGCTGAGAATTTCTGAGTTTTGAAGGACTACATTCTAAGGTTTGTGGGGCTGCCTAAAATTCTAAGGTGTGATAGCTGGGGAACTGCTCTTTGTTTGGTTGACTGCTCTTTGTTTGGTTGACTGCCTTAAGGGTGAAAGAGATTGAGAGTGATTGCTGTTTGATTGAGAGTGATTGCTGAGGAGTGCCCTGCTCCACCTCTTTGCATTTTAAGCTGCGCCTTGCCAAAGGCTGAGCACATCTCACAGAGGTCTGGGAGGAGCAGAGCAGAGCAGCTCTGATAGCTGAGACAGCTGGAGAAATTGCTGAGAATTTCTGAGTTTTGAAGGACTACATTCTAAGGTTTGTGGGGCTGCCTAAAATTCTAAGGTGTGATAGCTGGGGAACTGCTCTTTGTTTGGTTGACTGCCTTAAGGGTGAAAGAGATTGAGAGTGATTGCTGCTGATTGAGAGTGATTGCTGAGGAGTGCCCTGCTCCACCTCTTTGCATTTTAAGCTGCGCCTTGCCAAAGGCGCGAGCCTTTGGCGCGAGGCGAAGGGCGAGAGCTAAAGGGCTCTTGGCCTGTGGCTCTTCGCCTAGGGGCTCTCTAAGGAGCAGGAACCCAGATCCCTGGCTTCCTTGTTCTCCAAATAAGGTAAGTTCCCAATAAGGTAAGTTTAGGTAAGTTGACCCGCCAGAAGGGGAGCCACTTAAACAGCATTTAAAGAGGACTGTATATTTTAATATATATATATATACAATGAAGATAGAATGCCAGCAGGGGGTTGGGGGCTTTCCAGTGTTTTGCACTGAGTGTCACATGTATGACTATCTGCCCAAAGGACAGAAGTCTTGGGTGTGTGCTCGATGCAAGGAGCTCCTGGTCCTCAGGGAACGAGTTCGTACCCTTGAGGCCGAGGTGACTGCCCTGGAGAAGCAGAGACGGTCAGTTAGGCACTTGGGGAAGACTCTCGGGGGCGTATTAGATGAGCCCCGCTCTGAACGTAGCAGCCCCGTTGCTGCCAGAGAGCGTGAGGGTCGAGAGGGAACAGGGCACCGTGCTGAGGATAAGGGGAATGCGCCCTCAGAAGGGACCTCTTCTTCGGTCGGTGAGCGGGAATCCTTTCGCGCCAAGGAACCATCCCTGAGCAGGGGGAGAGGGGGGGTATTGGTAGTTGGTGATTTGATCATTAGGCAAGTAGACAGCCGGGTGGCGAAACCGCGTACTGACCGTATGGTGACTTGCCTGCCTGGTGCGAAGGTAGCGGACATTACGCGTGTAGTAGATAGACTGATAGACAGTGCTGGGGAGGAGCCTGTGGTCGTGGTGCATGTTGGCACCAACGATGTGGGGAAATGCAGTCGTGAGGTCCTGGAGGAAAAATTTAGGCTGCTAGGCAGGAGACTTAAGGCCAGGACCTCCAAGGTAGCCTTCTCGGAAGTGCTACCTGTTCCACGTGCAGGGCAGGAGAGACAGGCACAAATTAGAAGTCTCAATGTGTGGATGAGACGATGGTGTAAGGAGGAAGGGTTTAAGTTTGTTAGGCACTGGGATGCTTTCTGGAACAAGCGGGAGCTGTACAAAAGAGACGGTCTCCACTTGTCCCCGGATGGAACCAGGCTGCTGGCGCTTAAAATCAAAAAGCCTCTGAAGGAACTCAAAGTTGAACTTGTGGATCTTCTAACAAAAATCTGTAATCTTTCATTGAAATCTGCCTCCATTCCTGAGGACTGGAAGGTAGCAAATGTCACCCCCATCTTTAAAAAAGGTTCCAGAGGAGATCCGGGAAACTACAGGCCAGTCAGTCTGACTTCAATACCGGGAAAGTTGGTAGAAACCATTATCAAGGACAGAATGAGTAGGCACATTGATGAACACGGGTTATTGAGGAAGACTCAGCATGGGTTCTGCAAGGGAAGATCTTGCCTCACTAACCTGTTGCATTTCTTTGAGGGGGTGAACAAACATGTGGACAAAGGAGACCCGATAGATGTTGTTTACCTTGACTTCCAGAAAGCTTTTGATAAAGTTCCTCATCAAAGGCTCCTTAGAAAGCTTGAGAATCATGGAGTAAAAGGACAGGTCCTCTTGTGGATCAAAAACTGGCTGAGTAATAGGAAGCAGAGAGTGAGTATAAATGGGCAGTCTTCGCAGTGGAGGACGGTAAGCAGTGGGGTGCCGCAGGGCTCGGTACTGGGTCCCATGCTTTTTAACTTGTTCATAAATGATTTAGAGTTCGGAGTGAGCAGTGAAGTGGCCAAGTTTGCGGATGACACTAAATTGTTCAGGGTGGTGAGAACCAGAGAGGATTGTGAGGAACTCCAAAGGGATCTGTTGAGGCTGGGTGAGTGGGCGTCAACGTGGCAGATGCGGTTCAATGTGGCCAAGTGCAAAGTAATGCACATTGGGGCTAAGAATCCCAGCTACAAATACAAGTTGATGGGGTGTGAACTGGCAGAGACTGATCAAGAGAGAGATCTTGGGGTCATGATAGATAACTCACTGAAAGTGTCAAGACAGTGTGCGTTTGCAATAAAAAAGGCCAATGCCATGCTGGGAATTATTAGGAAGGGAATTGAAAACAAATCAGCCAGTATCATAATGCCCCTGTATTGGAGTACTGTGTGCAGTTGGAGTACTGTGTGCAGTTCTGGTCGCCGCACCTCAAAAAGGATATTATAGCTTTAGAGAAGGTGCAGAGAAGGGCAACTAGAATGATTAAAGGGCTGGAGCACTTTTCCTATGAAGAAAGGTTGAAACGCTTGGGACTCTTTAGCTTGGAGAAACGTCGACTGCGGGGTGACATGATAGAGGTTTACAAGATAATGCATGGAATGGAGAAAGTAGAGAAAGAAGTACTTTTCTCCCTTTCTCACAATACAAGAACTCGTGGGCATTCGATGAAATTGCTGAGCAGACAGGTTAAGACGGATAAAAGGAAGTACTTCTTCACCCAAAGGGTGATTAACACGTGGAATTCACTGCCACAGGAGGTGGTGGCGGCCACAAGTATAGCCACCTTCAAGAGGGGTTTAGATAAAAATATGGAGCACAGGTCCATCAGTGGCTATTAGCCACAGTGTATGGAGCACAGGTCCACCAGTGGCTATTAGCCACAGTGTATGTGTGTATATAACATTTTTTGCCACTGTGTGACACAGAGTGTTGGACTTGATGGGCCGTTGGCCTGATCCAGCATGGCTTCTCTTATGTTCTTATGTTCTTATCTAATCGCGCTAATTTGGCCCGCAAACGGGATGGGAACAGCTTGTGGGGGAACGTTCGGATGCTTTGGGATGCTTCTTATTAAGCCGACCTGATTTGGGATGCCTCTCATCCACCCCAAATTGGTCATCTGTTATTAGCCCTTATGTTACATTATTGAGAGGTGAGGCTATGGCTCATTTTGAGTCAGCTTGGTGTAGTGAGAGCTAGTTTGGTGTAGTAGTTAAGTGTGCGGACCCTTATCTGAGAGAACTGGGTCTGATTCCCCACTCCTCTACTTGCACCTGTTGGAATGGCCTTGGGTTAGTCATAGCTATTGCAGGTGTTGTCCTTGAAAGGGCAGCTGCTGTGAGAGCCCTCTCAGCCCCACCCACCTCACAGGGTGTCTGTCGTGGGGGGAGAAGACATAGGAGATTCTCTGATTCAGAGAGAAGGGCGGGGTATAAATTTGCAGTCTTCTTCTTCATTGGTAGAGCACCAGCTTTCCATGCAGAAGGTCCCAGGTTTAATCCCTGACATCCCCAATCAAAAGGATCAGGTAGTGAGTGATGTGAACAATCTCTGCCTGAGACCCAGGTAGTGTGTGTGGGAGGGGGCTAGGGCTCCGTGGTTCAGCACCTGCTTTGCACGTAGGAGGTCCCAGGTTGAATCCCAGCAGCTCTAGTTTAAAGAATCAGGTAGTGAACACCACTTCATGCATTCATCATGGTACAGTTCTGTAATGTCATCACTTTGTTCCTGGGAAATAGACTATGCTGAAATGGGACATAAACTCTTCTTTCATGCCACACAAATATTGGTGATTGTTCTAGAACTGAGCTGGTTGTGTTAATGCTGTCTTCTGTGCTTTAAAAAGATATACTTCCCTTTAAAAAAAGAAAAAGAAAAAGCCAGACATTTTGTTTGCATGTGTATCCACTGCTGCAAATGCCAATGGGCGCAAGGCCTGATAGGGGAGATTATGGTAGCTTGGGGCTGCCGCATAAACATAGGCTTATGGGCTTTCACTCCTCCCCCTGTCCCAAATCTGCTTTATTGATCCAAGGGCATGCTCCTCTTCATCATGTGTATGTGTATTTAGAGGCATTAAAAAGAAACAATAGTGGATTATTGATCTGATGGTTGATACAATGGTTCCTCTTCTGGCTGTAGCAAAATAACTGTGACACAAAGCAAACAGAGAACTGCTACATGGTGAAATATTTTGTTGCCAATATACTGCAGAATCCATTATTCTAGTAAAAAACAAAGCACGTGTACAACACTGCAATGTTTCATTTCCCTCCCACCTCCCTCTGAGTACACTGAGATGCTTTCTGATATTCAATTCCCAATATCCAACTTAAATTCCAATTTAAAATTAAAGGCACACAGATCTAAAACTGCTTTCATTCCTTTTTTGCCTGCAAATGTTGGCCTTGTTGACATAAACATTACTCTACCAACGATGGGACTTTTTCTCTCCTACTCCTTCTCTTTGCTTTTCCCTGGGAATTAATTTTAAATATTTATACCTCATGGTCTCAGACTCTTAGAAAGATTACTAAGTGGCTTACATGAAAGCAAAGATTACAAAGAACCAATACAAAATGGCAGAAAGTAAATTCTGACCCAGGTTCAATCTGCAACCCCAGGATAGTCTTTGAACTCATTGTGTCTACCCTGAGGTGAGCAGAAGAGGATGCATCCCAGTCTTGGTCTCTGTTCTATATCAGTAAAAGGATTTTTGTATGAATGGCCAGCCCAAGCTAAGTTGATCTCATCAGATCTTGAAAGCTCAGCCAGGAAAGTCCTGGTTAGTACTTGGACGAGAAGTCCAGGCTTGCTATGCAAATGAAGACAATGGCCGAACACCTCTAAATGTCTCTTGCCTTGGAAACCCTACGTAGTCTATGTAAATCAGCTGTGACTTGATGGCTCCAAAACAAAATGGAACAAAAGGTCTTTGGAGGAAGGCTGGGAAAGACAGGAAATAGCAATAGTAAAGATGTTCTGCAACCACATTATGACGGTGACCCCATGGGAAATTTCCCCGTGGGAAATGTATGGGGCCACAGTGGGAGGGCTTCTAGTGTCCTGACCCCACTGATGGACCTCCTGATGGCACCTGGGTTTTTTGGCCACTGTGTGACAAAGAGTGTTGGACTGGATGGGCCATTGGCCTGATCCAACATGGCTTCTCTTATGTTTGCTTATGAATGAGCTAAACCTTCCACAGACACAGTAGACTCATATACAGCCACGTTTTAAAATCAGATAGTCAGGCCCACTGCAGCAAACTTGGGTCCAGGAAGGACCACCACTGTGAGCCTGTTATGATTCACAGTGCAGGAATACAATAAGTGGTTGCTTCGCAGAACAAGTCAGATCAACAGCACTTTCCAGTCCATTCCTCTCCCAGCTTTCCTTTCCCAAGATCCATTAATTGGAGATGCCAAGGGACTGAGATCTCAAAGGTGCCAAACACATGCTCTGTCTTGGAAGCACAGCTTTACTTCAAACAAGACCACCGTGGCTGTGCTGGCATTTGCCCACTCCACTGCACACTGTCCAAGTGAGCCCATCTTCAGATCGTAAATTATCCATTCCCAGTAATTATGGTAACATGGTTCATCTTGTTTACAGTCTTTTTTTTTTTTATTTGGTCTCTGATGCTATTCCAAACATTATTATTGTGACCATGTACTATGGAAGGCAGATCTGTTTTCAATAATGACACATTGCCACACTGCCTCCCTCCCTTAAACTAACCACCTTTATCCAGGCATTAAAGAGTTGTCAGCTTTTCTAGCACTTTTTGTTGTTCCTTCCTTCAGTTCATGTCTCTGGGTTCTCAACTTTTTAAGCTCGAGGAGCCAGCGAGTCTGCTGCATTCAGGAGGATCACATACCTTAACCGTGTGTGATTTCTTACCTTTTGTGTTCCCATAAAGGCGCTAAAACCAAAACACACATTCTAGCAGAGGTAGAGAGACCAGAGAACAGGAAATCATCACCATCATCGAAATGCTTGGGTGAAGCAGAGAGGGCAAAGCGTGCGTGTCAGTCTTAGCTGTGATAACTGGAGTACCATCTGATCATATAAACACATACATGTAAGACGAGCCATCCTAGATTAGACCAAAGGCACATCTAGTCCAAACCCCTGTTTCCCACGGTGCCCCAAAAAAGGCCCACAAAGCTGGGCAAGGAGGTCAAAGCTTTCTTATGCTCTTGCCTCTCAGCAACCGATATTCAGAAGAATGCTGCTTCTTGATAACGGATAGTTTCAGAGGGTGGCTGCATTGGTCTGCTCAGTTTGCATCCAGCCAGGGTTGGATAAACAAGAAGGCAAAGCAGGCACTAGCCTATGGGCCCCCATGCCATTAGGGGCCCCAGGCTGGCTCCCCCCCCCCCAGTTTCCCCCCTGCTTGCAGCCCTCTCAGCCTGCACACGCAGCCAGCAACTGAGCTGCTCTTTGCCTGACTTGCCTGGTGTGGCTGCTGCTGGCATCATCGCCAAGTTTACCCCTCTCTGCCTCTCCCCCACAGTTTAGTAAAAGGGACTTTTAAGAAGATCCCTGCAGGCTGCAGTGGGGGCCATGGACGGCAGGGCGGGCACTCAGACTCTGAGATAATTTGCAAGGGGGCTCTCAAGATTTTGACTGCCTAGGGGCCTCCACAGGGTTTAATCCAGCACTGTGTCCAGCAGCATCTTCGAAATCAACAAGATTTTTAGGATAGGAGCTCGAGAGAGCCAAAACTGCCTTCATCTGCCTCTTGATATGGAGGCTCCATTTGGTCCTCAAGGCTAACAGCCATTGATGGAACTGTCCTCTATAGCAGGGGTGTCGAACTCATTTGTTGTGAGGGCCGGATGTGACATAAATGAGACCTTGTTGGGCCAGGTTATGTGTGTCATAAAATGTAATGCCAGGTAGCGGAGATATAAACTTTATAAAGGACACAAACAGACGCAATTAAAGATTTTGTATCTCTCCCGTGAGATCGAGGGAACTGGGCAAAGGGAGCTCTGGCTCTTTCTCTCCCTCCTCAGGGGATGAGGAGGGGGCAGAGACCGAGCCAATAGGAGGAAAAGAGGCTTGTCTCAATAGCTCTGCTGTATGATTGAGAGAGCCTGGCAAAGCAAGCTCTCCCTCCTCCCCAAGGGAGGAGCCACAGCCAATGGAGAAAACAGAGGCTTTGCTCTGTAGCTCCTGTGCAATTGAGCAAGCCTGGCAAAGCAAGCTGTGACACAGAAGGAAGCAAGAGAGAGGGAGAAGAAAACAGATTTGCTTGCAGACCTGATAGAAACTCTTCGGGGGCCTGATCCGACCCCTGGGCTGCATGTTTGACACCTCTGTTCTATAGACTTTCTAGGTCTTTTTTAAAGACTAGCAGCTTCACTACATCGAGTGACAATGAGATCTGCAAATTAATTACCCCAAATCTGCCTTTAATCTACTGTTCTTGAACTCTACTTGGGTGTCTCTGTGTTTTACTATTATGGAGGAGACAAGAAAAGATTATCTCTATTCACCTTCTCCAAACCATGATTAATTTTTATAAATTTCTATCATGGTTATTTCCCCCTGTCCCTAGATGTCTTTTTTCCTAAGATGTCCCAGTCTCTTTAGCTATTTCCTTGGTGATCCAGCCCCTGGAATTTGATTGTTCTTTTCTACATCTTCTTTCCTTGCATTAATAGCTGCTGGTACATTACAGCTGAACTGTATAGGCAACAGAGATGAAGTTATAAATTAAGAGAATAGAGGCAAGGCCAGGAAAGGAAACTGATGAAGAGAGTTTGCTTTTTTCCAGTAAAGAAGCAGGCATATGACTGTATTTGGGTATTGTGCCCGGGACTCTTGGAAAAACCATAACTGTAAACTTAAATTCTTCTGTCTTTTCCAAATGGAGCACTAGCAAATCATACGCCCAGATAACTTTATTGTGCAAAATAGGGGCAGTTTGGTCTGCTCAGTTTGGGTGGTTAAGTGGGTGGACTCTTATCTGGGGGAACTGGGTTTGATTCGGCACTCCTCCGTATGCACCTGCTGATCTGACCTTGAGTCAGTCACCAAGTTCTTGCAGAGCTGTTCCTCTCAAGAGCAGTTTCTGTTAGAGGTCTCTCAGCTCTGCCTACCTCACAGGGTGTCTGTTGTGGGGAAGGGAAGGGAAAGAAGAAGAAGAAGATATTGGATTTATATCCCGCCCTCCACTCCGAAGAGTCTCAGAGCGGCTCACAATCTCCTTTACCTTCCTCCCCCACAACAGACACCCTGTGAGGTGGGTGGGGCTGGAGAGGGCTCTTACAGCAGCTGCCCTTTCAAGGACAACCTCTGCCAGAGCTATGGCTGACCCAAGGCCATGCTAGCAGGTGCAAGTGGAGGAGTGGGGAATCAAACCCGGTTCTCCCAGATGAGAGTCCGCACACTTAACCACTACACCAAACTGGAGATTTCCTGGCCTTGCCACACTTAACCACTACACCAAACTGGAGATTGTAAGCTGCTCTGAGACTCCAGGTAGTGAAGGGTGGGGTATAAATCCAATCTCCTCCTCCTCCTCCTCTTCTTCTTCAGTAAAACTAAGCAGATTGGACTGAGCATAGTCTGAATGAGTGACTACCTGGGAGCAAAAGAATAATGGACAGACTTGGAATTGGATTAGGTAGACTCAGGTTTGAATCCCCCTTTGGTCAGAAAGTTCACTGAGTGACCAGTCAGCCAGTCTCCCTCTCTTCCCCCCTTCCTAATTTCCTAACTCACAGGGTGGTTGAGAGCACAAAATGAAAGAGAGGAAGAAATGTTCACACTGTTCTGAGCTCCTTGGAAAAAAGCATGGGATAGATATATTATATACAATGACACTGTAAAAAATGAGTTTCTGCTTCCCCAGCATGACTGAAACAACTGGGGTAGGGTGGAGAGTAGGGATAAGGACTATTTCTGTCACAGCAGCCCGTAAGGGAATGGGGTTAGCCTCCCTTTTCCACAGTACCATGACCCCCTGCAATTGCTTTCAAGCTTTAAATGTTGGGAGATCAGCTCTCTTGTGTCCCACTTAACATACAGTCTGGATTTAAAGGCCCCTCTTTGGTGTATTTTTCATATTATGTTTGAGAGTGTGACTGTCCCTGGAAATCATGTTGACCTCTGGTGACTGACCCTCCCGGGGGCCTGGAGGAAGTGGTTGAATAAAGCCTGCTCCTGTCCTCCCAACTTGGTATGTCTAGGAGGTCTCCCATCAAAGTACTAACCAGAGTTGACCCTGCTTAGCTTCTGAGAACTGACAAGATTGGGCTTGCCTGGGCTATCCAGGTCAGGACTGGACAGAGGCCCTTGAGGAAAGGCCCTGTGGAAAAAAAACAGTGTAACTTCTCTCTCCCGTTCCCTTTTCCACTTAGCTCCTTCAGTTTTTAAGCTTTCTTCTGCCATCGTTAGAGCACAAACTCATACCACACAGCATAAATACACAGGGAACGTTTAATTAACTTAGAAAAGCAATGTCATTTGCACCCTTATCCTCCCCCTCCTCTATGTCTTATTTAGTAAATGAAGAAACGCCTGATATCTAACCCTTGATTTGTGGAGCTCGCTTAGGTCCATACAATTAAACTGACAACCCATAATTTCACACGCAGCAGTTGGGAGCCCAAGAATGAAAGAACACGAACTGTGAATTACACTGAAAGAAGGTAATAGGTTCTCCCTCTCCCCCCCCCCCCGCATTTTATAGTTAATATGGTTCCAAACATTGTTATTAGCGAAAAGAAGTCTAGCAACATTTTGGAATAACGACAAGGAGGAATTACTCATTCCCTCATTTTACGCAACTTGACTCTTGGCTTTTTGCGGAAGCCATTTAACGAGGCGCATTACCAAGCTGCTCGCCACTTTTCATCCGAATGCTAAAGCAGGTAAGAGACAATAAGAGGAACTGTTGATGGTTTATATTACTCTATTATGTTAATGTTCACTAAAGTATGCCATAAGCTCTCTCATTACATGTGTATAAACCAATTCTCTGTGGTGTTATTCCTGTGCTAAATGCTATAACTACATAAATCTTGAATTAATGGAGACTTTATAGTTCCTGAAAATGAAGGGTAATTGCTATCTGTTAATGCTGTTGTAGCTAGTAAAAGAAGTATATATTTTCAGTGGCAATGTTTATGGGCTGTCAGAGTTACACCACTGCCATAGCTGCACAGCGTGAAGGATAGCCTAATGTCACTACAAGTCTGTTTTCCTCATCTTTTTTCTCTCTCTCTGCACAAAAAAAAGTAAACAACAAAAAAATCCCCATCCCAACATAGTAGGGATGTTACCAAATTGTGTGAGAATTCTGGCTGGATTTAAAAGCTCAAGTTTCTTTTATGGAATCTCTACTCTTTGAAAAAAAATCTGCAGTCATCCTTCTCCCCCAATCATATAAACAACGTTTGAGAGAAATATGGCTCCTAAAACCCACACCTGTTTGGGGATCAATGGCATAAAACAGAAAACCCAGGGAATCTGCCAAAGAAAATGGGTGGGAAGAAAGTGTTTTCCCAACCATGTATGCCAGGCTTTTTTTCTAGCAGGAACTCCTTTGCATATTAGGCTACACCCTGCCCCCTGATGTAGCCAATCTTCCAAAAGCTTACAGTAGACCCTGTAAGAAGAGCCCTGAAAGTTCTTGGAGGATTGGCTACATCAAGGGGTGTAGCTTAATATGCAAAGAAGTTCTTGTTACAAAAAAAGCCCTGCATGTAGAAAACTTAAAATTCCAGTGGGATAATCCAGTTAGTCTATTGTAGCACAACATAAACAAAAGTCCATTGGCACCTTAAAGATCTTTTGGTCTTTTAAGGTGCCACTAGAGTTCTGTTTCATTTTGAAAATTAAAAAGCCCTCCTGTATGTATGTTCATAACCCCTAAAAAATTCAAGCACTATGACAGCAGTGTTGTATTTCATAGCCTTCAGTAAACACACCACTCTAAATCAAATCCGAACCCTACCCAACGTTGATGGATGGATTTGGGCTTTGAGATGAAACTAGGTTCTTTCCATATTGAGAGAGAAAGAGAGAGAGAGAAATTTGGATCTGCTGGAGACATTTGACATTGTTGGATAGAAAAGAAATCTAAGCATTAGATTTGTTGACTCCGCTTCCTATTCTAAAGTTGCATGATAATTTCTAGCTAGTCCATCCTATCATACCTTGGTCACATTATAAGGTGACAAGAGTAACTTGAAAAGACAATAATGCTAGGGGAAGTCAAAGGCAACAGGAAAAGAGGAAGACCCAGCACGAAATGGATGGATTCAATCAAGGAAGCCATGGCCCTCAGTTTGGAAGTCCTGAGCACAGCTGTTAATGATAGGTTATTTTGGAGGTCCTTAATTCATAGCCAGCGAGCCCCGCGACACAGACTGGTAAGCTGCAGTACTGCAGTCAAAGCTCTGCTCATGACCTGAGTTCGATCCTGGTGGAAGCTGGGTTCAGGTACTGGCTTAAAGTTGACTCAACCTTCCATCTTTCCAAGGTCAGTAAAATGAGTACTCAGCTTGCTGGGGGTAAAGTGTAGATGACTGGGGAAGGCAATGGCAAACCACTCCATTAAAAGTCTGCCAAGAAAGCGTTGTGATGTGACGTCACCCCATGGGTCCGTTACGACTCAGTGCTTGCACAGGGGACTACCTTTACCTTTAATTCATAGTCGCCTTGATGGCACTTAACACATGCAGACTAGCAAAATACAGGAAAAAAACTGAGGAACGACTATGGAATACTTTAAAGTTTGCGTCCCGTGGCACCTCTAAGCTGAATCAAGTTTTATTCAAGGTATAAGCTTTTGTGTTTGTGCACACTTAGTGGACTCAAACTCTGGTCTGCTGCTTCAGACCAACACAGCTATCCACCTGAATCTATGGGATAGTTTGATTGTATACATGTATAGGTTTTGAGATGTAAAAACTCTCCAAGTCTGTTTTCAGCTTTTGCAAGCATCAGGTCTCAGAGACTCACTTTCTAAGGATCACAACCATGTGATGCAAAATGTCAACAGCCACCCGCCACATGCTGTTGTACCCAGGACTTGAGACTGGGGCCTGCAGGAAGTGGCAGACCCACTGGGGAAAGATTTCTCTCTCCCATGGGTTTACGCTACTGTGATGAATGCATTTGTCTTCGTTACCATGACATACAATCAGTGTTCCCCCTAAGCTGAGTTAGTGTGAGCTAGCTCACAGATTTTTAGCCTCCAGCTCACACATTTCTGTCTTAACTCAGGAAAAATGGCCTCAGAGCACAATAATGTATGCAGCAGCTCACAACTTTAATGCCAGTAGCTTACAACTTTAATACCAGTAGCTCACAAAGTAGAATTTTTGCTCACAAGTCTCTGCAGCTTAGAGGGAACATTGCATACGATCCTGTCTCAAGGCAGAGATCTACTGAACGAAACCAATGCCTTGTCCTTACAGATAAAACGGGGGTAATACAGAGAAGTCACAGAAGAATTGTCTCTTTCTCATTTTGAAAAAAAAAACCACAGGCTGGTTTTGCTTAGGCTGTAAATTAAAACGAAGCACTACAGCTCCTCTCTTGTCTCCAATATTTACATCATCTGTGCAGAGTGATAGAATATCCTTTCTTTTCCCCAAGAAGGACAGTTGAGTTACCCAACCAAACACAATGCAGCTTCCTCTGAAGGTAACCTCAGATCCTACATTCTGAAAGCTAATCAATGTTGTTCAGATTTCAATTTCTTCACTACAAGGTGAAGTCAAACCTAATCTAACAAACGTCAGTCTCAGATGGAATGCCGCTAGCCGGGTCTACCCGCTGTAATTTAAGATAATCATTAATAGCATAGCTGTATACTAAAACTACATGTCACTTACAACTTCATCTGAGCGCTGACTGGCAGATCTTTTAAGTAGTTTTTCTAAATGATTGCTTTTTTGCCTTCTTTGATTGGGCAAATGCTAGAAAATACCGTGATTCTGTGTCAGAAATAATATGGGGGAATTGAGTTTCACCTTGTTTGCCGCATATCGCAATGCTCACTTATCAAGAATCTAGATAGGGCCAAGTAGAAACCTGAAATACACACTGCATGGAACTGTATACAGAGACACGAAGAAAGAGAAAAATGTTTTGCTGAACAACCTTAACCATGCTGGAGACTGGCCACCCGCACACTGCCACAAAAGCTGCTGGTCTGGGCCACAGATGCCAAGCAGCAACTCTGAGGAAAGAGTTCATGCACTGGATTGGCTGACTCAATAAAGAAAGCCAAGGCCCTCCCCCGCTTTGCAAGACCTGAGCAAGGCTGTTCAAAATAGGAAGTTCAAGAGGTCACTAATTCATAGAGACAGGGCATTTTTTGTAGCAGAACTCATTTGCATATTAGGCCACACACTCCTGATGTAGCCAATCCTCCAAGAGCTTACAGGGCTCTTAGCACAGGGCCTACTGTAGGCTCCAGGAGGATTGGCTACATCAGAGGTGTGTGGCCTAATATGCAAAGGAGTTCCTGCTACCAAAAAAAGGCCCTGCATAGAGTTGCCATAACCCGGAAGCAACTCGATGGCACTTGGGAGACCGCAAGGGGCTTGTGTGGTGGTCTGCTCATAGCAAACGCTGGTGTGTCAAAAACAGTGATGGGTGAAACGCATTTAACGCTGAGACCTGTGGCAGAAACATTTTTTCCTCATCACAACAAGACAAGGTAAAAATAAATAGTAAAAAAAGGGGGGTGGAATTGACAAAGATGAATTAAGACTTTTCAAAAAAAGCCTGGCAGAAGAAGAAGAAGATATTGGATTTATATACCGCCCTACACTCTAAATCTCAGAGTGGTCACCTTCCCCGTCCCCCACAACAGACACCTTGTGAGGTAGGTGGGACTAAGAGAGCTCTTACAGCAGCTGCCTTTCAAGGACAACTCCTATGAAAGCTATGACTGACCCAAGGCCTTTCCAGCAGGTGCAAGTGGGGAATCAAACCTGGTTCTCTCAGATAAGAGTCTGCGCACTTAACCACTACACCAAACTGGCTCTCAAGTTTCCCAACACTTGCTTGGAGATATTGAAGGTCTTCACATCTTATTTTTCCAAGGATCTGAACCTCCTCTGCTCCTGCCCACAGCCTTAGAGAGTCTTAAAAATCACTCTTTTAAACATTTGCTCAGCACCATGTTAGCTGGCTGCAGCGTCCATGACTCACATAAAAACTAACTTAAAATGAAAGTATATTCTGCACATGTGAATAATCTCATTTTATATTCTGAGCTGCGGGAGAACATCCCAGAGAAAAAACATTCAATTTGTACCATGTCCAAGCATTACAGGCTAGGCAAGCAACCAGGTAATTAGGAATTTCGGCAACACGAATGGCAGATTTTGGCAATATCGCTAAAGCAATAATGCCATAGATTTGCGCTGGCACAAGCTGCTAGAGGTCTTAATGAAGCCACAGAGTGGTAGCGCCTGCGACCAAGTGAACCAGGCCCAACATCCAAGCTCCTTCTTCTTCTCTTGCTTCAGCCAATAAAAGTAGCGATCCTTTCTCCCCTCCACCCCCAATGCTGGCCGTGGCAGCCAAAAAAATATCAGCACGCACCACTGCATAGAATACTGTTGCTTAATTCCACTCCTCTGGCTTGTGCATCAAAACACATTGGTGGTTTCCTTTGGGACATGTTTCAACATTTAATAAGCCTTTTGAGAGGGGACATGGAAAGGATGAAAGGCAAAGCATATTTTTTCTGATTTTGAACAGATGTGGGAGGAGAGAAAAAAAATGTTTTATTAGGGTAGGCTTTCTGGGTACCTCCCGATGTTTGTGGTATTTTTTACCTCCTGTGGTTTCAGCAAAGATCAAGTAAAATTGCTTTTATAAATCTGTAAGCCGAAGGATGACCCATATCTAAATTTGGAAATGCGCTAAACGTTCCACAACCTCTCATTACTTCTATTTCACAACTTTGATACATCAATATTTGGCTAGACACTCAGGACTGTTTAACATGAGCAAATGTTGTGGCGGAAAATCTGTGCAGCACCATGGGCCTTCTCAGACCTTTGGCTGTCGCGTTATTCTAAATTACCTCTGCAATGCCAACAGAAACACAGGGAACAATACCTAGAGGAAACTGGGCATGATCCCACCCACCCCCCCCCCCCCCGCCGAAATAAACAAGTTTTTAAGTATTCACTTACTTCACTGGGACATAAGCATATGTTACAACCAATCTTATTCTCAAAATATAAAACCTCAAATAATCTAGGAATTTGTAGAGCCCCAGGCTCCTGGTGGTCCACTAAGATCTAAATAAAATCCTGCCAAGTATAAGTGTTCCCAAGGAATAAACAAAATTAAAGGGGAAAAAGAGAAAATGGTCTGCTTGGCAGGTGGTGATTAAACCAACAACAGTGTTTCTGGATGACCAGAAAGGAAAGAGAATGGGGGACATTGTTTGGCAAGTCTTTTACTCCTGTCTGATGGGGTGATGCCAGAAGGTGAAACAGGAGAGTGTTGTTCTACCTCCCCCCCCCCCCCAAAAAAAAATTGTCTTCTGGACTTCTCAAGGTTTTAGCTTTCCTCCCCGCCAGTGCTTTCCATATAGCAACTGGAAGAGATCATGTATCAGTTAGGAGGGTAACTGTGGTGGAACAGGCCAGCTCTGGCTTGAAGGCTCTCCTAGGTTTTTCTTGACACCTGGAAAGGTTTTTCTTCTACACTCGGGAAGCTCACCACCACCACTTGACCTGTGTACAGAATTGCTTGCTGGGTGGGTCAGAATTCCCACCATCCCTTCCAAGTTCTGAGGCCTTGCCTCTGCGTCTCTCACTGCCCAGTGCCTGGTCACCACAGGGACAGTTCACTGCCTCGTGTGCCCATGGAGGAATAGCCGCTTGCGAATTGCCTGCATTCCCCCAGTGCTTCTTTTAAAATAGCGACATGGTGGAGGTTTATGTGGTACAGAGAACCACTACCAGCATCAAAAGTTATAAAGTATTTATCAAAAATAAAATGTTCATAAGCATACATTTAGCACAGCTCCAGTTTGTGCAAGGGAGACGATATAAATATGTAAAATGCAAATCCTCTGTCCCTCTCTTTATACATGCCCTATCAGATGTTAAAATAGAACAAGCCCTTTATCTTAGGAATTCTAGATCTCTACAGAGTTACCATAACCCTGAAGCTTGGTCCAGCAATTTAGGTGGCCACATTGTCAATGGCTATCTTCCCTGCAGAGAGGTCTGCCGGCTTGCATATATGCAGCACCCAATAAAAAAGGCCTCCTTCCTGCTGCAAGGAGTTTTTATCATGTCTATTTCTCCATTCATGGACCAGGTCATGCCAAGTCAAAGAGGCATTTCCAGGAGATCTGAAGTTCCCCTAGCATTTCATCCCTCCAAATCTCTGTTCCCTGCTAAGAAAAAGGGAAGAGCTTGACCCACCCATTATCTCTCCTGCTAGATCTATTAGTATTTGTATGAAGAAGAGCTGAGGTATGTCTTAGAAAGCAATTGCACTGACCCCCAACCCCCTCCAGTCTGTTCTCTGCCTAGAGGCGGGGGGGGGGGGCTTTAAAAAGCACAGTGGAAGTTTGGCTCAGCTCAAGACTCCCAGGACATAATGGATTTCTTCACGGTATCATTATTCATTATTCATATATTGGTGAGATCCAGTTATATTCTTTTACACTTTCATTAAGGGCAGTACTGCAAAATCCGGAATGAAAGCTGGAAGAGTGATCACTTAATCCAGGCAAGACAGAGGAGACCAACCTCAGTCTGAAGGGTCAGTGATTTAAATGGCTCTGGCTTGGGTTTATTCCCTTAAAGAAGCCTTCAGTTTTGTCCAGATCCTGTTTTGCTAACGCCAACACAATAGAGATTACTGGTTGTGTACGAGTTCATGATGGGATCCTCACAATTTGTGTTGAGATCAGGATCAGTTGCAACTTTCATACACGAGCAATGCACATAGTTTTCTTTATAGTGAAGGGGGAAGTTATTGGGGAAAATGTCATATTGGCACCATACTGGGCCTGAGGCAGTGGTGACACTGAGTTGCCCCATGTTTCTCTCTTAAAAGGTATGGCGGCCCATGATATGCCATCCCAAGAATAGCCCAGATAGCTTCAGGTAAAGGCACAGTATTAGATAGACAGCTGCTGAACTTCAAGGTTATGTATAAGCTAGAAGTCACCACCTAAGGTTACAGTTCACATTGCAGCATTATATTCAGAGGTTCAGTTCCCAGCAGTGGGAGCACAGCAGCGTTAAGTGGTGTTAATTAAGCTTGCTTCTTCCATAGGTAAAGGGGTTGTAACGCCAGTGGGGGGGTCACTGGGTTAAAACAAGAATACATACACATACATCTCTCTCTTTCCATCTGAAACCTCTGACTGTAATCTCTCAGTGACTAATGTAGGCATCAAGCAAAAAGGTCAGAAAAATCATTGCTGTGTGATAAATATGTATGCGCTAAGCCAAAATCTACCCTGACAGTAACAGCATCATCTGCAAAGACAAGTTCCTGGTTGTCCATCTTCTAAACCCATTACAAAACTGACATGTTCAAAAGTCATTATAAATAAAATATTGGCTTTCAAGCAGCTCCTGAAGGAAGTCTCTCTCCAAAACAAGGTGATAGTACTGCTCTCCAAAACAAGGTGATAGTACTTGAGAACTCCTTGAATCAGGGCATACTAATGAAGCAGCAGCAAGCCTTGTTGCATGTGTGTGTGTGCGCATGTGTATGTAGATAAGCCCAAGAGGAAAGATATCTTGAACAGCTGATCCAAGGCATTTTGGTTAGAGCTACTACTACTATTTATAAAAAAGGATATGAAAGCACGTAAGAATTATTAAGGTCCCCCCCCCCCCCCGGATGTTTTCTTACTTTGCTGGTTAAGGGAATTCTCCAAGGTTCTGGGAGGCCAGAAGATTAAAACGAGAACAATAAAATGGATATTTGCTCTTACCTTATCGTCAATTTCACTTTCGCTGTCACACTGTAAATTGGAGACAAAAAAAGAGAGAAATGGATGCATCAAAAAAAGATGGAAAAATACACTGACATACTTATATATCACAAAGCCTTGCTCAGCACTCAGGGACATGTGGCACAATGAAGAACAAGCCTCTCTGAAGAACAATTAGCCTGGCTTCTGGAAAAGGAAGGATATGGAATGCACCTGCCACAGTGATCAAGATATTACAAGGAATGAAGGTAGAGCAACCCAGCTAATCTTAATCCTTTGCTGACAGACAATATGCACATTGTGTGTGTGGTATATCTGCAGGTAAGAAACTGCATGTGCGTATACTAAATGCTCTTTCAGCCCTCGCTCTCCCATGGTTTTTCTGGTCAAGAAGGGGAAAGCAGCTACAGGAAGACTGCAGAGATAATGTATTAGCGGAAGGAAAAGGGCTAAACTACCCCCCATCCTACTTATCCTCTTGCAGCTGTCTTTTTGTTTTAGTGACAAACACAGGGGTGGGAATCCCAGGCTTGCCACCCAATGTCTAATTCTGCTCTTTAAATGGCTTTAAAAGAGGATTAGAATATTTATTTATTTTATCAGATTTATATCCCACCCTCCCCTAACGAGCTCAGGGTAGGATAGATCCACACAGGGCTTTTTTGTAGCAGGAATTCCTTTGCATAATAGGCCACACCCTCCTGATGTAGCCAATCCTCCTGGAGCTTACAGTAGGCCCTGTATTAAGAGTCCTGTAAACTCTTGGAGGATTGGCTACATCAGGGGTGTGTGGCCTAATATGCAAAGGAGTTCCTCCTACAAAAAAAAGCCCTGGATAGATAGATAGATAGATAGATAGATAGATAGATAGATAGATAGATAGATAGATAGATAGACAGACAGACAGACAGACAGACAGACAGACAGACAGACAGACAGACAGACAGACAGACAGACAGACAGACAGACAGACAGACAGACAGATAGATAGATAGATAGATAGATAGATAGATAGATAGATAGATAGATAGATAGCGCTATCAATAGTTTTCCTTCATAGCCTTGCATGGCCTGCGCCTGACTTATCTGAGGGACCGCCTTTCTCCATACGTTCCCCAAAGAGCCTTATATTCACTGGACCAACATCTATTGGTTATCCCTGGCCAAAAGGATGTCTGCTTAGCCTCAAGCAAGGTCAGGGCTCTCACTGGAGATTAGGGCCCTGCAGGACCTTTTACCATTCTACAGAGCCTGTTAAAGGGAGCTGTTTTGCAAGGCTTTCATCTATCTCAGTTGGCTTCCCTGCTGTAGTTCCTATTTTGTTGGAGCGTCCATTTGACTCCATCTATGTGTCCTAAAGAGGTTTCTACACAATCGTTACTACCTGTTTTAACTCTTATTAACTGTCTATTTATAACTATTAACTGTATATTTCAGGGGTGGCCAATGGTAGTTCTCTAGATTTTTTTTTGCCTACAACTCCCATCAGCCCTAGCCAGCATGGCCAATGGCTGGGGTTGATGGGAGTTGTAGGCAAAAAAAATCTGGAGAGCTACTGTTGGCCACCCCGGTATATTTCATTGGAATTTTATTGCGACAAGTTGTTGACTCTGTTCTTTCATTGTGATCCACCCTGAGCCCACTCACGGAGAGGGCAGAATAAAAATCCAAATAAGTAAGCAAGTGGAAGCTATGGGAAACAAAGAATATTTGGCTCTAGGTGGGTTACATCTGTGCAAGGGTCCCAGACAGTCTACCCAGACAGGGACAAGCTGGGCTAAGTCTTGTTTAGCTCCAACGTCATTAAATTTGATACCTTTAGATCATTGTCTGAACACAGGTAGAAGTGGGATTTCTCTGAGTTCTGTGGGAAAGAGCTATGGGTCTTTAACTTACAGATCCAATTGCTCTTGAACAGTTAACAGCCTGGCATCACAAAGTTGTAATGATGTTTTTTAGAAAAAATGATCATGACCACGAAGGAAGAGAAGAAAAAAATACGTGCACTTAAGCAGCATTACAATGAATACGCTTGCCGACTCTGAAAATGAAGTGATTCTGTTTTCAGCTGTGCATATGGCAAGATAATGACACCTTGGATTGTTTAGGGATGCATGGATCTCACCAGTTGGAGATAAGAAAGAATTACCATTGCAAAATGCAAAAAAAATGAAACTATCGGGGCCATTCTGCATGAGCAGAAAATGACCTCCAAAACAGCAGGGGGTTCTGCATTAAACAGAGAATCTTATCTTCTCTGCGGTATATATTACAGCAGATTGTGTCAGCTGCCCACTGACAGCTTCTTCTCTAGCTGCATTATTTTAGACAGAGGATACGCATTAGCTGACTTTTGCCATCAAAGTACCAGTAACCACTGGGAATGGGAACAGATCTTTGATATCTACATTGATTCTTGCCCAAACACCATTTCAGACATCCCTTTTAATCTACATGAGCTCAGACCACTCATTTTCCCCCAGTAATAGCAGCATTTCTATCCTGCTTTCAAGGGTTCAAAGCAATTGTTACAAGGTAGGCAAATATTATTACTCCTGGATTGCAGGTGTGGGGCTGGGAGCCTAAAAAGATGTGACCCTTTTCACATACACACAGGGAAGTTTTGTGTCCAACTAGTTATGGTTGAAAGCCTGCCCCTATCTTCTTGACTTGGTATTTCAAGGACAGTCTCCCATCCAAGTACTAACCAGAGTTGACCCTGCTCAGTTTCCAAGATCTGATGAGATCAGGCTTGCCTGGGCTATCCAGGTCAGGGCCCTTTCTCATCCATTTCAATGTACACTTATCTAATTTTCAGCCATGAAATTTAACCGGAAATGGATTGAAAAATGCATCATGGGTAGCCAACACTGATACCCCAGTGTGATTTCTTTCCTTTGGTTCTGGGTTCTGACATTCTGTTTTGATGCTTCTTCAGAGTGAGATGGAAATGGGCACTGATACCAAATTCTAAAGTGTTGCCATTATTTAAATATATAGAAGTAAATATATTAAAAAGCACAAAGAATGCTTCTAAAAGTTTGGTCTCCCAGAACTACAGCTGCATAATCAGTCTACACATCCATTACATTTCTCTAAAAGATACAAAATTACTGAATATTTAGTTGAGACAATGACCGTTTTTGCACTAACCTTGCTCTGACGTTGCTCCATGCCAGGCTTCTGTTTCTCCGCACCACCATTTTGTGCTGGGGCAACCCATGATTTGCTGTGCAGCAGCATAAACCTGAGAAAAAAGGTTTACGTTGCCACGTGGTAAGTTGTGGGTTGCCCCAACACAAAATGGCAGTGCAGGGCAGCTGGTGCAAAATCACTAGCTTGCTCCGGAAAGAAACAGAAGGCTGGCACAGAGCAACGTCGGAGCAAGGTTAGTCAATGTTTGCTTAAATAATGGTCAAAATAAAATAAGACTTCAAACAATGTGTTCTGCTGCTTAAGGAGGCATACAAAATTAACCAAAGCTCTGGTAGCTCAGGATATATATAGATATATATTAGCCCTAATTTATTTTATGACCTTTTTTGTATTTTTAAAGTCTAACTTAAACGAAGAGCTCCTTTTCATCAGTAGTTGCAAATGATTATGCAGCGTAATTATTTACTAACTGTTCTCAACTGGTATTGCCCAGCTTAAAGACAAAGGATTATTAGTGTAAAACAAGCAGTTCATGAGTTGTTGCCTAACAGCTCACTTCTAAGTACAGTTACACCCCTCTAAGTCCACTAAAGTTGCAGAGCTTAACAGGGTGTAACTGTTTAGGAGGGCACTGTAAAACACCTATACTGTTCACAGTGGCAGTTATAAAGAGTGTCAATGGGTGTCAGCTCTGGGCTTCACAAGGAATGGGTGGAGTACTTCTGGTTTTCTTATATTTTTCTTATGTGGTCTGAAGTGTTGGTGCCTACCGGTTCTTCAGTATGCTCTGATCCACCCCACCCCTCACACAAACCATATCCCAAAGATATTGGGTGTACAGTACCAACCTACTAAGGTTTGAAATCCAAACATGCAAAATGTTTTCAGAGGTTCTTGATTTAAAAACAAAGAAAACACTACAGTTGCATCAATTGCAATTTGGATTGAATACACTGCAATTTAGAAACTGGACTTAATTTTTGTTTGTGCAAAGGAAAGGAAAGCAATGTCAAGATGAAACACATTAATTCCATTTTGTTCGATGTGGCTCTTGTACCATCATGTTACATTTACATCTAGGCCAAAACCCCCCAAACAAACCAAAACACTCTACTCTTTCCTCTAAAACAGGAGTGTCAAACTGATTTGTTATGAGGGCCAGATCTGACATAAATGAGAGACCTCATTGGGCCGGGCCATGTCTGTACCTATTTAAAGATTAGATAGCAGAGATATAAACTTTATAAAGGATACAGACAAACACAATTAAATATATATATTTTTAAAACTTAAAACATGCATAAAACATTAGCACTCGTAGGTCTTAAAGGTGGTTTCTTTGTATTTCTCCCATGGGATCCAGGGAACTGGGCAAAGGAAGCTCTAGCTCTTTCCTTCCTTCCCCAGGGGACTGGCAGCGGGGGCGGCGGGGAGAAGAGCCTCAGCCAATAGAAGGAAGAGAGCCTTGGCTCAGTAGTTTTGCTGTGGGATTGAGAGAGCCTGGAAAAACAAGCTCTGCCTCCCCAAGGGAGGAGCCTCAACCAATGGAGAAAACAGAAGTTTTGCTCTGTAGTTCTTGTGCAAGCCTGGCAAAGCAAACTGTTATGCAGAAGGAAGCAAGATATAGGGAGAATGTAGCAGATGACAGCCAGTTGTTCAAGAGCCTGATAGGAGCCCTGCGGGGGCCTGATTCAGCCCCTGGACTGCATGTTTGACAACCCTGCTCTAAGTAATGGCTAGAAGAAAGTCAAAATCTACAAAAGGATTACGGCAGCAAGATTCGAGTTTATTCTCTGGAAATCTTATAGGTCTTTAAAGATGCTACTGGATTTGAGTCGACTAACACTGTTTACCCACATGAAAATAAAGGATTACTGAAACCTACCCTTCACACAATATTATAGTTAATAATGTACCCACGGGTTGCAGGCATTCACAAACAAAAAAATAAGTCTTTGCAATTGTATTGTGAATAACGAGGAACTGTAAAAATATAATTATGTAAATTTACAAGTAAATGTACAAATAAATATTAAGACACTTGTCAAGGTTACACTGCACAGACCTCTGCATACAGACAAAATAGGGGAGGGTTAAAAGAGGGGGGAAATGCAGCACTATCCAAGTATCTTTATTATATCTTGTACTGCAGGACAAACTGGTACCAAATCTGGTCCTGGATTAAGTAACTCCTGCCCTGTTTGCATGATACAATGAGAACAATACAGGATGAAGCAATTAACCCTGGATTTCCTCTGCTTTTCTTTCCAGCCTCACTAAACTCGGGGAAGCCATCCTATAATCCTTTAGAGATCCCCCCCCCACAACATTCTAGATATGAATTCCTGATTAAGGGAACACAACAGATTGTTCTTAGCTTTGCTAGACATTTACAAATGGGCAAACCAGTTTAGAGACATTTTGAGGATGCTACAAACATTGCTTCAAACTTTTATCTTGCATTTAAATGGGATTCCTGTGAGCTCTTCAGACAGATCAGGGTTCATTTTCAGCATCATATATAAATCACAATTTTGGTTTATATAGGAGGAGAAGTAAATGCCCAAATTCTAATCAGGGAAGTCATAATGTGTATGGACACAGTCCACCTACAAGTTGTAAAATTCAATGTATTTTCATCAAACATCATAGCTCCACTGTTCCCCTGCAGTAGGTACCAATCTGTAAGATTTTGGCTTTCATAGAACTGGGAACACAAACAGCCCTACAACTTCAGGGAAACCACGGTTAGCACAAACTCTGGTTAACAAGCTAGCTACAAACCTTAGTTTGCCACCCTACTTTGGTATTAATCAGCAAACCTCAGTTTCCTGGACCAGCTGTATTCAGACATCATAACTAACTTCAGTTTGATCAAACTATCCTTTGGTTTTACAGTGACATGTGAATGCAGATGTAGCAGATTTTTACTGCATGATGTTAGGTAATTGGGTATTGGGTCATTTTCAATATCATGACATATAAAGTTTTATCCCAAACTGGGGATATTCTGAACATATGAGCACCCTTTTCTCTGAAGGAGGGAAGAAGTATGACTAGTTCTAAATGCAGGCCTACAAGTACAGAAAGAGCATCATCAAAAGTGGTTTTTCTTAAAATTACAAAAAGAAAAAGCCTCAGGCTGAAGTTTAAGCCATACAACAAGTTAGTACACACAGCCTTTCCCTACAGAATGTCAACCATGGAGGAATTTAAGAGTGGGGGAATGTTAAAAAAAAGCTCTCCACATCTTCACCTCCCACGCAGCTGTTGTCAATGGGACAAAAGCCCTTGTCAAAATACACAGCTAAAGAAATGTGAGGAATGGCAACCCGTTGACAGCTATGGGGGCTCATTGAAAGACAAAAGCCTCAATTACCTGAATTTTCCTACAGGCCTGTTAACACTCCTGGCCTATAAGTAAATCTGTAAACAGCCTATTGTGTTGTGTTCATAAAGCCTTGTAAAGGGATTACTGGCTACAGTTGTGCCAATTGCTTCTTAATTCCACCAAGAATGTTTGCAAAGCAAACCTTAATTGCCCCACTTCTTTTTTGTAAAACAGTTTGGGGGCAGTGACAGGTTTAAGCCTGAATCTTGCTAGGGGAATGCAAGTGGGGGTTGGGGGGACGAAGAGAAAAATCCCAAGCAAACAAAACTTTGTGGAAAGCAAGTCTAATCCTGCTAAGAGATAGAGATTCATACTCTGCATCGGGCTGTAACTCTTTGGAAGAGATTTATCAAACAAGCCTTATAGTTAAATGGGCCAGAAATGTCTTTCATATTTCCTTATTCTCTTTGTGTATGTATGAAATTTAACCTCTGAGATTTGTGTTATAGACTGGCAAACATATTTAATGAAAGAAAAATAACAACAACAACAACAACGTTTTATTTATATCCCACCCTCCCCGCTGAGGCAGGCTCAGGGCGGCTAACAACATATCAATACAATAAATTATACAATAGGTATTAAAAACAGCATTTAATCTTAAAAACATTCCAATTTAAAATTACACATTAAATATTTCTGGTGCTATTCCATCAACAGATATGATATGATGGCGGATCTCATTTAAGGCAAATCCATCAAGTGTTTAGTCAGGCAAAGGCCATCCTAAAAAGGATGGTCTTGCAGGCCCTGCGGAACTGTTCGAGGCTTTGCAGGGCCCGCACTTCTTCCGGGAGCTGGTTCCATAGGTGTGGTGCTGCAATAGAGAAGGCTCGTATACGGGTGTTCCGTAGTTTTGCCTCCTTCGGCCCAAGGATAGTCAGTTGGTTCTTCCCCGCTGACCTCAGTGCTCTCTGGGGTTCATATGGGAAGAGACGGTCCCTCAGGTAGGCAGGTCCTCGACCATATAGGGCTTTAAAGGTAATAACCAGCACTTTGTAACGAACCCGGTATGCGATCGGCAGCCAGTGCAGTCTGTGCAGCCCCGGCTGTATGTGCTCCCACTTCGGGAGCCCTAATAGTAGCCTAGCCGCCGCGTTCTGCACCAGCTGCAGCTTGAAGTTAAAATTTTCAAAAAGAGGAAGGCATAAGAAATCTAAAATACCAAACCAGAAAACACTCCCGAGTTTAAACTTAATAAAACATGGTGGCTTTTCTCACTTCAATACCCAAAGTCTGTTAGGTCAGGAAGATCCATCATTTTAGGTTGTTTCTAATAATTCAATACTTCTGCTTTTTTATCCTATTGCTCTGACTTATGAGGTTTACAGGCAACTGTGCATAAAGGGAAGTCCAGAAATTAAACCATACCCAAACTGGCTTAAGTGCTGGGTAGGGATTGTGGCTCGGCGTCAGAACACACCCTTGAGTCATAGTTTACAAGTCCTGGGAAACACCTTTCTTTGCTGAGATCCTAGAGAGGCATTGCTAGTCTTACACTAGTAAAAAAACATTTCCATGACTCTGCATACTAACTCACTGCCCACTTTCTCTATATTTAGGACTGCTTGCCATTCCATACTATTGTCTGATGAAGTGTGTTTAGAGCACACAAAAGCTTACATTCTGAATAAAACTTTGTTGGTCTTAAAGGTGCACTTGACTCTTGCTTTGTTCTACTGCTTCAGACCAACACGGCTGCCCACCTGGATCTAACTACTGAGCTAGACAGATCAATGTGTCAGCTCAGTGTAATGCAGCATCACAGGTCCATATGTCACAGTGCCAGGGCTTTTTTCGTAGCAGGAGCTCCTTTGCATACTAGGCCACACACCTCTGATGTAGCCAATCCTCCTGGAGCTTATAGTAGGCCCTGTAGTAACAGCCCTGTAAGCTCTTGGAGGATTGGCTACATTAGGGGTGTGTGGTCTAATATGCAAAGGAGTTCTTGCCACAAAAAAGCCCTGCTTTCACAACCCAAGGATTTGCCTCATTTATTTTGTTTCCCTGCAATTGGAGAGGCTCAGGATAAATACGTCTCCCTCCTCTTCTTAAGGGTCATGAACCTTGGTCAGCTTCACAGAAAACTGATTGCCTGTTTGCCATGCTGATAACAGGGTGATGCAATGACCAGCTGTTTTGCAAAGTGCGTGTAAAGTGCTGCTGTCAAGTCACAGCTGACTTATGGGGACCCCACAGGGTTTTCAAGGAAAGAGGCATATAGAGGTAGTTCCCCTTTGCCTGACCCTGCGTAGTGCAGTTTTGCAATGGCCGTAGCAAAACAGAGGCAATGGCGTTTTTTGTGAGTCATATGACAGACTGCTGCTGCTCCAAGCAATCCTGTACAAAATGGAATTTTTTAAAAGGGACAGAATTCTATTTAGATTGTTTAGATTGCTGGGGAGGGCGGGGTATAAATCAAATCAAACATAAACATAATCATTAATCCTTGCTTTAATGTAACCTCATTCCATTACAAAATGAAATCTCAATGCATTTTGCTACTTGATTATGGCCTAGGTCTATGTACTGTATCAGCTGATCTAGGAACACCAAGAATTCCACTTCACCCAAAGAACTCAGGATGTTAGCTTTAAAAAAAAAAAAAAGGAAGCAAAACCATAATTGTCACGATACTTTGGAGGGAGTCATGACAGTGAAGTTGGGTTCAAAGAAGTTCAGATATGCTGACAGCCAGAGTCCAATGGAGCATGTCAAATGCATCTTGTCCTTTTAAGAGACTATGGGTTATATCCTATTGCTCCGCCTTCTTTGTGAACGTACTAGAATACAACAAGAAGCCTTTATTGGCATAAAACAGATTTAGCAGTACAAATAAGAATATAAGTAATATAAAATCCTGGATAATAGAGTACGCAGGGGAGCTAATGTACATAAAATGAGTAAAATATATGTAATTTCAAGTTTAACAAAATTAAATGAATAAAACAAATAAGATATGGTCATTCCAGAGCCAGTCTCTGTCGGATTTTCATGGCCTGTTGAAGAAATTGGGCAACCGTTAAAGTTAAGTCAGAGCAGGTGTCATTTAAAAGTCTGTAGACTTTGCCTGAATCAGCACAGCAAAGTCTACAGACTTTTAAATGACACCTGCTCTGAGTTAACATAGTAGAATACATAGTACTCTACATACATAGTAGAATGAAGCAGGAGTCAAGTTGCACCTTTAAGACCAACAAAGTTTTATTGAGAATGTAAGCTTTTGTGTGCTCTTTAAGCACACAGCTGCCCTCTTGGATCTATCTACATAGTAGAATGATCGGATACAACCTTATGTACCTCTTAGGAAATATATATCATTCCAAATTTCCCAGTTCTTCAAACTCTATAAAGCCCCACAGAGGAATCACTTTTAACTCCTTCAAAACTCCCCAGAGCTTTCAAAGATGTTGACAGAAAGCAGCATAACTTTTTTTTATTCCTTTGCTTCAACTCATTTGGCAGAGTCTTCAGCCAACGGCTTTAGAACTACATTTAACAAACACATGTCCATCACACCTGTTGGTTGTTTAACACCTAATGACTTTCAACTGAAGGTTGAAATGGATGCTCTCAATTGGAAAAAAAAAAAAAAAACCTTTTGACTGAAGTGGTATCAAAGTTCCATCTGTGGCATTTGATCTCCAGTGCCTCATTCCCTGAGCAGAGTGACCTTGACTTCAATGGATTCAGAAGGGAGAAACTTTGCTTAGGATTGCACAGTTTAAGTACATAAGTCATCTCTTCATGCCATTACTTGTCAAGCGATGAATATGCTTTAATCTACCTCAGACAGAGACACATACTTTTCACTAGGAGGGATCAAATGCAGAGAAATAACATTCGTGGACACTTGGAAGCAGGCCATGTGTGTTTTTCCCTATTTGGGAGGAAAGTTGAAAATAACTTTTGTAAACACAAAGATGTATATTATATGGACAGTCAACAGTCACTGAAAATACATTGTATATGCCTAGAGTACATACAGGTATTATTATTCTCTAATGATGTAGGCTGTTTTACATTAAAAATCTTCATATTACATGTTTTGAGTGAGAAAAATTTGGACAAAAAGGATTTCATTGTTGAAATAAATAAATTTCACAGTAGTTCCCCCTCAAGCTTTCCCAAAAATTTTCTCTGAATTTTTGTTTTGTTTTTGTGTCTCTAACCAACTGTGGCAACAAAGAAGACACCCTGTAGTGAATCAAGAATCCTGCAGAGTTGCGGAATATGAAGTATTTGTCATGGTAATATAAGGATTAGAAGCAAAATCCTAGAAAGTCAAGGAGTAATCAGCAAAGGGAGTACAAAGAACCAATAAGGTGTAGTGGTTTGAGGTTGGAGTAGAGCTGAGAGACCAAATGAAATCACTGGGTAACCTCAAGCCAAGCTAAGTAACTTTATTGTAGACCAGGGGTGATCAAACTTGCTTAATGTAAGAGCCACAGTGGAGAAGGGCAAGGCATGCTTCATGTGCCTGTCAGTCAACTTTCAAGTCAGAGCACATGGGCCTGGACAACATATTTGGAGCAAAATGGAATCCAGGTGTAGCAGGAAGCAGCAGCTAATAGGCATCATGGAGGCAAAAGACAGGATTACAGGACCTGGGAGAGCTCCCAGAGAGCACAGACTTTGTTCTAATGATTCAAGCATATAGATAAGTACTCTTAAGGACTGTAGGCCTAATGATTGTCCAAACCTTTAGCACTAAAGCATTAGCTGGAAACACTGCGCATAGAGCTTTGGTTCAAAGACTTATACTCAGAATGCCCACTTTCTACTCTAAGGGCCCTGATCCTTAACTGCCAATACATTTAAGTTAAGGTATAGATTTGGAGTAGAGGAGAACAGGGCAGGTTCCATTAGTGGGGCACCAAGAAGTTTTGAGTAGTTATGTATTGTTCAAAAAGAGGATACAGACTGCTTGTTTGAAATATTCAAACTATTATTCTTGTGAACAGATTCAAACATTTATTTAATCTTCTTTCTTCAGGGCAGTTATACAAATGATGCCATGGACAAGGTTGGAGAAAACAGGTCCACTGAGGGAGGTTTCTGCACCTCAGGATCATTGTCCATAGTATCTGAGAGGTGAACATTGCTTTCTTAATGGCAATAAGAGGAGAGGACAAAGAACATCAGGGTGAGTACAATCTACGGCTTGGACAGTATTATCCCTGCACCCACACTTCTACCCAACCCTCAACTCATGTATACTGGAAAATTCTATGTTATCTCCAGAAATAAACTGGAGTTCTGTAGCATCTTAACAACTAACAAAACTTTGTTTCACCACAAGCTTTCGCATCTGAAGAAGTGATATCTATTCCATGAAAACTTAACTGGAATAAAGTTTTGTGAGACTGTAAAGTTCCACTCAATCCCTGTTTATTTCTGCTGCAACAGGACCAACACCGGCTGCCCCTGTGGATGTTACCTTCAGCAGCCCATCAAGGAAATATAAAAATCTTTTTTCCCTTCAGGAGCTACTGCTGAACTAATAATGAGAGTGACTCATGAGACACGGCTCACCCCACTCTTTTAATAACACCCCTTCACAGTGTCCCCCTCATAAACACAAAAGGTGTGCATATAAGTATAGTTACATATATATTTGGGTGGCATATAAGTATAGTTACATATATATTTGGGTGCCCCCTCACTCCCTCCATGGCACCACAACAGTGTTGCTTAAGAAGATGGGAAGAGGGCACTTTATCACGAGCCAAGCTGACAGAAAAGCCCGCTAATGGGACTTGAGGCTTACGCATGGAAGAAACTGCCAAAACATTAAGCTGCCGCCAAGTGTCGGAGGGGGTAACTGATTTATTGCAGCAATTTTGCCACTGTGTCCTTTATAAGGTCCCTGAAGCCATTTTCCTGCTGGCAAGAAACCTTGAGCCGCCATAGCTTAGGGAGAAGCACAGAAACTGGCCGAGAGGTGGGCACCGGTTGGGGGGGGGGGGAGGTTGAAGGAGAGACATGAAGGAAGAAAAGAGGAAATCGAATGTTGTCTTGAACTTGCCCCAGGCAGGAGAGAGTCCTCTTAGCTCCACTAGCTCTTGGACAGCTTGATGAAATGAATCCAGGGGCCTCCCCACGGCTAGACCAGCTCAGGCTTCCAAATGCTAAGCGGGGAGTGGGGTAGGGAGGGGAGGTAAAGCTGTAAGAAACAGACTGAGCCTCAGGGCAGCAATTTCTTTCCCTCATTTCTCCCAACCCCCAGTTTCCTCTTCTTCTGCTCAGCATTTGGCTGGGGAAGGGAGGTCATACCACACGACTACACTCTCTCTGTATGGGAGTGTGTGTGTGTGTGTATGGGGAGAGCACAACCAAAGAGCATTAGCGGTGGCAACTGATAGCCCAGAGCGCTATAACTAATTTTGAGAGGCAATGATGCGTCGTTAGA
The DNA here is from genome assembly GCF_032191835.1 of Heteronotia binoei. Taxonomy (NCBI): domain Eukaryota; kingdom Metazoa; phylum Chordata; class Lepidosauria; order Squamata; family Gekkonidae; genus Heteronotia; species Heteronotia binoei. Next base: position 66,199,681 of record NC_083233.1, read on the forward strand.
TTGGCGCGGGCTGGCATGGTCTGAGGGGAGCCCCTGTTGTGGAGGACATTTTGTTAAGTGACCAACAGCTGTCATGCGAAGGCTGAGAGAAGCCAGGGTTTTTGTGTATATCTGTGAGGGAAATGAAGGCGTTCAGGCTCACCCACCCCAAACACATTAATCCTACAATCTGTATTGTTCTTAAGCATTAAAAAAGGCCTGGCATCTCCCTCTTCAACCAGCTTTGCAAGACTGTATCAGTCCATTCCCCCCCCCCCACACACACACACAACTGCTGCCTCCTGTTAGGCTAAGTTACCTCAATGGGTCAAGGAGCCAATACTTTAAAAATACTATTTAAAAGTCTCTTTTCATTCCACAAAACTGAGTTCATTTGCTTCAGCTTAGGGTCAATCCCCCCCGGGCTGCTTGATTCCCCCAGCCCCCCTTCCACCCCCCCCCTCTCTCTTCTCCTCTCTTCCTTAGTCTTCATAAATTAATCAGGAAGGCCCTGACTAAGTCATTTCATGCTGTACAACATAAAAGGAAGTCCCCTGACGCTCCAACCTAGGATCTATTAAAAGCAGAAAGAGGAGGGAGCAAAATGAGAGGGAGGAAAGGAGCTGGTGGGGGGGGGGGGAGAGACAGAAAAGACAGAAAAGCAACTGAGGAGGGAGGAACCTTTTTGATTTTTTTTTTGGTTAGGATAAAAGCTGGAGGATTTTGTTACAAATTCTAGCCTACATCAAAACACCTTAAATAATTCAAAGAACATGTTTAAAGGGAGAAAAACTGAATGTTACTCTGATGTTCAGTTGCTGCAAACGCGGAATATTACCCCCAAACAGCACAGCCTGTTAAGGGAGGCCCTGGCAGGAGCAAGTGCAAGGGAGGGGGAGTTGAGAAAGAACAGCCTTGAGCATTCCACTTCTTTAGAAAAATGTCAGAACCTGTAAAAATCATAATTTCCTGCAACTTCTCTCTCCCTGGGTGATATAAACTCCGTGAGATGTGAGTGGGTAGCCATGTTGGTCCAAAGCAGCAGAATAAGAGTTGGAGTCCAGTGGTACCCTTACAAACCAAGCAAGTTTTATTTATTTATTTATGTAATTGCTTTGGTGATCTGCATTACAAAAACTCAGTGAGCCTGAAATGTAGGTTCCTGACAAGCTGTTAACAAGACAACTTTGGAAATCTGTCTGGAGCTCTCTGGGAGATGGGCTGCCATTTCACTGCTCCAGAGAAGTTCATGACATGACAAGCAGAAATCAGGGAACAGAAACCTAAAAACCACGGTGTAATTTTCATTTGCTTCTGTCATGAAAGAGTTCAGGCAGAAATATTAGCAGGCTGAATGACTGAAGAAAAAAAAAAAGGAAGGGGGACCAGGGTGGGGAGATGAAGAAAGAAAGAAAACCACTGACTGGAAAAACATTGCTGCAATTTGACAAGCAGATCTTCTGTGCTTTTTTTTTTTTTTTAAGTGTCTTTGGAATATATATAAAATGCAGATTCCAATGTAGGCTAAATGAGCTAAATATAGGTTATAGGTTAAATGAGTAGTATCATTTAAGTAAGATATTTATATAAAAGTAAGAGGGCGTGTGTGTATCACTCTTACTTAAATGACACTACTCATTTAACCTATAACCTATGTTTAACTTATTTAACCCACATTAGAATCTGTATAAACCAGGCAAAACTATCATCTTAAAATCATTTCCTACTCCCTATAATCTATGAGAAAAAAAAACTGCAACAGCCGCAGTAACCTCTGAATCCACCCCAATCAAAATTCTCCCCAGTTTTTCTTCCACTGATGCATGTACCATCCTGTCTAGGGATGGAATAATCCACAAATCTCTCACATTTGAGGAAAAGATGTGTGTGTGTGTGTGTGGAATCCTTGTGTAGGTCAATAGATAATGAGGAGCAATGTGTGTGTGTAAAAGACATCACTCTGAATTCTAGTTTAAGCTGCACACAGATTCAGAGAGCTGCCATTCTTCAGACATTACATGAGGTCCATTTCATGCGATGCATCTCTCCATGAGGGAGATATAAAAGCCACCAGTTCGACTCCTCTGCACAAAGTCATCCCCCCCCCACTGTGAAAGCCAGTGCCATTTCTTCTTTACAAGATCAGTGCCCGCTTTTGATTTACTACAGGGCATGCAGGTGGATGTTCCTGTACCCTCAGGAGCTTTTAACAGAAGGATATTGCTAAAAAATGAAGAGGAAAGGGGGGGGGGGGGGAGAGAGAAAGCCAAAGTGCAAAACCAACTGAAAATCTAAGGCTCATGCGACACTAAAGGAAGGTGGTTTTGCCAACTGTGAAAGTACCCCCCGCCCTGCAACTTTGCAGTCTGAATAATGGATAGATGGATGAGTGAACAAAGGGAAAGAGAGTGTGAGAGAGAGATGGTCAGACTGCGGTTCATGAGCCATGCACTGCTCTTGGGAAATTTAAGTAAATGACTAAAATGCAGAATGAAATGAAGTGAATCCTTAGTATGGAGTTGGGGCGCCAGCGAAGACTTGGCCTTCTTTCCTCATATTCTCTTGCCCCCCCCCCACACTTCCCAAACTGCACACTGAGCCAGAGCAGATGACCAGTTTACCATGTGCTAATATTCCTTATTATGTAATTGCTTTGGTTATCTGCATTACTAAAGGAAAGGAAAGGTCCCCTGTGCAAGCACCAGTCGTTTCCGACTCTGGGGTGACGTTGCTTTCACGTTTTCACAGCAGACTTTTTACGGGGTGGTTTGCCATTGCCTTCCCCAGACATCTACACTTTCCCCCCAGCAAGCTGGGTACTCATTTGACCAACCTCGGAAGGATGGAAGGTTGAGTCAACCTCAAGCCGGCTATCTGAAAACCCAGCTCCTGCCAGGGATCGAACTCAGGTCGTGATTACTAAAAACTGCGGGATAATTTTAAAAAAAAAACCAAAACAAAACCCTGCATTTGTATCTGCAGTTAAGTTTGGTGTCATAAGTAAGTGGTAAAACCCTCAATCTCTAAGGCTGTCAGATCCAGGTTGGAAAATACTTGGAGATTTTGCAGGTGGCGCCTGCGAAGGGTGGGGTTTGGAGAGGGGAGGGACTTCAATGGGATAGAATGCCACAGAGTCTACCTTCTAAAACAGACATTTTCTCCAGGGAATTGAGCTTTGTCGCCTGGAGATCAGTTACAATCCCAGGGGATCTCCAGCCACCACTTGGAGGTTGGCAATCCTACTTTGCATGTACTCACCCAATAATGCTGAGAAAAACAAAAGGGGGGGGGCAAGTATACAGTCAAGTACACATGGAACTGGAAGAGACTATTTTTTGCAGTCTTGGAGTCAACACAGCTTAAGAATTATTGAGATAGCTACATAAATCCTGTATGTTACAAGCAATTATTTCATATTATTCTGTTGAGCTTATTCTTGAAGATTATCTTTTAACATACTTTGGTGCATATTATTACTTATGTGTTATTGATGAATGAATGAATATACAGCCAAGAAGACAAGTCATAAGAACATAAGAAAAGTCATGCTGGATCAGGGCAATGGCCCATCCAGTCCAACACTTTGTGTCACACAGAGGCCAAAAAAACCCCAGGTGCCATTAGGAGGTCCACCAGTGGGGCCAGGACTGTTACCCCCCACCCAAGCACCAAGAATACAGAGCATCACTGCTCCAGTCAGAGAGTTCCATCTATACCCTGTGGCCAATAGCCACTGATGGACCTCTGCTGCATATGTTTATCCAACCCACCTCTTGAAGCTGTTCAGGCATGTAGCTGCCACCACCTCCTGTGGCAGTGAATTCCATGTGTTAATCACCCTTTGGATGAAGAAGTACTTCCTTTTATCTGTTCTAACCAAACTGATCAGCAATTTCATTGAGTGTCCATGAGTTCTGGAATTGTGAGAAAAGAAGAACAGTACTTCTTTCTCTACCTTCTATATCCCATGCATAATCTTGTAAACCTCTATCATGTTATCCCTCAGCTGACGCTTCTCCAAGCTAAAGAGCCCAAAGTGCTTTAACCTTTCTTCATTGGGAAGAAAGTCCATGGAGTCCCCAATTCTTTATCTCTGCACAATACCAATTAGTCATATTCCATTATGAGACCAATCAAACTCCAAGTCTTTGCTCATTTCCCTTCACTCTTTCTCAATATAAAATGGTTTGACTTCCATAGTTTTAGCTAAAATCTGTTTCTTATTCATGCTCCCCTCCACCCCTTTCCTACCCCTAATAAACTTTTAGTTATTTCCTCCACTCCCTATATTCCAAGATGCCTCTTTAAAAGACAGACAGGCAATATATAAATAAATAACACCTTGGCTTCTAACATCGAGGTCAAGTGGAGAGTGTTGAGAGGATGCAATAGTAAGGGCTTCCACCTCCCATGAGAAGGACACAGTGGTACCTACAGAACCAGCTTATTACTTTGTGTTCTTGTCTCAACTAAGAGGCTTTACTCTCTAGCCATAAGTGCCATTTGTCAGTGGCGGTGGCTGAGGTTCCATTAATAGAAGCAGTGTGTATACCTTCACTCAGCCAGACATGTGAGTAGATTTGAGATGGCTTATCCATCTCAAATGTGAATTTCCTCCACTCTTTCTTCCTAAGGTCTTGCCTTCCTAGGCCTTTGTATTTCTTTGCATTCTCTTGGATGTGAGGGTGATTTGGCTGTGACATCTGTCACCCCACTGATCACCAGGGTTGATTTGGCTGATCTGGCTAGCTACCTCCCTCACATCTAGGGTTGCCAAGTCCTGTTCCAGAAATATCTGGGGACTTTGGGGGTGGAGCCAGGAGACACTGGGGTGGAGCTAGGAGCAAGGGTGTGACAAGCACAATTGAACTCCAAAGGGAGTTCTGTCCATCACAATTAAAGGGACCTCACAACTTTTTAAATGCCTTCCTTCCCTCCACCCTCCCCTTCTCTGATTTCTTTCCCCCCAGCAAGCTGGGGACACATTTTACTGACCTCAGAAGGATGGAAGGCTGAGTCAAACTGGAACTGGCTACCTGAACCAGCTTCCGCTGGGATCAAACTCAGGTTGTGAACATAGGGCTCCAGCTGCAGTCCTGCAGCTTTACTGTGTGGTCCCCTTTAAATGTGATGGCCAGAACTCTTGTGCTTGCCACACCCTTGCTCCTGGCTCCACCCCCAAAGTCTCCTGGCTCCACTCTCAAAGTTCCCAGATATTTCTTGAGTGGGACCTGGTGTGGGAGGGGAAAGCCAGGCTCCTACTGCCCCCGCGATACAACTCCACGTCCCAGCAGAACCGGCCAAACTCCTGCTGCCCAGCAGCCTCCGCTCACACGATCGCCCCGAGCTGCCCTGAGCCGCTCTTCACAGCCCCGACATGCAGTCACGCTGTAAAGGCCCGCATCGCGTCGCTTGCCGCCTCGCGCAAACCGACTACGTGGCTCTCCCTGCCGAGAGCCACGAGAGAACTGCGCTGCACGGGCGGGAGCCAGGGCTTTATAGCCCCGACTCCACGCCCCCTCCTACAACTACTGGATGGCTGGGAAGCTGGCGTCAGCCTCCCTCCTTCCGGGAGGGCAAAGCACGGCCCCCAGCCTATGACTGGCGTTGCCAGTGCGGCTGGGCAGGGAGAGAGTGGATGCGCCTGCCAAATGCATGTGGGGGAGGGGAGGGAGGGAGGCTCTTCTCCGCTTCACCGTACCTGCTCCTCTGAGATGGGCTCAGCCTGAGCCCATCTCGGAGGAGCAGCTACAGTGAAGCAGAGAAGAGGCAGCAGCCGCGCAGCGGTGTCGCCCGCTCCGAGATGGAGCGGCTCGCCACACTCCTTGGCGCCATTTCCCCCCTCCACCCGCTTCCATTTTTGGGGGGAGCGGGGGAAGAGGCTGGAAATCCTGGGGTCCCCCGCCAGGGCGGGAGGGTTGGGAAACCTACTCACATCTCCATGTTCATTCCTCCCATAGCTGCATGCTTGGTGGAAGACAACCATCCCAGATAGAAGGAGTGTACCTTTCTTAGGTCAAGGGTATACAATAGCTGTGCATTCTCTTCTCTTATCCCATTCAGGTGATCTGCATCTACTTACCTCCATTCTGACATTTGCTTAAGAGTAGATAAGAAAACTTTTATGAACTCTACTGTATTGGTTAAGGGAGCATTTTTTTTAAAAAAAAAAATTACACCAGTCCCCATGGCAGAAACTGACATCTTTAAAGGATCTGCAACAGTTCCAAATCCTCTGCTACAGTCTCTCACTATATATATATATAAATGGAACCTCAGAAAGGCGATACGGGCCTTTCAGAAGAAGTGAGCAGTGACTCATGAAAGCTCATACCCAAGAGTCCAGTAGCACTTTAAAGACTAACAAAATGAGCTTTTGTGAGTCACTGCTCACTTCTTCAGAAGTGACTCACGAAACCTCATTTTGTAAGCCTTTAGGGTGAACATAAGAACATAAGAGAAGCCATGTTGGATCAGGCCAATGGCCCATCCAGTCCAACACTCTGTGTCACATAGTGGCCAATATATGTGTGTGTATGTGTATACACACACACATATACATACATACACACACACACATATATATACTGTGGCTAAAAGCCGCTGATGGACCTCTGCTCCATATTTTTATCCAATCCCCTCTTAAAGCTGGCTATGCTTGTAGCCGCCACCACCTCCTGTAGCAGTGAATTACACATGTTAATCACCCTTTGGGTGAAGAAGTACTTCCTTTTATCAGTTTTAACCTGACTGCAATTTCATTGAATGCCCATGAGTTCTTGTATTGTGAGAAAGGGAGAAAAGTACTTCTTTCTCTACTTTCTCCATTCCATGCATTATCTTGTAAACCTCTATCATGTCACCCCGCAGTCAACTTTTCTCCAAGCTAAACAGTCCCAAGCGTTTTAACCTTTCTTCATAGGGAAAGTGTTCCAAACCTTTAATCATTCTAGTTGCCCTTTTCTGCACTTTTTTCAATGCTATAATATTCTTTTTGAGGTGCGGTGATCTGAATTGTACACAGTATTCCAAATGAGACCGCACCATCGATTTATACAGGGGCATTATGATACTGGCTGATTTGTTTTCAATTCCCTTCCCAATAATTCCCAGCATGGTGTTGGCCTTTTTTATTGCAATCGCACACTGTCTTGACATTTTCAGTGAGTTATCTACCACGACCCCAAGATCTCTCTCTTGGTCAGTCTCTGCCAGTTCACTATTTATAGCTGGGATTCTTGGCCCCAATGTGCATTACTTTGCACTTGGCCGCATTGAACCTCATCTGCCACGTTGATGCCCACTCACCCAGCCTCAACAGATCCCTTTGGAGTGCCTCACAATCCTTTCTGGTTCTCACCACCCTGAACAATTTAGTGTCATCTGCAAACTTGGCCACTTCACTGCTTACTCCCAACTCCAGATCATTAATGAACAAGTTAAAGATCATGGGACCCTGCGGCACTCCACTGCTTACCGTCCTCCACTGCGAAGACTGCCCACTTATACTCACTCTCTGCTTCCTATTAATTAGCCAGTTTTTGATCCACAAGTGGACTTGCCCTTTTAATCCATGACTCTGGAGCTAATGGAATCTTGCTCTCTTTTACTACTTTAAAACCAACAAAGTTTTATTCTGGGTATAAGCTTTCATTGCACACAAAGGTTTATACCCAGAATAAAACTTTGTTAGTCTTAAAGGTGCCACTGGACTCACTTTCTTATTCTGTTTTTTTTGTTACTCCTTTAAAGATTCCAGGAACAAAACCATTACACTGAAAATAAATTTCAGAACTATCACATCTGTGAATGACATTTTTATCCTGCCGTTCTCTTCCAAAGAGCTCGGGGACATATTCATTGATCTCCCTTCTCCTTATTTAATCCTCAAAACAGCCCTGTGAGGTATGCTAGGCTGACGGGAAGCGACAGGCCCAAACTTGCCCAATGAGCTTCAGGTTTAAAGAGAGATTTGAAACTAGGCCAGCCGACATCCTAGCACAAGCACTCTAACCAGAAAACTTCAGTGACTTTTACTCTTTTGAAGAAGAAGATATAGGATTTATATTCTGCCCTCCACTCCGAATCTCAGAGTGGCTCACAATCTCCTTTATCTTCCTCCCCCACAACAGACACCCTGTAAGGTGGGTGGGACTGAGAGGGCTTTCACAGCAACTGCTCTCTCAAGGACAACCTTTGCCAGAGCTATGACTGACTCAAGGCCATTCTAGCAAGTGCAAGTGGAGGAGTGGGGAATCAAACTCGGTTCTCCCAGATAAGAGTCCGCACACTTAACTGCTACACCAAACTGGCTTAACCACTACACCAAACCACTATTGCACTGTAATGAGTGGTTGTGGGATGAGCTGGGTGGGTGCAGAATACTAGCCATAGGAGCACCAAGTGAGTGGTGGCAACTCATTTATATTTTCTGTTTCAAAGTGTGAAATTGTTTCAGGCTGTCCCTGATTGTCCCGCTCTGTCCCTATGCCTGAAATTCAGTTGCCTGCCAAAGAATGCCCAATTTGTGGTCAATATCAATTTTCGTGTCTCTGTTTAACTCGATTCTCATCAAGTCTGTGCAAGGAGTAAGTGTGAGAGCTGTGTCGCAGCAGGTTAAAACCCATGAATGTTAAGAGGTGACAAGGGTTTTGTGATATATCATGCTGCTACTGTTCTGCCCAGAATCCATTTAGACATTTTGTAGGTACAAATCATGCAGCTCTGTTGGGGGAATTTCATTAACATATTTATGCAGCACTGAACATGGGTGGCTGTCTTTCCTCAACACAGAGCCATCATTTTCTGGCAGGAAACTGCAACAGGAGATCCCAACAATACAAAGTGCTTTCAAATGCATTTAATGTTATCCTTCTTAAAACTGACCTTCCCTCCTTTCCAGAAAACATACTAACCCACTGGCTGCAGAATGGACTTGTTAGCTGTTGTGATTCCATCTTGGGAAACTTTGTTTGGTATTATACTATTAGGAGCTATATTTCCCTTAGGGATGCCAGCCTCCAGGTGGGGCCTGCGGATCTCCCAGAATTACAGCTCATTTCCAGACCCCAGAGATCAGTTCCCCTGGAGGAAACCGGTTCTTTGGAGCAGTGGCCCCCAACCTTTTTGGCACAATTTTTCCATGGACCGGTGGGGGTGCTGGGGTTTTTGCTGCCCCAGGCTGCCCCCAAGCCCACACCCCATCCCTGCCCTCCCATGGGGGTCTTTAAATGAAGAATAGGCGAAGGTCTCTGCCTCACTCCATGGTCCGGTTGCTAACAGGCCCGGGGGTTGAGGACCCCTGCTTTGGAAGGTAGATTCTATGACACTGTACCCCAATGATGTCCCTGTCTCCCCCAGGCTCCACCTCCAGATCATCAGGAGTTTCCCAATCTGGATCTGACAAACCTACCTCTGGGTACTTGGCAACCCTAGGTGCCATGCTATCAATTTCTTGCAGTGTGTGTTACTTTTCACTGCCTAGAGACAGCCATTTTAAAATCCGCATTTTCCCATCTCATCCTTTTCAAGAACTCATCATTGTGTCCTCATTTCTGTTATCTCCATCTGACTTGCAAAGAGGCCCGAATAACTGCAGTGTATAACTCCCAGGATCTCAATAGTATTGAGAAAGCAAATGAGTTAGGTCAGTTCTACCAGGAGTAATTAAGAAACCTGTGGCAGTGTGCGCAGATTTAGGTGCAAGCTTACTGTGGAAGCAGGGCCGGCCTTGTCACTTGCTGCCAATCAAGAGAGCCAGTTTGGTGTAGTGGTTAATTGTGTGGGCTCTTATCCAGGAGAACTGGGTTTGATTCCCCACTCCTGCACTTGCAGCTGCTGGAATGGCCTTGGGTCAGCAATAGCTGTGGCAGAGGTTGTCCTTGAAAGGGCAGCTGCTGTGAGAGGCCTCTCAGCCCCACCCACCTCACAGGGTGTCTGTTGTGGGGGAGGAAGATAGGGAGTTTGTGAGCTGCTCTGAGATTCTGAGATTCGGAGTGGATGGCGGGATATAAATCCAATATCTTCTTCTTGACTAGGCAAACTTGATGATTGCCTAGGGCACCAGCCTTCTGGGGGCACCAAACTGGGCCCCCCCATGTGGCTTGGTGATGTTATTAGTGCAATTGGGAGGGGGCCCCAAGAAGTTAACCTTGCTTAGGGTGCCAGACAGCTTAGGGTAGCAGTGGCCAAACTTGCTTAACGTAAGAACCACATAGAACAAACATTAGATGTTTCGAGAGCTGCAAGACATGAACCTCAGATGTTTGAGAGCCACAAGGAGGAAGGTTTGGAAAGAAAGCAACTTTAAATGCATTCTCCAAGCTGCTGGCTGGCTTGACTTTGAGTAGTGGTTTAAAGAGAGAGATGCCTTCTCCGAGCCAGCCAACGAGGCAGTGGGAGCTTCGAGAGCCACACGATATGTGTGAAAGAGCCACATGCGGGTCCTGAGCCAGTTTGGCAAACCCTGGTCTAGGGCCAGCCCTGTGTGGAAGCATGGACCAAATATGAAACATGGGCATCCTCCTCCTCCCTTGTGCCAGATCCAAGGGAAACCAGTTCTTCCAGTTTGGAACCTGAGGGCCTGTGCATAGAATGGATTTGGTGGCCCCTGCGTCAGTTAAGAAGCCCTCGCCTCCTTCCTTGGAGCAGGTTTCTTCAAGTGTGAAGTGTTTCTTTGCTTTTTTTAAGTGCCAAAGGTGTCTAAGTAAGTAAACTCGCTCGAGGCGCTTGGTAAGGGAATCTACAAACCAGACAGCCTCCCTGAAGTATGGGACAAAGGACAAAGAGGAAAGGATAGTCGGCCTTTGGTTCAGAAGCTAAAATGTCTGTCTTTTGAAAAGCAAAGCTGAGCGGCAGGAAAAACCACGCCCACTCCTGTTCCCAGACAGGGCTATATGCAGCCTAATGCTTCTGGAGTAATACTGTGGAGCAAATCCACATATTGAATTGCAACACCTTTTACAAAGGTTCCCCTCCCCAACAGTGGATTTTTTTTTTTTTTTGGCTCATGCAGCAGAAATATAATTCAAGGTGGACCAATTTGTTAGCTCAGCTGCTTAATGAAAAACTGTCACAATTACAACAACAAGCCCATTTCCCCATTCCCTACTGCCACCATTTTTCATACTCGGAGATTTAAAAGAACAAGCTGCTCTGAAAACCATGACCATTCTTTTTTCCTAACCAAAAAAAAAAAAAATCTTTCCTAGCAACAGCAATTATGATACTTTCATGTCAAATGAATTATATTACTGAAAATAAATCTTTCTAAGATGCACAAGAGGGTTATCTGGCTCCAGTCAGACTTATGCATTACTGGTTTTATATGTTGTACTCTAGTTGATTAATATAGGTAATCAAATTATATAGCCTTCCACTGTGCTCTCAAATTCAAGGCTATAATGTTTTCAATGACAAAGTTCATAGAGTTGTATAAAAATGTACCTCGTGCTGTACCAGCCCTTTATTGCTGTAGTAAAACACCATTTTCAATTTAGTAATAAGTGATATAAAACAGAGTGTCTTGATTGGCAGGGTTGTATTCATTATATGGGACATGAAAGCAAGGTGCTAAGGTTACCCGTGTGAAGCCATCAACATCAGGAACAAAATTATACAGTCGCCATCCCACATGTGCAGTTGATTGGGTAAGAGACACTGGGTGTCAAAAACCCCCCACAGTGCTGGTGTAGAAGCCCCCTCCTTCATAAGAGAGCCAGTGTGGTGTAGTGGTTGAAGTGTTGGACTACAATCTGGGAAATCCAGGTTCAAATCCCCACTCATGCCATAGAAGCTTGCTGGGTGACCTTGGGCCAGTCATGCACCCTCAGCCTACTAGCATGGTTGTTGTGAGGATAAGATGGGAGGACAGGAGAATGAGGTAAGTCACTGGGACCCCCAGTGGGGTGAAAGGCAGGAAATAAATAAATAAATAAATAATAAAACAAATGCCATCATTTATAAATGACTAGAACCTACAGACCAGAGGATATTCCAGTGCTTGGTCATCCCTCTGTTCCTTACCCAACCCAGCTAGGTAGGGTGGAATCTTTTCCAGTAGATGCTATTGACTCTCAAAGGCTGAATATACAGCCCCCCTCCCAGTAGAGCTTTAGAGGCCACCATCCCCACAACACCTGGGGGATGATCTCTGCTCCCCACCAGATGTTTTATAACCTTTCCCAGTGGATGCTGATGGTAACTGTGCAACCATCAACCATTTCAGTCTCTGCCAGTCTCTTACCCATCTTCCCAGCACTGTCACCACCACATCTGGGACTCACCTCTGCTTCCTAGGTGAGCTCAGCCTACTGTGCAGCACCCCTTGTCCACAGAGGTGCTTAAGAAAGCACAGTCCTTTCACCAGTTGTTGAGGCTGGATATACAGGGTGTGCTATGAGTATTTGGTTTTGGATGGTTGTGCCTGCCACATGTCATTTTTACTTTTATTGGAGTCTCTTTTATCCTTCAAATGACTTACTTCAATTAGGAAACCAACTGAATGTTTGCATTTGGAGGGAGGGGGGAACTGCTGCTGATCAAGGAAACAGAGCAGGGTATAAATATAAATAATTCTTCCCACTCATCTAGAGAAGTTAGGAAGTGATGGGAGAGGAGAGTTCTCTACAAGGTCTTTGATCTGTGAAGACTTATTTCAGAAATGCAAACAACCTTTTTGAAGCTGCAGATGTCAAGTGAAACATGCATGTGCAATCTCATATTCCTCTCTGAATTTGCAATTTTGTACTAAAATGAGAATCAAGGAAGGATGGGGCCCCAAAGCATACATGCCAAGTAGTCTTGACTTCAATGTAACCAAATCCCAACAGCCAACAACAGAAGATGGGTTGAATCAACTGAAACATTGGAATCAGCTACCGAGGGAGGTGGTGAGCACCCCCTCATTGGCTGTCTTTAAGCAGTGGCGGGATGAACACTTGTCAAGTTGATCCTGTAGGTTGATCCTGCATTGAGCAGGAGGTTCGGACTAGATGGCCTGTATGGTCCCTTCCAACTATATGATTCTAAGAACTTCAAATTCACTTTCTCTTATCTGCTCCTCCTCTCCCTTCTTGCCACTGGTTATACTGCATTTGAAATTGGGTTGCCAAGTCTCCCATGGGCTCCGGCAGGGAACTTGTTTCACATGCGCAAAGCATGTGTGGTGTGAGGATGTCACCCACAATGACGTTGCGCGCTGGCTGCTCTAGGTGTTTCTGGGAAAACCTTATGTTTTCCCTGGACGCTCTAGCATTTTGGGAGGGAAAAACTCTATGATACCATTGTGGGCCGGCGGGTTGGGAACCTCCCAGGCGGGAGAACCCCCGCCCGGACCGGGGGCTTAGCAGCCCTAATCTGAAAGCACACCTCTTCCCCTGAAAATAATTTTTGCTCTCTCATCTTTCCTGTTCTCTTATTATTATTGATAATTATTATTATTATTATTTACCTGCAGCTTTTTCTTCAACATCAAATCCTTAATATTTCTGTTTAGAGTGGTAGAATGAATTTGGGTGACTCTCAAACAAGGACAGCTATCTTAAATAAATACTAATGCTAAGATGGTATAGTTCTAATTTGACCAAGACTCATAATTACTGGGGAATGGATGGCTAGGTGCTGTAGCGTTGCCAATCCCCAGGTGGGGGCAGGGGATCCCCCGGTTTGGAGGCCCTCCCCCTGCTTCAGCGTCGTCAGAAAGCGGCGGGAGGGGAGGGAAATGTCTTCTGGGAACTCTGTTATTTCCTATGGAGATTTATTCCCATAGAAAATCATGGAGAATTGATCTGCAGGTATCTGGGGCTCTGGGGGGCCCCTGTTTTTTGGGATAGAGGCACCAAATTTCCAGTATAGCATCTAGTGCCTCTCCTCAAAATACCCCCGAAGTTTCAAAAAAATTGGACCAGGGGGTCCAATTCTGTGAGCCCCAAAAGAAGGTGTCCCTATCCATTATTTCCTATGAAAGGAAGGAATTGAAAAGGTGTGCCGTCCCTTTAAATGTGATGGCCAGAACTCCCTTTGGAGTTCAATGATGCTTGTCACAGCCTTGATCTTGGCTCCACCACCAAAGTCTCCTGGCTCCACCCCCAAAGTCCCCAGATATTTCTTAAATTGGACTTGGCAACCCTAAGGTGCTAGGTTCTCCAAATGGAGCCAAGCTTTGAAGCACACATGGCAAATCAATCCATATATACCAGGCGACTGGGGTTTTGTCTTTGGTCCAGCCAACGGAGCAGAAATTCCCATGTGATGCTCTGTAGACTCTCAGTTCCAGCTCATGCTAGACCTTGTTCCACGCAAAGGCCCCCAGGTCTTAACAACAGCATCAAGATTTATTTACTTATTTACCCAGTGCAATATATAAGAAGACATAATGTAACCAGCAACCAAATACTTCTAGAACACACTTTACAAGCAAGGAGAGTTAAGTTTCTTTTTTTTAATAGTTGGTGGCAAAGATGTTATGCCGTTATTAAGACCCAGTCTACCCCTGACCTGGATGACCCAGGCTAGCCTGATCTCATCAGATTTCATAGGCTAAGCAGGGTCAGCCCTGGTTCATACTCGGATGGAAGACCACTGAGGAATCCAGAGCTGATATGCACAGGCAAGCAATGGCAAACCCTACTGGGTCACTATAAATTGGCTGCAACTCAATGGTTAAAAAAACCCTAGTTTAACTATTTGGAAACTGGTTTTTCAGAGGCTCAGGAGCCCCGTGGAGCAGAGTGGTAAAGCTGCAGTACTGAAGTCCAAACTCTTTGCTCACAACCTGAGTTCGATCCCAGCAGAAGCTGGGTTTGGGTAGCCAGCTCAAGGTTGACTCAGCCTCCCATCCTTCCGAGGTCAGTAAAATGAGTCCCCAGTTTGCTGGGGGGAAAGTGTGGATGACTGGGGAAGGCAATGTCCAACCACCCCGTAAAAAGTCTGCCATGAAAACATCGTGATGCGATGTCACACCAGAGCTGGAAACGACTGGTGCTTGCACAGGGGACTGCCTTTACCTTTCCCTTTTTTTCAGAGGCTCGGTAACACTCTTTTTACAAACATCAGGCCTATAAATTGCTGCTTTTTGAGCCATTAACAATTAATCCAGATTAAGACTTTACCAAGGCAGTGTTGCCATATTCACACGAAATGGCGATTGTCCATACTAGAATGGTGGCAGGTAACATGCTTATCTGGTACATGAGATAGGAGCACAAAGAACGTAATAGCTGAAAAGGGCTGTTATGGTAAAGAAATCAGGGTTTACTTGTTAGGGACAACCTCAACCATTTAAAGTGGTTGGCTGAAGTATGAAAAACATGTCCCTTCCATTCTCAATTATAATCTTTCAGAAGTACCTTTATGCTGATTATAGGTGTGTTGTGGGGGGTGGGGGAGAGAGAATCAATGGGCAGACAGGCTTCCATTGAATGGATTCTTTCTACTAAATGAGTGGTTAAGGGGAGAATAAGAGATGTACTGTGTGCTTATGCAATGAACAATGAAAGGGACAAGTGGTTTATGAAAACATTTTAAGGGTCATTTTGACAAGCCTTCATATAAATAGTGTGGGGGGGAACCCCATGAGCATTATAATGTAAGTAATATGTAATATTGTCGGGAATTAGTAGTATTTTCTCCATTTTGTTTCCTTGGCAACTTGACCTTCTGTAATGTTTCTGACGGCACAAGATATAGGCAACATATCCCTCCCAAATCATACCATAATAATCTTGTGATTAAAAGCGTCACCAGAATGTGGCCTTGCCGCAAGATGGAGAATTAATGAGTCTGTATTAAATGATCCACTGATGTTAAATCAAATTAAAGTAGCCTTGCAAGAATATTTAATGCTTAATGATAGGCTCTGTATCAGAGCAGGTTTAATCTAGGATGCCGCTATAGATGTCATGAGAAGGAATTAATCAGCATTGCTCCCACTAAAACAGAAATGCAAAATTGCTGAACAGAATGAATTAGAAACAGATTAGAGAACTAGGACTTAAACATAAAAGAAACTAAGCCGATGCCACCCTCAGAGAGCTAATTTGATATACAGGAGAACTTAATTTGCCTTTAACGGTGAAATCAGACTGTTTGATGTTATTAGAAGAGGAGACTACATTATGAAAGCAGGAAAAGGGACCAGATATTCCTTTTGCCTTGTCAGTTGAAATGAAAGCCCGTCCAATATATCAGCGGCAGAGTCAAAAAGAAAATCCCGGATGAATACAGTTACTGCAGCCTAAAGGGAAAACAAGGTGATCCTGCGTCAAACTCTTCCGGCAACTGTGAGCCGTACAAAGTCTCTCTCACATAAAGCATCTCAGAACAAGCTTGCTGCAATTTCCCAAGTTAAACCCTGCAGTGACAGATAGCTCAGTATTAAGGGACCACACGAGTACTATTGATAAGATGACTGAAGTTGGGGGAACAATGAAATCTGATTAGCTTCCAGTGCATTCCAGATAATTTGCTAAGAATCTTCAGAGCAAGGATTTGGCACCTGCACATAGTGTTACACGTATACTATGGAACGTTATCTGGAATCAAGAACCCATAGTTATTGCTATGGTATTCCCTTTTCAACAGTTCCCCCCAGTTGAGCCTGCAAACTCAGTTTTAAATTCCCCTGAATTTGAAAGAGCAGTTGAAGGGCTTGGCATGAAACTTACGAACTAGAAAAAGTGCCTCCAGGGCAACGGCACTAAAAATTCCATATAGTCAGCCATTCTGTGACATACATCTCCCAAATCATAGAATGTAATGAGTTTTCTTTGAAGTATCGGTATAGTCGGACAGGATTCATTTGAGTAACTTCTGAGCATTTAGGATTCTGGTGGTCAAAATTTTGGGTGAATATTTCCCAAGTCAAGCCCCCCAAATAGCATAATTCTAGAGAGCATTATTACAGCATATGTACAGCCCCTCCCCACAATGCTGTCAGAGCCAAACTCTGGACTCACACAGGCCCAGCAAAAACAAAAAAAACAAAAAACCCCCCCTCATCCTAAGAAGGATGTAGCTAGCAAGATCCAATTACAAGAATGAAATCCAGTTAACCTTTTTTTATTAGGACCAACGAAGTTGACACAAAACATTGCATGAGTTTTCAAGCTCATCAGAGCTCTTCATCAAGTTGGGTTCAGAATGTAAGCTTTCGTATGCATGCATACTTCATCAGACAATGAAATGGGGTACAGTGAGCAGAGCTCCTTATAGCTGGTGGGCAGAGGTTAAGAATGCAAAGTGGTACAAATTTAGAATCCAATGGCAAAATTTGTACTACTTTGCCTTCTTAACCACTGCCCACCAGCTGTAAGGAGCTCTGCTCACTGTACCCCATTCCATTGTCTGATGAAGTATGCATGCATATGAAAGCATACATTCTGAATAAAATATTGTCTTAAAGGTACAACTTGACTCCTACTTTGTTTTACTGCTTCAGGCCAACATGGCTGCCCACCTGAATCCATCAGGTTGGATGTTACAAAACTTTAAAAGATAGAAGGTGTGAAAGCAGATTCTTCAGGCCATGGTGTTAAGGTCAGATTGCGCATCCATCCTCCAAGGGATGCAAGCAGGCAGTTAGCTTAACTTTATTGCTGGTGTGGTGTCACCTTACAGAACAATCTCTGTGGAACTGTATTCAGCTCCTTGCTATTTCATTCATTGTAGCAAGCAATGCATACTAAGCAGAGGGGGACTGACTTACTTCTGGGTAGGTGTGCATAGAAAGACAGGTTGCTTACCTGTAACTGTAGATCTTCGAGTGGTCATCTGTGCATTCACACTCATGGGATAGAGCGCCCGCACTGATCCCTGAATCGGTACCTAAAAAGCCCGGGATTTTTTCACGCTCAGCACCAGCAAGCATGCACAGGCGTCCCGATATACATGCTCACTGGAGCCAGCACGAGGATCTTGCCAGTTCCTTCCTGACCGCTGGAAGCCCCTACTGGAGGGAGACCGTCAGCAGTGGGGAAGGAGGGTGGGTAGTGTGAATGCACAGATGACCGCTCGAAGATCTACAGTTACAGGTAAGCAACCTGTCTATCTTCTTCGTGGTCTCTGTGCGTCACACTCATGGGAAATTAGCAAGCAAGACATACCTGGAGACGGGAAGACGGTCAACCAGAAGAAACAGCTTGCAGCTCCCAGACGAGTCCTCTACTGAGCATGCACATCCAGAGAGTAGTGCTTCATGAAAGCATGTGGAGAGGACCAGGTGGCAGCCTTGCACATGTCCATCAGGGGAACGCCTTTCAGGAATGCCACCGACGTCGCCATCGCTCTTGTAGAGTGTCCACGAATGGGCCCAGGCAACGGCTTCTTTGCCAACAAGTAGCACAGTTTAATAGTCTCAGTGAGCCACTTTGAAAGCCACTGAGATGAAATTCTGGAACCCAACTTAGGAGCAGCATAAGAAACAAAAAGATACTGGTCCTTACGAAAACTCTTGGAGCAACTCGAATAAAACAATAAGGCACGCTTAACGTCCACAGCATGCCACCTATGTTCCTCGTCCAAGGAAGGTGTAGGATAAAATGTGGGCAACCAAACTTCT
Organism: Heteronotia binoei; assembly: GCF_032191835.1. NCBI lineage: Eukaryota > Metazoa > Chordata > Lepidosauria > Squamata > Gekkonidae > Heteronotia > Heteronotia binoei. The sequence goes on from NC_083233.1 coordinate 66,218,216, forward strand.
AACTTAAGGTGAAACTGAGAAACCACCTTGGGAAGAAAAGAAATATCAGGAGCTAACGACACTCCAGACTCCTGAAAAACTAGATATGGGTAGTCACAACACATAGCCGTGAGCTCCCCTGCACAGCGTGCTGATATGATTGCTAGTAAAAAAGCAGACTTCCAAGATAGAAGCTGTAAAGAACATGTGGCCATTGGCTCGAAGGGACGCCGAATCAACCTGTCCAAAACTAAAGTCAAATCCCAAAGCTGTGGGGGTGACCTCGATGGAGGATGCAACCTGAGCAGACCCTTCAAAAACCTCTTTGAATGAGGGTGTGCAAAAACTGAATGCCCCTCAACTGACTCATGGAACGCAGATATTGCTGCCAAATAAACTTTAACTGATGAAAAGGCAAGGCCAGCATCCACCAGAGATAACAAAAATCCAAAAATCACCGGTAGTTCCACCTGTTGGCGTGAGACTGCAGGATCAACTAAAAACTGAAGAAACTTCCGCCACTTCCTGTCATAGGAAGCACGGGTAGACAACTTCCTGCTGTTTAGGAAGATGTGTTGGACTCTGCTGGAGAACTCACAGGGTCAATGAACCACGCTGTCAGCTTCAGGTGAGGCACGTTGTGATGGAATACATGACCGTCCTGAGCCGACAGAAGGTCCGGTTCCGCCGGAAACTGGCAGAAGACCCCCCTCGCCAGTTGAAGCAAGATTGGGAACCAGTTCTGCCGAGGCCACCACGGTGTCACTAGGATGCAGCATGGCCTCTCTCTTGCAATTTTGTTGACAACTCTTGTCAGCAGTGGCAGAGATGGAAACAGATATAGGAACTGTCCTTCCCATGGGAACAACAAACCGTCTCCCAATGACTCTGGATCCGTGCCCCCTCTGGAACAAAACAGAGGACACTTCCGGTTCCTGGCTGTGGCAAACACATCCACCTGAGGGTACCCCCAGAGCTGAAACACAGGTTGAAGGAAGTGCCACTGTATCTCCCACTCGTGCGGGGATGCTGCACCCCTGCTTAACGAATCCACCTGCAGATTGAGCACCCCTGGGAGGTGCGCAGCCTTCATGTAGATGTTGTGCTCCAGGCACTCCTACCACAGTTCCAGTGCTAGCGCACAGAGCCGTCAAGAAACTGTCCTGCCCTGCCAGTTGATATAACACAGGGCAGTAGTATTGTCTGTTAACAGGGCAACAACCTTCCACGCCACCATGCGGTGGAAAGACCGAAGGGCAAAATGAACTGTCAGCAGTTCCAGGTAATTTACATGACAGTGAGTCAATTGAGAAGGACAAGGGCCCCCCACACACAGAGAGTCCATGTGAGCCCCCCATCTCCACAAAGACACATCTGTGGTGATCGTCACTGTTGTCGCAGGTAGGTGGAAGGGAGCTCCCTGACAAATGTTGTCTCTGGATTTCCACCAGTTCAGGGTCCTGAGAGTCAAAGGTGGGATTATGAACGTCTTGCGAGGTGAATCCCATAAAGGACGAAATTGCCTGAGAAACCACAACTGAAGGCCTCTCATCCTCAATTTCGCAAACAACAGCATGCTTGTTGTCGCCACCATCAGCCCCAGCATCCGCTGCACCTGTTGCGCCGTGCCCCATTTTCGATTCTGTAAAAGATTGACAAGATTGATTATGTCTGTCGCTCTCTGCTGAGGCAGAAAGGCTGAAGCGTAACGGTTTCTGTTGTTTCCCCTGTATGGAGACCTACTCTCAGGTTGGGAAGAGTGAGGTCTCCACTGTTGTTCTGGGGAGAATTTTTGGTATGGCTTCTTGGACCAGGGTTTATGCCACTATTTCCATAATGTCGAAGACGGTGTCATCTACGACTGGCTGCAGATGTGTCACCAGGAGAGAGAGGGAGTGTGCTATCCTCTTCACCAGGTCCCCAAACGACTTCAGATCCTCTGATGGAGATATGGAGATATGGGAAGATCCTCATCTGTATGCGACACTGGCGAAGGCTCCAAAACTCTGTCTGGATCGTTGGTACCGACCTCAGAGTCCGACGACGAGGAGTCCCTTCTCACCGAGTGTTCGGAGAGTACCGGCATCGAAGCTCTCACAGGTGAATGAGTCGATACCGACAACCGAGCCTGGACTTCTTCCACCATCACACCACGTCTCTCAGGTGGGATTGACACCGAAGCCAACGGACGTCGTCTAGAGTGCTGTGAGATCCTCGACAGATGAGATGCCTCAGACTGTTGATCCCAATCTGCAAAGTTGCAAGGGGGGTACCAATGGTACAGGTACGGGTAGGTGTAGGGAGAAGGCCACTGACAATGATTCCATGGTGGAAGCGGTGGGAAACAGTGAACCATGGTGGTTGGTTCCAGCTTTCTCCGACCCATCACCTGATCAAGCGGTGCCGATGGCTCGATCGGTACCGACGCTTCGACCTCTGAGATCGAGCCACTGTCACTCCAACGACATGATCCCAATGAGTGGGAACGTTGGGTCAGCTCGATCTTGTGCTCCGATGCTGACAAACACAACTGCTGCGAAGCACTGCCTCTCGACACCGAAGGGCTCTGACGCGGGGACGACAAGATCTTCCTAGGTGGAGCAGCCTGCGTCGATGCCAAAGCGCCCTGAGAAGGGGAAGGAGTGCGGGACAATCTTTTCTTCCGCTTCTCCTTTGACTTTGCCTTCTTCAACAACAACAACAACAACAACAATTTTTATTTGTATCCCGCCCTCCCCGCCGGGGCAGGCTCAGGGCGGCTAACAGCATTATTTCATACATTGGTCATACAATATTAAATAAAACTACATTGACAGTTTAATTAAAATTTTGATTAAAATTCTAAAATTAATAAAATTAATAAAATATACTAGTGCTATAATTACATTTATGTTTATGATGGCGAGTTCTTTAACCGTTTCCCTCTTAATCAGTGAAGGCCAATCGGAAGAGGGTAGTCTTGCAGGCCCTGCGGAACTGTTCAAGGTCCCGCAGGGCCCGCATTTCCTCTGGAAGTTGGTTCCATAGGCGTGGAGCCATAGTAGAGAAAGCTCCGTTGTGGGTGCTTTGCAACTTCACCTCTTTCGGCCCGGGAATGTTCAGCAGGTTTTTCCCGGCTGACCTCAGTGCTCTCTGGGGTTCATATGGGGAGGGATGATCAGGTCCCTGAGTCATCCCAATGCTTCTTTGCCAGAGTGTCCACTGACCCTTCAGAGGGCCATTTAGTGGATCGACCCCGCTCGATCGGCATATCGGTCTGAATCGGTGATGTATCAACCGATGGACTCCCGCATACCCGATGCCGGGCCCGATGCCATCTTTGACGGACAAAGTGCCGATTCCATGAGAGTGGCTGAAAGTCTCGCTGCATGATTCTTCCGAGTCTGCTTAGAAAAGCTCAGGCAATGCAGACAGGAATCAATGCGGTGTCCCTCGCCCAAACACAGGAGACAGAGGGAATGACCATCAGGAGGTGTGATCTTTTTTCCACAGGAACGGCACCTCTTAAAAAAACCCCAATGCCTTTCCATAGACACCCAAAAAAACCCACACAGAGGAATTCTGAGGGGGGAAAAGAGGGGGGGGGGGAGGAAACAAGGCCCCGAAGGGCAAAGTCCAACAATTTTTTTTTAAACAACACTAACTATCTTAACAACTAACTAACTAACTAACTACACTAAGAAAACAACAAATGGGCTATTTACAACTAGGAGAAATAATCCAAAGATTACTTTACCGACTAGGGACGAGAAAGGAGATCCTCTCAGCGCAGTGGTCAGAAAGGAACTGGCAGGATCCTCACGCTGGCTCCGGCGAGCATGCATATTGGGACGCCTGCGCATGCTCGCTGGTGCTGAGCGCGAAAAAAAATCCCTGGCTTTTTAGGTACTGATTCGGGGATCGGTGCAGGCGCTCTGTCCCATGCGTGTCAAGCACAGAGACCATGAAGAAGACAATGATGCTGGTCTGTGTATCAAAGCAAGCAAATCTGGCCTTGTAGCTTGCCTGGAGTGGGGCACAGCTTAAATACATATGCCCTGACCTGGATGGCTCAGGCTAGCCTTATTTTGTCATTTGTGAAGACAATGAAAAGGGATGAGACAAGGTTGCTGAATGCTTGTAACTGTGCTGTTTTTGAAGTATGCATTACAAGCTAAAGCACCTGTCAGAAGACCGAAGCCCAGAGTCTAAAATTATTGCATCACTGTTTGCTCTTCACCTTGTCCGTGTCTTGGTTTGGTTTTGCATTTAGGGCACTGAACTGATGAACAGGGCAGCACCATAGATGCCAGGCTGGAGAATAGGAGCCAAACACTGTACTGTAATAAGCCAGAAGGTCCTTTTGGCTCCCGTCCAGTCATGACATTGGCAGGTCCCTCCTTGTGTCTATCTGTGACAGTCATTCGACAGACTAACCAGCCTTTGGGGTTTTTTGCCATTAAGTCACAGCTGACATGGCAACCTGGTAGGGTTTTCAAGGCAAGGGATGTTCAGAGGTGATTTGCCATTGCCTGTCTTTGTGTCATGACCCTGGACTTCTTCGGTGGTCCTCCCTCCACATACTTAGGTTCTGAGGTCTGACAAAATAAGGCTAGCCTGAGCCATCCAGATCAGGGTATATATATTTAAGCTGTGCCCCCCTCCAGGCAAGCTACAAGGCCAGATTTTCTTGCTTTGATACACCGACCAGCATCATCGGCTTGCAGATCATTCTCTTGGGTCCCAAAACCATACTTTGGGATAAGTTACATTAATATTTGCAGCAAATCATCCAAACAGCATCGGCTTCCTTTTTTTGCTCATGTTCCTATCTGCTCTGGTTACTTTTCTAACTTGCATCAGTTTGTTAATTCTTTCCATAACCTAAGGGCACCCATTTTGCCAAACAGTCTCACTTTCCACTATGATACTACTTCTATCAGCATGTGGAATGTTCCACCACCTAATCTCCAAGAATTCCCCAACATGGAGCTGGCAATGCTACACCTTCCTATGCTAGCAGCCAGAAGTGGGACCCGGCAAGCAGAAGGTCCAAGGTTCAATCCCTGGCATCTCCAACTAAAAAGGGTCCAGGCAAACAGGCATAAAAAAACTCAGCTTGAGACCCTGGAGAGCCAGTAAAGGGGAGGGATGGTGGCTCAGTGGTAGAGCATCTGCTTGGTAAGCAGAAGGTCCCAGGTTCAATCCCCGGCATCTCCAACTAAAAAGGCTCCAGGCAAATAGGCATGAAAAACCTCAGCTTGAGACCTTGGAGAGCCGCTGCCAGTCTGAGTAGACAACGCTGACTTTGATGGACTGAGGGTCTGATTCAATACAAGGCAGTTTCATATGTTCATGGTTCTTTTTCTCCAGAAGATAAATTAATATGGAAAGGGTTCCATAAATGTAGAAAGTTTGAAATCAATATCTCTTACAACCAGTGGTTTTCAGATTCTGAAGAAGCCTCTGGTGAAGAAGCAAAGGCAATTGCTGGGGATGCATCTTTGGCATCCCCCAGCATGCAGGCTGTAACGTTCATAGGTAAGCTTCACTTGCATATAATCAGCAGAAGGAGCTGGGAGCACAAAAGATAAAAAGAAAAGGACCACTTTGGAACCACAGTCGGTTAAAGAACTTGGAAAACAAAACAACCCACAAAATTCCCAGAAGTCGAAGAGAGAGGTAACAAGGATATTTTATTGATCTTTTCATTTTCAAAGGACTATCATAGTGTTTCAAAAGCTTTGGTCTTTAATGTGAAAGGTTGTAATGCATGGCGCACAACAGAGAATATGCAAGTCAGTATAAAATTCAGTGTGATTAATATAAGATTAGCTACTGTTTGTACAGAGCTTTGAAGATGTAAAGTACTAATTAGAATTTCTAGATTAGCTTGGTTTATGCCCCAATGCAATCCAAATCAGTAAATAAAAATGTGCCAAGACTTAAACACGCTGCCCGTAGATTAGGGTACCCAGGAGGCATTGTGAAACTAATTTTTAAAGAGGATAAATAAAAATTGAAGCAAAACCAGATTCAAAAAGTAGCTGGAAAACCCAAGAAGATGAAAATGGTAATGTTGCAAAAATCTCCAACTTAATGTTATAGAAAGGGGTGGAATTCTAGCAGGACCTCCTTTGCATATTAGGCCACACACCCCTGATGTAGCCAATCCTCCAAGAGCTTACAAAAAAGAGCCTTGTAAGCTCTTGGAGGATTGGCTACACCAGGGGTGTGTAGCCTAATAGGCAAAGGAGCTCCTGCTAGAATTCCATCCCTGGTTATAGATGGGTCTATAACCCATCTATCTATAAATGTAATTCAAGGTGCTGTCCACAACTAGCAATGGGTTACTCCCCTGAGGCTCAAATCAGAAAGGGCCCAGCCAATTATGAACAACATTGGGAAAAACTTGTGGGGGGGGGGGAGGAGAATCAAACATAATCCCTGAGTTCTCACTATGATCCTCCAAAAGTTTCCTACAAAGCCACATAGAAGGTACCAATCAGAATGCGGGGCCAGGAGTCCTCCCAGAATTACAAATGATCTCTGGCCTACAGAGGTCAGTTCTCCTGGAGGAAATGGTAGCTTTGGGGAGCAGGGACGGATTAACAATTAGGCCAAGTAGGCACTGGCCAATGGGCCCCCATGCCTTTAGGGGCCTTAAGCTGGCTTCTCCCCCTGGTTTCCCCCCTACTTGCAGCCCTTCCAGCCTGCACATGCAGGCAGCAACTGAGCCGCTCTTTGGCGGACTTGCCTGGTGCGGCTATTGCTGGTGTCATCGCCAAGTTTGCCTCTCTTTGCTCTCCTCCGCAGCTTTGTCAAAGGCGCTTTTGAGAAGGTACCTACAGGCTGGCACAGGCAGCGGGGTGGCTGCGCCAACTCTGAGATAATTTGTGAGGGGCCCCCAAGATTTTGACTGCCTAGGGGCTTTCACAGGCTTTAATCCGGCCCTGTTGGGGAGTGGGTTCTATGGCATCAGCTCTGTTTCCTTCCCAAACATTGCTCACCTCAGGCTCCCCCTTCAAACCTTTAGGAATTTCCCAAGCCAGAGTTGACAACCCCAACCCCATCATTTATGATTGGGATAACTGATGCTACTTGCATTAGGATGTTGATACCCTGCGGCTACATTTCTCAGAGTGTACATCAGATGTTATCAAAATAGCAGGGGAAGGGAGAGAGAAAGAGAAGCTGGTTGTAAATTCTGATTAATGAGCTGTATCAATCTTTTTTTTTTTACTTTCAATCTATTGGAAGAATTCTCCAAAGCAGCTGGAGAACACTGTTTAAAAATGTTTTGTATAAATTTTGTGAAAACAGCGAGTGCCATCTCAGAAGAGGCATATTTTTCTCATAAACATGGTGGTGATGTAATGTCAAATGTGAATGTGGCACAAGGTAACAGATCTTTGGGTCCACATTTTCCCTCATCTCCTTACATCTTGTGAACTAGTTAGTCACTACTTGATTCTCAGCAAACCACTGTTTACAAATACATAGGAGCTGGCAAACTGGTTTGTGTTTGCCTTGCAAACTAGGATTGCAAACCAGGCATGCAAAATGGCTGAAACAATGGTGTTTTCTTTAATGGAAAGCACACACCACAGTTCTCTGGTTTAATTTGGCAGCAAACCATAGTTTGTTGCAGAACAGGAAAAAACTAATTGTGTGTGTGTATAAAGTGCCATCATGTTGCAGTGGACTTATGGTGAGGGGGTTTCAAGGCAAGCAAGAAGCAGAGGTGATTAGCCATTGCCTTCCTCTGCAGGGTCTTCCTTTCCAACAACTGACCCTGCTTAGCTTCCATGATCAGATGAGCTTTTGCTATACCATGCTGCCTTCCCTCCCAAAAACTAATTAGCTCACCTTAAGTGAGGGGCGGAAGGATCATGTAAACTCCAAACTCCTTCCAGGAGTGGAGAGAAAGCAATTTTGAGGAGAATTATAATTACAATTCTAGAAGATAAGGTCCATGGAAGCAGCAGAAAAATGGCCAGCATTTCAATGCGGAAAGGGAGGACCCACATGCAAGTGGGAGTGTGCGGAGCACCCAGGGACACTCACCCACCACTATGGAGCTGGCAATTATAGGAAAAAGTTCCCTGGTGCAGTCTGGTGTGTTTGCCTTAAAAACAATAAACTGATTGCATTTTCAGGGATGAACAATTATTTGGGTGAAACCTTGATGAGTTTAACTGAGGTGGACTATAGTTGTCAGTGTTTCTTGATGACCCCCTGAGTACTAGACAAGAAAACTACCAGGTTGTATGAATAGTGTTAATTGTTGCAAAATTGGGGTAAGGGGAAAGCAGTGCTGAAACTTGATGAGGGGTCTGACTGCTAGCACCCAGGACTTTTTTGAGCAAGAACGCAGTTCCATCTGGCTTGATATTGGGGGGGGGGTGGCCTAATATGCAAATACATTTCTGCTGGGCTTTTTCTATTAAAAAAAGCCCTGTGTGAAACAATGCTGATGTCTGGGGGTTTGGCCTAATATGAAAATGAGTTCCTGCTGGACTTCTTTTACAAAAAAAAGCCCTGCTAACACCACCCTCTTCAGGTTCCACCTGCCAAATCTCCAGGTATTTCCCAACTTGGAGCCGGGAACCCTATGACTGAACAATATTTTTCTTAGGAGGAAGTGCCTCTTCTAAGACAGTACCTACCAAAAAACACCCACCCATAGTCCAAAAATAAAGTGCACCTTTCCCCTCAACTGTACTGCTTTATTCATGCAAAAATTTATACAAAAATAATCAATTAAAAAGTCAAATATCTTGTGATTAATTGACTAAGATTTCTTTAATCAGGTGTTGGCCCTGATGTAAAGATATAAAGGAAAAAATGTTACTAGAGTGGGAATAGAGGACAAACAAAAGAAAAGGAGAAGATGGAGAGAGAGAGAGAGAGAGAGAGAGAAGCAAGTGCAAAAAATACATAAAGACAACTTGCATCTTGTGAAAGAAACCAGCTGAAAAGACTCAGTACATCAATCCTGACAGACAGACAGACAGTTCAAGATAGAAACAGAATGCCCTCCAACAGAGAGACGTTGTCTCTGCTACCAATCTGGCCTTTTCCTGCTTAATTAAAGCTGCCGAACACTTGAGCTGGAAAACTGTAATCCCCATTAAAGTGTCATTTTAGCTGTAGGTGATCAGACCTTTCAAGCTACACTAAGTAATTATGCTAGCAGGAACCGTGTGCGGTATTAACGGCAACACAGGACAACCATAAACGTGCTGACTCCCTGTTGCAGAGCAGCCCCGGCAAGGAAACTTAGGCAAGGAGGTATTTCTGGGTCTACCCAAGTCAGCACTAAATGCAATCATCTTTGCCTTGAGCCAAAGGGCCATGAAAATCCAAGGGACAGCCAACTTTTTGATGCAAAGGGTCCCTGTGTTTTTAATGCTTGCAGAGAGATGGGAATTTCAACCGCACCATTTTTGGGGCAATGGTGCTGTTGAGGGTTTGAAAAGCTGCACCTGTCAAATTCTCTCTTACAACTATCCTAAGTTTTTTGGGGGACAGCATTGAAAGGATGGGCAGCTCTGACTTTGAACCTCTTGCTTAAATGGGATAAACATTTAGATGATACCAGGCAATGGCTGCAACGGCTCTCTTATGCCTTTGGGCATTAAACATCCATAGCAGAGGGACAACAGTCATGGCTAATATGCTGGATGCATGCAAGTCTGTTGGCTGATTTTAGGATTCAACAACCAAGAAATATAGGGAACAAGACTAATAACACCACCCTATCATATCTGTTCCTCTGCTTATTTTCATTTGATTCTTTCCACCTGCTCCCAGTGACAGCAACCTGAGAGAAGCTGAGCCTGATGCTTACTAAAGCAGGAATAGTATATTATAATAGTTGTTTCCAGTCAAATTTCAACTGACACACGGCAACTTCAGCACCATAGAGTTTTCAAGGCAAGACATGAGCAGAGATTTTGCTATCACCTTCTTTTGCATAGCAACCCTGGTCTTCCTTGGTGGTCTGCCTTCCAGGTATTAACTAGGGCCAACTTTTAGTATCTGGTTACCAAATGTCCTCTTTTTATAGTGTCCATCCTCTTTGGGGTTGGAAGGTTAGGAACAGGGCTTTTTTTTTTTAGCAGGAACACACAGGAAAGCAGTTCCAGCTGGCTTGGCATCAGGGTGTGTGGCCTAATATACAAATGAGTTCCTGCTGGGCTTTTTCTAGAAAAAAAGGCCCTGGTTAAGAATATTCCTAGTTAGTAGAAATTATTAGTAGTGATGGTATTCCCAGTAGTAATTTATGGTTGTGAGAGCTGGACCATAAGGAAGGCCGAGCGCAGAAGAATCGATGCTTTTGAGCTGTGGTGCTGGAGAAGACTCTTGAGAGTCCCTTGGACTGCAAGAAGATCAAATCAGTCAGTCCTAAGGGAAATCAACCCAGACTGTTCCCTGGAAGGTCAGATGCTGAAGCCGAAGCTCAAATACTTTGGCCACCAAATGAGAAGGGAGCACTCACTGGAGAAGATTCTGATGTTGGGAAAGACAGAAGGCAAAAGAAGAAGGGGAAAGCAAAAGATGGACAGTGTTACTGATGTAACAAACACAAATTTGAGTGGACTTCGGAGGATGGTGGAAGACAGGAGGACCTGGTGTGACTCTGTCCATGGGGTCACAAAGAGTTGGACTCGACTGTGCAACTGAACAACAACAAAAAAAGCAATTATCACAGCTTAAATAGCGGTGGTATTTAAAATTAGATTTGCCACAGCGATCACTTGTTTGAAGCACTCATTCAGGAAATATGTCCTATTTTTTTCTCTTTTTAAACTATGATAACCCCATGGAATAGTTTCCAAGAGCTGATGAGACCAGGCTAGGCTGGGCTATTAGTTTGCTTTCCGCACAGGAGTGATATAGAACAGGGAAAATCTCACCCTGACTTGTCTCCTCTGGGTGGGCCTGCTAATATGCTATGCTCATCCCACAACCACTTCCTTCTGCTTTTCTGCAATTCAGATTAGCTGGAGACCTGCACAAGATGTGCGCCCAGCTTTTGCAAAATGATTCATGAAGACGCACCCGAGAAGATGAACTCATCTTGGTTTGTGCCACAGCCGTGGAGTTTGCCGCTAAACATCCTCCCAGGTTATCTTCCACCAATGGCAACACTGTGAACAGCTACGTGTGTAACATGACTTACATTTTTTATGAACATACAAATCTCCTTTTTATCAACTCCTTCTAGCTCAATCTACTTTTAATGCTAGCAGCCCTTTGAAGTCTGAAACAGTGAGGGCATTCGTTCATGTTTTTTTTTAACCAGAATTCCTAGAGACTGAACCTGGGATCTTCTGAGTGCGAAAAGCATACTAACGTCCCCACTTCCCTTATAATTTTATTGAAGCTTTGAAAATTTGTCCCTGAAAACTTCAAAGAGGTTAATCAGAAGGCTGAAAAATGGGGGAAGGGATCTACACAGCCTAAAATGCCAGATCAATGGCAAAGACATTAAGGAGAAGACAGCTATAATAAAACAAGCAATCTAATTAATACTAAAAATAAAAAAGATACTTTCTTAATAAGGAGCAACTCCTCCCCCCCCTCCTGTATTGGACCTTTGAAAAGAGGACAAGGGCAGACCCATTTCTACAAAAAGACAGATTTGACAAAACCATTTACCTACAGCTTTCTTTCAAAATCGAAATATCTGTAGCTCTGCAGGCTTCTATTCAAATATTTAGCAGCAAATATTTTTGTTAAGCCTTTCAAGCATCTCTTGGAGTATTTATTTTATCTGGCATAGAAAAACCAGAGTGTATAGTGTCTTTTTTTTTTTTTTTGCCTGAGTAAGTGGATGTAAAATACGCACTGCATGAATCTGTATAATTAAAAAAAATAGCAAATCATTGTCATTAATGCACAAGCAAGATCATAAATGAATACATTATTAAGTCCTACTGAATTAATGTTTAACTGCAATAGAGTTGAAATTGAATGAGGCAATTAATCAGACTAAGGACGGGATGGGGGGGGGAGAAGAGAAGAGCCACATCTGTCTTACTTTGAATATGTTGAGCAAAACGACCTTCAGAATGGCACTGTCAATCAATGAGAACCGCATACCAGCTTGACAATTCTTGATACCACCATGGTGGGGAAACTTTAGATGGGGTGAGAAACACAAGCCTTCACAATTCTGGATGGCCTGGTGACTGAAAGGGAATGAAACTCTGCATTTCAAGGGTCTCCTTATAAACACAGGATGGAGGCTGAAGAGTATGCACGCTGCCAATGTGTGCCATGATGAACCGAATATCCAAGAAGGCACTCATTATCAATCATTTCTATACATGCACTGTGGTACTAGGTGTTGTATAATGCTCCTGTCAGTGATCCTCAGTGCCATGATGGAGGTCATTAATATTCCTGTTCTACAGGTAAATGGCAGGGACAGAGACAGGCCAACTTATGGCCAAGGTCACCAGTCAATTCACGCTTGAATAGCAGCATGCAATCCAGATTTCTAGGTCCACGGCATCAGCCTTCACCACAGCTGGAGGTGTGCACGTAGGGTTGCCAATCCCCAATTGGGGGCCCTCTGCCTGCTTCGGGGTTATAGGAAAGCAGGGAGGGGGAGGGAAATGTCTGCTGGGCACTCCATTATACCCTATGGAGACTGATTCCCATAGGGTAAAATGGAGAATTGATATGCAGGTGTCTGGGGGGAGCAATCTAATTAATACTTTTTTGAGGTAGAGCCACCAAACTTTCAGCATAGCATCTGGAGCCTCTCCTCAAAACAACCACCAAGTTTCAAAAAGACTGGACCAGGGGGTCCAATTCTATGAGCCACAAAAAGAAGGTGTCCTTAACCTTCATTATTTCCAAATGGAGGGAAGGCATTTAAAAGGAATGCGGTCCCATTAAATGTGATGGCCAAAAGTTCCTGTGTTTGTCACACCCTTCCTCCTGACTCCACCCCCAAAGTCTCCTGGCTTCACCCCAAAGTCCCGAGATATTTCTTGAGTCGGACTTGGCAAACCTATGTGCCAGTAGTGGCACTTGCAATGGTGGTGGACTTGGCCAGGTGGCCCAGTATGGGAAGTAGCACATGTGGGCAGCACCATCACCCAGCAGAGAAAGAAGGGCACCTGGTGGGGGCTGCTGCTATCATGCGGCTGCTACTCCTGCACTGAGCCCATCTGCCTCAAGCAAAAGGGAGAGGGTCCAGCCAAGCCGAATATCACATTGGTAAGGAAGTGCTGGGTCAAGTCCAGCCTGCAGGCTTGCTTGCTTGCTTGCTCTGAGATCCAGTTTGGTGTAGTGGTTAGGAGCATGGATTCTAATATAGGAGAACCGTTTGATCCCCACCGCTCCTCCACATGCTAGTGAGAAGAAGAAGAAAAAGATATTGAATTTATATCCTGCCCTTCAGTCTGAATTTCAGAGTCTCAGAGCGGCTCACAATCTTCTTTACCTTCCTTCCCCACAACGAATACCCTGTGAGGTAGGTGGGGCTCAGAGAAGCTGCCCTTTCAAGGACAACATCTGCGACTGCGAGAGCTATGGCTGACCCAAGGCCATTCCAGTAGCTGAAAGTGGAGGAGTGGGGAATCAAACCTGGTTCTCCCAGATAAGAGTCCACACACTTATCCACGACACCAAACTGTGACCTTGAGTCAGTCACAGGTTCTCTCAGGAGCAGTTCTCCAAAAAGAAGAAGATGATATTGGATTTATATCCCGCCCTCCATTCCAAAGAGTCTCAGAGTGGCTCACAATCTCCTTTACCTTCCTCCCCAACAACAGACACCCTGTGAGGTGGGTGGGGCTGGAGAGGGCTCTCACAGCAACTGCCCTTTCAAGGACAACCTGTGCCAGAGCTATGACTGACCCAAGGCCATGCTAGCAGGTGCAAGTGGAGGAGTGGGGAATCAAACCTGGTTCTCCCAGATAAGAGTCCACACACTTAACCACTACACCAAACTGGCTCTTTCAGCCCCACTTACCTCACAGGATGACTGCTGTGGGGAGGGGAAGGGAAGGGGATTGTAAGCCTCTCGGGGACTCCAAGTGAAAGGCAGGGTATAAATCCAATCTCTCCTCCTCCTAATGTTGGAGGAGTGTGTAAAGGGGCATGGTCAAGAAACAAAAGAATGCCACCTGTGGTTACCATGGAGCAGGAGGCAGCAATATCTCTGATATCTGAGGAATGCATTTCATGTAATTTGATGTGAGAATGTAGCTGAACTTTTCTTTATTTCAATACAGACACTAGAAGAAGACACAACCAAGATGAAGACTCTTCTTTGGCTTTCGATTAGTTTTGAGGGCAACAGACTGCTCCGTTAATTGTGCCCAACAGTCTAACAACAACTACCAAGATAAGGAAATGGCTATCTTTAGCCAAACAGAGTCATTTACAAGATATGCTCCAGTGTTAGGTATATATTCACTAAGTACTAACAAATGATACATGAAAGCTGAGTTCTAGCATTATTGGAGACAGCGCCTTGTGACTCACTGATAAACTTCTTAGGATAAGGTAGGATAAGAAGTTTATATTTAGAAATGATACTATTATTTCTAAATAAAAAGGCCCCAAACACTTTCTTGTAGAGAAGGCAGCCTTCATGATGAACTGATTAGAGTGGAATCTGGAAGATTCAGGTCTGAAATCCCACTATATTATGGAAGCTTGCTGGATGACTTTGGGCCAATTACTGTTTCTCTCTATGGGTGGCCATTGTAAAGATAAAACGAAGGAGGGGAAAGACAAACTAATGAGGAACCCAACTGAGGAGAAAAATGGGGTGTAAATATATGTCTAAACAAGCTGCTTATATGTAAAGTTCTTCCGTTCCTTCTAAATTTGGTTTTCTACAAGATTAGCCCAGGTCTTTCCGAACATTCCAAATAAATGCAAAATGTGTACTTCAAGTAAATAAATTTGAAAGCTTAAAAAATTATATTGTAGTTTAAAAAAACACACAACTAAAATACTGCTGTAAAGAATAGGACTGGTCCAACACATCTCCTTTGCAGGAATCAGCATTTCTTTCCCCCAAAAGCTAGGCCATTGAACATTGAAAAACAAAACCAAAAAAAATTCTATTAATATTTTCCCTTTCTAAATCTTTCGCATCAGTGTTAATGAGCATTTCTCTCTCTCTCTCTCTCTCTCTCTCGCTTTTTTGTTTTTTTGTTAAAGCAAATTAATAGCAACTTGTCAGAGTTCCAATTGTCTCCCTCCTCTGTGGATTGCTGGAGAGACGAACATGATGAAGATAATCAGCATATTCATTTCCACCAAGAAGTAGGTTCAAGGCATGCTATTAAAGATGTCTGCTCTGATATTCTTTGATGAATCAACTCATTATTAGAGCTGCAGAAAAGTTTACTAAGATAAAAAAAACAATGGGAGGAGGGAGAGCAACAGAGATGGCCACCAAGCTCCTATTCCCTTGCTGAAATTTTTGTATCCTGTATCAAGTGGGCAAGAAATGGCTAGTTGTAAATCAGTCCTAGCCCACTGTCTGAAACAAACAGAAAACCCTTTTTTCATGTAGCATCCTTGGGATGGATATAACAAAGCTTTCTTTCCAAAACAAAGCTCCATTGGCACAGGCATGACACTTTCCCTCCATTGTCAGTTTTGGAAATGGTTCTTGTGATTTCAGGGAAGTACTGCAGTAAGTTACATTTCCTTTGTGTGTGATCTCCTGATGGAATGCCTCAGGGGAGCGAAGCATATCCAGGGGTGGAATTCTTGCAGGAGTTCCTTTGCATATTAGGCTACATCCCCCTGATGTAGCCAATCCTCCAAGAGCTTACAAAAAAGAGACTTGTAAAATCTTGGAGGATTGGCTACATCAGCGGTGTGTGGCCTAATATACAAAGGAGCTCCTGCTAGAATTCCATCCCTGAGCATATCCAAGTGCAGCTGTGGATGGAATTATCAGCTACCCTTCCGCAGAGTAGGGTTTCGAACTGAAGGAGACAGTGGACATTCCTAGCTATATGAAAAAGGCAGCTGGATTTGGGGTTTCCCCCAGAGTGGTTCTAATTTAGGGTATCCTGAAAGAGGCTCTGCCAGCCAAAGAGGAGAATGTTTGACAAGTGAAAGAAGCTGAGCAGCACAGAGCACCTGAGATATCAATTATGGTTCACTATATGAATGCACAGCTGCTTACAAAGTTGCCTGGGCCTCTGGCAAAAAGAAGTCTTGAACCTTTGCAGAGTGAGCTCCTTGGCCGCCTTAGCCACAAGCTTTTGCCACACAACAGTGGTTTGCCTTGACAGTGCCACAAGACTCTCTGCCATTTTGGCTGCAGCAGACTTAGCAGCTATTCCTTGCATCTTTCTGGGCCCAATGGTATAATCCTAAACACAGTCATGGCTTGGATTTAGAGTTGTCAACTGTGGGCAGGGAAATTGGTGGAGATGGGCAACACTTTATGGGCTCTAGGGGTTCCAGAGCGCTCTGGGTCCTGTGAATGGTGAATATCATCCTCCTGCGCCACTGTCTGAGCAACAAAGTTTAGTCTGTTACACGCTGCATATCCCCAGCTTTCCATCACTCTCAAACATCTGATTTTCTCCTTTCATTTGCTTTCTGCAAAGATCCAGCCTGAAGACCTCCAAACAACTCAAAAGTTTGTTCACTACATTCTGTGATGATGAAAAACAGATCTTATGTTTTACATATTTGGGTGTAATTTCATGAAGCTATGGACTGCTCAAGCATTTTATGGAGACGGTTAAATTTAGGGGAAAAAATCCAAGCTGGGCACAGAGGTATTTGTTTTGTATACACATTCTTAAGTTCTTGTTAGATGCCTTATAGATATTGTCTCTGCTTCTGGTTGAGTGTATTCTCATGTTATTTCCACAATCCAACAATATGTCTTGTGAATAAAATACTTATTTCTGTGATGCTCACTTTCAACTAGAAGAATGTTTCATGGCTCTTATGGTTTTGCCCATAAACTCAGCTCCCTAAGCACTTCACAGAACTTAGGCCTAACTTAAATGCAACACCACCAACAAATACCCGCTCATGAGACTTGGTAATCACACAAGCACTATTCACGTGTTATAGGGAACACAAAGACATCCTGCATGTACATGTGTATATCAGTTTACAAGAAAGAGACAATGTAGATTCACAAATGAAACTGGGGACTGGTATTCAGATGAATGTGTGGTTTCAACCACATGTTTAGATGTATATACATTGAATGTAACATGAGCATTACTCAGTGCGTGTACAAAAAAACCCACAAGTGTACACTGTACTCAGAACTCCTGTTCAGAAGCTACAGTAAAAGCATGTATAATCCCGGTATAGTGTACGCTTGCTTTTTCTTTATACATATGAATAATTCTCCTGTTACAATCAATAAAAGTACAGCCAAACATGGGTCAGAAACCAGACATTTATCTGGCTACTGGTCCCTGGTTTCCTTTGTAAAGTGAATGTGCATTGTTACCTTCTTACAAACAGATGTGCACTTGTATATACAAGATGTATGCACACTTGTTGCAACTTGTGAACAGGGATACATTGTCTTCTTTAAACTCCATGGATCCTGCATAAAACAGTTACATAGCATGCACAAATGCTTTTATATAGGAAGCAGCTAGGGTTAGGAAGTACCGAGAAATTTTGGGGGTGGAGCCCAGGGACAGTGGAGTTTGGGGAGTTGAGGGACTTAAAAAGGGTATAATGCCACAGGGTCCACCCCCCAAAGCAGCCATTTTCTCCACAGGACCTGATCTGCCATCTGGAGATCAGTTTCCAGGAGATCTCCAAACTACTACCTGGAGCAGCCCAGGATAAAGAAGCCACTACGTGAGTGCAAAATCTCACCTGTGAATGTTGTTTTCCCTCAGCTGGTATCACATTTAAATCAGACCTAAGTCTCACACAGGAGAAAAGCGAGAGGGAAGACAAGAGTGTTTGGAGGTCGAGGACCGGAATGCAGAAGTGGAGGCGCATGCATGCACACACACACACACAAATCCACTAGATAAAAATCAACAAAGCAATTAAGTTTTGACAAAAACAAGACAGGGTTTTCCCCCCCTCCCTCAAACAATATGAATGTTAATTACTGTGCTTTACAGGAGAGATAACAAGAGGACTTTTTTTTTTTTAAGTGGAGCATTTTTCAAACAAAGACATGAAAAATTCATGAGCAGAGGGAAGACCCTGGTGTTGCGCTTCGGTTTTTCTTGTCAAATATTTCAAGCTCTGAAGGTCCATACCAGAGGAAGGTTACAGAGCCACATTCATTTCCAAAAGATGCCTGTCAAGGAGGTGTGGGAAGCCACTGGAATCCTGTAGGCCTCAGCTTGATTGCTGCGACCACCGGGCATTTTGTCCTGCTTTTGTCCCCTCCTGCCAATCACCTGGGGCTCTAGCTCTGCCAGATGTTCCTTTTGCCCACAAGGTGGGTTGGTCCAAGCCCATCTCAGATGAAGAGGTGCAAATTTGGGGGCTCATATAATATATATTCTCATCACAAGCACCCCAAGGTCCAGATGAGCTTGGAGAAATGTCAACTGAGGGGTGACATGATAGAGGTTTACAAGATTATGCATGGGATAGAGAAAGTAGAAAAGTAAGTACTTTTCTCCCTTTCTCACAATACGAAAACTCATGGACATTCAATGAAATTGCTGAGCAGTTGGGTTAGAACAGATAAAAGGAAGTACTTCTTCGCCCAAACACATGGAATTCACTGTCACAGGAGGTGGTGGCAGCTACAAGCATAGCCATCTTCAAGAGGGGATTGGATAAACATATGGAGCAGAGGTCCATCAGTGGCAGCTACAGCTTATTGTCGGAACTCTCTGTCTGAGGCAGTGATGCTCTGTATTCTTGGTGCTTGGAGGGAGGCACAGTGGAAGGGCTTCTAGTGTCCTGGCCCCACTGGTGGGCCTCCTGATGGCACTTGGGGTTTTTGGCCACTGTGTGACACAGAGTGTTGGACTGGATGGGCCATTGACCTGATCCAACATGGCTTCTCTTATGTTCTTATGAGGTGATCTTCCATGATACATGAGGAAGACAGCTGTCAAACACGATGCCCGGAGGCCTTCTCAGAGCCTTCTAGGTCTCCTCTGTGTCCCCATCACACCTTCTACCCACAGTGTTCGCTAAAGCCAATGCTCTAAATACAGCAAAGAGGTCAGACTACCAATGACAAAAAGGGAGAAACTTTGTTTTTCTTACGAACTTTATGTTCTAAATAAGTTAACTACTTTACATCTTTTCTCCAGGCAACTTAAAATGACCACTGATGGCTAAACTACACATTATATTTACTAGCATTTAGCCTTCAACATTGGCTGCAGGTGCACCCAATTTGGACTAAGCAGGCAAGCTTGGACAGGAAAAGAACCATGGAGGCCAGAGCAGCTGTGTCCAAAGAAAAGGGCCAGGTTTCTCAGCAAGATGTAGCCGTCAGTAGGTGCTCGTAGCAACAGTGCCAGCCTGTTTCTCTGTCTGCAATCTGAGGTCCAAAAAGCACCCTCTACAGAATTTAGAGGGTACCCCTAAAATGGGTAATGCAACCCTCTCTAAGATGCTAGCTTCCTGATATGCACATGATACCTTTGCATCCTGAGTGCCTTCTTTACAACACTCCCTCCCACCTTCTGACTGGGACATAAAGACTCAGAGATCTCCATTGCTACTCCTATCTGATGAAGGGCGTTTTGACTCTCAAAAGCTTATACCTCAAACATCTTGTTGGTTTCTAAAGTGTTACTGGACTCAAATACAACAGTTCTGCTGCAGACCAGATAGGAATGCCAGCCTCCAGGTGGGACCTGGGGATTTACAAGTTATCTTCAGACTACAGAGATCACTTTCCCTGGAGAAAATGGATGCTTAGAGAGTGGACCCTCCCCAAGCTCCATCCCTAAATCTCCAGAAATTTCCTAATCTGGATCTGGCAACTCTACCCCCGTTTCCCATCAGTGGCCAGGGGGGACCTGGCAACCTTGCCTCTGAAATGAGCTTCCTGATAATCACCAAATTGCATTTTGTCTGGATGCAGCCTACTGTTAACTACTAAACTTTAGTGCTGACACCCTCCCCACCAAAACTGACAGGTGGTTTGTTGGCAATATGTGTGTGTGTTTGTATAATTCTTGGGAATTTGCTAGGTGTGGAGTTTGGCCCTCAAAGCCCATTTGAGTTTGATGCTCCAATTCTACAGAGCTGCACATTAGCCAAGCCATGCTTGCCAGAACAAGGGTTTTCAGACTGTGAGATGCTCCATGAATCATTAGAACAACTTCATCAACCTCTCTCTGATTAACTGATGAGGGGCTGAGGACAAGAGGATGTGGGACTGTCCAGGCCTTTACTGTAGAAATAGCCCAGCAGGAACTCATTTGCATATTAGGCCACACCCTGATGCCAAGCCAGCCGGAATTGCGTTCCTGTGTGTTTCTGCTAAAAAACAGCCCTGGGGCTCATTGTAAAGAAGGCCCAATGACATTTTGTTGCTGATTTTAAAAGAAATTTCTTGAGCCAGGAGCTTAGTTGTTGGCATTTCCAGCAACATCATAGTCATTGCCAGAATTCTAACCCCTAGGGTGCATTTTTGCTAGCTATGACTTATTTTTATGCTAAACATTAAGTGATGGTGGTGGCACTTTGTCAACTTAACCCCCCCCCCCCCACTATAATAAACTATTTGTGGACTTTTGCACATTATGTAAAAGCTTGAAAGAACATACCCCCCTACACACACTTATCACATCAGTTCTAACAAATCTAGCCTTGGATTCCAAAATGTATTTGTTTAGCAGGCATGCCAGCTTCCAAGTGGGACCTGCTATTATACCTCATCTCCAGACTGCAGAGATCAGTCCCTCTAGAGAAAATAGATGCTTTGGAGGGCATTACAGCACTATCCCCCATTGTGACTGAGGTCCATGATGCCCCTAGGCTCCATCCCCAAATCTCCATGAGTTTCCCAACCTGGATCTGGCCACCTTACCTCTCCATACCCCAGCACTGGCTGAGGGGAACGTAGCAACCCTATTGCTTAGTTAAGGAGTGCATGTGATCAAATAAGAGACGGGGGTGAGGAAGAAAGCTAAGAGAAAAACACAGTCTGACTGGTTTCACTAACTCCTTATCTTGGGGTTAATGACAAGGTAAAAGCAAGTGCAGTTAACCTCAACATGTTTCTCTTCAGTGTGCAAATCAAGTTATTTTCTGCAGCTGTAACCACTGAGACGCTCTCAGCTAACCACACACTTTCGGTTCTCGCACGGCTGTGCAAGCCTCTTCAGAGCTGAAGCACACCCTTCTTAACCAGCCCTTCCCCACACTCAAGCTTTCAACAAGCCAGAATCCATCATGCTGGCTGTTTCATTTGCTCTTTACCGGGCTGCGTTCTCTGGATGGCCACAGTTTTGCAGACTTACACTATTTTTAAAAAAGAATATAGGTGCTGTTCTCGCCTCCCCCATGGGGACCGTATACAGAATGACCTCAACTGAAAACTGATGATGACACAGAATATCATAAGCTACTGGCAATGCAGGTGGGCGAAATTAAAGCCGTTTGTGTTCCCGAAGCTTGGCCAACATCCCAACTAGTGAGACGGTTGGCTTAAATATTTGGAGAGGAAGCAAAAGGGCCAGAAATAAGCTCCATTAGAGCCAATTATGAATTAAAACCTTGGCTTGAAAAGGAGAGATCATGTATCATACCTGTAGTAAGAGCGATCATAATGGGATTATTGCAGATGGGGAATGATGGGCTTGCATGCCCATACACACACACAGCTGGATGTAAACTGGGAATTCCATTACTTACACACATACACACATACACTCTTACACACAGAATGCAAAACGCTATTACTATCTAAGTGGCATACTAGCATCTGGGACCTTATGTGGACAAAATCATGCATGCTACATGCTATATCTGGTATATGTTACCACACGCTCACAAAGGCAGAAAGGTGACATATAACTATTCTAAATAAATAAATACATCAGACACAGCAGGCAGAAAAACAAGCAAAAGCAATTTCCTTCTTCCAACACAAAGAAGCTGCCTTACATTGAGTCAGACCATTGGTTAATCAGGGACTACATCCCCCCATCACACTGTGGCATTACAGGACCCTATTTATATGTCATGCTGGCACTCTTTTATCCCCTTTATCATTGATCAATGTACATTTTAATATTACACACACACACAAAACCCCTTATTTTCCTTCCCCACGCTATAAGCCTCCTCTCCCTTAAGTTTAATAATAACAATTCTTCTATTACTATTCTCAATTATATATGCTTTGCAAAATTCAAGTGCATAATAGGTTTGATTTTTTTTTAAACAAAGAACACTTTCAAATTTTGTGGAACACCAGTTTGTTGTCAGAAAAAAAGCTGTGATTGTGGCATATTCGATTGTACCAATTCTGTCACTTGAAACTCTTTACTTCCAATGCTTATTTCCTTTCCAAACAAGTAACAGGATATCTTCTATATCAGTGGTCCCCAACCTTTTTGACACCAGGGACCAGTTTTGTGGAAGACAATTTTTCCACGGACTTGGCGGGGTGGGGGATGGTTTTGGGATGATACAATTGTGCACTTTATTTTGGTGTAGTGGTTGATTGTGTGGTTAAGTGTGTGGACTCTTATCTGGGAGAACCAGGTTTGATTCCCCACTCATCCACTTGCAGCTGCTGGAATGGTCTTGGATCAATCATAGCTCTCACAGAGTTGTCCTTGAAGGGGCAGCTTCTGGGAGAGCTCTCTCAGCCCCACCCACCTCACAGGGTGTCTGTTGTGGGGCAGGAAGATAAAGGAGATTGTGAGCCATTCTGAGATTTGGAGTGGAAGGCAGGATATAAATCCAATGTCGTCGTCTTATTATTATTACTACATTGTAATATATAATGAAATAATTATACAACTCACGGCCTGCTTGCTAACAGGCCACGGACCGGGACCGGTCCACAGCCTGGGGGTTGGGAACCCTTGTTCTATATAACCTCCTTTTGTTGGCATAGGTAATTGAAAACAAAATCTTTATAGGAAAACACTACATGGAAGAAGCCATGAATTCTCAACAGTACAGTCACCCGTTGAACAATTTGTTTTTGATTAAATGGCAGCCTGTGTTGGAGTGCAGAGCCTTAGAAAACCATAAGGCTAAAGACAGAAGTGGAAAAGGTTAAAGAACATTTATTTAAAGGTTAGCGACATACTTAGTATGATGAATCACTCATTTAGCACAAACAGGTTCAAATTGCCTTAATGTCTTAAAACACACACTCAGTTCTGTTACACAGGGCTTTTTTTGTAGCAGAAACTCCTTCACATCTTAGACCACACACCCCTGATGTAGTCAGTCCTCCAAGAGCTTACAGTAGGTCCTGTACAAAGAGTGCTGTAAGCTCTTGGAGGATTGGCTACATCAGGGGTGTGTGGCCCAATATGCAAAGGAGTTCCTGCTACAAACAAAGCCCTGCATTACAACAGGAGTGGGGAGAGTTCATCCAGTGATCCCAATGCTCTAGAAACGACACCCATCCACATTTTACAAACACTGCACAATTTGGCATTATTGGCATCTGTTGCAAGCCAGGGCTCTGATTATCCCAGGAGTTGCATGTCATGATGAAGTGAGGTGAGAGGATTTATTGAGCACCTGCACCTGTGATGTGTCCTGGCACTTTTACTTTCGTGAGAACGAAGATCCAGCCTCCTACTCACTTGCCACAGGAAGGAAGTGCTCTGGGGAATGCAGAGCAGATTGCAGCTGGGTGCTGGAACTTGGCTGGCATTTTGGTCCTGGAGAAAGGGCACCTGCACGGTAGGCTGAACCAGCCCAGTGTCCATCCCCTTCACTCTTGATTTTTTCCCACTGATAAATGCTTTGGGCACTGCCTTGCCAGTATCTATCAAGACAAATTCCAGACCTTCCCAATATACAAACCATCATACCTTCCATCATGGCACAGGGGTAAATGAGTAGATTTGACCTAAGTTCATCAACATCTTCCAGTAGAAGAAATGTCTTGGGTTCAGCGTAAACTCAACCTTACATATATGCTGTATTCAGAACTCACTATTTCAGCATGGTGCAGCCTCCCCCCACCCCCCAAAAAGCACAGTGGTTGCAACATACTGTCCAACAACTTATAAGGGAAAGATAAGTCTACCACTTGAGTAAAACTACAAACTGGTTAGAAAAATTACTATCATTTTCCTGTAATGAGCCCTGGGAACTATAGTTTGGGAAGATGCTTTAAAATCTGTTGGAGAACCCTACAAGTTGTAGCCCAAGAGCAAACAGTTAAAAATCATGTCAGACTTTGTAACTAGGGATGGGCACAAGTCAGTTTGTAGCCTTTTAAATGGGGGTTGAAGAAATCCCCCAAAACAGCTCAGCAAAGGAGAGTAGTGTGCTCCCCACTGCTCAGCTTGTTTTTTCGGCTGTCTTCTGCAGTCTCTTTAACATTTCAAGAGACTTGCACAAGATAGACTGAAACGGCTGAGCCACTAGCTGGTTCCCCCCACAGCTTTTGCTGGGAGCAGAAAACAGGGCTTAAAGGGTCTCTGAGTCCCTTTAAACCCCTGCTTTCTGCTCTATACATCAGGGGTGGCCAACGGTAGCTCTCAGATGTTTTTTGCCTACAACTCCCATTAGCCCCAGGCAGCATGGCCAATGGCTAGGGCTGATGGGAATTGTCGGCAAAAACATCTGGAGAGCTACTGTTGGTCACCCCTGCTATACATGATCCACCATGAACTGCTTTAAAAGTTCACGGAAGTTTGTGATAGTAGAGTCATCATGAACTTTGTGATGAATTTGGCTTTATGGTTTGTTTTGTGCTCATCCCTGTTTGTAACATTAACATTGGTACCCATCTGATTAACAGCAGGATCTAAGGATGTCATAGTAAAAGAGGATGGCTCTGGGGCAGATAATGATAGCTGCACAGTAGGTCTTCCACAAACCAGGTTAGGGGAGTTCCCAGGTATGCAGAAAAATATGATGGTACATTAAGCAAGAGAATAAAGGAAACCCCCTTCAGAGAATAACCTGATGGAGACTAAATATACTCCAGCAGTGACAGAACACTGATAGCAGCTGAGTCTCAGTTAAAAGTGGAGGAGGGGGCTCAAAGGGGTGGAGATGTTCTTCTTGTCCACTACATGCCAACAAAGGTGACTGACTGAGTGATAAGGCTCCCTTTCTACCAAATAACTTGATTTTTACCCAGGGTCATATTGGTCATTGAGGTGACTGGGAAAAGCTCCGGTGGAGCGGTCTGAGGGGCCATCCCCCACAAACAAGGCCACAGGGAATGGTTTGTGTGGCCCTGCCTCCAGGAATGTTCCTGCCACTAGGCAAACTAGGCAACTGCCTAAAATGCTGACTTTCTGGGGGTGCCAAATTGGACACCCTGTGTGACTCAGTGACGTTATCAATGTGGCGGGGGGGAGGGCTCAGCGGTTAGCCTTGCCTAGGGTGCCAGACAGTCTAGGGCTGTCCCTGCCTGCCTCACCACTAGAGTTACTGACATCCAGGAGGCGCCGAGCAATCTATCAACCTTACAACTGAGATCAGTTCCCCTGGAGAAAATGGTTGCCTTGGAGGTCAGGCTTGGTGGCAATATATCCTGCTTAATCCAGACCCTGCCTCCTGAGGTCTATCCAGACCCTGCCTCCTAAGGCTCCACATCCATAGTTTCCAGGTATTTCACAACCCAGAGGTGGCAATCCTACCTGCCACATGCAGGAAAGGACAAGCCTGGTCCAACCTCACCCTATGGAGCATGGGGAAGGATGTACTCAGATGATTTTGGCATTGAACAGAACTGGCCTGTTTTGTGGCTGTGTCCATCACTCTGCATCAGAATCCCAAAAGTGCCCACAGGCTCAATAAGGCTTTGGACACCTGCTATAGTGAGTGATGGACTAGGATCTAAGAGTCTCAGGTTCAAATCCCTCCACTCAGCCACAAAGCTAACTGGAATGACTCAGCTGTCATTCTCTCTCAGTGCAGCCTACCACACAGGATTGTTGTGAGGATATACAGAGAAAGGGAGACGTACGCGTGCCACTCTGAGCTCTCTGAAGGAAGGGTGGGATAAAAATGCACTAAACAGACAAAAGCTCCAAAGCCATGAATTTTTTTTTTCTCACACCGTGGGCAGGTTTAAGAGTGTCACAGACTTTATCTTTATAACAGCTAGAAAGGACCTGAGCAGAAGGCACAGAGCTCAACTCATTATTATATTTAAAATGTTTCAGAAACCTCAAAAACAGATTAAGTAATGCAATAATAAAACTCTCAGTGAACCTGAGCAATAAAATCCATCAACAGAGGAGATGGGTAATATAATCTCTTTAGGAAAAAAAATCTCTCCTCTCTGCCTGAATTACCTTGTGCAGCACAAGATAGAGGATTTAGACTATAGCAATGGATTGAAATCTCTCTTCAGGGACATCCTTCTCATAATTGTACATTCATGCTCCTCTCCCCAGTAGTAGCCTAAATACAATTTACCCTTGCACACACATTTATAGGGTTTCTGCAAATCCCCCACTTTATTACCGCCCTGGTTATAATGGGGAGGGGGCACACACCAATTCCTGAGGGCTCACTAACTGTGCAAGATATTAAGCGTGAATTAAAAAAAAAATCAAAAGAAGGTCTATCTGCAATTTATAGTTCTCCACAAAGGACCTTAGGGAACTGCAATTTGAAGGTGAAAAGTAAATGCAAAGCAGATTTTAGGCTGAAAAATTCCATGTGATCGATGCAAAGGGATTAAGGGCTGAAATTAGGTAAACAAGACTCTTAAAAGGTAGGCTCAGAGTTAAAATATATCCTTTAAATTATACATGGGTCTCATCAAAGGTTCGTCAGTGTTGATTAATCAAATTGATAACATGCAAATGCTTTATAAACAAATAGATGTGTGATTTCTTTTTAAAAAGGGAAATCACAGAAAAGGTCTGAATTATTAAACTACTCTCTCTCTCTCAATTCTACCTGTGTGAAGCTGTAATTATCACCAGTGATAATTTCTATGTACAGATCATAGAAATCCCCCCCCCCCCCCAAAGGCATAAATCAAAGGGGAAAGTGTTTTATTAGATTCACAGGTCTTCCACATCACGTACCAGTTGACCCTTTAACTGGCAGCTACTGGGAATTGAACCAGGGACCTTTTGTACAGAAAGCAGGTGCTTTCCCCACTGTGCCACAGCCCATCTGCTGGACTGCCAATCTCCAGGTAGGGTCCAGCTTCAGAAGGTGGACTCCACAGAATTACATCCCTGCTGAAC
The DNA here is from genome assembly GCF_032191835.1 of Heteronotia binoei. Classification (NCBI taxonomy): domain Eukaryota; kingdom Metazoa; phylum Chordata; class Lepidosauria; order Squamata; family Gekkonidae; genus Heteronotia; species Heteronotia binoei. Next base: position 66,245,515 of record NC_083233.1, read on the forward strand.
TCCCTTCCAGTCCCCAAACTCTGTCCTCTCTAGCTGCACCACCCCCAAATACCCAAGTTGTTCCTTGGCAGACCCTGCCTGTGAGTCTGATATCTCAGGATCTCCCCTAAGGGACCTTAAGTTAGCACCAGTCAGGGCCCTCAAGTCCAGAGATTCCTCCATGGACCGGCCCTCTACCAGACCCACCATGGTCACCTGAAGGAGCCGAAGAGCAAAAAAGGCAAAAGGAAAGGGCTGAGGCTTAGACCAGGTGCGGGAGTGTGTGCTTGGCAGCCTAAGGCCTCACCTCTGCTGAGAGAATACCAGGGGAAACCATGTCAGCAGGAATAGATTGTGTATGTGTGGTAGGGTTGCCAAGTCCACTTCAATAAATATCTGGGGACTTTAGGGGTGGAGCCAGGAGCAAAGATGTGACAAGCATAATTGAACTCCAAAGGGAGATCTGGCCATCACATTTAAAGGGACCGCACACCTTTTAAATGCCTTCCTTCCATAGTAAATAATGAAGGATAGGGGCACCTTCTTTGGGGGTTCATAGAATTGGACCCCTGGTCCAATCTTTTTGAAACTTGGAGGGTATTTTGGGGAAACATACTGGATGCTATACTGAAAATTTGGTGCCTCTACCTCAACAGTCCCCCCAGAGCCCCAGATACCCGCGGATCAATTCTCCATTATTTTCTATGGGAATAAGTCTCCATAGGGAATAACAGAGTTCCCAGCAGACATTTCCCTCCCCTCCCCCCGCTTTCGGATGACCCTGAAGCGAGGGGAGGGCCTCCAAACTGGGGGATCCCCTGCCCCCATCTGGGGATTGGCAACCCTAATGTCTGGGGGCAGATAGCAGATTGAGAAATAGCTTAACATGCTCCAGGGTTGCCAGCTGGTAGCTGGGACTCAGTGAGAGTTTGGGAGGAAGACATGGGTGGCATTGTGTCAATGGCATGATGTCCTTTCTGTGGCAAATCTAGAAATGATGTCTCTGCTCTAAGATTCAACGGAAAATCTATGGTTTTATCTAGAGTAGTGATGTCACTTTGGGGTGGGGTTCACCCTGGAACAGATATTGCACCATTGGCACAACTGTGTTTTTTTCTCCTTCAGCTCCCCCCACTCCCCCCATGGCCTTACCAAGGGCAGTGGGAGTTTGGGGAGTTGGTTAGAGCTGCAATCTAGGATCTTAAGTGGAACAGCTCATGTCTTTTGGAACTGCCTTTCCCCAAACAGGTCAGAAAGATGCTGAGTCTCCCTATTTGTAGGAGACTTCACGAAGCTTAACTCTTCAGATGAGCTTTTGAGGGTGGCTTAGGAAACAATTTTCTGTTGCTATTGTTGTTAATTTTCATTGGACTGTTTGGAGCACTTATTGGGAGTGTAGGAAGAAGCTGCAGGAAATAAACATGAAATGCCTGCATTGCTTTTGGGATATAGGCATGTTGGGCACAATAGGGGGCAACGCTCTGATTTGTGAGCAAAATTCTATGATAGAATTAGCTTCAAACCATAAAGTTTTGCCCAGAAACCAGAGCGTCACTCACTCCCCCCCCCCCCCCGCCCCCCAACGTCACTGATGTGCCTATGTCACTTACCGGTGATGAAGGCATGTTGTGTTTAGTTTTGGTTTCTTGCCTGTTGAGGGGGTAATTTCCCCACATTTCTGATAGCCCTGAACGGAGGCAGAGGGTCCAAACTGGGGGATCCCTGCCCCCAACTGGAGGCAAGCAACCTTAGGTCTGATCTTAATTCCTAACCACCAAATGAAGGCCCATAAAGTATTTTCACATAAAAAAGATGAACCCCTTCAAGATGCAATCCACCCCCCCACTTCCATTCCTCAAAGTAGTTTCTATTTAAAAATTAGAAATTCTTATTCTCCACTGATCAAAAGACTTGCAACCCAGAACAATGTTCCTGGGATTTCCAAACGGCATTAAAACTAATCTTTTGATGCTTTCCAAACTACATTAAAACTAATCTTTTGATTCTTTCCAGTTGCCGTAAGTGCTTCCTATGTCCCAAGTCTACATTTGGAGCTGCTTCTGTAAGAAAAAAAGACGCCAGGAGGTAATAACGCATACGCATACTCCTAGTTCCAATTCATTTCTTCTTGTACTTTGTAAAACCCAAACTTCTTGGAGAGTCAAGAATTCAGCAAAGCGTTACTCCCTTCCCATAACTTCAGAGCAAAAGGAAGGAATAAATAGGAAAATGCTTCTAGCAGCAGAACTATAAGAGAACCTACTGATTAAAGTTCTCAAATATGGCCAACAGACTGATGCAATTAAAACAAGCAGACGATTCAGTTAACCTAGAAGTACGACTCTGGCAAAGCTTCAAGCTGCTGTGAACAGGATGAGAATGCTTAGTCAATTGAATGATTTAGATGAACCCAATAAAAACAAGCATCGGATTAATCAAGCACAGATTCTTTTAAAATATCTAATAATTTTACATGCAATGTAACTATTTGTTGCAAGTCGTCATTCCTTCACCTCCCTTCTTTGATACAAAAGCTTGGGTCACACAATGGCAAACCTGGACATGGTGCTGTGATCAAGCTTGCCAAATTTGCACAAGAGGAATTAGCTTGTTCCTAGTTTGCAATCCTGGTTTCCAGGGTAAGTGCAAACTTCCACTTGCTGATTCAACTATAGTTTGCCACAAGCCAGGATGCTTTTACTCAGGTTACGTAAGGGAAAGAGAGAAGAACCAATGAACCCAAGGTTCATTGAATGTAATATTATGGTTTGGTCAGGGTTTTTTTTGTAGCAGGAACTCCTTTGTATATTAGGCCACACACTTGCCTGTCTTGATGCTATATTATCTTACCTTAATTTATTATTTCAGCTCTGGGCCCACTGTTGTATTGATATATAGAATGCGCCCAATGGAAGCTACCACCTGTGACATATGCGCTATTTGTTTTATTGTATTTTATGGTTTTAGCTTATAGTTTTTAATTGTTTTAACTTCTGTTGTTATCCGCCCTGAGCCCGCTTGCAGGAAAGGGCAGAATACAAATTAACAAAAATAACTTTAAAAAAAATACCTCTGATGTAGCCAATTCTCCAAGAGCTTACAGGGCTGTTCTTACAGGGCCTACTGTAAGCTCTTGGAGGATTGGCTACATCAGGGGTGGGTGGCCTAATATGCAAAGAAGTTCCTGCTACAAAAAAAGCCTTGGGATTGGCATTATCTCTGAACAAGAGTTGCCAATCTCCAGGTGGTGCCTAGAGATCAACCAGAATAACAATTCATCTCCAGACTGCATTTTCTCCAGAAGTAGCTTTAGCGCCTCCTTGCTGTTTCTTGCCTGTTCGGCAACCATGCTTAGCATTCACTATACTTTTCTAAGTTGTCCTACCTGCAAGTACATGTTTTTAATGTGATGTTCCTGTAAGTTTGCTATTAAAATATCTGAAATTAAAAAATTCTCCAGAAAATGGCTGCTTTGGATGGTAGGCTCTATGGTATTACACCCTGCTGAGGTCCCTCCCCTTTCTAAACCCCATCCTCTCCAGGCTCCACCCCCCAAATCTCCAGGAATTTCACATCCAAGAGGTGGCAACCCTACTCTGAATCCAGTCTCAGGCCTCTTCTAAAATGTTCCTCTCTAGACTTTTTTCCAGTTGCTTCTTTATAAATCAAAAAGAATTAACAAAAGTTACCCTGACCAGTTGGTCCTGGGTAGTATCTAAATGGTAGGCTCCCCAAGGAATATCAGGGTTGTGACGTGGAGGCAGCTGCTGTAAGTCTGTTGCGACTTGACGACATTTTCCACCACCACCAATGTAAGCAAGTTCTATTCATTTGCTATGCTTTGTAAATTACTAATTTCTTTTCCACAACACCCAGTTCCTGTTCTTCCCTTCTCTTTTATGCCCTTATCAAATAATTAGCCTCAGGGCATGGATCTTTCTTTCTTTGTGAAGTCACTTGTTCATTTTGAACGTTGAAAAATATAACATCCTTTTCCTCCTTGTCAGGAGCAAATGTAAATTATCATAGTCATGATCATGGCAGATGTGGAGAGAGCAAATCTTTATATGTCATCAAGTGATTACAAGAAACAGAGCTGGTTCTCGTTCTTGGGTACGAATATCGGAACGCTGCACATATACTCTCCCAAGAACTGGCCCTTAGTTAACAGTCACTAAAAATTTGGTTGTCAGAATTCAGCAGTATATGTTCAAAAGGTATCTATTTCTGAACATTCATGAAATTTGTGTTAAGACGAACCCAGTTTTGAACTTTCTCAGTAACGTGGTGTTCATACTTTATCTTTCAAGAAAATAATAATCCATGAAGGAAAACTGCCAGACGTACATTTCTGATGTTTTCTCTATTTTGTCTCCCCTTTGCTTCAACATGAAAATAAAACCTCTTTAAGATATATAAGCCATACAATCTTCTCATTAGGGGGTTCTCCTCCTTGCCCCTTGAACATGACCGTGCCGAACGCCTTGATAACAAATTGGTATTGCCTTTGGAATCGGCCACAGCCAAAGCCCAGGTCCACTTTGAGGTGTCAACTGAAGGCCAACTCTGTGGTAAAACACACGTGATAAACCTTGATCTTTTCTTCTTTTACAGAAAAGATAAAATGAGCCACAGGGAGCTGGCTAAGCAGTTCTAACAGTGTCTTAATGGCACAAACGCAACTGAACCTTGTTGCGCCAAATCCCAATCCCCTATTCTCCTTCGCTGCAGGACGCTTCCTCTGTGTTAGATGATATCTATTAATTAAATAGGAAGTAATAGTGTGGCACTATAATGCATTTGCTTTTGATGCTCTCGAGTGGCTTTTAGGATTCTGGCATCTTGAACTTTCAGCAAGGAAGAAATTTTCTTCTTGTCAGATTTATTTTTTGGAACATGTTAACTACTTACATTTTTTCTCAAAACAACTTAAAGTGACCCCCAGAGGCCAAAGAACACATTATATTGAATGACTGTGATTGGGGTCACTCAGCATTTAACCTTAAAAAGCATCTGCAGGTGCTCCCGAACTGGGGTTACAGTGCCGGAGCAGGAGAAGTAGGGCTGCCAAGCCCCCAGTCCGGGCAAGGGTTCTCCCGCCCGGGAGGTTTCCAACCTGTCGACCCACATTGGAAGTGACGTCATTGTGCCAGTGATGCCATGTGCGGCCACTCTAGGCATTTTCGGGGAAACTCTATGGTGTTCCCAGATGCTCTAGCCATTTGAAACAGAAAACTCTATGGTCCTCTGCTCTGGGACAAAGAGGACTTGGCAACCCTAAGGAGAAGGACTTCCTAAAAATATTAATATCCCACTTTATGTCTAGGGATGTGACAGAGCAAAGGTAAAGGTAGATGCCTCTGCAAACACTGAGTTGTTACCAACCATGGGGTGACATCACTTCAGGACATTTTCATGACAGACTTTTTATGCAGTGGTTTGCCATTGCCTTCCCCAGTCATCTACACTTTACCTCCAGCAAAATGGGTACTCATTTTACCGACCTTGGAAGGATGGAAAGCTGAGTCAACCTTGAGCTGGCTACCTGAACCCAGTTTCTGCCAGGATGGAACTCAGGTTGTGAGCAGAGCTTAAACTGCAGTACTGCAGCTTACCACTCTGACCAAGGAGCTCCTCATGACAGAACAACAAGTTGCAAATATGTACAACATAGTCAATGATCAACAAGACAACCACAACACAGCCTCTCCCAAACCAGTCTACTCTCTACCAAATGCCCTTTGATATAAGACTATTTGACATGACTTCCTCACTGCAGAAAGTGACGGTTTCCTCTGTACCTGCTCCAATATACTCCAAAGGACTCGTCCTGCTACAGAGTGAGTCCATGACCTGACAGTTGCCGACAAACAATCCTGAGAGAAGGTACCACCAGGAGAAGGTTATCTGAGGAACAGAGCTGGCCTGTGGGGATATTTCCTGAAAATATGGTTCAATACATATGAGGGGCTCCAGGGCTTTTTTTGAGCAGGAATGCACAGGAATGCAGTTTCGGCTGCCTTGGCATCAGGGGGTGTGGCCTAATATGCAAATGAGTTCATGTTGGGCTTTTCCCACAAAAAGCCCTGTGCAAGACAATGGTGACATAAAGGGTGTGGCCAACTGCCAATCACCCAGAGCAGGAGTGGCCAAATTTGCTTAATGTAAGAGCCACATAGAATGAATGTCAGATGTTTTCGAGCCACAAGACATGAATGTCAGATATTTGAGAGCTACAGGGTGGGTGCGTGGGTGGGTGCGTGGGTGGGTGGAAGGAAGGAAGGAAGGAAGGAAGGAAGGAAGGAAGGAAGGAAGGAAGGAAGGAAGGAAGGAAGGAAGGGAGGGAGGGAGGGAGGGAGGGAGGAAAACAGATGGGGGAGGGCGAGGGTGGGGGACAAAGAAAAAAACAACTTTAAATGCATTCTCCAAGCTGCTGGCTGGCTTGGCGAAGTGATTTAAAGAGACAAATGCCTTCTTCAAGCTGGCCAGTGGGGTGGTGGGGGCTTCAAGAGTCACACAATATGTGTGAAAGAGCCACATGTGGCTTCCAAGCCCCAAATTGGCCACCCCTGGACTATAGTAACAAGACGACAACCATGCTGAGCTTGACCAGTTACAGGTCCAAAAGCACACAAAAATATATTGTTTTAATCTACTGTAGGCCATCTTGGAGAACAATTGATCAAAACCCAAGATATAAACAAATACCCTAAGCAGTCAATGATCCTTAGCTAACAGGAGAACTCTGAAAAAGAGCTGAAGGACAGATGCATATTTTACCGTTGAATGAAGACATGATTCCTAGACAACTTGTCAGTCACTGACCTTTTCTTGCCACATTTAGTTGTCTTTTATGTCAGTTTTCATATCCAAAGGGCAAATTACATGCTCAGTTGCATTATGATAAGGCCATTGATTTTTGAGGGAGCTACAGGATAATTTTGACTACATGGATATTATATTTCAGTCAGAAGTAAAGGCCAAACTGTGTTCCCTCCCCACAAACTTGCATCTGAGATGGCGGTTTAAAAAAAAAAAACAGCAGGGGGGGGGAAAGAACTCTCAAGCAATGCACTCTTTTTTACACATATCTTGTACGCCTTTTCTGTATTTTTGACTTCAGGGTGATGCAGAGGCCACAACACAAAGCTTCTGTTTGCAGAGCTGCCAAAACCAGTACAGGCTAGTCTCTTGATAGTCAAGGCCCCCTTTTCCCCCTAGCTTAATTCTTTATCCTTCCACCTTTTTAAAGGAACAAGCTGTCTGACAAATGTCAGTTTTTGTTTTGATTAGGTTTGATGGTTTAAAGACTGGCTGTATTAGCAAACACAACACAAAATACTCTCCTGCATACAGAAAGTTTACGCCAGATAAAACAAATGAGTGGTTGTGGATTGTTTTCATTCACTCACTTAAACAAAAGACACACAGAAATCCGCAAGAATACAATGTCACATTCAGTTTGCTGACTGTAAATTTCCTGTTGGATTTATGCCCCATCATATTACTCTAACTAGGTTGTGGACGCCGTAGTCCATTCACAGCATACAGCCATTTTTTAAAAACACCCCATGATAATAAATTCAATTTTTTAAAAAGATAATTTCTAGCTCTCATGGTGGCAGAAATGTACTTTGAAATGGGAAAGAAACAAATATCATAAAGGAATGAGGAAAATGCAGGGCTTTTTTTGCAGCATGAACTCTTTTGCACATTAGGCCACTCATCTTTGATGTAGCCAATCCTCCAACAGCTTACAGGGCTCTTCTTGTCTAATATTCAAAGGAGTTCCTGCTACCAAAAAAAGCCCTGACTAGCAGGCAGAGCCTTTGAATAGCAGTGGTCAAAGAGTGCTGAAACACGAGCTCTTTAACAGGAGATGCTCTTTTAAAGGTTAAACAGGGGGTGGCCAAACTTGATTAATGTAATAGCTACATAGAATAAACATCAGATGTTTGAGAGCTGCAAGACATGAATGCCAGATGTTTGAGAGCTGTGAGACGGTCAGAGGAAAGGGAGGAAGGCAAATAGAAGGGAGAGGGAGGGGGAGATGAAAAGAAAGCAGCTTTAACTTTAAATGCATTCTCCAAGCCACCAGCTGGGAGAAGTGATTTAAAGAGAAACATGCCTTTTTCAAGCCAGCCAATGGGGCACTGGGGGCTTAGAGAGCCACACGATATGTGTGAAAGAGCCCTATGTGGCTCCTGAGCCACAGTATGGCTACCCCTGGGCTAGAAGGTGGCTCGACTGGGAGACCAAAAGGCTGAGTAGCTTTTTCTCTCCCGTGTGGGCAGAACCAAAGCTTGTGAGAACCATGATACCACCTCTGCATTTAGAAATGGTGCATCTGTAAACACCAACTGCTATAAAGGTGCAATAGCTGTGTGAGGCTTTATCCTCTTTGTTTCGCTTTTACACTTTCTAGGGGCAGCCCCATGGCACAGAATGGTAAAGCTGCAGTACTGCAGTCCGAACTCTCTGCTCACGATCCTGGCAGAAGCTGGGTTCAGGTAGTTGGCTCAAGGTTGACTCAGCCTTCCATCCTTCCGAGTACTGCAGTCCGAGCTCTCTGCTCACGACCTGAGTTCAGGTAGCCGGCTCAAGGTTGACTCAGCCTTCCATCCTTCTGAGTTTGGTAAAATGAGTACCCAGTTTGCTGGGGGGGGGGGAGTGTAAATGACTGGGGAAGGCAATGGCAAACCACCCCGTAAGAAGTCTGCCGTGAAAACCTTGTGATGAGACGTCACCCCAGAGTCGGAAACGACTGGTGCTTGCACAGGGGACAGCCTGTACCTTTTTTAGGAGCATCTAGTTAGCCAGTGTCAGAAGCAAGACTTTGGACTAGCAGGGCTGCTCTTACTTTCTTGTAATAGTAACACAGAGCTGCATGATCTAGGAGTTCCATATTGTTTTCTGTTGGATATATAGAGCCAAAGGCATGTTGGTGTTTAATAGAACTAATGTCACCATATGCTGCTGTATAATTGCTTTATCCCAAAATAACAAGATCCAATAGCGCACCAATAACTCCTAGTCTAGACGAGGACTATGGCTTGCGCCAGATCAGAGATTTCCACCGCGAGCAAATTTCCCAGTGATCTCTTAAGAGCTCATTAGACTTCTCCATAATTTGCCAAGCTTTTTTTTTTTTTTTTTAATTTTTTTGGTTTAGGAAATTAACAGCCCACATCTGGGATGTGGAAATTTAAAAGCAATGGGGAAAAAAAAAAACTAATGAAGACAATATGCAAATTATAAACATAGGATTGCAGCATTTGGAGGTTTTTTTTGCCTTTAGCCTTGTATTTTACAAAGGACGTCAAGCACCACCCCGATCCCCCACTGATCTAGAGGCAAATGTAATGCTCCCAAAGCATGGTTGCTGCCAATTAACGTGAGCCTCGGCCCAGCCAACAGGGTTTGTGATTTCATTTTGCAAGCTGCTGCTCCGCACTGTCTATATTAAGACATCGCTACCCTAAGACTAAGGAGCCCTGTGGTGCAGAATAGTAAAGCTGCAGTACTGCAGTCCGAGCTCTCTGCTCACAACCTGAGTTCAGGTAGCCGGCTCAAGGTTGACTCAGCCTTCCATCCTTCTGAGTTTGGTAAAATGAGTACCCAGCTTGCTGCGGGTAAAGTGTAGATGACTGGGGAAGGCAATGGCAAACCACCCAGTAAAAAGTCTGCCGTGAAAACGTCATGAAGCGACGTCACCCCAGAGTCGGAAACGACTGGTGCTTGCACAGGGGACTGCCACTACCTTTAAACCCTAAGACTAGCTTATGACTTAGAGTAAGGCACTTTCTTCCTTTCTGATATTTTTCACCATTTCTTTCTTCCTCGGCTCTTTTTCTTTATATTTTCCATACAGGGAAAAAACTTCCTACAACCCGCCCCCCAACCCCCACGCTGCCTGGCTGACAGCTTTTATGGGAGGGAGCAGTCCGTTTTGGGTGTAAATCCTGGATTTCCATTCCCTTTCCACCTGCAGAGCTCTTTAGCTACTTCCAAGACTGATGGGAAGACAAAACTGTCTCAGTTTTATTTACTTATGGGCAATTAACACAGCCAAGTTGGGCTTTCTTATGTGACACTGAAGTCAATCTCGGCTAACTTTTTCCAGGTGGCAAACGTCAGCCACACTATTGTTTCCACACACCTCACTCTGGGCTTTTGAGTGGGTTTGGTGCAGACCTGACTGGAGACACATCCAACCAGCCAGATCACCACCTGGAAAAGCCAGCTGGGGTTAACATTAATATGTTCCAAAAGAATGTGGTTAATTGAATCAGTCCTCCTTGGAGACAAGGGGAGGCAGCGGACAAGCAAATCAGAAGCCAGCCACAAGAACTGAGGCGCCACTCCTTCCACTGGTAATGGGTTGAGAAGATCACAGAGGAACTGGGATGGGGAGGGGTTGAGAGAAGGATAGACAGCTGGGTAGGAGGAAAAGCAAGAATCAGGAGCCAGCATGTTAAGCCTATGGGGGCCTGAACGAGAGACTTCACTTTCTGAAGCAAAAAAGTATCACATTCCAATTATTTCGTACGTTTGCGTGCATTTATTTTGAGAAGCCCCGTGGCACAGACTGGTAAGCTGCAGTACTGCAGTCCAAGCTCTGCTCACAACCAGAGTTCAATCCCGGCGGAAACTGGGTTCAGGTAGCCGCCTCAAGGTTGACTCAGCCTTCCATCCTTTTGAGGTCAGTAAAATGAGTACCCAGCTTGCTGGGGATAAAGTGTAGATGACTGGGGAAGGCAATGGCAAACCTCCCTGTAGAAAGCCTGCCAAGAAAATGTCATGATGTGATGTCACCCCATGGGTTGGTAATTACTCAGTGCTTGCACAGGGGGACTACATTTACGTTTGTGCATTTATTTATAATGTTTTTATCCCATCTTTCCTCTGAGGAGTTCAGGGCAATCTGATTAATTCTTTCCTCCTCCATTTTATCCTCACAACAACACTTGTGAGGTAGGCTAGATTCTGTGTGTGTGTGTGTGTCAGAGAGAGGATGAGTGACTCAAGGTCACCTGGCATGTTTCCCAGTGTCTAGTCCGGCACTCTAACTACTACACCACACTGGCTGTCTCTTTGCTGTAAAGGAGGTCCAACAGGGATACTGATATGCATGGGCCTACTTTCAAGGCCACCATATGAAAAGGGAGCACTCACTGGAGAAGATCGTGATCCTGGGAAAGACAGAAGACAAAAAAAGAAGGGGACGGCAAAAGATGAGATGGCTGGACAGCGTTACTGATGTAATTAACACAAATTTGAGCAGACTTCGGAGGATGGTGGAAGACAGGACGGCCTGGCGTGACTTTGTCCATGAGGTTGCAAAGAGTCGGACTCGACTGTGCAACTGAACAACAACTTTCAAGGCAGGAAATGGGCTCTTCCTGGGCAATTTGTAGGCTGCTATCTGAACAAAAGGCAGCTTGTCCCATTCTTGAGTGCTGCAGCTTCTGGCTTAAACTCTGCACCTTCTTCCTGTCCTTGCTCCTATTTCCCTTCCTGTACTTGCCTAACTCGTTTCACTCTCTGGGTCTCCAGTCTGCTTCCACACTGCTGCTTCATTTCAAATGGACTTTTGCACATCCAGCCAGTTTACAAAGGCAGCATGTTGAAGGCCTGTCCTTAGCAGAAGATGTGAGGAAGAAGCAGATTCATCTCAGGCTCCCGCTGCCAATTGCTTGATCTTCTGCAGCGAGTAGAGGACGAATCTTGAAAACGGTGCTATGGGAAGCCGAGTCACAACAGATTTATGGTGATCCCATCAAGGGGCTCCCAAGGCAACTGAGAAGTAGAGGTGGTTGGCCATGGCCTTCCTCTGCAGAGTCTTCCTTGGTGGTCTCCCATCCAAGAACCAACCCTGTCTACAGCAACCCAGCAAGGGGCTCTCGAGGCAACTGAGAAGCCGAGGTGGTTGGCCATGGCCTTCCTCTGCAGAGTCTTCCTTGGTGGTCTCCCATCCAAGAACCAACCCTGCTTACAGCAACCCAGCAAGGGGCTTTCAAGGCAAGGGAGAAGCAGAGGTAGTTGGCCATGGCCTTCCTCTGCAAAGTCTTCCTTGATGGTCTCCCATTCAAGAACCAACCCTGCTTACAGCAACCAAGAAAGGGGCTCTCGAGGCGTATGAGAAGCAAAGGTGGTTGGCCATGGTCTTCCTCTGCAGAATCTTCTTTGGTGGTCTCCCATGCAAGAACCAACCCTGCTTACAGCAACCCCAGCAAGGGGCTTTCAAAGCAACTGAGAAGGAGAGGTGGTTGGCCATTCCCTTCCTCTGAAGAGTCTTCCTTGGTGGTCTGTCATCCAATGACTGATCCCCACAGCTTCCGAGATCTCATGAGATCAGGCTACACCAAGCTGCCTCCCTTCCCTGGCATTCTGCAAGTCTCATCAAAGCCTTCTATTGGCATCAATGATGGCAGAAGGAATCTAGAGAGGTTCTTTGCTTGCGCTTAAGCTCGGGGTGAAGGAAAGCAGCACAGAAGTCACCTGTAGGGTAATTTTCATCTCATTAGTTTAAACTGAGGGACAGCAGGGCTGACCATCTAAAAGGAAGGACAAGCTGCACAGTCAGAATGGTCTTTTGCAAGACATTCAGAGAGGGTGGGGGAGAAACTCCATCTCTGGAAGGACCTTTCTTGCAAAGGAGAACCATGAACTGTCTCCCAACTGCACTCCTGAGTATGAATCAATTTTTCTTCTGTCGATAACTAGCGCAAAGGTTCCAACCTTCATTTGTGCTCCAAATACTCAATCTGGGATGTAGAACACATACCAATTAAGCAATTCAGCTAAAATAAGAAGGCCGTGAACCAACATCGTCACTGCGGCTGGCCCTGAGGGATCGAGGGCTATCAGCTTGGGGAAAAGGTAATTTATTGAGCTTAATACTCTGCGAAATGTTCTCATGATAATAAGATTGTAAGATCGTTTTAATATCTGAAGTCATGTTGAAAAGGTCATTCCTCATCTTTTACGCCTACCTAAGTTATGTAAATTAGAGTTACTCAAACAGAGTTGAGGATGTTTGCTGCTGAATTTCTTTTTTAAAAAATTCATATTGGATGAAGGACAGAAAAAGGTCACTGGCCAGAGGTCAAAATACGCTGGTCCAAGCTCGAGCGGTTCCATTGAGTTCACCCTCAAGAGCTTCTCTTGCAGATTTATTTTAGTCTTTTTTGTTCTCCCCAAGTAGGAAACTATTTTCACACATTAGACCTATAAAATCACAGTATTTATGCAGGCATATATAAGTCAGAGAGCTGGAACTATAACTAACATCAGTCATCCAGAAGTTCTCTTAACTCGGGAAGGGTTGGGCATTGGCAGCGTTGCAAGACAAAGCGTTTCCCTATTTTCCGAAATTCGCCAAGAGAGTCAATTTGCTGATTCTCCTCCTTTCCGTCCCATCCACTTTCCAGGCAAAAGCCTCACATATCCACTCCTACCCCCGTGCAAGACTTCCAATGTGCTTAAATTATATTTTGTAGCTACTCGGAGTCCACCATAACAGAGCAGGTCACTGTGGCCACCTGCACCAACACTCAACAGCTAATAAACTGGGCAGCCAACAAGAAAACTTGATGCTCAGCAGAAGTAAGGTTTGGTTTCCGTTTCTGAAGACGAACACCTTCCTGTTTGCGCTCCAACCATTTTTATGGGGATGGTAAATCTTTACTTTGACTATAACATTGCAATTCATCCTGTGACCGAGGGTAATAATATACAGTTCAGTCTTTACTATTTCCTTTCTTTAGCTGTACAGTAACATTTGCCCCATGGCGCAGAGTGGTAAAGCTGCAGTACTGCAGTCTAAGCTCTGCTCACAACCTGAGTTCGATCCCGGTGGAAGCTAGGTTCAGGTAGCTGGCTTGAGGTTGACTCAGCCTTCCATTCTTCTGAGGTCGATAAAAGGAGCACCCAGCTTGCTGGGGGGGAAAGTGTAGACGACTGGGGAAGGCAATGGCAAACCACCCTGTAAAAAAGTCTGCTGTGTAAACATTGTGAAAACAACATCACCCCAGAGTCGAAAATGACTGGTGTTTGCACAGCACTACCTTCACTTTTAACATCTTATGGCACCACACTGGTGAAGAAATTGGCAGCTGGCAAGGGGCTGAAGTTCAGCGGCATCTCCAGTTAGGTGATTTCAGGTAGCAAGTACAAGGAAAGACTGTTCTTTTCCCGAAATCCTGAAAAACCACTGACAATCTAAACCAGGGGTGTCAAACTCATTTGTTATGAGGGCCAAATGAAACCTTGTCAGGCCGGGCCAGGTGTATCATAAAATGTAATGCTAGGTAGCAAGATATAAACTTTATAAAGGACACAGACAAACACAAAGATTTTTTTAAAAAAATGTTTATAACATTAGCACTTGTTGGTCTTAAAGGTGCTTTCTTTGTATCTTTCCCATGGGATACAGGGAACTGGGCAAAGGAAGCTCTGGCTCTTTCCTTCCTTCCCCAGGGGCCCAGGATGGGGTGGAGCCTCAGCCAATAGAAGGAAAAGAGACTTGGTTCAGTAGCTCTGCTGTGCAACTGAGAGAGCCTGGCAAAGCTCCCTCCTCCCTCTTCCTCCCCAAGGGAGGAGCCTCAGCCAATGGAAAAAAATAGGTTTCACTCTGTCACTCCTCTGAGACTGAGCAAGCCCTGCAAAGCAAACTGTTATGCAGAAGGAAGCAAGATATATGGAGAAGGAACCAGATGACAGCCAGTTGCTTGGGGGCTTGATGGAAGCCCTCCAGGGGCCTGATTCGGTCCCTGGGCTGCATGTCTGACCCCCTTGATCTGAACAGAACGTGCTGAACTAGGCACAACAATCACCTGACTTTATAGAAGAGAACATTTTTTTAATGTATGCAAGGTTTCCGGGACATCTTGCATTCAGAAATAGACCAACTCAGCTTCAACAAGAATGCTATGTCACATATATGTCCATATGAGGAAGCAATATCTAAAGTAAATCACACTGGGGACATAGGTAGGATATAAATGAAATAAATAAATAAGAATCTGCCTGGTACTGGCTCACCCAGCTCAAAGCTGGTAATAGCCATCCAGAATCATAAGGAGGAAGAAAAATGGGCTGTTGAGTCACAACTGACCCACGGTGACCTCATCCACAGGGCATTCCTGGCAAGACATATGAACATATGAAGCTGCCTTATACTGAATCAGACCTTTGGTCTATCAAAGTCAGTATTGTCTTCTCAGACTGGCAGCGGCTCTCCAGGGTCTCAAGCTGAGGTTTTTCACACCTATTTGCCTGGACCCTTTTTTGGAGATGCCAGGGATTGAACCTGAGCATGAACATGAACATGAGCAGAAGTGGTTTACCATCGCCCTCCTCTGCAAAGGAACCCGTCTTCCTTGGCAGTCTCCCACCCAAGAACTGAATGCGGCTAACCCTGCTTAGCTCCCAAGTTCTGAGAAGCCCAGGCTAAGCTGGGCTATTCAGGCTGTTGTCTCTTCCCTTGGGAGTCCTCTCCATGGCACCTGGTCTGCCGAGGAGCCCCTGAAGATCTTTTCTGTCCAGAGACTGAGCCTGGGGTTTACTCCTGATCTATACGAGAGCCAGTTTGGTGTAGTAGTGAAGTGTGCGAACTCTTATCTGGGAGAATGGGGTTTAATTCCCCACTCCTCCACTTGCATCTGCTGGAATGGCCTTGGGTCAGCCATAGCTCTGCAGAGGTTGTCCTTCAAAGGGCAGCTTCTGGGAGAGCTCTCTCAGCCCTACCTGCCTCACGGGGTGTCTGTTGTATGTGTGGAGAAGGTAAACGAGATTGTGACCACTCTAAGACTCGGAGTGGAGGGCTGGATATAAATCCAATATCTTCTTCCTCCTCCCCAGTGTGAGATGCAACTCTGAGGAGGGCTGGGTGAGAAAGAAAGAGTCGATTTTGTTCTAACTCTAAAGTCCTGTGTGCGTCAAACCATTATCTCCTGCACTTATCAGTTTGCAAGGCAACAGTCTCTGTGGTCAAACATCATCCTCGGTAAAACCTCAACACACGCTATAGGGAGAGCGGTTTATGCTGTTACCGTTTCCTTTCACTGACATTAACACACAACCACAAAAGGAAAATACTTTGAGATCTCGCCTTACTGTGGTCTCGGTCCTTCTCAGAAGCCAGCGCCAAAGCTCCCTCACGTAACCCTAACTGAAGGACTTACATTTCTGTGGAACAAGTTTTATTTTTGGTGGTATACGTGCAAAAGAAAGAAGGGTCATCCTTCAAGTCACTAAACAGTGCAATCGTAAGTGGAGTCACACCCTTCTAAGTCTACTGAAGTTGATGCCTGGATAGCACTGACAAATGTACCAGTGTGATAACATCCATAAATGCATCCAGGAGGACAGCTGTGTTGGTCTGAAGCAGCAAAGCAAAGTTAGGCCGATTTCCCACTAGCCTTGCTGCGGTCTCGCGCTTCTTTTGCCTACGGTACTTCTGCCCAATTTTGCACATGCTGCTGCAGAGCTGTGACTTGCCCTGCCTTTTCCCCCAAGTTCTCTCCACGGCTGTAGGATTCTCTGAAAACTGAATTTTGAAGCTGCAGAGAGAACTTGGGAAAGAGGCGGGGCAAATCACAGCTCTGCGGCAGTGTGTGCAAAATCGGGCAGAAGCACAGCGGGGAAAAGGAGCCCTCAGTAAGGCTAGTGGGGAACCAGCCTTGGAGTCCAGGGGCACCTTTAAGATCAACAAAGTTTTATTCAAGGTATGAGCTTTTGTGTGCATGCACACTTCCTCAGATACACTGAAATGGTAGTTAACAGTTCATACATATATAGACTGGTCCCTCTACATACCTATATACCTATACATATAGGTATCTAGGTCTCTATGTATGAACTGTTGTTAACTTCCATTTCAATATATCTGAGGAAGTATGTGTGCACATGAAAGTTCATGCCTTGAATAAAATTTTGTTAGTTGTAAAGGTGCCTCTGGACTCCATCATAAATGCATATGCATCTATTTTCTACCAGCCTTCCCTTCATAGAAAAAAATGTTCATAAATTCTGCAAAGAAGCTTTCAACTGGCAGTAAGTGGTGAGAACCTATGTAACGTTAGGCATATCCAGCCAGTAGGAATGAAGAACCTGTGCTCATTCAAACTTCCATTGTTAGTTATTAAAATATTTATTAAAATATGTGTATTCCTTATTAGAAGTCAAGGCACGCTCACAAAAAAATAAAATAATTATTAAAATACATCAGAAAACATCAAAATGAAAAGGGAAAAAAACAATGTGGGTTCTAGATCAAATCAAGCCTCCCTAGAAGCTAAAGTGACTTAATGGAGGCTATCTCACTTACATTACATTATGAGAATACAAGAGCCACAGGAAAAGATAATGGTAGGAAAACCTGAAGGCAGTAGGAAGAGAGGAAGATCCAACATGAGATGGATGGACTCAATAAGCAAAGCCACAGCCGTTAAGTTTGCAAGAGTTGAGCAAGGCTGATAGAACATTCTGAAGGTTATCAATTCAAAGGGTTTCCATAAGTTGGAAGTGACTTGAGGCGTGTAACACATACAACCTCCTAGTTAGTATGCATTTAGTAACAATCTGTCTTAGACCTTAGCTTGATAGAGTGCAACTGGTCAAGGGCAAAACAATTCAACAATCAGCTCAAGCAAAGATCACACTTTTGCTTGAAACCTGAACTCCATCAAGAAAAGTACCAAGTGAAGGGTTCCGCCATCCAAAAGGGCTTGTATCTTGCCTCACCCTGCTTTCTCACTTCATGTAATGAGAGCACTCTGAGGATCTTAAGTTGTTAGCTGCCTGGAGCAAGTTTCTGGAGAGAAGCCACATAAATCTGCTAAACAAATGGATGGGTAGATTCATACTTGATAAGATAGGCGATTCACAACTTGGGGAACCCTCTCCATGTTACCTGTTCTGCAGAGGAGCCCCTGAGTTTCTGCCATAGAACATTAGAATGCTAAAGAGGATTTTAGGAAATATTCTAGTACAAATATTCTAGTTAAGTGGGACAGGACCTGCAGGTTCTTCTGTAGCTGTGGGCAAACCATTTCAGAACATACTTCATGCTTTCCTATGGCTCCCAATTGCAAGGAAACACCAAAAGCAGTTTAGAAAGTTAAGTACAGTCTACCAACAGATATAACATGAGAGGTAGCTAGGGTTGTCAGTTCCAGGTTGGGAAATACCTGGAGATTTGGAGAGTGGAGCCCAAGGAAGGTGGCGTTTGGGGAGGGGAGGGATTTCAGTGGGGTATAATGCTGAAGAGTCCACCCTCCAAAGCAGCAATTTTCTCCAGATGAACTAATCTCTGTCATCTGGAGATCAATTGTTGTAATCCCAAGAGACCTCCAGCCACGACATGGAGGTTGGTGAATAAGAGACACCTGTGTTCCAGAATTTTACTCACAAGGAGTTTTTAAACATTCTATGTATCACAATAAATTATTTTCAATCTTAATATTTGTTCAATCAATATTGTTTTATGAATTTTTGTACACTTACATAGTGTGAGAAAAAACATTCTTAAGGGAATGAAACCCATTTTTCAAACAAACATTATGTTTTAAACGCAAAACAACATGAAGAGAACACTGAGAAGTCTACCAAGCCACAAAGCCAATAATGAAATTCTTGCTTGCTACACAGACCTCGTTTTATCTGTGAATGTTGCTATGTAGATAGTTCCCTCAGCAACAGTGTTGCAATACAGTAATTGCAGCTGAAGCAAAGTTCCAATGTTCTCCAAAAATACCAACAATGTTGCAAGGTAGGCAGGACTCAGGGACTGTATTTAAGTATATGAGATAACATGTATCCTAGGGAGTCATGTGTTTCAATATCCACTTCTTCACAATACTTCAATTTTTGGAACCAATGCTCAAACAACTATCCATGCGGTTAGTCAATCGCTCTAACAGAAACAAGAGGTCTACATAGCAAGTAAGAATTTCATTATAGGCTTTCTGGCTTGGTGGACTTCTCAGTGGCCGTTTTCGCACTTAGCGTTTGCTCCCCTTTTTCCGCGGCGCAATTATGTCCGGATCATTTTTCTCGTTTTCCCACTAGTGACTCTTTGCGGAGTCGCCTTCCCTGAAGCCCCGGCTCAAATCGTTTTCCCACTGGCATCGGCTTGAGTCCGATGCCCTGTCAATCATTTTTTTTTTAAGCGCAAGTCTGGTTGCGTAATGACGTACTAACGTACTAACGTAACATCGAGCTGTTCCCTCCCCTTCTTTTCTTGGACAAACCGCATCACGTGTGCTGCTGCTGCTTATGGATTGGCTGCAGCTGTAGAATCCTCCACAGCCCTTTATGTATTAACGGAAGCATTCACAGTGGAGAATCCTAGCACTAGATTCCCCCCCCCCAAATTCTGAAGCACTAGATCCCCCCCCCAAATTTCCTCCGCTCTCTTTCCCCTCCCCGGCTGGCGCTTGCAACGGGGACCTGACTGATTCCTGCTGCCAGAGCTCCCCCCCCCCGCTCCATTCTCTCCTTCCCCTTCTGTGGCGCGTGTGAGGAGCTCGCTCGCGTCTACTTTCTAACCGAGCGGAATGTAGCCAGGGAGAAGAATGCAGGACTCCAACTTCCCATTTTATACATGGCGATTTTGTGCAGGTCCAGAAATCCTGGTGGCACAGCTGAGGGAGGCATTCCCTTTTTAAAACACACACACATGGACGCTTTGGCCCGCACCGGCACTACATTCCCCCCCCCCAACAATGGTCGTTTTCGCATTATCGAGATAACGCAACAGCGGAATAACGCAACTAAAGTCAATAATAAAAAAAAATTCTAACGAAACCAATTGAAGTGCCAATTGAGGCTATTCCAGGAGGGTTTTTTTTTTCTATTTGTTAATTTCGAAATATCGCTATTACGCAAAACTGTGAAGTTTAAAAAAAAAAATGGCCGTGCCGGCACTTTGGGGAAGCGCCGCGAAAGGCTGATGATTGGCCAAGCGGGTGGATGGGGTGGGAGGACGGAAAGGGAGAGGGTGCCGCCCCCAAAGCAGTCGATCCGGCGTGGATGGATTTCGCACAGGAAACTCCGCTGAGTGGATCCGGAGGTTTTCGGAAACTCCGGCAACTTGCTGAAAAACATACTCCGGCGTAAAATCCCTGAAGCGCCGGAGCAAAGCGCAGCGCCGGAGCAACATGTGCGAAATCCAAGAGAAGATCCGGAGGTAAATGGGGCGCTACGCCGGAGCAAACGCTAGTGCGAAAACGGCCAGTGTTTTCTTCATGTTTATGGTATTGTTTTGCATTTAAAACATAATGTTTGTATGAAAATTGGGTTTCATTCCCTTAAGAATTTTTTTCTCACAGTATGTAAGTGTATAAAAATTCATAAAGCAATATTGATTGAACAAATATTAAGACTGAAAATAATTTATTGTGATAAACAGAATGTTTAAAAACTCCTTGTGAGTAAAATTCTGGAACACAGGTGTCTCTTATTCACCTATCTTCTACTGTGTTCATCCCGTGCGGTTGATATTCCACATGGAGGTTGGCAGCTTTAGAGTTGGTTGATCATATGTTCTATGGTTGCCAACTACAAGTTGGGAAATTCTTGAAGATTTAGGGATGGAGCCCAAGGAAGGTGGAGTTTGAGGAGAGAAGGAACCCCAGTAGGGTATAAGGCCATACAGTCCACCCTGCATTTTCTCCAGCAGAACAGATCTCTATCTTCCAGAGATGAGTTGAAATTCCAGGAGAACTCCAGGCCCCACCTGGAGCGTGGCAACCCTAATATGCTCTGTCTCCCTGCTGGGCCAGTTTCCCAAAATGCCTTGCAACACCTGTGCAATGCAAGGGGTTCTGCAGCAAAGAGCCCATCACAGACTCATTTGATGGTCTAGAGGGGCTGAGGATTGGGCAAAGTCTGCAAAATGAGTTTACTTATTTTGAAATGTTAGAGGATAAGTAAACACTTGGCATTCTCCGGAGGTCTGTTCAGGTTTATTTCAATTTGTATCTCCCCTCTCCAACCTACTTACCTGATGCAGCTACTAAAAGGGGGCGGGGGGGAAGGAGAGGGGGAAAAAAGAAATTATAATAAAACGTTGATTAATTATGTGCAATAACCTGGACTGCATATCATGAAAATTCCATTCTTGTTTACTCAGCTAATTCACTTTTTATGAGTGTTTAGGCTTTAAAGCAAAACAAAGCACTAATTACCCAATTAACGAGCAATTAAGTTACTGCAGCCTAATAGCCTGTACAGTGGCTGCCTTTATGAGTCTGATGGAGAGTTAAGAGACCCATTAAACAAATTTATACACAGCTGTAGCAAACACTACATTTCCAGAGATGTTACATTACATGCTAATATTTCCACAGCCACCCCCTTCCACCCCCTTCACGATCCCAAACCTCATTCCCTGCTTTTAAAGAGAATCGATTAATTTCAGAAAGCCAAAGTCAGATTAGTCACCTATCTTTTCCCTGCATCTCAATGACTATTCAAGAGGAAGGATGGCAGGCACAAGGAAGAGAGGGCATATTGGATGGCCTGTTGGAATATCCAGCTGTTTTAATGCAGCTGCATGACATTCATCATTGCCTGAAAAAAGCAAAGAGCTGCACAGAGGTTCTCATGGCTCTGGAGACCAGTGGACTGTCATTAATCCTTGAAATGTCTCATTTGGACCATCTGCTCCTGCTTGCTACTAGCATCCAAATTCCCAGCCTGGTCCAGAGTGACAACAGTCACCCATTCTACTTTGGGTCCCTCTGAGTGAACCAAATATAGAGCCCAGGTACCAGCATTGTCCATCATTATGACTCTGTAGAAACCCATTGGTTTTTATTGTCAGCCTCTCAGATCAGCAAGTTTAAGGCCGGCTTTAGGATTACCTTGTTGAGAAGACCCAGGCCTCAGATTCAGCAGGAGCTCACAGGAGCACAACTGAACCTTTCTGAGGGTTCCCCCTCCTCCTCCCCACCTTGTCCATTGAATAGTAGGTGCAGCTGCATAACAACCCCTGGATGAGCACCACCACCTATTATTCTACAAAGCGACCTCTGAGAAGACCAATAATGGTGGACCGTGTGACCCCCAAAAGAGCTGATTGATCAAAGACCATGACTCATCCTGCAAAGCAGCAGGGAAGAACTGAGTAAGTACCAGTCTACCCTCCTCTCTATTTGTGTGGGGTAACCTGAATGATCTGAGAGATGACTGGGGAAGGCAATGGCAAACCACCTCATAAAAAGTTTGCCATGAAAATGACCTGATGTGATGTCATCCCATGGTTGGTAACAACTCGGTGCTTGCACAGGGGTCTACCTTTACCTTTGCTATCCCTAGACATAAAGTGGGATATACGGTAAATATTTTTAGGAAGTCCTTCTCCTGCTCAGCGTTATACTTTTCAGCACGGTGTCTTATGAGACCCCAAGTTTCAAAAAGAGCCCCATGGTACAGAGTGGTAAAGCTGCAGTACTGCAGTTGGAGCCCTCTGCTCACGACCTGAGTTCGATCCCAGCGGAAGCTGGTTCAGGTAGCTGGCTCCAGGTTGACTCAGCCTTTCATCCCTCTGAGGTTGGTAAAATGAGAACCCAGCTTGCTGGGGGGGGGGGAAGTGTAGATGACTGGGGAAGGCAATGGCAAACCACCTCATAAAAAGTCTGCTGTGAAAACGTGAAAGCAACATCACCCCAGAGTCGAAAACAGCTGGTGCTTGCGCAGGGGACTACCTTTACCTTTTTTTTCTCCTGCTCCAGCACTGCAACCTCAGTTTGGGAAAACCTGCAGCTCCACCTTAAAAAGCATGTGACTGGCCCAAGATCACCCAGTGAGCTTCCATGGCAAATGGAGAGAATGCTCTAGAACATATCCAGGGATTTTTTTTATTGCAGAAACTCCTTTCCATATTAGGCCACACACCCCTGATGTAGCCAATCCTCCAAGAGCTTACAGGGCTCTTCTTACAGAGCCTACTGTAAGCTCTTGGAGGATTGGCTACATCAGGGGTGTGTGGCCTAATATGCAAAGAAGTTTCTGCTACAAAAAAAAAGCCCTGAACGTATCCATCATGCTGTCCGGCATAACACAAGGGCAACTGAGCAAAAGGTAACATTATCTTTTGGTCTACTTGTTTATCGTCAATGAAGATCTTTTCAGAGCTGTCAATTCACATGGAGTGTTTGCTGGAATGTTCTCAACACATCTGTCCCCAACAAAGTTACATTGTACTTTGGAAAATGCGTCAGAAAAAGGAAGTATTTGTTGAAGCACTGGAGTGCCTCAGGAAAAGGGATAAATGGTAGAAAATATGTCTGGTAGAATCCTGCACTTTTAATACTGTAGTAAGAGATGAGAGGGAACAAGACCAAGAACTATGGCACCATGAGGATTAATTTACGGCACTGTGACTTTTCGTAGGCAAAAGCCTCTTCCTCAATTGGATGTAGGGTTGCCGCTTCCCAGTTAGGGCAGGAAAAAGGCACGCAGGCCTCCGCGAAAAACCAGTCTCAATAAATACAATACATTTGTCACCACTATACAGAAATCAAAGTGTATTTACACATGAAAAATGAAATAAATCACATTCAAAGCAAAAGAACGCTGACCACGCCCACACCCATAGTCTTACAAACAGCGATCAATGCCGGTCACTCCAAAATTGAAGGTCCGGGCTGTGGTGTAAAGGTAGTTTCTCATACAGAGTCCAGTGTTCCAAATCCTCCTTCCAGACATGATAGGTGTAGGATCAAAATGCAGCAAGGTACGATAGAAACATAACAGGGTTCTAAGTTTATTGCTAAGAATTCTGAAGCTTTGTTCTCTTTTGTAAATTGTATAATGGTATTTTGAAGCTTGTAGAAGCTTTGAGTGAAACAGAGCACCACGTTCAACCCTGTCGCACTTCTATTGTGCCTTGCTGCATTTCGATACTACACCTATCATGCCTGGAAGGAGGATATATTTGTGACAAGTATATTGTATTTATTGAAGCTGGTTTTTTGTGGAGGCCCGTGTGCCTTTTTCCTGCCCTATTTTCCTCGTTACTCTATTTGGTTGCCTGATTCCCAGTTAAGGGCAGGGAATCCCCTGGTTTGGAGGCCCACCTCCCACTTCAGGGTTATCAGAAAGTGCAGGGGGGTGGAGAATGTCCGCTGGGCACTCCACTATACCCTATGGAGATTAGTCCCCATAGGGTATAATGGAGAATTGATCTGTGAGTATCTGGGGCTCTGGGGGGGGGCTGTTTTTTGAGGTAGAGGCACCAAATTTTCAGCATAGTATCTCGTGAAACCCCAAGTTTCAAAAAGATTGGATCAGGAGGTCCAATTCTATGAGCCCCAAAAGAAGGTTCCCCCATCCTCCATTATTTCCAATGAGGGGAAGGCATTTAAAATGAACACAGAGTCTTCAGAGTTCAGTCATGCTTGACTGAACAACAACCTTGCTCCTGGCTCCAGCCCCCAAGTCCCCTGATATTTCCTGAGTTGGACCCGGCAACCCTAGATGGATGCCAGAAACCAGGATTGCTAAACTGGAGTCTGTTTGATTCTGCTAGGCTCCAAAAGGCATAGCAAATATCAGAATGCCGCCATGGTGCAGTGGTTAAGAGTGTTGGAATACCCAGGTCTAAACCCCTACTCTGCCATGGAAGCTCACTGGGTGACCTTGGGCCAGTCACATGCTCTCAATCATATGTCATAGGGATGTTGTGAAAATAAAATGGAGGAGAAGAGAACAAAATAAGCCACATCCCCATTGCAGAGAGAAAGGTGGGGCATAAATAAAGCAAGTCAATCATCAGGCTTGGCCAACTGACAAAGCAGGATCTTATCAAAATGAACGCTCAATGCAGAAAACAGTGAACGACTCTTCCCTGGTTCTGTACTGGGTGCTTCCTGCCCTGGGCAGATCCTTAAAATAACTGCTACCACACTTTTCTGGAATTCACTATCAATCATAGCAATTACATTTTTCACTCATTTTAATTTGACGGACATTTATTCAATAGGTGTACAGAATGCCTGCCTCCTAGGGTTTAGATATAAGATGGACAGGGCAAATGTAGAAGGAGTTTCTAACACTCTGCAATGTGCTATCCAAAATTCACACTGCCTGTGGCTCAGGGAAAAGCAACAAGATCGTTCCTACGCAGAATGCGTTTTAATGAATTATTACAATAGCACAACTTTTTAGAAGTTCGGGTGTAAAGAGTGACAGATTTTTAAAGCACAATTTTTGTATGCATATCTGATAAGAGTTTATATTATGCAGTTTGTTTTTTTTAAAAACCCTTAATTGCAGGTTTCTGTAATAAAGATAGTTTCCCCCCATCCATCCAGATTCTAGACCATTCAGTGATGTTGCAGATTATAAATTAAATTAACAAGTAAATAAAACGGAGTCACTCCTACGCTCTTCAGTAGCAAAATAAAAGCAATCTCTCTCTCTCTCTCTCTCTTTCTCTCTAGCTACTCAGTTTTTCAAATGAATATACCAGAATGCTTCTGCAATAAATTCAGTTTTGTCTGGGAGGGGGGAAAGCAGAGAGAAAAAGCAACGGATGATAGCAACACAAAACTACACCTGTCCCCATTTAGAGTCATCTGTAATCCTTCTTCACATCTATATTTCCAGCCTGACAAGGTAAATGGAATGTGACATTAAAAATTATGAACCCCCCCACCCCACCCCCAGGCAATCCAACCTAGTCACAAAATTGCCACAACCATAACTCATAAACACCAGGCTGTTTCTTCTCCGTTTTTTAAAAACAAAAGCAATGTCGTTCAAACTCAAACACAATGGAAAAGAAATCTTTTGAGTTTTTTAGCTAGGGGCAGGGCAGGATTCCAAAGGATGAACAGAAGAGAACAAATCCATAAAAACACACGCAAGCTTCTGTATGAGGGAGTGAATCATCACTGCAGGCCGTCCTTCCCTTAAAGGGATCTTAAAATTCAGGCTGAACGGTTTAATTAACTTCAGCTTTATTAGACAGACTTGATGGATAGATTAGATCAGTGATTTGTGATGAGGGCCATACACCCTCCCTACCCCTGAGGGCAGGGTTGCGAACTCTTTCTTGGGAAATTCCTGGAAGTTAGGAGGTGGTACCTGGGAAGGTGGAGACCAGGGACAGGAGGGAACTGAGTGGAAATGTGGCGCCATAGAGTCCACCCTCTAAAGCTGCCATTTCCGCTGGAGGAACTGATCTCTTTAGTCTGGAGGTCATTTGTAATTCCATGAGAACTCTTGTTCCCTCCTGGAAGTTGGTAATGCCACCCGGGGGTGATCTACAAATTCTGGGGTGTAAGGGTTTTTGGCAGTGCCTTTTCCCGCTGCTCACAGCTTCTGGCTGGAAAGGAAGAGAGTTGTTTTAGTCCGCTTTCTGTAGCTCTGAGAAGAAGAAAAAAACCCTACAATTCTTCTCTAGGCCCTTAAAAAAAGTGGTACACAGCAAATAAGAATTAATTCTAACATTGAGGAGTTGGCTGATGGCCATCGGACACAAGGATTTCATCGAATGTATGTCTTGGATCCGTGCATCATATGCATCTTTTATAAATATATACCTATGTAAATAGTATGGCTCAGGCTAGCCAGATCTCCTCAGATATAAGCATGGTTGGCCCTGGTGAGTATTTGGATGGGAGACCACCAAGGAAGTCCAGGATTGCTATGCAGAGAAGGCAATAGTAAACCACATCCGGATGTCTCTGGCCTTGAAAATCCTATGGGGTTGCTGTAAGTGGGCTGCAAGTAGACAGCAGCAGCAAAAACTAAAGTTATTGTGTCTGGAGTGCTACTTATGTCCTTTTAAAAACTTGCAGCTTTTATGATAGTCATGCAAATGAATTAAAAGTTGTGATCTACTGGATTAGACTGATTAAAAATGGCATTTGTATCATGCCACTTTCCCCTAGAGAGCTCAGAGTAGGGGTTAACCAGGTTTAGGCTCACAACAAATCAACGAAGTTGATTAGGATTAGGGTTCCCAATACTTTCTAGATCAGGGGTGTCAAACATGTGCCCCAAAGGCCAGATCAGGTCCCCAGAGGGCTCCTATCAGGTCTGTGAGCAACTCACTATCATCTGCTTCCTTCTCTCTCTCTTGCTTCCTTCTGCATCACAGCTTGCTTTGCCAGGCTTGCACAGGAACTACAGAGCACAGCCTCTGTTTTCTCTGTTGACTGACCAGCACATGAAACAACTTATGTACAAAAGCTCACAATGCCCAGCCATTTCATGTTTTCCCCTGGGTCTTAGGCATTAACCATGAGATTTCTGCAACAAATGTCAATAAATCAAAAGTAGGTTTCCACTTTGCAGAAACAAACTTGAACAACATCTGAACAGCATACTCAACACTGCTACAGCACAGACATTGTCTCCAGATTTTGATGCAATAATTCAGAGTAAGAAACTGTTAAACAAAATATTGCAAGAGAGTTCATCTTTAAAGCATATTTTATTTTAAGTTTTTTTAAAAAAATATTTAATTATGTTTATGCCCTTTATAAGGATTATATCTCCCCTACCTGGCATTACTTTTATGGCACACATGGCCCAGCCTGACAAGATCTCATTTATGTTGGATCCAGCCCTGAGTTTGACACGCCTGGTCTAGACAAATGCTGGGACATTTGGGGGAGAGGTGCCTGGGGAGGGTAGAGTTTGGACAGAAGTGGTGTCACTTCCGAGTGATGCTCTAGGAATTTCTTCTGGTCTCTATGAGAAAGACCACTGGGGCTAGGCGAAATTCCTAGAGTGTCACTATGGAGGCTATTTTTTCCTCCCGATCCCCATTTCCTTACAGAGTGGAGTCTGGAGCTGAGGAATTCTCTGCCAGGCCCTGGTCAATCAGAAATCCTAGCTGGCCTGAGCACGGATTTGAACCCTTTCCATTTTAAGCCTTTCCATTCTAAACCTAATACCAAACTTAAGCTATACATCACCAGCCACGAAACAACTTACACCCTTATCTGGTCCGTTTCCATCAACATCTACCTTTCACTCTTCTCAGCAAAAGGGGCCAATTGATTCTGCTTTACTCTGTGCTCTACCTGGCCTAGCCAGTCTGTATCTTCCCCCTTCCTAAAGTCATTTCGAAAGAGTGGGTGTCAGATATCAAACCCAATATCCTTTTTCTCATTAGCACTTTCCCCGTTGCAGACCTTCAAATGTGGTAATAATTAATGAGTCTGTGTCAGAAAATGAATAAAAGATGGCTCAGATGCTTCACTGTTCAGCGCTGACCTTTAGCTGAGTCTACTGTATTAATATATTCTTGTGTTGTCGGACTCAAAAGAGCTAACTGCCTTATGAATTATTTATCAACACAAAAAGTCTTAACCAGAAACAGTGTTAACATTAATTCCTAACCCTCTGTGTCACAGCAAAGCCTGCCTGCACTGAATAATTGAATTTTAGTTTTAGACAAGCAATCAAAGCATGGTGCGCCTGTTGTCGTAATCGTGGGCTTGCCCACAGATAGCAGGAGAACACGGCTGCCGGCTTTTTGCACATCTGCTGCCTTTGGATGGTGCCCCAGAGTTGCCAAACGCAGGAAGCTGGTTGCAAGCCAATTGTGAAGTTCTGCAGCTCTCCCACAAAGGGAACAATGACTAGGTAAATTGTCTAATTACTGCACCAGGAAACAGTTCCATGGCTATTGTTCCAAAACCTTATGAGATTAAATTTCGCCACAATCCGACCCCCTCCAAACAACGTACACTGCTTCAGGTGAATGGACAGATTTCGGGATGCTAACAAATTGCCAGGCTCTGCCAACAGGAACCAGAGTTTTTGATTTCAAAAGCTGAGAACCCTTCAACAAGGAGTAGAATTGCCAATCCCCAGGTGGAGGCAGGGGTCCCCCCTAGTTTGGACATCCTCCCCCTGCTTCAGGGTCATCAGAAAGCAGTGGAAGGGAGGAAATGTCTGCTGGGCACTCCATTATTCCCTATGGAGACCAATTCCCATAGGGTATAATGGATAATTGATCTGCGGGTGTCTGGGGCTCTGGGGGGGGCTGTTTTTTGAGATAGATGCACCAAATTTGCAGCATAGCATCCAGTGCCTCTCCCCAAAATACCCTCCAGGTTTCAAAGAGATTGAATCAGGGGGTCCAATTCTATGAGCATCCAAAGAAGGTGCCCCTGTCCATTATTTCCAATGAAGGGATGACATTTAAAAGGTGTGTGGTCCCTTTAAATGTGATGGCCAGAACTCCCTTTGGAGTTCAGTTATGCTTGTCACAACTTTGCTCCTGGCTCCACCCCCAAAGTCCCCAGATATTTCTTGAATTGGACTTGGCAACCCTAACAAGGAGAATGCTTGCAGCCCCAATTCTGTGATCTGAAATCTGCTCCCTTCTGTTTTTGTAATCAATGTATAACTACTGTTTTTTATTACAGAACACTGGATGGGATCCTTTTTGTTTGCAGAAGCACTCTTGTCTACGATACTTGTTATTATTATAAAAGGACTGCCTGGGCTCATGGTTAGCAATTAGCTTTGTCAGCAGATCACCTTGGGCGTTTTCGCACTCACCTTCAAGTGGTGCGACCACCCTCCTCACGCCGGCGGATCTGCAGGGATTTCGCACCAGAAGCGCCGGCGTACCCAAAAGAGCCGGCGACTTCCTTCGCGAAACCAGCTCAAACGTTTTCCTGCTTCTTGGTGGTTTCCGTTTGAGCTGGTTTCGCGACGGAAGTCGCCGGCTCTTTTGGGTGCGCCGGCGCTTCTGGTGCGAAATCCCTGCAGATCCGCCGGCGTGAGGAGGGTGGTCACACCACTTGAAGGTGAGTGCGAAAACGCCCCTTGAGTTAAGGGCAGGGAGCAATGGTTGAGTCCCATCCAAAGTGGCTCGCCAGCAAATCCAGCCAACACATGAAAAAGTGGGGGAGGGGAGTAATGCATCAACCCCTCTGGTTCCTGCTCTCTCAAACTCTTTCCTTTCTGGAGGAGAAGGGTGCCTCTCCTTCACAAGTCCCTCACCCACCCTCTTCTTATTCATTTACACCATGGCCTACTCCCCAATGTGGACCCAAAGCCATTTAAGCCATTTTCCTCTCTTCCTTTTTATCCTCACGAACACCCTGCAAAGTACATTAGGCTTAGAGTGAGTGGCTGGTCACCCAGCAAGTTTCCATAGCAGAGTAGGGATTTAAACCTGGATCTCCCAATCAGGTCCTAGCCTGACTGGCAAACCACTACATTACATTGGCTCTTCCCCAGTCCATCAGGGGAGGGGACAGAGAAGATGTGCAAAAAGATAATCACAGGGAGAGGAGAGAGTGACTCAGTGGGCATCATTTTGGGGTTTTTTCTCCTCCCTCTTCCCTGGCTAGTTTCTATAAGTAGGCTTTTAAATGATGGGTAAGGGTATTATTGAGAATGAGGGAGAGAGCGAGCATGCGGGCAACCCCAGCCTACAAATTAATAAACCGTGCCTGTGTCCTATAAAGGCCTGCCAACCAATCCGGCCATGGCTTAATTGTATAGCATCTGCTTTGCACCCACAGCTTCCCAGATTCAAGTATGCATGTGAAAGTTCCCAGATTCATGCATATGTTCCCAGATTCAATCTATGGTACCTCCAGGGTTTTTTATTTTATTTTAAAGGATGGGGTAATAGGTGAGGAAGAAGTTCTTTAACTGAGCCCCCAGAGAGCCACTGTTGGCCAGAATAGATAATACTGTCTTTGATAGACCAATGGCCTCATTTAGTACAAGAGAACTTCTAGTGCGCTTATGTGTTTCTTTCTAAAAGTCTGGTTTCTTAAGTTTACCCGGTCTACATGTAATAGGCCTTGAACACTTCTGTATGTTACACCACCTCTGCTGTTGAGCTCAACTGCCTTGTCACCTGCCTGCCCTTTATGACAAATCTTTTTCTATTCCTTTCATTAGCACAGACAATCTCTCATGGGCTTTTGGAATCTACTGAACAAGAAAAATTACAAGCTGTTTCAGCCCGCCCTTTCCCAACGCTTAAGGACAAAAAGTTTAATCTCTCTTTTCATCTTCATTTTTATCTTAACAGAACTGAACATTTACACCAACACTTTGGCAAAACAATGCAAGCCAGCCATCCAGCACCTAGTTGTACGAAGGCACCTCCTGACACCTCATCTGAAAATGCAACAGCACCACCACCACCGACCTAAACTGGTTTCTCATCAATCGTGTTTTCCACTAATCGCTGGTTGTGTCCAGAACAAGTCTTTTTGTGGGACAGCTGAAGAACACCTCATTTCACGCTTAGGTTTGCAGTTACCTCAAGTGCCAAGTCCAGCCTCAAATACGGAGAAAAGCTGGACTAAATATATTGCCTGCTCAGTGCTGCATCATGGGAAATGTTTGCCTGGACCAGTTGAAATATATATTTGTTTCACATGTAAGCCCTGGATGGCTCAGGCTAGCGCAATCTCATCAGATCTTGGAAGGTAAGCTGGATTGACCCTGCTTAGTATTTGGATTGGAGACCACAAAGCAAGTCCAAGGTCACTATGAAGAGGCAGGCAATGGCAAACCACCTCTGTTCATCTCTTGCCTTGACCTGGATGGTCCAGGCAAGCCCAATCTCATCAGATCTTGGAAGTTAAGCAGGGTTGTTCCCAGGTAGTATTTGGATGGAAGACTACCATGAATACCTGGGCCACCGTACAAAGGCAAGCAATGACAAAGCTACTCAAGTCTCTTGCCTTGCAAATTTTACTGGGTCCCCATAATTCAGAAGAAGACGACTGCAGATTTATACCCCGCCCTTCTCTCTGAATGAGAGACTCAGAGCGGCTTACAATTTCCTATATCTTCTCCCCCCACAACAGACACCCTGTGAGGTGGGTGCGGCTGAGAGGGCTCTCACAGCAGCTGCCCTTTCAAGGACAACTCCTGAGATAGCCATGGCTAACCCAAGGCCATTCCAGCAACTGCATGTGAAGGAGTGGGGAATCAAACCCAGTTTTCCCAGATAAGAGTCTGCACACTTAACCACTACACTAAACTGGCTATGACTTGATAGCACTTCACACACACACACACACACATAAGCCCAGCTGATGGTGCAGTAACCAATACACAGAGACTGAAACATCAATACTTTGAGGAATGGAGCAATATAGTCTCCAACATGTCACCGATAAAAATAAGGAAATGCTTATAAACATCCAAAACTGGATGAAGACTTATTGCTTGAGAATTTCCCATCATCTCATACGTTCTAGTCCAGGGATTCCCCCGCTGTGGCACCCTTGCATACCCACAATATTTGCCCATATCTTTCTTGGTACCCACTAGTTTCTTCCTCCAAACACCACCTCTTCCCCAGATCAAAGAGCCAATCTTGGCTTTCCTCTTCCTCACTGGAGCCAGAGGTGCTTCAGAAGACCTCAGGAAGCATTAGCTTTGTGTCGGCAGGTAGCATCCATTCAGAAACAGCTCCTTATCTCACAGGAGGATGCTTGACTTGAAACAGTCCGACATTTTGCTCCTGTCTCCCCACAGAAACAAAGTTGTGATTGGTCCTCTCCCCTATGCCAGCCATTTGTGGTGTTATCCACTACCTTATGGCAGGGTAATTTTTTTGTAAATACCCTTCAGTATTCAAACAAATACTCACAGGCCCAACAAGTTTGAGGATCAGGGCTGTGAAGAGTGGTTGGGCTGGCACCCCTTCCCCCCCTCAAGGGGGGATTCTCTGCTCCTGATGCCTTGAAAGCTGAATTGTTGCACATTACAAAGGATGTCATCGGGTTGTAAACTGTTTTTTAATTAATTGGATCTGTTGATTTTATATGTATTTTATGTTGATGTACATCACCGGTGGAAGTTGGGTTCAGGTAGCAGGCTCAAGGTTGACTCAGCCTTCCATCCTTCCAAAGTCAGTAAAATGAGTACCCAGCTTGCTGGGGGGAAAGTGGAGATGACTGGGGAAGGCAATGGCAAACCACCCCATTAAAAAGTCTGCTGTGAAAATGTTGTGATGCGATGTCATCCCAGATTTGGAAACGACTGGTGCTTGCACAGGAGACTACCTTTTTTTTTACATCACCTACAGCAGTGGTCCCCAACCCCCGGTCCGTGGACCGGTACCGGTTCGTGTCCTGTTAGCAACCAGGCCATGAGTTGTATAATTATTTCATTATATATTACAACGTAGTAATAATAAGAAGATGATGACGACGACACTGGATTTATATCCTGCCCTCCACTCCGAATAAGGCTAGTGGGAAATTGGCCTAAATTTTAGAGTCTCAGAGCAGCTCACAATCTCCTTTATCTTCCTCCCTCACAACAGACACCCTGTGAGGTGGGTGGGGCTGAGAGAGCTCTCTCAGAAGCTGCCCTTTCAAGGACAACTTCTGCAAGAGCTAGGGCTGACCCAAGGCCATTCCAGCAGGTGCAGGTGGAGGAGTGGGGAATCAAACACAGTTCTCCCAGATAAGAGTCTGCACACTTAACCAGCACGCCAAAATAAAGTGCACAATTGTATCATCCCAAAACCATCATCCCCCCCTCGCCGCCAGTACATGGAAAAATAAGTCTTCCACAAAACCGGTCCCTGGTGCCAAAAAGTTTGGGGACTGCTGATCTAGAGCCTTGGCTGGGATAAGGTAATTCACAATTCTAAATAACCAGGGCTTTTTTTGAGCAGGAACGCATAGGAACGCGGTTTTGACTGGCTTGGTGGCAGGGTTCCTGCTAGGCTGTTTCTACAAAAAAAGCCCTGTGTGAAACAATGGTGATGTCAGGGGGTGTGGCCTTATATGCAAATGAGTTCCTGATTGGCTTTTTCTACAACCCCCCCCCCCAAATATCTCATTTTAATTAAGCTTTAACAAGGCATTTCCACCCAAAAGCAAAAACTAGAACAAAATGGGAATGGCAAGTTTATCAGGGGAAGGGACCACAAAACAGGAACAATAAGGGGCTATGTAGCTTTGATTTCTCAAACAGATAAAAAGTAGTTTTTGAGTTTATTGCTCTTTCAAAGTCGCTGTGACCTCTTTACTATCTCATTATCTTTAACGTCCAACACACGCCCTGTAGGATGCATAATATACGACACAACTGGAAAGTTGTTTGGATGTGTGTATGTGAAATTTCTCATTTTGATATATCAGACCATGTTAGTAAAAAGAAGAATGAAAAATACAAAGAGAGAAAGAGAAAGGGTGTGTGTGCTGACTCTGGTCATGCTCTTTTAGTGCAACAAAACACCCACCCCGGCAGTTATGACATAACCTGGCAGATTTTTCTTGTTACTTTGCTGTTTTTAAGTGCCTCCCTCAATGTGAATCCAATTACCAAAGCCTTTGTTTCCTCTAACAAAGGGGCTGTGTTTGGGGGGCTGCGGCTTCATCTGGCTTTAATCAGATCTCGGCAGGGGTCCTCAGTAACAACTACCTTGGGATACATTCTGCCTCGGCTTTACAAAGGAAGGGTGATTTTAAG
Source organism: Heteronotia binoei (assembly GCF_032191835.1). Taxonomy (NCBI): domain Eukaryota; kingdom Metazoa; phylum Chordata; class Lepidosauria; order Squamata; family Gekkonidae; genus Heteronotia; species Heteronotia binoei. Next base: position 66,279,940 of record NC_083233.1, read on the forward strand.
ACTGAGAGAACAGTATTACCCCCCACCACCCCATCACCCAACACAGGTTTCTCTTTTTCGGAGAAGCATGCAACACATCCCCTGTTTGTATCCGGAAGCATTGGGGGAGGGGGACTGTACCCAGGCTCCTTTCTATTACCTGTAGGGCTGGGAGAAGCAATGGTAGTCAGGTGGTATAGCCAGAGGTTGATGAGAACAGGAAGGAAAGGAAAGGTCCCTGTGCAAGCACCAGTCGTTTCCGACTCTGGGGTGACGTTACTTTCACAATGTTTTCACGGCAGACTTTTTACGGGGTGGTTTGCCATTGCCTTCCCCAGTCTTTTACACTTCCCCCCAGCAAGCTGGGTACTCATTTTACCGACCTCGGAAGGATGGAAGGCTGAGTCAACCTTGGGCCGGCTACCTGAACCCAGCTTCCGCCGGAATCGAACTCAGGTCGTGAGCAGAGAGTTCAGACCACAGTACTGCAGTATTGCTGCTTTACCATTCTGTGCCACGGGGCCATTGATGAGAACAGGACCCTCCACAAATTCAGAGACGACAGTTGATTTATAGCCCTCCTTGGCTATACTTCCTAACTCCTAGGCTAGCTCATGAGAATAGTGAATCCCATAATCCGCTGAAACATGATGGAAGATTCTCGTGCACACGCTTGCTGCGAGCTGGGCATGGAGGCAGAGTGCTTAAGGAACTCCTTGGGCGCTGTTGTCCTAGGCGGCAGGTCAAACCAGCCCTTCCTGGATGAATCTCCGAGGAGCTTGCTGATATCTTGACAGATCTCAGGAGCAGAACAAGAGAGAACTAGTGGCACAGAGACAAATAAAATAACTGTTACTACTGCCACTAACCCAGCAGTGATATTTTCATGGATTAGATTTTTTTTTTTTAATCCTGCATTTCCTCTACAGAGCTCTGGGCAAGGTACACGGTCCTTTTCCCACTAGATCCTTACAAAGACTCAGAGAAGTCAGCTAGGGTGAGAAAGAGCGGCTGAACCAAGGTCTCTTCTTCAGCAGGGCTTCATCACACAGTAGGATTGCCGGGGCCCCTCTGGTCACCAGTGGGGGGCCGAAGAGCCATAGGGTTGGCAACTCCAGGTTGGGAAATTCCTGGAGATTTGGGGGTAGAGGGGAAGGAGCTCAGTTAGGTAAAATACCATAGACTCCACCCTCCAGAGCATCCATTTTCTCTAGGGGAACTGATCTCTGTAGACTGGAGATGAGCTGTAATTCCAGGAGATCCCCAGGCCCTACCTGGAGGCTGGCATCCCTATCCTGCAGTGGGTTTTGAACAGGTGAAACATACAATAGCTTCTCTGTCTGACTCTTCTAAAAAGCTTCTGGGTCACTCATTTGGGTAGCTAGGAGATCAGCTCTTCTTGGATGCCACAGATGATCACTTCTTTCACTTCCCTCCCCCTTTGCTTCACCCCACTCGTAACTGCATGGGAGCTGGGTATGACAACCACTGCTGCAACATCTGGTCACAATTCATGCATCTGGGACATCATGCTGACCAGATAAGGCAGCATTCCTATTTACCTGCATACACTACACAGAGAGTCATAAATGCTTGATCCAAAAGCAGAGCTGACAACGCCATACAAATCACCGTGCTTTATGCCACTTAGGTAACAACCCAGCCAGCGTGATTTACCATTACAGAAACTATCATACATTCACTTTGATTTACTAAGTCCTCCATCAAGGTAGAGAACTACATCGTATACAGAGTAGTATAGTGGCAAATAACACCCCGGAGCACTGGCCTGGTTCAAACCAGAACCAGAGAAGCTGGAATTGTTTTGTAAGAATCTGTTCTAACACTTTTGTAACTTAATCCTGTGCTCACAGGTAAATTCCACTGAGTTTGCTGGGGCTTAATCCCTGAGCATGTACAGGGTTGCTGTGGTGCCTTGTGAGCTACTGGTGTGAAAGTTGTGAGATACTGCATAAATTAATTTGCTCTGGAGCTATTTTTCCTGACAAAATGTGTGAGCCAGAGGCTTAAAAACTGTGCGCTAGCTCAGCTTAGAGGGAACACTGGTTGCATCTCTTGGAGCAGAACCATATCACCATTGTATGAAGCTTTGGATTTGCTGTACTGATTCAGACAGGAGAAGACAGATTTCGCCTGAATGATAAAACCAGCATAGTAGGGAACCCAGCCTAAGTTTAATACGGAAACTGACTTTAAGCACACTTTAGCTGTGGTCTGAAGTGGCACACTACAGTGAATCTGCACCACTCTGCTATTCTGATCACATTATTCAGCATCTAGCTCTCCACATGCACAAACGTGCAGTGACGAAAAATGTGAATTTTAGCAAATGTAGCTAAACAGTAACCTGACCTTCATGGCCCAAGCTAGCCTGATCGCCAGATCTCCGAAGCGATGCAGGGTTGCGCTAATTAGTATTTGGATCTCTGAACATCTAAGAACATAAGTGAAGCCATGTTGGTTCAGGCCAATGGCCCATCCCAATCAAACATTCTGTGTAACATGTACAATCCCATTCCACTCTTTGCAAAAGTTCTTGCACTTCCTATTCTATAGAGAGATTCTAGCAGTGGCCAAAAACCAGGTGCCATCAGGAGATCTACCAGTGGCACCAGTACTCCAGAAGCCCTCCCACTGTTGCCCCCCCAAGCACAAGAATACAGAGCATCACTGCTCCAGATGCAGTGATTCATCTGTAGTGTTCCATCTATATCCTGCAGCTAATAGCCACTGATGGACCTCCACTCTATATATTTATCTAATCACCTCTTGAAGCTGTCTATGCTTACAGCTGCCACCACTTCCTGTGGCAATGAATTCCACTTGTTAATTACTCTTTGGGTGAAATAGTACTTCCTTTTATCTGTTCTAAGCCTACTGCTCATTAATTTAATTGAATGCCCACAAGTTCTTGTACTGTGAGAAAGGGAAGAAAGCAGGAGTCAAGTTTCACCTTTAAGACCAACCAATTTTTATTTAGAACGTAAGCTTTCATGTGCTCTTAAGCACACTTCATCAGACGAGGTATCCAGCACAGTGAGCAAAGCCATACATAGCTGAGCAGAGCCATACATAGCTGGTAGGCAGTGGTCCAGAATGCGACATGGTACAGATTTAAGAACCAATGACAGTGAAGTAAAATTATCTGGTAGGCAGTGGTTTAGAATGTAAAATGGTGGGAAAGGGAGAAGAGCACTTCTTTCTTTGCCTTCTCTATACCATGCATAATTTTGTAAACTTCAATTGTCATTTCTCCATGCTAAAGAGCCCTAACCTCTTCAACCTTTCTTCATAGGGAAAGTGTTCCATTTCCTTAATCATTTTAGTTTCCCTTTTTTTGCACTTTCCCCCAATGCTATGGTATCTTTTTTGAGGTGTGGTGACCAGAACTGTACACAGTATTCCAAATGAGGCCACAACATCAATTTATACAGGAGCATTATGATCTTTGGCCTTGAAAACCCTACAGGGTCACTATAAATTGGATGCGACTTGATAGAGCTTTACACACACACACACACAGACCTAGACAGCAATCTTCTGCAAGCAGGACTAAACACATCCTGCTAGTGTTGCCAGATCAGTTGCAATCCCATACTCACCGCTTACTACACCACATTATTAAGCAAGCAGAGTTGCATCAATGTCGCTGTCCCTACAGCTTTTTGGATGGCTCATTTGGTTCTCTCTGGGATTGCCTTGTCCTCTCTCTCTCTCTCTGAGCCCGATATGGATTCGTGCAACCCTGGTCACAGCACATCTGGCAAAGGCAGTTCTTGAAGCGTATTTCCATTGACCTGCCCCATTTGTCACTAGTGCGAAATCCCAAGCAAGCTGACAACCTGCCCATGATGCTGCACAATGTTAAAATGCAAAGGAAATTGAGCAAGCCATTATGGAATTACAGCCTGTGTTTCCATGTTTAAATGTTTCCGTGTTTAAAAACAAAAAAACCCACAACAATGCCTTGCTTTTCTAATTGTTCCTTTCCAACTTAAAAGGAGCTTTTGCTTTCTCGGGATTAAATGGGCTGTGCTGTAAAATCTTTCATAAGGATAAGTGGATGTGACAGGTCTGAAAACATTTGGTTTAGAAATAAACCTTTGAAATCAGTCCTTTAACTTTTCTAATTACATGCGCTCAGAGTGTGTCCTGATCTGCACTATGTTCACGTAGATGACTGGATGCTGTAAGAGAGGGAAATGTCTCTGGGCATGGGAATGTGTCAACCGATTGGAATGGGAGGAAAGGATAACAGTGTTGTTGGGTGATATTACTCAGTTCCCCACGTCCCTAAACCAGTGGAACCTATGGCTTCTTCACTGTCCACCAAACAGAGAAGAATAGGGGAATAATGGAATTTCAGAGCCAACCCATTATTATATTACAAATTTGGATTGCCGCCTGTTTCTCAGCTGGACCATAAGGGAACTATTGATCTGTGATTTGTTTCTGGAGTAACTTTCTTAAAAAAAACCATTTTATTGATTAGGTTTCAAAATTACAGTCATAGCAAATCATGTAGTGAAAACATATTTACATACAATCACGTGCATTAACAAATTTAAACAAACAAATCAAAACATAAATCAATGTAAAACCAACATTAAAGAAGATGCATGAATGCTATGAATACCTGATGGGAAATAGTTTAGAAAAGGTGACCATTTAGTTAATAAACTGGACCTCCGGAAAGGCTGCTTCTGACAAGAGATTTTATCTGTAATCTTGTCTAAAATGAAGTATTCCCAACACTTTGTTAACCAAGTTATCAGTGAAGGAGGGTCCCTCAACCACCATGTTGATGCAATAGCAAACTTGGCAGCTGTCAACAAGACAGCAATCAGATCCCTTTTCGAATCAGAAATCTTATAATCCTCCCAAAAATTTAGAAGGCAAATTGTGCAGTAACTTTTGATCTGGATGCTCAAAATCTGGGAATGGTATGATGGCTTAAGGCAGAAGGGTGGGGATCTGCCTCTTGTCTGTTAGATCTTGACTCACCCCAAAGGGGCTTGCGCTGCTCAGCTCTGAAGGGAAGCCTGAGAGAGGCAACAGATCAGTTAGGTCAGTCTTGGTCTCTCCGTCCCTCTCCTCCCACTTCCTCTGGTCACTGTTGCTAGGGAAAAGCAAAAGTTGAACCCAGAAGCATGAACAATATTTTCCAGTTAGATTTGAGTCCACCTTAAAATGAACAAGATTTTCGGGGTATAACCTTTCGAGAGTCAAAGCTCTTGAAAGCTTGTACCCTTAAAATCCTTGTTGGTTTTTAAGGTGCTTCTGCACTCAAATCTAACTGTTCTACTGCAGATCAACAAGGCAACTCTCTGAAATGATGTTTAGTGAATCCAAGTTCACTGAGAGCCCAAGTTCAAATGTGAATGAAGACTTGTCAGTCCATATATGGAGGTCAGAAGGTAGGAGGGGTGTTACACAGAAGAACCTGTTGCAGTCAGGATGCAGAGGTAAAACACAAAGGAATATACACGCAGGTGGGAAATGCAGAACATTAGCACCTTATGTCCCTATTCATCTCAGGGGCAGGCTCCATTGTCTCGAACTTGTTAGTGAATTCTAGTTTAGCTACCTCCTATTGTAATCCCCCTTTGAAGCTTCTCTGGAGGACAACTGTCACACTTAGGTTAGCAGAAGAGCTCAGAAGATGCTGATTTTTAACAACAATTTAGGGTGATGAGGATATGTGTGAGTCTCCTCCCTCAACCACACATTCTGCTGCACCATATCCTCCTTTACAAGGCCGTTGGTTCACTATGTGGTCATGTTCATGCTGCTCCATTTTGGAGAGAAAGAAAGAGAGCACTCTGATAGGAGTCCCTGGTTGAAGTATATGTCAATGGAGTAAGATTGTTTGGTATGGGAAAAAAACCAATAACCTTCTCTAACAGAATTGATCTCTCCTTCAGGCCTGGCAGCTCATTAAGAGGAGTCCTGACAGAAGTATCTACTCCATATTGGAATAATTTTTTTTTGCGTTCTTTTGATAATGACTAAAGGACTACTATGAAGATGGATTACAATTATATAACCTATTGCTTTTTCTTTCCTTTTTCCTTTTTGCTTTATGATGTTTTTTTAATGAAGATTCTTTAATAGACAAACTGATTACCTTTTTTTAGCAATTTAATTAAAATACACTGCTGGGGATCACTAAAAGGGGGGGAGGGTGGAGAAAATGTAATGTATATGTAATAATTTTAATAACAGGTGATAAGTGTTATTACAATATGTTACAGTATAATAAATTGTTTTAATGAGAAGTATCTACTCCAGCATTGAATTTGCAAAAATGGCCCCCATTACAAATGAAGTGTCAAGGCAACAGCTCTCCTGTTTGCATCAGATGGATGTCACAAGATAAAAAAACAATCCTGCCCAACATCTTGTACCAGGAAAAAAGGAAGGGACCTCATAAAATGAGGATCCTGAAAGGTTTGCACTCCTGGCAAACTACTGCTTACTATTACATTTGAATAAAGTCTGAAAGTGAGGGAACTGCTACAGTTTTGGATGAGTTTCCCCCTGTTACACAGACATGTGGGTTCATTTCTGAGGAAAGCAGGACTTTTTTTGGTGTGTTTGTGTGGTACACTGAAGTCTGCGTAATTCTTCAGAATCAGATTTTGGAGGGTAATTCACTGATGACTTGACTTCTACTGGCACTATCTTCAATGGTATTTCCCCCTCAGAGACTTGCATGACCACAGAGCCAGATGTTAGGGGAAGGGTAAAAAAAGAAAGGTCTGAATCTAATTTGGTCTAATGGGATGACAAATTGCAAAAGCAAGACAAAATTACCAGCATCCTTAAGTAACAGGGTACAGATTTAGGCTGAGTCAAAGATCGATTAACAGTCCTTCCGGCATTGTGTGCTGATGCTTATTTAATTTGTTTTTAAAAATGCATATAGTTGCTTTAAAGAGGCTTCCAAAGCAGCTGTCAAGTAAAATACTGCTGAGAAATTATGACGAGCTTTGAAAATAATAAATAAAATCTTAAACGGCTAGTTTTGTGGTTGACCCCACTGAAGCTAAGACCGCACCGCTGTTTTAACATCGGTTAAAATGCATGTCCTTTGGTGGGGGTGGGGTGGGGGGACAGAATATTGTTGGGATTTGCTGCTTACTGATGGATTTTAGGTATTACATATTATGCATTTAGCATAATATGATAATTGTCACACCTCTTGATTTCTCAGAGGGCCATGAAATAACAAAGGGAAAGAAACAAAATACAGTCGTCTCTAAACATACACAAACACAAACTGCCGTGATAAGTTAAAAAGGGAAAATACTCCCTAAAAACCCACAGCTTACCCATTCTTTCACAGCTCAACATGGAGGAAGCCTGTTTAGGGACTAGGTTCCATAGTGAGGGGGCAACTACCAAGAAGACACTGCTCCTTGAATCAGCCAATCAAGGAAAATTCTTGAAAAGCACATCCTAGAAAGATTTTACAGCTTTCTAGGAAGGGGTTTATAACAGGATAGAAGGCGGTCTGCTCTGCTCTTTAAAGGTCAATAGCATTTGGAAATTAAGTGGGAGCCAGAGAAGTTCTTGGAGAACAGGTACAATAAGTAGACGTGTGGTTAATTCCAGGAAACAACAATCATGGCCACTGTATTCTGGACCAATTGCTGCTCTGCCTACTTTTCAGAGGCAACCCTATACATATTGTAACTGTGGTTAATAAACCTGAGCCTGGTTTAATGGACCATAATCAGTGGAATGGCCTGTATTCGGAGAACTACACTAAGTACAGTTAGTTTAGTTAAATGATGGTATTGTGTGATGTGGCTTCTGAAACAAGCTCTGCCTATTTTATTTAGATTGCAAGGAAGTCTACCACACAAAAGGGTTTATGCACAAACCAAAACCTGTTTCTTGTTTCTGATACGGAGGGGTAACAGCTTCTTGCCTCCAGTCTGCCTTCTTATATTGTTGACCCTGTGGCTGCCAACACAAGGCAACACTAGTCAAACTGTAGCTTGTGCATCCAGATGGCAGAACAAATCACTGTGAGTATAAACCATGGTTAACAAACCAACTCCAGTGTGGTGCCAATGGGCAAACCTAGTTTGTTGGGTCATCCATGTGTAGAGGTCACAGCTAACTGGGGTTTGATCAAACCAGTTTATAGTGTTGTCGGAATGCATTCGAAACCTCACATCCACTCACAGAAAACCTCAGGTATACATACAGAATTTCAGCCTGAACGGCAGCTCTTCCCCAACATCATCAACATACTGCTTGCAAAATTAAAGAAACAAAGTGAAAGACAAGCTTCTAAACCATTGTCTGAGTTCATTACTTATTGATAAAAAGGTAATTGGGTCACGGTGACTATAAACATATATTTATAAACCATGTCAAAACAAGACACTTCTGACACCATCCTACCCATGCAGCTTATTGAATAAGGAAAAGCATTTTTCTTTGATCCTGGTTTCATGAGTCCAAGAGTACTTAGGAGCATAAATATCAATCAGCGAAGACCCTCTCCAAAGGAATATGGAGTTTGCCCTGCTCTGTATCATAGACTAACACCAAAGGTTTCTGGGAAACCAACTACAGCTATATTTAGGGGGACCATTTGCAAGCTGAATAAAAACAGCACCAACATCTGGAACCAAAAGAGGTTGTTTAAGAGAGAGAGAAGCATTTAAAAATCATTACCCAAGCTCAGTTTTTCCCCCCCTCTCTCTCATCCAAGTTAGGAAATATTAATAAATTTCACTGCATTATTCACTTAGGTTGTGAAGAAAAGCCAGAATCTCGGGTGCCTGGAAGAATGAAAACCACTAACACTATAATTAAAAAAAACACAGCAGCCAGATCAGATTATGAACAATGTATGATCCACTAGCTATATATTGTCACCTGCCAAGTGCTTGACAACTCCCTTGCTTTTGACGTTTCATGCAGGCCCAAGTAGTTAATGAGTCCTCAGCAGTCTGCTGCATATGGCCAGTGTGCCAAGCTTGGTTTAGAGCAGGGGTGTTGAACTCATTTGTTATGAGGGCCTGATCTGACATAAATGAGACCTTGTTGGGCCGAGCCATGTTGGGTTGAGCCAGGCCATGTCAGGCTGGGCCATGTCGGGGCGTGTACCTATTTAAGACTAAGTAGCAGATATATAAACTTTATAAAGGACACAGACAAACACAATCAAATATTAGTTTGAAAAAGACTTAAAACATACTTAAAACATTAGTACTTTTTGGTCTTAAAGGTGCTTTCTATGTAGTCCTCCCAGGGAATGGGGCAAAGGATGCTGTGGCTCTTTCCTTACTTCCCCCAGCCAACAGAAAGAAGAGAGGCTTGGCTCAGTAGCTCTGCTGTGCAATTCAGAGAGCCTGGCTCTGCCTTTCTCCCCAAGGGAGGAGCCTCAGCCAATGGGGAAAATAGAGGTTTTGCTCTGTAGCTCCTGTATCATTGAGCAAGCCTTGAAAAGCAAGCTGTTATGCAGAATGAAGCAAGAGAGAGGGGGAAGGAAGCAGATGACAGCCAGTTGCTCGGGGGCCTGATAGGAGCACTTTGGGGGCCTGATTCAGCCCTCAGGCAGCATGCTTGACACCCCTGGTTTAGAGGGACACAAGGTGTGTGGGACTAGATATCAGGCATGGACCAGAAAGGCCTGCATTTGATGCCTTGTGTTCTGGGTTACCTTTTTGGAGTCTCTAAGTCTATTCAGAAGTAAGTCACTGCATTATTTAACAGGGCTTACTCCCTAGATACTGTGTTTAAAATTACAGCTTAAGGCGATGTTCAGCCACTGAATTAAACCACAGTGTATGCAACAAACACTAGTTAGTCTACCGGATTTAAATAACAAACCCTGGGTTATGCACAAGCTCTTCATGCTCTGTCTCCTGCTCTCCAGCAGGGAGAAGAAGAAGGAATTGGATTTATACCCCACCCTTCACTCTGAATCTCAGAACCGCTTACCATCTCTTTTACCTTCCTCCCCCACAACAGATACCCTGTGAGGTAGGTGGGGCTGAGAGAGCTCTCACAGAAGCTACCCTTTCAAGGACAGCTCTGTGAGAGCTACGGCTGACCCAAGGCCATTCCAGCAGCTGCAAGTGGAGGAGTGGGGAATCAAACCCAGTTTTCCCAGGTAAGAGTCCACACATTTAACCGCTACACCAAACTGGCTCTCTGAAGGACATACACCTTATATAAGAAGGACACAATCTTATATTTCCAAAAGGTCAAGCAATCATGAGAGGTAAGTCTCCTCAGCACTTGTTGGTTTTAAAGGTGCTTTCTTTGGTGTAGTGGTTAAGTGTGTGGACTCTTATCTGGGAGAACCAGATTTGATTCCCCACTCCTCCACTTGCACCTGCTAGCATGGCCTTGGGTCAGCCATAGCTCTCGCAGAGGTTGTCCTTGAAAGGGCAGCTGCTGTGAGAGCCCTCTCCAGCCCCACCCACCTCACAGGGTGTCTGTTGTGGGGGAGGAAGGTAAAGGAGATTGTGAGCCGCTCTGAGACTCTTTGGAGTGGAGGGCGGGATATAAATCCAATATCATCTTCTTCTTCCTTGTATTTCTCCCATGGGATCCAGGAAACTGGGCAAAAGGAAGCAAAGGTTTTTTCCTTCCTTCCCCAGGGGATGAGGGGGGGGGGGGGAGGGAGCTTTAGCTAATAGAAAGGAGAAAGGCTTGGCTCAGTAGCTCTGCTGTGTGACTGAGAGAGCCTGGAAAAACAAGCTCTGCCTTCCCCACTCTCCAAGGGAGGAGCCTCAGCCAATGGAGAAAATAGAGATTTTGCTCTGTAGCTCCTGTGCAATTGAGCAAGCCTTGCAAAGCAAGCTGTTATGCAGAAGGAAGTAAGAGAGAGGGAGAAGAAAACAGATGACAGCCAGTTGCTCAGTTTGGATTTCTCTCTCTCCCCCCCCCCCCCGCCCCAGTACACACAAACATAGCAAAACCTAGACAATATAACTGGTAGCCTTAGCAAACATAACAAGCATATGCCTGCCAATGGAAACAAATGCCAAACGATTAGAAAAGTGGCATCCAGATGGAAAATATTGGCACTCAGAGCTTCTCCCCAGGAGACAGAGCAATGCTGGATAAGGCAGATAGCTTTAGGGGTTTGAGATGCAAAGAGCTCTGGAAAAAAAAGGGGGAATCACAGACGCTTCCTTCATGGATGTTCCGAGATTTCCCAGCACATATGTGGCTCATTTTGGATGTTGACATTTTGGGCTTGGAATGGACGCACTTTATGGTTTACCAGGAGGTAAATAGCTACATTTACATCTATCTGCCGTAAAAGATCTATATATTTACTCTACCTCCTGAGGAGAGAGGCCCTGAGTGCCACTACTTCCCATCTGGATATCTGCTTGAAGACTGTAAAATAAATTAATGGAGAAATCTAAAAACATAATGATAAGGATCCCCCACTGAACAGGTGTTTCCCCCCCCCCTCCCATTCCCCATCCGCCAAAATTATAAGTTGCCAGGAAAAGACATGGGCCTAGCTCGGTTTTATTTCACTCCCAGCTCCTTCCATTAAAATAATAACAGGCTTTATGTTCCTGAAGCTGTAATTAAACAAGTGCTTTGGGAGGAAGTCCTAAAGCTTGTTGTACTGGAAATAAAAGGGGGAACAGAAGGAGGCGGCTCGGATTGGCTGCTCCTGATTCCATTCTACTCTAACCACATGACCGGGAAATGAAAAACTCATTTTAAACCGTAGTGCGTTGGGTTTGTTTTTAAACGGACCTACACGTATTAATCACCAAGGTATAGTTTCTAACTAGGGTTGCTGCTTTTTTTTAAAGGAAGCTGTAGATATATCAAGTACTCAAAGAGCCTCTTAGACCGGATGTTGCATTTAGTTAGACAAAGCAGGCTTTTAATGGTGTGCATTCATTACCCTTCTGGGCTCTAGCAGTGATGATTGTACCAATTATGCCTGGTATTGACCTTCACTTTTCAAGTACTAAGAACTCAGTCCTACCAAGATTCACTCCTGCATAGCTAACCAGAGTCAGCCTTATTAAAAAAAGGCAAACCCTGACACCTTTTATAATTTTTCTCCAGGGCATTTTTGGTCGAAAAAGCCCAGCAGGAATTCATTTGCATATTAGGCCACACTCCCTTGACATCACCATTGTTTTACACAGGGCTTTTTTGGGTCGAAAAAGCCCAGCTAGGGTGACCATAATGTCTGAAGGCCAGCCAGGGACACGTTGGGGGGGGGGGGAAGGTAGGGGTGCGCGTGCGTGAAGCGCGCACGCCGCCGGAAACAGGAAGTGACGTCACTTCCGGTGACGTCATGCCACCACAGGAAACAGGAAGTGACATCACTTCCTGTGACATCATTTCCCCACGTCACCTGCCGGAAATGGGAAGTGACATCACTTCCTGTGACATCATTTCCCCCAAATGACATCATTTCCCCCAAATGCCACTGCTGGAAACAGGAAGTGACTTCACAGCACTTCCTGTGACATCCCCAAAAATCCCCCAAATATCACCGCCGGAAACAATTTTGTTCTGAAATCCTGTATATACTTCATCAGTATATGGGATAAGGCACTTTCTCAACTGTGCTGCATAATGCAGCCTATTTATTTTGTCCTGTTTGCTCTGTTGGCTCTATCTGCGCCACCTTCATCACTTTCGGGGTGTGGATCCCCCAGTGGGGTGGTCTCGTGACTCCCTCCGCCGGCTGTTTCTGATAGCCCTGCGCCCCCTCTTTCATTTGATATGTGTCCCGTGCGGGTGCCACCCTCCCGCCGGGAGATGCCGCAAAATGAGCCCCCTTGAGGCTTATGGCGGCAGGGCTCGGGGGAAGCGAGCTAGACTGCTGTTCTTTTGAGGGGTTATAGAGTGTTTCGAGCCCGTCCCTGTGGCATCGGTCCCATCGTTGTGGGGCCCAGGGGGCCGGCGCAGCGGCACGCCGAAGCAGCCTGTCACTAATAACACAGGTCGAGATGCAGGACAGGAACCCGGAAGTGACCGACAGGCTGCTTCAGCGTGCCGCTGCGCCGGCCCCCTGGGCCCCACAACGATGGGACCGATGCCACAGGGACGGGCTCGAAACACTCTATAACCCCTCAAAAGAACAGCAGTCTAGCTCGCTTCCCCCGAGCCCTGCCGCCATAAGCCTCAAGGGGGCTCATTTTGCGGCATCTCCCGGCGGGAGGGTGGCACCCGCACGGGACACATATCAAATGAAAGAGGGGGCGCAGGGCTATCAGAAACAGCCGGCGGAGGGAGTCACGAGACCACCCCACTGGGGGATCCACACCCCGAAAGTGATGAAGGTGGCGCAGACAGAGCCAACAGAGCCAACAGGACAAAATAAATAGGCTGCATTATGCAGCACAGTTGAGAAAGTGCCTTATCCCATATACTGATGAAGTAAATACAGGATCTGAGAACAAAATTGCACCAGAAGACACAAACACAAAGCTCCCTTACACTGAATCAGTGCTTGGGTCCACCAAAGTCAGTATTATCTACTCCAGTCACAAACACAAAGCTCCCTTACACTGAATCAGTGCTTGGGTCCACCAAAGTCAGTATTGTCACATAAGAACATAAGAGAAGCCCTGTTGGATCAGGCCAGTGGCCCATCCAGTCCAACACTCTGCGTCACATAAGAACATAAGAGAAGCCCTGTTGCATCAGGCCAGTGGCCCCTCCAGTCCAACACTCTGTGTAACATAAGAATATAAGAGAAGCCCTGTTGCATCAGGCCAGTGGCCCCTCCAGTCCAACACTCTGTGCCACATAAAAATATAAGAGAAGCCCTGTTGCATCAGACCAATGGCCCCTCCAGTCCAACACTCTGTGCCACATAAAAATATAAGAGAAGCCCTGTTGCATCAGACCAATGGCTCATCCACTCCACCACTCTGGTCACATAAGAACATAAGAGAAGCCCTGTTAGATCAGGCCAGTGGCCCCTCCAGTCCAACACTCTGTCTCACATAAGAACATAAGAGAAGCCCTGTTGGATCGGGCAGGTGGCCCCTCCAGTCCAACACTCTGTGCCACATAAAAATATAAGAGAAGCCCTGTTGCATCAGACCAATGGCTCATCCACTCCACCACTCTGGTCACATAAGAACATAAGAGAAGCCCTGTTAGATCAGGCCAGTGGCCCCTCCAGTCCAACACTCTGTGTCACATAAGAACATAAGAGAAGCCCTGTTGGATCAGGCCAGTGGCCCCTCCAGTCCAACACTCTGTGTCACATAAGAACATAAGGAGGGAAGGGAAGGGAAGGGAAGGGAAGGGAAGGGAAGGGAAGGGAAGGGAAGGGAAGGGAAGGGAAGGGAAGGGAAGGGAGGAAGGAAGGAAGGAAGGAAGGAAGGAAGGAAGGAAGGAAGGAAGGAAGGAAGGAAGGAAGGAAGGAAGGAAGGAAGGGGGAGGGAAGGAAGGGGGGAGGGAGGGAGGGAAGGAAGGAAGGAAGGGGGGAGGGAGGGAGGGAAGGAAGGAAGAAAGAAAGGAAGGAAGGGAGGAGGGAGGGAAGGAAGGAAGGGAAGGGAGTGAGGGAAGGAAGGGAGGGAAGGAAGGAAGGAAGGAAGAAAGGAAGGAAGGGAGGAGGGAGGGAAGGAAGGAAGGAAGGAAGGGAAGGGAGTGAGGGAAGGAAGGAAGGAAGGAAGGAAGGAAGGAAGGAAGGAAGGAAGGAAGGAAGGAAGGAAGGGAGGGAGGGAGGAGGGAGGGAAGAAAGGAAGGCCGCCCCCCGCCCCCCCGCTTTCGGCCCCCTTACCTGCTTCCAGGGCGGCGGAGAGTCCAGCGGCGGCGGCGAGTCCTGCGGCGGCGGCCTCGCGGCGAGGGAGGGAGGGAGCTGCCGGCGATGGCCTCTGGAGGCCTCCAGGGACCAGCGCCGGGCCTCTCCGCTACCGGCGCTGGCCTCTGGAGGCCTCCAGGGACCAGCGCCGGCTGCTCTGCGGCCTCTCCGCGGCCTCCGCTGGTCCCTGGAGGCCCTCCAGAGACTCTGGAGGGCCTCCAGGGACCAGCGGAGGCCGCGGGGAGGCCTTCGCTGGTCGGCGCTGGTCCCGGAAGGCCTTCCAGAGGCTCTGGAAGGCCTTCCGGGACCAACGCCGGGTGCTCCGCGGCGTCCCCGCGGCCTCCGCTGGTCCCTGGAGGCCCTCCAGAGACTCTGGAGGGCCTCCAGGGACCAGCGGAGGCCGCGGGGAGCCCTTCGCTGGTCGGCGCTGGTCCCGGAAGGCCTTCCAGAGGCGCTGGTCCCGGAAGGCCTTCCAGGGAGCGTCCCTGCGCGTGCGCAGGGGCCCTGCGCAGGCGCAGGGACGCTCCCTCCCTCACTCGCCGCCTTTCCCGCCGGCACCCGCGGCCCACCGCCTCCGGGGCTGGCTAAACCGGGACCTTTAATGGTCCCGGTATAGGCAGCCCGGGAGCCGGGATTGGGTGGCCAGAACCGGGAATGTCCCGGGAGACCGGGACGGTCTGGCCACCCTACGCCCAGCAGAAACTCATTTGCACATTAGGCCACACCTCCTGACACAAAGCCAGCCAGAACTGCGTTCCTGTTTTTTTTTTTTTTTAAGCCCTGTTTTTTTCTGCTAGGGATCTGGGCAGGTTTCTCAACAGGATTGATCTTCAGATGACCTGAAGTGACCCAGTATTTTAGATCCCTGAGATAAATGCAATGACAAACTACCTGTTTGTCTCTTGCATTGAAAACACAACGGGTAAGTCGGCAGCTACTTGAAAGCAGTTTCCAGTTTCATCACATTTGTGGGGCAATCCCTTCCTGAGATGACCATGAATGGCAAAATCTGCAAAAACTGGGACGCGGGATTTTACTGCCTCTTTGTGGCTTACCAGGAGGTATATAGCTACATTTACACTTATCTGCCATAAAATATCTATATATACAAAAATAACCAAATGGAAAAATGACCAAATTCCACCCCCCCCCCCCAAAAAAAAAATCAGGAATGTAACTGTTACAATGATGGCATGGTAGAAGTAAGACAGGCAGTAGAATGTACTGAGTGACTGCTAGGTCCGACTCAGGAACTATCTAGGGACTTTGGGGGTGGAGCCAGAAGGAAGGTTGTGACAAGCACAATTGAATGCCGAAGGGAGTTCTAGCCATCACATTTAAAGGGATATCACTCCTTTTAAGTGTCTTCCCTCCATTTGGAAATAATAAAGGATAGAGGCACCTTCTTTTGGGGTTCATAGAATTGGACCACCTGGACCAATCTTTTTAAAACTTGCGGGGTGGGGGGAGGTTGAGGTGCTATGCTAAAATTTTGGTGCCCTCCAGAGGGCATTGCAGTAGTCCAGTCTTGAGGTGACCGTTGCATGGATCACAGTTGCCAGGTCGCTGCGCTCAAGAAAGGGGACCAACTGTCTTGCCCGCCTAAGATGGGAGAATCTTAGGCGGTTGGGGAATACCTGGAGATTCAAAGCAGCCAGTTTCTCCAGGAGAACTTGGTTGCCTGGAGATTAATTGTAATAGTGGGAAATCCCCAAGGGTCACTTGGAGGCCAGCAGCCCTACAGCATCTCCTTGTCTACACAGATAAGAATTTCCAGATTGTTTCAGATGTACATTTGTACTGATTATCCAAGGTCATTCACACACACCCCTCTCTCAAGGGTAACTCTGCCCTCTGTTCAGAGCTAACACCACAATGACTGATCAACCTATCTAAGAACTTTTTTGCTTTCTACTTACTTTAGCTTTACCCTTCCTTAATGTGTAAACCAGTAAGTAGGTTGAACTGAGTCAAGAGCGATTATTCCAGATAAATGATAGTACAAACAAAACCTGAGATGGGATATTCCAAAACATTACGATTTTCAAGATTTCAAAACCATGATGCCTCATAATCTTCAACTCACCATTTCTCTTACCCAAACAATAAATATTTTTAGGACCAAGGGTGGGTTTTAGATCCAGAAAGGAATATCAAGGAAAGTTAAGAGTATTGATCAAAATAGAGAGTACACAAGAGGCAACTTGTTCTGGTACAAGAAGATTTTGAGAGTTTCAGCCAACCATCTAGTTGTAATTCTCTGTTTCATGTAGCTTTTGGTTAGTGTTATAACCTGGGGAGCTGGTCAGTTGTTCTAATTCTTCAGAGTGGATTGTTGTTGATATTTCAATAGATATTTATTGTTCTACAGTTATCATAATATTTGTATTGTATTTGTATGTATTGTATTTTAAATGTCGTAAGCCATCTTGAGAGTGCCCTGGGGAGAAGGTACAAGGTATAAATTGCATAAATAAAAATAAAATAAAAGGGGCTAGCTTTAAATAAAGAGCTTCTGTGCACAGAGTTCCTGAGTCAGATGATCTTTTGGTTCATAAAATAATAAATAAAACTTTTAAAGAGAATTTCATGAGAGTTTCAAGTGTAAGGCATTGAACCCTAAAGGCAGAACTTTGGTCATATACCTACAAAATGGCTACCTCCACAGTTTATGCAGTCTTACAGCAATCAACAACAGTTTCAGTAAGATAAACCAAAAGCAATGTTCCATGATTTTAAAAAACCTTAACATTTGAATATATGCCGACAAAGCAATCTAGAGTCAATGAATGTTCATTTTGCATTCCAAGCCACAGAAGAACCTTCAGGGAAACGATGTTCCATTGGTAATCCACCTGAGCATTAGGTACTGGATAAATTCGTATTCCGAACCAAGTAATTACAAACTTTGGTGATATCTCTGGTTAATCAGCAACGTGCTGATTGGGGCTTGCTACAACAATGTCTGTGTACAAAAGAGCACCCAGGGGCTCACATAGCAGTGTAGAGCAGCATCGCCTAAGAAGTCCCTTAACGCACAATGCATATTTAACAGAAGTAACCACGGCAAATTGCATGGAAATGAGACTGCTTGCTGTTGATGAGCGCATTTGACTTTGGGGGTGGAGTGGGGGAAAATGTAATCTGAAGTGGCTGACGGTGGGAAATTTCACTGAAGGTTCGGGCATGTTTCAAGGCGCAGCGGGCAGCATGGAAATAAAGGGCAGGCTCTTGTCACAGGTATGCCGAGAGAAGGCGATCTATTCAGATGGTATAATTTAACATTGTCGTTTTCAATGAAACTTAGAAGAGAGTTGGGAAACTCAAGGCACATAAAAGTGCCAAGATGTATAGCTTTTCCTTGAGAGAGTATCATGAGCACCGAGAAAGCCATTGCAATTAGATTTCTAGGTTACTGACTGCAAGTTTATCACCTTAATACCCTCCTTTTCCTTTAAGGAGTTCATGGGAGTGTATGTTGGGGTCATCCCATGTTCATCCTTGAAACAAGTGTAGTGGGGCTGGGCAGAGAGACAGCAACATGCCCAAAGTAACTCAAGTGAGCTTCCTGGATCGCTAGGGAATGAACGTAGCTGTCCCTGGTGCAAGTCCAGCTATCCGCTACAGCACGCAGATTAATGGGAGAGGTGGAAACAAGGACAATAAAAAGGTTGTGGAATGTTTTATATTTCTGACCTTGAGATATGTTGTTCAGTCAGAGATGCCCTTGGGAAACTAGGCCACAGACAGAGAAGAATTTACCATTTAAAACTAATTATTTTTTTAAAAGGAAATCTGCTGAACTGCTTTAACATTATCATCTTTCTCTTGAGCAAATAGCAAAATTTGGTAACGTCTCCCCTGCCTGGTCGTTAAAAGTTGTCAGGGCTTTCTTTGTAGAAAAAGCCCAGCAGGAACTCATTTGCATATTAGGCCATACACCCTGACATCACCATTGTTTCGCACAGGGCTTTTTGTTTAAAAAGCCCAGCAGGAACTAATTTGCACATTACGACACACACCCTGATCCCAAGCCAGCCGGAACTGCATTCCTGTTGAAAAAAAGCCCTGAAAGTGGTGAATATTATTCCCCTTCCATCAAAGCTGGTTTCATATCCAGACCATCACAGGATACAGCCTGCCTTATAAGCAGTGTTCCCTCTAAGCTGCAGAGTCTTGTGAGCAAAGATTCTACCTTGTGAGCTACTGGCATTAAAGTTGTAAGCTACTGGCATTACAGCTGTGAGCGACTACATAAATCAGTGTGCTCTGGAGCCATTTTTCCTGAGCTAAGACAAAAATGGGTGAGCTGGAGGATAAAAATCTGTGAGCTAGCTCACGATAACTCAGCTTAGAGGGAACACTGCTTATGAGACTCTAAAGCTAATGGTAACATGTAAAAGGATGTGTGGCCTTCAATCGTATGGAGGAGTTCTTAACCGAATACAGATCACTATGGTGATGCATATTGATAAATCTTGTGTATTGGCTGGCAAATGGAACCATCTTGCTATGGTGAGGGATGCATGTGATTTTATCCACAGACAAGAGCTGGAAGTTCTGTTCTAGAAATACCCAAACAAGAGTTTACACAAGGATTTAACAGGTAAGTGCTGCAGCAGTTTCATAGTCCCACAACTTGTGCAAGAGGCAAAGCAGTTTTGGATTTGGTTGTACATTCCTTCCAAAGTGGCAACATCTGTAGAGGTCTTCAGTAGGGGGCTACCCTGACCTGTCTGGCTCAGGCTAGCCCAATCTTGTCAGATCCTAGAAGTGAAATAGGGTCAGCTCTAAAGGAAGGCAATGGAAAGCCATTTCAGTTTGTCTCGTGCCTTGAAAACCAGACAAGGTCACCATAAGTCAGCTGCATTTTGGAGGAGGGTTTTTTTTTTTGCATTTTTATGTGCATGTGTATGAGAGAGAAAGAGAGAGAGGGAGAGAGAGAGAGAGAGAATCTGGAAGTCATGGCAACCTCTGGTGACTGACCCCTACTGTGGGCATGGAGGATGCATTTAAAGTTGCTTTCTTTCCATCTCTCCTTCCATCTACCTCCCCCATCTATTTTCCTTCCTTCCTTCCTATTTTGTGTGTATGCATATGCGCACCTGGAAGTCTTGGTAACCTCAAGTGACTGACCCCTACTGCGGGCATGGAGAATATTCAGAGAGGTGGCTGAATAAAGCCTGCCCCTCTCCTCCTGTCTGCTGGTATTTCAAGGAGGTCTCCCATCCAAGTACTTGCCAAAGTCAACCCTACTTAGCTTCTGAAATCTGATGAGATTGGGCATGCCTGGACTATCCAGGTCAGGGCTAAATCAGCTGCAATTTTACAGCACTTTCCACCACCATCGGCTGACAAGCATGGGGTGTTCACTTTTATCTCCCTCCATAGGGCATCTTGAGAAGTCCCTGGTCTTCCTTCGATTAAATCCCTTGAGCTACACTTCATCACTGGCCTTGAAGTCTTTGACTGATTTCCCACTCACCCTGTTTCGGTCTCATTGCTCCTTTTCCCGTGGCGCTTCTTCTGGATTTCGCACAAGCTGCCCCGGGGCAGCGAGTTGGCCTGCCTCTTTTCAAGTTTTCTCTGCAGCAGGCAGAAGAGGATCCTGCCTGCCACAGAGGGAACTTGAAAAGAGGTGGGCCAACTCGCCACCCTGGGGCAGCTTATGTGAAATCCAGCAGAAGTGCCACGGGAAAAGGAGCAATGAGACTGGAACAGGGTGAGTGGGGAATTGGTCTTTGTCTCATCATCACTTCCCTTCACATAGTGTAGTGTCCTTACCAGACCTGGCAATCCTCTGCATCTTGCTGGTACTTTATCACTGCGGGAGGGGCAGATCTTTACCGAAGGGTCCTACCAGTCCAGCCAGCCTCTATGTATAACGGTGGGATCCTGCTCCCTTGAATGGAATACACTTCAGCCTTTGTAAGATAACTTTGGGTTCCATCTTTTGTCTTTCATTCTGGATCTAAGGAGGAGGGGAAAGTGGCATGGTATAGCCTGATCTCATCAGATCATATGAACATATGAAGCTGCCTTATACTGAATCAGACCTTTGGTCCATCAAAGTCAGTATTGTTTTCTCAGACTGGCAGTAGCTCTCCAGGGTCTCAAGCTGAGGTTTTTCACACCTATTTGCCTGGACCCTTTTTTGGAGATGCCAGGGATTGAACCCGGGACCTTCTGCTTCCCAAGCAGATGCTCTACCACTGAGCCACCGTCCCTCCCCTTGAAAAGGATCCTTGAGAGATAAGCAGGTTTGGTACTTGGATGGGAGACTCTGCAGAGGAAGGCGATGGCAAACCACCTCTGCCTCTCACTTGTCTTGAAAGCCCTTTGCTGGGGCTGCCGTAAGTTTGTAACTTTTCAGCACTTTCAGATCTAAAAATGAGTGCACCTAACCAGGAACACACACAAAGGTTGCGGCCCATTGGCTAGACTCCCAAAGCTACTTCCTGTTGGGACACTGTGAACAGTAAACTGAGCCTTCTTTGTTCTATATGTTTAAAATCCCATAAGGTCAGAGACCTTTCATTCCTTTACAACAGAGGTATAATTTCACTTATTGTAAGCACCCTCCTGCTTGTAGTTTGCAAAGAGATCAGATTTTTTTTTTGTTTTCCTGTACGAATGACCATACCTGACCTATCATCTGAAAAAAGACAGCAAGACACAAGCCTTGAGATGAATGAGTAAAGGCATGCTGTGTTATTTGAACTTGCTTTGCCTCTGCTTTCCTTCCTCCCCCTACGTGAAAGAAAGGTGCTGTGAGGCCATACTAATCAGATCAAGCTTCGGTGACCTTTGACCAGCAAGGCTTTCAGGGCTACCTTGGCAGCAGGTAATGTCAGGATAAAGCGGCAGCTGTTGAAGTGAAGAGGAAGTCACTGCAGGAACATTTCTGAGTGCAATGAAGGTCGGTATCTAGGAGACAAGTCTCAAAAATTGAGAGAATTTATAAGCTTACAATAGGGCTATCACAAACCGAGGGTGACAGATAAGTGTGGCCTCCCTGTTGAATGCAAGGCTGCGGAATAACAAATATAGAACCTTCAGCATCTGAGATATTAAAAAAAAACCTTATGCACACTTATATGTACTGCTGTTCCTACCCAAGGATTGCTGCCTGAGTGCTGACATTTCTGGATTATTTTCTTACCCCTACCTTATTTACAAGAGACAAATTGTTCTCAGACAACCAAGAGCAATAGCAACATTTGCACTAAAAATGACCTTTAAAGAGGAACACAGTGTTGAAAGGCTAATGCTGGAAGATTCTCCAAGCCAAGATGGAAGAAATTGATGTGCAAGGTACTAAGAGAGAAGAATAATACAGGACAAAAATCAGAAGCCTGGTGGAACAGTGAGAATCAGTGGGAGAAGAAGAAGATGATGATATTCGATATTGGATTTCTATCCCACTCTCCACTCAATCTCAGAGTGGCTCACAATCTCCTTTAACTTCCTCCCCCACAACAGACACCCTGTGAGATGGGTGGGGCTGAGAGGAATCTCCCAGAAGCTGCCCTTTCAAGGACAACTCTAAGGCCATTCCAACAGCTGCAAGTGGAGGAGTGGGGAATCAGTCCATGCACTTAACCACTACACCAAACTGGCTCTCCGATCATATGACATCTAGGGGGCCCATTTTTCACATCAAGAAAAGGAAATGACAGAAGAGGGCATTACTCTATATCCCTAAGAGGGGGTAGAGTTCAGTAGATACATTTGCCCTTCCCTTGGCCAAAACTCTGAGGATCATTTTGAGATGGAGAAAGAAACCAGGCAGGCAGCTATCAGAGATTGTGTTGTAACACAAATGACATCCACTTTCCTCATTTTGATCTCACATTGCAACAAAAGGACCACCAGTCAATATATGATAAAGTCACTAGAAAGCAGAATACTGGACATCATGTTGACCCCATATTCAAGGTCTTCTGGGATATATGAGCTGTTGGATCGCTAAGGAACAGGGACCACGGTGTTACCAAGTTAATACATTTAAATTAAAAGCTTCCTGGGAAATCCAACACATTACTAATCAAAAGGAAAACTTATAAAAAGTGAGATGGCTTGTTGAAAGGGAGGGCCAAATCTCCGCCAGACTCTTGGGCTGCGTTCAGACATCACCATGGCTTGTGAACTGAAAAAAACAACACTGATCAACCTGTTGTTAAGGTAATACATGTGATGCTCTTTGACCACACTATGTATAATATAGTGGGTTCTATACAGTCATGAGGCGAGGTGGTAGTGAACATAGCTCTTTTATTGAGTACAGTATGGTATAGCGCTGCCTACAAAGACTAACTGCTAGGGCCGTGGGGCCCTCTATATATACACACCCAAAGTTCCCATGCTGACTGTGACGTCGGGGGCTCTTGATTGGAGCAGGGCAGCAGCATTTGGATCTGTCCTTCAGGCCCCAGTGAGTCGGGCAAGAACTCCAATTTATAGATACAATTCTAAGCACATATACAACACTATGTAGCAGTAAGAGTAACAACAACAATGCTACCGTTTCTCCCCATCTTCAACAAACATTTACCAGTGCAGAGGATCAGACCAGCAGAGACGCAAATCAATCTAATTCCCAATTAACTCCCGCGTCACATCCATCTCTTTAAAAGTGCCTTCTAAAATGTCACACTGTTAAAATGAAATCTGCAAAAGGAAAGGAGTTGCTTTTTTTTTTTTTAAAGTAATGGATCATTAAAATGACTCTACCTAATCCCAGCATCACAGGATGGTTTGAGGACATGGACAGGTAATCTCCTTAATGAGTGCCGACTGGAGAAGAGAGCTGCCTAGTTAGTTACGGTCACTTTTGGGAATGCAAGGTAGATCAGCTGGAAGGAGGGAGGACAGGAAGGGGAGTCATCCCAACAAACAAAATCCAAATAAGTACAATACTGTGGTCAATTACCAGACTTTGGAAATGTTCAGTTCTTTTTTTTAAAATGCCCATATATTTATACAATTTTATCTCTCAGCTTTGGACACCACGCAAGTCATTGGATGTGGCTCTATCATAGCACTAGAACAATAATTTGCAAAAAGATTGTCTAGACCAGAGGTGGCCAAACTGCAGCTCAGAATCCACATGTGGCTCTTTCACACCATATTGTGTGGCTCTTGAAACCCCCACTGCCCCGTCAGCTGGTTTGGAGAAGGCATTTATCTCTAAATCACTTCTCCAAGCCAAGCCAGCCGGCAGCTTGGAGAATGCATTTAAAGTTGCTTTCTTTTCATCTCTCTCTCCCTCCTACCTCCCCCCCCCATCTATTTTCCTTCTTCCCTATTTTGTGTGTGTGTGACTGCATGTGTGCATCTCAAGTGACTGACCCCTACTAGGGACCTGGAGGAAATTCAGAGAGGTGGCTGAATAAAGCCTGCCCCTGCCTCTGGTATTTTCAAGGAGATCTCCAATCCAAGTACTTGCCAGAGCTGACCCTGCTTAGCTTCTGAGATCTGATGAGACTGAGAGTGGACTTGCCTGGGCTATCCACGTCAGGGCTCTTTGAAAGCATTTCTTGTTTTCTGCTGTCTTATCTCTTTGCTCCAAACCAATTTCCCCTCTACTATAAACATTTAAAAAAAGCCAAACCAAGAAAGACCCCCTCCTCTGTCAAACTCACGTTTAAGGTACGTGCAATATCCCCATGAGATTTACTGATCGAAAGGTCAAAAGTCATGTGTTTGCTGTTAATAGTGCTGCTGACTGCCATCCTTAAGAAAAAGTTCTATACAGATAATCTTCTCTGTTACGCAGTTAAGAGTCAATGCACCAATGAACATCAGTACAAACACATTCCCCACTTGGAAACGCTACTCTACTAAGCAATTTAAAAAACAACAACAACCAACCAACCTCTTGAGGAAGAAACCCGAATTGTCTGAGTGACATGCAATCACTTCTACAGCGTATTTCCTCTACTGCCTTCCAAGTTCACTTCATTTCTCTTATTTCTTTGTTTCAGTAAGCATTGTGCAGCTTGGTACTGGTCCCATGATCTCCATTCACACCATTTGCTCTTTATTGGAGTTTTTAAAATTGCCTTTTAAAAACTGCTCCCTCACAATCTTTGAACTAGGTTGTTAAAAACTGGGCAAGGAAATATCCTGTTTAGCTGCTCTAGCATGATGCTGCTTTCAGATAAAAGGTTCTATGCATTTTTAAAAGAAAGAGTAAATATAGGCAAGCACATGAACTCTGTGAACCCACACTGATCTACAGGGAAAGTGGTGCGGAGTGGCTTGGTGCACACAGACTCAAGACAAATGGCCATTTATGGGGCAAAATGGTTCATACAGGTCACTGTGGCAGTATATTGCTTTATGCATCTATTTAGTGGGACTGCGGGATTGTGAAAAGCAACCTGAAATTTGTCTTCTAAATATTTGGGGAAACAAGGATTTCGGAATCAAAGAGGGAGTTGATATCTTTGTTGCTGACTGCGGCAAAGTATGCTATAGCTTCAAATTGGAGGCAGAAGACATCTCCTTCATTAGTTGTTTGGTTAGGCAAATGCTGGGAATATTTCATTTTAGACAAAACTGCACACAACATTGCTGGAAAGATGAGACCCTGACACAGGTCAACCCTATTAGTTAAATGGTTACCTTTTTTGGAATATTATTCATCTGGTGATTTTGGATCGAGTGTTCATAGTTTACTGGTCTGGCACTAATCTGTATTATTGAGATTTTAATGCTGGATTTTTTGATATTTTATGTGCTGAGCTTGGCTTTGTTTGATTGTAATTTTCTATTATTGTAATTTTGAATCTGATTTTTGAAATAAAATTGTTAAAAGTTTTTTTTTTTTTTAAGCAACCTGAAAGGTACAGGAGCAGCTGAGATGCGAAGCAGATCAAGCTAATTATGGTAGTGAGAACAGATCACATAAAGCATAGCTGCTTTAACACACCACTGGAGCGTGTTCATCCAGACCCCGCTCTGTGGCAATACTGCACCGTTAGAACACTGAACAGGAATGAGATATTCTTTTCGTCTGATATCACTGACACTGATAACATTTCTGGATAATGCTTAGAATCATGTTGAGGAAAGCACTTTTATGTTTTGGCAATTCTACTCAGTTCTCTGTGAATGCTGAAGGAGTGTGTAATGGGGCATGGTCAAGAAAAATAAGAATGCCACCCGTGGCTACCATGGAGCAGGAGGCAGCAATATCTCTGATATCTGTAGAATGCATTTCATGTAATTTGAGGTGAGGATGTAGCAAATGGTGGTGATATCTCTGCAGGATGTATTTCATGTCATTTGAGGTGAGGTTGAAGCTGAATTTTGCTTCATTTCAATACATTTCAAAATGGAAACTCTTCTTTGGCTTTTGATTAGTTTTGTGTGCAACAGACTCCTCTGTTAATTGTGCCCGGCAGTCTAACAACAACTATCAAGACAAGGAAATGCGTATCACTAGCCAAACAGAGTCAATGACAGGATATGCTCGACTGTTAGGTATACATCCCCTATGTACTAGCAAATGATACATAGGAGCTGAGTTGCTTTCTAGCACTATTAGAGACAGTGCCTCATGAATCATTTCTATTGTGCCCCTTCTTAGTTGTCTTTTTTTCTAAATAAAAAGACACCAAACTCTTTAGCATTTTCTTGCAGGGAATGCATTCCAACCCCTTGATATCCCCCTTCCTGTCCCTTTCCTAGCACTATTGGATTTTTTCTGAGATACAGCAACCAAAACTGTACACAGTCAGGGCCAGCATGTGGGAGTAGGCAAACTAGGCAAATGCCTACTCCACACTTGCACCATCTCCGAATCCCTGAGCCATTGCAGCACCTGCCAAACTCGGTGAGCACTACAGAGGGAAACCGACCAGGATTTTTTTCTTGGCTTTAAGGGGTTCCCTGACCCTTTAAAGCCAAGAAAAATGGGGGCTTTTCCTCTGCAGTGCCCACCAAACTCAGCAAGCACTGCAGAAGGAAACTGACCAGGTTTTTTTCTTGGCTTTAAGGGGTCAGAAGAGCTCCACCAACCTCTTAAAGTCAAGAAAAAATGGGGCTTTTTGTTGGGCTTTTTGTTGGCGAGGTGCAGTGTCATAGGCTATGTTTAAAAGTAAAATGTATGTGTTTAAAAGTAAAATGATGGAGCCAAATTCAGTTGTCATGACAGTCATTTAAATGACCCTCTTTGCCCCTTTTTAATTTCAGCCCCATGTAAAAGTAAAAAATGAAGCGTGTTCAGTTGAGTGGTGCACAAAAGAGAATGAGCAAAAGAATCTGTCTGTTGTAGCCAAGACAGGAAAGCTGACAGATTTCTTCTTACAAACTGCAGAGAAAGATGATCCAGATCAAAACCAGTGCCAGTCTTCAAAGACAGGAAGTGAATCAAATCTATCTCCTTCATCAGAAACAGGCAGTGTTGGTGCAAGGCCATATTTTCATGATGACGTTGCACATGATGAAGTGCCACAACCTGGACCTACTTCCATGACAAGACGTGTAAATGCTTTTGAACTGTCCAAGAAGTTTAGAGAACTGACCAAGGATGAAATGAACAAAACTAAGGACCCAGGGTTGTGAGATGAATTTTATGGTGATAATGCGACTTATTGGATGGCTTGTGGACCCAGTGAATGTCAGCACCACAATGGACCCAGTGAATGTCAGCACCACATTTGACAAATCGTGTCACAATTTCATCAGTGGGAAGCCAAAGAGATACTGTTCACAGAAGATATTTTTTGGAATAAAAGCCAATGGTGAACTCTACAAGAGAGGATGGCTGTTGTACTCTCCTTCAAAAGAATCAGTTCACTGTTTTGTTTGTAAACTATTTGCACCCAAAGGATCAATGTGTTTTGCTAGAAATGAGGGATTCAGTGACTGGCAAAACACTGCTGTAATTGACAACCATGAAAAAAGTACAACTCACCGAGATGCCATGTTGACATATTTAACTCGGAAACAAGGCTTAGGCTTGGCACAGCCACTGGAAAAACAAATTGAAGAGGAGTACAATTACTGGGAGAATGTGCTTTGGCGTGTTGTAGCAGTCATTTGCACACTGGCTGAACGAGGATTGGCATTCCAAGGAAAAGTGGAAAAAATTGGGTCTCTCAATAATGGGAATTATTTGGGGCTACTCGAATTGATAAGTCGGTTTGACCCCGTCTTGACTGCTCACCTATCATGGTATGGCAACCTTTCGCACCTGTCCAAAACAATATGTGAGGAACTTATTGAGTTAATGGCAAAGGAAGTGCACTCCATCATCATTGATGAAATTAATGTTTCTGGGTACTTCAGTCTGTCTGTGGACTCACCGCCTGATCTTTCGAATGTTGACCAACTGAACATGGTGCTCAGATACTTGCAAGATGGACAGCCAGTTGAACGATTTATCACATTTTTGGAATTACAAAACCACACTGGTGAAGCTATGGCACAACAGGTGTTGAAGTACTTAATGTGATGATTGTAACTTGGATTTTCCTAAATGCAGAGGGCAGTCATACAACAATGCTGCCATCATGTCTGGACATTACAATGGCATGCAGCAAAAACTTTTGGATGCAAATCAGTTTCAGACATTAGATGGGAAGCACATGCTGTGGCAACTGCATCAATTATCAACTCTTCCTTCAGGATTCTGGAAGCTTTGGAAGATTTATGAGATGACCAGTTGCAAAAAGGTGACACTAGAAGGGAGGCAAAGAACTGGAATTTGTGTTCATGCTGAAGTTTCATAGAACAAGTCAACTTCTTCAAAGTGAAAATGTGATCTTGCAAACATGTGCAGATATGTATTCATCATTGGCAGACCAGTTGCACACATCAAAAGATGAGTTTGAGAGATTTGAATCACTTGCAAAGGACATGCTCCCTGATGTAGAATACAAAGCAACTCAAATGCGTAAGCGTATAAGAAAGATAATGCCCAATGATGGAAATGCACCAGAGGTCATTCTCAGTGCCAGAGACAAATTCCGTATCTCCACTTTTTATGTAATTGTTGAAAAGCTAGAAACGGAAATGAGGAGGAGATGAAAGGTGTACACTGAAATAGCAGACAGTCTCTCTTGTCTGACAGATGTTCCTAATGCCACCCAACAAGGTGCTAATTCCCAATTATCAGAAAGTGAAAGGTACTCAAAGACTTGTCAGACACTCATTGATGCTTATCCAGATGACATGAACAACACTTTGTCTACAGAGCTTCAGCACTTCCATTCATATGTTCTTCATAAGTTTAAAGCAACCAAGAAAACATCTTTCACTCACATGGAACTTTACAACACAATTACAGAAGACAAACTAGAGAGTTCCTTTACAAATGCTGAAATTGCCTTAAGAATATTTTTAACACTAATGGTCACCAACTGCACAACAGAGAAGTCTTTCTCACAACTGAAACGTGTAAAAAAACCCAAATAGATCAGTTATGCTTCAAAAAAGACTCAACTCACTGTGTATATTAACAACTGAAGCAGACATTCTGAAAAGTATTAATTTCGAGGATGTTATCAGTGATTTTGCAAAAATGAAATGTAGAAAAATGCCTTTCAGGTCATGAATATTAGAACTTTGATACATTTAACTTGTGAAATATTAAAATAGATGTTGTATTGCATTTTTGTAGAACTTCATGTAGCCCAAGCTTGGCTTAGTTTGTACAGTATATTGTGTTATCATATGAATAAATTTTTGTATTGCTGCAACCTGCATTGTACATCTGGTCAGACAGGTCAACAGCTAAAATGAACTGGTTCAGTGTGGAAAGGAGGGGGGCACCAAGATTGGTCCGTGCTTAGGGCACCGCCCCTGCTGGGCCTCCATTCAAAATGTTCAAGTTACAGGCCGAAGCAAAACTAGACACAAAGGAAAGCATCCCATGCAATGTTTCCTCTAAGCTGCAGAGTCTTGTGAGCAAAAATTCTACTTTGTGAGCTACTGGCATTAAAGTTGTGAGCTACGGCATAAATTATTGTGCTCTGGGGTCATCCTTCCTGAGGTAAGACAAAAATGTGTGAGCTGGAGGCTAAAGATCCTGTGAGCTAGCTCACACTAACTCAGTTTAGAGGAAACACTGATCCTATGTGAATTCTTCCTTTGTGACCCGACAGATGGTTTGAGTATGTTTGGTGTGGTATATAAATATAAAAGCATACAGAGAGAGAGACAGAGCAAAACTGACAACGCAGAAATGGAGATTTTTTTTCCCCCTGGGGACGAGTCACTGACAAACCTCGTTAAGACCTGGCCAGTAAAGCAAGTAAGCTAATCAGGCCCTGGCTAGTATTAAGTCTAAAACAATTTCCAGCAGAAATGTGATTAATCCATGCATGACAGCTTAAAGGTCAAAGCTGGGAAATGCAGTGCTTCTCTGACTGCAAGGAAAAGGACTGACTTATTTTTTTTTATCTCTTCTTTAAAAATTACAGCAGCCATGAAGTGGCTCAAGGAGCAGAGTAATGAACGTCATAAACCTGCCTCATAAAAATGGCATTCATGCAGTAATACAGCAGGTCAGATGAGCAGGGAACATTTCATTAAAAATTCCCCTTCTTGCCTACCCAAGAGAGGCTTAAAACTAATCATATAAAATGGCTGAGTGACACCATTAACGAGCATTAATATTTTAAAGCTTTAATAGTACAACAGAGCGGGGCTGTTATATCAAAATTATACAGTCTTATTAGATGGTGCACTTGGCTGTATTACACTTCAAGTGTCAGTGTCTCTCGGCTGAAAATATTAAAATGTCCAAGGTCCACAGCATAAATATTTTAAGATTCTTGTGTTGGGTCTGCTCTGGAAGTGGTGGTAGGTCGCCGATGTGTGCCTCCTTCAGACCATTTAGCAAGGTGCAGAGGAGAACATACCTAAAATGCACATGTTTAAAAAATGCTTTGTTGTGAAGGTTAATGTATTAAAATACCCAAATGGGGAAAACCAAGAAGTGCCACATCAGAAAGGTCATAGCGAATGCAAGCTGTGTTGACATAATCATCCCCGCCTGCTCATCCAACACTCAGTGCTGCATGGCAAAGCATCATATATCTAATAGATGGCTTTAAAAGGGGATTAGATAAACTGATGGAGGACAGGTCTATCAGTGGCTACTGGCCATGGGGACTAAAGGGAACCTCCACATTGAGGAAGCAAACATCTATGTCCCAGTGCCAGGAGGCAATATCAGGAGAAGGTCTCAGCCTCTATGCTCTGTTCCTCCAGAGGAACTGGGTGGCCACTGAGATAGGATGCTGGACTAGATGGACCACTGGTCTGATCCAGTGGGGCTCTTATTTATGTTCTTAATTCTGAACCAGCCACCAAGTGTGGATCAAAAAAAAAAATCTGCAATATGGAGCCAGAGATACATGGGAGATATTTTACTACAAGCTTTGAAGGAAACCCCAGGGTTGTAGGAAAACCTAAAATATTTTAAAAAGAAAAGACAGAGGGATTAACTAGAAATAGAAACAACACCTGTAGCTTTAATAAAAGCAGGGCATTTTTTTAGCAGGAATGCACAGGGACACAGTTCTGGCTGGCTTGGTGCCAGGGGGTGTGGCCTAATATGCAAATGAGTTCCTGCTGGGCTTTTTCTACAAACAAGCCCTGTGTGGAACCATGGCAATGTCAGGGTAGAGCACTGAAACAGATTTCCATGTGCAAATGTAGGAAGATGAACAGGAGCCTTGCATACCCACATCCAGGTTGAGAGAGTGCAACACTTTGTTTTCAGAACTGGGGTTTTCAGAACTGCAAAGGAGTTCCTGCTACAAAAAAAAAAAGCCCTGCTTGTGAAGCAGGTTAGGTGGAGAGAGCATGACTGGGCCAAGATCACCTGCATGGCTAGGTTTGCCAACTTCCAGGTGGGCTCTTCATATTCCAAGGAATTACAGCTGATCTCCAGATGACAGAGATCAGTTCCCATGGAGAAAATGTCTGCTTTGGAGGGTGGACAGTTATACTCTGATAATATCCTTCCCCTGTTCTCTCTCAAAGTCAGTGCCCTCAAGTCTTCAGGAATTTTCCAGCCTGGAGCTGACAGCCCTGTTCATGTCACAGTGAGGATTGGAATGTGGGTATTCCAGATTCTAACCCGCTACAACTCACTGGTTCAGCTACAGGGCCAGATTAAACCCTGTGGACGCCCTAGGCAGTCAAAATCTCAGGGGCCCCCTCGCAAATTATCTCAAAGTTGGAGTGGCCGCCCCGCCACCTGCAGCCCCCGCTGCAGCCTGCAGGCGCCTTCTCAAAAGAGTGCGGAGGAGAGGCAGAGAGACAAACTTGGCAATGATGCCAGCAGCAGCTGCACCAGGCAAGTCGTGCAAAGAGCAGCTTAATTGCTGGCTGTGCGTGCAGGCTGAGAAGGCTGCAAGCAGGGGGGGAAAGCCAATCCGGGGCCCCTAAAGGTGTGGAGGCCCATAGGCCAGTGCCTACTTGGCCTAATTGTTAATCCAGCCCTGGCTACTATGGGTGCGCTCATGCCACTAATGCAGGGGTGGGGAACCTCTGGTCCGCAGGCTGTTTATGGCCCGCGAAACCCCTTGGACTGGCCCACAGCAGCCTCCCCGGGCCCAGCTGTGCACCGACCTCCCCATTCCCAGAACGCCGGTGGTGATCCCTGGGCCTGGGGAGGCCGGCGTGCAGCCATGCCCGGAGATCGCCAGCAGCTGGACAGGGAGGCCGACCTCCCTCCACAACTGGTGGTGATCTCCGGGCCGGGCTGCATGCTGGCCTCCCCACCCAGCAGGCAGCAATTTCTGGGTGCACTCTGGCCTCCCCACCCAGCCGCAGCGATCTCCGGGCTGCGTGTGGTCATGTTTTTGTTTCCCTTTCATCTTTTTGTTCCCCCTTTTTTGTCCCCCTTTCTTTATTTTCTTCTCTTCCCCCCTCCCAATTCTTTATTTCCCTTTATTTCCATTTCTTCCCCCCCCCCCCTTTCTTTCCTTTAATTCCTTTTCTTCCCTCTCATTTCTTTATCTTCCTTTATTTCTCTCTTTCTCTCTGTCTCTGGAGCCTGAGTGCTGGGTGTTGTGAAGGACCGCTGGTGGGGTATTTTGGTGCCTTGGGCCTGGTGGGAGCAGCTGCAGTTTCTGCATGAAGGGAGGGAAGGAGGTGTGGCAGGGGTGGAGGGTGGGAGCCAGCTTCTACCAATTCAACTTCCACTTGATTATCCCAGATGGCGGGGCCTAATATGCTAATATCAGGGGGTGTGGCCTAATATGCTAACGCATTCCTGCTGGCCCACCAATGATGTTATAAGTTTCAAAGTGGCCCTTGGCAGAACAAATGTTCTCCACCTTTACACTAATGGGTGCCTCTAGCTTGCAGCACCCACATCTATTGGACAGTTTCCACTCTGGCTCTTTTCTCATCGCTTGATACTTTGATGATCAGTAGTGTAACAATTAGCCCTAACTGCCATCAACAACAGTTAGAATAAGTTACCTCCTTGAGCCGAGGCAACACCACTTAGAGAGCATCTAAAAGCTCAGGGAAGTTATCATTTAAGAACACCTCTTAATTACTTTGGCATTATAATGAAGGCTCCTCACAAAGGCACCCAGCTGTTTTGTTTCGCCTTGTATAGGGACAAAAAAAGTGGCAAATCGCTCAACAACTCCCTGAGTGATAAGACACTAGGATTCTTGAGATTGAAGAGATAATGCTGATAACTTTGGGTGATTTTCCTCCCTCTCTCCCCCTTTCCTTCTCTCTCTCTCTATCCCTCTCCCTCTATCTCTCTCTAAATGCTGCAATTTTAAACCAATTTAAGAAGGGATTTCTCAGAGTACAGACAGCACTGGCAGGAGTTGGCTCAATACTCGTTACTTAAACGATATCTATAGTAAATTGATTCTATGATTTTGCAAGAGGAGAAGAGAGACAACGATTCATGTAAATACATTAAGAGACTGCTCAGGGAGGGGGAGAATAGAACTGTGCCAATTCAGATATCAGGCAGGGAAATTCTACTTTTGAATGCTCCCTGAATTAAAAAACCTCCTGCAGATAGAAAGGCAGCATGTCAACTGAAGAGGAGGAGGGGACTGGATTTATACCCTGCCCTTCACTTGGAGTCTCAGAGCAGCTCACAGACTCCTTCCCTTCCTCTCCCCACTCTGTAAGGTAGATGAGTTTGAGAGAGCTCCAAGAGAACCACCCTTGAAAGAACAGTTCTGAGAAAACTGTGACTGACCCAAGGCCACCCAGCTGGCTTCAGGTGGAGGAGTGAGGAATTAAACCCATTTCTCCCAGATTAGAGTCCACACTCTTAACCGCTACACCAAAACTGGCTCTCAAGTTGTCAGCTTTGCCCTCTTCTCTGGCGCTTCAGCTTCAGACATATTTTGAGACATGTCTGTCTAACGAAGAAAAGCATTGGCACAGCTTTATAGCTTGCAGAACCTCCTCCCGTTGGAGGCTCAACAAAGTCTAAGCATCTTGGAGAAGAGCTTAAAAAATGATTCTGGTGCGCATTCCCATTTTCTCCAAGAGCTTCCCCATTGAGGCATTTTTTAAAAAAATCTTATTTCATTCCTTGTTGC
The DNA here is from genome assembly GCF_032191835.1 of Heteronotia binoei. Lineage (NCBI taxonomy): Eukaryota > Metazoa > Chordata > Lepidosauria > Squamata > Gekkonidae > Heteronotia > Heteronotia binoei. The sequence continues at coordinate 66,314,272 of NC_083233.1, forward strand.
ATTTAGTAATATCAAAGTGCCACAGCTACCTTGCAGGCTTTGAGAGGACAGCTCTGACTGCACAGAACTGGAAATCTTAAACCAAATCTTCCCATTACCCCAGGCCCATAGCTAACCAGGGGCCCACGGGGCCTGGTCCCCTGACACGGTTTTTGGGGTGACCTCACCCCCATCCCACGGCTGTTCCTTTCCCTCCCTCTCCTGCACAATTTAAATCAAGTGTGAGGGGGGTGCTCCTGCAAGCCCTTCCCAAGGGATTTAGATCACACAAGAGGGAAAGGGACAGTCCCAGACTCTCCAGCTTCCTGCTCTCACCCTGTGGCCCCTCCCCCATAGTATCCCCATGGCCTCCTCCCCTCACGGCCCCTAGCTATGGGGCTGCGCTATCCTCTGCTTGTCTTCAGCAGAAGGAACCGCATGGAACAGCTGTACAGTTCTTCCACTCATTAATTAATTCTGTATTGGGAAAACTATTTTTTTGTGTGTGGGGGGGGGGGGGAGGAAAGATATTGTGAAGATGAAAAGTCCAGTTCTCTGTGTTGTTGCTGTAGAGATCCCGTCCCAGGACTTCTGACATTAGCGAATTCAAAGATAAATCATATATCCTTTTCTGTTTGAGGCACACTGCATTGAACACAACATATCCTAAGGCGGCTGCGCTTTATGTCAATGTCCCTTATCAATTGAGGAACGTCAACTTAATTCTAATGAGTTGTGTTTTCCTTCCACCCACCCACAGGTTGCTCATCTTTAATTTAGATCTGTAGAAGCAGCACCTCTGCCTAGTGTCTGCAAATATTTGGAGATCTGACAAAAGATTTTGTGGCTGGAAACTGCAATGAGTTGTTAAGGACTGGCCCGCTGTTCCCTTCTTTGAAAGCCCTTTGCTAACTTTGAAGATACATCCTTCTACTTTCCCATTTGAATCAGAGGTTCTTTCCTGGAGAAAAAGGTGGGTTTTTTTTGATTGACACTCAAGTCTGAACACAATGTAACAATAAAACCCTTTGAGCCCAGAAGCTGCATAATACACTCCAGGCAGCTTTTCATTCTGTTAGTTTCAGTTCCTTTTATTATTTCCGTCCAGCTCTAAGCTGTGATCAGAAGACTCGGCAAGATACTGCAAGGACAACCTTCTCCCCTCCCTGCCAAAATACACCACCCCCCCAAAAAAAAATGACGTGCAAAAGAATACACACATGAGTATACAGAGAGAGAGAGAGAAAGAGAGAGGGAGAAGACATCTTGTGAAGCCATCCTTTACAAGGAGACTTGGCTCTATAATGAGATGACCTCCGCTCATGGAGATACTGAGAGACGGGAACCTCCCATCATGCCTGCTGCCAGTGCCCAAAAGCCTGAAGAAATAATCTTCCTTTCTTTCCTAAATCTCCTTTTAAAAAATGATGTGAACTTTTCATGCTAGTCTGGAAGTCTTGCAAGGTTCTCGGCTTTTTTTTTTTTTTAAGCAGGAATGCACAGGAACGCAGTTCCGGCTGGCTTGGCATCAGGGTGTGTGGCCTGATATGCAAATGAGTTCCTGCTGGGCTTTTTCTACAAAAAATGCCCTGGTTCTTCTAATAAGAACACAGCCACCATTTCTGGTTGTTGGTAGTCAGGACAACCAAAATGGCTGCTGAAGTCTCACAAGAGAAAGCAATCTGGCAGGAGTTAAGGCAGCCTTATAGTGAGTGGCAAAGAGTTATGGAAGATTCTCTCCTTGGGGGGGAACTGTGCAGACTCAGAGGAAGGCAGACGCTTGTTTCTTAGCTCCTAAAAACGCTAAGTTGTTTTCAATCTTCTAACTTTTATCTTGCCTTGATAGAAGGAATTGTTTTTAAATAGTCTTATCTTATCACCTCACTTTTAATTTTTGGTGCAGCTGTTTTGTCTTTCTCAAGCTCTGGCTGTTTAATCAGTTAATAAGATTCTGCTTTCGCTTCTGCCTCAGAAGCTGCTGCAGCTAATGAACTATAGCTGATGTTTTATAAAGTTTTACAAAGTCTTACGTTGTCCCTCAAAGACATTTTTTTTAAGAGTCTCTTAATTTGAACTGTGAATCTAACTGAAGGTTGAAATTAAGTGAAGAAATAGATAAAATGCAGCCCCACGGTAGAGGGAGGGTGATGAATCTGTACTTCCTGATTCTAAACAAACTAAGATTGAGGACTTTTTCTCCACAGCTACCCTAGAATCAAAATGAAGCTGGGCAAAGGCTAATAGTGTTTTGTCAAGAGAACAAGCTGGTCATAGCAAACACCCTCTTCTAACAACCTAAAAGGCGACTCTACATGTGGACATCACCTGATGGGCAACAAAGAAATCAGATTGATTATATCCTCTGCAGTCAAAGATGGAGAAGCTCCTTACAGTGAGCAAAAACAAGATCTGGAGCTGACTGCGGCTCAGATCATGAGCTATTCATCGCAAAATTCAGGCTTAAACTGAAGAAAACTGGGGAAGCCATTAGGCCATTCAGGTTTGACCTTGATCACATCCCTTATGAATATACAAAGGAGGTGAAGAATAGGTTTAAGGAACTAGAGTTGATAGACAGAGTGCCTGAAGAACTATAGATGGAGGTTCGTGACATTGTACAGAAGGCAGTAATCAGCAACATCCCAAAGAAAAAGAAATGCAAGAAAGCAAAGTGGCTGTCTGATGAGGCTTTACAAATAGCTGAGGAAAGAAGGAAAGCAAAAGGCAAAGGTGAAAAGGAAAGATTCACCCAACTGAATGCAGATTTCCAGAGAACAGCAAGGAGAGATAAGGAGCCTTCCTGAAGGAACAATGCAAAGCAATAGAGGAAAATAATAGAATAGGAAGGACAAGAGATCTATTCAAGAAAATTGGAGAAATCAAGGGAACATTTCGTGTAAAGATGGCCATGATAAAGGACAAAAATGGTAGGGACTTAACAGAAGCAGAAGACATCAGGAAGAGGTGGCAAGAATACACAGAAGAATTATACAAGAAGGATCTCGATGTCCTGGACAACCATGACAGTGAAATCGATGACCTTGAGCCAGACACCCTGGAGAGTGAAGTCAAATGGGCTTTAGAAAGCATTACTAACAACAAAGCAAGCGGGTATGACGGTATCCCAGTTGAGCTATTCAAAGTCCTAAAAGATGATGCTGTTGAAGTGATGCTCACATTATACCAACAAACGTTGTAAAGGTTTGCTCTCTTCTGAATGATTTGTCATCTGAAATAACTGAAAGGGTTGCTTTATTCTTGAGTCTGGTAATCAAGGATCAATTGTCCAATGTATAGCTGCATATGACTGTTTTTGTTATTTCTGTAGCTGTTTATTTGTTTGTTTATAATCTGATATATGCCAATAAAGGCTTTTGATTGATTGATTGATTGATTGATTCTCTCCTTTGACTGCTCAGCAGAAAGAGAAGCATAAGAAGCAGGGGAGCAACAGCAGAACACCTTGAGGTGCCAAAGAACATCAATTAATTAATCAACCTAACTACGTCTAGTGTGATCATCCTAAGGTGGGCCACTATGATTAGTTAGGATGCATCACATGATGGTCTGAAATAACGGTTGAAAGTTGGTGTGCTAAACACTGAATTGGATCCTGCCCAGGACTCTTTTTGAGCAGGAATGCAGTTCTGGCTGGTTTGGCATCAGAGGTGTGTGGCCTAATATGCAAATGAGTTCCTGCTGGGCCTTTTCACAATGGTGACATCAGGGGGTATGGCCTAATATGCAAATGAGTTCCTGCTGGGCTTTTTCTGCAAACAAAGCGCTGATCCTGCCAGCTTTCCTACTTGATCTTGCTCAGTTCCCCTCCACACTGGCAGCCCTCCCCTCATTTGGCTTTGTCCACACAGGCACTACAAACCCTGAGATGTCTTTTTGGTGGTCAAGGGAGGGGGGCACCTCATTTTTTTCACAAGAAAGCAAGCTACCAGGATCTGACCCAGTGTCTTAATCATACGGGATTGTGAGATGTGCAAATGTGGACACCATGACGTTCCGTGGCATCTCCCTCCTGGCAGTGCAGACAGATATCAGTGCAAGGGATCTTGTTTCGAGTGCAGAAGCTTAAGGATCTTCAGGCTTAGCAAGCTTTTGAGATTCAAAGCTCCCTTTGTCAGATACAAGTAGAAATTCCTGAGTCCTTATATCCCGGCCAGAAGGTGAGAGAGGTGTTGCAAAGAAGGGAGTCAAGATGCAAAGGTACAATGCAAAATGAAACCACCTTGATCAGAGCAGGGAAAAAATGTTTTGGGGTAGAAAATTACCATTTGTCATGAGATAAAAATCCTACAAATGCTGTTTTTCAGCCCCTAAGTGTATCTCCCCTACCCTATGGGTGGGGCTCAGAGGGCTCTCACAGCAGCTGCCCTTTCAAGGACAACTCTGCGAGAGCTATGGCTGACCCAAGGCCACTCCAGCAGCTGCATACGGAGGAGTGGGGAATCAAACTTGGTTCTCCAAGATAAGAATCCGCACACTTAACCACTACACCAAACTGGCTCTTGAAAACTTATACCCTGAAAACTGTGTTGATCTCTAAAGCTGCTACAGGACTCGAATCTAGCTTTTCTAATGCAGACCTATATGGATCAACAGCCATATAGCAGGGATGGCTCAGGAGCCACATGTGGCTCTTTCACACATATTGTGTGGCTCTCAAAGTCCCACCCCCTGTTGGCCAGCTTGGAGAAGGGCTTTGTCTCTTTAAATCATTTTTCCAAGTCAAACCAGCTGGCAGCTTGGAGAATGTATTTAAAGTTAAAGTTGCTTTCTTTCCACCTCCCTCCCTCCCCCCATCTATTTGCTTGCCTTTCTACCTTCCTTTTGACTTGCAGCTCTCAAACATCTGGTGTTTATTCTATGTGGTTCTTACGTTAAGCAAGTTTGGCCACCCCTGCCATACAGCATGACTACAGACAAGTTATTTGATGGACCTAAGCTGAACAATGACTGATAGCTGCATGTATGACTAGACATGGTAGAAGCAGAAGACCCAGTACCATCACTTGGTATAAAATAGTTGGTAATTTTGGTAAATAAATAAATAATTTTCAAACCCCAATAAGCTAGCATGCTGATTGAGGAGCTATATTCCGACCCTGAGTTAATCAAGTAGAATTCATTGCTAAGCAACTCTGGTTCTATTTATTGGCATCAACAAAAGTGAAATTATCCTTCAGCTTTTGACTGCTGAAAAGGAAGATGGGGGGTCGAGAGACATCTGGTAAACTAAAGTTTTATTATGCTGGGGTTATATTATGTCTACCTGAAAAGTCTACTGTGTATACAAAACTAAAAATGCTTGTACAATATTAAATAAAGTTGATATAAATACCTAAAGAAAATCATATACGATTTATTTCACTAACTTAATTATATATTAAAGTAGGCACCTATTATAACAGAATACAATCTTATACATAATGTTCAACCATACTGTGCAGATGAACAATGGATAAGATCAGGGCTTTTTTTGTAGCAGGAACTCTTTTGCATATTAGGCCACACACTCCTGATGTAGCCAGTCCTCCTGGAGCTTACAGTAAGTCCTGTAGTAAGAGCCCTGTAAGCTCTTGGGGGATTGGCCACATCAGTGGGTGTGTGGCCTAATATGCAAAAGAGTTCCTGCTACAAAAAAAAGCCCTGGATATGATTGTCTTTTGGAAGTGTAGTGGGAGTAATTTAGTAAAATAAATTGTATATTATTTTTCTTCGGTATTTATTATCAACTTTAATATTTCAAATATTTTACAAACAAGCACGTTCAGTTTTGTATGTGCAGTAGATTTTTCAGACAGACATCTGAATCTTGCACTCCTTTTTGTATAGGGGTAATATTTTGACTATATTATATACTTACAAGGTTATAAGCCGAATAACATATTTTATATGCTAAATGTGTTATTTTCTGTAGTTACATTAGGATTGACACCAACTTTGCAGCATATATAAAGCTTTTTTGCTCCTGACTTCGGCACATATTTGATTGTAGCCAGATCCATCCTTGGGGCTCATTGTAGGTGAGAGCTTTGCCAATTTAAAAGACAGAAGGATCCCTGCAAGCATGAACTCAGCTAATGGAAATCAGATATCACTTAGTCCCAAGATCATGGCAAAGGAAGCATAAAACGAAAGATGCCTCTTCCACCTCTCTTGTCCAGTGGAGTAAGAATTTCTAGCCTTACAGTGCTCAGGCCCTGACCTTGATAACCCAGGCTAACTTGAACTTGTCAGATCTCAGAAGCTAAGCAGGGTTGACCTTGGTCAGTATTTGGAAAAGAAACCACCAAGAAATCCAGGGTCACTACGCAGAGTCAGGCAATAGCAAACCACCTCTGAATGCCCCTTGCCTTCAAAACCCTATGAGGGTCACCAACAAGCCAGCTGCAACTTGACGGTAACAATAGGGTTGCCAAGTCCAATTCAAGAAATATATGGGGACTTTGTGGGTGGAGCCAGGAGACACTGGGGGTGGAGCCACGAGCAAGGGTGCGACAAGCATAATTGAACTCCAAAGGGAGTTGTGGCCATCACATTTAAAGAGACTGCACTCTTTTTAAATGCCTTCCATTCACTGGAAATAATAAAGGATAGGGGCACCTTCTTTGGGGACTCAAAGAATTGGACCCTCTGGTCCAATCCTTTTAAAACTTGGAGGGTATTTTGGGGAGAAGCACTGGATGCTCAAATTTGGTGCCTCTACCTCAAAAAACAGCCCCCTCCCCGAGCCTCAGATACCCACAGATCAATTCTCCATTATATCCTATGGGAATTGGTCACCATAGGGAACAATGGAGTGTCCAGCAGACATTTCCCCCCTCCCGCTTTCTGATGATTCTGAAGTGGGGGGAGGGGCTCCAACCTTGTAGATCCCCTGCCCCCACCTGGGGATTGGCAACCCTAGGCAACAACAACAATGCTCAGAGACAGGGAATGATAAATATTGTGAGCAGGGCTTTTCTTTGTAGAAAAAGCCCAGCAGGAGCTGATGTCACCATTGTTTCACACAGGGCTTTTTTGTAGAAAAAGCCCAGCAGGAACTCATTTGCATATTAGGCCACACCCTCTGGCACCAAGCTAGTCTGAACTGCGTTCCTGTGTGTTCCTGCTCAAAAAAAGCCCTGATTGTGAGAAATATTGTATAAAAGTTTATAAAATTAATCAAATAAGTTATGCAGTGGCTAAAGCAGGGAAATAAATAAATTATTGTACCAATATAAATTAAGGAAATGCATCTCCTATAAATGACCTGGTCTCTATTTGCTACTTTTTCATATTAAAATTAGCAGCTACTCCTCCTTTAAAGGACTGAGCTCCCTTGGTGGGGTCATATCACAGTGACCCTCACCAACTCTAGAACTGAGCTCCTCAAATCTATCTCCCATCAAGAATGAGAACCTACCATGCAATTGGCCTCTTGAATTTGGCCCAACAACTTAACTTATAACATTTTTAAAATATCATTTTATAAACGGTATTGCATTAGCTCATATCCTTAGCAAACAACAGGAAAGAACTACAATGAAAAAAATCTCAATGCCAATTAAAACCTCTAAAAGTCCATTTAAAATTAAAATAGATAATTAAAAACAGAAATTAGAGGCAACACATCAAACCCAGCATAGTACTTAGAGTTTATCCAACAACCACGCTAGCAATAGATGGTTTGGGCATCACATTGTTTTTCCTCTTCTTCCTCCAAGGAACTGAGAATGGCACAGTTGGTCCCCCCGCCCTTTGCTTTTAGCCTCAAAATGAGTTTGTGTGGTAGATTGAAAAATAAATGACCGGTACGTGGTCATCCAATCAGTGAGCATTATAGTTGGACAAGGACTGGAATGTGGTTCTCCCAGGCCTCTACTCAACACTCAAGTCAGGGGTGGCCAGACTTGCTTAACGTAAGAGCAACATAGAATAAACATCAGATGTTTGAGAGCTGCAAGACACGAACATCAGATGTTTGAGTGCTGCAAGCAGGCAGGCAGGAAAGAACAAGGGAAAGAAAATAGATGGGGGAGGGAGGGAGAGGTGGAAACAAAGCAACTTTAAATGCATTCTCCAAGTCACCGGCTCAAAGCACTGTATCACAACAAGATTCAAGACCACTAGCACCTTAAAGACGAACAGGATTTCCAGGGTATAAGCTTCTGAGAGCCAAAGCTCCCTTGGTGGGGTCATATCACAGTGACTCGCTATCTCTAGAACTGAGTTCCTCAAACGTCTCCCGTCAAGAATGAGGACGTACCATGCAATCGGCCTCTTAAACAAATTAGGCCCAACAACTGAACTTTTAACATTAGGACACAGAGACAGGGAGAGAGATATATATCTTATGAAGAGTCATTCCCTCAGACAAAGCTATGAAGAGTCATGTTTGGAACTCTGGCCCCAAGCGGAAACAAACAGAACAGCTTGGGGTCAAGTGGGAATGGGGCACTGGACATCACTTTTGTCTCTCCTTTGTCTTCCCATAGTAAGAGCCCCATGACGCAAAGTGTTAAAACTGCAGTACTGCAATCCTAAGCTCTGCTCACGACCTGAGTCGATCCCCGGCGGAAGCTGGGTTTTCAGGTAGCCGGCTCAAGGTTGACTCAGCCTTTCATCCTTCCGAGGTCAGTAAAATGAGTACCCAGCTTGCTGGGGGTGGGGAAGTAGATGACTGGGGAAGGCAATGACAAACCACCCTGTAAAAAGTCTGCCATGGAAACGTGAAAGCAACGTCACCCCAGAGTTGGAAAAGACTGGTGCTTGCACAGGGGACCTTTCCTTTCCTCCAGCTGGCCTAGTAGTTAAATCATCGGGACAGTTATAAACATCTTTCTGAATAGAGGGAAGAGGGGGCATGATAAAACACACACATCAGAGTGTTCAATGCTCCTCTTCTGTGTGCCAAGTGAAAGTGTATCTGGAGGACATTTGCAAATGATTGCCAGCAATTACTGAAGAAGACTAAACATGATGGAGTGGTGGAGCCATGAATTGCATTGCTGGGCTGCCCGTGTGTCTGTGTGAGTGAGATGGAGCAGGAGAGTTTATTTTGAAGGGATGCTACACATTTAAGCAACTTTTAAAACCCACATAGAACCACTCAGCAACACAAAACAGTACTCTGATGCAGGTTCAGACTTCTACAATATGATTTCTCCAAGCCTGTGGCTCCTCCTTGTTCCATATAAGTCTACTGGAGGGCCAGCATAGCATAGTAGAAAGAGTGGTGGACTAGGTCCCCGGGCAATCCATTTTCAACGCCCCACTTCTGCCAGTGTTCCAGTGTTGGCATGGGGTTTTTCTGGGTGGAAAGGGATACTTGCTGGACTTCCACAGTTATAGGATAAAGAGTAAAATTGGCAATGTGAGCTGCTGCTCGATGAACTTGCCCCAGAGTCTCTCTATTCACCAGACTGGTATAGGGAAGTCATTCCACCTGATGATGCTTATTCTTGGTATTTCAGCCCAGCTCCCCAAACAGTTCCACTCTTCCCATGGAAGGATGTTGTCTGGTATGTTTTGAAATGCAGCTGCCTTCCTGAGATCTTGATAAAGCACTTTGGGAATGCTGATGTCTCAAGAATAATGTACAATGTCATTGCACAACCTGTTTTCCTACAAAACAGTTTCTGCAAACTTCCCACATCAGAAGGTACTAGTGTGAATTGGACAGCTGATACATTGCAGGGTCAAATTTGATTTTTTACAAATAAGGTTTTCCAAAGTCAGACTTACCTTGTTTGCAAGGTCCATCTCTTCTTGAGTCAAGATTTGTTTCTCTCCCACAATTCAGAGCAAACTGTATTTTGCATTGGCGAGTATTCAGCATGGCAACTGTCCAGGTACATGCTGTCAGCACATGCTCAAAATTTACGGGGCTTCCTTTTGAGTGTACGTGTTGCATTCATCAATGGCATTCATCATACCAATGAGCTTTACTGGTTCAGACTACAATCCTCAGGTGACAGTGAAAGAAGATGCAAAAGATTTCCATCTAGTTTATTTTTGTATGTATTTTATAGGAGTGTGTGTGTGCATGTGTGTGAATGTGTCTGCACCTGAAAGTCTGGTGACTGACCACTACTGGGGGACCTGGAGGATATTCAGAGCCTGCTCCTATCCTCCTGACTACTTGTATTTCAAGGAGGTCTCCCTTCCAAGTACTAACGACAATCGACCATGCTTAGCTTCTGAGATCTGACGAGATCGGGCATGCCTGGGCTATCCGGGTCAGGAAGATTCCCATCTAGTTTAGATGGACATGAAGATGCTTAGCTTTGGTAGGCAGCAGGGCTTTTTTGTAGCAGGAACTCCTTTGCATATTAGGCCACATACCCCTTATGTAGCCAAGCCTCCAAGAGCTTACAGTAGGCCCTGTACTAAGAGAACTGTAAGCTCTTGGAGGATTGGCTACATCAGGGGCGTGTGGCCTAATATGCAAAGGAGTTCCTGCTACAAAAAAAAATGTCCTGGTAGGCACCAAAAATGTGCAAGTCTGGCCAAAGCCTCAGCAGACTCAAGGTAACCAAGGAAAGTTCCTGTTTTTAAAAGGTGATATCCTTTTCGATTTGGGGACACAACACAGGTAGACAGCAACACCTTGGCAAAAAGCAATGCAAGAACACAATATGTTCACACAAAACATTTGCAATAGAGTTTAGAATGGCTTTGAGGGTTAGGGTTCTATTTTGTTTAAAAAAAACCCTACTATTTTGAGTATTCCTGTGCTGCTGGCAATTTGCAATTTTTAACAAAGGGATGTTCGCTTCAATGTCAATATATATAGAGGGAAATAGTTCATTCTGTCACATCTTTGCTGTACTTCAAAGAAATGTCAATTCCAGGCTTTCATCTACTTTAGCAACTGTAAATCTCAAATGGCATCTACACAGCTGAAACTGGCTGAATTGCCATTCCTTCTTCTCTAACTCCTGGAATTGCAGTTCCATGATAGTGTGTGTGTGCGCGCATGTGCGTGCACGCGTGCATGTGTTGGGGGGAATCTCTAGTAGAGAATTCTCAGTACTATCGTTCAGTTACAATTCCCAGAATTCTTTGGGAGGAGATTGGATTTATACCCAGCCCTTCATTTGGCGTCTCTTGGCTTACCATCTCCTTTCCCTTCCCCTCCCCACAACAGACACCTTGAGGCAGGTGGGGTTGAGAAAGCTCTGAGAAAACTGCTCTTGAGAGAACAGCTCTGAGAGAACTGAGACTGACCCAAAGTCACCAAGCAGTCGCATGTGGAGAAGAAGAAGATGAGATTGAATTTATACCTTGCCTTTTACTCAGAGTCTCAAATCAGCTTACAGTCTCCTTTCTCTTCTCCTTCCCACAGCAGAACCCTGTGAGGTAGGTGGAGCTGAGAGAGCTCTTTTGAGAACTGCTCTTGAGAGAACAGCTCTGAGAGAACTGTGACTGACTCAAGGTCACTCAACAGCTGTACGGGGAGGAGTGAGGAATCAAGCCCGGTTCTCCCAGATTAGAGTCCACATTCTTCCATTACAACAAACTGGCTATGATACTCCAAATTGGTACAAAACTTACATTTTTTGAACTATAGATTTGTCCCCAAAGCACTCTAGCCCTGAAATTCCCCCTTGCTTTCACTTCTACTTCTTTGTGTTCTTTATAAAGAGGAAAAAACCTACAGTTTTGCAACTCCAGTGGCATAAACTCTGTGGAAACAATGGTTAATCGTGTGCAGATCCTACCAGGGATTTTTTTGTAGGAAAAAGCCCAGCAGGAACTCATTTGTATATCAGGCCACGCTCCCTGATGTCACTATTGTTTCACACAGGGCTTTTTTGGTAGAAAAAGCCCAGCAGGAACTCATTTGCATGTTAGGCCACGCCCTTGGATGCCAAGCCAGCCGGAACTGCATTCCTGCTAAAAAAAACCCTGGATTCCACCTTAACGCACACAGCTATTTCTTTATAGGAAGATTCTCAACCTAAAACAGCAAAGGGGATGGTTGTGATAGTGGTGGTGGGGAAATAAACAAACTGTAAATCTGCCCAAGAACAGGATTTTTAAGAAGCAAATGGTAATTTAAAAAATTAAATAAAAGACCATAAAGAATTTTCACATTTGCTGTAGCTCAGTTCCTATTGAATAACAATAAAGAAAAAAGCCAACTGCATCCTTCCAGTGAAGAACTCCAGCTCAGTGTAGGGACAGCAGAGGGAACAAAAAGAGAACTACCTTCCATCATTTTGCACAATGCATTTCTTTATCTAATAAATCAAGTCAAGCTTTGTGAGTAAAAGCATCGGCTTCTCATGAGAGAGTGAAGCACCGTCTAATTTGACAATGCATGGAAGGGTGTGGGGGAGCATGTTTTGTGGGGGGGAGAGACAGAGACCCTTGGATGTGTTTGTCGGGCGTGGGGTGGGGCGGCAGTCCTCTTGGCGTCAAGGTGACACTAAGTAAAGGAAGCGAGGAGGAGTGGCCGATTGGTATTCTGCTACACTCTGCACAGGCGACGGACACGAGATCCCTTGGAATTGAGGGAGTCTCACTCCATTAATTCAAAAACCGATTTGAGTGGGGGGGGGGAGGCAGCGCAATATGCATTAGGTATTTGTTACAAAACTATTGTGTCAAAGCAATATTTAGTGGTAAATTATGACACTATCGAGGGAAGGATGCCACGTACATAAATCAATTTGTCTCCCACGCAGGCAGGAGTCTGACAAAAAGATAAGGACTCATCAGTGCTATTATTTCACTGGGTTGGAGGGGAAGGGAGGGAGAGATCGGGAAGCTTGGAGACAATGTGGGGGTGGGGGGGAAACCAAGCACAAGGCATTGATTGCAAGTGACAAAATCCAGGAAGGCCTTGAGGTCCGTGGAACAAAGCGGAGATGTTAAGATGCTATCTTTTAAGTAAAAACAAAAGAAGCCAAACGGCTCCCCTACGGAAAAGGTTGTTCAACCCCTTGTAGGAAGGGAAATGACTGGCAGCAGGAGAGGAATGGAGGGGGCTGAATCCAATCGTTCATTTCTCCCCCTTCACATGCAACCCCCCCCCCATCTATAACCCAGAACAGCTTGAAAAATCACAAAGATTAAAAACAATAATATTTGCTCTGGCAGAAGAGGAAGTGGGGCAGGGAAGGCTAGAGCTTTGTCGAGGATAAAGGGGAAGCATAACCCAGTACAGAGGAAAATGGTAATTATGTCTTTATGGAAATATCTTGTTAATTACTAGGGCAATTTTTTTTGGCATGATTTACAATTCAATTGTCAATTTGCAGCTAATTTAGGCCATGCCAACCTATTAGCTACTTACAAATCACACAATTGCCCAAGTGGGAGGAGGAGTTGGCCCAAGGACCACAGCTGCCATCTTGGGGGTGCCAAAGGGTAACATCCTCTTTGCAAATCTCTGGTAGAGAATGGAAACTGCCTCAAAGTGCCAGGTGGGTAGGAAGGAGAGTGAGGGGGAGGGAGTGTGTGCAGTGCAAACCTGAAATCAAGGGGCTTAGACTGGAATGATTCTGCATAGGACTGCACTGCTCATGTATTATTAGACAGCCATCCCTTCTGCTGGGGTAAAGAGAAATGACCCTCTCAGCGTGTTTAAAGATAAAGGTCATCCCCTGTGCAAGCACCAGTTGTTTCCGACTCTGGGGTGATGTTGCTTTCATAACGTTTTTGCAGCAGACTTTTTACGGGGTGGTTTGCCATTGCTTTCCCCAGTCATCTACACTTTCCCTCCAGCAAGCTGGGTACTCATTTTACCAACCTTAGAAGGATGGAAGGCTAAGTCAACTTGGAGCTGGCTACCTGAACCAGCTTCCGCTGGGATCGAACTCAGGTCATGAGCAGAGGGCTCCAACTGCAGTACTGCACTTTACCACTCTACGCCACGGGGCTTGTACTCAGCGTGTTTAAACCCCACTAAATTAATTTTATTCTGACCTGGATCATGGTTCAGCCTAGCCTGATCTTGTCAAATCTGAGAAGTTAAGAAGGGTCAGGCCATGTTAGAATTTGGATGGGAGGCGACCAAGGAAGTCCAGGGTTGCTATGCAGAGGTGGGCAATGGGAAACCACCTCTAAACGTGTCTTGCCTTGAAAACCCTACAGGTTTGCCATAAGCTGACTACAACTTCATGGCACTTTCCATTAACACCAAATTTACTTTGGCCTCTAGTTTCTTTCCATACCCGTGCTTTATGAAGAATGCTGTGGCTCTTCACAAATGTATCAGGAGGATCCTCAACAAGGCAAGGGTGCTGGTTAGGGTGTTGAACTAGGACCGGAGAGATTCTGGCTCATATCATCATTTGGCAACCTCAGGAGGGTCACTCATACTCTCTCTCTGAAAATAATCTACCTTGCAGGGGTAGGAGGGGAGAACTGTATTCCTGCTCCTTGGATGAAGAACAGAACAGGAACAGATAGGCAGGTAAGCTTCCATGAAAGAGACCTTAGTCAGTCTAAAGATAACACTGACTATTGCAATAACACTGGGCCACCTAATCCTATTGTGACCAGAAGATTTTAGATAGAGAAGCTACCTGAGAAATAAATTTGACCCAGAGAGAACTCCAGTGTTCTGAGGACGCCAGTCACAGTTCAGGAGAAATGTCAGGTCTCACAATGCCAAGACCACGGCCACACAGCCTAGAAAATCTACAACAACCAAAATACTTGAGAATCATTATAGTGTTTGGGAGTAAGGGGGTGAAGAAGCATGCCCTTCTACCACTGAGTCACCCCTCTGCATCCTCCATCTCAGCCAAGTTCAAAAACTGTGACAGTGGTCTTAGTGACCTCCCATCCAATGAACTGAGAAGGCACTCTTGAACGTGTGCCTGTTGACATGGAGGTCCCATGGAAAAGTGTTGAGCTACGTAGGCCAGGTATTTCTGTACTGAGTAAATACTTCTGTACTGAGGTACCATGGCAAAGTTAGACCACAGCGCAGAAGTATTTCTTCTGTAAAGAAACACCAGGCCTACATGGCTCAACAGTAATAAATGCAAGGGGAAAGAGAGGCACAGTCTTCTGCAGAATCAGAGGTTCATGATAATTCAATTGTGTAAATAAAACCAAGATTCTTTCTGGAGTTGATAATAAAGACACTCACTGGGCACATCTGATCTCCACAAAACAGAAAGAGCCCATCGTGTACCAAATAAACCAGTCTCTTATCCCACATGGGGTACACAGCACATTTTGTTATGGGCCGATGCTATTCTTTACCTCTGCAGCCAATATGTATGCACATTAATGCTTAAAATTATTTCTGTAATGGGGGTAGAATAGGAAGAGTGGCAGTAAACAGACCAACAGAATGGCAATGGCAGCAATGATAGTGGTAGGATCATTGGGTTTGTTTGGACGTCCAAATCTCTGCTGTGAATTCTGGAACCACAGTTGGAGAAAGTCTGGTTCTGAGACTTCCCTAAATAGCACACACAGCACAAACATGTGTGTGTGTGTATGTGTCTATTCCAGAGTTGGCCAAACTGTGGCTCAGCCACATGTGGCTCTTTCACACATATTGTGTGCCTCTTGAAGCCTCCACTGCCCCATTGGCCAACTTGGAGAACGCACTTGTCTCTTTAAATCACTTCGCCAAGCCAGCCAGCAGCTTGGAGAATGCATGTAAAGTTGCTTTCTTTTCACCTCTCCTTCCCCCATCTTCCTTCCTTCCTTCCTCCCTCCTTCCCTCCCTCTCTCCCTCTGAGGCTCTTAAACATCTGATGTTCATGTATTGTGGCTCTCAAACACCTGATGTTTATTCTATGTGGTTCTTACATTAAGCAAGTTTGGCCACTCCTGGTCTATATCCCTCCATGTTTACATGCATTTCTCTTCCCCTAGCAACTCCACCTGCCTCCATGGAGTGGCCTGCCTCTTTGGGACCCCCCAAGGGCTATCTTTCATTAGCAGAGGTAATGACCGTGCTCTTTGTTTTGACAGATGGTCCACATTTTTGATCAGGAAGGAGAAAAAGAGTAAATAGCACAATGAACACCCAGCCTCCAGCATATATTAACCAAGAGCATGGTCCCTTTCCAACAGCACAAACATCTAAAAGTCAGTTTAAGGAGGAAAGTCCCAAAAGGCAATCAAGCAACTGGATCCTTCACAGGGAGATAAAAATTCAACAAAATCAGCACCATCATCTGAATGTAAATCAGAGGAAGGAAGTCCTTCACTTGACATTTACACTAGTTTTGATGCAGGGGAATAAAGAACGTTATTGGCCAATTAACAAAATCTATGTCTCCCGGTCGGTTTTGGGGTCATATCAATATCCTGCCTTTCATAGCGTATTCCTAAAGGATTTTTGTCCTTTTGCTCACAACTGAAAAAAGATATGAATTCCAGCAATTCCAGCTCAACAGCTGGAAGGATGAGAAGACCTGAAAGAGATCCTCATGAGTGACTTCATTTAACCTCATAACACAGAAGCCAGATGAGGCCATACTTAAGGCCAGGGCTTTTTTGCACAAAAACCCAGCAGGAACTCATTTTCATATTAGGCCACACCCCCTGATGCCAAGCCAGCCAGAAATTGTGTTCCTGTGCATTCCTGCTTTAAAAAGAAGAAGAAGAAGAAGCCCTGCTTAAGGCATCACTGGTAGATGACTGCATGACTTTTTCTGGAAATGTTTCCAGACAGGGGGACAATACCATTTTCTTTTGAGCAGCCTTCTTAGTGCTGTGCTCTCATTTGTGTTTCCAGTATGCAAATACAAAGCTTAGCACCAGGAATGGATTTATACATAAATAGCGAATAGTTGCCAGCTACTTCAAATGGCTGGATGGTTTGCTGATTTTACTTACTGAGATTTAATCATGGGTAGGCACGCCAATCTCTCTCTCTCTCTCAAACACACACACACAAGGAACAAGGTGGGAACCTTAAACACCTCCTAAAGTTACCAATCTCCAGTTGGGTCCTTGGTTTAGAGGTCCCCCCACTTCAGGGTTATCAGAAAGTGTGGGGGGGGAGAGGGTTGAATGTCCACTGGACATTCATTATGCCCTATGGAGACAAGTCCCCATAGGGTATAATGGAGAATTGATCCATGGGTATCTGGGGCTCTGCCCCCCCCCCTGTTTTTTGAGGTAGAGGCACCATATTTTCAGCACAGCATACCTAAAAGAAAACCCAGATTTCAAAAAGACTGGACCAGGGGGTCCAATTCTATGAGTCCCAGAAGAAGGTACCCCCATCCTCCATTATTTCCAACTAAGGGGAGGCATTTCAAAGAGCATGGTCCCTTTAAATTTAATGGTCAGAACTCCCTTTGGAATTCAATCGTACTTGTCACCATCTTGTTCCTGGCTCTACCCCCAAAGTGTCCTGGCTCCACCCCGAAAGTTCCCAGATGTTTACTGAGTTGGCCCTGGCAAACCTACTCATCACTATAACAAAAAAGCAAGAAGTTCTACCCGGGATTGTTTCAGGAGGTACCTAATGAAAGGAGCTTTAACTTTCAAAAGCTTACACCCTGAAAATCTTATTGGACTCTGTACTACCATACTAGATTCTAGCTCTTTCCCAGAACTGTTTACTGCAGCTGCTTTTCTAGGTATCTATTTTTAGGATAAATAGTTTGATATATAATGTCCACAAATAATATCAGTTGAACTTCTTGCAGTTTCAACCCACTGCTTCTTTGACTCCTGCTCAGTGGATATGCTGAATTATATTTTGTTTCACCTTCCTGTCTTTTCAAGGGTTTGAAGGCTATCCTTCCACATCTCTGTAGGAAGAAGGTATGCATGGAGATATGCTGGTGGCCCCACGAGAAGGAGTCAGGGTCCAACTATGTGATCACTCCTGTATCAGGTGAGCAAGGTGTCATGGAAGGAGTCATGGCTCACCTGCAGGGCATGTATTGTGCATAAAGAAGATCTGCAAATTAAAAGGCCTCAAGACCAAGAAATAGCAATGTCTTCCTAAGGTGATTGGAGAGCTGCTGCCAGTCAGGGTAGAGGACACTAGATTAGGTGAACTGTGGGTCAAAATATGGCCGATCCAAAAGGAAGGAACCAAAGCTTAATGGTTAAGCACTTGCTTGGAATGCAGACGATCCCACAGTCTTTTCCTAGAGTTAAAAGACCTCAAGTAGCAGATGCCAGGAAAGACCTTTTACTGCCAAGTCCTTGGAGAGCTATTGCAACTCAGAATAGACAGTATTGAACTTATATTGATCAGTGGCCCATTGCAGTTTTATAGGTTCCTCTACACCTAAAGATGTCAACCTTTCTCCATAGGATTTACTGTCTATACTTGAAAAAGACTTGAGAAAATCTTCAATTTTGGACGTGGTTAGCCATCTACCCTTACATACAGCCAGCCTGCTTCAATTATTCAGTCATAATAGTTGTACTGCAAGGGTGTCCACAGAAACAATATGAAAGGGGGATAAGGTCACTCAGAGATCACCCTAGATGGCTTTCCAAATAACTGGAAGTAGAGATGTGTACACACACACACACCATGTACATTTATTATTGGGTGGGCAAGTTTGGTGTAGTGGTTAAGTGTTCAGACTCTTAACTGGGAGAACTAGGTTTGATTCCCCACTCCTCCACTTGCATCTGCTGGATGGTCTTGGGTCAGTCATAGCTCTGGCAGAGATTGTCCTTGAAAGGGCAGCTGCTGTGAGAGCCCTCTCAGCCCCACCCACCTCACAGGGTGTCTGTTGTGGGGGAGGAAGATAAAGGAGATTGTGAGCTGCTCTGAGACTTTGAGAGGAGGGCGGGATATAAATCCAATATCATCATGGCTGAACAGAAAAGGGCATTTTGGAAGATGATGTTTGTCATGCAGAGGGAGAAGAGGCTAAACCAGCTAAAATTCTCTCTTCTAAATACCTGTGAAACATACAGGAGACCTATCATCTTTTGCATCCAGTCACTTTCTCTCCAAACAAGATGTAGGGAAATCCATAATCAGCTCTCACTGAAGCTCATGACATAGGTAAGGAAGAGCCACAAGGAAAGGGAGAAAGAATCCAGATCCACACTAAACACTGCAGCCTCCTCCTCTCCAAACTATCTTAACACTGCATGTCAATGACTTGAAACAGGGGTGCTGAACTCATTTGTTATGAGGACCGGATCTGACATAAATGAGACCTTGTCGAACTGGGTCATGTGTGTCATAAAATGTAATGCCAGGTACCAGAGATATAAACTTTTAAAGGACACAAACAAAATTAAATATTTTTAAAAGCTTAAAATAAAACATGCTTAAAACATTAGCACTTTTTGGACTTAAAGGTCTTTGTATCTCTCCCATGGGGTCCAGAGAACCGGGCAAAGGAAGCTCTGGCTCTTTCCTTCCTTCCCCAGGGGACCAGGAGGAGAAGGAGCCTCAGCCAATAGAAGAGAGGCTTGGCTCAATAGCTGTGCTGTGTGACTGAGAGAGCCTGGCAAAGCAAGCTATTCCTTCCTCCCCAAGGGAGGAGCCTTAGCCAATGTAGAAAATAGAGGCTTTGCTCTGTAGCACCTGTGCAATTGAGCAAGCCTGGCAAAGCAAGCTGTGATGCAGAAGGAAGCAAGAGAGAGAGAGAAGGAAGCAGATGACAACCAGTTGCTTGAGGGCCTGATATGAGCCCTCCAGGGACCTGATTTGGCCCCTGGCCCGCATGTTTGACCCCCCTGACTTAAAATCTTAAATCTTAAAACCATAAATTTCCAGTGTGCTGTCTAGTTGGCCCCCTATGAATATGAGACCTATAAGCTTTGTAGTCCAAGAGAGAGCTCAGAGTCCCTAAATTCTATGACTATAGCTCTTGGATGAAATGGACTAACTTGGCCATGCTAATCCTTTGCTTAATTCCTTTCTAGCACACACAAAAAGGAGAACCCTCCAAGCTTCCAGTTACAAACACAACACATAAATGGATGCCAGTGGGGAAAATGTGCTTGCTGAAGCATCTCAATGATGTTATGGCAGATAAGCCTTTTTACTAGTTAATATTTGTCCCCTGCTGCATTCTTACTTTACAGATTATCATTTCTCTTTAATAAAGGGGGGAAAACTCCAAGTCCCCCAAGCATTGGCTAGAGATGGATCTTTCATTTATTTTGTTGCAGGAAACCAAATTAAGAAAATTACTTTTTAACTAATTTTATAGTGCCAGAGAACACTAGATGATCTACTAGGGAAAAAGCTTCCAGCTTTCTGGGTGAAGCCGTTAAAGAGCAAAGTAATAATTGGAAATTGACTGTGAATAAATCTTGGAAAAATTAAACTGCATTTAAGACTTTTAAAAAATTGCTAAACAGGTCAAATGAAAAATATAGGGAACCATTTAGGGTTTGGAAAGATGTATTCGTGTATAAACAAAATTGCTCCAAGCAAAATGAACTGCTGCTTCCAACCTCAATTAGTTTACCCTTTCTTTTTGGGGGGTGGGGGGGGGTAGAGTTTGTCACAAGTGTGTCACTTTTATTATTGTTGTTGTTCAAAATTTCAATGTACCTCTTGGGAAAAAATAGGACAATTTTGTTATAGATGTGATTCAGCTTTATAATATGTCTGCAGATAGAAGACCCAGTGAAATGTGTTCTACGGAATCATTGATCTCCTCATGAATTCACTGGGAGAATGTTACTGCATATTGTTCCTGTTATTCTAATTTCAGGCCTGTTAAGCATGGCACTCTTTGTCCTTTGGCTGCTAGGCATGCAAATAGGTCTGAGAAGATGACAGGGAATGGTTTAGACAGAGGCTAGTGATGTTCCATAAGGACTGATAGCTCATCAATGCCATGACATTCAGGAGTCTCTGTCTGAGCACCGTGGAGTACAAATGTTTTCAATAAAGAGATGAATAGGTAGATAGTCTCATCTGCAGTTCTTAAGGAAGAGAGAAACTTTTGAAGTCTTATTTTTCCCCCCTCCATTTCTCAGGCAAATTTGGAAATCTTTATTGGTATGCTAAAGGTAAAGGTAGTCCCCTGTGCAAGCACCAGTCGTTTCCGACTCTGGGGTGATGTTGCTTTCACAACGTTTTCATGGCAGACTTTTTACAGGGTGGTTTGCCATTGCCTTCCCCAGTCATCTACACTTTTCCCTGGCAAGCTGGGTACTCATTTTACCAACCTTGGAAGGATGGAAGGCTGAGTCAACCTGGAGCCGGCTACCTGAACCAGCTTCTGCCGGGATCGAACTCAGGTTGTAAGCAGGGAGCTCAGACTACAGTACTGCAGCTTTACCACTCTGTGCCATGGGGCTCTTATTGGTATGCTAGTCTACTCTTAAAATAGTACCTGGTCACCTGTGTTCTCTCTAAGATTTCATGTGAGCTAGCTCACAGGTTTTTAGCCTCCGGCTCACACTTTTGTTTTAGCTCAGGAAGGATGGCCCCAGAGCAAACTAATTTATGCAGTAACCAAATTGCTTGCTTATAACTTTAATACCTTTAGCTCACAAAAGTAGAGTGATCGTTGCTGGTCACTTGTGGTGAATGAGAAGTTTCTCCAGGAAATCAAGTAAGGCAGGGCGGATGTGCATATAAATATAAATAACATTTGGAAGAGAGCTGATGCTTTTCATCTTCCATGCCACTCACTGCTGTGCCAACGGCCAACGCAGATTAGAATTGGAAGGCAGGCTAGTAAGAAATGTTGAAGGCTAGGGGATTTTGTGAATCTAATTTTGCAGTGTTGATACAGCAGATACAAAAACAAGTAGTGGAATAAAAGCCTGGTGATGGAGCGAGGTGACAAAATCCTATCAACATGCATGACAATTAATAGAGGACAAGATAGCATGTTGCTTCCCAGAGGAGCATGCAAGTCTTCACACAGAGTGAACAACGGAGGGGGATGGGGCAATGGGGAAGAATTAATGTTTACATGTTTTAAAAAACTGTTTATATGCTTAATTGCTGATGCATGTTTTTACCTGTCTGTTTTAAATAAATAAAAGTTCATCTCATTTACCTGTAATTAGTAGGGCTGCCAACACTGCATTCGGAAATTCCAGGAGTTTTTGTGGGTGGAGTCTGGGGAGGGCGGGGACCTCATTGGGGTATAATGCCATAGAGTCCACCCTCCAATACTGCCATTTTATCCGGGGGAACTGATCTCTGTAGTCTGGAGATCAGCATTAATTAATGGAAATCTCTAGGTACAGCCAGGGGGTTAGCAGCGCTACTATCTAGGCTTAGTATCAATAGAGCAGGAGTCCACAACAGATGACTCAGTACAGCATTAAATAAGGCTAACCCAATCTTTTCAGATCTCAGAAGCTAAGCAGAATTGTTCCTGGGTTACTACACAGACGTAGGCAATGGCAAACCACCTCTGGATGTCTTATTGCCTTGAAAAGCCTATGCCAGGAGTGTCGAACTCATTTTGTTATGAGGGCCAAATCTGACACAAATGAGACCTTGTTGGGCTGAGCCATGTGTGTACTTATTTAAGATTAGGTAGCAGAGATACAAACTTTATAAAGGACACAGACAAACACAATTAAATATTTATTTGTTTATTTTTTTAAAAAAACTTAAAACATGTTTATAACATTAGCACTCATTGGTCTTAAAGGTGCTTTCTTTGCATTTCTCCCAAGGGATCCAGAGAACTGGGCAAAGGAAGCTCTGACTCTTTCCTTCCTTCCCCAGGGGACCAGGAGGGGGAGTTGCCTCAGCCAATAGAAGGAAGAGAAGCTTGCCTCAGTAGCTCTGCTGTGCAACTGAGAGAGCCTGGTAAAGCAAGTTCTGCCTCCCTCCCCCTTCTTCCCCCAACTGAGGAGCCTCAGCCAATGGAGAAAATAGAAGTTTTGCTCTATAGCACCCGTGCAATTGAACAAGTCTGGCAAAGTAAGCTGTTATGCAGATGGAAGCAAGAGAGAGGGAGAAGGAAGCAGATGATAGCCAGTTGCTGAAGGCCCTGATAGGAGCCCTCCAGGGGCCTGATTTGGCCCCTGGGCTGCATGTTTGACACCCCTGGCCTATGCAGTTCCCATAAATCAGCTGCAATGAACGTGGCAAAGTACATGGTCAAATTACCTCTGAAGCTTGAGCTTTGTTCAAGAAAGAGGGCCAGTTGTGAATACCTTGCCAACAAGATGTCATGATATTGCCCATGCTTCAGAGTGGGGTGGGAAAATGAAAACATTCCACCAGCACATCATAGGACATGATGCCCATGAGAATTGGAGCATGAAAGGCAGAGGACTCCTCCAAAGGAAAACATCAAGAGGAAGGAACTCCCCCCCCCCCAAAAAAAAATCCTAAAACACGAACACGCTATCTTTTTATGGGATTAAATAGCACACATCTGCTCAGTACACAATGACTGCTGCTAGTTTATAGTTTTGCAACCAGTTGCATTTATTAGCATTTTGTTTAAAAACAAAAACCCTTCTGATTCCAATCCTTTCGAGATTTTTTTCCCTCTCTCTCAAATGTATATATTTTTCAGTGGTACTGTTTGCTTAGTAATGGTTTAGGCTTGCAGACATTATAACAGAAGGCCATAAGGGGAGTGGGTGGGCTCATAAAACTTGCCTGCACTGCTTTAACAATAGGACTAGCTTTGTCAAGAGTGGACAGAAGACTCATCATCTGGAATGTAAAAATGAAAGACGGCCATCCTCTGAAAGAAGGATGTTTAGGGAAAGCAATGAGGGGATGTCAGCCCTTCTATAAACTGAAATGAAGTATTCATTTATGGAGAACTGTGGGTCTTTGTGCAAGACAGAGCAGCTGTTGATCCACCGGGAGTTCACAGGAGCTACAGCATCTGGCTTATAGATGGCCGTGTGTTCTTTTGAACAGCAATGCCCTGAAGTTAGCTATGCTTCCTAAATATTGTGCAATACAGAGAAAGGCTTGAGCAGCGGGGAGAGGCCACAGTTCAGTGATAGCGCTTGTCTTTAGCATTCATATGGAGTTTTTTGTAGAAAAAGCCCAGCAGGAACTCATTTGCATATTAGGCCACACCCCCTGACATCACCATTGTTTCACACAGGTGATTTATGTAGAAAAAGCCCAGCAGGAACTAATTTGCATATTAGGCCACTCCCTCTGACACCAAGTCAGCAGGAAATGCATTCCTGTATGCTCCTGCTTAAAAAAAGCATACGGTCCTGGTGTTGAGCATGTCTTCTAAATTCTGAGGACAAGGTTAAGTGCCGTGGCTCCTCCTGCACTGTGAATTGCAGAGCCCTTGGAAAAATGGTGCCAGGTAGTGTAATAGGTGGACCAATGGTCAGACTCAGTAGAAGGCATACTCATATGTATAATTAGATTCAAGTCTGGCAGCACATTAGAGACCAACAGAATTTTTGGTGCAATAGCTTTTGAGAGTCAGTGCTTCCTTTTTCAGATACCCCAGAATAAACAAGACCAGTGCTAGGGAGAAAGAACCACCCCTTGGAAAAAGAACGAGCAAGATTCCAAATGGCAACAGCTTAAATCCAGCACTATTAGAGTTCAGTGGAACAGCTGAAGAGGATCCAACAAACTCTGGTGCAAGAATCCTATGACAGCCTCTGAACATAGTGGAGACTCAGCAAAATGTGGCGTGCAAATCCAGTGTAACATTAGTGTGCCGTTGGTAATCAAATTCCAAAATCCCACGCATGATATTTTTTTTTTCTGCCTTGCCTTCTGTTATTGATTTATTAAATACTCACCTCCTGCTTTCAAAACAAAAGGGCATTCAAGGCCTCAACTAAGAGTGGGATAAAAATCATAATACAAGCTAGATTCATACCAGAAGATCCAAAAGGGACACCTCTTTATATTCTGAAGCTGTTGAGATGTTGAGGCTCTTAATTTATCTCCCCCTCCACCAGTCCTATATTGTTGAAATGTGATTTTAAGCATTGCTTTGCTAATCGATTAAAATGCTGCAGAACTTAGAAAACTCACAGCTGCAAATCTCAATAGCACAAAAAAGAGTTTGCTGCCCTTTGTAGTAGCCAAGGGAGCCCGTTTCCTTCTCCTGCTGCAAGAATGTTGACACTACGTGCTCCTTAGGTTAACGTTCAGTTTGACTGCATGCCACGAAAGTGGGAACTCTCTATTGTCTTCTAGGGAGAGTTGGTGATGCTGGAGCGAAAGGCATCTCTGCATAATTTATTCATGAATGCAGCGGCTGCTCAAACCTCGCTCAAACATTAACCTAAGGAGTATGTAGAATGCAGAAAGGCTTAGGCCCAGGCAAGACGAAGAGAAAAGGGGAGGGTGGAGAGAGTCATCCATCAATCCTCTGTACGACTTGTGTGGAAGACACAAGACAAATTTTACCCGAGCTGTTCATCTCTCGCACAAAGGCCTCACGCCTCACACCTGCACAGACAATGTTGCTGCCTTGACAGTCTCTTCAATTTTGTTCCAGGTGGTTAACTCCATTATAGCTCTGTGGCAACCTGAAAGACTCATCCAATTATGGTGGTGTGACTTCCACAGCAAAGGGCTGCTGAAGGCCACCATTTTTTTTTTTTTAAGTTCAGAGGAAAGAAGCTGTAGAATTAGAGCCCGCATGAAGTGTGGCATTGATAAGAGTTTAGATCTTGGTTTAAGAATTATAAGACTGTCAGCTGGGTCTTGCGCTACAGTCACTGTTCCCTACGTGCCATTCAGCTCTGGTTTGAAGTTCACACTTTGAAGGTTCAGCAAATGAAGATTATGATTAGCTGAGGCTGTTAGGATGCTTTTCTTACACTTCTATTATTTTGAAAGGGCCACTTCCTGTGGTATTTTTTTTGCACTTTGGTGCAAACATCCAAGGATACAATATACAAGCCTTGATGCATGCCTCCCAATCATTTTGCAATCTTTCTTTCCATGCATTTTTCTGCAAATCCCCCTGCTCCAAGACTTTTAACGTGCATTCAAAATTCAGTTGAAAGGACCAGGTAGCAGTTGAAGCGAAAAGACCTCTGCCTGAGACCCTGGAGCGCTGCTGCCAATCTAAGTAGACAATACTGACTGTGATGGGACAGATGATCTGATTCAGTATAAGACATCTTCATATGTTCATATTTGCAGCCTACAAGGCACGATTTGGACTCTCCTTCCTGCTTTACCCTCCATCTGCCTCATGTTAAATCACACCGGCGGCTTTTGGCATTCCTCTCTGAGTTCACAAGTAATTCTACATAACTCTTGACACATAGGTGCTGACCTTACACCTACCTTGATCAATTCTGGACCATGTGGCATACAATAAGTCACTGGATGCAATATGTATGCCCTTGATTAGGACATAAGGCTATAGAATAAGAGGCCTCAAGAATATCTTTAAGAAGAAGAAGAAGATGATGATATTGGATTTATATCCCGCCCTCCACTCCGAAGAGTCTCAGAGCGGCTTACAATCTCCTTTACCTTCCTCCCCCACAACAGACACCCTGTGAGGTGGGTGGGGCTGGAGAGGGCTCTCACAGCAGCTGCCCTTTCAAGGACAACCTCTGCCAGGGCTATGGCTGACCCAAGGCCATTCCAGCAGGTGCAAGTGGAGGAGTGGGGAATCAAACCCGGTTCTCCCAGATAAGAGTCCGCTCACTTAACCACTACACCAAACTGGCTCTCCCTTTAAGCCTTTGTCCATTAAATTTCCTTGTGGCCCAGCATTGTTCTATTGTTTTATTGTATTCTGTATTATGAGTCAATATGTGTACTTACCTTTCTGACCTCTGAAGAAAACCAGTCTAGGTCGAAATGCTTCAGGTCAAGTTGAGTGAGTTTCCATTGTGGTTTTATGATGGGCCCTTAAATGGTTTTAGCTTTCTACAATAAATACATGTATGTTGGTTTATGATTTATTTTACAGTTTGTTTTTAATGTTTGGCCCTTTAACTGCATATTAACCTTTCAGGGTTCTTACTCCAGTTTTTGGGTTAATTTTTTCCCCTTCTTTGTTTTTCCCTGGTTCAGTATAAGACATCTTCATGTGTTCATATTTGCAGCCTCCAAGCCACAATTTGGACTCTCCTCCTTGCTTCACCCTCCATCTGCCTCATGTTAAATCACACTGCCGACTTTTGGCATTCCTCTCAGAGTTCACAAGTAATTCTACAGGAATTCCATGGCCATTTAGCATTCATTTAATGTCCACTTACAATAAAGTGTTATGGGGAAATAATACACCGTTCCTGGCCGAGGTGATTACGCGAGGAAGCTGATTGTATAATGAAGATGTTCTTCTGAAAGGTGCTTCCTGTTGTCAGGCACGCCTTTAGACTCCTTCCCGGCAAAAGTACTCTTTGTTTTGACAAGCAAACTGAAAATTCTGTTTATTGCTTTAACGGCAACATTTTAACTGTCAGTCTGGGAAGGAGGAAAACACTCAGAAGTTCAAAACACACAAGCTTCGGGGAATGATTTAGACACACTCTCAATGCTGTTTACATATATATTTTCCCTGAGGAGGGAACCCACCCCCCATACTAAATGCACAATTAGCGTAGCAGTCTACATTTCTGATCCAGTGTGATCAAGTTATCCCCAATGCAAACCGCTCCAGTGGCGTATTAGGTCATAGAGTCCATTTTCCTTGTATCGAACATACTAATGCAAAACCGTTTAGAAAAATAATGTGGGCAACATGCAAGTCTTGTGATTATAGCCTCAGGGATAAGTCACACACTTAGTTTCTCACCCCCAAGATGACCTCTTTCAGTCTGCTTGCCATGCAGTTCAGCAAGGAAGCTTCAAGAAATTGCCTTGTATAGTGTCAAACTATTGGAGCACCTTTTCCAGGGCAAACTAGCTGCCTGTCTTCAGGATCTCAGGCTGCCA
Source organism: Heteronotia binoei (assembly GCF_032191835.1). Classification (NCBI taxonomy): domain Eukaryota; kingdom Metazoa; phylum Chordata; class Lepidosauria; order Squamata; family Gekkonidae; genus Heteronotia; species Heteronotia binoei. The sequence continues at coordinate 66,342,002 of NC_083233.1, forward strand.
ACTCTCCCAGCCCTGTGCGAACGGACTCATTGACGAATGAACTCGGGACCTTCTACAGGTAGATCTTGTGCTGTAGTTATAGAGCTATGGTGCACTCACCTTAACCCGGTTTTGGACAATTACGGAGAATGGCAAAGTATAGCTTTGTATCATAAATAGAAAGAAGGAATAACGGTAGATAATAATAAATCAGAAAATACTAATAATCAGAAAAGACCATTATTGGCATGAAAATTCAAAAAGCTGGAATAAACTTCTTAAACGCATATGAACTCCATGCAGGCAGATGTTCTAATGGTTCATAAAGTCCATTACGAAGACCCCGGGATAGCCCAGTCAAGTCTGATCTCATCAAATCTTGGAAGCTAAGCAGGGCCGACTCAGGGCAAGTACTCGGATAGCAGAGCCAGAAGGCAGGGGCAGGTTTTATTTAGCCACCTCTCTAAATATCCTCTGCGCCCCCAGTATGGGTCAGTCACCAGAGGTCACCATGACTTCAAGGCATGTGTATGTGTGTGCACACCCAGACACACTACAGAAATACCAAAGAAGAAAAGAAAAGGGCAAAAGTGCAGATACCACAAAGCAACAAACGGCACGTGTGGATGCTCTGTACAGCAGATCAGATGAATGTGATGAATGCACAGAGCAGAGGCAGAACAAGAGCCCTAATCCCAACCCTTTCCACAATGCATTCACTTGGTTGCCACTGCCAGATCAGAGGATCTTCCGTCTTGTGAAAGTTAGTTCAATGTGTTTCCAGATGCCCTCCAAGTCATCTGGGAAAGCTTAACAAAATTAGTCTTGCTGTAAGTGCACAGCCGCACATCAGTTCTCTATCAAATATTTATTCTGCCAACAGGCTTAGAGCGGCGTACCTAGGGTCCTGTCCTCCATTTTATCTTAGCAACCTTACAAGGTAGGTTAGGCTGAGAAAGGGAGTGAATGGCCCAAGGTCACCTTTATGGGCTGAACAGGGGCTGGAACTTGAGAGTTTCTGCTAAAGTCCAAGCTAACTTTATCAAAGTAAGGGTCGAACCTTCGGGGCACAATCTAGCCAAACCACTTTGAAATCTCATTTAACTGGAGAGTTAAGCACATTCTTTACTTTTCTGCTGAAACAGATGGGAGATAAAAATGCTGATCTTGGCTGGATTGTGCCCTGAAGCCTTCAACTGCCCTACAAATGGTTTGCACCAATGGAATCATCAGCAGTTTGAGCATGGATAGGAGAGAGAAACAATACACCCCTGCTCCATACTCCTAACCAGCCAAAACCACTCCTATTCTGCTGCTTGAGGTACGAGGGATTATGGAAGTATGGATCAGAATATGCAATACAGCTAGATTCAGGTGCAGTAGCACTCTAGAGACCAGCAAGTCAGAAAGGGATTTAAAGACTCAGGGATCTCCAGGGCTTTTCTTGATCAGGAACCCACAGGAATGCAGTTCTGGCTAGCTTGGCATCAGGGGTGTGGCCTAATATGCAAATTAATTCCCATTGGGCTTTTTCTACCCAAAAGAAAGCCCTGGGGATCTCCATCCTTCCTTGTGTCTGACAAAGGGAACTTTGACTCTCAAAAGCTCATACACTGAAAATTCATTGGTCTGTAAGGTGCTTCTGGACTCAGATCTAGCTGTTCTACTGTACACCAACACAACTACTCTTTGAAAACAGGTAATTTGTTTATCACACCTATTTCTTGTGCATACCCACCCACCCAAATTCACACTGGATCATGGGAATAGAATGCCTGATTATACAGCCACATGATGGAATGAGTGTGGTTGAAGCAGAGTGGCGTTTGTTAAACATTCCTGCTCTTGAAAAGGACAGGTCTCGTGTTCGGTCCCCTCCTCCCCACAGGTGATCATTTCACAAGTAATGTTACGGATGCTTTGACTTAACAAAGCCAATGGTGTGAATAATTAAAATGAGCTGATGAAAGAGAAATCAAGCAACATCTTTCCTCATAAACGTTTAAAGGAACTAGGGGGATCTTAATGAAAAACAAAACAGACTGAAAAAAGGAATTACATTTTCTCTTCAAATAAAGCCTTTCCAGAAGGCTATAAGCCACACTGGAATGACTACCTGTACATTTAATCAAGGATCATGGTATGTAGTGCTTGGATCACAGATAGCCCATTTGGGTAGGTATCTGTTCCGCATCTTTTCCAGAACTGCTTTCTGACAACACAAGGGGAATAATAAGAAAATGAAACAACGGTCATGTTACCAGCGATGCTGTGATGAGGACAAGGAACATATGTCTAATTAGCTTTGAAGAAAGTTGTCTAAACAATGTTCAGGCAATTGTCTGCACACCAACAATTAAATCTGGGGATTCTTTAACTCACTTGGCTCCCTTACAACCATCTAATCACTTAGCAAGCAGTAAAAGAGTAACCTCTATAGCACAAATAAAGTATCATCACCCATAATTGGCAGGTGAAGAAATGGAAGAGGGGATTCACCAGTTTTAATTTTATAAAGCAGGTGCTGAGGCTCTGACTGAAACCACAAGCTGCAAACTCCAACCCACGAGTCCCACAAACTAATCCCCGATGTGGGGAAAAGCTCAAGGCTACTAGTAGATCAAAGATAATTCAAGTGATCTTGCTTACATGGGGGTCTATTAAGATTACATGTTTCAGGTATCCCAAACAGTTTAAGGGCTGAAACTGGTGTGCTTTAGCTCAAAATTAAGCCCTACATTGTCTCTTATTTGGTCTAGTTGTGGCAATTCAAGATTTGCTTTTTAACAGAGAATCACAACCAATTTAGAATGACCCGTAGGGTTTTCAAAGCAAGAGATGTTCAGATACAGTTTGCCATTGCCTGCCTCTGCATAGCAGCCTTGGTATTTCTTGGTGGTCTTCCATCCCAATATTAACCAGGGGTGACTGTACTTGGCTTCTGAGGTCAGACAAGATTGGATAATCCTGGGTTATCCAGGTCAGTCAAGAAGCCTACCTACATGATAATCTTACACAGGGCTTTTTTTTTTGTAGAAAAAGCCCAGCAGAAACGCATTTGCATATTAGGCCACACCCACTGACACCAGCCAGCCGGCACTGCGTTCCTGTGCATTCTTGCGCAAAAAAAGCCCTGATTTTACATTGATTTTATTTGAATTTAAGTGCACTGGGGGGGACTGGTGGCTGGTGAGGATGCAGAAAATCACCAGTGTCTAGATCCCTCGTCAGAATTACAACTCCCAGAGAAAAAGGGAATAATATGAGTAGCTACATCCATGATAAAGTTTTTAAAATTAACACTGTTAAGTAGTATTATGAAAAAAAAGAAAAGAAGCCATTTTGGAATAATTTGTGTAGTGCAGTTAGTGCATTTCTGAACCCTGTATTATATATGCACAGAGACACTGGACTCAGAGCAGTCCCCATGTAGGGAACACTGGTTATCTTCTAAGACCAAAGTAATAGAAGAGAAAGTCTTGGTGTTGAAGGGTGGCATGGCTGGATGGTTTCCAAGGCCCAGGATGGCCCTCTGCAAACATAGGGTTAAAAAAAGGTAAAAAAGGTTAAAGGTAGTCCCTTGTGCAAGTACAGTAATTTCTGACTCTGGGGTGACATTGCATCACGACATTTTCATGGCAGACTTTTTTACAGGGTGGTTTGCCATTGTCTTCCCAATCATCTACGCTTTACCCCCAGCAAGCTGAGTACACATTTTGCCGACCTCGAAAGATGGAAGGCTGAGTCAACCTAGAGCTGGCTACCTGAACCTGGCTTCTGCTGGATCGAACTCAAGTTGTGAGCAGAGAGCTCAGACTGCAGTACTGCAGCTTTACCACTCTGTGCCACTGGGCTCCATAAAATATAGGGTTACCAATCTCAAAACGGGGCCCAGAGTTTTCCTAGAGCTCTCCCAGATTTACAACTGATTTCCAGAGAGATCAGTCTCCTTGGAGCGAATGGAATTTATGGCATCACATTTCCACTGAATATCCTCCCTCCTCAAACTCTGTCCATCAAGACACTGCCCTCAAAACTCCAGGAATACCAGCTGGAGTTGGCAACTGAATGAAAACCATTGACCATGCCTTATCATGGTGGAAAAAAGAGAGGGAAGCTTTTGAGAGAATGTACATTCCACTCCATCGCCTTGGGTGCCCCTCACAGTTGAAAATATGAGATTTCCAAAGCCCCTGAATGATTTGGAACTGGTCTTAGCTCTGGTGGAGATGGGAGTCTGGTTTTAAAATGCGCTTTTTTTGGGGGGGGGTCAGGTTTTGAGGGAAATTAGATGCTCAGTAAAGAGGATGAGGGAGGGAAGGCGGCATAGTATAGCAGTCCATCTCATCAGATCTTGGAAGCTATGCAGGGTCGGCCCTGGTTGCTACTTGTACTACTTGTATGGGAGATCACTATGAAAGATTCTGCAGAGGAAAGCCAAGGCAAACCACCTCTGCTTCTCAGTAGTGTGGAAAGCCGCTTGTTGGAGTCACCATAAATTGGCTTTGACCTGACAGCATTTTACACACACACAAAGAGGATGAAGTAGGAGAACATCACCTGCTGGACTTGGTCATATGCATGCATTGATACAATAAACAAACATCTCTCTCTCAGCCTCAGCTGACAATGAAAGCACAGTGGGTTCAAGGGGTAGATACAACAAGAAGACAATACGATCAAAATAAAAAGCTGCATAATAAACTCTCTACACAAAGAATACACACTAACAGAGTTCAAAAGAGCCCAGCTTATAAAATGCACGGAATGCAGAGGGTGAACTAACTTCACAGAAAAGGAAGGGGAAAGGGAGGGGAAACAAACAAACAAATAAAAACCATATACACAATAAAGCCAAAATGCAATCATAAAGGAGTGGTCCCTGCTTTTAGAAAAATATCAGATTATGATAAAATTTGGGGTTTTTTTTTTGACAAAATGTCAAGGTCAGAGAGGTATGTAACAATAGGAAACCCTAGCTACACAAAGGCTTCCTGGGCTTTGGGTATGTGTGCTGGAGAATTGTAAGAGGGTATTTTTCCAAGTATAAAATAGTCCCATAGCCGGATTCTCCAATCATTGACTGAGGGCATCGTGTGGTTCTTCCAATGTTTTGTTGGGCCACCCTTGCCACTGTTAATAATAGCAAGTGCAAACCTTTCCATTGAGATTTTATTTTACAGCTTTGTCTTGTTGTCGTTGACCAGCCCCGTGGTGCAGAGTGATAAAGCTGCAGTACTGCACTCCTAAGCTCTGCTCATGACCTGAGTTCGATCCCAGTGGAAGCTGGATTCAGGTAGCCGGCTCCTGGTTGACTCAGGCTTCCATCCTTCCGAGGTCGGTAAAATGAGTACCCAGCTTGCTGGGGGGCAAGTGTAGATGACTGGGGAAGGCAATGGCAAACCACCCCGTAAAAAAGTCTGCCGTGAAAACATCGTGATGCGATGTCACCCCAGAGTCGAAAATGACTGGTGTTTGTACAGGGGACTATTTTTTTTTACTTCTTGTATCTACTTCTTGAACTTCGCCTGTCTAAATCTGATCCTAGGATAATGGTATAGATGTGTTATTAAAGGTTTTTGTCTGGAGAGAGGGGGGAATTAAAGGGTTAAGTGTTTTTTGAATATTTGACTGCACTTGTATATTGTTTTTAAAAGTTTAATTTTAAAAAAGAGAATGCAAAAAAAAAGTACAGTGGGTTCAGAAAGTGTGTGTAATTTTAATAATTCAGTTTTTGTCTCGAGCAATGTTAGATGCATTCACTCTTGTGTTGTGGGAAAAAATAGGTATAATCTGACACACCTCTGTGCTTAACTATTCTCCTAGTGGGGGAGAAGACAGGGAGGGAGGGAGGGAGGGAGGGAGAGAGAGTCCTCACCTGGACAGTCCAGGCAAGGCCAATCTCATCAAATCTTGGAAGCGAAGTGGGATCAACTCTGGCAAGTACTTGGATGGGAGAACTCCTTGAAATATTAGTAGTCAGGAATGCAGGGGGCAAGCTTTATTCAGCCACCTTTCTGAATATTCTCCAGGCCCCCAGTAAAGCTCAGTCAGCAGAGATCACCATGCCTTCCAGATGCATTAGGCTTCCCAATCCCCAGGTCCCAGAGGGGGATCCCCCGGTTTTACAGGCTTCCCCCCTCCCCCAGCCAGTTGGCCGGCGGGAGAAGCCCCACCCCCACAACCATCATGCACCTCCATGAACAATTCCCATAGGGAATGATGGGGAATTGATCCACGGGTATCAGGGGCTCTGGGGGGGCTGTTTTTTGAGATAGAGGCACCAAATTTTCAGTATACCATCTAGTGCCTCTCCCCAAAATACCTTCCAAGTTTCAAAAAGATTGGACCAGGGGGTCCAATTCTATGAGCCCCAAAAGAAGGTGCCCCTATCCTTCATTATTTCCTATGGAAAGAAGGCATTTAAAAAGATGTGCAGTCCCTTTAAATGTGATGGCCAGAACTCCCTTGGAGTTCAATTATGCTTGTCACAGCCTTGATCTTGGCTCTGCCCCTAATGTCTCCTGGCTCCACCCCCAAAATCTCCTGGCTTCACCCCCAAAGTCCCCCGATCTTTCTTGAATTGGATTTGGCAACCCTAAGATGCATGCATGCACATACGAACACAAAATACAAACATACCCGGGGGGGGGGGGGAGGCTTAGGGTAACATTTACAGTGCAGTCCTAAACAGGTGTCTCCCTGCAAATGAGTATGATCAGCAACTGCTCATTCATGTGCATTCTTCCAACTTGTGGAACAGCCTGCCTGAAGACCTGAAGAAGCCTCCTGTGCCTCTATTTTTCCACAGAACAAAAATATCCACAAGGGTATTCCCATGAAAGAATTAGAACCGTCATTGGTTTTGTATTCTGTAATCCACTTTAGCAAATCAAATAGCCCAGCCTAGCCTGACCTCATTAGAGGTAGGAAGCTTATAAGAGTCAGTGCTTGGATGGGAGACCATCAAGGAAAAAAAACGGCTGCTACATAGAGGAAGGCAGTGGCAAACCACTTCTGCTCTTCTCTTGCCTTAAAACCCCATGAGGTGGAACTTCTCTTGCCTTAAAACCCCATGAGGTTTTGCCTTTTTAAATCACCCTGAACCCCTGCAAGACTATGAATACAGTAAATAAAATCAAAATCTTGTACTAAAACATGCATTTTGCATTGAGAGAAATTCATACTGGATTGGAAGTACCCTGAATGGGTCATTTGATGCAGCAAAGGTATAGCACAAACATGGAATGGATTTGTCCAGATCTAGAAATACAATGGTAATATCAGATGGAAAGCCATCCCTCTAACCACATCCAAATTATCAGCTGGTTATCATTGCCATTGACTTCAATATCACCCTGCTTCTAGGGGTGATACGAAGCTATATCGCCTTTATGGAATAAAGTCAAGCATATCCTTTGAAATGATGACTATTAATTTACTTTAATATTTAGCAAATGTTTTCAAACAGACGTTTGCTAAAAGCTTTACACCTTAGAACCTTACGGTAATGTCATTCCTACTGAATATTCAAGAGCAGATATTTACCAAAAGCAGATTGCGGAGGTGTTGCAACTAAATGTAATAATCTTCTATGCAAAAAAGCCATTAGGATTTTAACAGGGGAATTTCAAAACCTAACGCGTACACCGGATCTAGCAGCTGTGATTTAACGTACCGTGAGTTCAAAAGTTCTCACTATTACATTAAAAAGGGAAATTTGCAGAGGATTAGAAGCTGCTTACAAACGTTCAGGTGACCGATGTTCAGCCAACCTACACACTTGCGAAACGACTGGCTGGCTGCAACTGCATTAGCACTTGTAAAAATTCAAGGGAGAGGGAGAGGAATGGGTCATCAACCACATGAAGGTGAACCTCAAAATTATTTGACTGATGCCAATATTAAATTCTCTCCCGCCTGCTATATGTGCAATTGGTGAAGTAAACTGCTTGGGTATCCACTTACAACCACTAAGGTTAATGATTCCTGTTGCACTGAAAGATGGGGCTCGCAGGAGAACTGCTTAAGTGTACTAACACTTTCCTTCTTTTAAAAAATGCAAGTTATCCAAGACACCTGATTAACAAGGCCACACGTACTACGGTTGCCGAGTCCTCCACAGCCTCCGGCGGGGGACTGTTCTTGTGTGTGTGATGATGTCACTTGCAAGTACCATACAGCCCCCCCCCCAAAAAAAAATTGCTAGAGCGGCCCAAGTTCCTAGAACAGCCGGCGCATGACATCATTATACCGGTGATGTCGGAGGAGGATCCTCCGGGGTGGGAGAACCCCCACCCAGCCCGGGAACTTGGCAGCCCTAACACATATTTAAAGTCTGGGCTAGCAATGATTGCATGCAACACTGACCATACTATACATGTGGCCTATGAAAGCATGTGGCCTGTTTTAGGATGCCACATGATTCTTTGTTATTTTGGATGCAAAATATTTATACAGTTATATCCCTGAAAAACACCCTCTAACCTTTGCACTCAGTTGGAAGGGAAGAGTCTGTGGCTACGTAGTGGAGCATCTGCTTGGCATGCAGAAGGTTCCAGGCTCAGTCCTTGGCACCTCCAGTAAAAAGGATCAGGTAGCTGGTGATGTGAAAGACCTGAGATCTAGAGAGCTGCTTCCAATCTGGGTAGACAGTACTGATCTTGGTGAACCAAGGGCATCATTCAATATAAGGAAGCTTCATATGTAACTATGCATGTACAATAAACTTCTTCACCACGCTACCCCTATTTTCATCAGGTGGATGTTCTGGTCACCGCACCTCAAAAAGGATATTATAGCACTGGAAAAAGTCCAGAAAAGGGCAACTAGAATGATTAAAGGTTTGGAACACTTTCCCTATGAAGAAAGGTTAAAATGCTTGGGGCTCTTTAGCTTGGAGAAACGTCGACTGCGGGGGTGACATGATAGAGGTTTACAAGATTATGCATGGGATGGAGAAAGCAGAGAAAGAAGTACTTTTCTCCCTTTCTCACAATACAAGAACTCGTGGGCATTTGATGAAATTGTTGAGCAGTCAGGTTAAAATGGATAGAAGGAAGTACTTCTTCACCCAAAGGGTGATTAAAATGTGGAATTCACTGCCACAGGAGGTGGTGGTGGCTACAAGCATAGCCAGCTTCAAGAGGGAGTTAGATAAAAATATGGAGCAGAGGTCCATCAGTGGCTATTAGCCACAGTGTGTGTGTACTGGCCACTGTGTGACACAGAGTGTTGGACTGGATGGGCCATTGGCCTGATCCAACATGGCTTCTCTTATGTTTACATATTATAGCCATCAATGCAGACAGCAGTTACCAACTCCCCCCATAAGCTTTTGGCTGAATGACTGAAAAATTTCCAACTTTATGAACTTAGTTTGAGCCCAAAAGATTAGCAAAGTTACACAAATTATCTTGAGTTTTTGCTTCGCAGGACACTTAGAGATGCCAGCTACCAGATGGGACCTGGGGATCCCTTGGAATTTGTTAGATATTCTTAGAGAAAAATATTATTCAGCAGAGTTTAAAACCAGCAGCACAGCAAGGAATACGCAGAGAATGTGTATGTTTTAAAATAATATGATTGCTTTACTTAAAAACTATAAGGGAAAGGTAAACTGGGAAGAATAACAACGAACACTAACTTCTACATCTTTATTGTTAGAAAGCAGTACTTGGAATGGCTTCTCTTCTCCAAACTTAGACAAAGATGGGAAGAAAGCCATAAAATGCAGAATAGCCAATACATTGATTTCCAGTCCCGGCACTCAATTCCAGTTGATTTAACTAAGACCTCCTACAAACATTTGCGAGCTTTCTCTCCAGTGAACAGACCGGTTACAATCAACATGTGTCACTTCCTGTCGACCAATGAACAGTTAACTCTATAAGTGTTGCTAACTTGCTAAAACCCAACAGAATTATACCTCATCCCCAGGCAACAAAGATCAGTTACACGAGAAAAAAAGGATGCCTTTGGAGAATGAACTCTATGGTATTGTACCCCATTGAGGTCCCTGTCATCCCCAGGCTTCATCATCAAATTTCCAGGAGTTTCCCAACCTTGACCTGGCAACCCAACCCAACCCCACCCCCTCCCCCACTCTCCTGGTGCGGACTGAGGTGAGGCTAGCAACCCTAAGGACCCCAGAGGGAAGAATGCTGAGGTTGGAGGCAGCACAGCTAAACCTAGAAAGATTCAAGAGGTGAAGTAGTGCCCAGGGAGGTAGGAGAGGGAGGCAAATCTAATCCTTGTCAAACTGTGGTGCTGCAGTATGTATGTACATATGCATTGTATTGAATTGAAGTTTTGGCCGCCCTTTCCTGATAGGCAGGCTCAAGGTTATAGTTTACAAACGGGATAAAACCAAGATAAATCAGCAATAAAAAATTACAGCTCCCTAAAAAAAAGCAAGATGGCGTCAAATCCTGATGGTTGCAGCTATTTCGCAAAAGGGAGTGAAAATGAACATGGAAGTGGGAGTGCCAAGATGAAACCGTAGCTGCCCTCAGCCAAATACCTGGCGGAACATCTCTGCCTTACAGGCCTTGTGGAATGGTAGTAAGTCCTACAGGGCCCAGATGGACTGTGGCTGAGATTTCCACCAGGGCAGAAAAGGCCCTGGTCGAGGACAGCCAGATATCTCTCAGGCCGAGAAGCACCAGCTGATGTTGATTGCCAGAGGCAGTCCTGAAGGTATGTGGGACCCTGGTCGTTAAGGGCCTATAAATTAGATGACTATTTCCTGTCTAGACTAAAAGAGAATTCTGGGTTATCTCCTAATGCCTTTGATCATAAGAACATAAGAGAAGCCATGCTGGATCAGGCCAACGGCCCATCAAGTCCAACACTCTGTGTCACACAGTGGCAAAAAATTTTATATACACACATACACTGTGGCTAATAGCCACTGATGGACCTGTGCTCCATATTTTTATCTAAACCCTTCTTGAAGGTGGCTATACTTGTGGCCGCCACCACCTCCTGTGGCAGTGAATTCCACATGTTAATCACCCTTTGGGTGAAGAAGTACTTCCTTTTATCCGTTTTAACCTGTCTGCTCAGCAGTTTCATCGAATGCCCACGAGTTCTTGTATTGTGAGAAAGGGAGAAAAGTACTTCTTTCTCTACTTTCTCCATCAACTTGGGTCTTCTTGAGGTGAAAAGCTAGGAAATATTACTATATTGCTCTCATTTCTTTAACTGTTTACTCAGTGGCAGTAGTGTCCAAGCATATTAGTTTGTGGGTCATCGTGCAGCCTGCAGGCAGAGGCCTCACTTCTAGTGCTCTGCAGTGCCGCCATTGTTAATGGTCAGTAGATGTACAGCAGTCACGAGCTACAAAGGATCAGGTGATCTGACTAGCCAATCAGTTCCCATCTGACCTTGTAACTACTTGTGGTAGCCCTCTTTGCTCAGCATAATGAACCAATCGCCTGGAAGCCCTGCGAGAGCTTACTGAATCTCTATTCTGCCATTCAGCCATGAGCTCCAACAGGTATCAATACAAGAGTGTGTAAATCGCATTTAGAAGACGTGATTCTGAAGAATCTTAACCCCTACAGGAGTAACTAATGTTTGCATCTGTTAATAGGAGTACGCTCCTAGTCAATTAATACTCAGTGACTCCAAAGTTAATTAAATAAAAACAACAAACTACCAAGTTATATTTTTTTCAAGAATGAAAGGGGGAGAATAATACTGAAGATGCCCAAAAGTCACTGTAATCTTATTAATGCATTAATGTCTTAAGACAACTAGAATGTCCAATCAGCTTACAAACTGTTGTGCTACCCATAATTTATCCCTTTCTGCTGTAATGCAATTTTCATTTGGCCCAGAGGGGTAATATGTGATTGGTATATTAACGCTTTTCTTTGTAAATTAATCTGAATCACCTAGCAAATAATTACAGTCCTCTCTTCCAAATCTATTATCTTCCAGTTTAAATTTGAGCAGATGGTTGGCTTGAGGGCACCTTTTATTCCAGGTATGGAATTAGTTGGGAAATTCCTAAATTATAAACAGAGAATCTTGTATTATTGCTGAACATCCCCCATTCTTTTTTTCCTTTCCCCATTTTCACTCATGCTAGATAAATGTCTTGCAGCCATGAAGGTTTAACATTAAATGCACATAAGTTTGGACACCAGAATTACAGCATCCGTTCTTATGGAGCTTTAAAAGGTTTACAGTCCACAAGGTTTAAGAGTTACATCTTGCTATCTGCCTTGGAAGAAAGTGGCATATCCTCTCCATTTCCCAGCAGCTGTTTATATAGCAGCAGCTGGTAAGGATAACACTCATTTTGGGACCTTATTTTTTGGAGGGGGACAGGCAGCAGTGGGTGGCCAGAAACTACCTGCAGGATGCATCTGCCCTGTATGAAGCTGGGTTCTGAATTCTATGAAGTGCCACAGGAAGGTGCTCCTGAAAGAACCACAGCCCTTGCCAGATGCCTTTGAATTCAAAAAGCAAATGCTGGGAGTTGGAGGTCCTGTGTGGATGAAAAGACACAGAACATGGATAAAGGCAAATTGTGCCACCAAGTCACAACAGATTCATGGTGACCCCCCACATGCAGTTCCACCTCACGGGGGAGGGGGGGTTAAAAGCCAGAAGCAAGCAGAGGTGATTTGCCATTGCCTTCCTCTGCACAGCAAGGGCAGTCTTAGTCTTCCTTCATGGTGTCCCATCGAAGTACCTGTTGGCGACATGGCCTCTTACATGTTCTCTGTAAACCCAGGGCCTTTTTTGACCAGGAACGCACAGTAACACAGTTCTGGCTGGCTTGGTGTCAGGAGGTGTGGCCTAATCTGCAAATGAATTCCTGCTGAGCTTTTCCTACAAAAAGCCCTTTTGTGAACAATGGTGACATCAAGGGGTGTGGCCTAATATGCAAATGAGTTCCTGCTGGGCTTTTTTTCTACAAAAGCAGTCCTGTGTAAACCTAACAGCTAGCTGCAAACATAAGGGAACGGTTATGGCCAACATGATTAAATGGGGTGGGGGAGGGGAGATCACTCACTGAGGTTAAAATACGGTCATCTCTGAATATTGGGTGGGGGGGGGGAAAGCCCCAATGTCTTTGGTTGAGTCCAGCCATCCTCATCCACTTTGCACGAGAAGTCACTTTTTTCCTGAGCTCTTCCTCCCAATGCCGGTACTGCTATTGTCAAGAGAGAAAAAAAATCCACTTTCATGGGCTCCATAAATCATGACTGCAACAGTAAAGTGCTGGAGGCTCATTCATAGCTTCCTTCCTCTATTATTTTTCTTTATAACTTCCCTGTTTGGACCCTTTCCTGCTTCATCATACACAAAGGGAAAACAGAGCTTTAAAAAAAGCAGCTATAGATGTTTCTCGGTCCCACACACACACACAATATATATATATATATGAGACTGAGAAACATACACTGCATAATATATAATACATGTATTGTATGTATATATGTCCATGTGCCAAAGAAAAAAAAAGAGGCCAGGAGAAAAAAACCTTGAAAATCCATGAGCCACATTTTCCTGGCTGGATTAAAGCAAGATGATTTGTTATCAATTTATGACAACTTTTGTTCCGAGACAGCTTTCTCATGGCTTGCTGCCAATACTGCATGATGAAATTCAAAATTCATGGGTGAGGATAACACACTGAACCTGCTATCAAATGTTTCTCTTTAACTCTCAGAGAAAGCAATCGATGCAGAGGTAAATGCATTGTACAGGACAGTTAAATTGGCCGTGGAGAGAATACTGGCTTTGGTTGTGCTTTTAATTTCGCACAACTCCTGTCCTCTACAAAACTACTGTCTACCCTCTCTCCAGACAATCAACTTTTAGCATCCTAAATGGTCAGCTGTTATCCATTTGTAATGCAGTCTAGATTATTTTTTTTTCTTGAGAATGTAATTTTGCTGCAGGAATGTCATGTTTCCCCAGCACATTTTGGAGTAAGAAAATTATATTCTTCTTCACCCAGATGAGCATCCATTTCTTTTGGCACTGCTAGATAGAATATGGTTGTACAAGGGCAACACAGGGGGTAAGCAACACAATGGCTTCCCTTCTTACCCCTTACATTATGCCTTCTCCATTGCAAATAACATCTTCTACATTTATAATATCTATATTAAATCTCTATATATTTAAATGTGGCAGAACAGATACGGGCGTTTTCTGCCATTCACTGATTCCCTCATGGTCAGACTCCACAACTGGCACCATCCAACAGAAATAACTTTGGAGTTGCAGTGCATATGTGCTCAGGCAAAGTACGGCATACATATGTAGAAAATTATGCACACAATCCAAAATTAAAGAGAACGGTGAAAATCATTAGAATATATCTTGGTTTTGCTTTTAAGAACATCAAAAAGGTTTCTGTTCCTCACAGTAAAATTGTGGACAAGCTCTTAGTTGTACCTTTGTTGAGATTTGGTAGGGCTGTTGGGAGGGATGCAAAATTCTAGGGGCCAAGCCACTGGCGAATAGCAGCAATATTGCTAGTTCAAATTTGTGTGTGTGGTGTCATTCTGAATTTATGGGGATAAAAGGAACCTTTGGGGACCCATGGGAACTTCCTCGGCAGGGTCATCACGTGTCAGACAGGACTGCTTTAAGGCCAGATCAATTTATGGGCAACCGATAATACTTTAGAGAGCTTTTTTGGTTGAGTGTTCTAAGCAATTTGCATATGAACTTGCTGCAGTCCTTACCATAAAGTAGCCAGTGTCATTGGCCCCATATTGACAGGCAGTGTGGTGTAGTGGCTAGACTGTCAGACTAGGATCTGGGATTCCCAAATATGAATGTCCACTCTGCCAACGGAATCTTGCTGGGTGACCTTGGATCAGTCACACACTCTCAGGCTACCCTTCCTCATGGGGTTGTTGTGAGGAAAAAATGGAGAAGAGGAGAATTATGTAAGCCACCCTGGGCCCCCACTTGGGTATAAGTAAAGTATATAAATATCATGGAGGGAGAGCTGGGGTTGGGGGGGGTGGGGAGAGAGACTTGCCTAAGACCACCTCATAATAAGTTCACAGCAGCAAAATTTGAACTGGATGTCTCCCAAATCACTACTCATTCTCTTACAGGGTTGCCAAATCTGCATTGGGAAAATCCTGGAGATTTGGAGGTGGGATATGGGGAGGGCAGGGTTTGGGAATCTCAGCAGGGTATAATGCCATTGGAGTCCACTCTCCAAAGCAGTCATTTTATCCAGGGGAACTGATCTTGGTCGCTTGGAGATCAATTGTAATAATGGGGGGGGGGGGTCTCCAGGTCACACCTGGAGGTTGGCAACCCTCTTAGCCACCATATTACAGCAACTCACCATCCTCCAGTGGCCTCCAGCTTTACCACCATGCTCACATCATCTTTCATTCCCCACCACTTCCTTTCGGGTAGCCACGTGCCCTGCCATTTTCGTTGGTCTTAAAGGTGCCACTTGATTCCTGCTTTGTTCATTTTATTACTTATTTGCTTCTCCCTCCCATTCAATATTATGCGGTTATTTCCACCATGGTTCATTTCTTTTCTCGGTCATTACAGTACATATCCGCCTTCCAACAAGTATTGATTGATAATGGATGGACAATGGACTAATAAAGTTTGTAAAGGGTAAAAAAAGAAAAGAAAAAAGGAAGCCTTAAATGGTTAAAAAAAAAATTCTCGTGAAGGCAAAGAAAGAAGTCACACCACTTAGGCTTAATGCAATAATTAAAGGGTTAATTATATGCCCTATAAAAATAAGCTCTATGATTTATGGCGCACACCCACCCCCTATAATCTGGTCATAAATAAAAGGCCGGTGATAAGGAAAAGCTGCAGGCAGGAGAGCAACTCACCATCTTTAATGGGCAGTTATATGACATGCTTCTAGTACATTGGCAGTAAATCAGCAGAAACATCTTTTATAGAGTTCTGGGTTTTATGATGTCATTAACTTTCCTCCTTATACTTAAGGGATAATGAAATAAAGTCATGAGGAGGGATCAAAAGATGAGCTGATGCTGTGTAAGTTCGAGGGAGCCCCAGGAGAGTGGCCTTCGCCCACTCCTCCTTGCGGGCAAGGGCTTGATGGCAGAGAAAAAGAGCAAGGGGGCTGGGGCATGCGGGAAGGAGGCGAGCAACGGCAAACTTTTTGGCAAGCCTTGAATAGCACACAGAACATTAACGAGCAGTTTTATGAGAAGCAACTCTTTAATCAATGGTCCGTGGCTTCCAAACGTTGCAATTTATCCTGAATTTTAACATGTGATACCGCGAGATCAACCTGAAGTTCAAAGCCATTTTCAGTCACAGAAGCTGCATTTTAAATTGAAGGTTAACGTGACTGTCTCGGACGGATAAGCATCTGCAATGGTGGAGTCTTGTAAAGTGCTAGCTACATCTACCAGCGTCTTAGGAGGCTCTCAGAATCCTAGCTGATTGCAAGGCAAGAACTCATAGAGGGTATTGAAAGCAAGTCCATTCTAGTATAGAACAAATTCCTGAAGTTTTTAATGAAAGGCTGTGAATCCCAATGCATTTCAGGCCACAGACCCTCCTTAAAGGGGAAAAAATGTACATAGTGCATACAGTGGATAATTCTCTCTCTCTGCAGGGATATATCTTTTTGGTCAGTCTTGCACACTATGTTATGTCTAGCCTTACATGACACCATGTGTCATTTCAGACATAATGTAAAAGCAGGCTTCATTTGGTGCAGGAGTGGAGCTCCAGAAACTGTAAATTTTATTGTGCTCTTTCTTTCTTTACTCTGCCCACCCCCCAATACTTGCTTCTGGGCTCCATTGTTCAACCCCCCTGTGACAATTTTATGAACTCTAAATTTGACAAACTTTCTAATATTTCCCCCCACAAAAAAATGGGAAAATAATCAAAACATATAAAGCAGACAGATGGAAATCTTCATCATGCCACTATGGGCACAAGGGAGAAAGTAATTTAAGAAGTATGATCAGCAATTATAATTCTTATGCCAATTATAATTCAAGAAGCATTTTAAGGTAGATGCTGAGTTGATATAATTGAGTACATTTTCTGGTGGTGTCAGGGGAGTGTGGCATATGCAAATGAGTTGTGCTAATGAGCTCCGGCAACTCCTTCTCTACAAAATGACCCTTGTGTAAAAGTATGGTTTATTATAACAATGATTAGCAGCTGAAACCAGCTGCTGTAAGCAGTCAAAAGGGGAGCTGCTGTAAGAGCTCTCTCAGCCCCACCCACCTGACAGGTATCTGTTGTGGGGGAAGGAGATAAAGAAGATCATAAGCCACTCTGATTCAGAGAGAAGGGTGGAGTATAAATATGCGATCTTCTTCGTTTAACCATGGTTAGCAGTTCAAACCAGGATTCAGCTTGTGGATGGATTACTCAAACCCTGGTTTGCTTTGACAAATGCTGTTTCATTGCTTAGTAGGACAGTGTTGGGGAAACCACCGGGATGTCTGCATTCATACATCACATGAAACCATGTTTCAAACTAACGGTGGCTAATAAACCAACTTCATGCCATGCTTTCAGATTCTACTGATGGGCCCCAATCAACCACTGGTACTCGAGTACCTGAGTTCATGAAATCACATTAACCACGGTTTAACATATCTTTTCCAAGGATATAATCCAAACAAGAGCCATATTCTTTCTGTCTTTCATAACAAGATAGTAAAATACTTCCTGGGATTTGTACTCAGGAGTTACAGACTATTAATGGATAGTAGATACCTTTGTGCAACTTCAGGAATAATAAATGCTTCTGTTCAGCAGAAGAATATTCTACCTTTTTTTTTTTTTTGCATTGACTGATAATGATCCAAACCAAGTGTGACCATCTATCTCTCGTAAATCCCTTTCCAAGCAATAGGTTAGTGGAAAGGTAGGTTTAGTACAGTTATTAAAAACATAAAGGGGAAAAAAGGAAGAAAAGGAACAGAGGTAATCTTATGCGCAATGGTGCCGCCTAAAATAAGAAAATTTGTTATGGCAATGCTTCTTAGAGGGCTTTATGCATTCAAACTTCTCTAAATGAAGGACTGCACCATGCCTTGAACATAACCATCTCTATGATTGTATACCATTACCGAAAATTGAACTGAGCCAGTATAACCTATGCAGTCTTCCAATTTATCATGGGAAACAGTTTCGCCAGCCAATTCACATAACAAATGTGGATATAAAGTTGGCGCCAAGGAAGATGAGAACCCTCTGGGTTATTTAACTCAGCCTCCTCTGTCATTTCCTGCATTATTTCCTTACAGGATTTGTGAAGCTGCAGGGAAAGAAAAAGAAGGGACAGCAGAGAGCACTTTTGAGTTGCGCTGCCATCACAGGCCGTAACCTGAAGGTTTGTACAATCTAAGGCTTTTTCTTGTAGCAGGAACTTCTTTGCATATTAGGCCACTCCCCCCTGATGTAGTCAATCCTCCTGGAGCTTACAGTAGGCCCTGTACTAAAAGCTCTGTAAGCTCTTGGAGGATTGGCTACAGCAGGGGTGTGTGGCCTAATATGCAAAGGAGTTTCTGCTACAAAAAAAGCCCCGCTAACTGCAATCTTGTTGTTGATATGAAGGTAATCTAAAATTATTCAAAACACAGCACTGAACACTGGCTCAGATGGAATAATTAGTTTGCTTGCTCTACTTGACTGCACTCTTGTTGAGCTTCACTACATGAGAGAAAGGCCAGACCCTTTGACCTCTCCCATCATCTATTAAACTACCCAAGCAGTTCAAGTCTGCACACAGAAAATCTCCCCTTACTTATTATACTGGGACTCTCTCTGCTCAATGCCTCCCTTTCTGTAGCCTCCTGCAAAACCGGGGTTAAGGAGTTTATTTCTCTTATTATATCTGAAGAAGTGAGCGCTGAGGAAGAAAACTCATCCTGGAATAAATGCTGTTAGTTTTCAAGGTGCCACTGGACTTCTGTTTTGCTTTGCTACAATAGCCTAACATGGCTACTGCACTGGAATCATCAGGAAGAAGAAGAAGAAGACATATGATTTATATCCCACCCTTCACTCTGAATCTCAGAGTGGCTCATTATCTCCTTTATCTTCCTCCCCCACAACAAACACCCTGTGAGGTAGGTGTGGCTGAGAGAGCTCTCTCAGAAGCTGTCCTTTCAAGTACAAGCTCTGAGAGATCTATAGCTGACCCAAGGCCATTCCAGCAGCTGCAAGTGGAGGAGTGGGGAATCAAACCTGGTTCTCCCAGGTAAGAGTCTGCACACTTAACCACTACACCAAACTGGCTCTCTAAGACAGCAAATAGAGCAGAGGTTTTATAGGGGCACAGGCTCAAGACTCAGCATTAGGCCAAAGGTGTTCCAGGTCCAGTTTGTCCCTCCAATAAAAAAAGGGGAGGAATGGGATCTATTCCTCCCTTTTGAAACTTAATGCATGAAATTTCATACAAGATATCTTTTGCACAGTTATGATGTCTCCTTATATTTTTGAGTAGCAACTAATATTCAACTTGAATAATCGAGTTAAACTGAATCAAATCAAATCAAATAAACTAGGACCATATTTTGAATTCACTGAGCACTGAAAGCCCTGCCTAACCCACTAAGGTTCTTTCACATGAGCCTGAAACAAAAGGCTTTTCAACCCCCTCATCCCCATTGTGAGCAGCAACAGAGGCCCTGGCAGAGACAAGATAGTGGCTAATGCAAATGAGAACTTCAGACACTGTTCATGAAAATATGAGAATATGGCATCGATGTGGTTGCATGCTCCTCCCCCCCTTCTATCTCATGCACAGAACATGATTGAAGGCTTTCTGGTTTCAGAAGTCCTAAATCAAATTTCAATTTTCTGTGGTATTCAAATGCAAGCACCTGGATTCCTTCCTCATAAAACAAATTTTAAGCATGAAATCATAAAACTGAGGCTCAGCTAACAAACCCCGGGTAACACCTGCAACTGTAGGAGGGACTAATCGAAAATACAAAACTGGCACTGAGCTGCTAAAGCAACACAATTCCAAAGCCAAATAAAAAAAAGAAACTTGTCTTTACTAGCTACCTGAAAACTAGGAGGGGAGGCAAGTGAGCCTCATGGAAAAGAGGGAGTTTCACATTCCAGATGCCACCACCGAATAGGCTCTGAACTGTGTACTATCCATCAGATTTCTGATGGTGAGGGAATGTGGAATTGGGTCTAGTCAGGTGACCTAAAGGCTAATCTATACAGTTGCATTTGGGAGTCCTAAAATATGACTCATAACTACATGTGCAAAGGGGGAACTTTACAAAATGCACCTATGGCTGGTGTAGAGCTGAGAGGGAAAGGAAGGGCTTCAGGATTTCCTTCTGAGCCATTCTGGCAAGCAGAAATAGCTGCATGAGAGGCCGTTTTACTCTTCCTCGGGTTCCATATGTTCTCTGTGCACCATTACACAGGATTGGGGCTGGCTCCTGTTTATTGTTGCCTGCCACTCCAGCAGAAGGAAAATATTGTCATCAAGCAACAGAGTGACATCTTACAAGGGGGAACCTGGAAGTGCCATCAATCAACTCCAGGAATTGCCAGAACCTCTATGGTTTTAACATAAAATCTCTGGTGATTCCTAGAGGTGACTGAGATCACTTCTGCATTTCCACCAGAACTAGTGTTGTCATGGATGGCCTGACAACGGAAGGGGGTCTTCAGAGTGGGCCAAAGGGCTGCCAGATTCCCTCTGGACATCAGTGGGGGATGAAGGGGGTAGGGTTGCCAGGTCCATGTTGGGAAACTCCAAGATTTGGGGATGGAGCCTAGGAAGGACAGGAACCTAAGTGGAGTATGCCTTAGAGTCTACCCACCAAAGCTTCAATTTTTTCCATGGGGAACTAATCTCTGTAGCCTGGAGATGAGAAGAAAAAGGAGAGTTGGATTTATAGCCTGCCCTGTGGTGTAGAGTGTTAAAGCTGCAGTACTGCAGTCCTAAGCTCTGCTCACGACCTGAGTTTGATCCCTGGTGGAAGCTGGGTTTTCAGGTAGCCAGCTCGAGGTTGACTCGGCGTTCCATCCTTCCAAGGTAGATAAAATTAGTACCCAGTTTGCTGGGCGGAAAGCGTAGATGACTGGGGAAGGCAATGGCAAACCACCCTGTAAAAAGTCTGCTGTGAAAACATTGTGAAAGCAACATCACCCCAGAGTCGGAAACGACTGGTGCTTGCACAGGGGACCTTTCCTTTCCTTCACTCAGAGCAGTTTATAATCTCCTTCCCTTCCTCTCCCCGCAACAGACACTCTGTAAGGTAGGTGGGGCTGGAGAGCTCTGAGATAACTGCTCTTGAGAGAACAGCTCTGAGAGAACTGTGGCTGGCTCGAGGTCACCCGGCTGGCTGCATGTTGAGAAGTGGGGAATCAAACCACTCTTAACAAGTACACCAGACTGGCTCTCAGGGACATGGAGTGATGATGTGATATCACTTCTAGGGAAAACCCAGAAATGATGTAATGTCATACCTCTCTAGGAATTACTGAAATTTCACCACAGTTTCACCATAGAGTTTTCACCAGTTCTTGAACAGATGACTGACATCACTTCTGGCTGCTCCTGGCAACCCTACAATCACTATTGCAGAACACATAGAGCCTCTGAAGAAGGGTCAAGTCTTCTCCATTTCTCTTTTCTCTTGCAAAAATGGTGTGGAAGAAAACCTTGTAGTCCTCTCCCCCACAGCACCCTGCATCAAATGGAGGAGTGCTTTATAAAGGTGAATCCTCCTATGCATGAGTGGCTGTGTGAGTCATACTGAGGAACTCCAATACTACCTGCATCCATTGTAACGTATAGATAAGCCCTTCTTCTATGGGTAGGCTCATACTAGTGACTGTGTAGGGCATTCCTCTTGTGAAAGTGAATGGATTTGTGCTTGTTTGCATGCAGACTCATGTGGTACAAATATGATCAAGGTACAGTCTGAAAATAACTATACTCAGAGGATAAGTACTACTTAGAATTAATGATCAAAAGATACTGTCATTCCCATACTACTCCCATCTGCAATATAGCTAAATTGCATTCAGTCATTTCTCCTCTGAAGGATTAGTGGCTTGGAAGAACAAAATCCACAACCACCAGGCTCTGGGTATTGTAATTTCTCAAGGCTACGCTGCAGAACATTAAGACAGGATGAGAAATTAGCTGTGCCAAGGAGAAAATTTGCTACTGTCAAAGTTATTTAGTTATTCATTTACAAATACGATGTGATGGAACCACATATTAGCCACCCAATATTAAAAATTCTAATTCAATATCTGGTTGTAAATCTTCTTAATAAAGATAGGGTGGAGATGTTATTTTTATATATTAGGGAGATTAATTTCTATTTAAATTAATCGAAATTCAGGAATAACTAGAATACTTAGGCAGGGGTGAGGTTTCCTAGAAAGGAGGTGGAGATTATTTAAATAGGTCCCCCCCCTGGGGGGAGGGGAGACAACAAAACAGCAGATACTAAACTCAGGGCATTTCTGTGGCCCACTGGGGCATACACTGCATTTAACCATTGAACTTTTTATTTATTATTCTTGCCCTGAGCTTTTCACAGCACCCCTTTCATCAGTTAAATTCCTCCTTTTGAAACATGCATCTATTTGAACAAAAACAGTCTTTTTTAAAAAAAAAAAGAAAGAAAGAATCAAAGCATTTCCCTCCCCCTCCTTCCATCAAAATTAAGTTTTCTGGACTGAATTACCCAGCCTACACCATAGTATGTTCAGCCACTGGAAATTATTTAGAAATAGCCCGAATAGAGGGCCAAAGGCCTCGGGTCTTTATTTGGGGGCTCCGTGATTGATGTGTTGCGGGCCCTGCTGTGGTTAACAGCAATGTCTATCTGTTGCTAGCGGCAACAGTCAGGGCCTCCGCATGAGGCCAGCACTAGGCCTCGCTGCAGCAGCAGGCCCTCACACAGGGACAGACAAATAGTCTTTTCAGCTGGACAGGTCTCATGGGGGGTTTTGACATAAAGGGTCCTTTGGAAAGGCTGGAATTGTCAGTCCTTTGATGGCCCCACGCTGGGCCATTAGCTTCTGTTACTAATTTGCAGTGTATGTGAGAGGGCAGAGCGGCAGGAACACCTGCAAACGGCTCCCAATGCATTGTGGGAAAGATTTTTATGGGGAAAGCAAGAAAAGAAGAAAAAAGATGAGGCATAACCCCGCCATCTACAAGGGCAAACGACACAGGCTATTATCGTTTTCAACCATCAAAAAGATGACTGAACTAGCAACAAGGGCTCTAACTCGAACCTGAAAAGGGAAGGGGGGTGCGCCAAGGGAAAAATGCTTTTGGAGTTGAGAAAAAAGAGGGAGGAAAAAAGAGAGAAAGGCCACCTTCACTCAGGGAGGACAGGGTTTTGCATGGATCTCCCCCCTCCCCCCCGCAAGTGCAAGAGGCTGTTTTATAAGCTGAAATACCCAGCTAGAGTACGGTTTATTAAGGACAGAATTTTCTAAATTAAAGCACAATCTCCTTGCTTAACTTTCTTTACTTCCCTAATTCCACACCTGGAAACAATATTAAAATACAGCTGAAGATCAAAAATGTCGACGAGCAAAATGTCAGCAGGCAGATTCTTGGGTGTTTTTTTTTTTTAAACATTGAGGAGACTGTATTAGGTTTTTCCGTCTCTAGCATTATGAAAACTCTCCAGCTACTTCAAGGAGGAAATTTCTAATCAACTTCGTATGAGGATATGCCGGATGCCTAGAATCGCTCAGAATTGTGGAAGAATGATGCACTTTCAATCCACTTTCAGTGAACTTTCCAACTGGATTTTACTGTCTGAACTGGCAAAATCCAGTTGGAAAGTGCATTGAAAGTGGATTGAAAGTGCATTATTTAGTGTGTGTGATCACAGCCTATGAGTAATAGAGTGTGATCTGAGACAACAGAGAAAGGCCTTAGATCTGTTATTGGGCTAGTTAGATAAGCCTCATTTTAGATTTGTATAATAGTTCATTTATTTGGCATTACAGAAGAGAGCAGGAAACTTGTGTGGTAGTACAGAAAAAATGCCAAAAGTATGCTAATTTCATGGGGGTGGGTTAGTGGTTGATATGTTCCAGTTTCACAAACTTTGCTTTCAGAATTTGTGTGTCTCCAAAAGCTTTACAATATGCAATTTTCACTACGCATCTGAAGTAAGAATACACAAACACCTGTCCTTCATATACCAAACCGGAAAAATTGTATTTTTGAAGCTTAAAAGTATAAAGATGAAGTCTAAGGGTATAAATTCATTCAGAGAGTTGCCAGTGGCTAAGAAAACTATTGTATAAGATCAGAAAACCTTTTTTAAAAATCCAGCAAACTAGCTAGATACCAGAACACACCTCAGCAGGGTCCCTTCATCTCCTTTTTTATATCACCCTTCTTCCAACAAGCTCAGCAGGGTGTAAAATGCTTCTTTCCTCTCTTATCTTATCCTTACAACCACCAGGTGAGATAAATTAATCTGAGAGATTGTGAGTGGCTCAAGGTCATCAAGTGAAGTTCAGCTGTAAATGGGAATTTGGAACTAGGGGTGTATTCATACAGCATTAAATTATGTATTTTGCAACTGGATTTTTGCTATTCTTACACAGTAAAAATCCAGTTCCAAAACACATTTACGTGTAGTGTGAATGTACCCTAAACTGCAGTCTCACACACTAAAGAATGCACTTTCAATCCACTTTCAATGTACTTTCCAACTGGATTTTACTGTATGAATTGGTTTAATGTGAACATTATATAGTGTGTAGAACAAAGTAGGAGTCAAGTTGTACCTTTAAGACAAACAAAGTTTTATGCAGAATGTAAGCTTTCATGTGCTCTAAGTGTGTGTCATTGCAGCCTAAGTCTCCTCAGTCCAAGAATGACACTTTAAATCACTTCATCACACTGGTTTATGATGGATACATAGTTCTCTTCACTTTATCCTCACAAGAATCATGTGAGGTAGCATTACTCCGAGAGAGCTGTCAGGTCTGGAATATAGCAAGATGACTGATATTTTACTAAATGCAAGGAAGCTGGCAACTGCCATCTGATTACATCATGTAGATGGAGGCACTTTCCATCACAACAGGCAACATTATACTGTGTTGCAATAATATCCTGTGGAAAAAGTAATTGTTAGCAAAATGGATCGACAGGATTGAACCCTTTCACTGCTATAAATGGTGAGAAAAGAAATGTTAACTCTTCAGCTGGTACAATTGGCAACAGAACACCATGAACACACATGAAGCTGCTTTATATTGAATCAGGTCATCTGGCTATCAAGGCCACAGGGCTTTTTTTGTAGCAGGAGCTCCTTTGCATATTGCATATTAAGCTATACCCCCCTGATGTAGCCAATCCTCCAACAGTTTACAGTAGATCCTGTACTAAGAGACCTGTAAACTCCTGGGAGGATTGGCTACATAAGGGGTGTGTGGCCTAATATGCAAAGGAGTTCCTGCTGCA
This sequence comes from Heteronotia binoei, assembly GCF_032191835.1. NCBI lineage: Eukaryota > Metazoa > Chordata > Lepidosauria > Squamata > Gekkonidae > Heteronotia > Heteronotia binoei. Next base: position 66,367,437 of record NC_083233.1, read on the forward strand.
AAAAAAAAAGCCCCGAAGGCCAGTATTGTCTACTCTGACCATCAGTGACTCTCCAAGGTCTCAAGCAAAGGTCTTTCACATCACCTACTACCTGGTCTTTTTAACCGGAAGTGCAGGGGATTGAACCGGGGTCCTTCTGCAGACAAAGGACTGTGGTAACTCATGAATCTTGCCTTAATTTCCTAACTCTGCCTGTTAACACAAAAACCCACTCTGCATTGTAGCTTTAAGTACGGGAGGATATCATTTGAGTTCTTGTTTTCCATAAATGACCAAAATAATTTCAAGCATATGCTGTTAAAAAAAAAATCTGTCTTTTCCTTAACTCAAAATGGCTAAAGAAAATGTTTGTTCTCAGTCTGAGCTGCCCTCCAGAGCAATTTTCCCCCTTGCAAAGCTATAAAGCATGGGCGCATAATTGAGTCACTGACAGCTCTTGCGGTACAGTGGTATTCACAGATGTCTGTTTAATAAAAACAAATGGTAATAAGGGGATCAATAGAATGCCAAAAATAATCCCGACTTTTACAATGTTTAGAAAACCGTAAGCCACGTTTTCCTGCTCTCACAACCTCTTCTGTGATCACACCAATCCATTCCTTACAAAGAAGGGTTTTGATGGGACACAGGCTCCCTTCTTAATCCTTTATACAGACTCATGGAATGCATTTCTTCATTGCCAGTGTGTATTCCATTCAGGGCTTTTTTGGAAGAAGGAACTCCTTTGCATATTAGGCCGCACCCCCCTGATGTAGTCAATTCTCCAAGAGCTCACAGGGCTCTTAGAAGAGGACCTCCTGTAAGCTCCAGGAGGATTGGCTACATCAGGGCCTAATATGCAAAGGAGTTCCTGCTAGGAAAAAAGCCCTGAGTTCAACTGTTGCCAAAGTGAGGAACTTTGTACACAGGAAACTGCCTTATAAAAATGGAGACCACTGGTTGTCAAGGCCAATAACATCTGCTGTGACTGGCAATGGTTCTCCAGGGTCTCAGGTAGAGGTCTTTCACATCTGCTACTTGATCTTTTGATTGACCTTGGGACCCTCTGCATGCAAAGCAGACATTCTGTAACTGAGCCACAGACCCTATCCTGTAATCTGGTTCAGAATTTGGCATTATCGGAATCACTGACAGTTCTTTTAGGGTATCTGTTCCAATGCTATATGCTTCCATGCTTTACATGCTTAAAAGTCCAACTAACCTAACTAAGGCTTCACCTTAGACAAGCAGTACATTGTCCTAGGATGGCCAGATGTCCTCTTTTACAGGCCTATTCTCTGAAATGTCTGGGTTTTACTGATGTCCAATAAAATTAGGATAAGTGGTTTGCTTTTGGCTGATGAAGTTTTTGTAATCATTTTAGTGACAGCCTGTCACTCCAGAAGCTGACCTCTTCACTGTGGTGAACTACCTTTATTAATTATATATGTAAATAAGCATGAATTTAAACATATATCAGTCCTGACCAGAACAGCCCAGGAAAGCCTGATCTCATCAGATCTCAGAAGCTAAGCAGGGTCAGCTCTGATTAGTACTTGGATGGGAGACCAGTAAAGAAGTCCAAGGTTGCTATGCAGAGGCAGGTAATGGCAAGCCACCTTTTGCCTTGAAAACCGTATGAGGTTGGCCATAGATTGGCTGCAACCTGATAGAATTCTGCATGCATACAAATTAACATGTGCACATTTTTGTCTTCCTGTTTCCCGCTTTGTTACTTTTTTGGTCACTTGTACATGGCCACCACACCTCTTCAGCCTTACACCTGATCCCACATCTACACTGCTTCATTCTTTAAAAGATTTAATCCTATTTTAAATGGATGTGCTTTGTAAAATGATGTACACAGAAAAAAACAAAAACCATAGTACTAAATTTAAAAACCAATAAAACCAAAGGATGAGTAGTAGAAGAAGAATTGTAGATTTATACCCCGCCCTTCTCTCTGAATCAGAGACTCAGAGCAGCTTACAATCTCCTTTATCTCCTTCCCCCACAACAGACTCCCTGTGAGGTAGGTGGGGCTGAGAGGGCTCTCTCGGCAGCTGCCCTTTCAAGGACAACCTCTGCCAGAGCTATGGCTGACCCAAAGCCATTCCAGCAGGTGCAAGTGGAGGAGTGGGGAATCAAACCTGGTTCTCCCAGATAAGAGTCCACGCACTTAACCACTATACCAAACTGGCTCTCATATAACACCAACTACCGATAAAACAGCTGCAGTCAAATCAATAGTGGCCAAAACCCAAGTAGACAAAAAAACCAATCTTAATAGAGTGGTCAAGTAAATTATTAAACAGCTGAAAAATGTTATTAAACAGATTATTAATGTTTTCATGTTCACCACCTTGGGAGCTCTGAACGCGATGGGAAGGTGACATATAAGCAGTGTTCCCTCTAAGCTGAGTTAGCGTGAGCTAGCTCAAAGATTTTTAGCCTCCAGCTCACAGATTTTTGTCTTAGCTCAGGAAGGATGACCTCAGAGCACACTAATTTAGCAGTAACTCACAACTTTAATGCCAGTGGTTCACAAAGATTTTTTGCTCACAAGACTCCGCTGCTTAGAGGGAACACTGCATATAAGTGTTCTAAATAAATTAATTAATATTTAGAGCCACAAAAATCCTAGTTGAATAATTTTTTTTAGTCATTATCATGCAGAGATAATTACGTCCATAATTATAAAGTGTCATGTTGTATGTAGCAAATATGCACCATCTTCCTCATCTCCTTCATGGGTTATGACTGCAGTGGACAATTCTGACTTTATTTGAATGAGGTCTACACACACTTCAGAGAGACAGCCTTCCAAATGAAACACGTAATCTCCCAGCATTGTCATTAACTTGTACAGTTGGTGACTGGAGTGGGAGAGAGCATGTTCAAACTGTACTAGAGGTTCAATGCGGAGTGATTATCTTTTGTTTATTATACTTTTATCTCAATCTAATCCCAAAGAAAAGGACATCTGTATTTCGACAATCTGTTTCAACCTGTTTCAGCTGTATTGGACCAGAAGATGACCATACTTGAATTCAGTAGGACCTCACAGGAGTGGTCCAGTTTAAATGAGACTCTGAGCATGTGCAAACTTGTACAGGTATTTTATTCTGCCCTGCCAGCATCACATTTACATCAAACCTAACTCTCCCAAGAAAAAGTACTATCCATTATGGTGGAAATGGAGAGAAGGTTGAAAATGCTCTCATAGACTCTTATGAAGGCAGGATATTTCCCCTTCGTTAGGAGATGGGGCTACAGCTGCCCTTCAGAACGTAACTGGAACTCTTTCCCTCCCATTTTACACCTGGAGAATAAATGGCAAGGCATCTCTGCAATTTGCCATTCATTTACATGTTTAGGCTTAGCTCTATGCAATCTGCATGCACTTTTCCTGCCTCTCAGCCCACTCACGACCAGACCTGCCATTAGGCAAACGGGGCAATTGCCAAGGGCACCAGCCTTCTGGGGGCACTGTATTGGGTACCCTCCATGTGACTCTGTGATGTTATCAGTGCAAGGGGGGGGGGGGATGCCAGAGGTTAGCCTTGCCTAGGTGCCAGACAGTCTATGGTCAGTCCTGAGTGCACTGCACACACCAGCCCACCCTGGTCACTGCTCCTTGGTTGCTCCGCAATTCTTCCATGCAGTTTCCTACTAGAAAAGAAAAGAGTTATTTGCCCACCTGTTTCTTTTTCTATCAACATTGTGCAAATACTTTCTAAGGATTTACACTGCCTTCCCTCTTTGACCTTCTTAGCAACGATACCATAACCAGGAGTAGAGTGTTAGTAACACAGGCCTACTCCTATGTCTCTATTTACCAGGAGTATACTGGGAAGTTAAAATAGCCTGGGAACAAACCAAGGTGATCATCCCCTATAGTACCAACAATTGGCTCAGGCAGACCTATCGTCTCCTCCCACAGATGGCTGTGCAGGAGAAAACTATTGGAGAGCAGACACTGATTGATGCTTCCCTCAAGAGCCCAAGCCTTGTTGGCCCCTGGAAGTCTACTATGGCTTGACTATGTTTGCTCTTGGCCAGTAATAGCCCTCCAAGGTAGTGGCTGGGAGAGTTTAAGGGATGGGAACAATCTTCTTCCATTGGTGCATCACCATTTCTGGAGACAATATGGCACCACCCTGGTATAATGACATCACTTCCTGTTTTTAATTCAAAAATGCATAATGCACTGACACAACAATGAGGAGCTGCCATAATTTTACCCACAAATTAGTAATCTATCCTGTCTCTAGTCTTTCCTATCCAAAGTGTACTTCTCTAATAAAGAGGGGAGTATTTTCTCCTTTTAAACTTGCAATGTGGCTCTGTGTAGCTCTGTAAGCCAAATAGCCTGCTTAAGTGAGGCTCCTGCGTTTGTAGCTTTATTTAAGCACTCTGCTAACTAGTGGGAACTGGCCTAATAATATCAATTAATCCCAACACACATCACCCTGTTATTTTTTTCCCACTTCCTTCCCCCCCTCCCCAATTTTTCTGTAAATAGGAAAGACTTCTTTAATAGGGAAGGAAGAAGAAGCAAGAATGTCTTTGTCATGTCTAGCAAAGGCTTTGTACTTTACGGGAAATATTTGAAGAGGGGGGGGAACCATGTGCTGACAACAGTTGTTGCTTGCTTGCAAAACACAGCAAAGGGAGCAGACTCCCACAAAGGGCGCCAGCAGAACCATACAAACACATTGCAACAAGCTGCAGAAGGGAAGGCACATATTTCTGAGAGCCGGATAGAAGCCAATCAAAAGGATCGCCAGCTATCAGGATAGAACAATACACTCCAGGTCTAAAAGGGAGACAGATGGCCTTTTTCGGCACTTCAGCAACAGAAAATATTTGCGGACTTCATCAGATTCAAGATGTTAGCTGGCAGATACCGAGAACACAGATCCTGCTTCCACAACCATTTATTAAAGAGGAGAGATGTAAAGGACCAGAACCCGGGAAAGATTTAACAAGGTGCCAAGGACACTTGGGGGGGGGGGATGGGAAGAATATTTGGGCCATTTGAGGTACAATGCTGCTGCCACCAGTGCTCCCTTCCTCATAATAAAAAGACTGACAAGCAGTTGCTATTTTCAACTTAATTTAGTTACTAATTTCAACAAGTTTAAAGGAATGGCGCTTTGACGCCTCTTATTCTATTTCATCCAGCACTCCTTTTCTTGTTTTCCATTCATATGCTTTTCCCAGCACTGCAGGCTCCTCCCTCTTCCCCCTTAACACAATGTGGAATTTGCATATTTGCAGGGCTTTTTTGGTAGAAAAAGCCCAGCAGAAACTCATTAGCATATTAGGCCACACCCCCTGACAGCATTGTTTTTGGTAGAAAAAGCCCAGCAATAAGTCATTTGTATGTTAGGCCACACTCCCTGACACGAAGCCAGCTAGAAGTGCGTTCCTGCTCAAAAAAAGCCCTGCATATTTGTACCTAAAACTGCCTCCTCCCCCCAAAAAAGTTGACGCAGCATCCTGAAAGGTTTGCTTCCGCCCCACATAAAAAGGCAATATTATGAAGCTGCTTAATTCCAGGACCATGTGGTTGGTATAACTATGTGGAGTGGTGGGATCTAATCTATTCCATATTTATCTCATTCTTCCACCAAGAGGCTTGGAGTGTTGTAGGTAGTTCCCCCCTTCCCCCTCTCTTTCTTGGTATTTTTGCATTTGTGTGTGTGTATGAAAGGCTTTTTTTGTAGCAGGAACTCCTTTGCATATTAGGCCACACACCACTGATATAGCCAATCCTCCAAGAGCTTACAGTAGGCCCTGTACTAAGAGTCCTGTAAACTCTTGGAGGATTGGCTATATCAACAGTGTGGCCTATTAACCAAAGGAGTTCATGCTACAACACAAGTCCTGTGCGTGTGTTTGTGCATGCACTAGGAAGTCATGGCAATGTCTGGTGACTGACCCCTATAAGAGACATGGAAGATATTCAGAGAACTGGTTGAATAAAGCCTGCCCTTGTCTCCTGGCTCTGGCATTCCTTTGGCGGTCTCCCATCCAAGTACTTGCCAGAGTCGACCCTGCTTATCTTCTGAGATCTAACGAGACTGAGTATGCCTGGGCTACCTGGGTCTGCCCCCCCTTCTTTTTTATCCTTGTGACGGAATGGCCCTGGTTTGCCTACCAGACCCCGTTCCCCTTTTTGGAGGGAGCTATTTCTCCTCCGGCCACTTGGGCTCGCTGCCACCACCTGCTCAGTCTAGGGGTTCGGATTGAGAGGAACAGGATTCCCAATCCCCCTCTCCAGCTCTGAGGTCAGGCCTCAAGGTCCTCTGCCACCCTGTACTTGGGTATCACAGAGACCACAGCACTTCTTTGGGGAACCCCTGGAGGATTGGCACCTTATCCAACTACATGCCTTCCCCCTTCTCCAGGGCTCCCTTCATAAAGCAGCATGGTCTAAAGCGGTTGGGGATCTATGTGGTACAAAGTTTGACTGCCAGCATTCAAAACAGTAAAAATATTTAATTAGAAGAGAAAAAGAAAAGAAAAGCAAAAAAAAAACAATAGCAGTTGCATGTAACAGTTTAGCACAGCGCCCGAACAGCAACCAGAAGGACAAATAAAAGGTGGATTTAAACGCATCCTCCCGTCCCTGGTCTAAACTTGCCCTGCCTTGTGGATGACTTCCTCGGTCTGACTGCCTGGAGTCCTCTCCCTCTTCAGAAGGCCTCTCCCACAGTCAAGAGCCCACAGACTGACAACCTCTCTCCTTGAGGGCCAGCCAAGAACTGAACTTTTCCCGCCTCACTCCAATAAAAAAAAAGAACTTCCTGCCTCTCTAGGAGGCTTTCCCCCTAGAGATGATGGTTTAACTCCGGAAGGGAGGAGGGAATGAGGGGAAGGCTAGGCCACAAAGCCTGCCTTAGCAGTTTCATGTTCCCTCCCAACCAAGCACCACCATTAACTAAGATGGCGTTTCTCCACAATCCTCAAAACAACCTTGTGAGGTAGGTTAGGCTGAGAGAAAGAGTGAATGGCTTAAGGTCAGCCAGAGAACTTCTTGGCAGAGCACAAATGTGAACCTGGGCCTTCCCAAACCTTGTCTGACTCTCTAACTGCTACACTTAGGGCTGCAAACCACCCGATCCGGGCGGGGAATCTCCCGCCCGGGAGGTTCTCAACCTCCCCCACGTTGCTGGTGCGATGACATTACCCGGAAGTGACATCAAAATGGTGATGCCTGTGCTGGGCCGCTCTAGGCGTTTCCAGGAAAACTCCATGGTTTTCCCGGATGCTCAAGTCATTTGGGAGGTAAAACTCTATGGTACAATAGGTGCCATAAAGTTTTAAGCTCCCAAATGGCTAGAGCATCCAGGAAAAACATAGAGTTTTCCTGGAAACACCTAGAGAGCAGCCACGCACGGCTGTCCCCTGCTGGGAGATGAAGAGGTCTTGGCAACCCTAGCTACGCTGCATTAGCTAACAGATGAGAGCAAAGGTCTAGGATGGTGAATAGGTACCCAAAAGAATGTGCAAACCGGATATGTTCAGCAGGATATTTTCACAAAGGGATTAGAACTATTAATTAATAGAAGAGAGTTTTAAAAGGAACAGAACGGTGTGTTCTATTGCAATGTTTGTTATATGCGGGGAGGGGTTGCAGAAAAAGCCCAGCAGGAACTCATTTGCATATTAGGCCACACCCCCTGCGTTCCTGTGCGTTCCTGCTCAAAAAACCCCCAACAACTCTGGTTGTATGTATAACCCTGCTATGACTGCATTATTTTCTATCTTTGTAACCCACTTTCTGCATTAACATACATCATGCATTAGGCAGGTTTTTGTTTTTACTCATTTATCTGCAAACATTCCCCCCTCCCAATTTTTAAATCCTGAATCTTGTATGCTTAAAAAAAACAAAAACAAACTTTGCTTTGAGTCTCATCAAGAAAGGCAGGCTTGTAAATGAAGTAAACAAAATAAAGTTAATAGCTCTGATAATGAAAGAGGAAAGGAAGGACAACTCAGAAGAGGGACACTGAGGGCTCTTCTGTACCCTCATTTTCTTTGCTTATTGCATTCTCATCTTCGCTTATTGTGTCCTTATTGCTTCAGGGTTTTGTTTTGTTTTCTGTGCATGTTTTGCTCCCTCTAGTGGTCAATTCAATATTACATTGCTTTATGCTTGCCATATCTCCCTGTGGATTTAAACTGCAGGTTTTTATGCTGGACGTACAGAAATGTAATATGGAACTGACCATAAGCGAGAACAAAACGTGTGGAAAGAACACCTCCCCCCACTTCAAAGTAATAGGAACTCAGAAGTGAGGAAAATAAGAATGAGGAGCCCTGAGAAACCTGTCCAGACTAAGTGCAAAAACCACCTGTATTTCCTGATTTTGGCAGCTCTGGACCCTAGGAGAGGTGCCTGTAGCTCAGTGAAAAAAGAGTATATAGCCCAGTAAATAAATAAATAAATAAATAAATAAATAAATAAATAAATAAATAAATAAATAAATAAATAAGGGTCTCTCTTTAAAACAGTCTAATTTTAACTTCATCAATGCTGCAAATTCTGTAGACATCAAAACTAAGGCTCCAGTTTTCAAACCAAATGGTTTCAAACTTGTATACAGGAGTCAGAGCTTAGCTTTTGGGGCCTGATGTGCTACTATGAACACACCTTCTGAGAGAGGTCAAAGTCACCATTGCCCATACTGGGACCTCTCTGGAAAAGCCAATGCACACTAAAATCAGGGAGACCAAGTTCGAATCCCCACTCTGCCATGGAAACTTGTTAGGTGACCTTGAACAAGACACACACTCAGCCTAACAAACCTCACCCCACAGAATTGTTGTGAGGATTAAATGGAGGACAAAAGAATGCTGTAAACTGATTTAAATCCTCACTGGGGAGAAAGATAGTGTATAAAAGAAGTAACATAAAAGGCAGAAGAAACAATGGCCTTTTTTTTTTTTTGCTAGTTCAAAGCTCACAGGGGCAGAGCTCTTTTTGTAGCAGGAACTCCTTTGCATATTAAGCCACGTGCCCCTGATGTATTCAATCCTTCGAGAGCTTACAGGGCTCTTCTTACAGGGCCTACCATAAGCTCTTGGAGGATTGGCTACATCAGGGGTGTGTGGCCTAATATGTAAAGGAGTTCCTACTACAAAAAAGAGCTCTGTACATGGGTATGAGATCTAGCAAGGTCGTGGCAGTTATATCTTTCCTTCACGCAGCTTTGAAGATTACTTGTGCAGAGTTAGAACCCATCTGGCTCAGCACTCCCTGCTCTGACTGTCAAGGGCCTCAACATCTTTACGATACAGGCTACCAGAGATCTTTTAACTGGAGGTGCCTGGCCTGAATCTTTTGCATACAGAAGCGATGCTCTGCCACTGATCTAGGGCAATATGTGATTGAAAAGCCTGAAGATGGTTGAGCTCCTTGGAATGGTGAACCCTTGTTTTTCCAGACTTCTCTAAGGCTCAGAGTTTGAACATGTAACATTCAGCTTATTTTGCATTCCGGGGCCGACAGTCTCCACAGTGTCTGTAAACCCAGTGTCAAAAAGAGGCAGGATATTATTCATCCCATCATAATTTTGTGCAATAATTAATGGGAGCCCTATATTTACCAGGAGGCACTTCAAACACAGCTTTTTCCCCCAGTCTAGATTCCAAGGGAGCCCTACAATGAATGTGTTAAATACCTTATTACTACTTAAAAAAAAAAAAAAAAGCTCACCATCGCCACCGACAAACAAACGAGAAAGCTTCCAGACATTTAATTACAAAATATATGCATATGAAAGACATCAACAAGCCTACAGGAAGATTCCTAATTCAGTATGCAAGTGAAGCTTCAATAAATATTTCAAGGTTTCAAATGGGTGCTTTGCAACAGCGTGCTTTTCATTTGCACAAGTGCCGGAAGGAAGCATTCGAAATTGGCTCACAGCGAAAACAGAGTATTTTCCTGTAAAACTTTAATTGGGAAACTGACACTATATAATCTGTACATCGTTGCCTCTGAGCTGTTGTTAAAAAATTAAAGCAGCATCAAAGAGCTGCTTTGTTAAATTAACACATGTTGTGTATCCCAGACGTGAGCGGTGCCATGGAAAGAAATCACTCGGTGCTGTAAACACTTTGTAAAGATGCCATCTTCAGCAGAAGCGTGCGGAACAAGGAGTGCTGGCAGTCCACAGATGGAGACATCAAGAGATGGGTTTGAACACCAGTGTTGCCAATAATGGGCAGAGGGTGGATGTTTTGTACCCTGCTTCGTCTGCTCGTGAAAGACAGATAAATGATGAAAAGGCAAGACCAGTCAGCACAAAGATGCTGTGCAGAGGATTTTTTCCTATGAGGCTTAAATGCAAAGTGTTCTTCCTTGGACAGGGGGACCATTGAGCATATAAATCACAAGAGCATTAAGAATAAGATACAAGCAGGGAAAGGTTTAACTTCTAGAGATCCCAGCAGAGGAACAAGACGCCAAAGAATAACAACTTGAGCAACTGACACTAATAACATGCTTGTGCTAGTAAAGTCTCTCTTCCAAGGCCCAAATTGGCCCAAAACAGGAACTGTGATTTATCAGTGACAGAGACTGCCAGGAATACATGAAGTTAGTGAGGATCAGCACACTGTTGTGACCTGTGCCTACACTAAGACAGTATTTGTAAGTGGGCTGAGGGATAACACTGAAGGCTGCCAATTTGGGAAGAACCTGGCCAGCAAAGCCCAATGATCCATAAGAGAGCTGAGATCCCAAAATAGATCACCTAATTTTTATACTGGTTAACATCTTTCTACCACCGCCACGATATTAGATCCAATTGGATGTCGAAGAACTCTGAGCCATCCTAAATCATACAGAATTAGCACCGAATTGTTTAAACTGTTTATTTTAATGTTTAACTGTTTTTATTGTTATTCTGTTACGTTTGTGAGCTGCCCTAAGCCTGCTTTCGCGGGGAGAGCGGGATATAAATCAAATAAACTAAACTATGTTGTCGAAGGCTTTCACCGCCGGAGTTCATTGGCTGTCGTAGATTTTCTGGGCTGTGTGGTCATGGTCTTGGGATTGTAGAACCTCATGTTTGCTAGCAACTGTGACTGGTAGTCACAGCAGTGTTATACCTCTGAGGATGGCAGTCACAGCTGCTGGCAAAACGTCAGGTGCTACAAGACCATGGCCATACAGCCCAGAAAATCTACAACAACCAATAACACCTTTCAGTTTATATAAACTATGATTTTCAGGATCTATTTCATCCACTCAGCCATACTCGATGATGACATTGGTTTAAAGAGCTCCGCATCTTTCAGGATAAGCGACTCCAACGAAGAGACCTACGGTACCTTAATATTACGACAAATCTGCTTGGTTTTATTTATTTATTTAATCAGATTTATATCCTGCCCGCCCCTAATGGGCTCAGGGCAGCTAAGAACAGTTAAAAACCACATTGAATACTAAAAAACAATATACAATAAAATCAATTCTACACATTTTAACCATAAAATCCAAGATGCACGTTGGTGTTTCTCAATATCTATATTTGCCCAGTGGGACTGTCAGTGCTGTGGGACATTTGCTACCTCCCCTTAACTATTGAAGGCAAGCTTAAATAGTTCAGTCTTACAGGCCCGGTGGAACTGCGGAAGGTCTCGCAGGGCCCTGATGTTTTCGGGGAGGGCATTCTACAGAGCGGGGGCTATTGTTGAGAATGCTTTGGCTCTAGTGGTGGACAATCGAACTTCTTTCAATCTGGGAATCTGAAGGAGATTTTGGGACCCTGAACGTAGTGCTCTCTGGGGCACACATGGGAAAGGTGGTCCCAAAGATAGGCAGGTCCCAGACCATATAGGGCTTTAAAGGTTATAACCAGCACCTTGAAACGAATCCAGAACACCACAGGCAACCAGTGTAATGTTTTCAGCACGGTTGGATTTGCTCCCGTTTTACAGTGCCCCCAGGATTCTCAACTAGTTTTGCAGCAATGGATTACCAAAGTTGCCCTTCTGAAAATAAGGAGGAGTCGCTTCTCTCTTTTGTCCCCAGCCCTATCTGGCAAAACCTTTGGTAAGCTACAAGCAATGTCTTCTGCCATTCGATGCTTTCTGTGAAGAGAGCTCCTATCCTCTCCATGGTAATCAGCCAATAACCAAAATATTCCACTCAGAGTCACCCAGATGCGTCTCTCCTTCCTGTCAATGGAAATCCACAAGGCAACCAAAAAATGCTACACTCAACTGCACAGCTTAACTGATTCAACAGGTGGGAACTGATGCCTGATCAGCACTCTGCTAACCAGAAAATGGCCGCAAGCTGTGTCAGGGGAGCAACCGCAGATCGCATGCTGATAATAAAGGAGCTCGAAATTACAACTTCCTGTTTCAGTGCTCTCACAGTCACATGCAACCTCAGAGGGGAAATGTTAGCAGGAAGAGAGACTCCATTAAATAGCCAGACAAGCACTTGCTGAGCATGATGCATGTCCCTGAGGTCCATTTTAACAGAGCGTTCACCGCAAGACAGAGGAGGCATCCTTAAACTGTACTATAATGAGCCTTCCCCTAAGTCTAGAAAAAAAGTTGAGCTTTGACGAATATGGATGGTTCATGTGATTTAAAATGCACATGCACATCTACATACAATGAGTCAAATGATTTGCATTTTCCCCTCTGGTTTATGCAGGTCTAACTGTTTGGTCTTTAGCTGGTGGGCTGTAATTTACAGATGGTTGCAACCTGACTTCAGGTAAATTGTGGCCATTGATGTCATCTTTTTTTTCCCTTGACACAGAAGATGTGGGGGAAGGAAGGAAGGAAGGAAGGAAGGAAGGAAGGAAGGAAGGAAGGAAGGAAGGAAGGAAGGAAGGAAGGAAGGAAGGGACAGAAAGAGAGAGAGAGAGAGAGAGAGAGAGAGAGAGAGAGAAGCATGTGTCTACATGCAACCAGTACAAATGTCCTAGCTAAGATTCTTGAGAACTGAACATTAGAGAGAAAAGGAAGACAGACAGACAAGCAGGTCCCCACACTGAACTGTAGGATTAAAAATATGTTCCAGTTTTGGAGAACTTGAAAATTACTTTCTTAACCAAAAAATGCAAAAAGAAAAAGAAAGAAAGAGGAAGTTTAAACTAAATTTAAACTAAGAAACCCTAATCTAATCCTGCTCACCAAAATACACAGGAAAATGTCAGCGAAAGTTTATTTCATCATTTCAAACTTTTAAAAATAGTTGTGTGAACAGAAACTAAAGTGGGAGGGAGGCAAAAACCAAGACAAGCAGCTTGGTGGTCGGGGCAGACCAAGAATTTAACTTCTAAGGAAAAAGTCCTGGGGTGGGCCACCACTAAGATTGCCAACCTCCAGGCAGTGGGACAAACTTTCCTGGGATTAGGGATTACAAGTGATCTCCAGGCAACAGAGATCAGTCCACCTGGAGAAAATGGCTTCCTTGGAAGGTGGCATTATACCCTACTGAAGTCCCTCCCCACAACCCTACCCTCCTCAGGCTCCACCCACAAAAGATCCAGGTATTTCCCCAACCTGGAACTGCCAAGCTTTGCTAATGGACTGGAGCCAGAAATGAGCAGAGTCAAGCCCCAGTAGATCTGGCAGTGTAGGATCCATTTGGCTCACACCCAGACAATGACTGTAAAAATGGCTGTAGGTTTGCTTCCACCTTCACCAATGGCAGGGGTTCAGGAGAGAGCAATGGATGAACCATTGCTGGCACCACTACCTAAGTCTGAGCCACGTGGACTTTGGGACACTGGTTTGTAGAGACACAAGGGCCGTGCAATCTTGCTTGCTCTTGGATTATTTTAATTTCCCAGCTGGATGTCAAAGTGAAAAGGCAAAGGAGGAGCACTAGAAATAATCTCTATTTGTGCTGAGTTAATAGAGGAACCAAGAGACCAGACTCTTATCTGGGAGAACCGGGTTTGATTCCTCCACTCCTCCACTTACAGCTGCTGGAATGGCCTTGGGTTAGCCATAGCTATTGCAGGAATTGTCCTTGAAAGGGCAGTTGCTGCAAGAGCCCTCCCAGCCCCACCCACCTCACAGGGTGTCTGTTATGGGAGGAGAAGGTATAGGAGATTATAACCGCTCTGAGTCCCTGATTCAGAGAGAAGGGTGGGGTATAAATCTGCAGTCTTTTCCTTCTTCTTCTTCTTCCTCCTCCTCCTATCAGCCAACAAGACCTTTCAGTTGCCCATGATAACTGACAGTGGTTTCATAGGAAGCAAAAGCCAGGGCAACTTGGAAACTGCCAACCTCACTGGTACTGTTCACCCTGTAGGACAACATTGTGGGCATGTTTCCCTGTATTTAAACTGATGGATACTGCCAGCAGCAAAGCCATATCTTCCCAAATCCCCTAATACGTTGCCAGTGTTCAAATAAGCACTGCCTTCTTTATTTATTATTTACCCTGCATTTCTCCCCAGCAGAGACCCTCAAAATGCCTTATATATTTGCCCCTCCTATGCTTTATCCTTACAAGAACCCTGTGAGGCAGGATTAGGTTGAGCGTATGTGATTGACCCAAGGTCACACAGTGAGCGTCCATGGCAGAGTGGGGATTTGAACCCAGGTCTCCCAGATCTTAGGGTGACACTTTAACCACACTACACCACACTGGCTCTAAAACGTGCATGGTTCAAAAGCAAGTTTATTTTTTACAAAAGCTAGCTAAAGCAGAAACAGGATGCATGTATTAAGAAAGTACTTATCCTGCTTTTTGGCATAATAGAACACAACAAGGCTGATAAGACGGGCAGTGTGGGGCGAATGGAGGCGTCCCAAACTGGTCCAGCTCAGAAAACCATCCCGAACCATCCACACGCTTCAGCACAAGGTGCCCTTATTCCACCTGTGGGGCACTTTGGCACGGTCACAAAGCTGTAGTGCACCATTCCCTTGATGTGGTTTGTTTTTCTTTTTTCCGTATATTTTTATTGGGCATGCACATATGCATGCTCATACGCACATGCACCCTGGGTGGTTTGTTTTTTTAAAAAAGCTGGAAGCGGGTTGGGGTGGCGTGGCAAGTTCACACTACCAAGACACCTTGCTTGCGCGCTTCTGCTTCCAGATGCTAAAGAAGCAACTGGAGTGCGGCTCAAAAATTTGCTACCACTTTGAAAGTGGTAGCTTTTTGAGCCGCTCTGAGGACACCGGAGGATGGGGTGAGTATGGGATGGGGATGGGCGGCAGATGTTAGCATTTGGAAGGATTTTTCTATGTCCGTTCCTGAGGCAACTCTGAGTTGGCTCAAACTGCCCGTCTGTTATCAGCCCAAAAGAAAACGTAATGGCAGCCCAAAAGAGTAATGGCAGCTATTAAAAGCAGCAGATAACCGGAATAAATGTATTTTACATAGCATTAATAGCATGAGAAAGCAGAACAGAAATTTCCTAGTGCGCATGCTTAGGGGAAATCTGCAAACCTTGGGTGCCACTGCAGTACAGCCTTTGTGAAACTGACTTGGACTGAGTGGTTTCAATCTGCATGCAGATCTCCTGCAGAGAATGGATTGCAGGAGACGTTGAGGATGTGTCAGTATATATCTTCCTGAGGATTTGGGAGTAAGAAATACTTCTGCAGCGATTTGCTTAAGGTTAAATCATACATTGCCCAGACTTAAGCCATCATTGTTAATTTTCATGGATCCTCTCTTGTAATAATTATATTAAAGCCCTCACATGGTTGAAAGTAAGAATAGATTAGATGAGAATTTTAAATAACCACACACTAGAGAAGCGCTACAGAAATTATAATAACTCATTGGAAACTCCTTCCACTTGAAAACACACTCCAGTACAGATGGAGTGATATGCTAGCGAGTGCAGATACTGCAGGGCTGCATGTTGGAAGGTCACATGGGTGTTCTCTTCACAGATTTGCCAGGATTAACTAATAGCTCCTCCCTCCCCTCCGTTTTGCTCTCACAATCACCGACGTTGATTAGAATGCCCACATCAACCATAAACATGAACTGATTGAGTCTCGGAAAAAAAATCTGCCCTTCAACCAACCTGATTATGAGTCCAGGATGTTGATTAAAAGGTGTTAAGGAGTTACTAATCTGCATTAAGTGATCATTATGAAGATAGGTGTAACATTTTAAGTATGGTGGAGGAAGCAACTTGAAAGCACCCTCTTTTCTGGTTTTTGGACAGGTCTGTAGGCTGTAATTTTTTAAAGCGATGACAGATATCTGCTGGGCCTGTGACATCAACGTACAGCCTCCCATCCAAGCCCCAGCCCAGTCTGGCAATTGCTTTTGAAAAATGTTTATGAAATACATTTTAGCAAAATGGAGAGTAAATGTGTTTCTAAAACGAGTACAAAATTAAATTATGGATAATGCTACCTTCTTCCACAAGGGGTGGAAATGCAATTGAGATGGCAACAGAAACTGAAATTCCCTTTAATTGATAACAAATGTTATTGAACTATATAGTAATGACACCAAAACATTGGTCCTGAATGTCATTATGACTATGGTTGCCAGTTCTGGTTTGGGAAATACCTGGAGATTTTGGGGGTGGAGCCAAGAGAGGGCGGGGTTTGGGGATGGGCTGTTAATACTGTTTGTACAATAGTGGGGGGGCAGGAGAAGGAGGAGGAAGAGGAAGAAGAAGAGGAGGAAGAGGTGGTGGTGGAGGAGTTGGTTTTATACCCTGCTCTTCACTACCTGAAGGAGTCTCTGAGTGGATTACAATCATCTTCCCATCCTCTCCCCACAACAGAGTCCCTGTGAGGTAGGTGGGACTGAAAGAGTTCTGAGATAGCTGTGACAGGCCCAAAGTCACCCAAGCTGGCTTTGTGTGGAGGAAGAGTAGGGAATCAAACCAAGCTCTCCAGATTAGAGTCCACTGCTCTTAACCACTACACCTAGCCAGCTCTCTTTGTCCCCTCAAACAAGAGAATGGATAAAGAAACGGGTTTTTTTTGGTGTGTGTGTGCCTAATTAAGTTAACACACTTGGCTTATTAAAAAAGTCTATCCGGTTTTTAACAGATAGGAGAAAGATGATTCAGTGTATGGATAGCTATGCAGATTTGATATAATTTTGGCTACAACTACTTATTGTTCTTTTCTAGTATACATTTATAAAAAAGTGCATTATTTCAATTTCTGTATATATTTTTTTTTAAATTACAAAAACAGATTAAAGCAAAAGGGAACAGGCAAGGTTCATCCAGTGGCCAATTTGCACAGAAGGAAGCATGAAGTTAAGGCAAATTAAGAGCTCACTTCGAGAGAGTAATCTGTCCCTTTTTCTCTTAAAAATGGGCTATCTTCATCTTCAAATACATACGCTGAGCAGCAAAAAACTGTTACTCTTGGCTAAGTCACAAAAGGATGAACAACAAGCCGTACACAAGAGCTCAGAGGGAATGAAAGCAGATGATTTAATAAGGGGACGAGCTGTACCAAATCTCGGCTCTCTTGTGACTTACTCCTCACTTTGTTTCATGCCTGAACAGCTTATTTCAATGTGCGAGAGGGGGAGAAACAAACACCCTGACTGTTCTCTCTTCTGCTGAACTTTAAATCCCAACTGGAAAAGAGAGACACAAAATGGGGATGACCATTTTGAAATCAGATTACTATTTTCTCGGGAGAGCTGCTGACAGAGATAAATGACAATGTGACACACAGTGTGGATTTCCAGCCAGGTTATTGTTCTGCGTGCAGAATTTTTTTGGAAGATTTCTAAACTGCGTGTGTGTCTGTAAGAAGTCTGGAAAGCTTCTGCATGTAGCACATTTGCTTGAAAAAAAAAGCACCAAGTGAGAGATGTGAAGAAAGCAAGAATGAATAGCTCAGCAGCCTCCTTCCCCAGAGAACATTTTGGCTTCTGCAGAGCTGGGTTTTGAAGATAATCACACACTTGGGCTTCTTCCCCTTCATCTCTCATGTAACCACACACTGGTAATGAGGAAAGAGTTTGGGCTCAAAAAAAATGACCCCAGGGTTGCAAGCCCCCCAACGGCAGGCTGTACAGGTGCATTCCCATCAAAAGGAGCAACATCACTCGTTAGCATGCACAAACCAGAAAAGTTGAACAGCCAACTCAAAGCAGCTTGGTGGATTTGTTGCATTGCCAGGAGGTGAGCAGCAGAACCGGGCCTTTCTAAAAGCTATGAAAGAATCCTAATAAAGATTTTTTTAAAAAGATGAATAATAGCTTTCAGAAACCACAATGCCTCTTGCACACAGATGGGCTGCAAAGATGTACATGTAACTAGGAGACCTGGGATCACAACAGCTATAACCAGTCCTGGGAAACAAGGTATTTATTATCAGCAGGAAAAACTCCTTCACGAAATGGGAGGTGGTGGCAGCTACATGCATAGATGGCTTCAAGAGGGGACTGGAAAAACATATGGAGCAGAGGTCTATCAGTGGCTATTGGCCACAAAGTATAGAGGGAACTCTCTGGGGCAGTGATGCTCTGTATTTTTGGAGTTTTGCGGGGAGCAACACTGGTGTATCTCCTGATGGCACTTGGTTTTTTGGCCACTGAGAGTGTTGGACTGGATGGGCCACTGGTCTCATCCAACATGGCTTCTCTTATAATGGGAAAGCTAGTGTGGCATGGCCAACAGAATATTGGCCTTACATAGCAGGGCTCAAATAACCCATTCTTCCATGAGAGTTATTGGGTAACCCTGAACCAGTTAATCACAGCCAAACTTATTCCATATTTTTCCCCCCAGTGAAAGAAAGGGGGTGGGGAGAAATCCATGCATGCCATCAGCTGCTTTGAGGAAGGGTGGAGAAATGTAATTAATCAGGCAACCCAATAAGATTCCTGTAGGAAAAGGATACAGGTTTTGGTTGGGCCAAATAAAACATATTGCATAGCCTTTAATTCCTGAAAAATAACATCAACCAACCTACCAGTTCCTATACAAGAGACATTATGTGTGTGCATGTCGGTATGTTAGTGCTTGGTGTACAGGATAACATTATGTGTGTGTTGACTTTGGCATATACTTGGATACTATATGGCTATCTCGGGAGAAGCTGAAGATGGGAATGAAAAATCAGTATTTTAAGAAGACTGCAGATTTATACCCCACCCTTCGCTCTGAATTAGAGCGGCTTATAATCTCCTTTACCTTCCTCTCCCACAACAAACACCATGTGAGGTAGATGGGGCTGAGAGAGCTCTCACAGAAGCTGCCCTTTCAAGGACACCTCTTGTGAGAGCTATGGCTGATCCAAGACCGTTCCAGCAGCAGCAAGTGGGGAATCAAACCACTACACCAAACTGGCTCTCTAGTCCAGTGATATGTGTGCCTTAATCAGATCATAGATGCATGGCTGCTGCACGTGGGGAAGGGGAACTATTTAATTGCTCTCCTGTCCATAAAGCTATTTGGATCATGAGAAAAAAAATCCAGCATGTACCAAGCACGTAAGTGATCCTGCATGAGACACAATACTGGACGAGATGGACCTTAACTCTGATCCAGCAGGGTCATTCTTATGTTCTGAAATTTTATTCTATTGGGCAAAGAGCAACTGGGGCAGGGGATTTAAACAGAGAAAGCTGCATGGGGGGTAGGGGGTGTTTTCCATGGCTCTACCAACCATTTGTACAGCTGTTATTAACCACATAAAAACTGTGGGATGTTCAGTCACAGATCTCCAACTATCATGTTTCGTTTGGCCATGTGACACTAAAGGCAGGTTCAGATTTCCGAAGAGTGAAGTTGGAGGCTGCCACCCTCCAGGTAAGGCCTGGAAATGTCCAGGAATTACAGCTGACCCCGAGACTATAGATATCAGTTCCTGTTTGGTGTAGTGGTTAAGTGTGCGGACTCTTATCTGGGAGAATTGGGTTTGATTCCCCACTCCTCCACTTGCACCTGCTGGCATGGCCTTGGGTCAGCCATAGCTCTGGCAGAGGTTGTCCTTGAAAGGGAAGCTGCTGTGAGAGCCCTCTCCAGCCCCACCCACCTCACAGGGTGCTGTTGTGGGGGAGGAAGGTAAAGGAGATTGTGAGCCGCTCTGAGACTCTTCAGAGTGGAACATATGAACATATGAAGCTGCCTTATACTGAATTAGACCTTTGGTCCATCAAAGTCAGTATTGTCTTCTCAGACTGGCAGCGGCTCTCCAGGGTCTCAAGCTGAGGTTTTCCACACCTATTTGCCTGGACCCTTTTTTGGAGATGCCAGGGATTGAACCTGGGACCTTCTGCTTCCCAAGCAGATGCTCTACCACTGAGCCATCGTCCCTCCCTGGAGGGCGGGATATAAATCCAATATCATCATCTTCTTCTCTGGAGGAAATGGCTGAGAAGAATAAGAAAAAGGAGGAGGAGGAGGAGATTGGATTTATACCCCACCCTTCACTCAGAGTCTCAGAGCAGTTTACAATTTATTTATTTGATTTTATCAAATTTATATCCCGCCCTCCCCTAATGGGCTCAGGGAGGCTACTTTGTTTTCCCCTCCATGCAACAGACACCCTGTGAGGTAGGTGGGACTGAATGATAGAAACTACTCTTGAGCAGAACAGCTCTGTGAGAACTTGTGACTAACTCAAGGTCACATCAGCAGGTGCATGTGGAGGAATGGGGAACCAAACCTGGTTCTCCCAGATTAGAGTCTGCACTCCTAACCCCTAAATCAGGCTGGCTCTTGGAGGGTATACTCTGTGGAATTATACCCCACTAAGTTCCCTCCCCTCCTCAAACTCTGCCCTCCTCAGACTCCACCACCACATCTCCAGGAACTTCCCAATCTTAAAGGGTTTGTTAGATTTATTAGATTTATATCTTGAGCTACTAACTTTAGGTTGTATTTGGCACACAGCAGCTCACCAGCCATCACACATCATGCAAGCCGATGCTGCATCTAAAGTTTGCAACCTCTTATGGTAAATACGTTGCCTGTTTTAAACAGCTTCCTAAATCGCAAACAGCTTTCACTTAGTAATGTGAATTATATTGATTTATTCCCACTTCCAAACCTGTTCCTGTTTGCAGTTTACCTAACACGATGCTTAAACTTTGAAGGTGTTATTAGGAACACATCTGCAGTGTGTTGTATGAAACTCTGCTCTTTTTCTTGCTTAAAGAGATTATGGTAACTTTTTTCAGGTCGCACAAGAGATGCGAGCATTTAATTGGCTTTTTAAGCAAAAAGCAAGGACCGCTCAGTGCAGAAAAGGCAGCAACTCTGCCTGCAGCCCAATTCCTATTAAACTGCACTTTTAAAAAACAAAAACTGTGAAGTCTTGCTTTAAGAACAGTGGTACTCGACGGCTCAGAGCCACATTCACTAGTACCATCATCAACCAAAAAAGTCACATACCTACTGCATACTTTGTGCACCATCCCAAACAGATAAGATATAACTTAAATATATCACCAGATATCTCTGAGTATGAAGGGCAGGGCTCGACCTGGACTGTTTGGCAACCTAGTCAAGGTTAGCTTCTGGCATATCTCTGCACTGATAATGTCACCGAGTCACATGGGGGCACCCAATTCGGTGCCCCCAGAAGGCTGGTGCCCTAGGCAATTGCCTAGTTTGCCTAGTGGCAGGGCCGGCCCTGTTGGATGGTGACTTCGTCGCACCACTGTTAAACCCTCCCTAGAACTTAGGTGCCTGGAATGAAGGGAAGGGCTTCTCTCTGTGTCTTCTCCCTCTTTCCTTAGCATGAGGCACAGTGGCTCAGGCCAAGGCACCTACAGGAGACCAGGGTGGTGGTGATGGTGGAGAAAGGGGAATAAAACCACCATTATCCTGCTGTGGCTACTTTTCCTAGTTGGCTGCCACAAAGAGTTGTCAACCTCCAGGCAAGGGCTGGAGATCTCTCAAAATTACAACTGACCTCCAGATTACAGAGATCAGTTCCCTTGGGGGAAATATCTGCGTTGGAGGGTGGGATCTATGGCATTATAACCCACTAACATCCCTCCTGTGACCCGAACCTGCACTTTCCAGGCTGTACCCCAAATCTCCAAGAATTTCCCAGCCTACATTTGGCAACCCTACTCTCACTCTCTCTTCTCCATGGCCAGCTTGCTCTCCTCCCAGCAGCTCCACTGGTGCTGAGAACAGAGCTCAGAAAGGGCACAGAAGGGTGGGGTGTGGTTAGAGAGGGCTGGCCGTTAACTTCCGCCCCTGACACCAGGCCAGAAGTTTAGAGGTGTTCACAGCTTATCTGTCCTTCCCTCCCAGTGTTGGTGGCAGTTTTAAGGTGAGAACCTGGCCAGGCAATGGTCTTGTTCACTTTCCTGGAACATGGGCTCAGGTGCCACACTGGGGAACAGCACTCAGAAGACCCACAGTGGCACATCAAAGATCCACATGTGGCTTCCAAGCCACTGAACATCACTGTTTTAGAGTACATTTGTGTTATTTCTTATTCCAAAGTTGTCTTTTACCAGTATCAAAATATACTAATTTGTTTCACTTGATATTCAAATGCCTCCTTCCCCCCCTCTAGCACCTGGAAGACCAAAACTTACCCAATACACCATTCACATAACTATTTCACATTCTGAGTAACTCATCAAGCAAATAAATATCTGTCTGTCTATCTAACTATCTGGCTGGCTGGCTTTTTTTTTAGCAGGAACGCACAGGAATGCAGTCCCAGCTGGTTTGGTGTCAGGGGGTGTGGCCTAATATGTAAATGATTTCCGGCTGGGCTTTTTCTACAAAAAAGCCCTATGTGAAACAATGGTGACATAAGGGGTGTAGCCTAATATGCACATGAGTTCCTGCTGGGCTTTTTCTACCAGAAATGCCATATGGGGTGTGTGTGTGTGCGTATTGGCTTGGCTACAAACAAGGTTGATGCACTATATGCCCACCGAACATAACCTGAAGCATGGTGGTAAAGATGGAGGGTATGGTAAATCCATGGACAAAATCACTTTTCCACAGGTGAATCTCTTCCTCAAAGTAACTGCACACAGTTGCCATCAGAGTGTAGCCACGTGGAGCTACCTACCTTGTGGGAGCACCCTAAAGCTGGGATCACCACTCATCACCTGAACCAAGGATTCAAAACACAGGCCAAGTGAGAACACTTCCTGCCTGTGCCAAGGAGCCAGCTAAGGCTGCAAAACAAAGGATTTATGTCTAAGGCTGCAAAAGACATCCTTGAGGCTGTTTCCTGTCATTCTCCCCCCCCCCCCCCAATACCAAGGAAGGAATAATAACAAAGGATCCCATCAGGTGAAGCGTCTGTATTCTTACAGCTAACTAGCAACATCTGGTTGATTCTTTCCTGTCTCCAGGACCCTCTCCTGATTCCTTTTGTGCGATACCTATGTTAGTGTATTTACCCTTTTGATCTCAACCCATCCTTCCTGTCTCCTTCCCTCAGAGTATCAAAATAAATTATTCCAAACATCAAATGATTATAACCTTCCTGACAGCTATCAGGAACCTTTTACACCTTTTGGGTAAACCAGGGATCCTATTCAAACAGCCCTGGAAAACCTCTCCCTGATCCTTAACATCCATTACATTCCAAGAGGGGAGACCACCCCCTCAAAATAGTATAAAAGTGGGTGGAAAGCCAAACCTCAGTGTGCAACTGGTGGCACCTAGATAGGTTACACCCAGGGCTTTTTTTTTTTTTTTTTTTAGCAGGAACGCAGTTCCGGCTGGCTTGGTTTCAGAGGTGTGCCCTAATGTGCAAATGAGGTCATGTTAGGGTTTTTTTTTTTTTTTAACCAAAAAGCCCTGTGTGAAACAATGGCAATATCAGAGGATGTGGCCTAATATGCAAATGAGTTCCTGCTGCGCTCTACCAAAAAAAGCCCTGGTTACAACCCCTTAATTCTAGTTTTGGAGCTCCTTGATGTGACATGCAGGCTGTGCATGTCACTCCCTTCATTGACATGGACTTCTGCACATCTGGAAAGGTAGTATCACCCCAGAAATGCTCCTTGAAGTCTCTATCTTCACTCTTTATTTTCCTAGCTCTTGAGTGTGTGTATATTTTGGTTGTTTTTGTGTGATTGTAAACCAGCATATTTTCCCAAGTAAAACGTTTAAATTCTTTAAAATCTGGGGTCTTCTTTCTGAACCAGACCCCCTTAGACAAAGGTGTGCACCCCCTGTGCCCTTCTGGTTCCCCTGGTCACATAGCTTAATATCCCCAACATTGAGATGGGACCATTTTGGGTAACACAGAGAATAAAAGAACATAAGAAGAGCCCTGCTGGATCAGACCAATGGTCCATCTAGTCCAGCATCCTGTCCAACAAAGTGATCCACAAGTTCCTCTGGAGGCCCAACAACAGGGCATAGAGGCTGGGGCTTTTCCGTGATGCTGCCTGAGATTCAGAGGTTTAGTGTTCCTCTCAGTCACCAGGCCTAACAGGCACCGGCAGACCCAACCTCCATGAATTTATCTAATCCCCTTTTAAAGCTGTATATTCTTGAGGCCATCACTACATCCTCTGGCACTGAATTCCACGTTTTAATCACTTCCTATGTAAATGGATTTTGCAAAACTTTAAAAGCCTTCCCCAATCTGTTCCCCCAGCTAGATTTTTTCACCCTGTGTAAAGCTCTTTGCTCACTTAATGCCCACCTTGCTCTCTCAGTCCCACCCTTGTCTTTCTTGTCATGCTGCTTTTCATTGCTTCTCTCCTCTCTGTTTTTCACTCTTCCTCAAAAGCAACATCTGAAAAGATCTTCCAGAGCCTCCATTAATCTCGATATCTTTATTCTCTGTGTAACTTGCTATATTTATCATATTTATATCTCAGACTTTTCCCCAGTGGTCTCAGGGGCAGCATGCATGAACACGAAGAACAGGTGTATCCATTTTATTGCAAATTGTGCAGCATTTGTCTAGTCAATCAAACCTCACTGTTACTAGCAATCTGGTTTTTCAAGCCCCGGTATGATTCCTATGGAACTCATCTGCTCAACCTAGGTCTATATGAGTAGCAGAAACAGGCAATTAAATGGATTGTGCCCACTTCTGACTACAGGTGGGGGCATATGCTTTTGAATTCAGACAACAGAACCACTCTCTGCTACTAGCAACTTACTTTCACGAGGCTGTTGTGGAAATCTGTAGTGCATTACATCCACCCATGCACAATTTATTCCAGATGATATGCACAAATGGATTGTGTCCCTTCAGGTTATAATTACAACACACTGCTTTTGAATGAGTATGTGTCTTTTTAAAATAAGAACATAAGAACATAAGAGAAGCCATGTTGGATCAGGCCAATGGCCCATCCAGTCCAACACTCTGTGTCACACAGTGGCAAAAAATTTTATATCTACACACACACTGTGGCTAATAGCCACTGATAGACCTCTGCTCCATATCCTTGCAAAAAATCCTTGCAAAAAAGAACAGTAGCTTATATCGGAGAATGGCTCCAGTTAAGCCTTTTGGCTATGGTAACTGACAGAAGACTTGCAAAATTTTCTTGGTGGGGGTTGACCAAAGTATCATTGTACAAATAGCTACGGTTTTGTCCCCTGCTGTGAAACATGGACTGAGATTATGTCCTGGTTATGATTTTCTTTGATAATGTCTAATTCTTTTCATTGTCTTTTGTAGTAGCATAAATGATATATTTAGAGGTAGAATTTTAGGTAATTAATTAACAGTTTATTCTGCTTCTACAATCACAGAGTTGGAATGGACTTCTAGGGTCACCTAGTCCAACTTCCTGTACAGTGCAGGAAATTCACCACCTTAGCACTCCATTATCAAATTCAATTGGTCAGGGCTTTTTTTTTTTAGTAGCAGGAACTCCTTTGCATATTAGGCCACATACCCCTGATGTAGCCAATCCTCCAAGAGCTTACAGGGCTGTTATTACAGGGCCTACTGTAAGCTCCTGGAGGACTGGCTACATCAGGGGTGTGGGGCCTAATATGCAAAGGAGTTCCTGCTACAAAAAAAGCCCTGCAATTGATCCTTATATTGGCTTTACCTCCTCTGTCCCAGCCATATTATTTAATCTGTCCCAGTATTATCTTAATCTGTATTTGCAGGAAATCAAGGCAGCTACAACTTCTTCACTGCCTGCCCTCCCCTCCCTCCCACCCTACTATGGATCAGGTGCCCAACTTTGGGGGAAATTAGCTTTGTGCATGGATGAGACTGGCATTCTTTGCTCATGTGCTCCTTGAAAACCTGTTCTTTTAATCTTTGTTGCGCAAAAAGATGCACAATCCCCTGCCTCCAGTGGTCCCAGCTCCAGTGAGCTCCTGCTTTTACTGCATAGCTGATTAGACTCACATAGCGCACCATTTACCCTTTCTGTTCTACCTCAGCAGCTTAGGTTAAGGTCACTATCACATCCTCAGCTGTCTTCTCCAGATTTAGTGAAATGAGGAGGGAGATTCAGTTGTAGGGCTGAGCTAGAACTCAAAAGCCAGGCACGCATGCCTCCCACCCGCCATGCTGATTTCCTCTGATGAGTCTTCCACAGCATGGAGCGCAACAAACAAGCCACAGCTGCTTTCATGTCATCCGCAGGAAAGAAACTGGGTACTGACAACCTTTGCCTGGGTGGTCATAGCTCATGTTGACAACATTGACTTTGGGCAGCAGGAAATAAAGGGGAAGCACAAAGGTGCCACTAACCCCACCTGAGCCTGCTGCAGAGGCAACATCAAAAGTCACTGCTGGCTTGCTGAGCAAGAAGGGATTTCTCTGCTTTTTTCTAAAAGGGGGAAAAAAGACTTTTGTTTAGAAACGGAAAAAGAAAGATTCAGGAAAGAGAAAGAAAAGCAACACTCCAAAGGAGATGTGTCTCAGAGAGCATCTCTGGGTTACTAGTTGACCATGAGTCAGTATGGATTTGAGGCAGCTGTTAACATGCCTTGTCTGAAGTAAGGACAGATGGGAATCTGCATAAGCAGAGGGCAATTGTCACACATCACTGGTGGCTGTAGTTGTTGGAAGAAGGCAAGTTTTCTAAGTTCTCTCTAAGTAAAGTATGTCTAAAAACAGCACTGCTGGATCAGAGCAAGGGTCCACTGAGTCCAGCATCCCATTTACCACAGTGACCAGCCACAAGAAGGACATGGAGGCCAAAACCTCTCTGCCCTCTCTTCCTCTCCAACAATTTGGAGGATGGCTGCTGCTGAACATGGAGAATCCAGGGAGCTGAACTGGCCAGTAACCGTGTCTGTTCACATGACTTGCAACCTGTCATGTAGCCTTCCTATGAGTAAATGGCTTGCAAACGGCTTCCTTTTGCCTGGTCCTGGGAAATCATGATCATGAAAACACTTTGGCAAAAGACCAGAAGGGGAACCCTTGCGGGGCACAGCTTGGGCTACCAACCTCCAAGCAGGGCCGGTGCTAAGCTTTCTGGCGCCCTAGGCGAATCACCCACTAGTCCCCCCCCCCCCCATTATTAAAAATATAGGGAAAATGAAGAGCACAAAACTTGAAACTTTTCACATAATTTAATTTACTGATTTTTAATTTTAATTTTTTTTTTAAAAAAAATGTGATATGTTATTTAGAAATTGTGAGAATAAGTGCTTGCCGGCCAAGCCAGGAGGGAGGGTGGCGGGATAGGGTGAGGTGGGAGGGGGGAGTGGCTTGGCTTTGTTGAAGGCAACTTGGTGATGGGAGAAGACAAGGTGACAGTGGCCAGGAGCCAGAGTAATGTGTCTGGGAGGGGGCACCCAGTGGTGTCCCCTAGGCCAGGTGGCGCCCTAGGTGACTGTCTACTTTGCCTTCTCCCATGCACCGGCCCTGCCTCCAACTGGCACCTGGAGTTCTCTGGCTAATACAGTTTCTCTCTAGATGACTGAGATTGGTTCCCCTGGAGAAAACGGCTGCTTTGGAGGATGGATTCTATGACATTATATACTACTATGGTCCCTCCCCTCCACAGATCTTGCCTCACCCAGGCTCCATCACCCAAAATTCCACAGCCCAGAGCTGGCAAGCAACTAGGGTTGCCAATCCCAAGGTGGGGGCAGGGGATCCCCCAGTTTGGGAGCCCTCCCACTGCTTCAGGGTCATCAGAAAGTGGGGGGAGGGAAATGTCTGTCGGGCACTCCATTATACCCTATGGAGACCAATTCCCATAGGGTATAATGGAGAATTGATCCATGGATATCTGGGGCTCTGAGAGGCCTGTTTTGTTTTTTTTTTAGTTAGAGGCACCAACGTTGCAGCATGGCATTCATTGCCTCTCCCCAAAGCACCATCCAAGTTTCAAAAAGATTGGACCAGGGGGTTCAATTCTATGAGCCCCAAAAAGAAGGTGCCCCTATCCTTCATTATTTCCAAATGGAGGAAAGGCTTTTTAAAAGTGTGTGGTCCCTTTAAATGTGATGGCCAGAACTCCCTTTAGAGTTCAATTATGCTTGTCACAACCTTGCTCCTAGCTCCACCCCCAAAATCTCCACCCCCAAAGTCCCCAGATATTTCTGGAATTGGACTTGGCAACCCTACAAGCAACTCTAGGCACAGCTCTTGGAAATCTTTTCTCTCCGCCCTTTCCAAGTTCTGTGGATGAAACCTCAAATCCTTCATCTTCCTTTTCTGGCAGAAAGGGAGATCTTCCCAAGCTCCCTAGTTCAAGACGGGTTTAGCTCTTTCCTTCTGTGGCAAACGTCAGCAGCCCAGTCTGGGAGTGCTAATGTGCATTTGTCTAAGAACAGCACACATATGATCATGTAGATGAGACTCTTCTTCCTTTGGAGTCCCAGTCCCCCCTCCCCCCCCAATTAAGATCATGTGGTTTTTTAAAAAGTCTGATTTGTGTCAGATGCCAGCCATGCCTTGAGGGTGTTTCAGGAGGATTACAAAGTCAGACAAGGCTGCATTTGCATGCAAACCTGCGGGTTTATGTAAATCAACGTCATCCAATTATGTCAGGCCATGTAAACAAAGGGGGAGGGCTGTTGTGTATCTATTACAGCAGCAAGTGGAGCCTCTGAAGGAGACCCTTTGCCAGTGCCGCAAGGCACAGAGACCAACGCAGACACGCTGGTTGAGGACGGGGCAGTTAATTCCCCCCCCCCACCAACTTATTTATGACTTTGGGGACGAGTAAAAATTTATTGGACATCTGATGATAATTAAAAGCAGAACGCCATTTAATTGGAAACAGAAGAGATTTTATTTGGAATAAGGAAGACTGGAACCGTAAACTAAAATACGTTCCGTAAGACGTGCATTAGCATGGTTGCTTTGTAATTCCACGCATCTGTTTGCATGACGTGGAAAACACCCAGTCTGGCACTAGGCTTGGGATATGGCCATCTGAACCTCTTTGTTTTGTGCATTTCTAGCTCTTGGGAGGCCCTGACCTGAATACCCCAGACCAGTCCAATCTTGGAAGCTAAGCAGGGCTTAACTGCAGTCCAAAATTACTATAAAAATAAAACCAATGAGAGAAAAAACATAGTGATGTGTGCCCAACCATCCAGGCATGGAAGTTTTCCCAAGTTTCTCTTCTTTCTGTCTCCTGACCCCTGTAAAGTTTATTCCTGGAACTACAGAACCAGAGTGAAGGAACAGCTGTGTAGGTTGGTGGGTTGTAGTGAGGTGGGCCAAGGGGATGAAATCAATCTCTTTCCTCAGCAAAGCTCCACTTGTGGAAGAGAAAGGAGGCATTAGCGCACCTCCTGGTCCTTCCTCAATACAGCCCCTTCCCTTCCAATCCATGCAACTATTCCCTCGCTTGGGTTTCAGCGCCCTGGGAAAATTCTTTCCAGGGCTTAGAAGGAGATGTAGTAATGGAGATGAACCTAGAAAAACTCCAAATTCTGTGCACATAATAGCAGGTACTGTTGTGAAATGGCTGACCCAGTCCAGTCTAGCTATGGACTTGGTGTAGTGGTTAAGTGCATGGACTCTTATCAGAACCGGGTTTGATTCCCCACTCCTTCACTTGCACCTGCTAGAATGGCCTTGGGTCAGCCATAGTTCTTGCAGGAGGTGTCCTTGAAAGCTTCTGGGAGAGCTCCCTCAGCCCCACCTGCCTCACAGGGTGTCTGTTGTGTGGGAAGAAGATAAAGGAGATTGTAAACCGCTCCGAGACTCTGATTCAGAAGAAGGGCAGCGTATAAATCTGTGGTCTTCTTCTTCTTCTTAAGTGATATGAGTGGTGAGAGCCGAGGTCTGTGTGACAAAGAATTCAGGGTTTCTCAGGGATAACAATAGCTGGGGTGGTGGGGGTGGTGGGGGTGATTGGCACTGGTAAAGAGAGGACAGTAGATTTATACCCCACCCTTCTCTCTTAATCAGAGTCTCACAGTGACTTGCCATCTTCTTTATCTTCCCCGACAACAGACACCCTGTGAGGTGGGTAGGGCTAAGAGAGCTCTCACAGCAGCTGCCATTTCAATGACAATTCCTACAAGCTATGGCTGACCCAAGGCCATTCCAGCAGCTGAAAGTGGAAGAGTGGGGAATCAAACTTGGTTCCCCCAGATAAGAGTCTGCACACTTAACCACTACACCAAACATGACCCATATATGCTAAGGAAGGGGCATGTGCCCCTGTGTTAGGGAGGAAACAGCAGTTTGTGTTCAGAACAGAGAAAGATTAAAAGCCACATCAGGGGGTTGGCTGAAGCCACTCAGGGTGCAGGGTCTCTCCCTGTGGTTTTGAGACAAGCTAGTGACCTCCAGTCTTATTAGAGTGCCACTCTTTCCTTCTGCCTTTGCTTTACCTGCTTATTTGCACAACAATTCCATAGATCTCTGGTATTCTTTCATGCAAAAAAAAAAAAAGTAAACCCCTCCACACATGGGCAGTGAAACTTCTCATTACTTGGAGAAATGGGGAGTGCCTACCAATATCAAGCACAGAGCAACTTAAAAATAATCCATACCTGACCACAGATAATAGTTCACAGCCACATCTGAGGAGGCTTGAACCTTATTTTTCATTTCTGGACTCAGACAGGCTCATAATAACAAAGAATGAGAACTGATTATTTAATCCCCTGAAGTCCACCAAATCCATCCATCCATCCATTTACTTTCAATAAGGTAAACAAAACAAAACAAAAATAGTGGATGTGAGTCAAGTTTACTGCAATGGAAAAACATACACATATGGATGAATATTATCCTGAAACATGCTCCAGTACACTGTAAAGATGATCCATTTATCAATACCTTGCTCTTCTGTACGCTTTTGTTTTTTCTTGTATAATAAGCTAGCTTTGACATAAAAGCTGTTGACCTTATCCGCCTGAGCCACTCTGATACTTGTGGAGCAATCTTGGTTTCTTTCGGCTTTAAAGAACAGATGACTGTGTTGTGCTTAACAGGATACAAGCTACACATCGCCTTCAAACACTTTCAAAGGAGTATGAGGTTGTGTGGGGCAGGGTCTTTTTTGTGTGTGTGCAGAGTAGGTTGGATTAGGGTTGCCTGCTGTGGGTTGGGGAATACCTGGAGATTTGGGGGGTGAAGCCTGGATGGGGCTTGGGGAAGGGAGGGACCTCGGCAGGAAATAATGTCATAGAGTTCACCCTTCAAAGCAGCCATTTTTTCCTAGGAGAACTGATCTTGGTCACCTGAAGATCAATTGTAATAATGGGAGGTTTCCAGGTGCCACCTGGAGGTTGGCAATCCTAGGTCTGACATTATTTTTAGAAGCACCCTGTTGGATCAGACCAATAATCTATCTAGTCCAGCATCCTCTCACACAGTGGCCAATCAGCTCCTCTAGAGGACCAAGAGCAAGGCATAGAGGCCAAGGCCTGTATAAGAACATAAGAAGAGCCCTGTTGGATCAGACCAGTGGCCCATCTAGTCCAACATCCAGTCTCACACAGTGGCCAACCAATTCCTGTGGTGGGCCAACAACAGGGCAAAGAGGCTGAGGCCTTCCCCTGATGTTGCCTCCTGGATCTGGATTCAGAGAATTACTGCCTCTGAATATGGAGGTTGCATCCATGGGGATATGATAACCAGTTTTACGTTTAAGCTTTTTGTCCAACGAGCTTGATTTTGCCTAACATGACACCTCTAAGAAGAACCACCTACTATGCTGGGTGTGAGCATGAAGAGGGCTTCTGAGAGAGCTTTTTCAGTAGCTTCCCCCAGATTATAAATCCTTCTCCTGTTGTGTTATTGTTTGGTTATCTTCCTTGTTGGCCTTCCACAGAAATTTTAAAATGGATTTCTTTAGGAAAGCCTTTTCCCACTGTTATGTGTTGGCTTGATTCCCTTGCATTTTACATCTGTTATGGATTTAATCTGTTCTTTTGAAACTCTGGCATTTTTGAATTATGATAACATACATAGAGATACGCGCTCTCTTTTTACTTCTGCTGAATTGTAACCTGTAACCATTCTTTCATCTTTCTATCAAATATTTATATTGAGGGTTTTTTAAAAAAAATCTGTTTAGACCATAAACTTTCATCTGGATTTGTGTTAGGCTATAGTCAGGGGTAGAATTTTAGCAGGAGCTCCTTTGCATATTAGGCCATAAACCGCTGATGTAGCCAATCCTCCAGGAGCTTACAAGGTTCTTTTTTATAAGCTCTTAGAGGATTGGCTGCATTAGGGGTGTGTGGCCTAATATGCAAAGGAGCTCCTGCTAGAATTCCACCCCTGGCTATAGTCATTATTTTTTTTGTAGTCATTATTTTTTTTGTAAACTGCTTTCTTAAGCCAGTTTGGTGTAGTGGTTAAGTGTGTGGGCTCTTATCTGGGAGAACCGGGTTTGATTCCCCACTCCTCCACTTGCACCTGCTGGAATGGCCTTGGGTCAACCATAGCTCTGGCAGAGGTTGTCCTTGAAAGGGCAGCTGCTGTGAGAGCCCTCTCCAGCCCCACGCACCTCACAGGGTGTCTGTTGTGGGGGAGGAAGGTAAAGAAGATTGTGAGCCGCTCTGAGGCTCTTTGGAGTGGAGGATGGGATATAAATCCAATATCTTCTTCTTCTTCTTAAATAGAAAAGCAGGCTACACATCTTCCAAACACAAACATAAGCCATAATCCTGTCGTAAATTGTGGCTTGAAGCCAAGGATCCCACTGTGCAAGCAGAAGGTCCTTCCCTCTGTGTGGCGGTTTCTCTTCCTTCTTAGTATCCCGCAGAGTGTTCCCCTCTCAAAATGTTGCCTTTCTCAGACACTGCTCCCATATCTCCAGAAATTCCCCAATCCGGGGTTGGCAACCCTACTTCTTACAATATTCAAAAGCCACCAGTTGGGTGGGCTGATGATGTGGCTGTTACATCTCACACTAGCAGTCATATTTGCTCTCCCCACAAATGTGACTACACACAACTGCAGAGTCATGGCAGAATGAAGCCCCATTGTAGTATTTTCTGTGCTTCTGGAGGGATTTGGGGAGGGATGGTGGCTCAGTGGTAGAGCATCTGCTTGGTAAGCAGAAGATCCCAGGTTCAATCCCTGGCATCTGCAACTAAAAAAAAAGGGTCCAGGCAAATAGGCATCAAAAACCTCAGCTTGAGACCCTGGAGAGCCGCTGCCAGTCTGAGTAGACAATACTGACTTTGATGGACCCAGGGTCTGATTCAGTATAAGGCAGCTTTATATGTTCATATATATGTTCATATGTGTACCATATTCCGGCTCAATGCATCTCTTTGAGCCTGCCTTTCTGAACTGGCATTTGTCTGAATGTTAAAGGGAAATCTGTCTAAATAAAAACAGGAAATACAATGAAACACATCGCAGTGGACTCCCTCTAGCTCCCTCTAGACTAGCTCGGAAAGAAGCATTTCCCCCCTAAAATTGCTACAGAAAATTGCAGGTTGTCTTCTTTCACTTTTGCGAATTGATGAGAATAACGGTTTTCCTTGTCTTTATTAAAGCATCAAAGAAATCACCCACACACTCAAGGTAAGAGGGAATACTTGCACCCAATGAACAGAATGTTTCTAAATGCCATAGCTGAGACAAATTTCACCCCTTTCTTACCTGGTTCTTTCTTGGCCAAGTCCATTGTGGTCTAATCCAATGGAATAAAAGTACTGACATGTGGTCTGTATCCTGCCTTTATCACCACTGTGTGCCTCAGACCTCACCGTCATGGCAGAATGCGCTTGTTTCCAGCTCTGCACTTGTTTTCCATTTCTGTTTGTGAACACAGCTTGATGGGGGTATGTGTGTTATGTGTACTTTGTGCACCGCCAAAATGAAATTAAAATCAATTCTGTGCCAAATAAATTCACATTCTGCAACACGAATAAATCACACAGATGAGGACATTTGCACACAACAGCTTGCTTTGCTTCACTGTGAATCAGATCCAGATTTTCAACTATCTGCGACTCTTTTGCCAGTGACTGGGGATGCTGCAAGATGGAAATTGGCCATAAGTGGTCAAGGGCCAGAGAATAATAGTTATAGGAGAAAACCAAAGAGATGTAAAGCCATCCTTTCCCTCTACTCAGATTTACATGCCAGCTTTTTCCTGAAGGCTTCTAAGATATCACTAGATACTGAATAAGATGTCATCTACAGGGGCTAGAAACTTGAGTTCATCCAAATAGTGGCTACTATTCCTTTGTGTAGTAAAACTGTGGGAAAGCAGAGTACCTGTATCCTCAAAAAACAACCAACACTGATGTGTTCCTCAAACCCTGAGTCTACCAAACAAGAGGAAAAAACACTAGATCACCCCATAAGATACTGTAACAGTTATTGACTCCTAGAACACACCCTGACATCTCCTCTTTTCAACCACCAGCTCATTTCAGGCTCATAATCCACCTCGAGTCGCAGTAAGAAAGGTGGACTATAAAAGTAAATAAATACCACCAATTCAGTGGCACCGCTTGCCAGGTTCGCTTGGTTATTTGTCATTGCTTGCAACAATACTGCTTTGGGCTCAAACAAAATAGAAGGATGTCATCGTTTAGCCTGCTTTTGTTCCACCGGATGTCCAGGGACAACACGGTTCATCTACCCTGCCTTTAAGATATCAAAACTTTGTGTACAGCTGTGCCCTCGGCACTGAAAACTCCAATTAGAAGCCATTTAAAAATCCACGTATTAATGTATAATTAAGTAATCAGTGATGTAATTAATCCATTAACGTTGTTCTACTCTAATGCCTAGTGGTTTGTTTTCTGTATTTTTCTTTTAATAATGGAGTTATCTTTCTAAGGGTAGTGCTGTTTAAGGGCTTACAAGGCAAGTGATTTTCTTTTTGCACATGAAGGTTGAAGCCTCTGATCTCCTCTCGATGCACAACACAATTGACAAAAGGCTGCTAACAATGTTTTCTCACATACGTGCTTAAATAAAATCACAGAGAATAAGCTCTTAACCGCTATAAATGTGTTGGCATTCCACTTCTCATGCAGAAAAGAGGCACAAATCGGTCGTTGAACTGCTTAAGAGATAAAGGCGTGCTACATTCACATACGTGCCCTGGCGTACAGCTGAGTGGTGAATTGGTAGCAAAATAATTGTTCTTCCATTCTGCTGTTCACACAAAGCTTGCGAACAGACTGTGTTCTCGAGACTTACAGTCTGAAGTGACACTTTCATTCCTGAGATCACAATGTTCCAAACCAATCAAAATAAATTTAAACCCCCCCTGCATTCCATTTCTAGACACATTCACACAAAAGTGAGCCCAGCTGATGGTAATGGAAATTCATTTGCCACCCTGAGTAAGGATATGTGGAATTTTGTAAACTGTACAATTCCATTTTCAGTGGTGTTTGCTTTCAAGCAGATGAAAAAGCATTGCTTATGGTCCAATCAGAACTATCAGTGCTGTTTTGTTTGGGCTTTCTTCCTCTATGCTAGGACTTATCCCCCAGTACTGGTGCACCCAAAAGATAAGAGTTTACATGACTAGGGGATGCTGAAGCTATCAACAAATGGAGTCTTCAACTTCTAATCTGTCCTCCACAAGTGTTGTAAACCATCAGTCTTTTCAGAATTCAGAATCAATTGGCTTAAGAGAGGCTCTAGATTTTGAGAAGCCCTGAATAAGATGCCCTCCCATAGTTAGGCCTTCTATTTACCCAACTGGGGCAGGGAACTCCCAGCCAGGTGTTTCCTTAGGGTGCTGGCCTTCCAGGGGTGGCAAATAGGGCGCCTCCCCCCATTTGACTTGTTGACGTTATCAATGCAGAGGGGGTGCCAGAAAGCCTTGCCTAGGGTGCCAGACAGTCTAGGACAGGGGTGTAAAACTCTTATGAGGGCTGGATCCAACATAAATGTGACCTTGTTGGGCCAGGCCATGAGCATCATAAAATGCAATGCCAGGTAGCAGAGATATAAACATTATAAACACAATTAAAGATTTTCAAAAACTTACAATTAGACTTAAAGATGTTTTTTTAAACTTAAAACATTAGCACTTGTTGGTCTTAAAAGTGCTTTCTTTGTATCTCTCCCATGGGATCCAGGAACCTGGGCAAAGGATGCTCTGGCTCTTTATTTCTTTTGCCAGGGACCAGGAGGAGGAGCCTCAGCCAACAGAAAGAAGAGAGGCTTTGCTCAGTAGCTCTGCTGTGTTATTGAGAGAGCCTGGCAAAACAAGCTATCCCTCCCCCCCCACTTCCTCCCCCAAGAGAGGAGCCTCAGCCAATGGAAAAAACAGAGAATTTGCTCTGTAGTTCCTGTGTGATTGAGCAAGCCTGGCAAAGCAAACTGTGATGCAGAAGGAAGCAAGAGAGAGGGAGAAGGAAGCAGATGACAGCCACTTGCTTGGGGGCTTGATAGCCACATGTTTGACATCCCTAGTCTAGGACCAGCCCTGCTCCCAGCCCCAATTTTCCACCCACTAGAGGAATTGAAGAGAGGGGGGGAAATGGCCTCCACATAGTGATACTCTAGGAATAGGAATTCCTCTTAGTCTCTGTGGTAAAGACCTTGGAGACTAGCGGAGGCAGCCTATTGAGATTCATCCAGAAATGACATCACATCCCATCCAAACTCTGCCCTCCCCAGGCACCAAACCCCAAATCTCCCAATACTTGCCAAGTTAGTGTTGGGAATCTTACACGCTGTGTCCCACTCAGCACACATGTGCAGATCTCCTGGGAGAAAGAGCACAACTCTTCCATCCCCTAAGCGTAATCAGCATCAATAAAAGTAAAAAAGTTACACTGAGCCCTCTCAAGTCTCCCTTCCAGTGGATGGAAATTTCTTTAGAGCCCTCCAAAACATCATAAAAGTCTGTCGGGGCAACTTTGCATTTCTAGTGAGAACATATGGACCAAGCATCTCTGGTTACCAGCAAGCCGGGCTGTGAG
Source organism: Heteronotia binoei (assembly GCF_032191835.1). Lineage (NCBI taxonomy): Eukaryota > Metazoa > Chordata > Lepidosauria > Squamata > Gekkonidae > Heteronotia > Heteronotia binoei. The sequence goes on from NC_083233.1 coordinate 66,404,636, forward strand.
ACTCAGCAGATGGCCAACTATGCCAACTGTTTACATCGACCTTGAATCAGCTTGGATATAGGGGAGCTGATTCAAGGTCGATGTAAACAGTTGGCATAGTTGGCCATATATCCAAGCTGACAATCCAAGCTGACAAACCCTGAGCAAATGCAAGGCCTCCATGATCTTGGCCAGATAGGCAAGAGCTGAGAAGAAAGCAGATATCAAGCAGATTTGGATCAGCTCATAATGAGTATCTAAAGAAGTATGTACAAATCATTATGACATTGCTCCTTGTGTGTATAACGTAAGAGGTAGATAACCGCAAGAGTCATTTGAGTCTATCCAGGACAGCTAGATAACACATCATTCATCCTCCATGTATCCACCACACCTCTTGCAAGTATCTCGCTAAAAATCACGTTTGGCAAAACAAGCATGTATGAATCAGTGGGTTGATGCTGACTGCCTTTTATCTTTGTTCAAGGAGGAGGAGAAGTCCCTTTGTACCCACTATGCTAGTGTCAGGAGATCTGCATGGAGGAAAGGCTATTCAGAGTGGGGTTTCAGTGAGATGGAAAGATCCAGATGGGCAGCCGTGTTGGTCTGAAGCAGTAGAACAAAGCAGGAGTCAAGTAGCACCTTTAAGACCAACAAAGTTGTATTCAGAATGTAAGCTTTTATGTGCTGTAAGCACACTTCATCAGACACTGGTAAGGAATGGCAAGCAGTCCTAAATAACTAAAAAAGTGAGATAGAAAGTTGATAAGATCACCCCTCCATCCAGCAGAAAAGTGGATGAGATTCAACCACTGACAAATCTCTTAGGCAGACTGATTCTTGGAGGAAACAAAATTTCAGCGGCATTGTAAGAACAGCTTCAGCTCCAGGACATCTCCACAATTCCATGTCCATGAATGGTAGAAGGACCTTCAGCCTCACTGAAGGGACAGCTGCTGTTCTGATGGAAGACCCATTTTAAACAACGCTGCAGGGAAATAGGTAATTTAACCACTGGCCCATGACAAAGCAGAAGGCAGTTTAAGAGGAGAAACAGAACACCAGGAGGAAAAAGCAGGTTCTGCTCAGATAAAGCGGGTCTCAGGTTGGTCTTCCTTAAGACAGGCCACATGTTTGACGTCTCTGACCCTAGAGGACCAGGCCTTTGGTTGGCATGTGTGTGAACAGAGTGATTATACAGCCCCTTAAAGCAAGTTAGGTCTGCACAAGCTCGAAGACAAAAGTGTTTCTGTTATAACTTAGTTGCTACTTCACCTGCTCCAGTGCAGAGCATTTGCAATAATGTCGGGGTCTAATTCTTGGCTTAAATTAAAGCTCGTATATGAAAGAAAGGATTGTTTGTGTATGCGTGTGTGTGTGTTCTTGTAATACGGACTATAAAGTAGGATAGAAGCACATCGCTCAACCCAAACCTTTCTTTGTCTCTTCCTCTTTTCCTTGGGGTCTCCCAGTTTCTGATTTCTCAAGTCTTCTACGTTTTTCTAAGGGATGACTAAGCCTATATTACAGAAACCACTTTTTAAATTTGTAACACAGATATTCTGCCTTTTCTCCATTATGGAAGTCACGGAGGCTTACATAGGGTTCTCTGGATGTCTCCAACCTGGCAGTGACCAGGCCCAAATCTGACTGGCTTCTGTATCATGTGTCTTCCAGCCATCTTGAGAAATCAGCAATGTACTGATGTATCAGCAGTTCACCAACCGCTATGAGGCTTGCTGCAGATGATGAAATAAGCAATATTGGAGCCCCAACAGCTTTCAGATACGCAATTGTGTATTTCTACATGTTCATTTGCTCAGCAGATCAAAAGGATCTTCTCAGAAAGGGGGGGATAAAAATGCCTGGCCCATGATTAACTAGCACCGGGCTAGTGGCAAGGCCTTTGCCCTTTTTCCATTAAGCTATTGAATCTGGAAGCAAATAAGTGATTTGCAAACAGAGTTTTCAGATAACAGAACGTGACTCATACTGTTCTGTAGTATAACCATCCGTCATGTATTCATTTATTATGCTTTACAGGTAGGATGTGAAATAGAGGAGCTTTCTTCTTCCCACCCACCTTGCCGTGAGTCCAAAGAAGTTTTAGCATTGTAGATGGATCCAGCCATTCAGACATACACAGAAAATCTAATTGCAATTGCTCTGCTTTGCATACAAGCTGACATTTGGAAGCAAACAAAAGAGGGGAAAATGTTTTAAATGCAGGAGATAAGCTTGAATGCTTACCTGACAGACAGTATATATTAAAATCCCCAGGAGATGCAAATCAGCGTACTCTCTCAGACTCCACAATCCTGTGAAAATCTTTCAAAGCAAACTTAGCAGGTGAAGTTTGAAAGAGGGTGCACGTTATGACCAACCCCTGTTCCATGACAAACGGCCTTAAAACGACGATACAAAATGTGTGCCTCGAGTTGCAAAAAGACAAAACTTCACCAATGATAGCATTTGCAACTACACCAACTCCTGCTGATTAGAAATGCTAAAGGGATTAAGAGTTCTCTTTCTCTTTCTGTCTGGCAGGGAACTTAATTTAAAGCTTCAGTGGAAGTAGTCAAAAAAGATAGGACTTGTGTGACACTATATGGCAAGCAGCTTTGGATTGTTTTGGTAGGTTATGCTAGTTTCTCTTCCTCACTCTCATTTTAAAAGACTGCCTAGGTGTTATGCTAGAAATGGGGACTTTGAGACACATGAACATTCCATCTTCATCTAAGCAATCCAAACTAGCCTTCTGTTACCTTGGGCAGCTATGAGTTTCCATCCCCAAAACAATTTTCCATAGTAAACATATACAATATAGGTAAAAAGAGACTGCAGTTTCACTGATGACTGTACACAGAATCACAGAAGACCACCTTGTTTTAGACTTGCACCAATACTTAGTTATGCAGTAAGCTTGTATTTGCTAACAGTGTGACTGAAGATTTACTGGCCTTTTAGAAGAACAAACTCCCAACCCCCCAGAATCACATGATAACTGCTGTTTATCATGAGGACTGATGGTCAGAAGATGAGAAAAAAAAGACCTTTAGGAACATGACTTATATCACAGGGACTGGGAATGTTGGCAAATCAACATCTACATGTTAGAATATCTTTGAAAGCAAGACAGTTTCAGCGATGGCTGTCCATAACTCAACCTATTGTAATTTTTCTTGGAAACTATCCTCACCCTGTACAAAGCCAGCCCAGCCCAGCTCTCTCAGGTTCATCTAAAGATCAGACTACATATGCTGAATCATCTAAGGGTCAAAATATCATAAGGGCTAGTGATTAGATCTCCCAGCGTGTACTTTAACCTTTAAAAGCAGCAGGGGTGGTGATGGTGGTGGGGAGATTTGGATCAGGACTGTACAAGGGAGGTGGAGGTGGTGATAACTACTCCCCAGTCTGTATAGTTTCCCTGATTAAAAAAAAAAATCTTCCTTCTCAGCTGCCATTACCCCCAGAAGGGGGCGGGGGGGACACAGGCATATGTAGTTACTCCTGTCCCCCCTCCTCCCCGCTTACACTTAGCTACTCAGAGGATATCAGCTAATACAATCACCCTGCACTGTCAAATTAAGCCACTCCTGTAGGATTGCCAGGTCTGACTCAGGAAATATCTGGGGACTTTGGGAGTGGAGCCAGGAGCAAGGTTGTGATAAGCATGATTGAACTCCAAATGGAGTTCTGGCCATCGCATTTAAAAGGACCACACTCCTTTTAAATGCCTTCCCTTCAGTGGAAATAATGGAGGAGGGGGGCTCATAAGAACATAAGAGAAGCCATGTTGGATCAGGCCAATGGCCCATCCAGTCCAACACTCTGTGTCACACAGTGGTCAAAAAAACCCACCAGGTGCCAGGTGCTTCTTCTTTTGGGGCTCATAGAATTGGACCCCTTGGTCCAATCATTCTGAAACATGGGGAGAGGGGGTTGGGGTTTAGAAGAGGCACTAGATGCTTTGCTGAAAATTTGGTGCCTCAACCTCAGAAAGAACCTCCCAAGAGCCCCAGATACACACACATTGATTCTCCATTATATCCTATGGGGGCCAGCCCACTGGACTTTCAAACCCCCCCCCCCCACTTTCTGATAACCCTGAAGTGGGGGAGGGCCTCCAAACATAGGATCCTCTGCCTCCAATCAGGGACTGGCAACCCTACACCCCTGTCTTAGTTCATGCTGACCCCCATCATTGCTTTTTAAAGTTATTCATGTCGGAATATCTGGTCATGGATTCCAAACAAAACATGTAGTTTGCCTGTAAAACCCTCTAAGTGGGTCTTCAAAAACATTTCATATATTTAATGCATGGGATGTTATACTATAAACCCAATTTATAATTTGTAATGCTATACAAATCATCAACATTTTTTAAAGCTAAAGAAATAACAGTTCAAGCTATAGTAACTGCTGCTGGTTTCTAAGATGTTTTCAGAGCAGTAGTTTCATACCAAAATAAATTGAAATAAACAGGCTTCACTAACCTTTGTATTTGGAGCCAGATGTGAACTGATGTTACGGTTAAATATGTTTACTTTCAAATACACGTAAAGATACAGAATGTTGGCAAAAATGGAACAACAACAAGAAAAAAGAATAATTTGGCCCTTCTTAGCCAAACTCAACAGTAACTATGGACTTTGATTCATAAGCTCCATGTGTGGAGTAACCAAAAAGAATAATTTGGCCCTTCTCAGCCAAACTCAACAGTAACTATGGACTTTGATTCATAAGCTCCATGTGTGGAGTAACCAAAAAGAATAATTTGGCCCTTCTCAGCCAAACTCAACAGTAACTATGGACTTTGATTCACAAGCTCCATGTGTGGAGTAACCAAAAAGAATAATTTGGCCCTTCTCAGCCAAGCTCAACAGTAACTATGGACTTTGATTCACAAGCTCCATGTGTGGAGTAACCAAAAAGAGTTGAAGACTGCCTTTTCTTCAAAGCTCATTTTTCACGGTCAGTGTTTCCTTTGGTGTCTAAGAACACGCAACAGGCGACGCATGCCTCCACAATCAAAACAGCAACAGAAGTCAAATAGAAGAATTAGCAGTAACGTGACTTACCGAATAGCCTTTTCCAGAAAGCGACTGAGCGGAACTCTGTAGGAAGGAATGGGATGTTGGAGTAAGTAACAAAAGAAGCTGTGCATAATGCCACAAAGGGGGGGGGGGGGAGGTGAGCTTTCCCTCCTACATGCAATAGCAAAGTGCTGTTTCCCATATAGATACAGAAGGGCTGCTAGCCATTGCTAGTGCACTTCAAATGGGGGCAGCTGAGTGTGCATCTCTGTTTTAAAGACACAGATAACAACCCATAAAAATGTTCTAAATAAACATTAAAAAAAAAAACCCTTAAAACACAAGGTCATATGCAGCTGTTGTATAACAATTTAGCAAGGGGTCCCCAACATTTTTTTAGCCTGTGGGAACCTTCAGAATCACAAAATGGCTGCTGCAAGAGGCTGAGCCAGCCACAAAATGGCTGGCATAGCTTACCTTCAGTCACACAGTAAACATCCTTGTGCTACTGTATCAGCTGCTGGCAAAGCAAGTTTTTTTTTAAAAAATCTGCACAGTCAATCAAATCTCCAATGGCCAATTAGAAGCCTGGCCGGGCAAAAGCCCCACTTGGCTTGGCCCACTTTCTAAGAACACTTGATGGGCACCGGCAAAGGTGTCAGCGGGTATCATAGCACCCACGGGTACTACGCTGGGGACCTGATTTAGAGCAATGATCCAATGAGCCCCACAACTGCCTACTCTTAGGGGCAGTAGCTCCCTGAAATCTGAGGCAGAGGCCTATCCTAGCCAAATTAAGGTGCCAGGGATTGGACCTTAAACACTGTACCTGTGTTGTGGCTTCCACCTTGTGGAATCACATGACTAAGGATGACAGAATTGTTCAGGAGGCCTGCAGTAAAATGTAATTGTTCAGGAGGGCATTTTTAAAAAGGGAAGAGTACAGTAGTCTTTTGTACTGTTCATTGAATGCATTTTCTGACTTTTACCACATTTTTTTCCTTAACTGTTGTGATCCAATTTTTGCATTGTGTATAGTGTGTCATGCCTTAAACTTCCTTATTTGTTCTGTTTTCTAATTGGTTCTACAGTACTGTTCGTTGTACGTCTTATACTGTTCTATTGCATTGTTATCAAATTTTGTAATCTGCCTTGGGTCTCAGGCAAACTTCAAATAAGGAAACAACAGGCATTTTTTGTCATCCTCTGCAAAATCATTTGCGGTTTGCTGGCTACTTAACCACAAGGGGAGTTCACCAGGATATAAAAAGCTACACACAGTCAAATCCATAAACTACACAAAGGACAAGAGATAAATACTTTAACAAATTAAGTCAACCTTGTTCCCTCTAAGAGTGTAAGAACATAAGAGAAGCCATGTTGGAGCAGGCCAATGGCCCATCCAGTTCAACATTCTGTCACACAGTGGCCAAAAAAATCCAGATGCCATCAGGAGATCCATCAGTGGGGCCAGGACACTAGAAGCCCTCCCACTGTTGCTCCTCCCCAAGCACCAATAATACAGAGCATCACTGCCCCAGACAGAGTTCCATCTATACCCTGTGGCCAATAGCCACTGATAGACCTCTGATCCAGATGTTTATCCAATCTCCTCTTTAAGCCATCTACTCATGTAGCTGCCACCACCTCCTGTGGCAGTGAATTCCATGTGTTTGGGTGAAGAAGTACTTCCTTTTATCTGTTCTAACCTAACTGCTCAGCAAAAATCTAATCCAGTACTGTCTCTCCTGATGGGCAGTACAGTCTTTTCTAGCTCTGCTACTCAAGATTCTTTACCCAGGAACACCAGAAGCTGGACCTGGGACCTTCTACCTGCTTCTACAGTTATGACCATGCCTCTGCTGAAGCTCATTCCATGCTACGATTCTGTGATCTTTGTAGAACCTAACTGTACTGCACCCCACGATGGCTAACTAGATCCTCTCGGTTATTTATTTACTTCATTTCTAGTCTGTCTTTCTCACTGGGATTCAAGCCGGATTAGACTGTTCAGATACAGTGTGCTTCTCAGTATCAGCTGCACGGTGGGGAGCAGGGCTTTTTTTGAGCAGGAACGCACCAGAACGCAGTTCCGGCTGGCTTGGTGTCAGGGAGTGTGGCCTAATATGCAAATGACCTCCTGCTGGGCTTTTTCTAAAAAAAAGAAAAGCCCTGGTGTGGAGGCAGAAATGGGGGAGGCTTTGGTCTCCATGGCCTGCTTTGTAAGCCTTTGAAGAGCATCTGGTGGGATACTATGGGAAAGTGAAAGCTGGATCAGAGGGCCACTGTTTTGACTCAGCAGGGCTCTAATGTTCCACGGTGTGAACCTCCACCTGCAACCCGAAGTGGTGCATGCTGGAAACAGACTTAGCAGTTCCACAAAAACAATGCCAAAGCTCTGTGCATGGATGAACTGCCTCTGTGCTCACAGCCCCACACTTTCAGCACCCCCAAGGGTTTGTTTGCCTTCTAGTCTAGCAGACTGAGATATCTGGGAAATGTTAACCTTTGTAAAGATTAGTACCCTGAAGCAACTATTTTTATTTGTTTGTCTTTATTTTATCCATTTTATGGTGTAAAACTATTAGCTGTGAACAGGAAACTGATGGTAAAAGAAATACCATGTCAGCATGGTTTATTGCTGGTTGGACCTCTTTAAAGCTATTAAAGCAAACTGCCGGCTCCAAGATATAACCATACAAGGTCCATTCTGCAGCTATTTACAGATCAACTGTTTAATGCAAGATTCCCATTGCCCTCCATTCTCTATCTGCTTTACAACATGGCAGTGGTCCAAATGTTTATTGATTTTGTCATATTCATGTTGTCGAAACGGACATGGTTTTCTGTCATGCAAAGAAGAGAAACTGCAATCTCTCTTGCACATGATAGACGGTGCTTGTTGATGAGGACAAGCCAAGGAGATTAAAGAGCTAAAGCTAAAGCTAGCAGCTCTTTAACGTCTTTTGATTGCTGCTCAGTCTGGAACACAGGTTGAATAGATAGGCTGGACCTGAAACGTAAGCTCTTTTCTGATGCCACACCTACACATACCAAGAAGATGCCAACAACTGCATGTAGAGTTGCCATGTGGTCTGAGCAGGGGAAATGCATGTGTTTCCTTTCCAGCTTCAGTGCATGCTATGAAAATTCCTTGATTTTTCAGAGTTCTGATTTATATATGCTGAAACAATATGTGCATGCAAAATAAACATGTTGCCCTATCCAGACAACATACTGACCACATGTAACTGGAGCATTGTGGGTAGTGTATGCTCTTGTTTCATGAGGTTGTTGGACTCCAAGTACATGAAGACATAAAATCCAAAGGAACAGGAAAGGGGCATGCCACACACTTTCCTCTGGCCTAAGAAGCACAGTGAGGATTTTGGAAACCTGAATCAGCGATGAAACAAGCACCCTGTTATCTTTGCTCAAGCTATTTGTAACTCCAGTGATAATTCTTCCCAAGGAAACTAACTCTCCAGCCCCAACCCTCTAACATTTCAAGGTCAAAACGCTCCATGCCAAGTTTGTATCTATCTATGGTTCCAGGATCCCCAACCTTTTTGAGGCTATGGACACCTTTGGGATTCTCACACAGTGTGGTGGGTGCAGCTGTTAAGTGCTTGCCAGGGTTTCTAGGTCCCCTCTGGCCACCAGTGGGGGATGAGGGGGTAGGGAGGCCAGGGAGACTCCTGATGATTTGGGAATGGAGCCTAGGGAGGACAGGGACCCCAGATGACTAAAATGCCACAGAATTCTCCAAAGCATCCATTTTTCTCCAGGGGAAGTCTGGAGTTGAGCTGTAATTCTAGGAGATTTCCAGGTCCCAGCTGGTGGCTGGCATGCCTATGCTGCTGCAGGAGGTGTAGCTAGCCACAAAATGGTAGCTGCCAGGGCTTTTTTGTAGCAGGAAATCCTTTGTATATTAGGCCACACGCCCCAATGTAGCCAATCCTCCTTGAGCTTACAGTAGGCCCTGTACGAAGAGCCCTGTAAGCTCTTGGAGAATTGGCTATATCAGGGGTGCGTGTCCTAATACACAAAGGTGTTCCTGCTACAAAAAAAGCCCTGGGTGTTGCTGCAATGCTGTGTTACAATAGTTATACCTTCTGTGTGGCACTAGCCCATCACACAAACAAGGGGCCACTTCCAGAAAATTGCTGTCTTCCATTCACAGTCCACGACAGAAGAGGGGAATGCTCTCCAATCTTGCGGAATGAAACTGCATTTGTTTCACACAGATCAGAAACCAGAGGAGAGTGGCACAAGTAATGTGAAAAAGCTCTAGTGCTGCAGGAGATATTCCCCCCCATCCCCATATGGGTTTCCAACACACACCCAAGCAAAACCCCAAACCTTGTGCTGTATGAATAGGGACCATGGCCGGTGCATGGGAGTAGGCCAAGTAGGTGGCCGCTTAGGGTGCCATCTGGCCTAGGGGGCACTGCCAGGCATCCCCTCTCCCCATGGGCAGCGTGTATGCTCCTTGGAGCCTGCCTTCCCCAATGGAAAGCAGACTCCATGAAGTGCAGACACTGCCAGCTGGTTTCATGTTCCCCGGGTCTGTAAATGCAAAAGCGAACAGCACCTGTGCAGTGCGCTCCTTGGAGCCTGGCAGGGGTAAATTAACCAATTGTAAAAGCTGAAGAAGAGCCAATTACAGTTTCTAAAAATTGGCTCCTGTTGAAGTTGTATGCTGCCACTCCTCCTTCCTACTCTACTTTAACAGATCCAAGAGGTGGGAGCCATAACTCAGTGGTAGAGCACCATTCTTGCATGTACAAGGTCTTCTCACTGGCACCTCTAACTAAAAGGATCAAGTATTCCTCTTTGGGAAGGGATGGTGGCTCAGTGGTAGAGCATCTGCTTGGTAAGCAGAAGGTCCCAGGTTCAATCCCCGGCATCTCCAACTGAAAAGGGTCCAGGCAAATAGGTGTGAAAAACCTTAGCTTGAGACCCTGGAGAGTGGCTGCCAGTCTGAGTAGACAATACTGACTTCGATGGACTGAGGGTCTGATTCAGTATAAGTATAAGGACTGAGGGTCTGATTCATATTTTCAAGTAGAAATGGTCATGTGAAGGTCTTGTCCCTGGCACCTCCCGCTAAAAGGATCAAGTAGTATTCTCACAATTTTTTTTTTAAAAAAATCAAATTTAAAATAAAAAACTGTAAATTATTAATGTAAAAAGTTTCAAGTTTCTTAATTTCTCCTACAATTCTCTGTTTTTTAAATTTCCGGGGGGGGGGGGGGAAGTGCTAGTGGGCAGTTCGCCTAGGGCACCAAAAACCTTAGCTTTGACACACCAGCACCAGCAAGCATGACTTCCCACTGCACAAAACACAGAGGCGCTCACAGGCCTGTACAACAGCAAAAACGAAACTCAGGTTTTGTTGGAGTGATACTTTCCTCTCTGAAGAGTAAGGAGCAGTTGCTGTGCATATGGAGAGGGGGAGGAATTCAGATGGCTTAAGAGAGCTTATAGAGCAGAGCCTCTAGACACAACCTTGCATAGTTTGAAGGCATACCTTTTATTTCTTTTCTGTTCTGGACCCCCCCCCCCCCCAAGAACATTTGCCAGTCAAAGCTGGCTGACAGTACAGCAGTGAGCAAAGCTTCATAAATTCATGCGTATACCCAAAAGTAAGCTCCAGCAAACTCTCCTGGGATTACAACTCATCTCCAGATAATTTCACCCTGATAAATCCAAGTGGGCACCGTGTTGGTCTGAAGCAGTAGAACAAAGTAGGAGTCAAGTGCACCTTTAAGACCAACAAAGTTTTATTAAGAATGTAAGCTTTTGTGTGTACATGCACACGTCTTCAGACGAGGAATCAGGTACAGTGCCTACCAGCTATACGTAGCTCTGCTCACTGTACCTGATTCCTCAACTGAAGAAGTGTGCATGTACACACGAAAACTTACATTCTGAATACAATTTTGTTGGTCTTAAAGGTGCAATGACTCCTTCTTTGTTCACCCTGATAAAATGGTCACTCCAGAAGGTAGTCTTTATGGCATTATACCCCACTGAAGCCCCTCCCCTCCTCAAATTCTGCCCTCCTCAAGCTCCACCCCCCCCCCCCCCCAAATCTGCAGGTATTTCCTGATCTGGAACTCTAGGTCAACTCAATGTCTATTTTTGCATGATCAGGAACAGAAAGGGGACAAAAATCTATACTATATGCTAGATGTGATGTTGTAAAAAGACATGGAAATTGGCACAATGCTTTGTAAAACATGCTGGCTTTTTCTGGCATTTCCAGAGGTAAAAGATTGATACATTCTCCGTGTTTAAGATTAAAATTTCTTGGAAGTGAATGCTGGATGCTTTTCTGTTGAGCAAAAAGGATTATTGTTGACATAAAATTGGTGAGCTCTTGGGAGCTAGTTCTTTAGAACCTTTCCAATGGTTGGGCTGAGACAGCAAATATTCTTTCCAGGAGACCTGCCTGACACTTCTCTTCTCACTTCCAATGCCCTTGACGAGTTTTGAAAAAGGAATGTATACTTGAATTACACTGAAGCGTAAAAAAAAATTAGTGTTGGCAGGGTAGACAATCCAAACCATAGGCACGCTCTGATTGGGAAAGATTTGGAAGGTTTCTTTTGTGGGTACTGACCAGAATCATCTAGTTTGAACAGGATTTGTGAAGTAGCTCATCCACAATAAAATCTCAACAGCAGTGAGAGAAATTAGTGGGTTTCATCCCATATACACTCTCAGAAGAGCATGCTTGCAGCTAAATACCACTATCTTTACTGATATGGAAATGTAAAACACAAACACATGAACAAAGTTTGAGTCCAGTGGCACCTTTACGACCAACAACATTTAATTCTGGATATAATCTTTCCTGTGCACGCACACTTCTTCACACAAAACCTTATACCCACAATCAAACTTTGTTGGTGCCACTGGACTCAAACTTTGTTCTTCTGTTTCAGACCAACACCACTACCCAATTGAATCTATAAACACATTAAGTTGCCTTATACTGAATCAGACCATTGGTCCCTCAAAGTCAGTATTCTCTATTCCAGGGATGGCCAAACTATGGCTCAGGAGCCACATGTGGCTCTTTCACACACATTGGGTGGCTCTCAAAGCCCCCACAGCCCCGTTAGCTGGCTTGGAGAAGACATTTCTCTCTTTAAATCACTTCTCCAAGCCAAGCCAGTCAGTGGTTTGGAGAATGTATTTAAAGTTAAAGTTGCTTTCTTTCTACCTCTCCCTCCCTTGTGGCTCTTAAAACATCTGATGTTCATGCCTTGTGGCTCTCAAACATCTGACATTTGTACTATGTGGCTCTTACATTAAGCAAATTTGGCCACCCCTGGTCCATTCAGACTACAGCAGCTGGTCAGGGTCTCAGGGGGAGATTTTTCACATCACCTCCTACCTGGTCCTTTTAACTGGAGATGCTGGAGATTGAACCTGCGACCATCCCTGTGCAAAGCAGAGGCTCTGACATTGAACTACTGCCTTCTCTACACTTATCTATGATCTGGGTCCACAACATCTGAAAATACTCAAAGAGAATGTTTCTTCCCATACTTGTGCCTCAATGCCTTGATACACTAAGGAACCTTCAGCCAAGACATAAGGCTGGATGTCGGAATAGTGGTCCCTCTAGTTCAGAATTGTCTACTGTAGCTGGCAGCAGCTTTCAGCAGCCTCTGGCAGAGAAAGGTCTTTCCCAGTTCCTGTTCTAAAGGTAAAGGTAGTCTCCTGTGCAAGCACCAGTCGTTTCTGACTCTGCGGTGACATCGCATCACAACATTTTCACTTTTTTATGGGGTGGTTTGCCATTGCCTTCCCCAGTCATCTACACCTTACCCCCAGCAAGCTAGGTACTCATTCTACCAACCTCGGAGGGATGGAAGGCTGAGTCAACCTCGAGCCGGCTACCTGAACCCAGCTTCCACCAGGATCGAACTCAGGTCATGAGCAGAGCTTGGACTGCAGTACTGCAGCTTACCACTCTGCACCACAGGGTCCCTCAGTTCCCGTTACCGAAGTGCCTTTATCTAGAGATGCTCGACATCAAACTGGGGATACACACTCAAAGCTCTTCTGCTGAGCTTCATACCTCATTTTCCAAGTATGGCTCTAACCATTGTACAAACTTATGAATCTGCCTTCCAGGGAGTCTAGCCATTAGCTTAGTGCTATCTCCTCTGACTGGAAGCAGTTCTTCAAGCAAAAGAAGGTCTTTCCTGAAACCTGCTACCTGAGGCCCTTATTTTCTGTATGCATGTAGGTGCTTTAGTATTGAGGTACAGGCCTTCTCACAGTCCCCTCTTTAGACTGACCACACAACACTGCTTCATAAACAGTCAGAAAATCAATCCATCCAGATCAATATTATCCATGTCTGACTGGCAAGGGTTTTCCCAGGGACTCAAGCAGAAATCTTTTTCATCACCTACTACCTGATCCTTTTATAAGTGGAGATGCCAGGGGATTGAGCCTGGGACCTTCTGCACACAAAGCAAAGGCTCTACTGCTGAGCCACAGCCTCTCCCCTCCTTACAAACATGACTGAGGAGCATGCAACTAGAATACATGAAAAGCAGGCTGTTTCAGGAATGAATGAATAGAGACTTAGATGCACTGGTAACCAACCCACATTTCCTTTCAAGGTGTAAAATGCCAACACTAGACATGCCATCAGAGTGCATATATGATGCTACCCTTATGTATACCTCTTTTGATCAAATTCCTTTCTGGATCACAGCAGTTACTTTATCACCACTGGCAATACCTACGCTGTTTGAGAATGATTAATGGCCAAAGACTGAGTTCATGGTTAATGGGCAAAGCCTACCCCTGTCCTCCTGACTTCTGGTATTCCAAGGAGTTCCCCCATGCAAAAGTTGCATCCTTGCTTAGCTTCCGGAATCTGACAAGATCAGGCTTGCCTGGGCTATCCAGGTCAGGACTACAGAGAGACATTTTTGTGCACTCTTAATGAGAGTCATTTCGTACACCACCACCTGCTCTACCTGCAAATGGGATTCCTAGGTCTCATTTAGCCCTATTGTGATACCACAAATTTAGATTTGCTTGCAATGACAAACAGTGGCTTATTCGTAACTGGCAGAATCATGGTTTGGTGAAGGGCTTATGTAGTCTCCCACCCTTCCCATCACACCATGTAAGGGACTTGCTCTCCCTCTCTTTCTGTTTTGGCTGTCAACAGGGCTTTTTTGTAGCAGGAACTCCTTTGCATATTAGGCCACACACCCCTGATGTAGCCAATCCTCCAAGAGCTTACAGTTGGCCCTGTACTAAGAACCCTGTAAGCTCTTGGCTGTCAAGTCACATCTGACTTACGGAGACCCTGTAGGGTTTTCAAGGGAAGAGATGTTCAGAGGTGGTTTGCCACTGCCTGCCTCATCATTGCAAACCTGGTCTTCCTTGGTGGGCTCCCATCCAAACATTGACTAGGGCTGAGCCTGCTTAGCTTCCAAGATCTGATGATATCAGGCTACCCTGGGCTATGCACATCAGAGCAATACCCTCTTATTTTTAGCAAATTCCAGTCAACCTTGACGCTCAAATGAGGGTGTCTCTGGGCTAACTGGAATTTGTATTTTGCCCACAAGTCATGATTCTAAAGCCTTAAACTTCAAAACTGACTTGTATCTGCCAGGATTTGGAAAATAAGTAGTTAAGGGGCAAAACACTGCTTCAAACTCTATTACCAAAAGGGTTCTTGGCTTCCCTGCTAGGGAAGGTACCAATTACCGCAGACTGTGATGGGCTGGCGCCTTCAGTACTACAGACATCTCTCCATAAAGGAACCAACAATTCTTTTCATGTAGGTATTCAGACAGGCCATTAGATGCCTTTTGGTAATTTTACCAACCTGGGCTGAATTTGAACCACTGACGTAAAAGTTAAAAGGCTTCATTATCCCATTACTAAGGCCCTTGAGATATCCCTTCAGTCTGTAATTTTGTTGGGTTTTTTTTTTTTTAATCTCTCCTCAATTCCTAAAAGAATCTCTCTCTGCTTGTAATTTGGAGGGGGGGAAAACATGCTGGCAGAGCTCAACTTGGACTGCAGGGGTTTCAAAGCGGATGTTTTATGAGCTACTATCACAAGTTATTTTGTTTGAAATAAGATGCAGTGTGTGTTTTTGCACGCTGCCATCAGAGCGAAAGCCAAAAAGAAAAGCAGGAGGGCAATGAGATCCGGTGGGTAAAAAGTGGAGCAGACAGTGGAAACCTTCATGCATCCATTCAGGTACCATCTGTGCCACTGGTCTCTTGTGAAGCTTTGGGGAAATTACTTCTGCCCTTTTATCCATTTTCATCAACTATAAATTCTTTAGGGCCGTCTGTTTAGAGGGAAATTACAAGCTTTAAGAAACACAGATCTGCCACCAAAAATGGCATGCCCACGTCCCATTCTCTGCATTTGTAATGCGCAGTAGAACTTCCCCAGTGTCATGTCATGAAGATGAGGTTTTTTCCCCCTGTCCCCCATGACTGGCAGACAATTAGAGGGGCTTGAGGTAAGTTGTATCACTTACGACAGGAAATTTACAAGTGGAAACAGGGCTACCATTTTCTGTGGCAGACTTGTTTCCTATAACATGCCTTTCAGGTGCTTGCTTGAGTAATTTCTGGGAGCAAAGGTAGCAGGAACACGTGTCCCCAACAGAAAGTGTCTTATAAGGCAGATACTACTTGTGGGTATTTTTAAAGGCAAGCTGCATGCCCTATGCCTCCCCCACCCTTAAGCACAAATCATGCTAAGAAAGATGGGCTGCTTTCAACAAGCATAATGATTCTCCAAAGCTGCCTTGCAAAGAATTGTCTTTAAAATTATTTGGAATGGTCAGACAGGATTTGTGGAGATGCCACAGGCGGCATATTCCACATGGGATACACAGACACTAAACTCTCTACAACACAGTGGACTTAGGCTGCAGGTAGAGAAAGAATTCTTGCTTCCTGCATTTCTGAACACACACCGAAAGCCCAAACCAGGAGCAAGCAGACTCCCGTGTGGATATACCCTTAAGTAAACTGAGTTGCTGACTACCCCATCATTCAGCACAAAGTTAATGTCAGCATGAAACGTTCTCTTCAAAATATATTTATCTTCCATCTCTACCCTCCGAGCATGATGACATCGAGTCAAGGCTTGTAGGGATTAAGAAGCAACACTAAAACTGCTTAATCCTAAGGGTCTTCTTTCCATCAGTCAATTTTGCCAGCTCAGTCTGCTTTTTATGGCTGCAAAGCCTTTTGGCCTCCAGGCCATTTCAAATGTACATCGGCAACATACCCTGAGTATATTCAGTAGAGACCAGCAACCCCAATTGAGTTGCCAACTTCCAGGTTGTGGCTAAAGATCTCCTGCTATTACAACTGACCTCCAGGTAACAGAAATCAGTTGACTTGGAGAGATGAGCTGCTTTGGAAGGTAGACTCTATGCTATTGAAGTCCTTTCCCCCAAACATCTTCGGGCTCCACTCCCAAAATCTCCAGGTATCTCCCAACCCAGAGCTGGCAACCTGAAGCCCCAAGGACCTTGCAGAGAGGCTGTTATCCTGCAGCAGAGCATCTGCTTTGCGTACAGCAGGGACCAGGTTCAGTGCCTCTAATCTACAGTTACTTTTCCCTAGCAAGTGTTGGGAAATGCCTTACTATGCCTAGGACCATGGAATGACACTGCCAGCCAGAGTACAATACTTTGCAACTGCACAAATTATTGTGCTCTGGGGTCATCCTTCCTGAGCTAAGACAAAAATGTGTGAGTTGGAGGCTAAAAATCTGTGAGCTAGCTCACACTAAATCAGCTTAGAGGGAACACTGTTTGCAACATCTGTTGACTGTCTCCATCCTGAGAGACATCCATCTTGCCTCAATAAGGGCCAAGGCTTTTTTTGCCTTGGCTTTGGACTGGTGGAATCAGCTCCCAGTTGAGAACCAGACCCTACCCAAACGGTTATCTTTTTGCAGAGCCTATAAGATGGAGTTGTTCTGCCAGGTCTTTGGTTGACGCAGCTGAAGTCCATGATACATCTAAACTGGCCTCCCTTGCTGTGCGCAGCTATGTTGCTGCTATCATTGGGCCACCTCCCATTGGTATTTAAGCACCTTCATTGACTGATTTATAGTTTTAATGGTTTTAATTATTTATTTGTTGTTGAATTGCTTTAATGGTTTATATGTTGTACTATGGCCTGAGCCCGTTTGTGGGAAAGAGTGGAATATAAATTAACTAACTAAATAAGCAAAAATAAGCTATATGGACCAATGATATAGCCAAGCACAAGGAAGCCTCATATCATCATATCCATTCAGCCAATTATAGCTCCAAATGAGTGTACCTCTATGATCAAGCTCTTGCCACACTCATGCTTTTACACTTTTAAAAGCAGACAACATCTCACATAAACATGCTAAGTTACACCACATAAGGTAATGTGGGAAAGGATTCTTGTCTTAATCTTTTTTCCGTCTCACCTCACAACCCCTTCTGCCACCCAGTCTCACTTTGAACATCTTTCTCACCACTTCTGGTCCTCATCACTCAAGTCTGAACTACAATTTCTGAGGTGAAGAAATATCTCCCTCTAAGCCTTTCCTTTAAAAAGGAGGGGAAAAAAATCAATTTATGAAATTTGTACCTTTCCTCTCAGTCACACAATTCCTGAGGTGGCTAATAAGTAAGAGAGTCAATAAATGTATTAAAAAAACAATGTAAAAAATCAATACCCACCCACCAAAAAAGCGCAATACGGCAAGGGACAAACGATGTTGTTTCTTACAAATGTTACACTCAAAGGGAGGTAGAGATAGGACAGGTAAGTTTTAAAAAAATCTAAGAGGCATTTACCCGAGATGCTGGGAATGAAATGATCAAAACCAAGAAAGAAAAAAAGCAAGAAACATGAGACATGTACCGATTTCGCACCAGGGCTTGTTCTGTATGGAGAACCCTTTTGCCCCCAGCGCTTCTTTCCATTTCTGCACAAGCTGCTGTGGAGCTGTGAGTTGGTGCACCATTCTCCCGCTGCAAGCAGAAACCGCTTGTAAGAGGATCTTGCTGCCACACGAAAGCGGTACACCAACTTGCAGCTTTGCGGCAGCTTGTGCAAAAATGGAGACAAGCGCCGGGAGCAAAAGGGCTCTCCACCCGGAATAAGCCTAGTGTGAAGTCAGTCAGAGAGAAGAATTTGCCCTGCTCTCCCCAAACTCCATCCCCCAAATCTCTAGGTATTTCTCAACCCAGAGCTGGTAACCCTGTAGGAAATGAATATGGAACAGTCCTCCCATGATTTACTAATCTAGAGTGTAGGTGGGGAGGCCCACAATCCCCACCCTTCCAGTCCCTACAAACAAAAAAAACCCCATGGAGGATAGGATACCAACAGTGGTTAGCCATGATAAACTAAATCGAACCTATGTTCAGAAATGATCTTCTGAGCATCAGTTGAGGGCGGGGGGGGGGGGGCAACTAGAGATGGTTGTCGCTTTCATGCCCTCCCTATAGGTTTATTGGATGAAGATGGTGGGTCTCCTTTGGAAAACTAATATACCAGATTTGGTGGATTCTTAGTCTAATCCAGCAGAATTTGGCTGGTTCTTCTGAAAAACGTTAAGAAAGGGGCTAAACTATAACACTTCTCCCTGAAACTTCCATAGGCAGAGGGACATGCTGGGGACATGTTCCATCATGTGATCCCAATTAAAGATGCCAACTTCCAGGTGGGGTCTGGAGTTGACCCAGAATTACAATGGATTAAGATTGGCAGCCTCCAGGTGGAGCCTAGAGATCTCCCGCTTTTGCAACTGATCTCCAGCTTGCAGAGATCAGCTCCCCTGGAGAAAATGGCTGCTTGGAAGGGTGGACTTTATGGCACTGTACCATGCTGAGGCCCCTCCCCTCCCCAAACCCCGCCCTCTTCCAGAGCCACCCCTAAAATCTCCAGGTATTTTCCAACATTGACCTGACAACCCTACAATGGATCTCCAGACTACAGAGTGCAGCTTCCCTGGAGGAAACAGCTGATTCTAAAGCAATCACATCCTTTTGTTGAGTCCCCTCCCCTCTCTAGGCACTGCCCCCAAACCTTCAGGGATCCCCCAAGCCAAAGCTGGCAACTCTAAATCCCCAGGGCTTGCACTGTGAAGTAGTACAGTCCTGCCCGCAGAAGGGGTTCACTTCTTTCCAAAATGTGTAGCTCTTGTGACATTCACAGCATCTTCCTTTGACATGCTCTAGCAGGGAGCAACAGAATATCAAGAGCAGGATAAAGAGGAAAGAACAGCAAGATGCCTCATAAAGCAACAGTTACAGACATGGCCTTCTCGAGAGTAAATTAAAGAGACCTCTCCTGTACCCAGGCATTGTCAAAAAGGATTTTCATCTATGCCATAAAAGGAGCTGAACACTAATCCATTAATATTTGTTTCCAATGGCCTTTGTCATTTGCCCTTTCTGCCCCCTCCAGATAAGACTCCCCCCCCCATAACATTTTAAAAGCCACTTTGTTCGACCAGCAGGAAGAGAGCTGGAAGGAGTGAGAGAAAAGGCCCTAAAATTGACTCACTAGAGGCTGACGTAATTATTTCTTTGGAGGTTAACTCAACCCACCTCCCCCCCACCCATCCTTGCTTGGAAAAAAACACATTTTAAAAAAATATATCGGAAGTGGCCAGCACCTCTTGCAACATATTTCCTAATCAGCTGGTATTTATGGTTGATATTTTATATTTCCAATTTCCCCCTCAGGGCTCAGGAGAACGCAACACACCTGCCAACCTTTTCGGCAGGGCCCATAATTGCCAATTTGCTCTTTGCCTTAGTATATCACTCAATTTAGCCCTTGCTGTGCCCTGCATACATCCTCATTCATCTAGATGCCCCCATGACAATTAGAGTGTTAGCTTCGGCTAACTAGGGCAACTATTCTACCAGAGCCGGGAGACAATTATTAGTCTATTTTCCCATCTTGGGGGTGACAAAATTGAGAATCCATGACAATTACATCCAGCAATTCCCCACTCCACCCGGCCCCTTTTCCTCCTGCTTCTTCCCCCCCCCTGCACCCCCCTCCCTCCAGCTTCCATACATTTCAAATTAACAGAGCTCTACCACCACATTCAAATGTTCAGTGTTTGTGGGGAATGAGGGTCCTATTTAAATGATAATGAGGAACGATCCATTCAATTTAGTGACGGAGAAAATCCATTAAAAAACGCAGGCAGTTCTTAAGCTGATGGGTCAAGAAAAAGATAAACCCTTTTTTAAAAAGCCATTATATAAGGCTCTGTGTGGATTTTTTACACCGTGCAGGACATCAGAAAAGATTAGGACAATTATGGAACAAGGAGTGGTGATGGGGGGATGGAGGCGGAAGGCAAAATAGAACACCCTCTTTCCCTTCCGGGACCATCCCCCAAACCTCCCCCCTATTTCATTTTGATGACAATGATCAGATAGGCGAGGGAATGGTTTGCTTCTTAATTCTCTCTTAATACCCCGAGCCTAACTGAGTAAGAGCGAAGGGGGGGGGGGAGAATCTTATTTTGGAGAAGTAGCTGCTGCTTTTTGCAACTGCTAGACAGGCATGTATCAGGAGTACAAGCTTTGTAATGAATTTTTTAAAAAGGCAGCTCGTCTGGACATGGCAGGCAAAAGATAAGCGGACTGTCCTCACAAACTGCTTCCTGCATCTTTAAAAAAAACCAACAACCCAGCATTGATGCAGAGCTTCTCATCCTAAGCGTAACTTCAGCAAACCACTGTTCTGAACAATTTATTTATTTCATGTATACCCAGCCTTTCTCCCCAGTGGAGAGACCCAAAGCATCTTACATCTTTCTCCTCTCTTCCATTTTATAAGAAGAAGAAGTCTGCAGATTTATACCCCGCCCTTCTCTCTGAATCAGAGACGCAGAGGGGCTTACAATCTCTTATATCTTCTCCCCCCACAACAGACACCCTGTGAGGTGGGTGGGGCTAAGAGGGCTCTCACAGCAGCTGCCCTTTCAAGGACAACTCCTATGAGAGCTATGGCTGACCCAAGGCCATTCCAGTAGGTGCAAGTGGAGGAGAACCGGGAATCAAACCCAGTTCTCCTAGATAAGAGTCCATGCACTTAACCACTACGCCAAACTGGCTTCACAACAACCCTGCATGATAGATTATCTAAAAGTGTGTGACTGGCCCAAAGGCACCCAGCAAACTGTTGTGGCAGAGTGGGGATTCGAACCTGGGGACCATTGTCCTTCCTTTCTTACCATCAGAAAAGGGTGGTTTTTTTATCCAGTTCACTATTTTCAGTCTGTAAGTTAGAGAGAGTTGTTGCACATACTCTGTTCTTCTTGCTGGGAAAAGCATGTTCTACACAATGGGTTGACCCAGTGCAAAATTTCTATTTCTGCTAGAGCTCTTGCGACACAATGCAGTGTATCCACACGAGCACCAAGATCTTGTGCAACCCAACTGCTGAGCTTTATGATATGTAATAATGAGGGAAGCGTTCAGGTGCTGTACAAGATCTTGAGCAAGAGGAATTCCACCAAGTCCATTTCTGTTTCTATTTGTGCAATGCTGGATCCAAGCTAATATGTACTCAGAACATAAGAAACACATGTAGGAATAGCAGAATTCATGTGTGTCCTGTGCACATACAGCATGAGAATGCATGCAAACAGACAGTGAAACAGAGAATGCTGACCCTGCCTTCCCTTTGTGCATTGAGCTTAATGGAGGCATGAGATTATGAACACTAGTTTTCCCTGACATGTATCCTTGAGACAGGAAAAGACACTCTGTTCAATCTCACTTTTCCCAGTAAGGCTGCCAATTAAAAGACTGGCCCGCAGGCCCTCCTCCCTGTGCTCTCAGCTTCAGAGGTGAGGCAGGTGGCGACTAGAGAGAAGGCATTTTCTGTGGTGGCACCTTGTCTCTGGAATTTGCTCCCTCTTGAGACTCACTTGGCGCCTACTTTCCTTTCCTTTAGGCACCAGGCCAAAAGCACCCCATTTTTATCCAGGCTTTGGGATTTTATCTTTCATGCTTTTAAAATTACCTGCTTCTTGTTTGCGGATAATTTTTATGTCATTAGGTTCAATGGCTTTTTTTAATGACTTAGTTTTATATTGTGAGCAGCCCTGTGGCGCAGAGTGGTAAAGCTGAAGTACTGCAGTCTGAACTCTCTGCTCACAACCTGAGTTCAATCCCAGCAGAAGCTGGTTCAGGTAGCCAGCTCAAGGTTGATTCAGCCTTCCATCCTTCCGAGGTCGGTAAAATGAGTACCCAGCTTGCTGGGGGGAAAGTGCAGATGACTGGGAAAGGCAATGTCAAACCACCCCGTAAAAAAGTCTGCTGTGAAAACATTGTGAAAGCAACGTCACTCCCGAGTTGGAAATGACTGGTGTTTGCACAGGGGACCTTTCCTTTATATTGTTATGCTGTTCTAATTGTAAACTATCTCGAGCAGGGCTCTGAAGAGGCAGAACAGAAATATCCTAGATAAATAAATAAGGATGTTAATAGGGTTGTCAACTCCCACTTGTGGTATACCTGGAGATTTTGGGGGTAGAGCCTAGGAAGCCATAGAGTCTACCTTACAGAGTAGCCATTTTCCCCAGGGAAGATTATCTCTGTCATCTGGAGCTCAACTGCAACCCCAGGAGATCTCCAGCACCCACCTTGAGGATGGCAACCCTGGATGTTAATCTTCGTTGGAAATGCAATAGTTATTTCATGGGGTATGCAATGACTTGCTCCTCTTTTGTGTGACCCACCTTGCACTCCAAGTCTAAGATGGAGCAAAAGCATCCTCAAATAAATATAAGAACAAATGAGGCATGACTGAATTGTGCCACTGCTCCATCTTGTCTAGTCTTCTTGTCTATTCTGACTGCCATCAACGCTCCAAGGCAAGGACCTTCCCAGACAACCCTATTAACATCCTTATTTATTTATCTACGATATTTCTGTGCTGCCTCTTCAGAGCCCTGCTCGAGGTAGTTTACAATTAAGATCATTCTACCTGGAGGCAGCAGGGCCTGGGGCCTTTTACGAGTGAATCACATGCTCCTGATTTTGTCCACAAAAATCCCATGCTTCCTACAACAAAGGTAGTCATCTATGGCAGTGGTTCCCAACATTTTTGGTACAGTGACTCACGAATCCAAATTTACTTGGCATGGTGACCCATCCAAGGGTGGTTCAAAGGGGTCTGGTTTGAGGAGGCAGGGGGGGTGTCCTAGGCAAACTATGACCTTGGGACCCATCTAGAATAAGAGAATCATAGAGTTGGAAGGGACCTCCAGGGTCATCTAGTCAACCATCTGCACAATGCAGGAAACTCACAAATACCTCCTCCTAAATTCACAGGATCTTCATTGCTGTCAGATGGCCATCTAGCCTCTGTATAAAAATCTCCAAGGAAGAAGAAGAAGATATTGGATTTATATCCCGCCCTCCACTCCGAAGAGTCTCAGAGCAGCTCACAATCTCCTTTACCTTCCTCCCCCACAAAAGTCACCCTGTGAGGTGGGTGGGGCTGGAGAGGGCTCTCACAGGAGCTGCCCTTTCAAGGACAACCTCTGCCAGAGCTATGGCTGACCCAAGGCCATGCTAGCAGGTGCAAGTGGAGGAGTGGGGAATCAAACCCGGTTCTCCAAGATAAGAGTCCGCACACTTAACCACTACACCAAACCGGCTCTCCAGGAGAGCCCACCACCTCCCCAGGAAGCCTGTTCCCCTGAGGAACCGCTCCAACGGTCAGGAAGTTCTTCCTAATGTAGAGCCGGAAACTCTTTTGATTTCATTTCAACCCATTGGTTCTGGTCCTACCTTCCGGGGCCACGAGAACAATTCTGCACCATCCTCTATATGACAGCCCTTCAAGTACTTGAAGATGGTGATCATATTACCTCTCAGCCGCCTCCTCTCCAGGCTAAACATGCCCAGCTCCTTCAATCTTTCTTCATAGGATTTGGTCTCCAGACCTCTCATCATCATCGCCACCCTCTTCTTGACCCGTTCCAGCTTGTCTGTATCCTTCTTAGACATTCCATTCTCTACAGTGGCTAATCAGATGTTTTTGAGAAACCTCACACAAAAGGCACAGCTGCCGTCTCTATGAACACCAAACAAGTGGCATTCCAAAGTATACAGCCTTTACATATAGAGGTTACATTCTAGCCTTTGACCAACCTCTCCTTCTCCATTTCTTCCTATGATTCCCCCTTAAGATTCTAAGAAGCTCACTCTAGAAACCATCAGGACATGCGCTGCTTGCTTTTGAAGAAAAAACACCAGCTACTGAATGGCATGGAAGATATCGTTTCCAGGGTAAGATCTTGGTTTCCGAAATACAAAAAAGAGCATTAAAAAGGGCAGGGGAGGCATTAGGGAAGGCCGGCCCATGACCCACTTTTAAAGGCCTTGCAACCCACTTCTGGATCCTGATCAACAGACTGAGAAACACTGAGCTACAGGACTGTTTGTTGTTGGCTGTGCCAGTGTGGCCATATGGGAACTGGGCTGCCATTAGTTAGCCAACAAAGTCCTTCTCCCTTACCGTGTCTCCTCATGCTACCAGGGAGGGGGCCATAGTACAATGACAGAACACATGCTTTAAAACCATAGAGAAGGTGCTAATTTTGGCATCTCCAGTTGAAAGGATTTTAGGTAGCAGGTGCTGAAAGAAAGTGGAGGTTTTTGACTGCTTGAGAGCCTGGAGAGCCACCGCCATTCAGAGAACAGAATGCTAGATGCACTGATGGGTGGACTCAATAGAAGGTAACTTTGGTCCTTCCCAAACTTTACGAATGACTATGGCTCTGCGGGTAGAGCACATGCCTGACAAGCAGAACATCCCAGGTTCAATGCTTGGCATCCACAGCTGAAAAGGACCTCAGACAGCCAGTGCTGGAAGAGGCTACTGCCAGATTGGACAACACTGAGCAAGACGAACCAAGAGAAAGGAAGTGAAAAGTATGCTCTGATTGGCATGCATAAGAACAGGAAGAAGAAGAAGACTGCAGATTTATATCCCGCCCTTCTCTCTGAATCAGAGACTCAGAGCGGCTTACAATCTCCTGTATTTTCTCCCCCCACAACAGGCATCCTGTGAGGTGGGTGGGGCTGAGAGAGCTCTCACAGTGACTGCCCTTTCAAGGACAACTCTGTGAGAGCTATGGCTGACCCAAGGCCTTTCCAGCAGCTGCAAGTGGAAGAGTGGGGAATCAAACTCGGTTCTCCCAGATAAGAGTCCGCACACTTAACCACTACTCCAAACTGGCTCTCTAGGGTTGTTTTAAGAATGTCTAGGGTTGTTTTTAAAAGCACAAAGCAACAGCCAAAATACAGTTACCCCCAAAAGGCTTCCTCTTCCCATTCTCTGCTTGACTCTCCTGGCGTACCAATTTTTTAAAAAAATCCTGGAAGCAGATCATAGGCACATGGCTGGTTCCCCCACCTCATCTCTTCCAACCACACAGGCTGTTTATAGCAGCCCCAGTCGCACTCAAAACATGTAGAGCAAATTCACCCCCATTCCACGATACACACACACACACCACAGTCACATTTCCCTGTCAGAGCTGTCAAGCCGAATCCCGCTTTAATCTGCCAAAAGCACTTTTCTGCTGACATTTTTAATAAATACTTTCAGCTTTTAAACACATTTGTGGGAGCTATTTTCTCCCCTCCTCCTCTCCCTCCTTCCCCTCACCTCCTTCTCCTTCTTTGGGAGAATGAACACTGAAAGCCTTAATAGCAAATACATTATGCTTATCAAAGGCTCCCCCCCCCCCACTTTTTTTTGCATCCTGAAGCAGAGGTAGTGTTTTCAATTTTAAAGCTAAATTAACTGTCCAATTGAATTTGGCTGGTGTGAGCTGCTTTCCCTGTGACAGGTTTTAGTTATGAAGCATATTTCACATTAATAGAACTCAACATGAAAACCCACTCTCTCTGGGACGTAACTGTGGCTCGCCATTGAAATGTTAAATTTAATATTTCAGACATGCCTTGTGCCAGCGTTTGATTATTGTTCGTCATTTAAATCTCTCCTAACGGGAAAGGTCCTAATTAGCAAAAAATCATGTTTTAATGAAGGCGAAATGCTAATTGCTAACACAAAAAAGCCTTCACATAAAATTATCTCAGCACTTCCATTGATTTCTTGGCGGTTCACGAAAAAAAAGGAAAAAAGAAGCCCATTTGTGTGTTTACACACTATGCTGCTGCTTGCTTTTGTTTTATCATAACATTTCACTCAAAATCAGCACTTGGCTTTCCTCATAGAAAAGCATTCTCTTCTCTGTTCCCTCCTGACACCCAATTCCCCCTCAGAGAAGGAGCCCTTCAAAAAGGTGAGCATATCCACACAATCTGGTATTAATGACACAGTGGCTAATTTTTTTTTCAGTGGCTGTGCGAAAAGCAATTTTTTTAAAAAAAACAACACACACACAACTACCCCTCACAACTTTTCTCTTCAAAGAAACCATCTCGAGCCATCTTTCCCCTCAAGAATAACAATTCCATTTTGTTTTCTCCGTCTCTGATCTTTCACTTATCATATTATTTGCGCTGTGATTATAGTGTTTGCGAGGGAGCTCTGCCACTTACGCCATAACACTCCATCATGACATGGGGAGAAAAAAAAGTTATTACACAGTGACCTCTGGATGCCAACATTTGTTCAGCGAGATTTATGAAATTGCCACAATGAAGCGCCAACCAGCTTCTCGATGGTACTCACATCGCTGAGGCAATCCCTGGAGCTGCTTCGCTGGGAGCTCGTGGCCTCTCGGAGGCTGTCGTCTTCGC
Source organism: Heteronotia binoei (assembly GCF_032191835.1). Taxonomy (NCBI): domain Eukaryota; kingdom Metazoa; phylum Chordata; class Lepidosauria; order Squamata; family Gekkonidae; genus Heteronotia; species Heteronotia binoei. Next base: position 66,431,489 of record NC_083233.1, read on the forward strand.
TGTTTCGGCTACTGCGGTTCGGGGGGGCCTTCATCTGTGGAGAATGGGAGATTGGTCATTTTTAAAAACGGGGTCTTTAAGAAACCACTTACATTGGTTTTCACTATTGGTAAAAAAAAGGGGAAAGTGGGCGAGTGGGTTGCAGTTTCCTTCCAGGAGTCATGACAAAACCATCTCAAGATAACTTGTAGGCAACTGCTTGCTTAAATGTGTCACATAGCTAAATAGGCTTGCCATCTCTGGGTTGGGAAATCCCTGGAGATTTGGGGTAAAGCCTTGGGAGAGTGGGGTTTAGGGAAGGGAGGGATTTCAGTGGAGTGCAATTAGTGTCCCCCCTCCAAAGCAGCCATTTTCTCCACGCAAACCAATCACTGTTATCTGGAGATCAGTTGAAATTCCAGATCTCCAGGCCCCACCTGGAGGATATAATACAAGAGAAGTCACAAAGAGTTCAAGGCAGTCACTGACCTAAAACGGTTACTGTGAGTTAAATTACTATGAAATATAATTTACCACAATAAATGATACAGTTTTAATAATCCCTGTGCCTGAGGGAATTATTGAAACAGGAAGTGAAAGTTGACAGTCCTGTCACATATTGTGATTCATGGGATTGATGGAAATGGACTATCTACTATGAATTTCGATTTTGGACATCGCTGTCGAAGCTTTACATCAAATATTGAATGATATGATTTCTTAATTGTATACCTATTTTGACTAGTGGTATTAAATTTGTATTGTTTGTTGTGGTAAATTGTATGTAATAGTAATGTGAGTCACAGTAGCCTTTTTAGGTCAGCGGTTGCCCATCTGTTTATATATAAACATTAGCCTGTTTATATATAAAAAGCTCATAGAGACAAGGTTTCCTCAAGTAACAGGATATGCTAAATACTTTAGGTATATTGTTTAAGGCCTAGCATACGCACGCAGCAGAATAAGATGGTAGAGTATTTATTTATTCAACAACATTCATTTCTTGCCTTTCTGCCCTCACAAGAGCCACCGAGGCAGTAGAACAGCCTTACCTATTTAGGATACAGGTATAAAATGCCACTTGGAAGCAAACCAGGAAAAAGAGAACCAACAACAACATGGTACCATCAAGGACAAAACTACTAGCTCCTCTGCAGGCCTCGTTTTCTACTTGTTAATAAAGTGTCATCCCCGTTTAAAGTGGCATTTCCATCTCCCTGTTCTGCTTTAGGTTGGGAAATACATGGAGATTTGTGAGGTGGAGCCTGAGAAGAGAGAGCTTTAATGAGGGGCATGACCTCAGTGGGGTACAATGCCATACAGTCCACCATCCAAAGCCACCATTTTCTTCAGGGGAACTGATCTCTGTCGCCTGGTAAATTTGGCTTCTACCATAGAGTTTTTGCCCAGCTACCAGAGCATCACCTCAATGTCTCTGAAAGGTCACACTTGGGCAGTGATGTAGGCAAATTACTCCATGTTAGTTGGGCCTCCCCCCTTTTCAGGGTAAGCTCTCCCCACTGACAGCAGGGTGGTGAGGCTTGGTGGTGAAGGCCCTTTGCTGTTGTGGGTGGGGGAGGGGTCTGGCCTAGTGGAGGGAGAATGTGAAACAAGAATTATGGAGAAGATCTTAGTAGCACAAGTGCAAGTTGCTAACAGCAAGGCAGTCCTTGAAGTACTTTGATCCTAGACAGTTTAGGGCAGGGGCGTCAAACATGCAGCCTAGGGCCAAATCAGCCCCCGGAGGGCTCCTATCAGGCCCCTGAGCAACTAGCTGTCATCTGCTTCCTTCTCCCTCTCTCTTGATTCCTTCTGCATAACAGCTTGCTTTGCAAGGCTTGCTCAATCGCATAGGAGCAACAGACCAAAACCTCTATTTTTTTCCATTACCTGAGGATCCTCCCTTTGGGAGGAGGGATAGCTTGCTTTACCAGGCTCTCTCAATCACACAGCAGAGCTACTAAGCCAAACCTCTCTTCCTTCTATTGGCTGATGCTCCTCCCCCTCCTCATCCCCTGGGGAAGGAAAGAGCCAGGGCTTCCTTTGCCCAGTTCCCTCGATCCCATGAGAGAAATATAAACAAAGTGCCTTTAAGACCAATGAGTGCTAATGTTTTAAGCATGTTTTAAGGTGTTTTTTTAAAATGTCATTGTGTTTGTCTGTATCCTTTATAAAATTCATATTTCTGGCTACCTAATCTTAAATAGGTACATAAAGGGCCTGATCCAACATGGCCCAGCCTGACAAGGTTTCATTTATGTCAAATTCAGCCCTCATAACAAATGAGTTTGACACCCCTGGCTTAGGGCTTCAAAGGCAAAATGGTGGTCATGCTTTCCAGAAACTTACAATCCCTCCTGCTATGGAACTGTATGTACCTCTGGTTCCTAGAAGATCTCCCATCCAGTGATTGACCAGACTAGGACCAGCTAATTTTTAGGAAAGTGGATGTATCGTATGCATTCCAACAGTATCCGTGAATTATGCTCATTAAATCAGATAAAGAGTTGCAGGAGGTTACCCTCGCTCATTCGGGCGGTTATAAACATTCTCAGCATCTTCCTTTCTTCACAAAGTTTTTTCTCTTAAAAAGGGAAAGTACACTCTTCCCACACACACACGCAAATTGAGACAATCTGACCTAACAAGGTCTTGCGTGGGCAAGCAAATTAGAAGCATCACTGCTGCCATTAACCTTTCAGAGTAAATATCAATTATTAAAACTTGCTTCAGTACCTCTGTCCCCTGTTTGCTGCTGTGAATTAAGAGGGTCATCAGCCTTTTCGACAGATCTTGTTCATTTACACCTGCTGCCTGCCAGCAGGGGAGCCTACACCCCCGCTGTCAGAGCACCGAGCCAACCTGCCTTAATTCATTGGTAATTACCTTAATGAGACACATGCAGGACTGAACTAGGAGGACAAGTTGTTTTGCTAAATGGGATGCATTGGTTTCAGGGGCATCCTTGGCTTGATGTGCACATACTGGGAGGCTTGTTTCCTCAAGAAGCCCCCCCACTTCCGCTTGATGGCTCATCTTCCATGGATCTTGCTGAGAAATGGAATCTATAGACCACCATTTCTATGCCAAAAGGGTTCCAGGCTTGGAAGTGCTGTACGTGGCAGGCCAAAGACAACAATAAGGGTGGTAAGTGCACATACGGCTGCTTCACACTTTTCATGCGGGAACTTCATAAGAATATAAAAGAAGCCATGTTGGATCAGGCTTCTAGTACATCCAGTCCAACACTCTGTCACACAGTGGCCAAAAAACCTAGGTACCATCAGGAGGTCCATCAGTGGGGCCAAGACACTAGAAGCCCTCCCACTGTTGCCCTCCCCAAGCACAAAGAATAGCGCAGCACTGCCCCAGACAGAGTTCCATCAACACCCTATGGCTAACAGCCACTGATGGACCTCTGCTCCATATCTTTATCCGAACCCCTCTTGAAGCTGGCTATGCTTGCAACCACCACCACCACCTCCTGTGGCAGTGAATTCCACATGTTAATCACTCTTAGGATGAAGAAGCACTTCCTTTTATCCGTTCTAACCCAACTGCTCAACAATTTCATTGAGTGTCCATGAGTTCTTGTATTGTGAGAAAGGGAGAAAAGTACTTCTTTCTAGCTAAACAGAGTCCAAAGAGGAGATGTGCAGCCCCACTTGGGACACGGCAATGGCATCACACTGGAAGTTAGTGTGGCATAGGACTTAGAATATCAAACTAGGACCAGGAAGACTCAGGTTCAAATCCCTACCTGCTGTAAAGCAAACTAGCATCATAGACAGGAATTTTTTATGATGGGGGGCAGTTTAGCAGTGAAATGAGAACAGCTTTTACCTACAAAGGTTTTTTTCCCCCCTCAGTCTCGCTGTCTGTCCTTCTGGAGCAAACATGGTACAATCAATCTTCAGGCCAGGCTGGACAAATTGGGGAGGGGGCATTGCCTAGTGAGAGCCCTCTCATAGCTACGGGCCTGAAGCACACTGAGTAACTTTGGACCAGTCACTCTGTCACTCTAGCCTATTTCATAGCTTTGTTGTGAGAATAAAATGGAGGACAGGAGAACCATTGGTTGCACTTTGGAAGAGTGGGCTACAAATACAATTGATGTTTCCCAGGTGCATTTGGAAACATGGACTTCCTTTTCACATTTTTATGCATGTCTTGCTGCAAATACCAGCATACCCATGAAGCCACATTAAATGTGAAGAGCTCTTAGTTTGCTTTGACTGTTGTCATCTTTGACAGCCCTTCCAGTAATCGATTGGGGTCACAATTAATGAATTATCTAAGCAGGGGTGTAGCCAGGATTTTAAAAGTCAAGGGCACCCTTTTCCATCCACTGTGGGGGCTTGCCACTTCTCAGAAGCCTTCTGGGATAGGGGCAAAAGCTGGAGGCTCTCAAAGTGGCCAAGTCGAGGCAGCCAACCCTAAAACGTTGGAGTCAAGAAGGGACTGCAAGTTGCATGCAAGCGGGGGGGCGGGGGCGGGTTCCTTCCACCTCCCTCTCCCCAACCCTGGCACTTTGCAACCAGTAGTTCCTTCTGCCCCCCCCCCCCCCTCGGCCCATTCTACACAGCTTCCTCCATCTCCTGCTCCTTCGCCTCTCTCCTCTCCACCTGCTGCTTCTGCTGCTGCAGTGCACTGTGCCCTGCTCAGCTCTCCTGGCTCCACTTCAAAGGCTCAACTATGGCAAAGAAAGAAAGAAAGAAAGAAAGAAAGAAAGAAAGAAAGAAAGAAAGAAAGAAAGAAAGAAAGAAAGAAAGAAAGAAAGAAAGAAAGAAAGAAGGAAGGAAGGAAGGAAGGAAGGAAGGAAGGAAGGAAGGAAGGAAGGAAGAAAGGAAGAAAGGAAGAAAGAAAGAAAGAAAGAAAGAAAGAAAGAAAGAAAGAAAGAAAGAAAGAAAGAAAGAAAGAAAGAAAGAAAAGTTGAGATATGGCTACAGGCGTGTATCTTAGAGTTATGACTTAACATGGCCTCTTGCTTGATCTATACTTGCAATGGAGAAAGGCAGCAGAGTACCAAGATGGTAGAATGGACTGTATGTATCACTTCTTGCTATAGATGGAGGAGTGGATGGGGCAGAAAAGGCAAAGAGCAAAACTAGAACTCTTTCACCAACTGTGCTAGTTTTCTGTCTGCAAAAAGTTTTAACATGACAGTGAATTCAACAATGAAATCCCTTTATGCCTGAGATCACTTCACCCACAACGCTGAGTTGGTGTCCCTTCCTTCTCCTCCTTCAGACCCCTTTTCAAAACACATCCGTTGCACAATACCTCTGGTTTAACCTTGACAGATTTTTAAAAAATGTTACTAATTGGGGGGAGGGGCTAAGCAGACCCTTTAAGTCAGTCACTGAAATTTAAAAAAGAGGGGAGGGGAAAATTTGAGGGTCATGCTGAGTAATACATCAGTTGCAAAGGGACGTTAAAAATCTACATTTTATTAAATACTTTCCTTTGGCAGAACAGGAACAGAAAAGTATAGCAAAGACAACCGGGGCAGAAAATGAAAGCTATTTTTTTTATCATTTTCATCTTACAGTATGGTCATTTCACTTTCCTATTCAGTGCAAGCAAGGGCAACAAATGACCAAACACAATTAGCCTACACTGTCATCTACAAGGAAACTTAAAAGGGAGGAAAGGATCACTATAGGACAACTGGCTTAAATAAGGGTAAAGCTTGCATGGAGGGGCCCCGTGGTGCAGAGTGGTAAAACTGCAGTACTGCAGTTTGAACTCTCTGCTCATGACCTGAGTTCGATCCTGGCGGAAGCTGGGTTCAAGTAGCCAGCTCCAGGTTGACTCAGCCTTCCATCCTTCCGAAGTCGGTAAAACGAGTCCCCAGCTTGCTGGAGGGAAAGTGTAGATGACTGGGGAAGGCAATGGCAAACTACCCCGTAAAAATGTCTGCCATGAAAACGTCGTGATGCGATGTCACCCCAGAGTCGGAAATGACTGGTGCTTGCACAGGGGACCTTTCCTTTCCTTGCATGGAGTAAGATGTTACATTGTATTGCATGCACATACACCCCCCCACACACACACATCTCAAAGTCAGTTTAATCCTCCTTTCTTCTCAGCATGTGAAATGATGTAGGTGTACCCTGCATTTACGCCCCCAGTTGCCTCCCCCAGTGTTCCTCTGCATCGATGGGGTCTCCACTACCAAAATAAAGACAGACAATTTGAAACAAGGACATCTTTTTCTTTGTCTATCTAGTTCTGTAAAGCACTATGTACCACTAACAACACTACATGACTGTAACAATAAGCTTCACGTGCGTGGATGTAAAGTGTTGTCAAGTTGACTTACGGCGACCCCAGCAGGGTTTTTTTCGAAGGCAAGTGAGAAGCTGTGGTGGATTGCCATTGCCTTCCTCTGCGGAGTCTTCCTCAAAACTCCCCCTTCCAAATACTGACCCTGTTTAGTTTCTGAGACGTGACAAAATCAGGCTATACTATGCTGTCTTGATATAAGAGGTGATTTTATGTTCTAGTTTAACAGGATAGTCAAAGTGAAGAGAACGGAAAGTTGACCCTATGATGAGAGTTCTAGGATAGGGCATGGCAGGGAACTAATAAGAAATTGGCAAATACCATCAAACCAGCTGCTTGGTGATACATGTATTTTATGCCTAAGGTAACTGCACTGATCTCTCACTACAGAAATGGCACAATACCTGTGTGGCACTGGCCAATGACTTTCATCCTAGTGGGTGAGGTCTAAGCTCATTACTGCTGACTTTCATACCATACTGAGCCTTATAGGTTGATATGATCCCGCAAGAACAATTCAGCTCAATATATAACATTGCATGGTTCTAACACTCTAAACTCAAAATGCCTCTCTTTCAAAATATGGGTATTGTGACCTCTTGATATGGCTCAGATCACAGCAGTAAAATCAACAGGCTCTTATTAGCTAGCAGTTCCCCAGTCATTAGGATTAACTATGCCAGGGGTGGCCCAAACTGTGGTTTGGGAGCCACATGTGGCTTTTTCACACATAGTGTGTTGCTCTCAAAGCCCCCACCATCCTGTTGGCCAGCTTGGAGAAGGCATTTATCTCTTTAAATAACTTCTCCAAGCCAAGCCAGCTGGCAGCCTGGATAATGCATTTAAAGTTGCTTTCTTTCCACACCTCTCTCCTCCCTCCCCACCTATTTTCCTTCCTTCCTTCCTTGCCTCCCTCCCTCCAACACCTGACGTTCATGTCTTGCAACTCTCAAATGTATGACATTTATTCTAAGTGGCTCTTATGTTAAGCAAGTTTGGCCATCCCTGAATTATGCCGTAATTGGAGCAGCCACACAAGTGCCTTCTCTGGACATGCAGACACAACCTATGTAGAATGTACAAAGCTGATTGCTTTTCATTTCTGCACAGAGCCTAACATGATGGAGAGGGTAGGGCAGAGTTCCAAGGGAAACCAGAGGGGAGAACCAGCAAGGCATGAACGACTCCAACCCGTTTACAGGCTCCAGGTGCTCACGGGTAATCCCAAGCCACGGCCCCGGCCAAGAATTATGAACCACACGCCGTTGGACATCATGTAGTGTGATTAAACATCATAACTCATTCCAGCAATAACTTCGGCTTTCATTACAAAACGCAGCTTAGCTTTACTTTCCTCTCTCTGCCATTGCTTTGTTTTGTTTTCCCTGGCTTCTTTTGTGTCTTGGAAAGGAATGGATCGCAAGGGACAGGAAATGCCGAGAGATGGAGAAGCATCTTTGCCCAAGAATCCAGACTCCCTTGTCCGGCATACAACCATCTCATCTCTCTCCCTGCCCTCCCCAGCACATTTAATCATAAGAGATCAACTCTGCTGACTTAAACACCTCCCCACCCAACCCGGGGGCCATGTCATCACAAAGCTTGTTTTTTAAAAAATATATGGTTGCCCCCAATTCCAAATCGCAGGCACATCGCCCTACGCTCATTATTAATAAATACACTTCGATTTATCAAAAGCTCCCCTTTGAGTGCCACTGGGAGCCCAGGGCAAAAGGAGACAAATTCTTTTCTTAAGTTGTTCTGAAAGGTGCTGGGCTTGGCGACCCTCACCCCCATTAACCTACCAAAGCTAGTTCGTTCCTACTGGGAGATGTGCAGCTTGCACGGCGGCAAACTCGGACTGATCTTGTGCCATCTCAATATATTTGTTCATTATCTTGCGCGCACACAGAAGCATTTGGAAATGTACTCGGGGCACAGGCCAAATTGAATCATCTGCCTTCATTTTCCACGCGATCTGAAGCTACAGCTGCTTCAACAGGCTGTGGGGGGTTCCCCTCCCTTATTCTCCCCAATATATTTTTTTTAAAAGAAAGCTCTTTCAAAAGCTTTCTACAGCCATCTGTTTTGGTTTGTTTCTTTAAAAAAAAATCTTTGTAAGTTTGGTTCTTGGCCTTCCCCTGCCCCCCAGCAAAAAAGAAAAAGTCTCACAATTGTAACTCCACGAAGATTCGATAGTTGGAAAGCAGAGGGGGATATGTGTAGGCAGGGGGGGGGTTGATAGAAAAAGCCAACAGAACTCATTTGCATATTAGGACACACCTCCTGACATCACCATTGTTTTACACAGGGCTTTTTTGTAGAAAAAGCCCAGCAGGATTCATTTGCATATCAAGCCATACCCCCTGATGCCAAGCCAGCCAGAACTGCATTCCAGTGCGTTCCTGCTTTTATAAAAGCCCTGTGTATAGGTAACATCAGGATATTCTCAACTAAGGTTGCCAGGTCCCTTTGTCGTGCTGTTGAGAGGATTTAAGGGGCACTTCAGGAGTGGGCAGGGATGTTGCACAATGCGCTGATGTCACATGGAAGTGACGTCAGTGTGTTGGCAACAACATTCTGCTTTTTGGACAAAGCTTTATGGTAAAACTGGCCTCAAACCATAGAGCTTTGCCCAAAAAGTAGAGTGTCACCCCCGACATCACCGATATGCTGACATCACTTCCATGTGGTGGTGGTAATTTCCTTCCACTAGCCAGCTGGCCAGCGACAATCAGAAGCCCAAAAAGCAGGGAATCCCCCACACCCACCTGGGAAACAGTATCCCTGATCTCAACAGTCATCTTTCTAAATTATAGGCATTTCAGAGCATAAAACAATCTACCATCTATTTGTTGCACAAAATAGTCCATCATTTATCTGTTACAGTAGTCTTTGCACTTCTTCCAAGGAGCTCAGGGTTGCTTTGACAGGGGTCACCCCTCTTTATAACTCACATATCACAAGGTGAGTTAGGCTGAGATTGGCTCAAATACAATTTTCTTTGGACCTGGCACCATTTATCAAACACACAGAGCTTAAACCTGATAATGCATACAGTCTACTGCATCATGAAAGATAAAATGCTGTTTCTGAAGTGACAGACGGCATTGAGGAAGCAGGACTGTCATCTGGGCCAGGGTCACCCCGGAAGTGTACCCATACGTTCCTGCCCAGGAATTAAGATCACAGGGAGATACCCTCCTGACTGTCCCATCCATCAAGGAAACTCATTTGGTAGGTACACAAGAGAGGGACTTTTCTGTGGCAGCCCCATGATTATGGAACAACTTCCCCAGGAGATGTGCCCGACCCCCTCACTTTTGATCTTTTGGAGCCAGTTGAAGTCGTTTTTTTTATTTAGGACTGCGTTTGGTTAAGTTTATTAGCAATCCTGAACTGCTTTTTAAGTCTTGATTTTTATGTTTTTAATGTAAGAGTCCAAAAGCCCTTAGCATCAGGGTCAAGGGCTCAAACCTGACCCCACTATCTGACTCTGAATAAGGCAATGTTGTGCCTAAAATGTGGCATGAAGTATCCATTAGAACGTGCCACGAGCCCTGATGGATCACACCCAACATACATCTAGCCCACCATCACGTTTGCACAAAGTGGCAAATCAGATGCCTCTGGACAAAATCACCAAGTTATTATGGCTAACCTGAACTACTCACATGGCTATTTATTGCAGCTTTATCATCATATAGTCACTGTAGGTTTCAAGGATGGGGCTTATTTTGTTCACTTTTTCCTCCTGGACCACTCTGCTACTAGTTCTTTGCTTTTTCGCAATTAGGAGATTTAAAACACACAAACATGCCCGGTATCAAATCATTACAAATGTCTAGATTCATTTAAAAGATCTAGGGAATAAGGGGAAATTACACTGTGCAGGTGAAATGGTTCGTTCTGCATCTGAAATTGATTCAGGGCCTTTTGAGCAAGTGGCTCTTAGGTGCCAAAGACCACAGACTTTGCTGCGCTCCAGCACAGAAAATTAAGAGCATGCAGAAATTATAAGCACCTGATCTTTCCCGAATCAGGAAGGGCTCACCGAGAGGCCTCTGCTTTTAAAGCTTCAGGCAAAGGAAGCCATTTGGCTTTATAAATGCATTTCTTTGAGTCTTAAGAGGGTGGCAATGATGCTGGTGGGGGAGCCGATGTATCAAAACAAGATGGAATCAGCTAAACATATTACATCTGACTTGTTTCCTTGAGAATCCAGCCCTAATGCATTCTAACAGAATTTATCTATCCCAAGCATACCCCATAATGAGATCAACTGGGAAAAATATCGGGCTTGTTTGTATATTTTATACGTGCTCTAACTTGACAGTTTGGAGATTATGTATTCCCCAGGCCCCTCCTTAAATTGTTTCACACACTGCAATTTGATTTTCTTTGCTTGCCCTTTTCCACAATTTTTTCCCATACATTTTATTGAGTTCTGGCTCACAGGGCAACATTCCCTTTGAATTAAGGGTGCAATTCCCCCCCCCCCTCTCAATAAGGATATGTGGCATTAAAAAAAGAAGAAAAAAAGTGATACAGTTTGAAGATTTTATGATTGAAAGAAGAGTCTCTCTTTTTATTTTAAACAAGCACTGAAAAAGCAGTGCCTGCAATTCTAAGTAGGGACTGTATGCAAAGGTTTTCTGATGGAAGGGGAAACATACTCTGTCAGGGTTTGGGGGGGGTTGTAGCAGGAACTCCTTTGCATATTAGGCCACACACCCCTGATATAGCCAATCCTCCTAAGCCCTGTACTAAAAGCCCTGTAAACTCCTGAAGGATTGGTTACATCAGGGTTGTGTGGCCTAATATGCAAAGGAGTTCCTGCTACAAAAAAGCACTATACTCTGTATAGTAGACGTTCATACAAAATGTCCATTTCAGGTGGTTGTAAGAAATGTCTATACACAGGCACTGGAACTGGCTAGTATCATTATGCCAGAGAACAGTAGTACATAAAATGTCCTGTTGGATCATATGGATGGTCCATCTAGTCCAGCATCCTGTTTCACACACTGGCCAACAGTTGCCCTAAAAGGCCAACAGAAAGACTAAGACTTCTGCCTCCATGTTGCCTCCTAGCCCTGCTCTCCACAGCTAGAAGCCATTAATTGTCCTGTCTTGCAATTAATACACCTAATCTCCTTTTAAACCCATCTGCTAGTAGCATCTCCATATTTTGACAGTGAATTCCACAACTGAATTACTTGTAAAGCTCATACTTTTGTCTTTCCTGAATCTATTGCCTGTTTGATTCCCCAGGTGCCCTCCCAGGCTCCAATATTCCAGGAAAGGGAGAAACAGTTTCTTTATCCACTTTCTCTAGCCTATGAATCGTTTTATAAACCTCTATCGTCTTCTCCTCCTGCCCCCATGCCGTTTTCTTTCCAAAGTAAAACAGTACCAGACTCTTCAGCCTTTCTTCATAGGAAAGGTATTCCAAAATCCTTAATCACTTTGGTTGCTTTCTTTTGCAGTTCTTCCAGCTCCGGAGTATCGTTTTTGGAGATATGGCAACCAGAACTATAGTCACTATTGCATAGGATGCATCACCACAAATCTAATACAATACCGGCTGTTCTATTTTCAGCCTGATTCCAGAAATGTTTAAAATACTAAGAACTGGAAAGAAAGTACTGAGGGATCAAACTCCAACCACTGATAGACAGTTTGCAGCAGAACTGAAAAAGGCAAATTCCCATGCACACTAGTGTGTGAACATTTTAAACTGAGCTATCCACTACAATCCTAAGAATGCTCTTCTAGGTAACAACTATTGACCAAGAATGCCAGAATCTAAGCAAAATGCCGTATGAAGGAGAGAAGGCAAACTGGTCTGCCTATAATTTGCAAAGATATACAAATCAGTTTTTACAAGGATAGCCCAATTGCAGAAATGATTAAAATACTGAGAACTGGAAAGAAAGAAAGCACTGAGGATCAAACGCCAACCACTGAAATATCAAAATTAAACTTAGCAAGAAGTGTTAGGTTGAGACTAATAGAGTAAGCTAGACCATGTTTACACAACGGTTTCTCAGCTTCACAGAGGGAAGAGATGAGAACCGACAGCTTTAATGTTGCTGTCATCTACGCATAAAGATACCATCTATTAAAGGCTAATATCAAACAGCTGGAATCTTCAAAGCAACAGTAAATTTAATATACATATTAAATTGTCCAAATGCAGCATGAGATATCTCATAATATTACAGAACCCAACCACGAAAAGCTATCCTTCAATTTACTGATGTGTCGCCTTGATGCAATAAATAGACATTCATCAAAAGCCAGTAGTCATGAATCAAGGGAGCACGCACGTGTGTGTACCACACAGAGAGAAAGAGAGAGAGAATCTGGAAAAGAGTTTTACAAAGGAAATCTGAAATCTTTAACATTTATCAAGGACTGTCACGGGTAGTTTGCAAGCCTGAGTGTACACAGGGGACTTGACAAAATGGGGTCTAAGCGGAGTCTATGCAAGAGCCTTGGCTGGATCAGAAAACATTGCCGGGTTGAAGGGCTGAGCTGGCAAGTTGGCTGCTCTGACTTCCTCCGGTGGGGCTTCTGGGAGGCGAGGGGCCAAATGGAGCACAGCACAGCTGGAAACAATTTAGGCAGACTGAGCTTAGCCCAGGTCCAGCAAGACTGAGCCGAGCAGTTATCTCCGGTGGAGAGGGATATGACAAAACGTGAGGTCTCCAGGAACAGAGATTCCAATGCTTGATGTAATACGTGCCCCATGATAGATTGAGCTTCAGCTAAAACCAAAAAGGACTTTGGAGTAGCTCATCTAATTGATCCAACTTCTATCCCATCATGACAACAGTCAGATTTTTCATTCCTTCTAAAGCTTTGTGTTCACAACTTCCATTCCAGCATAAAAGCCACCTGCACGTTTCCAGCCAAGCTGGGTGTCTGTGAGGCACAGGAAGAGAGGAAACTGAGCTTCAGCGGAACTGATGGCAGAAGCAGGTGGAGAAAGCAGGCTCTGGGTACAAACCAGCCATGCCAGGGAGATTCACATGTATTCATACTTATCTACCCATGTATGAAGTAGAACAGGGTTTTTAAGCCAGTTTGGTGTGAGAGCCAGTTTGATGTAGTGGTTAAGTGTGTGTACTCTTATCTAGGAGAACTGGGTTTGATTCCCCACTCCTCCACCTGCAGCTGCTGGAATGGACTTGAGTTAGCCATAGCTATCACAGGAGTTGTCCTTAAAAGGGCAGCTGCTGTGGGAGCCCTCTCAGCCCCACCCACCTCACAGGGTGTCTGTTGTGGGGGGGGGGTGGAGAAGATATAGGAGACTGTAAGCCATCCTGAGTCTCTGATTCAGAGAAAAGAGCGGGCTATAAATCTGCAGTCTTCTTCTATAAAAACACAATGGAGCATATGCTGCTAGGGGAGGTATAGCCTTCCTTAATGCACATTTTACTTTATTGCACATCATTGCTTTCAGCATCTCTCTCTCCCTGCTGTTTTAGGTGCATACAGACCTTCCTATCCCACATTTAGTTTTGTCCATGAATAGCTACCATTACCAACCTCCAGGTGGTGGCTGGAGATCTCCCACTACTGCAAACTGATCTCCAGGCAATAGGAGATCAGTTCTGGAGAAAATGGCCTTTTTGGAAGGTGGAGTCTATGGCATTATACTCAGGGCTTTTTTTGTAGCAGGAACTCCTCTGCATATTAGGCCACATCCCTCTGATGTAGCCAAACCTCCTGGAGATTACAATAAACCCTGTACTAAGAACCTTTTAAGCTCTTGGAGGATTGGCTGCATCAGGGGTGTGTGGCCTAATATGCAAAGGAGTTCCTGATACAAAAAAGCTCTGATTATACCTCAATGAAATCCTTCCTCTTCCCAAACTACACCCTCCTCAGGCTCCACCCCCAAAATATCCTGGTATGTCTTAACTAGGAGCTGGCAATCTTGGTCATGGGAGTGTGGTTCATACTCTGCAGAATGCAGGAGATTGCCCAGGGAGAATGGATGATGTTCTAATCACCCGGCCAAATTGTTAAGATGCCTGTACATAGACCCCAGAGGCGACTGCCTCCTATGCTTGAGAGGAAGTTCACTGAGGTTCCAATGATCACAAACCAACAAGAACAGCTCTGTGAAACACACTGGGATCTGTTGAGAAGGGCCAGGGCTCGGAGGGCTGTTTACAGGTTCTGCACACAGTAGGTCTCAGGTTCAATCCCTAGCTTCTCTAGCTAAAGGATTTCTAGTAGCAAGTGCTAGGAAAGACCTTTCTCTGCTTGAGAGCCTACCACCAGTCAGAGTAGACAATACTGAGCTAGATGGACCAGTGGTCTGAATCAGCAGAAGGCAGCTTCCAATATACTTACATGCTGATTCTAGCAAAGTTCAAAGACCACAGCCCTCAACAGAGCCTATTTCTCACACATTCCTGCCCTCCTCAAGCAATGTCACAAGGAATTTAAAGAGACGGTGCTTTATTTTGGAGTCCAGCACATGGAAAGAACTCAGACTGTGCCCTCTGCTCTCTCCAGTGGGTCTCTTTGGGAGCGTGAATGACCTTGAGAGGCAGATACCCAAATTCGTGTCCCTAACCTGAATTGTTAGCATGCCTGTGCATAGACCCCAGAGGCATTAGGAGTCAGGGTCATTAAACCAGATCAGGACAGCAGTCTTTATTTAAGGTGCTCAAACTGACTACGCACAATAGAAGCTTGAGCTAATGCATGGCTATCTTGCCATATTCTAAATTTTCAGTGCATCAAATGGCCATGCAACCACTAATAGGTGCATTTAGAGAAGTAGATGAAAATCAAATTAAAACAGGATACTGAATTACAAGCGAGGACATTTCTTAAATGTACACTTGCAGTGGTTCAAAATTGATGTGTCAATGAGTGAAAGCAGGCTTGCGCGCTATTTTCCAGTGAGCCATTTATGTATAGAATTGTGCAATAAATTATATCATGCTTTAACAAAAATTACATCTGTGCAGTTAGCCGACCACCTCTATCACATCACCCTCTAACATTCTCTAACATAATTTATGTATCTGTGGCACCGAGAAATGCTAATGAACATGGAATTTAGCGCATTTCATCCTCTGTGGCCTTACTCTTGCCATTCAAAGTTAGCTGTAAGAAACTGTGAATGTCAAAAGGTTTCCCCTTCTACCAACAGCTTGGCTCCATAAAATTATCATTCTCAACACACACTTTGCACTTTGTGGTTAAATTATAGTCAATTATTTTTTTTAAAAAACTGGCATATGTTAAAGTTAGTTCAATGATGAGGAACACAAAGAGCTCAACCTTTTCACTATTTCCTCCTAAATCCATCTTAGTCCTGCTTTGTGCAGAGAAAAGTCCTTCCTAATCTCTGAACGATTTCGCACTATGCTTGTTCCAGGGTGGAGAGCCCTTTTGCTATTGGGGCTTCTCTCCATTTTCACACAAAGTTGCCCCGAGTTGGCACATCACTATTCTGCAGCAAGCGAGATCCTCTGACAAGCGGTTTCCACTTGCTGCGGAATAGCGGTGTGCCAACTCACAGGTCCGGGGCAACTTATGCGAAAACGGAGAGAAGCCCCGGTAGCAAAAGCGCTCTCCACCCTGGAACAAGCATAGTGTGAAACTGATCTCTGTTACTGGAGATCTTTATGTGGTAGAAGCCAAGAATGAACTTAGGACTCATGAACCTCAAGCAGGTATTCTGCCTCTTAATTACAGTCAATCTTCTTTTTGTGGTCACAAATATTATGCAGAGAAGCATGTTATGTTTCTATGCTCCTCATGTATCTATCTGCTGCGAACCATTAATTTCATCCATCTAGAAATTTTCATCCATCCCTGACCTGGATTGGTCCAGGCTAGATCAATCTTATATGATCTCAGAAGCTAAGTAGAGCTGGCCCTGGCCAGTATTTGGGTAGGAGACCAACAAGGGATAACTTGCCTTCAAACTCCACTGTGTCACTTGGGGAGGGATGGTGGCTCAGAGGTAGAGCATCTGCTTAGTAAGCAGGAGGTCCAAGGTTCAATCCCTGGCATCTCCAACTAAAAGGGGTCCAGGCAAGTAGGTGTGAAAAACCTCAGCTTGAGACCCTGGAGAGCCGCTGCCAGTCTGAGTAGACAATACTGACTTTGATGGACCGAGGGTCTAAGGCAGCTTCATATGTTCACGTTCACCATAAATCAGATGTGATAAGGAAGGAAGGAAGAAAGGAAGGAAGAAAGGAAGGAAGAAAGAAAGAAAGAAAGAAAGAAAGAAAGAAAGAAAGAAAGAAAGAAAGGAAGGAAGGAAGGAAGGAAGGAAGGAAGGAAGGAAGGAAGGAAGGAAGGAAGGAAGGAAGAAAGAAAGAAAGAAAGAAAGAAAGAAAGAAAGAAAGAAAGAAAGAAAGAAAGAAAGAAAGAAAGAAAGAAAGAAAGAAAGAAAGAAAGAAAGAAAGAAAGAAAGAAAATGTTGGGGTTTAGAGATACCTTTAGCAGAGTTGTATGGAGAGAACCACACATAAATAAGCCAGGCAGACGTTTTAGCTTAAGAATAAAGTAGTTTACTTTTACTACGAGGAAAAAGTAGACTGGGATTACTAGAAAACAAAAGAAGGATTCATTATCCTATCTAGTCTCTAGACTGCATCTCGACTCTCTTGAGTCCAAACTCTAACTGCATGGAGATCTGAGGGTTTTACACAAAGGGCAATAAAAACTGACCAAATGGTTTCCCCCAGACCACCTCCCAAATATATGGATTAGCCTATAGGGCTTTCCTTCAATGGTCACTATACATATTAACACCCAGCCTGAGCGGGAAGTACGTTCAAACATTCTCATTGGCTATACCTCTCAC
Organism: Heteronotia binoei; assembly: GCF_032191835.1. Classification (NCBI taxonomy): domain Eukaryota; kingdom Metazoa; phylum Chordata; class Lepidosauria; order Squamata; family Gekkonidae; genus Heteronotia; species Heteronotia binoei. The sequence goes on from NC_083233.1 coordinate 66,448,605, forward strand.
TGGCTAAACATCTGCATGCATATACATTCATTTAATTAACTCATGACAACAGGAAGTGAAATTGCAATAGAAACCCAACAGAATCACCACATTAAATTATGGAGATAAAGCCAATTAAATTATGGAGATAAAGTGGGGAGAGGTTTAACTTAATTAACTACAGATGAATTATTAAAGACCAGGCAATTGGAATTGTGGAGCAGAGGAGCGTGAGGGTGGTGAAGCTTTGGATAAGATAACTAGGTAGCAAGCTAACTGACACTAGTGAAGGATCGGGTATGGAGCAGATGTCTGGCCTAGGGATCCCAGTGCTCATGGGGAGGGGGAGGTATGACGGTGGGAGCAGACAGAACCATGTGGGAAGAAGGCGGAGACAAAACAGTGCTCGACCCTCTTCCGGTCTGCGTCCCATCCCGAGGGTGGCAGGTAGCGGGGCCAAGAGGGAAAGTCAGTCTCCGTCATTGGTGTTATGTAACGCCAGGTCCATAAATAACAAGACCTCAATCCTTAGGGACTACCTGCTCAAGCAGGATATGGACCTGGCTTGCGTGACCGAGACCTGGGTGCGGGATGGGGAGACGGTGGCTCTCTCCCAGATGGCGCCCCCGGGCTACTCGGTCTTTCACCAATCACGGACCACTGGCCGGGGGGGAGGGGTGGCGCTACTCATACGGGAGGGTTACTCCTTTAGGGCTCTCCCGGCCCCAACGATCGATGGCTTGGAATGTGCCGGTCTAGCGTGGGAAGTGGGGGAGGGGTTGGCGATCTGGCTGGTGTACCGTCCGCCTAACGCACCAGCCAGCGCCTTACCAGCCCTGATGGAGGCGGTGGCGGGCTGGGCGTTGGAGTTCCCAAGGCTTATCGTCTTGGGTGACTTCAACATCCATGCAGACGACGCGGCCTCCAATCAGGCGCTGGACCTAGTGTCTTCCATGGCGACACTGGGACTCTCCCAATTTGTTACCACTCCCACGCATCAGGCCGGACACATGTTAGACTTGATCTTTGCGTCCGGGATTCTGGTGGACGGTATCGCAGTAGAAGCGGTGCCATGGTCGGACCACCTAGCCCTTAAGGCCCGTGTGGGTGCGCCCCCTCGACCCTGTAGGGGCGGCGAGCCTATTTTGGCTCGCCCGTGGAGTCAGATGGACCCTGAGCGGTTCCAGAGGGCTCTGCGGGACCCCTGGCCCCCTAGCAATTCCCTCGATGACCTAGTAGATACCTGGCATGACAGGTTATCCAGGGCCATCGACGAAATTGCACCCCGGCGTCCTCTGCGCCCCCGAAGTAGGCTGGCTCCTTGGTATACCTCGGAGCTACGCCAACTGAAACAGGGACTCAGACGACTAGAGAGGCGGTGGCGGCATACTCGTGACGAAGCGACGAGAACATCCTACAGAACGTTTATGAAGTCTTACGAGATGGCAGTCAAAGCTGCAAAGAAGGAATACTTTGCGGCTAGGATTGCATCTGCAAATTCGCGCCCAGCACAATTATTTAAGATAATTGAGAATCTGACCACTCTGCCCCAAGGCAGACCAAACATGAAAGAATTGGAAATAGGCTGTGAGGCTTTTGCGAAATTTTTTGCAGATAAAATCTCGTCACTCCGCCAGGACTTTCCTGCCACATTGAATGCAGTAGATGAACCCGGGGCTCCGTGCCTGTCTTCTGGTGTTATCTTGGATCACTTCGAAGCGCTTAGTCTTGGGGAAGTCGACGAAGTCCTCTCAACTGTACGCCCTACAACTTGCGACCTTGACCCATGCCCCTCCTGGCTAATCAAATCCTGCCAGAGGGAGCTTAGATATCCTATACGGGATATCATAAATAGATCCCTCTTGGAAGGGCAATTTCCAACATCTTTGAAAGAGGCCATGGTCCGCCCTCTCCTAAAAAAGAGTACAGCAGACCCGGCCGAATTGGCAAATTACCGGCTGGTCTCGAACCTACCATTTTTAGGTAAGGTTATAGAGAGGGCAGTGGCGTTACAGCTGCAGAGTTTTTTGGATGACACTTCCGCCTTAGACCCTCACCAGTCCGGCTTCCGTCCGGGTTATGGGACGGAGACAGTGCTGGTCGCCTTGGTGGATGACCTCCAGCGGCATCTGGATCGAGGCGGCGTGGCGGTGCTGATATTGTTAGATCTGTCGGCCGCATTTGATACGGTTGATCATCAGTTACTGGCCCGCCGGCTCGCCGACACGGGGATTGGGGGATTGGCCTTACAGTGGCTTTCCTCCTTCCTCGAAGGACGGGGACAAAGGGTGGCCATTGGGGGGGAACGGTCCCGGAGGCACCCACTAGTATGTGGGGTCCCACAAGGGGCAGTTCTCTCCCCGATGTTATTTAACATCTATATGCGCCCCCTTGCCCAGATTGCCCGGAGGTTTGGACTTGGGTGCCATCAATATGCTGATGACACCCAACTCTATCTGCTAATGGATGGCCGGCCTGGCTCCGCCCCAGAAAGCCTGGACCTAGCATTGCAAGCCGTGGCAGGCTGGCTCAGACTGAGTGGGCTGAAGTTGAATCCAACGAAGACAGAGGTCCTGTGCTTGGGTCGCGGTGCCTTGGGAGGGGAAATCCCCTTGCCAGTCCTTGACGGTGTGCAGCTTAAAGCGGCACACAGGGTCAAGAGCCTGGGGGTTCTTCTGGAGCCTTCATTATCAATGGAGGCACAGATAGCAGCCGCTGCCAAGTCCGCGTTCTTTCATCTTCGTCGGGCGAAGCAGTTGGCCCCCTTCCTAGAGCGCCGTGACCTAGCAACAGTGATCCATGCTACGGTCACCTCGAGACTGGACTACTGCAACGCCCTCTACATGGGGCTGCCCTTGTGCCGAATTCGGCGGCTGCAGCTGGTGCAGAACGCGGCGGCTAGGCTGCTGCTGGGGCTCCCAAGGTGGGAGCACATACAGCCGGGGCTGCGCGGACTGCACTGGTTGCCAGTGGCATACCGAGTTCGCTACAAGGTGCTGGTTATTACCTTTAAAGCCCTATATGGCCGAGGACCTACCTACCTAAGGGACCGTCTCTCCCCATATGAGCCCCAGAGGGCACTGAGGTCATCTGGGAAAAACCGGCTGAATATCCCTGGGCCAAGGGAGGCCAGACTGAAAGCCACCCGGGACCGGGCCTTCTCTATTACTGCTCCACTACTGTGGAACCAACTCCCTGAGGAGGTGAGGGCCATACGATGTTTAGAGGGATTCCGTAGGGCCTGTAAGACCCACCTTTTCAAGATGGCCTTCAGCTAGCGAAAAAATTAGTGGAAAAACTGTGACAAAACTAGATATGCTGCTAGAAATGCTTTTATTCTTGAAATGTTTTTACTCTGAAATTATTGAAACCTGTTATAACGCCATACTGTTATGTGAATTTTAATACTTTGTAATTGTTTTAACCGTGTTTTATAATTATAACTGATGTAATGTGTGTTTTCTGTTGTGAGCCGCCCTGAGCCTGCTCCGGCGGGGAGGGCGGGATAGAAATAAAAAATTATTATTATTATTATTATTATTATTATTATTATTATTATTATTAAGTGGGTTGACCTAGTGATAAAAAGGGGAGGATTTTTTTTTTAAAAAAAAATCACAACGTAAGTCTAACAGAGAAAACCACCCAAGTCTCTGCTTAAATGGTACTCTTGCAGGCTCTTGAACTTAAGAATTTTCTATAAAGAAATCTAGGCTGACTTTTAGCTTCTGAGAGTTAGATCTTGTTACAAACATCCAAGCTGTTCCTTTGACAGCAAATATAGAAGTGAAAATTAGATTAAAATAAATGACAGATTTTTTTCCCTTGATATTCTATCTGCATTTTATTAACTCTAATACACTACACTGATGCCTGTCTATATCTGTATGAGCCTATGCAATATTAGGAATGAAAACTAATAATCTTCCTATAGAAACTGACAAATACTTGAAGAATTTCTATGTCAAATTATGTTCAACCTGCTCCACCCTCAACATCTCACTTCGCAGTATCAGGTTGAAGCTAAGGCAGATAAATACTTTGGATGGCATCTGTCTTTGTATAGTTACAGTCATCGCCGTCTAGTGTGTCTGTACTGATAACAGAATAGCTGAGAAGTTGGGTGTATGAGCATCGCAGTAAACAACTGAGTAGCTCCTTAATTCACTTAAAGTGAAAATCTACCATTATAGCTTAATTCTCTCTTCAGGCTGTTCACCCTGTGTCTGGACTATCCTATTCAGACTGCTGATGGAAGGCCCAGTAAGTAGAGATTGCTGGTAGAATGAACTGCACCATTTGAGAAAGCAGGTGGTTAGGCTTCCCAAATGTCTGGGTTCAGCACAAGGAATTCCCTGCCCATCTTTGAAAACTGAGGAGCAGAAGAAAAAATAATGACACTCGAGGAATTTCCCCTAGTTTCCATGGTCTTCACCACAGAGATTAGGGGAAATTCCAAGAGTGTCATCCAGAAGTGACATCACATGCTCCCAAACATAAGAACATAAGAGAAGCCATGTTGGATCAGGCCAACGGCCCATCAAGTCCAACACTCTGTGTCACACAGTGGCAAAAAATGTTATATACACACATACACTGTGGCTAATAGCCACTGATGGACCTGTGCTCCATACACTGTGGCTAATAGCCACTGATGGACCTGTGCTCCATACACTGTGGCTAATAGCCACTGATGGACCTGTGCTCCATATTTTTATCTAAACCCCTCTTGAAGGTGGCTATACTTGTGGCCGCCACCACCTCCTGTGGCAGTGAATTCCACATGTTAATCACCCTTTGGGTGAAGAAGTACTTCCTTTTATCCGTCTTAACCTGTCTGCTCAGCAATTTCATCGAATGCCCACGAGTTCTTGTATTGTGAGAAAGGGAGAAAAGTACTTCTTTCTCTACTTTCTCCATTCCATGCATTATCTTGTAAACCTCTATCATGTCACCCCGCAGTCGACGTTTCTCCAAGCTAAAGAGTCCCAAGCGTTTCAACCTTTCTTCATAGGGAAAGTGCTCCAGCCCTTTAATCATTCTAGTTGCCCTTCTCTGCACCTTCTCTAAAGCTATAATATCCTTTTTGAGGTGCGGCGACCAGAACTGCACACAGTACTCCAAATGAGACCGCACCATCGATTTATACAGGGGCATTATGATACTGGCTGATTTGTTTTCAATTCCCTTCCTAATAATTCCCAGCATGGCATTGGCCTTTTTTATTGCAAACGCACACTGTCTTGACACTTTCAGTGAGTTATCTATCATGACCCCAAGATCTCTCTCTTGATCAGTCTCTGCCAGTTCACACCCCATCAACTTGTATTTGTAGCTGGGATTCTTAGCCCCAATGTGCATTACTTTGCACTTGGCCACATTGAACCGCATCTGCCACGTTGACGCCCACTCACCCAGCCTCAACAGATCCCTTTGGAGTTCCTCACAATCCTCTCTGGTTCTCACCACCCTGAACAATTTAGTGTCATCCGCAAACTTGGCCACTTCACTGCTCACTCCGAACTCTAAATCATTTATGAACAAGTTAAAAAGCATGGGACCCAGTACCGAGCCCTGCGGCACCCCACTGCTTACCGTCCTCCACTGCGAAGACTGCCCATTTATACTCACTCTCTGCTTCCTATTACTCAGCCAGTTTTTGATCCACAAGAGGACCTGTCCTTTTACTCCATGATTCTCAAGCTTTCTAAGGAGCCTTTGATGAGGAACTTTATCAAAAGCTTTCTGGAAGTCAAGGTAAACAACATCTATCGGGTCTCCTTTGTCCAAAACTCTACCTTACCTAGGCACTACCCCCTAAATCTCCTGACAGTGTTGGGAACCATACAAGTGGTAGATTCCAGCTCTGAATGTTCCTTTGTATGCACATCAGGTAGAAAGGTTTTACCCTCCTTCTTTTGCTTGTGGTGTCAGATTTTTTAAGCTTTGGTACTCAGGGGAGCAATCCAAAAATGAAATTCTCTATCTGGCCGTGGTATAGTTCTTTTCTACCACCTCCGCATTCTATGACCTCACTTTCCCTTGCATGTCTAAATCTGGCCCAATCCTTTTGAGTTGTTATTCCTTTGCTCTGAGGTGAGGAGAAGGGAGTGGCAACAGATCTTCCTTCGCCCTCGCCATTAACGTGTTTGGGCTATCACAATAAGCTGGCTCCGCTTGGAAACGCACAGACAACTTCTCTGGAATACCTTGGGGACCCCGTCCTGTTTACTCTTCAGCATCCCAAGGAGAAACCCTTCCTCCCCTCAACCCTAGAACCACATGAATAATTAATACCCCAGCATTTCAGGTGAAGTCGGTTGATAATGTTCTGCCCTGAATAGCTAAAAAGGGTGACAATTATTTCTGTTAATTATCGCCTGTGTTTTACTTGGTGATTAACATTCATGTCTGAGGAATAAGAAACACATTTTTCTGAAGTCGTACTGTGATAAGGACAAACGCGGGGCCCTGCGGAATTGTTGTTTATCACATAATATAGAAAACGGATCAGTGGAATCGCTCCAAGAGTCAGAGAATAAACAAAGCTACCAAGGTTCAACACTGGGATACCAGGCTGTTATGCAAAACTAAGTGCCCATCTTTACTAAGACCAGGGCTTTTTTTGAGCAGGAAAGCACAGTTTCGGCTGACTTGGTGGCAGGGGTGTGGCCTAATATGCAAATGAATTCCTGTTGGGCTGCTTCTACAAAAAAAAAGCCCTGGCTAAGACCACTTTGCAGGGAAAGCTTTCAGAATAATCACAGAATGCAGAGTGCAACCAAACACGAGCTAGTCAAGATGGGAGGAGCTTCCTGTCATCCTGCTCCCCCTGCTTTCTTTTAGCACTAAATCAGAAAAGGGGAGCACCTGAAGAAAGAGATCTGGACAATTAATCCTCTTGGAGAAGCCACTGCAGAGAGTTCTAGTGCCAGTTGAGTTGCCCAATCTTCCCAGCTATCAAATGTCATTATCAAGGGTAGGGTGGGGCAGGAAAGAAACTAACAGGCACCAGTACAATATGTAGGTCCAGCTTCAGCTCCTCTGCTCACAGTCTGAAGTAGTACAGCCTTAGAGCCTGGAGACTTGTAGAGATCTGCTGCCAACCAAACCATACAAGAAAGATTAAAAATCAATTTAGAAACTCCTGATGCCCCCCCCCACCGAACCCAGTATTTTGTAAACCTTCCTCTGGATGGGGGCCAGGATGGGCTGAAGCTCCTACAGTGTGCATCCTTGTTGGTTGCCTGAGTGTGAAACAACAGGGTAATTTACAATGCTGCAATCACTTGTCGTAATAGGACTGCAACTTACAGACAGCTGAAAGCCCCGGTTGGGTGGGAAGGGATTCTCATTTTATTGCTGAGACAGCAAAAAGCACAAGGAATAGAAGTATCTTTATCACACAAAGACTTGGTTCATTATTGGGTTTTTGTTTGCTTGGCTGAAATAGAGTGGAAATGACCACACAAAACCCAAGATACCAAACACATTAGGAAATAGTAAACAAGTGTGTACAACACAGCAATTCTGGTAAAATCACAATTTGTCATGGATAAACTGAATTCTTCCCTCAAAAGCCAAAACAGCCCTAGAAATGACCCTTTTCTTTATCTTTTACTGACAGAAACCAAGGCTTGCAGGCTGGTAATATTGTTATGGTTGCTTGGCAAATGACCTCTGAGGGCATATGTTTCTTATTTCTATGGTCCATCTTTTATCATTTGAGGGATGGTTTCTAATCCCCTGATTTAAAAGAAAAATTCAGATTTTTTTGCAAACCTAAGGCTTTTCTCAAGTTTGTTTATTTGTCCATGGCCTCAGTTTCCAGATATAAGTATCCATTGATGAGGCCATGTTGAGAATTAGATACAGTGATTGTACAGTTCACCCTGGGCCTCTTGCATTTCATGGCACCTTGATACTGCTGTTTATTTTTTCTATACCCCTACCAAAAATTACTATTTTGAAAAGATCCACTCGTATGCACTGAAGCAGGCTTCAGTTCATGAAAGCATTTGCTGGAATTTTTAAAAAGTCACTTTCTGAGGTGTTACAGGACTCCCCTTTATTTTTGTTGCAACAGACTAATGCAACTATGGGATCCAAGCATCTTAGGACATCATGTTGATGACATCACAATTTCAGATGCCTCACAGAAGCAATGCACAAAATGGATGGGGGTGCATGTCTTGGGACAAGCCTAGAGAACTCAACCAGCATTTTTAACAAAATGAAGCTGTTGTTTCAAAGGGTCACCAAAGTCTAAAAAACATCAACAGATTCAAACCAAGCTGCTTTATACTGAGTCAGCCTACTGGTCCATCTAGTCTGCAATGGCTGGTTGTGACTGCTATAAAGTCTCAAGAACAGAGAGTCTGCCCCAACATCTCCAGAGGGGTAGCTGCATTAAGTCTGTTGCAGCGGAATTAAGCAGAAGGTCAACAGGATCTTAAAAACCAACATTAAAAAAAAACTAAACCCCATTGTAATCAAGGGGCGTAGGTTGTAATAACTGCACTGTCAGTAAGTTGCAGAATATTATGGGGCCTGACCAAGATCACTGCAGTGACACAGACTTGGACCTCTAGGCCACTGGGAGAATGCTGATTTTTCTGCACCAGCTATCTTTAAAATTACAGAGGGTACAAAGAGCTGCATCTGCTTTATCGTTAGGCGCTTCTGAAACTCCTCAGTAATAAATGTGCTTTAATTTTTTCTTTAGCTTGCCTGTCTTTATGCCAATCCATAAAACAGGCCAGGGCGACAGATTCTGAGTATTTCTGTCTATAGCAGATGCACTCATTTCTGGTTCACTGACATTAGGTGTGCTTGTTGGAAGTGTAATCAACCTGCACATTCTGCATCAGATACCAGACTAGTGTACATTCCTCCTCTTTGATTGGATCTTCCGAGGCACCTTCCATGGAGGGTGACTATGCTAACACTATAAGCTGCAAAACAGTCATGCTAGTGCTCATGACTGCCATGTTGGAGAACCCTGCACTAAGTTCAATAATTTCCTTCTGTAACAAGGGACAGAGTTAGCCTTGGTGCTGCTGCTAAGGATATGGATGAGATGTGATACAGGCTGGATGAGATGAGATAAAGCTAGATTTAAAAAAACACCCAAAAACCCCAATATGCCTTATAATAATAAAGCAGGACAAACTGTCCAGTTCAGATTTTTTTATTCAGATGGGAGGCGGGAGGAGACATACCAAACAGACTGCTGGGGGTACAATTAGGCTTGACATACCTAGACCCAAATCAGGTGGTGCCAATTTAATATAGAAGCAGGAAGTGAAAAGGGATCATAACAGACAGCAAACAGACAGAGGAGTTTTAACCTCCCACTAGGTTTCTGTTTTATTTTCTTGCTTTCCCAGCTTTTTGTTCTCTGTGCAGGATTTACTTCCCATCTCACAGCCCCACCAGGACAAAACCAGTATTTTCTTTGGGAGAGCCAGCTCTTCCTGTCGCTTCTGTTTTGAATCATCCTCACATGCCGCATACACAGACCCATACTTTGTCCTGAATCAGTGGCGGTGACCCAGCTTCCATACACAGTTCTGCTGCTGCTACAGACAGCTAAACTTCAGTGGAATATTACTGTGCCAGGATGCGTGGCTTGCAAACTTAACAGATCACACACTCCCTTCTCTGCTAACGCTTTTTAAATACATATTAAGTTACTCCCACATTATACCTGTGAATTTGCAAATCAAAGCAATATCAGTGCTAAAGGAAACCTATTAGTACAGGGCAAATGGAAACAGCCTGCCTCAGCGAGCACACTGTGTTACTTCTGCAAAACAAAGCAATTAACATCTGAGTTTACAAGGAAATATGTTAGCACAACAGATGTGTGTGCATGTTTTTTTGGCCCTTTGGTAAAAGGCACTGTTTTGGGGGCCAGATGTTTTCGTTCATGCCAAAGAAGAATCCAGCTGCCTCAAGCTGTGAAAATTTCTTCTGATCTGTCAAAGCCTGCCATGAACGAGAAAAGGAAAGGAGGGGGGAGCCGAAGTTTGAAATAGAAGCCTGTTTTCCATTGGGAATTCTCCCACCATCTGTATTTAAAAGCTTTTGACTACTTGAAGCCTTCTGCAGAAGTTTGGAATGCACTAGGTAAAAAAAAAAAATCATACACGAAAACATTACTGTGAGGCTTCAAGAAACCATATATTACCACCCTTGTCTTCCTATTTGTGTTAATTTCATCACTGAAACCATTGAGGGCAAGCTAACTAGATACCCATTCCCAGGGCTTTTTTTGAGCAGGAGCACAGTTCTGGCTGGCTTGGTGTTCAGGGGGTGTGGTTTGATATGCAACTGAGTTCCTGCCGGGCTTTTTCTAGAAAAAAGTCCTGTGTGAAACAACTGTGACGTCAGGGTGTGTGGCCTAATATGCAAATGAATTCCTGCTATTCTAAAGCATTCCACACAATTAGTCCTATCAATTCTATTCATAGGCCCATTTCCTTCCCCTCCAAAGGAATGGTTTTCAGATTTGCTGCCTTCAGGGAAACCTTTGGATACTGAGTTGCCTGCCAAAGATCCCTTGAGTGTCTGCCATGGAATAAAGTATTCTGAGGCATGGTCTAGGGAACAGGGAACTTCACCTAAGCCTACTGAGACCCACCATCAAGCAGTGTGTGCCAAATGCCAAAGAAGATTGGCAAGCGATGAGTAAGTATTGTTAACTATTTTATTTTTTATATTCAAGAAATCCCAGGGTGCAGTTAGAAGACCACTGCCAAAGACTCTGAATCACAGAATATGTTTTGTATGTTGTAAAATTTACACTTTACACCAACACACGGCATGAGAGGCTACTTGTGAAGAACAGTGGACGCTTTAACTGATTCAAAATAGGATGTCCCAATTGTCCACTCGACGGAACTCAACCTATCACCTATACTTAAAAATTTTTATGGGTTACCTAACTGCTTCTGAGAGAGCAAAGGTAGTGTTATATAGTCAGACATTGTCAGATCTTGGAAGCTAAGCAGGATTGGTACTTGGAAGGGAGACCACCAAGGAAGACTTTGCAGAGCAAGGCAATGGCAAACCACCTCTACTTCTCAGTTGCCTTGGAAGTCCCTTGCTGGGGTCGCCATGAGTCAGCTGTGACTTAATTGCACTTTACACACACACACACAACTACTTCTAGATGGATCAAGATGTTAGTCTGTTTGTAGCAGTAGAAAAGAGCCAGAGTCCATTAGCACCTTAAAGACTAACAAAAGTCATGGCGAGGAATGAGCTTTCATGAGCCATAGTTCACTTATTCAGATACAGGTGCTACTGGACTCTTACACTATTGCTAACCACTATTTTTGACCTTTATAGCACCATCCTAAACAGTTACATTCTTCTAAGCCTACTGACTGAGTGCTGGGCCTCTACCGATTATCGTAAATGAAGATCCTACATTAAGATTGTATTTGGAGACCTGCCTCTCCATGTCCTCCCCCTTCAAGTAGAATGGTTGGTGGTCACCAGACACAAGTCATTCTTGGTTGGAGTTCCCAGACTTTGAAATGCCCTTTCTGATCACATTATGATTTTTTTTCCAACAACAACAACTATGGAGACCACTCAAATAAATTGTTAAGCCACTTCAAGATATAACTTTACAAATAAACAAGTGCTGTTTAGTAAGTGACTATGGACTGGTTAGATTCACTATATTTACATAACTACATATGAAGCACTAAACTAAATCAGACCACTGGTCCCTCCAGTTCAGCACTGCCTACTCTGACTGGTTCTTCCCAGTGTTTGAGGCAGAAAAAAAAAAATCCCAACATCTGTAACTTCAGAGCTTTAGGGCTGGAGATGCCACAGACTAAACCTGGGACCTTCTGCACACAACACAACCCCAGAGCAACTCATGTGTCTTTTATTAGGTTGAATTCCTTCCTACTTCCCCATTTCTACACTTCAAAAATTAGCATTCCAACATCTGTCCTGCCTTCCAGGTGTGCATTTCAAATTTTCCCCACTGACACAGAGAGAGTTATCTGCTTGGTGGGAAATTAAATGTGGGCCAGTGCAGCAGAAACCATGCTGGAATTGCCTAGAAAGAAAGGGGTGCCACTGATGGACGATTTAGACTCCGCATGGAGCTTGTAAGGAGATTTGCAGCTCAAATTATTAATCAGATCTTTGCTCAGCCGGTGCCGAGAGCAGCTCAGTGCTGGTGCTACATGTCATCAGCTGTTAAATCTGGATTTGAGAACTGACTCAAGAGAAATGGAGGCGTGACTGCAAAAAAAAAAAATCTTGCCAATTCTACATTGGTGAGAGGAGATGGCGTTTTGCTCAGAGAAAGAAATGACAAGGGGGGGGGGGAGGGAGGAGAGCAATGACTGCCCTTTGACACACCATTTCAAAACACCAAAAGTGTTTACTTTTCCCATGATGACAATTGCCATTTTGCAGGTTTCTGTAGGAAATGAAGAATTTAATTATAATAACCACTTTGCACAATGCAGCTCCTTGCTAATCACACATAATCATACAGTGAGTGCCTCGATTCACAACAGGCTACTTTTAAGTATCATTTTAGTTGACCTATCCTGTTAATATGTCCCTAGGAAAATCTGCAGGGTTATACTTTTGAATCACAGCACCTGAGAAGGCAGAAGGATGCGGGGGGTGGGGGGGAGTACAGCATAGGCCTGACAGAGGAAAACAAGGGTTTTTGTTTTTTGTTTAAAGAAAGCACAAGCTAGCGTTAGCATTGCAAAATAGCTAACAGAACATCATGACCTATTCAAGAAGCATTCTGAACATCTACGGAGGTTCAATGTGTGAGCGCTTGGAGCAAGGCCGTTTCCACAGTCGCCACAAAACTGAGGAGGTCCCTCCTAAAAAGGCTCACCTCATCTGACATGATAGTTTTTCAGGAAATAAATGAAAGATCTTCTGTTTAGGCAAGCTTTTGATTTTCATTTATAGATTGGCAAGATTAGGATGGCAAAGCCATTCTTGAAAGGTGGTGTATTTGAAGGTATCTGTCAGGTCTACGGCTATCTTCAGCAATAACAACCAGGGCTATTTTGGTAGAAAAAGACCAGCAGGAACTCATTTGCATATTAGGCCACATCCCTGACATCAGCATTGTTACACATAGGGCTTTGTGAGGAAAGCCCAGCAGGAACTTATTTGCATATTAGGCCACACCCTCTGACAACAAGCCAGCCGGAACTGTGTTCCTGTGCGTTCCTGCTAAAAAAAAAAAAAGCCCTGATAACAACACTCCTTTTCATTAGGATTAGGGTTTATTGTAAGACAGGATAGTACCACTGGCAAAGCCAGTGACAAAATTAAGGCAGGTTGCAGGTGTGTGAATATATATAGAAGCAGTTAGCCGTTACATGCACACCTAAATTTCTGGTGCAAGATAAGTTCAAAATACTAAATAGTTACAAAAAAGACATTCTCACACTATGAAATTAGTTAGCAAAACATTCTAACAGATAGTAATGACCTTGAGACACTGTTAGAGGGCCCAAATACTTTTGCTTTCCCAGCAGCATAGCAGGTGTTCCAGAACAGACAGTGACAGCACAATGCATTAACATGGCAAGGGATCGTGACAGTATCGACCCAATAATAAAAGTTAGCTTTTGAGTCCCTTTTGTGAAAGGGGGGGAAAAACCAATTACTGGAAACTCTATGGTAAAATCATAATATTTCTGATGGTTCCTAGAGAGGTGTGCTATCATTTCTGGGTTTTCTTTGGAAGTGATATCACAATGGTGGCCCAGTAGCAATTTTTTGTTCATTTTCCTTTTATTTATTTATTTAGGATTTATATCCCGCCCTTCCTACAAAGTGGCTTTCTTTGTTGCTCTGAGTTGCAGCTGGAAGAGCAGGCTGGTGGCGGAGGTCTCTTGTCATACCATGTTAATATGAGTTTACATCTTTTTAAAAACTGAATTACAGTAAATAAACTTTAAATAAACTTTATTTTAAATGTTTTCATTGTTAGTGTTTTAAAGTTTGATGTTTGCCACCTTGGGGACCCAATTAAGGTGGAAAGGGAGAATAGATATGGGAGCCCGTTAGGGGAGGGCTGGATATAAATTTGATAAAATAAAATAAATAGATATATTGTAAACAACAACACCCCCCAATTCGAGTTGGAGTTTCAAAGAAGAAGAACTGCAGATTTATACCCCACCCAGAGACTCAGAGCGGCTTACAATCTCCTTTATCTTCTCCCCCAAGAACAGAAACCCTGTGAGGTGAGTGGGGCTGAGAGGGCTCTTACAGCAGCTGCCCTTTCAAGGACAACCTCTGCAAGAGTTGTGGCTGACCCAAGGCCATTCCAGCAGCTGCAAGTGGAGGAGTGAGGAATCAAACCCAGTTCTCCCCAAGAGTCCGCACACTTAACCACTACACCAAACTAGGCTACACATACTTAAAATAGTTACATTTTTTCCCCCCAGAATCTTTTCCCACTTATCAAGCTGAGCACTATAATATCTGCAGAAATAAAAAAGAGTGCTCCTACTCGTGTACAGAATGCTGTTGCTTCATTATTGACTCTCTCTGCATGCTTGGGACTCAGACTCAAATCATTTGACAATTTCCCCAGTGACAGGAGCCCAGCATAGGGTTCCCAGCTCAGGGCTCAAAAAGACCTGAACATTTTGGGGTGAAGCCTAAGGAGGTTATGGTTTGGGTGGGGGGAGAGAGACTTCAGTGGGGTACAGTGTCACAAAGTCCACCTTCCAAAGCAGCCATTGTCTCCAGGACAACTGATTCTGTCACCAGGAGATCAGTTGTAGTAGTGGGAGATCTCCAGCCACCACCTGGAGGCTGGCAACCCTAGCCCAGCATCTCTCTTAATAAACATTAAGCACTGCAGGCATATTTGGTAGCAGGTTCCTCACTGCATAACAGGAGATCTGACTAGGGTTGCCAGCCTCCAAGTAGAGCTGGAAATCTCCCAGAATCACAACTGATCTCCAGACTATGTAACTGATTATTCGTTTAAAACATTTATTCTACTTCTCTTGGAGAAATGGCTGCTTTGGAAGGTGGACTGCATGGCATTATACTCCACTTAGGTGCCTCCCCTCCCTAAACCTCTCCTTCCTCAGGTTCCGCCCATAAATCTCCAGGTGTTTCTGAACCCAGAGTTGTCTGTCTTCTGGGTTGAGTTGCAGAAGACCTAAAGTCCAACCTCAGCTCCGACAAAAGCATCAGTCTGAATCTAGCTAAGCTCAAGACATAACATGTGAGGAATAAAAGCCCTAATGACCCACAACTTCCTTGCAAAGTGGAATGAAAAGTGGACAGTTTCCAGTGTAAGAGTGACATGGGGAGGAAAACAATGCTTAACCTCTCCTGCCCCACTTGCTAATGTATGTTTACTCCACAGATTCATGTCTCAAACCAAGAGAAGTCAATACAAACAAAAAGTACTTGGGCAGGGGGCTAATAGAGGGATTTAAGAGGGAGGTGAGGAGAGGATTGAATTTTCCCTTTCTTTCTCATGCATTCTCCATTTTATGTTTTTTTGTTTTATTTCTGTAATAGTTTTACCTCTGATGTGACCTGCCCTGAGCCTGTTTGGGAAGGGAGGGATAGAAACGTAAACAGACAGACAGATGGATGGGTGGGTGGTTGATGTACTTCTATGTTGCAACATATGTGTCTACTTCCCCTAAGATGTGCATATCCAGGTAACGTGTAAAAAAAAAAATAATCCCTGGCATTTGTTGTCTTCAAGTATACTGAGGAAGGAGGGGAAAATATAGAACAGGGGAGGGGAAAAACAGCTCCCCATAGGTGATGCTTCTAGCCAAAGAGCAGGTCAAATTGGGGGTGGAGAGAGAAGAGCCATCTGTGAAATCTAGCCAGATACTAGTATGACCAGCTCCTAAGGTTGCCAAATCTGGGTTGCTGGAGTCCTGGAGACTTGGGGGTATACCTGGGGAGGGACTTCAGCAGTTACAATGCCACATAGTTCACACTCCTAAGCAGTCTTTTTCTCCAGGGGAACTGATTTCTTTTGGCTGGAGATCAGGTATAACCTCTGGAGATCTCCAGGCCCCATATGGAGGTTGACAACCCTACCAACTTCTCATCAACACTGCTCACCACATCACAAGGGTCTAGCACTTCATTATGTAGAACTGAAACCAGGCCTATTGGAAAAGGCAATGCAAGGTAGATCTCTGGGTTGATGACAGGGATGCCAGTCTCCAGGTAGAACCTGGGGATCCCCCATAGTTGCAACTGATCTTCACACTATAGAGATCGATTTCCTTGGATAAAATGGATGCTTTGGGGGGTGGACTTTATGGCATTGTACCCCACTGAGGTGAGGTCCCTGTCCTCCTCAGGCTCCGCCACCAAATTTCTTGAGGTTTCCCAACCTGGAGCTGGCAACCCTATCCCCTCCCCCCGTCAGTGGTCAGGGAGGACCTGGTAACCCTACGAGACATCAAATCTCTGAGTTGTATCTCTAGGTTGGATCCTGCACTATGTCACTGTCTAGGGATCATTCAGAGCTGACATAGTCAGGCCTCAGATTCAGTGGGAGCTCACAGGAGCACAGCTCCTGAACCTTTCTGAGAGTTCCTCATCCTCCTCTTGAGAGTTCCACCTCCTTGTCCATTGAATAGTATGTGCAGCTGCATAACAATCCCTGGATGAGCTCCACCACCTATTTTTCTACAAAATGACCGCTGCTTATAGCCAGGGGTGGAATTCTAGTAGGAGCTCCTTTGCATATTAGGCCACACACCCCTGATGTAGCCAATCCTCCAAGAGCTTACAAAAAAAGATCCTTGCAAGCTCTTGGAGGATTGGCTCCATCAGGGGTATGTGGCCTAATATGCAAATGAGCTCTTGCTAGAATTCCACCCCTGGCTATACCTCATGAGGTTTTCAAGGCAAGAGATGATCAGAGGTGGTCTGCCATTGCCTTCCTCTGCATAGCAGCCCTGATCTTTCTTGGTTGTCTCCCATCCAAGTACTAAACCAGGGCCAACCCTACTTAGCTTCTGAGATTCTCAAGAGATCAGGCTAGCCCGGGCCATCCAGGTCAGGGCTAATTAAGAATTACTGCAGGATAAAAGGAGGAGGAGACACAGGGCTGCTGTTCTTTGCAGTGGCCACATATCTCCCGTAATATCCATTCCATAGAGAAGAACCCACACAGATGTCCTTATCAGTATTTCCTCTAAGCTGAGTTAGTGTGAGCTAGCTCACAGATTTTTAGCTTCCAGCTCAGTCATTTTTGTCTTAGCTCAGGAAAAATGGCTCTAGAGCACAATAATTTATCCAGAAGCTCACAACTTTAATGCTAGCAGCTCACACCTTTAATAACAGTAGCTCACAAAGTAGAATTTTTGCTCACAAAACTCTGCAGCTTAAAGGGAACATTGGTCCTTACCATCGTTTATTTTGAAATGAAATAACGGCTGCTTTAAAGGGGGTGACTTAAGTGAATACTAAAGCCAGGCTGTTCCTCAAGCTCAAACGAATGAAACAATACCCACTTCCTTCCCACTGTTGAATTCAACCAGGATTACACACGTGTACCCTTTCTTTCTCCTGTTCCCCACCCTTTCAGATATATAGTCAGAGGGTAAATTACCATCAGGCTTGATGAGGGAGTGCTAAATTTTTCATTACAATCTTCCTCCCGAGGTTTGGCGTTTAATAATTTGCATCGTATAAAATTTCACATATGGGAAAACGCTGCACGGCACAGTCTCTCCAGATGCCAGCTTTCTCCCCACTGCTAATCATGTGAGCCCCATGGCTAAAGAAGTAGATTTAGGCCATAATTAAAGTGTTCTGCTATTTCACAGTTATGTGCAAAGCACAATTGTATTTACAAGAGGAACATGCCACATTTAGAAATTCTTGCTTTGCAAAGGATCACCTTTCAAATAAGCACTGCATTCAAGCCCTCTTTGCTTTTGATATGCCATGAAAACAGCAACACTTCAAAAACAAAAAAGGATGTTTTGCAGCTATGCACAAAAACCCAGGATACCTGGTACATGCTGTATGTATTATCCAGATCTCAGTGAATTGTTTTCTACTTCTGTAACACCATTTTCTGCATTGTTTAACATATCATGTCTAATTCTTTAGGTTTTGTTTCTGATTTCTATAATCGTAGCTCCATTACAGTGCTTATTAGATGTCTTACAGCGCAGTCCTAAAAAGAATTACTCCAGTCTAAACACAGCCATTTTTTAAAAAAGGTGTGTGTGGGGGGGGGGGGAAGGTATTTTTATGTTTATATATGCATGTGTGTGTGTGTGCATGCGAACCTGGAAGTCATGGCGACTTCTGGTGGCTGACCCCTACTGGGGGCCTGGAGGATATTCAGGGAGATGGCTGAATAGAGCCTGCCCTAGGGATGCCAAGTCCAATTCAAAAAATATCTGGGGACTTTGGGGGTGGAGCCAGGAGACATTGGGTGCGGAGCCAGGAACAAGGGTGCGACAAGCATAATTGAACTCCAAGAGAGTTCTGGCCATCACATTTAAAGGGACAGCACATCTTTTTAAATGTCTTCCTTCCATAGGAAATAATGAAGGATAGGGGCACCTTCTTTTGGGGCTCATAGAATTGGACCCCCTGGTCCAATCGTTTTGAAACTTGGGGGGTACTTTGGGGAGAGGCACTAGATACTATACTGAAAATTTGGTGCCTCTACCTCAAAAAAAGCTCCCCCAGAGCCCCTGAAACCTCCAGATCAATTCCCCATTATACCCTATGAGAATCGATCTCCACATAGGGAATAATGAAGTGCTCAGCAGACGTTTCCCCCTCCCCCCCCCCGTTTCTGGCGAATCTGATGCAGGGGATTGGCCTCTCTACTCACAAGTTGCTGCCAGCTTCTTCACAGCAACACAGACACACCATCCCAAGAGGAAGCCTTTCAATCGGAGACTGAAGCCTCCGGAGGTGCAAAGGCATATGGTCCTCTGGGGGAGGGGCTTCCCCCCGCCGGCCAGCTGACTGGGGGCGGGAAGCAGCCTGGGAAAGTGGAAGAACCCCCGCTGGGACCTGGGGATTGGCAAGCCTAGCCTGCCCCCACCTCCTGACTTCTGGTATCCAAGGAGATCTTCCATCCACATCCGCGTACTTGCCAGGGTTGACTCTGCTTAGCTCCGAGATCGGATGAGATCAAATTTGCCTGCGCTATCCAGGTCAAGGAGTAAGTCCAGCCATTTTAATGGACTCAGACTGGACTGAAGCAGGGGTGGCCAAACTTGCTTAACATAAGAGCCACACAGAATAAATGTCAGATGTTTGAGACAAGGAAGGAAGGAAGGAAGGAAGGAAGGAAGGAAGGAAGGAAGGAAGGAAGGAAGGAAGGAAGGAAGGAAGGAAGGAAGGAAGGAAGGAAGGAAGGAAGGAAGGAGATGAGGAAAGAAAGCAACTTTAATTGCATTCTCCAAGCCAACCAATAGGGCGATGTGGGCTTCGAAAGCCACACAAATATGCGTGAAAGAGCCGCATGTGGCTCCTGAGCCACAGTTTGGCCACCCCTGGACTGGAGTAACTCTGCATAGGGTTGCACTGTTATTCAATGCCTTACAGTGTAACCTTAAAGTGAGTTACTTCAGTCTAAGTCTAGTCATTGCGGTGGGTTTAAACTGGAGTAACGCTGCACAGGGTTGGACAGTTATTCTATTGATATTGACTTGTGCTGCGCAATCCGCCTTAAATCTCAGTGAGAGAGGCAGACTATAAATGCAATGAAAATACATACATAAAACAATACCTGCTGGGCTCTTCTGAAGTACCTCTTAACTTGACTAAAGTGTGGAGGAAAGGCAGAATTTGCTGTCTACCATAGGAAATAAGCAAGTGAGCATCAGAGAACCTGTTAACGCCACAACACCCACTGGCATCATGTTGGGGATTACAGCTTTATGCCTTATTGTAGGCAGGGCTTTTTTTGCAACAGGAACGCCTTTGCATATTAGGCCACACACTCCTGATGTAGCCAATCCTACTGGAGCTTACAGAAGGCCTTGTACTAAGAGCCCTGTAAGCTCCAAGAGGATTGGCTACACCAGGGGTGTGTGGCCTAATATACAAACGAGTTTCTGCTACAAAAAAGATCTCGTTGTAGGACCATGACACCTCCGGTCAGGGTGAGAGTGTTTTTGCAGCAGAAGGCAAATGGTCCTTGAGCTTACTGGGAAATTTCTAGATGGGCGACTTCCTCGGAAGGCCACCAGCAAGCAAGTTCCCATGTAGAGCTCAGACCCTGGCCACAGTGATAATAATGCAGTTTCTTGCCATCATTGCTGTAGCCCAGATGCAAGCCAAGCGGTTTCTATGGCACTGTCAGCAGCGCTGGTGCCACTTGAATCTGCTCACTTTCAAAATGTTCCAGTTCTTTCCTGCTCTTCTGGACTGAGGACAGGGTTGCCAACCTCCAGGCAGTGCCTGAGAATCTTCTGCAAATAGCTTCCAGCTGATCATCAGTTTCCTTGAGAAAATAGTGGCTTTGGAGGCTGGACTCTAAGGCGTTATATTATCCAAATCAAGTCCCTCCCCTTCTCAAGCTCCACCCTCCCCAGGCTTCCCCCCCCCAAAAAAATCTCCAGGTATTTTCCAACCTAGAGTTGGCAACCCCAGCCAGGGGTACAATGGACTGTGCTTTGGTTCACACTAAGCCCTATTAAAAACTACTTCCCCAACTAAAATTAGGCCTGCAGCTCTCTCTTGGCTTGCTGTAAAGCGTCACCTGTCTGCACTCTGTATACCCCTAGTGGCCATGCCATACATGCAACCACAAGCAAAAAGTTAATAGTGTGAAAGAGAGGCCCTGAGCCCGCGTCAATCTCTGCAGTTGGCTGCTGAATATAAAAACGACCTCAAACTAAGAAATCATGACCTTGGAGCATGAGTGCTGGTTTCTAGCTTTATCCACCATTAATATTGCAGCTTAAACTAAATCAACAGTGCATTTTAAGATCTATATTGTATCCTTCCAGATCTACTTGAGAATGCTGAAACTCTTTAAATGTCATTTGTAGGAGAGGGGAGCTTATGGCTGGTCACAATTGGACGTGCCTTTGAACTTATTTAGGAATGTGCTTTAAGCCTCACATATATACAGATTGCTGGGGAAAATATGTATGCTAAGCACAGAGTTAATTTTATAGTCCACTGTCATCGTTGCATAAGAGAAGCCATGTTGGATCAGTCCAATGGCCCATCCACTCCAACGCTCTCAGTGGCCACAGAAACCAGGTACCATTAGGAGGTCCATCAGTGGGGCCAGGACACTAGAAGCCCCCCCCCCACTGTCTCCCCCCAAGCACCAAGAATATAGAGCATCACTGTCCCAGTCAGAGAGTTCCATCAAGTCGTGTTTGATACATAGCATGTCCACTGAACACAAGGAGCTTCACCAACACAATGGAAACAACGGAACAAAATTTGAGTCCAGTAGCACTTTTAAGACCAACCAAGTTTTATTCAAGGTATAAGCTTCCATGTATATGTACACTTCTTCAGATACCAACTTTGTCAGTCTTAAAAGCGCTACTGGGCTCAAACATTATTATATATTGTGCCTTGCTCATAAACTGTCCTGAGTCCTGAATATGAACATATGAAGCTGCCTTATACTGAATCAGACCTTTGGTCCATCAAAGTCAGTATTGTCTTCTCAGACTGGCAGCGGCTCTCCAGGGTCTCAAGCTGAGGTTTTTCACACCTATTTGCCTGGACCCTTTTTTTGGAGATGCCAGGGATTGAACCTGGGACCTTCTGCTTCCCAAGCAGATGCTCTACCACTGAGCCACCATCCCTCCCGTTACAGTTCTGAGTGTGAGTAACTGAAGCATACTTCTACCCTCCAGGATCCAAATGCCTACATTCCGATTGGCTGTTCTGTGTGAACTGGCTAATCAGGGCACTAGGCATGTATCAATGCACATGCAAATGAAGGATCCTGGAGAGACCAATAGGGAGGATTCCTGCTGACTAAAAGGGGTGTGTCTTTCCTTCCCCAACTGTATATATTGCCTGTTTTGCCTGGTAGTTCAGTGTTACTTAATAAAGAGTTATGTTCTTACCCATGGCTGAACTCACCATTTAATACATTAAAAATCTGACTTTCTCCACCTGCAGTCTGAAGTGGTACAGCCATTGATTGCACCACAGTGTTCTAGCATTTTGTGCTGCTGTGTGCCTTGACTAGGACTTAACTGATGGGTATCAAAAGGGAGAAGTTAAGTGTGAGGTTCCAAGGCATTTTCCCCCAGTCCAGCCCTCACATCTCTATTCTTTCGTCTCTGATAGCAGTATGGGTTATCCTACCATAGATCTGGAATGGGGGCGGGAAGGTCAAAACAACTACGAAAGGGACAGAGGAATTAGCGACAACCACATGCTCTCCCCACACACTACTGACACATTTAAACATAAACCCTCATTCTCTGCCTTTTAACTTGCCAATCAAACCACACACTACAATGAAACTACACATCTACCATCTGGTTATCCAAATTCCTGAGCAGTTTGTTCAACTTACAAAGGCATTTTATGAGCTTATAACCCATCTCCTGAAAGATATGGCACATAGGAAAGAAATGCAGAATAAGCCAGAGATTGCTAATAGGTATTACCTCTCTGATAGTGGACAGCTTAAAGCTTTATAGCTTTACCAACAACAAAAAAATTGTTCTGGACCTGATAACAAATGCACAAACACGTTAAAGAAATAATCCCCTCAACCCAGGGAAATATGCTTATGGCTTCAGAGCGTTTACGACGGGTCTGCTTCTAAGAACTGTTGCTTCTTGCTAACGCGATCAGACTCTCTGGCCCAGAAAAAGCTATCCACGTTCCACCAAACACATATACACACACACTCACAGATACAGTTACCAGTCATTTTATGTAAAGAAAGTCCAGTCGCCACGTAACAAATCACGAACCTGACAGTCAGTCTATTTGAATTAATGTCAGCGGTCATGTGTTATTTATTGCTACACAGAGATCTCCCTTATCTACTGGTTGCACGCTGCAGAGAGAACTGTAGGTTGGACTGACGCCAGGCTTGACAAAGTGAATCAGAGGCAACATAGGGAGACACTGATTCAATGACAGTGGGGACATTTACTCACCTGCAGACAGAAGCCACAGACACATGTGTGTGACCACAGATACACACACACACTTCCATGAGATGCTGGTGGGGAGTCAGCATTATGG
Organism: Heteronotia binoei; assembly: GCF_032191835.1. Classification (NCBI taxonomy): domain Eukaryota; kingdom Metazoa; phylum Chordata; class Lepidosauria; order Squamata; family Gekkonidae; genus Heteronotia; species Heteronotia binoei. The sequence goes on from NC_083233.1 coordinate 66,471,819, forward strand.
AGCCGCTGAGATCTAGGATATTTTTTCTCTGGTATTTTAAGGTTTAAGCTTTATTGGATTTGTATCCCGCCCTCCCCGCTGAAACAGGCTCAGGGCGGCTCACACAACCAGTAAAATCATAACAATTGAACAAATAAATAGTTAAGCAAAGCAAATTAAACAGTTAAAAAAAGTTAAAAGCAATTAAAACAGTCTGGTGCTAATTATAATTGATGTTTTCTTGCTTTAGATGGCATTCAGTATATTTTAGATGTATCGGACACACCATATCAGTCCTTCCATGTTAATTAAAGGCCTGCTGGAACAGGGTTGTCTTACAGACCTTGCGGAACTGGGCGAGGTCCCGCAAGGCCCTAACTTCTTCCGGCAGTTGATTCCACCAATAGGGGGCAGTGATCGAGAAGGCCCTTTCTTTTGTACGATTTTCCTCATAAGATGCCATTTGTAAATGACCCTGAGCTCAACTTGGGGAGAGTAATGTTTTCTAGGCTTCCCAATCCCCAGGTCCCAGAGGGGGATCCCCCAATTTTACAGGCTTCCCCCCTCCCCCAGTCAGCTGGCTGGCGGGGGAAGCCCCACCCCCACAGCCATCATGCACCTCCATGAACGATTCCCATAGGGAATGATGGGGAATTCAGCCGTGGGTATCGGGGGCTCTGGGGGGTGCTGTTTTTTGAAATAGAGGCAGCAAATTTTCAGTATAGCATCTAGTGCCTCTCCCCAAAATACCTCCAAAGTTTCAAAAATATTGGACCAGGGGGTCCAATTCTATGAGCCCCGAAAGAAGGTTCCCCTATCCATTATTTCCTATGGAAGGAAGGCATTTAAAAAGATGTGCAGTCCCTTTAAATGTGATGGCCAGAACTCCCTTGAAGTTCAATTATGCTTGTCACACCCTTGCTCTTGGCTCTGCCCCAGTGTCTCCTGGCTCCACCCCCAAAGTCCCCAGATATTTCTTAAATTGGACTTGGCAACCCTAATGTTTTCCTATAATTCCACATGGCAGGAATGTGCATCCCTTCAGAGGGATCTGATTGATCTGATCATAGGAACATCATTAGAGCCCTGCTGGGTCAAACCTGTAGTCCATCTAGTCCAACATCCAGTCTCACATAGTGGCCAACCAGTCCCTCTGAAGGGCCCCTGATGTTGCTTCCTAGCACTGGGATTCAGAGGTTAATTGATAATGAACATTAAGGTTATCCTTAATTACCCTGGCTACCTATCTAATACCCTTTTAAAGCTGCCCATGCCTATGGCCATCACTACATCCTCTGGCAGTGAATTCCACATTTTAATAACTTATATAAAGAAATAACTTGTATAAAGAAATATTTCCTTTTGTCCATCCAGAATCTACTGCTAACCAGCTTCATTGGATGCCCCTTGAGTTCTTGTGTGGGAGAGGGAGAAAAAGTTCTCTTTGTCAGTTCTCTCCACCCCATGCATAATTTTATAAGCCTCTATCACAGGGTGTCAAACATGCAGCCCAGGGGCCGAATCAGGCCCCCAGAGAGCTCCTATCAGCCCCCCGAGCACCTGACTGTCATCTGCTTCCTTCTCCCTCTCTCTTGCTTCATTCTGCCATCACAGCTTGCTTTGCAAGGCTTGCTCAATCACACAGGAGCTACAGAGCAAAACCTCTGTTTTCTCATTGGCTGAGGCTCCTCCCTTGGGGAGAAAGCGGGGGGAGGCAGAGCTTGTTTTTCCAGGCTCTCTCAACAGAGCTACTGAGCCAAGCCTCTCTTCCATTGGCTGAGACTCCTCCCCCTCCTGGTCCCCTGGGGAAGGAAGCAAGGAAAGAGCCAGAGCTTCCTTTGCCCAGTTCCCTGGATCCCATGGGAGAAATACAAAGAAAGTACCTTTAAGACCAACGAGTGCTAATGTTTTAAGCATGTTTTAAGGTGCTTTTTTTTAATCTTTAATTGCGTTTGTCTGTGTCCTTTATAAAGTTTATATCTCTGCTACCTAATCTTAAATAGGTACACACATGGCCAGGCCTGACCTGACATGGCCCAGCCCAACAAGGTCTCATTTATATCATATCTGGCCCTCATAGCAAATGAGCTTGACACCCCTGCTCTATCATGTCCCCCCCTCCAAGTTGGTTGTCTCTTTTCTAAACTTGAAAATCCCAGACTCTTCAAGGGAAGGTGCTCCAAGCCATTAATCATCTTGGTTGCCCTCCTCTGTATATTTTCCAGCTCTGCAATGTCCTTTTTGAGATACAGTGACCAGAACTGTACACGCTATTCCAAATGAGGCCACACCGTTGACCTATACAGGGCCATTATAATACCGGCCATCAAAATACCAAAAACCCTCTTTTTCCAGCCTAACTCCTCAGACACTTCTCCCAAACAAGAAATTCACATTTACTTGACATTTCATTCAAAGATGAAATTGATCCCTAGGTTAATAGTCCCTGTCGCAGAATTCACAAGAGAAAGGGGCCAAATTTGACAGGACCACTTTCAAACGGGATTATGTACGTAGAGACACAGACTTGTGCCCCAGAAACTTAATGTGCTGCCAGTTAAAAAGCACCCTGTGAAGGGACGCATGTAAACCACGATGAATCATTTGTCCTCAGTCCACAGGTACACAGAGAACAAGCATAGCACAAGCCATTCCATTTTCAAAAATTCCCTCCCACCATCAAAAGCGAGAATACAGACAAATGCATCAGACTTGCCAAGGCTTTTTTTTTAGAAAAACCAGCAGGAACTGATTTGCATATTAGACCACACCCCCAGCATCATCATTGTTCCAAACCGGATGATGGCAAGCCACACCCCTGGTGTCAAGCCAGCCGGAACTGTGTTCCTGTGCGTTGCTGCTAAAAAAAAAAAAACGTCCTGAGGCTAGTCTTAACTTTCATCTGACGTCCCAGTGAGAAATACAGAATACAAACAGAAACAAACAAATAGGAATCCCCCACCCCCTAACTTTCTTGTCTAGTATCTGCTACTCCCTCCTGCCTCTGTTCCTCAAGCCAAAGCTTATTCCTTGCCGAAATTTTACAACTGTAACTTCATACCAGATTGGCTTTGCTCCCATCGCCAGCACAGCAAAGTGCCAGGGCTAGAACATTTGAGCTCTGCTTGGATATACATCTCCATTTGGAGCCAGCCGTAAAAGATAACGGCTTAACAAACAGAAATTATCTAGATGCTGAAATCTGTCCTCATTTGAGCAAAATCCACTAGCTTTAAAAGACACACACATCAAACGGTTGGGCCGCTTAATACGATTTAATGAATACTCGTCCTGTTAAATGAATAGACTATGCCCTAAAGCTTGCAGAGTTGAGACGCTTCCTAGATGAACGGTTACGAGCCGGCTGACCAATGAACTGGCAGAGTGGAGCAGGGGCTGCCTAACCGAAGTTTACAACTTCACTGGAATTGCTTTGCAGCTGTCCCCGCTTTCATTTTCAGCATTTCATTTCAGCGGCTTTCATTTGAGATGCTGATGAATGTAATGAGCTTTGTCTATGGCAGTGTCCATTATCCCCCACAGCACTTTTTCTTGGCCACACCAAGAGCTCTGCAATTCTCCGTTCCTCTCACAGTAATGCTAGACTTAATCTCAGCTAGGGGCTCCTAGGGTGGGCTTCCCAGACCCTGTTTCCAAGGCCAGGGCTTATTCTGGAACATGCTAAAACACCAGGAAGGACGGCCAGCTGGCAGCCTTCAAACAGCTGGAGCTAGATCCTGAAAGCAGCTTTATTAGGTGGCCATGCTCAATTTTAATCACGGCGTAGTCTTTACAAAAACATTCACAGTTTCACTTACCAGGGGGAAGTGGCAATGAACCTCAGCGTGCATTCCAAGTACATTTCATTGTGTTGCTATCTCATGCATCTTCTAGAAATGCCAAGTCCAGCTGCTTAGAAGAGACTTTTCAAGAGGGACATTCATTCCTCGGTTTGTGCCCCCACCCCAACCAAACACATGCTCTCTTGAAGCCTTTTCCTGCCAAGCAGGTGCCAGTTTTATTGTGAAGCTTGAACCTGAGAAGGGAGTCAGATAACCAGCTGGCTCATTCATGTGAGTGAGGCTGGCCTATCATGGCCACCCATACAATTATTCCCTCTGTCCTTCTCAACACACAAGATGATGGCTGCTGTCACCTTTGGACACCCAGGAAAACCTGGGCCTCAGGAATTTTGTACTGTCTCTCAGCACTGTCTAATTATAAAAAGGGAAAACAGTTTTCACACAGACAACTAGTCCTCGAACATCCAGAATTAGGGTAGAGATCTCAAAGAGACTTCTCTTTGACAGATAGGTTTGGGCCCTCCCATACCTCATCTGAATTTTATTTTATTTATTTTTATTTACCTTAGATTTATATCCCGCCCACTCTGCAAGAGGACCCAGGGTGGCTAACAGTCATGCTAAAAACAACAATTTCTCTTGCAATTTTAAAAACAATAAAACTTGAACAAATAACAATTTAAATATTTGGTGTTATAGAAGAATTTTAACATAGGCAGATCAGATTATATTGATGTCACAATATCACAACTACTACTACTAAAGAGTGGTTCTATAGCACATTTATATCTTCCCAAGAACTTTCCATTTATTCTCCGAGCAATTCATGCAACAGCTTGGTAAGGCAAGCATAAATTATTGTTGCAGATGTAGGCCTGAGGCCATGACAGAATGGTTAGCCCAAGGCTATCTATACCATTGTAATTTCCCTTTTCCTCCAATGTTCTCAGAGCAGTGGTTTTCTCTTCTGTTATATGGTTTTCTTTCTCTATAGGAAAAAAGCCCAGCAGGAATTCATTTGCATATTAGGCCACACCCCTTGACACTACCATTGTTTCACGCAGGGGTTTTTTGCAGAAAAAGCCCAGCGGGAACTCATTTGCATATTAGGCCACACACCCCGACACCACCATTGTTTCATACAGGGCTTTTTTGTGGGGAAAAGCCCAGCGGGAACTCATTTACATATTAGGCCACACCTCCTGACATCACCATTGTTTCGCGCATGGGTTTTTTGTAGAACGAGCCCAGTGGGAACTCATTTGCATATCAGGCCACACCCCCTGATGCCAAGCCAGCCGGATCTGCATTCCTGTGCCTTCCTGCTAAAAAAAGACCCCGTTCTTCCTTATTATACACTCAGAACAATCCTGTACAATAGGTTAGGCTAAGTGGCTCAAAGTCAGCCTTGTGAACTTTACAACAACTTGGGGATCTGAACCTAAATCTCTCAGAGATCCTAGTGAAAGTCCCTTAACTACTACGACAGCATCCCTGGACAGAGACACCAGAGACTGACTGTACAATGACATGCAGAACTTCTCCCCTGATATAGTAAACCGTTTTCACAGTTGGATGTCTGCTGGCTTAAAGGAGAGCTGTGCAGTCAATGGTCCCTCAAAGCGATAAAATCTCAAATGCAAGTGGTGAGCTAGGCTTGCCTGAAATGAGCATTTGTTCCTACTGCTTGGCCAGGTGCTACTTGAACTGGGAATGACACAGAGATGTGCAAAAGAAAAAATATGACACCAGTGTAGGGTTGCCAGGTCCAACTGAGGAAACATCTGGGGACTTTGGGGGTGGAGCCAGGAGACTTTGGGGGTGGAGCCAGGAGCAAAGTTGTGGCACAATCGAACTCTGAAAGAAGTCCTGGCCATCACATTTAAAGGACTGCACTCCTTTTAAATGTCCTCCGTCCATCAGAAATACTGGAGGATAGGGGCACCTTCTTTTGGAACTCACAGAATTGGATCCCCTGGTCCAGTCTTTTTTAAACTTGGAGGGTTTTTTTTTTGAGAAGATGGACCAGGTGCTATGTTGAAAATTTGGTGCTTCTACCTAAACAAACAAACAAACAAACAAACAAACAAACAAACAAACAGCCCCTACAGAGCTTCAGATACCCATGGATTGATTCTCCATTATTCCCTATGGAGACTGGTGGACATTTCCCTCCCCTGCCCCTGCTTTCTGATAACCCTGAAATGGGGGGAGGGCCTCCAAACCATTGAATCTCCTGTTCTCAACTGGGGATTGGCAACCCTCCACCAGTGCTTCAACTATTGCACCTCTTTACTTCTAAGAATATAAGGTCTTAGTTTTGACCTTTAAGTTCTGAATGGGCTTGGCTCAGAATATCTCTGGAAACATCTGCTGTTGTATGCTACCTAGAGCTCTTTAAGATCTGCCAATGAGGCCCTTTTCTGAGTCTTGCAACAGGTGGACACTAAACAAATACCCACCAGGTCCAAAGTCTTTTTAGTGATTGCCCCAAACATAGTAGAACTGTCATCCCCTGGCCTAGAGTCTTGAAGGAATAACTTTCTTCTTTGTTCATCTTCCTTTGGAAGTGACTGAAAACTCTTCTTTAAAAAATCTACTGAGTGTTTGGGACCAAAAGACTGATTTGTAAAAAACCCAGATATTTTATACTGCTGCTGGTTGATGAGTAATTTCATGATGTTTTAGAGGATATTAAAGTTTAGGGGAGGAGCTACGGCTCAGTGGTAGAGCATCTGCTTCATATGCAGAATGTCGCAGGTTCAATCTCTGCATTGCAATCAAAAGAATTTATAGTAGATAATGTGGTTGCGGTGAAAAGGGTAGGGGTGTTAAATGTCTGGCCAGTGGGCAGAACTGTCTAGCCAGGGCTTCTATCTGGCCCATGGGGGCCTCTTTTCTCCCCCCTCTCCACTCCTATCCTCACCCTCTGAAGCTCCAAAGTTGCCCAAGTTTCCAGCTTCTCTTTGCAAGTTGAAGCAGGAAGCAATTCTGGGCTTGCAAAGCTGCAAAGAAAATGCGGAATGGGCTTTCCATTGAGGTCTCTGTGCCCAGATGGGGTGGAGTGGAGTTCAGTTTCACTCTTCAACGTTTATATGGCCAGTTAGAAGCTGTTCCTTGCTGGAGTTGTGCGGCCTTTCAAATAAAGGGGTTGATGCTTTGAGCTAGCATGTCTCTGCTGAAGGACCTTAGAACTGGTGCCTAGTGAGTACTCTGACCTGAGTTTGATACCCCTGGATTTTCAAGACATGGGATGAACAGAGGTGGTTTGCCATTGCCAGCCTCTGCATAGCAGCCTTGTACTTCCTATCCAAATACTAACTGGGGCCATGCAGGTCAGGGCAGAGATGATGTTAATGACCTCTGTCTGAAAACCCAGATTGTCACTGCCAGTCAGAGAAAACAATTCTGACTGTGATCAGCCAAAGGCCTGATTCAGTATAAGGGAGCTTTAAGAAGAAGATGATATTGGATTTGTATCCTATCCTATTCTCAGAGTCTCAGAGCGGCTCACAATCTCCTTTACCTCCCCCTCCCCACAACAGACACACTGTGAGGTGGGTGGGGTTAAGAGAGCTCTCACAGCAGCTGCCCTTTCAAGGACAACTCCTGCCAGAGCTACGGCTGACCCAAGGCCATTCCAGCAGCTGCAAGTGGAGGAGTGGGGAATCAAACCGGGTTCTCCCAGATAAGCGTCCACGCACTTAACCACTACACCAAACTATGTGTTCAGAGTAGTTCTATGGTTCCATTGCTGTGTTCTTTTAATGCTTTGTTTTTAATTATGAACTGCTTTTAAAACTAGAAGCAGAAAATAATCTCATTTGTTAATCTAGCTCTCCATGATATTGAGTCTTTGCCAGTCCTGATCCCTAAAATCCAACCGCTAGAGTGGAGACTGAACCAGAGACAGGCTGCATGTAAATAATGTGCTTTCCCACTGGGCCCTTCCCCCTAAAAAGAGAAAAGTTCCCCCCAAGCCTTAACATCTGTTGCCGTAGATCCCTGAGCCGGAAGAACTGGAGACTGAACATGGGACATCTACATAGAAAGTATGCCTGAGCTCTCGCATTGAGCTATGTCCCCTCTCTCTATACATATTCATTGTATTGAATCTGTGTCCCAAGATTACCAGACTGAAGGTCTACATACATTCTCTCCGCAGCACATACTATTCTCTGGAGCAAAACCTCTCTCAGCAAAACCTTCTCTAGAGTGGAAAGGAGACAGAGTAAAGAGGTGGGAAACCCTGGGAAATTCATCCACATTGACATTTTGAGTGATAAACTGCTCTGTGTTCCCAAATAAATCTACAGCCTCCGCCCCACATCACAAAACGTGCATTGTGCTTCTGGTCCATTAGCAGCCAATATGTACTGTGGCATTAAACGAGAATGCGGTACATCTGGTTGGAACAAAGAGACAGAATAAATGTCCTTATCATTCCATCTCACTGTAAATAATCCTTAAGTGCAAAGTCAAATATTAGCCATATTCAGCACGGCATCATAACAAAACAGGCACTGTTAACCTTCTAGTCCCATACTGTGTTATTCTTAATTAACATCTGACGTGTATCCTCTTTTGTAATCACCCATTACTGATTAAATGACAAGACGCAGAGTCAGATGCTTAATCCAATTGGGTAGCTGCTAAGTTACCAAGGTGTTACATTTTTCGAAACTGCCTGTGAATTGATTTCTTTTATTGAATTAATAAGTGTTATCATACTGTACAGAAGGTAAAATTGCTGCTGAATGCGAGCGATAACATATAATTACAGAAAATCAAATCCTAATCTACACAGCTAAACCAGGTGTCAACATTTTAATTGTAGTTAGGGGAACGCAGTTAGCACTACAGAGTAGGGAGGGGAAATCCCACAGATGCAGAAAGCAAGAGATGCAGAAGGCAATGTATTGCCTTCGAAACAGTCTGGGAATGGGGTCATTTAACCCTCCAGGGATATTAGCAACCCACAGAGAATAGGAGCCTTACACAAAAAAATGTATTTCCTTAGCAGAAAATGTGCATGCTCTTGAAAACCTAACTGCCAACCAGTCTGACAAATGTCTTGGTTAATTCATAAACAAGGCATTGCTTTTGGCCAGGGAAGGCTGTCTTCAGGGTTCAAGTTCCCTCTATGTGCTTCTGCCGCAGCCGGTAATTTGCAGTGCGTGTTTAATTTGTTAGGTGCATTACAGCCTGGAAACCCTGTGGAGGAAGGACACGTGGTTCCTCCTTAATGGATGAGGGAAATTAAATTGACTTGGTTAAGGTCATGCAAGAGGCCATGACCAAGCCACCCCCCCCATGCCTCACATTCATAAGCAAAATATTGTCTCTCTTGTTATTTTCCTGCTTCTCCTCCTAAGGACTTGAGAAGAAGACTTGCTGGATCAGACAGAGGGTCCACCTCAACTCATAGGCATAAACTATGTGGGGGCTGGAGGGCTCCAGCACCCCCCCCCCGAGTTTCCCACCCAAGGCTCAGCCCCCACCGGCAATCAGTGACTTCAGGACTCAGCAACCAAGCAACCAAATAGTGACAAACTCCTTTGATGTTTTTTCCTCTAGGCTGAAAACAAGACAGTCAGTGGTGTGGTGTGATTTCCTTCACCTCCTTACAAATGCTAATGAGCTAGCAGAGCAGGAATGGAATAGATAAACATCCCCCCCCCACTATCTCTGAAGACAGGAAAAATAATGGGGACTGGGGAAAGGAAAGGTCTTTTGCTGTCTGTCAAATGAGTACCCAGCTTGCTGGGGGTGGGGGGGGGAGTGTAAAAGACTGGGGAAGGCAATGGCAAACCACTCCATAAAACCACCCCATGAAACCACCCCATGAAAGCAACGTCACTGCAGAGTCGGAAACGACTGGTGCTTGCACAAGGGGACCTTTCCTTTCCTTCCATGGAGGAGGAACAGATTTGGCCAACCTAGGGGGTTGAAGGAGAACGCTTGAAAGGTAATTCTGAATTTTTTTGCTGTACCTTTGGACTCTCTAAATTAATTACTAAGGTTTTGATATCCAGAACACATCAGGTGGGGTAGCCATGTCGGTCAGAAACAGTAGAACAAAGTGGGAGTCTGTGGCACCTTTAAGATCAACCAAGTTTAATTCTAGGTATAAGCTTTCATGTGCATGCACACTGTTTTATTTAAATCCAGGTAAGTAGCTGTGTTGTTCTGAAGCAATAAAGTTTGGCCAGTGGCACCTTTAAGACCAACAAGTTTCATTCTAGCTTAGGTATAAGCTTTTGTGTACAAGCACACTTCATCAGATAAAGCTGAAACAGAATTTAGAGTCAAGATGCATAAGTACAGGAGTTGTCCTTGAAAGGGCAGCTTCAGGGAGAGCTCTCTCCACCCCACCCACCTCACAGGGTGTCTGTTGTGGGGGAAGAAGATAAAGGAGATTGTAAGCCACTCTGAGACTCTGATTCAGAGAGAAGGGCGGGTTATAAATCTATGGTCTTCTTCCTCCTCCTCCTCTTCTTCCTCCTCATCTCAATTTATACCCCATCCAACTCCCTAGCAAAAAAAATCCATGCCTCATGTCAGAGAAATATTTGTGTCTGTGTGTAACCCCAGAAACTCTAGTGTCTGAAACAATATCAAAAGGTAAGAAGGCACTGTGAAGGAGCTATAGACACCACTTTGTTGGTGTTAAAGGTGCTTTTGTTGTTCAGTTGTACAGTCGGGTCTGACTCATTGCGACCCCATGGACAAAGTCACTCCAGGCCCTCTTGACGTCCACCATCCTCCGAAGTCTGCTCAAATTCGTGTTTGTTACATCAGTAACACTGTCCAGCCATCTCATTTTTTGCCGTCCCCTTCTTCTTTTGCCTTCTGTCTTTCCCAGCATCAGGAACTTCTCCAGGGAGTGCTCCCTTCTCATTTTGGTGGCCAAAGTATTTGAGCTTCAGCATCTGACCTTCTAGGGAACAGTCTGGGTTCCTTATGAGTGACTGATCTGATCTTCTTGCAGTCCAAGGCACTCACAAGGGTCTCTCCAGCACCACATCTCAAAAGCATCTATTCTTCTGCGCTCGGCCTTCCTTATGGTACAGCTCTTACAGCCATACATTACTACTGGGAATACCATCACTTTGACTATATGGACTTTTGTTGGCAGGGTGATGTCTCTACTTTTTATTATACTGCCCAGGTTCACCACAGCTGTCCTCCCAAGGAGCAAACATCTTTTAATTTCATGTCTACAGTCACCATCTGCAGTGATCTTGGATCCCGGAAATGTGAAGTCTGTCACTACTTCCATGTCTTCCCCTTCTATTTGCCAAGGTGTGATGGGGCCAGATGCCATTATCTTAGTTTTTTTGATGTTGAGTTTCAAGCCTACTTTTGTGCTCTCCTCTTTCACCCTCAACAAGAGGTTCCTTAGGTCCTCCTCACTTTCTGCCATTAGAGTTGTGTCACCTGCATATCTGAGGTTGTTGATGTTTTTCCCGGCAATCTTAATTCCGGCTTCTGCTTCATCCAGGCCAGGATTCTGCATGATGTACTCTGCATATAAATTAAATAAGCAGGGTAACAATATACATCCTTGTTGAACTCCTTTTCCTATTCTAAACCAATAAGTTGTTCCATATCCCGTTCTGACAGTTGTTTCTTGACCCTTATACAGGTTTCTTAGGAGACATGTGAGGTGGTCTGGTACGCCCATCTCTTTAAGGACTTGCCACAGTTTGTTGTGATCCACACAATCAAAGGCTTTAGCATAGTCAATGAAGCAGAAATAGACATTTTTCTGATACTCCCGTGCTTTCTCCATAATCCATCGAATGTTGGCAATTTGATCTCTAGTTCCTCTACCTCTCCGAAACCCAGCTTGAACTTCTGGTACATACTGCTGAAGCCTAGCTTGTAGGATCTTTAACATGATCTTGCTGGCATGTGAAATGAGTGCAATGATGCGATAGTTTGAACATTTCTTGGCATTACCCTTCTTTGGGATTGGAATATAAACTGATCTTTTCCAATCCTGTGGCCACTGTTGTGTTTTCCAAATTTGTTGACATAATGTGTGCATCACTTTAACAGCATCATCTTTCAGGACTTTAAATAATTAAAGGTGCTACTGGGCTTCAACTCAGTTCTCACATTTGTTGACTGCTTTATTATCTGTACTAGGAGTAAGGCCTGTTGTGAAGAAAAATACAACGGGCTGTAGAAGGAGGCTCTGGGCAAGTGCCTGCCACCCTTGCTGCCTTCCCACCGACCCAAGTGAAGGCATTGACTCACCCCCCAACACCTCAAGGGGAGCTAATGTCTGTCATTTAGAGAACAGTTGTAAATCTGAGTGATCTCCAGTGCCTCCCTAGAGGGAAATGGCATTGTACCTGTCTGAGGTCCTATCTCTTCTCAAACCCCACCCTCTCCAGACCCCACCCCTAACCTGGAGTTGGCAACTCTATCTCCTTTCCTTTATCTGCCCCCCTGACTTCAGCTTTCCATTGCCTTCCCCCTCCCTGCAGCTTCTACAGTGGGTGAGCCAAAGCAGTTTGCATCATTCTCCTCTCTCCCTATGTGATCTGAACAACAACCCTGAGAGGCAGGTTAGGCTGGAAGTGTATGCCTGGTCCAAAATCACCCAGTCAGCTTCCACAGCAAGAACCTGGGTCTGGCAGATCCCACTCAGAAGCCCTAACTTGCATGCCTCTGTATTGCTATGTTGCATACATATTGTACAAAGTTCAGAGTTAGTTAATACAATAACACTGTATTGCTATGTTGCATACATATTGCTATAGTATTAACTAACTCTGAACTTTGTACATTGCTCAGAAATTGAGCACCCAGAAACTGTTTTGTATTCTGCCCTGGGTCAGAGACCCATAAATTTATCAAACAAAGGTATCTGTGATGCCATAGTTTTGTCAATTTCAGTACAATCGTACTTTATTAATGAGGCAGAAACAAGACACCTGTAAGTGAAAGTCCAGGGAAACTTATAAAATGTTCCGCTAAAGCTCTTCTGTAGTGCCTTTTACTGTCAAATTTGTGACCATTGGTTTGTCTTATACACATGATATGTATATTTGCAGATCTTAAAGTGACTATTCTAAAAGTGAATTTCAAAAACAGGAGACAGCAAGAGACCTCTGAGATACCACTATAACCACTGGCAAACTCCCACCTTTTCCTGGGTTTGGACCAGTCCATGGGCATTGTTGGGGAGGGAGCGTCTCTATAAATTCATAGGTAGTGATAATGGAGGCCCCTCCCTGTGATATCACTGGCTCCTCCCTATGATGTCACTGGATCAAATGCCTCTGGCTGGGCTCCAGCCCCCCCCCCCCCCGGAAATTGAAAAGTCTACACCCCTGCTCAACTAGCACCCTGTTCGCCAAAGGAAGCTGAACAGAAGATTCCAGGAAACCTACAAACAAGGCGAGAAGACAACTCTCCCATGTCATTGCACTTCAATAATCGGCACGCTGCCTCAGAGCTTGGAAGTTTCATTTAGCCCTTGTGATTAACAACTACTGATGGAACTCTCCTCATTGATGGACTTAGAAGAAGACGACTTCAGATTTATACCCCGCTCTTCTCTCTCTGAATCAGAGACTCAGAGTGGCTTACAATCTCCTATAACTTCTCCCCACACAACAGACATCCTGTGAGGTGGGTGGGGCTGAGAGGGCTCTCACAGCAGCTGCCCTTTTAAGGACAACTTCTGCGAGAGCTATGGGTAACCCAAGGTCATTCCAGCAGGTGCAAGTGGAGAAGTGGGGAATCAAACCCGGTTCTCCCAGATTAAGACCACTTAAAAATGGGCATGTAAGAAAAGATAGGCAGAATGCTGCTATCAGGTTATTTAATCAGCTTATGAAAAAGCTGGAAACAGTGAAATGTGATAAAAAGCTGGCGATCACGTGGGGATGAATTTTGCCTTTACAGCCGATATCTGAGGTTTGACTTTGGATGACAGAAGAATTTGGGAGTGATACCCATTGAAGACGGGAACAAGTTTTGTCAGGGTCACTCAGTGGAATGGACATTTTGTCAGTGGGACTTTTTAACCTTTTTTGATACTGTGTATGAATTTTGTATGAATTTATGGATGTTTTTGCATGTATAGCGGCCCCGTGGCACAGAGTGGTAAAGCAGCAGTACTGCAGTACTGTGGTCTGAGCTCTCTGCTCACGACCTGAGTTCTATCCCAGCAAAAGCTGGTTCACGTAGCCAGCCCAAGGTTGACTCAGTCTTCCATCCTTCTGAGATCGGTAAAATGAGTACCCAGCTTGCTGGGGGGGGGGAAGTGTAGATGACTGGGGAAGGCAATGGCAAACCACTCGTAAAAAGTCTACCATGAAAACGTGAAAGCAACGTCACCCCAGAGTCGGAAACGACAGGTGCTTGTACAGGGAACCTTTCCTTTTCATGTATAGAATGAAATATTTTTCATATTCTTGATTAAGTGTTTGATTTTTGGACACGGTGGTTTTTTGGCTGCCTATAAGGGATAAAGGCAGCAAAAATACCCTCCAAAGAAGATTTGATCTTTTTTTTTTTTGAAGTAGCAGAAATGGATGCTCTTTCAACCGCATTGAGTAGAGGGGATACCCAGAAAAACAGACATCTGGTCACCATTCTATAGTTGGTTTCAAATAAATATGGGTATCCCAACTTAAACAACGGGCTAATCTCGCACTATAAATGAATGGACACGCAGAATGACTATAGTGACATGTATATTACTCATAGACATCCTGCTGTACTTATTTTATTGCAACTATCATGGATGATCTCTGGCGACATCTGGATCGAGGCGGTGTGGCGGTATTGCCGTTGCTAGACCTATCGGCAGCGTCCGATATGGTCGATCACTGGCTGCTGACCCGCCGCCTCGCCGACGCAGGGATTCAGGGGTTAGCCTTACAGTGGCTTTCTTCTTTCCTTGAAGGTCGGGGACAAAGGGTGGCGATTGGGGGAGAGCTGTCTCAGAGGCACCCACTTAATTGCGGGGTGCCTCAGGGGGCGGTTCTCTCTCCAATGCTATTTAACACCTATATGCGCCCCCTTGCCCAGATCGCCTGGGGACATGGGCTGGGTTGTCACCAGTATGCTGATGACACCCAGCTCTATCTATTGATGGGTGGCCAGGACGCCGACGCCCCTGTAGATCTGGACTGGGCATTACAAGCCGTGGCTGATTGGATCAAGCTGAGCGGGTTAAAATTGAATCCAGCGAAGACAGAGGTCCTTTGCCTAGGCTGCAGTGCCCCGGAAGGAGGGATTCCCCTTCCAACTTTTGACGGGGCGCCACTGGTACCAGTGCGTGAAGTCAGGAGCTTGGGAGTGCTACTGGAGTCTTCCTTGACAATGGAGGCCCAGATAGCAACCATTGCCAAATCTGCCTTTTTTCATCTTAGATGGGCGAGGCAGTTGGCCCCCTTCCTGGAGCGAGGCGACCTGGCAACAGTGATCCATGCGACGGTCACCTCGAGATTGGACTACTGTAATGCCCTCTACATGGGGCTGCCCCTGTACCGAACGCGGAAACTGCAGCTAGTGCAGAACGCAGCAGCCAGGCTACTAGTGGGACTACCTCGGTGGGAACACGTGAGGGCTAGGCTGCGGGAACTGCATTGGCTGCCAATTGTATACCGGGTTCGTTACAAGGTGCTGGTTATCACCTATAAAGCCCTATATTGCCGAGGACCTGCTTACCTCAGGGACCGCCTCTCTCCATATGTTCCCCAGAGAGCACTGCGTTCCAGCTCACAAAATCTTTTGGAAATCCCTGGGCCTAAGGAGGCCAAACTTAAAACAACTAGGGAGCAGGCCTTCTCTACAAAAGCGCCCCAATGGTGGAATCAGCTGCCGGAGGAGGTGTGGGCCCTACGGGATCTCAACCAGTTCTGTAGGGCCTGCAAAACTGCCCTCTTCCAAGAAGCCTTTAAGATGTAACCAGACTGAATATTACGCTGCCTGGATAAATAGAGACTGTAGCACCACTGTATTGTTTTAGCTTAATCTTAAAATTAATTTATATTTTGTATTTGTATTGTTGATTGATTTTATCTGTTATTGTCGTACCATGATACTGTATCATGCTCTGTAAGCCGCCCTGAGCCTGCCTTGGTGGGGAGGGCGGGGTATAAATAAAAACTTATTATTATTATTATTATTATTATCTCTGTTATATATCTGTAGAGTTGGATGATAAAAATCCAAGCAAGCTATGGAATCTAGAAATTTTTTTAACTCTCCCTTTCACCTCTTTCTTTCTCCCCCCCCCCTTTAGAAACTCAATGAAATCTGTTGTTTTTTAAAAGAATAAAGGCAGATATAACAACGCACAAACAAACCAACATCTTAGGGCCAAACTTGATGTGGCGCTAGAAGATAACTCTGATTTTTGAAGAAAAATAGCAACCATGCAGGGATCAGATTTAGATCAGGTTCATGATATGAGAAGTGAGGGGGTACAACTGCCATGTCCAGGCCTTGAATTCAGCAGGAGCTCACAGGAGCAAAGCTCCTGAACCTTTCTAATGCCCCCTCCTCCCCACCTACCTATTTTGTCCATTGAATAGCAGGCGCAGCTGCATAACAATCCCTGGATTAGGAGAGCAGGCAGCCAGCCAGCCACCAGGAGCTTTGCCATGCCCCCAGAAGCCCTCATTAGCCCCTGGAGAAGCCCACACCACCCTTTCTCCACTTCTTTTGTGATTTTGGGCAGCGGGTGGCTTGCTGGCCTTTTGACAGGGGGTGGTGGGTGGCCAAGGAGAGCCCCAGGTGAGCGAGGCCTGCTTGGGCTGACTGAATCTCTAGCCAGCCCAAGCAGGCCTCACTCGCCTGGGGTTCTCCTTTCTTGTGTCAGATTGCTTTTGGCTGAGGGGAGGGGGGAGGCATATGCTAGTGAGTTATGCTATGCTAAGCGACCCCGTGGCGCAGAGTAGTAAAGCAGCAGTACTGTGGTCTGAACTCTCTGCTCACAACCTGAGTTCGATTCTGGCGGAAGCTGGATTCAGGTAGACGGCCCAAGGTTGACTCAGCCTTCTATCCTTCTGAGGTCAGTAAAATGACAGCTTGCTGTGGGGGGGGGGGAGTGTAAAAGACTGGGGAAGGCAATAGCAAACCACCCTGTAAAAAAGTCTGCCGTGAAAACGTGAAAGCAACGTCACCCCAGAGTCGGAAACGACTGGTGCTTGAACAGGGGATCTTTCCTTTCCTTTTCCTATGCTATGCTAATGAATTCCACCACCTATTTTTCTACAAAAGGACCCTTGGTCATGTCCTTGCATTGAAGAGCACACAATGTATTTTGCTGCAATCTCTCCCCCCTTTCCATGGCTTTACTTCCTATGAGCCAGGGATTTCAGCTGTTCTACATTCTCTCTGGAAACCTCACTCTTGTTGAGAAGCAGATGGCAGAGCACTTAGGAACCAAAGGCTCCCTCTTTCAGATGCCCAACAGCCTCTAGTCTAAACCCAGAAAACAATTGATTTAATAACTAACTTTGCTAAATTGTTTTCTAAATTGGTGCAATTAGTAGCTCAACCTCTTTTGTGGGCACTCAAATCAGTTTAAGTGGGTCAGAGAGAGATATTGATTTTTTTGCTTCCTTTGGCTAATATAGTCCCTTTCACTTGGATCTGATTTAAAAGCTCGCACTGGGTGCTTATGCAAAAAAACCTTGTACTTATTATTTATTCATTCAGATTGCATTTTTTTCCACATGATTCCAGGGACAGATTACAAGATACAGTCAGCTGCGCACCATCACCTGAAGGCAGGTTAGCGTAATCACGTTGTGCCCGACAGAGTAAGGGCCACGTCACTTGAGTGGCTGTGTTGCAACATCACAACATCAGTGACAGGCACAAGTGCAAACTTTCCCAGGCTCACACGCTCAGCTGCTCCTTGCTTCACAGGCACAGCCCGATTTGAAAATTCCTAGTTTTGATCAGGCTTCAACTTGAGCAGACATTTCAATATGAGTGCCTAAGCAAACTTGAGCTTGTTCCCCCCTCTCCATATGCCAGGATTCTAAGATCCACACTAGTCTAGGAAAAATTCAATGTGTGCTAAAAGGTAAAGGTAAAGGAAAAGCACCAGTCATTTTCGACTCTGAGGTGACGTCGCATCACGACGTTTTCACGGCAGACGTTTTTACGGGGTGGTTTGCCATTGCCTTCCCCAGTCATCTAAACTTTCCCCTCCCAGCAAGCTGGGTACTCATTTTACCAACCTCAGAAGGATGGAAGGCTGAGTCAACCTGGAGCCGGCTACCTAACCCAGCTTCTGCCGTGATCGAACTCAGGTCATGAGCAGAGCTTAGGTGCTAGTTGACTTCAAATATTGATCCTGCCTATGTTGTGGGTATGTCTGCTGGGAAACCACTGAAACACACAGGTATCTAGAGTTGCCAGGTCCATGTTGGAAAATACCTGGAGACTTTGGTGGTGGATCTGGGAGAGGGTGAGCTTTGGGGAGAGGAAGGGAGGGGGCTCAGGATGGTACAATGCCACAGAGTTCACTCTTCAAAGTAGCCATTTTCTCCAGGGGAGCTGATCTCTGCCAGCTGAAGATCAGTTGTAAAAGTGGGAGATCTCCAGGCCCCTGCTGGAGGTTGGGAACCCTACAGGTTTCACTGTGCATACCCAGTTTTTTTTTAAAGTGTACACAGCTTTCTTTCCTATGCCAGTGCATATGTTTGCAGAGCATGAAGCATTAGTTAGCTTCATGGTTAAACATGGTTAGCCGTGTTTAGCTTCATGGTTCTACAGAGAGTCAACTGGATTGATATACATATGAAGCTGCCATATACTGAATCAGACCATTGGTCCAACAAAGTCTCTATTGTCTTCTCAGACTGGTAGTGGCTCCCCAGTGTCTCAAGCTGAGGGTTTTCACATCACCTACTCTCTGATCATTAACTGGAGGTGCCAGAAATTGAACCAGGGGCCATCAGCATGCTAAGCAGATGCTCTGCCACTGAGCCTCAGCCTCTCTCCTACAAGGGATAAGGTGTACCTAAATAATTGATTGGTGTTGGAAAGCACCATCAAGTCACAACCAATTTATGGAGATCCCTTTCCTCTTTGAGGAGAGAGACAAAATTGGTTTGTCATTGCCTGCCTCTGCATAGCAACCATGGACTTCCTTGGTGGTCTCCCATCCAAGTATCAATCAGAGCTGACCCTACTCAGAGCTGACCCTACTTAGCTTCCCTGCTCTGATGAGACTCAGCTAGCCTGGGCCATTGAGGTCAGGGTTTATTTAGATCTAGCTAAGGATTCTTGTGCTTCCATTGGAGCTAGAGAATATGAGGGATCTTTTGCCCAGAAACAGGGTGTAAGGAAACCTCTATGACTATGCAACAACAAAACTGTGTGCCCGCAAATTTTAAAAGGTCTATATATGCTTTTTATCTTTTGACAACTGTAATTTTAAAATGTATTATTATAATGGTTAGCCGCCCAGAGTCTGCTTGCAGAGTGGGCGACATATAAATACAAAGTAAATAAATAAATAAATAAAACCAAACAAGAATTCTGCACCAAGTTAAACCCTGCAGTCTATATAATTATGCAAAGAGAGATGTATTCAATTTACATAATTAGCTGACTTTTCTTTGCAAATGGGAAAGGCCACGTGATTACTGCAGGGCACCCAACTCATATTGCCTGAGTGCAGGAAGGCATTGAATGCCTCTTGATCCAGTTGCTGACATTTTGTCGAATATCGCCAGTCACAAGGGCTGGAATACTCTTTTAAATATGACAAAAAAAAGTCCCTTTCAGTTTTGGATCTGGGAAGTACACCAAGACCGCCATTCGCTCTTCCTTCGATCACTTCCCCCCACCCCCTTTTTGGCCAGCAAGTCACAGCTGACTTACAGCGACCCCGTCAGATTGTCAAGAGATGTTCAGAGGTGGCAGAGGTGGATGGAGAATACAGAGAAAGAAGTCCTTTTCTCCCTTTCTCACAACACAAGAACTCGTGGGCATTCGGGTTAGAACACATAAAAGGAAGTATTTCTTCACCCAAAGGGATAACTTGCCTTCAAACTCCACTGTGTCACTTGGGGAGGGATGGTGGCTCAGTGGTAGAGCATCTGCTTGGTAAGCCGAAGGTCCCAGGTTCAATCCCCGGCATCTCCAACTAAAAAGGGTCCAGGCAAGTAGGCGTGAAAAACCTCAGCCTGAGACCCTGGAGAGCCACTAAAGGGGAGGGATGGTGGCTCAGTGGTAGAGCATCTGCTTGGTAAGCAGAAGGTCCCAGGTTCAATCCCTGGCATCTCCAACTAAAAAGGGTCTAGGCAAGTAGGCGTGAAAAACCTCAGCCTGAGACCCTGGAGAGCCGTTGCCAGTCTGAGCAGACAATACTGACTTTGATGGACCAAGGGTCTGATTCAGTATAAGGCAGCTTCATATGTTCATATGTTCAATCAGCTGCTTCTAGAGATCCGGGCCCTCAATGAATTGTTATCTTTCCGCAGGGCCTGTGAAACAGAGCTATTCTGCCAGGCCTTTGGTTGAGGCAGTGGGTGTCCTACTTCACCGACTGGCCCTATGTGGCAATTCATCTCAGCTGTAGCATAAACTTATTTTATTTACTGTCTTCGGTTCATATAACATGTGCCCAACTGAGCCGCCATTTGTGATTTATTATGATCTGTCAAATTGTATTGTCCACATCGCTCTGGTTTTAATTGTTGTTTTTAGAATGTTGAGATCCGCCCTGAGCCCATCCCTGGGAAAGGGCAGACTATAAATTGCCTAAAATAAAATAAAATAAAATAAAAATAACAATGTCTGAATCTGATCCTAGGATAATGGTATAGATGTAAGTTTTTGTCTGGGGGAGAGGAGGGATTTAAAGGGTTACATATTTTTGTGAATATTTGACTGCACTTGTTGTATATCTTTTTTAAAAGCTTAATTTTTAAAAAGAATGTGAATTTTTTTTAAAAAAGGGGAGACCAGGAAGGAGGAAATCACCCAGAAAAAAGAGAGAGAGAGAGAGAGAGAGAGATTATTTGGGATGATTTCCATATTGCCCTCTGTCTTTGTAAGCCCTTTGGGGGTTCCCAGTTTGATGGTGATGGTGATGATAATTAATAAAGATGATGAAAGGACCTAGCAGATCTAATCTTAGCAAGTCCTACCATGTTAAGCAGATGCGACTATAGCTTAATATCTGTAGCTCAGTAATGAGGCGTTTGCTTCACTATTCGCTTCCCCCGTGGAAATTTTTCTTGGTTAGGTTTACTTTTAGAAAGCTGAATAAAGCCAGTACAAGGTCATAATTATGAGGAAATATTGTTGTTGTTGTTGTTTTTTAAAAATCCTCATTATACCTTTAAACTTTTTTTATTTTTAGAACGAGAGCAAGCAGAATGTTAACAACAAATTAGAGCCAATTAGGTGTGTTCAGTTCTCATACATCAGTTATGATTAGCTCTGGGGCCTCTTCCTCTCACTGCCTCTTTCCAAGATACATTAGGCCTGTCAGATGTAAATTGGGGGCATGGGAGAGCACCAATATAGGGATAGCAGCTAGTTTAAGTACAAATCACCGAGCCTTTCCCCCAGTGCACCTGTGCCAAGCAGAAACGGCATTCCAAGGGCGACATTTTCTTTGGCCAGCTTGCATCGATCAGCAGCTGAGAGGTTAAATTCTAACGTGCCAGTTGGCTTTAAGGTTAGAAACAATACCACAGCCCCAAACAAAACAGTTTCTAACCATTTGGAGAGCCAGTTTGTTGTAGTGGTTAAGTGTGAAGGCTGAGAAGGCCCTGGCCCTGGTTGAGGCAAGACGAACAGGCAAAGTTCAAGAGGTAGATACAAGACAATATGATCACAATAAAAAGCTGAACAATAAACTCCCTACACATAGAATACACAATGACAGAGTTCAAAAGAGCTCAGCTTATAGAATGCACGGAATGCATAGGGTGAACTAACTTCCCAGAAAAGTAAGGTGAAGGGGGAAAACAAACAAACAAACCCCTATACACAATAAAGCCAAAATGCAATAATAAAGGAGTGTCACTGCCTTTAGAAAAATATCAGATTATGATAACATTTGTTTTTTGGCAAAATGTCGAAGTCAGAGAGGTATGTAACAATAGGAAACCATAGCTTCACAAAGGCTTCCTGGGATTTGGGTGTGTGTGCTGGAGACCTGTAAGAGGATCACCCGTTAAAGACTCAACTGCTCTCAGTTTGCTGTCCCTTCCTGAACATGCTCAGCCCTCATTTTGTACACAGAAAATATAACATCTTAGTTTAGGTAAGCTTCCTTTCTAGCTCAGATGATATTTGAATCATGAATCTCTCCATTCTTGGTATGCACACTTTGTTTATTAATAAAGCAACCATTTAAAACAAGGGTCTTTTGATCCTGAGAGAACTTTCGGAATTCTGACACACGATGGTGAGTACAACTACAAAATGGTTGCTGCAGGAGGCTGAGCCGACTGCAAAACGGCCGGGAATGAGGTCATGCCTAACTCTAACAGTAGCTCTTCCATGTTTCCAGCAGAAGCTCAGTTCAACAGAGGGCCTCTTCCTGCTGGATTCAACGTGAAGAAAGAACAGTGCAGAAGTCCCCTGCAGACATTCCTGTGCAAGTTGTATGGCAGCCCTGCAGCAGCAACAGCAGAAGCAGCAGCAGTCGGAGGAGGAGAAGGTTTTTACAGCCTGATTTTCTTTACCATAAAGCAGGAGTCTTAAAGCAGCTTACAACTGCATTCCCTTCCTCCCCTGCAAGTCACCTTGTGATGTAGGTGGGGCTGAGAGAGCTCTGAGAGAACTGTGACTGGCCCAGGCCATCCAGCAGACTTCATGTGGAGAAGTGGGGAAGCAAACTCAGTTCTCCAGATTAGAGTCTGCCACTCTTTACTATACCATGCTGGCTCGGAATCCAGCAAATGTTCAGGCTGCTTTTTTAAATAACGAAAAAGCAGACTAGAAGTTTTCCAGATAACTAGGCACAGATGTATCTCATCTGAATAAGTAACTGGGCTAGCCAGATCTTTTTAACGCAGCTTGCAGATGGTCTGGGGCCAGGGAACCACTCTCAGTCTAGCTCACTTCATGGTGCTGTTGTGGGTAAATCAGAGGCCAGGATGGTCAAGCACCTGTTGAATCCTGATGAATGACAGGCTGTCAAGGTCTCCAACTGGAGACCTGAGAAGGACCCAGAAACCATGGAGAAAGCAGCCAAGAAGCGAATTGTGATCAATGACCTCAACATTGCAATACCTTTTTTCTGGATCCTTTTAGAACTCTTAGGAGCAGGGTTGAAAGAACTAGGGGGAGACGCACCCGGCAGAGCAGCAACTGGAAGAAGGGAGCCACGAACTGAGGGAAAGGAAAACCACCATGATCGGGAGGGAAGGTGGCTGTAATGGGGACGGAGCTGAGATGGATGGACCTTTAGCGTCTCCTTGCTGGAAGGATACAATGTGAGGGGTTTTACCTATGCACATCCCAAGACAGGATAGAATAGGAATGTATTTAAAGATAAAGGTAGTCCCCTGTGCAAGCACCAGTCGTTTCCAACTCTTGGACGTTTTCACAGCAGACTTGTTTACAGGGTTGTTTGCCATTGCCTTCCCCAGTCATCTACACTTTCCCCCCATTTTACCAACCTTGGAAGGATGGAAGGCTGAGTCAACCTTGAGCCGGTTACCTGAACCCAGTTTCCACTGGGATCGAACTCAGGTCGTGAGCAGAGCTTCGACTGTAGTACTGCAGCTTTACCACTCTGCACCATGGAGCTCTTATGAATGTATTTAACTGGGTCTTATTCGTTGTCTTCTAGACAGGAACCAGACATTCTTTCTGCTGCTAGATTTGTGTATACAGCTGGCCAGTGATACAGTGGAGAAGATTTTTCTCCTCTCCTTCAGGTGCTTGCTGGGGAAAGAGAGGAATCTTGCAAAAGTGACACACGGGTGTGCAGGGTTAAAAAAGCAGCTCACGGCTCCCAGAAGGTTGGCTCGCAGCCGCTCCAACGTGAAATACAGCTCCATTGGTGCCAAGCGAGGAAAGAAAACAGAGATACCTTCAATATGTGAAGGATTTCATATTTTAATGAAATGCAGACATGGAGGCCTGAATGAATCACTCTGTCTATAATTAAAAGATTCTTCTGATGTCTGAAGGCTCTTTCTGCCACGAAAACCTCCTGGACGGTATTTCATCTCTTGTCTTAAGTGTGATCCTAGCTTGGAGGAGGAAGGGAATCCAAAAGCGTGATGTCACCCCAGACGCCACTTGCATTCCCCCCTCCCCCCTTCTCTCTTCTGAAGAACTTGATTCTTATTGTCTGTCTATGGCCTCCTTTGATAGCTCCCTCAAGAGCCCTCCAGAGCTAAATGAGAACTAGGAAAGATCTAAGGAGAACAGCAACCCTACAGCGAATTCCAAAGCAATCCCAGTAATTTTTCATGAGAAGCAACACGAGTTCCTTGGTGATCTAGTGATAGCACCAGCCGTCTTCCCTCCCCTTGCTTTCTCCCCTATACTGGATTTTTTAAAAAAGGCATGGAGTCATTTTAAAGCAGTGCTGGTTCAAGTAAATACCTTGAAGTTATTTTTTTTTAAAAATCCCATCCCATCTGGGCTCCATTTTGTGAAGATTAGGAAGGGTCTGCACGCATTTGTTAAAGGTAAACTCTGGAGTGGAATAACACACGTAGCCAAGGCTCTAATGTCCCTCAGGCTGCTGTGTAAATAGTGCAACACCGTCAAGACCTGACCTCAGACTGCACACTCCTTCTGAACTGTAAGATCCATTTCAAAGTTGGAGAAAAGTACATACGAACATAAGAGAAGCCATGTTGGATCAGTCCAATGGCCCATCCAGTCCAACACTCTGTGTCACACAGTGGCCAAAAAACCCAGGTGCCATCAGGAGATCCACCAGTGGGGCCAGGACACTAGATGCCTTCCCACTGTTGCCCCCCCACAAGCACCAAGAATACAGAGCATCACTTGCCCCAGAGAGTTCCATCAATACCCTATGGTTAAGAGCCAATGATGGACCTCTGCTCCATATGTTTATCCAATCCCCTCTTGAAGCCGTCTATGCTTGCAGCGGCCACCACCTCCTGTGGCAATGAATCCCATGTGTTAGTCACTCTTTGGTTGAAGAAGTACTTCCTTTTATCTGTTCTAACCCCAACTGCTCAGCAATTTCATTGAGTGTCCATGAGCTCTTGCACTGTGAGAAAGGGAGAAAAGTACTTCTTTCTTTCCCTTCTCTATCCCATGCATAATCTTGTAAGCCTCTATCATGTCACCCCCTCAGTCGTCTTTCTCCAAGCTAAAGAGCCACAAGCACTTTAACCTTTCTTCATAGAGAAAGTGTTCCAGCCCTTAAACATTTAAAGAATTATTGCATAGCATGAAGACAGCCAGGAAAAAAAGAGTAGAGGATTAAAACATGGGGTGCAAACTGGACAGTGGAGTCTCAAGGTAAGATGGATTCTGCTAAACCTGAACTGCTAGACCTGGGCAGCCCAGGGTAGCCTGATCTCATCAGATCTCGGAAACTAAGCAAGGTTAGTCCTGGCTACTATTTGGATGCGTTAAGAGTTAAAATGTAAATGTTGCAGAGACAAAAATGCAGGGAAGCAAATGTATTAGCTTTTAAACAACAACTTTACTTACTAATAAAGGGAGGGTTTGCTTGGAGTTGAAAATAAACAAACAATACAGGAAAACATCCTATCTAGTTGCTCTCACCTACATCTTAACTAAGAGATTTCTAAAACTCATGTGAGAAGACACCAGAGATTCTAGAAACAAAGAGCCATAAAACTGAATAACAATCCTACTCTCCAGTCCATCCTCAATGTATTGATTAGTCAACTGAAGCATCTAAACACAAGTTAATTATGCAGATATGAACATATGAAGCTGCCTTATACTGAATCAGACCCTCAGTCCATCAAAGACAGTATTGTCTACTCAGACTGGCAGCAGCTCTCCAGGGTCTCAAGCTGAGATTTTTCACACCTATTTGCCTTGACCCTTTTTAGTTGGAGATGCCAGGGATTGAACTTGGGACCTTCAGCTTACCAAGCAGATGCTCTACCACTGAGCCACTGTCCCTCCCCTTTAGTGGCTCTCCAGGGTCTCAAGCTGAGGTTTTTCACACCTATTTGCCTGGACCCTTTTTAGTTGGAGATGCCGAGGATTGAATCTGGGGACCTTCTGCTTACCAAGCAGATGCTCTACCACTGAGCCACCATCCCTCCCTAATTTTAGCACAGGTCTTTTGAGTAGGAACACACAGGAATGCAGTTCCAGCTGTCTTAGCACCGTGTGTGTGTGTGTGTGTGTGTTCTAATATGCAAATAAGTTTCTTCTGGGCTTTTTCTACAAAATAAATTCCTGTGTGAAACAATGGTAGTGTCAGGGAGTGTGGCCTAATATGCAAATGAGTTCCTGCTGGGTTTTTTTCTTTTAAAAAAGTCCTGATTATGAACACTCTCACCTAGCTCTGGAGGGAAATACATGCAGGCTATTCTATTGGTCTGTAACCTTAAGCTAGCTAAGACATCAGCATGCACAAACGTCTAATTACTTCAGGGAAGGAAACTGCAGAAGCCTACAGGATGGGAGATCTTCAAGGAATACCAGAATTGTGATTCAGAGGCAGGCAATGGCAAACCACCTCTGAATGTCTCTCACCTTGAAAACCCCACGGGTATCATCACAGGTCAGCTGCGACTTGATGGCATTTTCTGCCACTCAACCTGAGCTGGCTACGAGACTTTAGCTTCATTGCCAGCGAGCTCAATGGGTAAATGCCAGCTGGAGGATGCCAGTAGGCCTCCAAGTATGCTATTCTGGAACATTTTCTTTCTTTCTTCCACAGTGTGTTCTTACTTGGCAAGGATTTTCCTGGCTTTGCTTTGCATCTTGAGTCAAATTATTTTATTTATTTAGGAAACGTGTACCTCACCACTCCATTATAAAAATACTCAACGAGGCTTAGGTTACAAGAAAAAATATCAAGGACTAAAAGTGCTGAAAACGTTAATGTATCTGAAAGAACCATTTTTAAAAAGCAGTACTACAAAACAACATCCAAAAAACATCTCACACACAACTGAAAAAGAACAACAAGCAGCAGTAAAGAAAAAGATAGAAGTAAATAAATGCAGTCAACATCAAGTCCCCAACATTAACTATGGTAAAAATATAATAAGAAAACATAAAGGGCAGGACCAGGCTTGATGCAAAGTCTTCCCTGTTTTATAAACACTATTCTGATCAGGACCTGACCTGGATAGATCAGCCTAACCTGGTCTCATTGGATCTAAGAAGCTAAGTAGGGCCAGTTTGGTGTAGTGGTTAAGTGTGCGGACTCTTATCTGGGAGAACTGGGTATGATTCCCCACTCCACTTGAAGCTGCTGGAATGGTCTTGGGTCAGTCATAGCTTTTGTAGGAGTTGTCTTTGAAAGGGCAGCTTCTGGGAGAGCTCTCTCAGCTCCACCTACCTCATAGGGTGTCTGTTGCGGGGAAAGAAGATAAAGGAGATTGTAAGACACTCTGAGATTCTGATTCTCTTTTGAGGAAGAAAGACAGGGTACAAATAAATAGACAAATATCTTAAAAGTAACTTTGAGATATCAGAAAAAGCTAGACTTGGTCAAGATTTTACAGTGACCCTTAATTAAGGTAGAATGATGAGGCCCACCAGCAGCTGTCTTTGGATGCTGAGTGCCTCACCTGAGCATACCCTTGATCAGGGGTGGAATTCTAGCAGGAGCTCCTTTGCATATTAGGCCACACCCCACTGATGTAGCCAATCCTCCAAGAGCTTATAAAAAAGAGCCTTGTAAGCTCTTGGAGGACTGGCTACATCAGGAGTGTGTGGCCTAATATGCAAAGGAGCTCCTGCTAGAATTCCACCCCTGCCCTTGACATTAGCCCTGATCAGCGGGTACAATTCTGCTCCTCCTGATGCTTGTGCTCAGTCCCCCAGATTGTAGCTTGTAGACTGTTTGGCTGCCTGGGGTGAAGCCTCCACAGAAACGGAGTCAGCCATCAACAGATGGATCAAACGCCTTGTCAACTCAAGCGTTATTCTTACAGCTATGTTCTCACTACCCACTATACAACAGCTACACTGAATTCTTTTTTTTTTTTAAAAACGTGTATCCTAAAGTAATTATCTAAATGTCTGTTTTGACACAACTCATTTGCATATGCTTCTCTGGAAAGCTCCTTTTTTTTTTCTTTGTTAGCCTACGCAAAAAGGACTTGCCAGGACGAATTTAGCTGAAGAACGTAAACTGCAGCACTTTTCACTAGCAAGTTAACTGTGATATTGGTTTGGCCGATGTGTGGAACAGAATGCAGGACTAGATGGGACACTGGTCTGACCCAGCAGGGCTCTTCTTGCGTAAAACTTAAGGAACCAGTATGGTGTAGTGGTTCAAGTGCCACGGTAGAGAAATCCAGGTACAAATTCCCATTCAGCTGTAAATCTTCCTAGAGCATGGGCCACACCATAGCACCCACCAACACCTTTCCTGGTGCCCACCAAGTGTTTTCAAAAAGCAGGTGGGGCTAGTTGGGAGACCTGCCCACTGGTAGGGTTGCCAGCCTCCAGGTGGGCCTGAAAATCTCCCACTTTTACAACTGATCTCCAGCTCCCCTGGAAAAAATGGAAAAGTTACAAAAAATCACCAGTCAGCAATAAATATTCACACTCTCAATGTGTGTACATGCATTTGATTTAGCACAAACGTAAGACAAAAAGACAAAGGAACAGTAAGGTATTTGTACTCCCCCAAATCATGCACTTCAAAATTTCTTCATAGGAAACAGCCTTACCCCAGTTCATAAATAAGCGCTGTAGGGTGGAGTCCTTAAAGGTTCCACTGGCGACGTAATGAAGAAAAAAAGGAGGAACCGTATAGAAAGGAGTCCTCATGGTTTCGCTTGTTTCATACTTCATCAGTCTCTTTTTTCACTGTTTTCTAGAGCCACAGTAACTATGTTTCTGAAACAGATCAACGCATGCTCTAAACCTCTGTTACTGTGTTACATAGTTACTGTGGCTCCATGAGGTAGGGTAGATGACATGCATTTTCAAATATCCTTTCCCACATTTTTGAAGAGTGCGCTTTCAGAACCATAGGCGCATGCCTAAAAGACCTCATGGGTAACAAGGTTCACAGGATGGCTTAACAAATCACAAACTTGAGGGTGAGGAGGAAAGAGGGGAAGTGCCAAGGATTCATGTTTTCTGTGTAACTGAAGCACCCAAGAGTGAAGTTGTTGTGCCCTCCCCTAGGAAAATTTAATTGTAGCGTGCATGGAGTCAAGCGAATCTCCACCGCTCTGGCTCCAAGGACACAACCATCCCCCATGACATCTGAGTGAATTATCTGCTTTCGTTGCTTCGGAATCAGGCTGTAGCTTCCTCCTGGCCCCTGGCGCAAGATGTAATGAACGATTTTAAAAGTGGGCCGTAAAAAATCCTGTGTGCTGTCCTAGATGATTTATACCTTTCCAAATGATGCCTCTCTGTTCCCCTGAATATGACGGATCGCCCTTGAGGAGCCAGCCTTGACCCCGAGTCCTCCCTCTGATGATGGGGTACTTACATCTTATTGCTGTGTTTTTGTGAACAGTAGCAGTCAGCAGGGAGGGGGGTGGGAGGAACGGGAGAGGACTAAGCAAGGAGGAAAAAATATTTTGACAGCCGCAACACTTAGAATATAGGAAATTCTGGAGAGCGTATGAGTCCAGGAGACACACCGAAATCCATATTAGTGTTAACATGTGGCTCAACAGATATGTGTTATCTGGGGCATGCCAGCCAGTTTCTGCGAGCACAAGATCACAGCGCCTTTGGTGAACGCTCTGCTCTATCGTTCTCAGGAGCACACAGCACTTGCCTTTAGAAAGCATTCGTTCTGGAAATCATGTCACATCATTGCAAGAAAAAAACACAACAACAACAACTGGTTATCGCTGAATGGCACACCTGGCAACACAGCCCCTTCCAGCGGTGGTTTGTCTCAGAACCTGTTCACAGCAACCATTTTAATTATGGCTAACTTCAGATCAGTGATTCCCTTCCCACCCACACATCTCCTTTCACAGAATCAAATCTAGAATTGCCAGCTCTCCCAGAAGGAAAAATTCATACACCCCACCCCACCCCATCCGTTCCTATTTGCATATGCTAATCTTTGGTGCGCGCATGAGGGTAACACCACCCACATGTCAGAATGTCGGCTTTAAATACAGCGGATTTCAGCGCACTGTCTGACTTTCTGCTTCCCTTGACAAGCAAGTCGCAGATGGATCTGTGTTTCGTATCAACCTGTCATGCTACAATATAAAGTTGACCTGTTGTCATATGGCATCTTAAGATGCTCTGCTGTACTGTCACTTGAAGGACAGGTATACCCTAATCTGTCTCACTTACTAAAACATGTTTGGTTGCTGAATTTCCAGTCCCTCCCTCCTCCCCTGAAAAAAAAAATCTCCACATCTATCAGTATTCATACAGACACATTCATCCATTTTTAGGCCTCCTTCCAAGATGTCTCAAATGGCATCAACACTGGGTCTTTCCTACACTGCTCATTTGCATTTCGAAACTTTCAGTCATATGGAACAAGACCAGCTAGTTTTGAGTCCAGTAGTGCTTTAGAGATATAAGCGTTTGAAAATCAAAACTCCCTTTGTCATATCAGACAGTCAGAGCTTTGGCTCTTGAAATCTTGTTGGTCTCTAAGGTACTACTGGATTCGAATCTAGCTGTGCTACTGCAGGCCCACACAGCTACCCTCTAAAACTATCTTTATGTAGCTCCTATTGATATTCGCGTCACCCCTCCTGGGTAGGGGAGCAGCGTCCTGTAGCAGAAGCCCAAACTCAACACAGCTCCCTTCTCTCCCACTAGTTTATTTCATTAGAGCCATCACCCTTCAATTGTAGCTAAGCACTCCTCCAATCCTTTTTTGGAGTACTTCTGCACATGCTGAGTAAGGCACTTTCCATTTGTTTTCAATGCACTTTAATAAGAACATAAGAACATAAGAGAAGCCATGTTAGATCAGGCCAATGGCCCATCCAGTCCAACATTCTGTGTCACACAGCGGCCAAAAATTTATACACACACACACACACACACTGTGGCTAATAGCCACTGATGAACCTCTGCTCCATATTTTTATCTAACCCCCTCTTGAAGCTGGCTATGCCTGTAGCTGCCACCACCTCCTGTGGCAATGAATTCCACATGTTAATCACCCTTTGGGTGAAGAAGTACTTCCTTTTATCCGTTTTAACCTGTCTGCTCAGCAATTTCATCGAATGCCCACGAGTTCTTGTATTGTGAGAAAGGGAGAAAAGTACTTCTTTCTCTACTTTCTCCATCCCATACATTATCTAATGATAGTTAGCAATTGGATAGTTAGCAATCTAATGATAGTTTGCAATTGGATTTTGCCATTTCACATGGAAAACTCTAGTAGCAAAGTGCATTGAAATGCCTTACTCAGAGTAAAAGAGCCAGCTGTGGTGTAATGCTTAAGACCAGCGGACTCGAATCTGGAGAACTGGGGTTGATACCCCACTTCTCCACATACAGCCAGCTGCGTGACCTTGGGTTAGTCACAGTTCTCTCAGAGCTCACTCAGCCCCACCTACCTCACAGGGTATCTGTTGTAGGGGGAGGAAAGGAAGGAGATTGGAAGCTGATCTGAGATTCCAAGAGAAGGGTGGGGTATAAAACCAACTCTTCTCCTAACTCTTAGAAGAGTTCCAACTCTTCTTCTTTTAAAAAGGAGTACGTTGGGGTTCTGTAGGGTCCCAGGGCCCCTCTGAGATGCTCATTCAATGCCCGTGGAGTCAGTACTTGGAACTGTAAGGGAACATTATTTTGTGCTCTGCTTTTTCCACTAACACCATTGAGAAATGGAAGACTGACCTAACATGTCCAAGCTGTATGGGTCCTAAAGTTAAAGCCAAAAACACAATCCAATGACATTCGTGTGTGGCAAACATCACGGCCAAATCACAGCCAGAAAGGGTCCAAGTCTGCCACATTTGTGCAAACACTAGTGGTTTGAACAGTGTATTGAATTGCTTTCTGCCTACCATCCATTCAAAACACAGCCTAATCCTCTCCTATATTGATTTCTCAGAATTTAAGATTTAGATCCAAATATAATTTACACCTTTATATTCTATATTATTATAGTAATAATAATCCCCTGGATCACAGCTCTGAGCTGAAAACATGAAGAGGGGAAGGGCTTTTTTCCTCTCCTCCAGCCATAAAATTACTTATCGCTCACTCCCCAAATTCATTTCCCTTTGGATCTTTGCAGCGTTGAGCCATAACTTAACCACCTGTCTTAATCCATATTTGGGCTGCCACTCTCGTTCTGTGTGGGGGGTTCCCTTTCCCTCCCCCGCCCCCAATTTATGCCAATGCTTCCGCTGAGAGTTAATACAGAGATGACAGATCACCTTCTTACCTTTAAAATAATTTCTAGAAACAGATTTGTAGTTCTCTCTCTGGCTCTGACACACACTCACACGTACAGGCACAAAAGGATAGCGCTGAAGCAAAATAAAGATGACAGCACATTTGAACAAGGCAGCAATAAAACAGTGATAGTAATAAAGAATAAAAACGCTATATCGGGTTGCCATGGGAACCGGCGTTCAAGGACTCCAGGTAACGCTGTAAAACACGCCACTGAGCATAAAGCACTAAGCAGGTTAAGAGGTTATTTATTATGTTACAACATGCCATGCAGTGCCCTCTGGTGTGAGCGCAAGACAGGAACATGTGGGATTTTTTCTAAAAAAGAAAAAGAAAAAAATCCCATAGCCGTTATAGGGAATTGATGCTTGCATACTGAAAACTGTCTGCTGAAGGAGGACCTGTCAGCTCCGCCGCTCCAAAAATATGAAGTAATGTTGCTGAGGACTGTCTCTTACAAAAAGCACAGAAAATGTGAAAAACATTTAGGGCAGAGGTGTCAAACATGCAGCCTGGGGGACGGATCAGGTCCACAGAAGGCTCCTATCAGGCCTGCAAACAACTCACTGTCATCTGTTTCCTTTTCTCTCTCTTGCTTCCTTCTGCATCACAGCTTGCTTTGCTAGGCTTGCTCAATCACACAGGACCTACCAAGCAAAGCCTCTGTTTTCTCCATTGGCTGACCAGCACATGAAGCAGCTTATGTACAAAAGCTCCCAATGCCCAGCCATTTCATGTTTTCCCCTGGGTCTAAGGCTCAAAGCATTGACCTTGAGATTTCTGTAATGAATGTCAATAAATTAATAGTAGGGTTGCAACTTACAGACACACACCTGAACAACACCTGAACAGCATACTCAAGATTGCTACAGCACAGACATCGTTCCCAGATTTTGATGCAATAATTCAGAGCAAGAGGTGTCAGTTATCAAAAACTGTTAAATAAACAAAATAGTGCAAGGGTGCTAATCTTTTAAGCATGTTTAATTTAAGCTTTTAAAAAATCTTTGTCCTTATCTATGTCCTTTATAAAGCTTATATCTCCTCTACCTGGCATTACATTTTATGGCACATATGGCCCAGCTTGACAGATCCGGCCCTCATGACAAATGAGTTTGACACCCCTGCCTTACGGGTTTTGAATGTTCTTCATGGGGCCAAATTTTCCACTCTACCCAGTGAAAGTTAAGCACATGGATGCTCCCCTGATTGTAAATATTTAGAACCGAACCTGATGTTAGATTTGAAACAGAGCAGTGTGGGGTTTATAGACTAAGATGTTTGGTTTTAAAACTTAAGATACAGAGCTCCAAGACTGCCTTAGCTACAACCCCCCTGGCTGTATAGGCAGACTATGTATGGATTTTATCTTCCTGCCAAAGAAATCAAGCCAGTGTGCCACAAGCAACAGATTATGGGCGCCTCTGCTGAAAAATCTTACAGCTGCTCACATCTTCCTGCAACAACACATCTTCACTTTTCCCTTGTGGGTGATCCTCGAGTTTAATGTGGCATCTATAATGTGGCATCTAGTAGGTGCACCTGTGGTGTTGAAAACACAAAGAAAATATGGACCTAGAGAACGGTCAGAAGAGCACAGGAAGCAGCCCTTCTGCATCTTGCATGCATTTTCGCACCCGTCATAAATCCTTCTGGGCAGGTAATCTAAGCATGCCCTTACCTGGATGGCCCAGGCTAGCCCAATCTCATCAGATCTCAGAAGCTAAGGAGGGCTGGCCTTGGTTAATACTTGGGTGGGAGACCACCCAGGAAGTCCATAGGCAGGCAATGACAAACCACCACCACTCATTTCTTGCCTAGAAAACCCTACAGGGTCACCATAAATCAACTCTGATTTGATGGTAATTTATCCTGACCAGGATAGCCCATGCTAACCCAATATCCTCAGATCTCAGAAACTTATGTCACCCCCTAGTCTGTACTTGGATGGGAGACCACCAAGGAAGTCCAGGGTCGGTATGCAGAGACAAGCAATGACAAACCACTTCTTGCCTTGGAAACTCTACTGGGTCACAAAAAGTTAGCTGTGACTTGACAACACTTTCCACTGCCAGCATTGCATGATGGGACTGCTGGCTGAAAGGTTATTTATACATGTCTTCTTCTACCAAGAAATCTTCAGTGTACCAAACTACCAAGCTACCTCCAGTGTACTTGCCCCGAAAGACACACCTCCTTGACTTTGCACCAATACACTGGGCCAGTTTCACCATATCGTACACTCTGAGTTTTGTACTGCTGCAGTTTCTCTACAGAAGTTTCCTGCACTCCTATGCCACTCCACCAAGCTGATTAGAGGAAAGAGATGTGGGTGAGGCAACATCTGAAGCTTTCACCTTCATCGAGCCATTTCCAGGGTAACGGCAGTCACCAAATTACGTTGGTAATGCAATGATTTCACATGTAACATTTGACATAAAAGCCTAAAAAGGAATAGTTATCCTTTTTGATTTACTAGAATGCTATGTATCCACAGAGAATGTACAGCAGAATGGTCTTACTATAATTATAATTGTGCGGGATGAGGGGGTTGTTTGTTTGCTTTTATACTGAGAAATTACTTTGGAGCCTTCAAGTATTGTTGTGTCTCTGGAGCTCAAAGCAGATTTCCTGACTTGTTTCTCACTTTTCTTAACATTTTATATTTACAATACTTTTCTTATTATTATCATAAGAATGCCTCCAGCGTTGGTTTTGTATTGAAACAAGGTGGCAGTCTGGCAGATGGGAGGGGGGCAACAGGACCAAGAAAAACAGAAAAGTGCATTGGAATGAATAAATGGAAAAATATACATGTTTTTTTTTGTAGTGGGAACTCCATTGCATATTAGGCTACACCTCCCCCCTCGATGTAGCCAATCCTCCTGGATCTTACAGTAGGCCCTGTAAGCTCTTGGAGGATTGGCTACATCACGGGGGTGGGGTCTAATATGCAAAGGAGTTCCTGCTACGAAAAAAGCCCTGAGTATAACACTAAATATAATATGCAAAGAATATCAAAACACAATGCAGCTGCTGATCACTTGCTTGTTTTGAATCTTCCTTCCAATGATGGCTACTATGCACCAAAGCAATTGTGTGGGAAAACTGTTGTGCTGTATAATCAGTTCCTCTGCTCGATGAAGGCAAAACACAGACTGGATCATAAGTATTATCTGGAGGCAGCCAGAACATCAATACTCAGGTGCTTATTTTGTCCTAGGAAAACCTTACAGAGTATTTGGCCAATCACAAGACTAGAAAGCAAGCCAATGGGAAAGAGAGAAGACTTTGTGTGTAACCAGACAGAAAAGGCCCATGGATTCCAAAACGTAGAAAGATTCTCAAGACCTGACCATGATTCGAAGCTGCTTTGTTTCTTGTAACAGCAGCATCCCCTTTGTTTGCAGAATTTAAGCCAACTGGTCAAATGGCATTTGAATTCTTTAGCAACATCTAAACATTTTATTGAAAAGGCAAAAAATAAAAAAGACTTCTCAAAGTCTTTGACCTCTCCTTTGACCTCTGGACCCTGTTCTGGAGCAGGCAGAGAAACACGCTGCTTGTCACATCTTGTTACTTAATCACTCCTATTCTTGAGGTCCTATTCAGTTGTTCCAGTCTAAACCCATTTTCTTCAATGGGCTTCGACTGGAGTTACTCTGCACAAAGTCGCATTGTTGGAAGCCCTAGAAACAGTAGGTGGTTCAAGTCATGAAATAAAGTGGAGTTGCAATACTGAAGGCAGCTGCTTATCGATAATATAAATGCAATAGCTTTAGCTCGTTTAATGAGCAAAGTCTGTCGTTCTCCACACAGACCACCTAGGAGGCAGGCCAAGGACAACCGGTGAGATGAATGTGGACATGAATCTTGAACTCGAGCTTAGCCGCTCCACTCATTAGAGTCAGCAAAGACACAGAGCCTCTCTGCAAATAATGCGACATTCAATGGCAAATGTCACTGGATTGCGCTTTGGGGGCCGTGGATTTTGTGCATAACGATTGGAAAAGCATAAAGCAGATGCCCAAACCTGCCCAAAGATGCTGTTTCAACTTCACTGGCTTTAAGGAAACTTCAGTTCAGTTCTCCCCCCACTAAGTGGCACCAACACACCACAAACCACAGCGAGAAAAAAAGGGGGGAGGGAGTCTGAACGGGCATTTTGTATCCGTCTGTGCCTGGCTGGCTTGGCGTGAAAGAGAACAGGCAGAGCATTGTGTGAGTTAAATGCTTCCTGACAGAGGCCACCGACTCCAGCGAGCAATCAAACTGCCAGAATGAGCAACAGAGTTTTACCCTTTCGATGGCTTTGCGGGCTGAAGAAGCTTCACTGAGGAAGCAGGCTCTTAGAGGGCAGCCTCGGCCTTGCTGTAAAAGGGCCAGTTCGCAAAGCACGGGTTACACAGCAACGGAGGTAATTAAAACGACAAGAAAAATGTCAACATGTACTTCAGACAGGCCTCAAATTCAGCAGGAGCTCACAAGAGCACAGCTCCTGAACCTTTCCGAGGGTTCCCCCTTTTCCTCCCCACCTACCTTGCCCATTGAATAGTAGGTGCAGCTGCATAACAATCCCTGGATTAGGAGAGCGGGCAGCCAGCCAGCCACCAGGGGCTTTGCCATGCCCCCAGCAGACCTCATTGACCCCTGGAGAAGTCTGCACCACCCTTTCTGATTTTGGGCGACAGGTAGCTTGCTGGCCTTTTGACTGGGGGGGGGGGTGGTGGCCCAGGAGAGCCCAAGCAGGCCTCACTCGCCCAGGGCTCTCCTTTCTTGCATCAGGTTGCTTTTGGCTGGGGGGCAGGGCGGCATATGCTAATGTGTTATGCTAATGAGCTCCGTCAGCTATTTTTCTACAAAAGGACCCCTGGCTTCAGATATTCTTACATCCCAGACTAGAGTAAAACTCCATTTGCTTACCACCCTGACAGACTGGGAATCACAGATTCGGCAGGGCAACAGCCTTTCGACAAGCAGTGATGTGTTTTTTAGGAAAACTTCTGGGGAGAAATTAATTAAATTGTCAAAATGTTTAAATAACGTTAGCAAAAGAAGGGAAAAATAGGGTTGCTGAGCATGATCTGGCAACTGGTAGGAGATGGGTACTCACCTCAGCGGGGGGGAGGTAGCGATTGTTGCTACCACACAATGACCAGGGCTTTTTTTATAGCAGGAACTCCTTTGCGTATTAGGCCACACCCCCTGATGTAGCCAATCCTCCAAGAGCTTACAGGGCTCTTCTTACAGGGTCTACTGTAAGCTTTTGGAGGATTGGCTACATCAGGGTGTGTGTGGCCTAATATGCAAAGGAGTTCCTGCTACAAAAAAAAGCCCTGGCGATGAAATCATTTTCTGTCTGAGTGCTAAAGGATCGCCACAGCCCTATGCTGGTGTTTTCAGGTTGTGTCAGAATTGGCCAGCTAAGCACTGGTGGGCATCGGCCATAATTGCTGGGAGTTTGCCTACCATCATCAGGAAGCTGGCAAACCTACATACCATGTAGGAGCCTGGACGTTGTACAAGCATTGGAAATTGTCCATGCATCATATCCCACGTTTAGGCCATCTAATATGATTGATTTGCCCTGACAATTATAGACAAACAATTTACATATGTGGGCTGGGAATTTTCCCATGAAAAAAATCCCATAGCATCTATTTTTGCATTTCATCTCTGGATACAGGCCTTTGAGTTGCATAGGATTCTCTCGGCATGGGTGTTCAGGAGAAAGGAGCAAAAGAAACAGATATTTCTGAGTCATATTTGAGCCATGCTCTTGGATTAACCTACCTCACAGGGCTCTTGTGAGGATAAAATGGAGAAGAATGATGTAAACTGCTTTGGATCCCTCCTGGGGAGAGAGGTGGGCTATGAATGAGGTGAATCTATATCATGAGGCTTCCCTAGTTCAGCACAGATTTGCAGGGCCAGTTCATACCTAATGAGATACATACAGGTAAGATACGTACCTAATGAGATACATACACATAAAACATTGGTTCAGGTGTGTAGCCATGTTAGTCTGAAGTAGCTGAGGTACCTCACCCATGGAGTGCCTTCTCCATAACACTTACACCAATGCCAAAACAAAAGTCTGTTCAAGATTTCTTTGCTCAAAAATTTCCTGTTTATCAGTTCATGCTGGTTAGTATCATCTCATGGCTTTTTCACTGTTGGTGCTATAGCTGCCTCATGCTGTGTCCATCAAGGTCAGTATTGTCTACTCTGACTGGCAGCAGCTCTGGCGGGTGTCCAGTAGAGGTCTTTCACATCACCACCTACCTTCTGGGGTATTGAACCTAGGATCTTCTGCATGTAAAGCAGTTGCTCTACCACTGAGCCAAGGGTCCTGTCTTCTCGAAAAAATGAGCTTTATATCAGTTTATTTTTGGCTAGTGGCCTTATTTGGCTGCACTGCTGTTGTAATATTTATACAAATATTTTAATTACTCAGTGCTGGTCTTTTGAGTTTATGAAGCCTCCTCTTATTGACTCAGGCCATTGGTCCATCTAGCTCAGTACTGTTTTATCTGACTGGCCCCTCTTTTCTAGGACCAGTCCAGGCCCTACTGGAAGAGAGGATGAGAACAGGATTGCCAGACCCACCTCCTCAGAGGGGCAATCAGCTGGCCAGTGGGGGAGGGACTTCCTCCTAACAAGAGGGAGATCCGACCTACATGCAGTGATGTGTCTACAATACCGCCCACATGACCCAGAAATGACATCATCACATCCAGGATGTTGGGGTGACACTCTGGTATTTGAGCAAAAACTCTATGGTAGAGGCCAAATTTACCATAGAGTTCTTTGCCCAAATACCAGAGTGCTCTTTGCCCAAAAACAAGCATAGCCAGCTTCAAGAGGGGATTGGATAAGCATATGGGACAGAGATTCATCAGTGGCTATTAGCCACAGCTTATCCTTGGAGCTCTCTGTCTGCAGCAGTGATGCTCTGCATTCTTGGTGCTTGGGGGGGCACAGTGGGAGGGCTTCTAGTGTCCTGGCCCCACTGGTGGACCTCCTGATGGCACTTGGGTTTTTTGGCCACTGTGTGACACAGAGTGTTGGACTGGATGGGCCATTGGCCTGATCCAACATGGCTTCTTTTATGTTCTTAGTGTTGCTCTGACGTCCTGGACATGATGATGTCAATTCCCAGTCACATGGGCAGTGATGTAGACGCGTTGCTGTACATTGGATGAGCCACCCTGAATCCCCAGTAAGTCTCCCCCTCCCCTGCTGGTTGCCAGGAGGGACTTGGCAAACCTAGATGAGCAGGGTGCATTTCTGATTCTGAAGAGCTCCCTGTTCAGCATTGGGAGGGGCGACTCCAGAGGCCTGCTGGATCATTTTCTTTGGTTGCTGGTTTGCTTCCTATTCCTTCTCCTCCTCTGGCACTATATATCCAGCGGCTGATTATTTTGTTGTTTGCAGTCAGCTGAAGTAATTAAGCCTAACCCTAGTCCTGTGGGAGCTGTGCAGAAGGTTAGTGATCCACAGGCATGGCACGCTGTTATTTATAGCTGATTAAGCCCCATTCATCTCCATTTAAATGTTGCAAGAGATGGGAGAGATCCCAGTACACATCTGTCATTGATTAGAAACACCAGCTGTGTGTGGTAGCCTTGTCCCCTTAGTGGAAAGGGGGGTGGGGGGAGGAGGGAAACCAAAGAAGCAACTTCTCGGCATATCTAAACAAACCAGCATGGCTTGTGTGGAGTCCGCAATGCTGGAAGCTAGGTCTTTGTTACGAAGCCCAATACCACATGAAACCCAAGCTTTGTTAGGGCTCAGGTCCCCCAGAGATCACAAGGAGGAGGCAATGGAGAAACTTTTTTTTTGTTCAGTGTGGTGTGCGCACGCACACACACTCTGGGTTCAATTTCTGTGGTTTCATTGAATGCTGACTAGAAACAACACCCAAGGGAAGATGCAGCCTTTCCTCTGTCATTCCTGGCAGTGTTTGGGGGCAGGGCCTGAGGAGAAGGAACATCAGTGACATCACTTCTGGGTAAAAACCTGGAAGAGACATCACTGTATTGTGCCATACTCTAGAAATTGCCCCAGTCTCTATGGTTAAAAAATAGGAAAAAATTAGGAGAATTTCTAGAGCATTGCATGACTCAGGTGTTGTCAATTCCTAGAGCACTGCATGACTCACTGTTTTCCCTCAGACATGATGGCACAATGTCCAGGGCTTTTTTTTTGCAGCAGGAACTCCTTTGCATATCGGGCCACAAACCCCTGATGTAGCCAATCCTCCAGAGGCTTATAGTAGGCCCTGTAAGCTCTTGGAGGATTGGCCAAATCAGGGGGTGTGGCCTAATATGCAAAGGACTCCCTGCTACAAAAAAAGCCCTGGCAACGTCACATGATGTCTCCTCCCCGGTTTCCCCTCCTACATCATGTGCTATATCAAGCCAGCACAGGGGATGAAGCAGCAGCAGCAAATGGTTGCCCTCCATGGCAGATACAACGCAGTGTTAAGTAAATACTCAATTTACTTAAATATTGTTGGAAAGCAAGCTATACACATTTCAGGCATTATGGAGAACTGTGTTTACCTAAAGGACGGATGTGATGCACTGTAACTTAGTCCAGTTAGGATGTCTCTGTTCCAAACCCGGGAAAGATGTAAACATTGCATTGGTCAGAAAGTACCTAGGTGGGAAAAGCTTTGATCTCGTATGCAAGATCAATTGCCTGGTTTCCTGTTCCCAAAGTGCTTTCTGGGTAGAAGAAGCCAGGAGACAAAGACTCATAAATTAGCCATGTAACCGAGGAGATGTAGTTAACCAAGCTAGTGAGCTAAGTTTTATTTCTTTTACTCCCAAGAACCTTTTCCTGATGTTTTATGCTAGTAAACTTAATTTCTTTTGATAAGCAATCGTCTCTGACTCATCTATGCAAACTCCAAGCCTCTAATTTAAACGAATCTTAACAAATATATACTCAGTGTTCTGATTTTCAAGGGTCAGAAGAGTCCCCTGGGGAAGTACCCCTGAAAATGTCCCATCTCCCCATTTAGAACAGCAAAAGTGAAAGTATTTCCAGCAGGCGGGTGGTGTTCAGCCATTGCAGCAAAGCAGAAGTCCAGCAGCACCTTAATGACTAACAACATTTATTCTAGATAGATCCAAGTGGGCAGCCGTGTTGGTCTGAAGCAATAGAACAAAGCAAGAGTCAAGATGCACCTTTAAGACCAAACATGTTTTATTCAGAATAAAGTGCTAGAAACACACTTCATCAGACATCCTATTGTCTGATGAAGTGTGCTTCTAGCACACAAAAACTTACATTCTGAATAAAACTTGGTTGGTCTTGAACTTCCGGGTTATGTCGCCTTGAGCTCAGTGGGGGTCCGCGGACCGTCTCTCCAGCAGCCCCCCTGAATCAGACACTGAAGGAGACCCTGAAGGGGTTTTCTTTCGGCATGAGACTTTTGCAAGAAGTCAGGGGCATAGCGGCGACTGTTCCTGTCCTTCTTGTATGCCCCAAAGCTCCACTGCCATGATCGCTACCACAGCACCAAGAGGTGAACACCCGACCGCTTGCTTTCTTTTCCCTTAATAAGCTTCTGATGTATCCCTTCCCAACCTCAAGCATGGCAATTCTACTTGGCAGGTAAGTTTGCTTTCAATTCCACTGGCTAATGGGTCATTTTACATAACAACAACGGGACAGTTCAAAGGAAGGGAAAGAGGTGAATTCCCCCCCACACTTTCCTGTGAATGAGGCTTCGAAAAGCTAAAGAACAATTTTGAGCATTGGCAACAATCTGAATTAGACTGAATACAGATACCTAAATCGACCTGGATTATAATTGGATATGTGTTAAAGAGACTATTATCTGGCTGCAATATGGTCTGAACAAAAACGAGATATATTCTAGAGAGATCTGTCTTTGTCGTCTGATTGCAACTGAAATGGTAACATCCAAAATCACAGCTGGAGGAGATTTGGAGAGGCAGACTAACTGAGTCTCTGAGCTACTTTTCAACTTGGATTAATAGACTGAGTTTGTTGACATAGAAAAATGGCATTACCAAGTGAAAAGTTTTATTAAAAAGATATATTACGTAGCATAATTTCTCTGAAGCAGGATCTTGGTTCATTAACAGAGTTGATTAAAAAACAAATGGGAGCTTTTATGCTGAAAGCTAGCAAAATCTCAAATCTACTTGAGCAAAGAGATCTTGCTGACGTCTGTGGAATTGGAAATGGAGAGTGATCCGCTGGGAAACGAACAAAAGAAAACTAAAAAGGACTGGAAATCGAGACATTGAAGTTTTTTCGAGATAAACAAATGGCATGGAATCCTTCCTACTTTTACCGAGAGGGATGATTGCATTATGGAGAGAGAACGTGCATCTCAGCCAAAAAATCAAGATGTGGAAATTTTTCAGGAAGAAGGGTCTTTGAATTGTCTCTCTCTGTAGTCGGATATGGAACTCTCAATAAAAACTGACATGCGATCTTAAAAGGCTAATTGAGATTTTTGGGTTATATTA
The DNA here is from genome assembly GCF_032191835.1 of Heteronotia binoei. NCBI lineage: Eukaryota > Metazoa > Chordata > Lepidosauria > Squamata > Gekkonidae > Heteronotia > Heteronotia binoei. The sequence continues at coordinate 66,514,639 of NC_083233.1, forward strand.
AGTTGTTTCTCCTAGAGTAATATGGATATAAGAGCTAAGGGATTGAAAAGTTCTGAAAAGAATTTTATGTAAATAAATAGTTAACTTGGATTAACTTTTAAGAAGGCAGACAACATAATTATCTTGTAATCTGGTAGATGCGCTCTTAACAGATAAAGGTATTTGTTTCTTATGCTCATTTTAATGACGACATTGTTAAACTAACAAGCTAGTCTGTATTTTCAATATGGTTGAGTTAAGCAGCAAAAAATCAGGACGTGGAAATCTTACAGGAAGAACTGTTGTTCTCTCTGTGAGTAATTAGATATGGAAATTTTAATAAGAACTGATATGTGATTTTAAAAGGTCAAGTGAGATCTTAAGGACTGAAAAGTTTTGCAAAAATGTTATATAAATAAATAGTTAATTTGGATCAATTGTTAAGAAGGCAGACAGCACAATTATTTTGTAATCTGGTAGATCTGCTCTTATTATGTTTGTTTGGAGAAATTGTTTATACTGAGACAGATAAACTGTTATGTTTTATCTTTAGCTTGTTATTTTTCTTTCTCCCTATGTTCTATGACATTTTAAATCTGTTTTTTTCTCTTTCTGCTTGAATTAAGTTAGTTAGAAGGATAAAGATATTTGTTTCATATGCTTATTTTAATGATGATATTGTTAAACTAACAAGTTAGTCTGTGCTTTCAATATGGTTAAGCTTAGCTAGCCAGTTCTGTGTTGAGACTGCTCTGACTCTTTTATACTTATATGTGCTGAAGAAGAATTTTTTAGACTTGTATTTTAAGTAACAGTTTAGTAAAAAATCTATAATGAAAGATAAAGGTGGTAAAATATAAGGGAAGAACTTCATACTTGAGGGTAGAAAGAATCGGTTATTTCATTTGGAGGTAGAATTGTAACTGACATATTTGCATTTTCCTTTGTTTCTGTTTTTCCCATTTTGTATCCACCCCTTCCCCTCTTTAATGTATCTTTGCCTGTACCTCTTCTATTTGTAGTTAAAATCAATAAAAATTATAAAACAAAAAAAAACCTTTGTTGGTCTTAAAGGTACCACTTGACTCCTACTTTGTTCGAACATTTATTCTAGTAGGAGTTTCTGTGAGTCAGAATTCACTTCCTCAGACACAATGAAGAGAAAGAAAATTATTTTTCTCATTATTACACAAACAGTTACACAACAGGATCTGAATGAGGGAAAAACGGAGCAAAGCTAAGCCAAAATGAAAATATCAGACTGCAGAGAGAGCAGTTTCTCCACTACACTCCCCTTCCAGCATGCTCCTGGGCACTCTTTTGCACAAGTGATAGATTTATTACTCTCAATGACCAGCACAAAATAAACACAATAGACATTAAGATAGAAAATGCAGTACTACAAAGCTTTATAAAGGAGCCCCGTGGTGCAGAGTGATAAACTGCAGTACCGCAGTCCAAGCTTTGCTCACGACCTGAGTTCAATCCCAGTGGAACCTGGGTTCAGGTAGCCGTTTCAAGGTTGACTCAACCTTCCATCCTGCCGAGGTCGGTAAAATGAGTACGCAGCTTGCTGGGGGGAAAGTGTAGATGACTGGGGAAAATCATCGACATGACTTGGCAAACCACCCCGTAAAATTCTGCCATGAAAACACCATGATGCAACGTCACCCCAGACTCAGAAATGACTGGTGCTTGCACAGGGGACTACCTTTTTTTTTTTTTTTTACAAAGTTAGATACTAAGAATCCTAGTTACAGCATTAATATTTAAAAGCGCAATGTGCAATGTGCAAATAGAAGAGATGGCAGCAACCAGGGCTTTTTTGGTAGCAGGAACTCCTTTGCATATTAGGCCACGCCCCACTGATATAGCCAATCCTCCGGGAGCTTACAGGGCTCTTAGTACAGGGCCTACGGTAAGATCTTGGAGGACTGGCTACATCAGAGGTATGTAGCCAAATATGCAAAGGAGTTCCTGCTACAAAAAAAGTCCTGGCAACAACAAATTACTTAGTAAGCTTTCCAATCGAGGCAACCACCCTGTCATGCTTTACAGCTATCATACTTTAGGAAATGGATGCTCAGTCCTTTCTGGGCTGCTTTCTGGCCTCTTAACTGGGTATTTTCATAATTTGAAAACAAACCCCAACTTGTCAAGGTGTCTGAATGCAACGCTTTGCATGGTTTGAAAGCCCACTGCTTCATCTTCCCCCAAGAGAAACCTCTTTTATGACAATGAGACTGTATGTATGTATGAGATTTAGAGTTGCCAATTTGGGGTTGAGAAACTCCTGGAGATTTGGGGGTAGAACTTGGGGAGGTGAGGGTTTGGGGAAGGGAAGGACCTCAGTAGGGTATAATGCCATAGAGTTCACCTTCCAAAGCAGGCATTTTCTCCAGGAAAACTGATCTCTGAAGTCTGGAGATGTCTGGTAATTCCAGGGGACCCCCAGGCAGGGCTACCAGGTTCAGCTCAGGAAATATCTGTGGACTTTGGGGGTGGAGCCAGGATCAAGGTTGTGACAATCATGATTGAACTCCAAAGGAAGTTCTGGCCATCACATTTAAAGGGATCGTGCTCCTTTTAAATGCCTTCACTCCATTGGAAATAATAGAGGATGAGGACACCTTTTTTGGGGGGAGGGGCTCATAGAATTGGATCTTTCTGAAACTTGGTGGGGTTTTTTTGAGGAGAGGCACAAGGTACTATGCTGAAAATCTGGTGCCTCTACCTCAAATCACACGCCCCTGAGCCCCAGATACCCACAGATTGATTCACCATTATACCCCATGGGAGCCAGTCTCCATAGGGTATAATAGAGTGCCCAGCTGACATTCAATCCCCCCTTGCTTTCTAATAACCCTGGAGCAGTGGAAGGTCCTTCAAGCCAGGAGACCCCCCCCCCCCCAAACTGGGGATTGGCACCTCTACCCCTAGGTTGGCAGCCCTAATTTCGGATTGCAGGTGCAGAAACAACATGACAAGCCTGTTATCAGGCTTGAAGAAATGGGCTTAATGCAATCTCCAAAAACACAGACCATGAATTTGAATCCTGGCAAAAGGGGTGCTGTTCTGTTCCGGCTGGCCTTTCTTCACTTTGGAGCCCTTCAAAACGAGACGTGCTTAGCTCTCCATAGCCAAGCAGAGAAGGGAAGAAACGTGCGTGGGAGGCATCGCACCTTTTTGGTTGGGTTTCTTTTTGCCCTTGGCAAACATTCCTCCCCTTAACATCTGTAAAGCTCTCAATGATCCCTGGATTAAAGGTGTTATTTAAGTGCAAAGTCTTTGAGGGCTGTGATTATTTAGAAGGCTGGAGGGTTCTACGAAACCCAAAGACCTTTTTAAAAGGGCCTCTTCACAGGTATTAGCACAATACCCTTTCTACTCAAAGCCTTTGCTTACTGTAAAATACAAGCCAAATCATGCAAACACCTCAGCATGGGAATGAACTCTCTCAGGAGGAGGCAGGCAGTCCCTGTGCACAGGGTGGGTTGCACTTAAGTAATGAAGGAGGATCTTTTCCTTTCAAAGGATGCAGTCCACAGGCTGGTTTCAACGGAGATCCCCTGCGTTCAAATCCAGTTCCCAGCCATGAATTCACCAGGTAAATTCCACATACTCAGACTCAGTTCATTCTAAGACTCAGTTCTGTGAAATTCCCAATTCCTGTATCTCCCCATGTGTACTTTATTGCCATGAATAAATTAGACACATTTGAATACAGCTTCTCCTTTTCCCTCATTTTAAAGACTCAGGGGTAAAGTGAAACTTACATAACAGATATGTGTTTCCCCACATATCTCAGAGACAAGAGAGACTAGGGACCTACTTTTTTTTTTTAAATGAAAGATGGGAATTCAAGGAACCTGATACACAGGCCAATAATCATGTTATAATCAGGGGTGGAATTCTAGCAGGAGCTCCTTTGCATATTAGGCCACACACCTCTGATGTAGCCAGTCCTCCAAGAATTTTCAAAAAGGAGTCTTGTAAGCTCTAAAAGGATTGGCTACAACAGGGGTGTGTGGCCTAATATGCAAAGGAGCTCCTGCTAGAATTCCACCCCTGTTTATAATGATCTAACAATATTCAATTGCTGGTTTTAAAATAATCCTAAAAAATCTGCAGTGGCAGGGGGAGGACATGGTGGTTGAAGCTACAGGGGCAGGGAAAACCTGCCATGCACTAACCTGTTGCTACTGCACCATATCTGCAGGTGCAAAAGCAGTGGGAAAACCATGCAATCCCATCCCCTAGGTTTCAGTTTCCTCAGTGACTGGGGTCTTCAGGAGGCAGCCTTGGCTTTTCTATTCCTGCGTTTACCCTTTGGTGTCTCTGATATAAACAAGGAAAGGAGCTAGGAAATGTTGCTAGTAAACGATGAAGGTAACAGGAAAAGAAGACCCAACATGAGATGGATTCAGGGGTGGAATTCTAGCAGGAGCTCCTTTGCATATTAGGCGACACACCCCTGATGTAGCCAATCCTCCAAGAGCTTGCATGGCTCTTTTTTGTAAGCTCTTGGAGGATTGGCTACATCAGGGGTGTGTGGCCTAATATGCAAAGGAGCTCCTGCTAGAATTCCACCCCTGGATGGGTTGACTCAGACAAGGAAGCCACAGCCCTCCGTTGGCAAGACTTGAGCAAGGCAATCAGAGACTCAGAGCGGCTTACAATCTCCTGTATCTTCTCCCCCCACAACAGACACCCTGTGAGGTGGGTGGGGCTGAGAGGGCTCTCACAGCAGCTGCCCTTTCAAGGACAATTCCTGCGATAGCTATGACTGACCCAAGGCCATTTCAGCAGCTGCAAGTGGAGGAGTGGGGAATCAAACCCAGTTCTCCCAGATAAGAGTCCGCGCACTTAACCGCTACACCAAACTTGATGGCACTTAACACACACACACACACACACACACAAAATGTGTGTCATGAACACCTATGAAGAAAAGTAGTGCAGTGCACTGAAGAACATCATCGCAGGAGGACACACACGCCCTCCACACACACTAACCCCACCCAAGAGAACTGGCAATTTCACAACCACAAGTCAAAACCTTCTCAAACCACCTAACCTTCAGCTCAAGTGAAAGAGTTCTGCGGCCATTCCTCACAATCCTCTAAGCAAAGCAATGCAAAATGTCAGAAATGCCTTAGTGAATGATCAGCTTCTCTCCCTGGTTCCAACAACTCCTCCTTCTGCTTCTAGTGGTTAGAATGTTCAAGAAGGAAGGAAGGAAGGAAGGAAGGAAGGAAGGAAGGAAGGAAGGAAGGAAGGAAGGAAGGAAGGAAGGAAGGAAGGAAGGAAGGAAGGAAGGAAGGAAGGAAGGAAGGAAGGAAGGAAGGAAACTTTAATTTTAAATGTATTCACTGGAGAGAAATGCCTTCTCCCTGCCAGCTGACAATATTGAGAGCTGCACAATATATGTGAAAGAGCCACATGTGGCTCCCAAGCTGCAGTTTGGCCACCCTTGAACTTTGCTAAGGGAGAAGAGGAAGAAGAAGAGGAGGAAGAAGAAATTGGATTTATATCCCACCCTCCACTCCGAATCTCAAGAGTCTCAGAGTGGCTCACAATCTCCTTTATCTTCCTCCCCCACAAGAGACACCCTGTGAAGTGGGTGGGGCTGAGAGGGCTATCCCAGCAGCTGCCCTTTCAAGGACAACTCCTATAAGAGCTATGGTTAACCCAAGGTCATTCCAGCAGGTGCAAGTGGAGGAGTGGGGAATCAAACCTGGTTCTCCCAGATAAGAGTCTGCACACTTAACCACTACACCAAACTGGCACCATGTTCAAATCCCTATTCTGCCATAAAAGCTCACTGGGTCAATTAATTAACTAGTGTATGGCATTGTGTGTAGTGTGGCCAGGAGATGCAAAGATTGTCTGGAAGCCTTAAGTTCTAACTCTTTTAGCGTTATGCATTATATTAGGTGTTGCCTAGACTTATTTGGGGTGGGGGGCTGAGAAAGCTCTGAGAGCTCTGACTGAGCCAAGGTCACCCAGCTGGCTTCATGTGGAACAGTGCAGAATCAAACCCCGTTCTCCAGATCAGAGTCCACCACCCACAGCCACTACACTATGCTGCCTGTGAAAGCTCCACTGGGTGATTTTGGGCCAGCCATTCCATCTCAGCCTCACCTACTTCATGGGACTGTTGTGAGGATAAAATAGAGGAAGGGAAAGCCACGTATGTCACCCCTTGGAAGAGGAGGCAGGTTAGTACTAAATAAAATCTCAACTACACAATTTGTGCATGTGGCCTTATGATACTCAATGACACTGATTTTGCTATGGCCATAGTCAAAGGTGCTACTAGAGCCAGTTTGGCGTAGTGGTTAAGTGCATGGACTCTAATCTGGGAGAACTGGGTTTGATTCCCCACTCCTCCAATTCAGCTGATAGGTAACCTTGGGCCAGTCTCAGGTCATAGAGCTATTCTCTCAAGAGCAGTTCTTTCAGAGCTCTCTCAGCCTCAGCTACCTCACAGGGTGTCTGTTGTGGGGAGGGGAAGAGAAAGCTGCTCTGAGATTCCTTCAGACAGTGAAAGGTGGGGCTCAGGGCTGGCCCTGCCACTAGGCAAACTAGGCGACTGCCTAGGGTGCGGGCCTTCAAAGGGCGCCAAATTGGGTGCCCCCCCATGTGACTCAGTGACATGATCAGTTCAGAGGAGACACCAGAAGTTAGTCTTGCCTACAGTGCCAGACAGTCTAGGGCCGGCTCTGGGTGGAGTTTAAATCCAATCTCTTCTCTTCTACTATCTAATTGTCCATTTACTCTTTATTTAAACAACTGTGCACACTACCATAATAAAACAGAACTTCAGCAGCATCTGAAAAACCAAGTCTGCCCTGGCATAAGCTTCTATGAGTATCAATAAGCAGGCCTTGAATTCAGCAGGAGCTCACAGGAGCACAGCTCCTGAACCTTTCTGAGGGTCCCCCCCCCTCCTCCCCATCTATCTTGTCCATTGAATAGTAGGTGCAGCTGCATAACAATCCCTGAATTAGGAGAGTGGGCAGCCAGCCATCAGAAGCTTTGCCATGCCCCCAGCAGCCCTCATCAACCCCTGGAGAAGCCCATGCCACCCTTTCTCCACTTCTTATGTGATTTTGGGTGGAGGGCAGCTTGCTGATCTTTTGACTGTGGGGGGGGGCAGCCAAGGAGAGCCGCAGGTGAGTGAGGCCTCCTTGGGCTGGCTGGATCTCCAGTCAACCCAAGCACGCCTTGCTCACTTGGGGCTCTCTTTTCTTGAGTCGGATTGCTTTCAGGTGGTGGGGGTGGTGGCATATGCTAATGAATTATGCTAATGAACCCCACCACCTATTTTTCTATAAAACGACCCCTGACAAGAAGTCAAGTCTGGTTGGCCACATACAGAATAAGAAACAGAAGGTCCCCTGCTTTGCGCATTTTCTCTCCCCCCTCCTTCACTAACAGAAGTCATCTAAATGCACTCCACAGTTTTGCAGTATTCTCACAAACGGGAAATCGGGGAGGAGGAAGTATCATTGGGCAAATTCTACAAGTACATTTCAAGAAGGTCAGTGGAACCAGAACTTACCTGAAAGGCAGGGGGGGGGAAGCATTCAAGCAGGGCAGAGAAAGGAAAGGAAGATCCAGCCAAGGTTGGCCTCCTTCGGGAATGACTCAGCTCCCAGGAAGTGGAAGCACTTTTCGAACAGTTGCTGCACTTGGCAGAACATTATCATGGATTTATCGCCCTTCAGTGCTTATCTAACCCAAACAATCAGTAGACCAGCAGCTGATAAGGACTCCTGACAAGATAATTTCAGCAATTAAACCTCCACTATGCTGAAAGCATTTTTATATGCTGAGAACACATGTTAACATTCTTTCCATTTTACACCGTAAAATCTCTTCTCCCCTTCCTCTCCCTTAGGGTTGCCAGGTCTGACTCAGGAAATATCTGGGAGCTTTGTGGATGGAGCCAGGAGCAAGGTTGTAACAAGCATGGTTGAACTCTGAAGGGAGATCTGGCCATCACATTTAAAGGGACCATGCTCCTTTTAAATGTCTTCCCTTTGGGCACCTTCTCTTGGGGCTCACAGAATTGGACCTCCTGGTCCAATCTTTTTGAAACTAGGGGGGTGTTCTAAAGAGAGGCACCAGATGCTATGTTGAAAATGTGGTGCCTCTACCTCAAAAATAGTCCCCCCCCAGAGCCCCAGACACCCACTGATCGATTCTCCATTATAACCTATGGAGACCAGGTGAGAAAAGCAGAACTCAGATCTAACTGTTAAATTTATGAGTATGATGTTCTACTTATAGGGGAGGCTATATATTTGGTATTTCTGCAAACACACCACACAATCATGAATCAGGGAATGAAGATAGCATCTTAAGAATATTGGTTTGTTTTAATTTAATTTAATATCGGCTACAAAGCTCAATTTGAAATCCTGCGAGAAACACCTGAGGACATCTCAAACACCAGAGGTGGAACTTAGCACCGTACAATGAAGAAGTTTATTTGTGATGTCATTGCTTGTTAGCCTCTCCAATGGCATAGCCAGTGAAGAATTTTGCAACTTTGGCCAATAGTATTTAGTTTTAATACACCGTTCACACCAAAGAACATTCAGCAAGGTTTTCCCCCCAATCCAGAATCAGGAATGCACGGAAGTGGCATACTTTTGATACTTGTCCTTGCACCAGATTTCCCACAACATAATTCATGGATCCCTCTTGTCCATGGCAGAGCTGGTAAAGCAACTCTAAGCTTGACATCAAAATGACAAGTCATGGAATGCTTTCAGTAGGGTTTTTAATTCAGACAAAAGAACAGAATTGCAAACAGACATAAACAACAGAAAAGCAATCGTTTTAACTGACAAGAGTGTTACAGGATTTTCCTACTTTTTTTTTTTTTTAGCATCAATCAAAATTTAATGAATCAAGAAACAGAACCAGATGTGGAAAACTGTTTCCCTTAATAAATCATGATGCATGCGGCTGGCATGTGAAATGCAAACTAATCTGTATAAATTACAAGAGTTAACGTGCTTATAAAAAATAATAGGATGTCTTCATGGTTTTAATCACAAAAATGTATCTTGAATTTCAGGAAAGATTACAGAGCTCAAATACTGGCTTTTACAAACACTCACTCATCAAAGCAAGTTCCCAAAGCATCCATTGAGCAAACTCCATTTTCCCTTACATTTGAACCCATCGTGGGCTCTTTCTTTTAATGTGAATTTCACCACCCCACAGAAGAGCAAGGCACATATTGTGTTTCCTTTTAATGGCCTTTGTGGTGGTTTTCCCCCTATAAAATCAACACCCCTGAATGCAAATCATTTTTTTTTTTATGCAATGATGGGGTACAAGTTACAGCTGTGGAAAATACATATCGGCAAGAGCGCATTCATGTAGCATATGACTACAGCCCCTTCCCCTCCAATGCAGAGGGATAAAAAGAAGTACGCCCTTGTGAAGAACAGATGGATCCTGTAATGGAGGAAATGACATCCAATTGCTTATGCAACAAGTATGGATTTTGCTGTTTGCAGAAAACGTCTCGCTTTTGGCACAGGAACAAAATGATGGTTCCTTTGTGGGGGCCCCACGCATCCCTACTTTTCATAGGCCTTTCATTTTGCTCTGCAATACTCTTTTCTAAGGCTCTAATCCTCTAATTAAAATATGCCACAGGGCACTACTATGCAGTGCATTGTCAGATGTTCCACAGTTGAATAGACAATGGTTTAACATCACAAACGGGGGATGAATTCCCCTTTCAAATGAACACATGCACACAGTGACCGTTGACAGAGTTAGATCATGTGCAAACACGCCTCGGACTGAGAAACTGTGCGCCGAAGGGAAAAGAACTCTCTAATGCATACCTCAGTCCATCGCTCTCGATGCATTGTTCTCAGCCACAATTACAGAAATGCAGAGCATGCCAAGTTCTCTGAAAACAACCCTGAATATAGGCACTTGCAGTTCAGAGCACCCAATCTACCTGCCATAAACTGTCACTGTTAACATTTATAGCAGGTCATAAGCGCATATTTATCAGAGGGCAATTGCACCCTGTAGACCTACCAATGGAGCAATACCACTTATCACATCAAAAGCTTTGCACGGAGCACAGAGAAATAAAACGGTGCACACACCTTGCGGCCAGCTTCTGTCACCACTTCTCCACCTGCGGCTTGTTTGGCTTCAATTAAGGGCAGAAAAGAAACTGCCTTTAAAGGTTTCCCAGCTGGGTTTTTCATAGCTAACTACTGCCACATCCACTGCCTCCCTCCTGGCTGGAGGAACAGCCTTTGAACCTCAGCTCACTCAGGGAAATCCCCATCTTAAAATAAGTAAATCAGCCTTTCCCAGCTGTCCTTGAACTTGCCATTTTTAATTTAAAAATGCACCACACATTAAAGCAGAGTGTCTTAACAGACCCACAATCCTTTGCCTTCCATAAGGCCATAAAGGATGCCATTTGGCGCTGCCAGTGCAATACTGCTTTACCATTAAAGCAGTGGAAATATGGATGAGCTCTTGCACAAGGAATCGATTGGGGGTGGGACTGTTTCACAAAACTCCAGAGAACAGGCCTTTGCTTATTCAAGCCCCAAGCAGACATCCAGTCCTGTGTTCAGGCAAAATTTGTGCCAACTGCTGCTCACCTGTTATAATCAGGGGTGGAATTCTAGCAGGAGCTCCTTTGCATATTAGGTCACACACCCCTGATGTAGCCAATCCTCCAAGAGCTGGCAAAAAAGAGCCTTGTAAGCTCTTCGAGGATTGGCTACATCAGGGGTGTGTGGCCTAATATGCAAAGGAGCTCATGCTAGAATTCCACCCCTGGTTATAATGTTATTGCCCAGTTCTCCAAAACCCTGGATAGATTCTCTGGGCCAAAGGAAGCTGATATGAACATCGAACAGGAGAACGCTGCCACATTTATTTATTCTATCTGTTTTACAAAATGTATGCCCCAGCCTTTCTGCCTAGTTTTGCCGGCCCCCAGGTCCCAGTGAGGGTTTCCTTGGAGAAAAGTGAGGAAAGGTCATTTTAACATGGTGCCTAAAAATAGAACTGGTGTCATATAAGTATTTCCTAGGAATAGGGTTGCCAGGTCTGACTCAGGAAATATCTGGGGACTTTGAGGGTGGAACCAAGAGACTTTTCAATCAATCAATCAATCAATCAATCAATCAATCAATCAATAAACAGTTGTGTAGTTCCCTTGAATATGGTCTTCCTTTCCTCATCCTCTTTTTTTCTACTCCTCATCCTCTTTTTTCTACTCTCTCTAAATATTTGCACAGCTGCACTTCCACTAAATTAAAGTGAAATTTGTCATACCCCCCCAAGTCTGCTTATCAGGCTTTGGAAGCATTTATAAGCATGGTTTTAAAGGGACACACACGCACACAGTCTCTCTCACAAAGCAGCCAAAATAAACAGAGTTTGCAAGCCCAAACTTTTGTGATCTCACTGGGGCAATTTACTCAGTTGTTGCTGAATGTCATAATCTGCTGTATTTCAACCAGCTTCTTCAGACAGGAAAAGGAAAGGAAGCAGCCTGAGGGGAGAGGAGTTTTCCTCCATCCCATAATCAGGTTCTAGCTAACTCTTTCCTATTCGTTTTACGATAGATATGACTTCTTGAAGCGAATGCAAAACAGAAGCGCACTGCTGTCTGCCTTTCTCACAGCTTCACACACTCGTGGCTCTGCCTGCTTGGCCTGCCCTCTACTTTCTTGCTGAGATTTAAAGGCACACACATGTTCCAAAACACCAACAGTGGCAAGAATCTTCTAAGCCTTTCAAGGTAGTGGCTGTTGGGGCAGGGCTCCATGTTAGAAATGGCCTAGGAATTTTCCTATAAATCTGTGGGCTCTCTATAGAGATTATGGGAAACTCCTAGAGCAGGGGTGGCCAACGGTAGCTCTCCAGATGTTTTTTGCCTACAACTTCCATTAGCCCCAGCCATTGGCCATGCTGGCTGGGGCTGATGGGAGTTGTAGGCAAAAAACATCTGGAGAGCTACCATTGGCCACCCCTGTCCTAGAGCATTATCCGGAAGTGTCATCACATCCTCCCCCCCAAAACACAGCCCTCTCCAGGCACCACCCTGAATATCTTCCAAAATTTGCCAAGGCATTGCCAGCAACCCTCCATGAAGCTGGCCTACCTTAAGTCAGGTGTTGGTCACCATTGTCCTCTCTGACTCGCTGTGCTCCAAGGCCTCAGGCAGAATTGAGCTTTCTCCCAATTTCTGTTACCTTTAAGTGGAGTTGCCAGGAGATGATTTTGCCATCCTGTCCATTCACAGCATATTCTCAGCACTAAAGCCACAGCTGCTCCCTCCTCAACCCCTTTCAGGGTCAATAGGCTCTTTTACTTTGCAGAAGATGAGCTTTTGTGACCTCAGGATCACTAAAACATTGAATGAGGGAGGAAACCAATCTACCGGCCTATCTAAGATAAAGGGTTTTTTGGCTAGCTGGCATCGATTCAATGCACCCAACATCTCACTTCTCCCAGAACTGAGAAGTTTGCAGCATATATATTTTTAGTAGTTTCTACTCTCTCTAAATATTTGCACAGAAACCTGTGTCATCCTTATGTGCACAGGCTAACTTTGTTTGCTGTTGCTATCTGGCCAAGTTAAATTTAACTTTAATAAAAAGGATTGTAACTCTGCAAGGTCATAAACACAAACCTTGCATGATAATCAAGCAATAAAAACATGGTTTTTATTGGCACAAAGGAAACACAACGTGCTAAAACAGTCTATAGAGTTTTTGTCCTAATTCTGGTTTTACTGCAGTAAACTGAGTTTCCCACCCTAGGAGGGAGGGAAAGGGAGACAGGCTGGTTTCTCTAAGAAACAACCTGCCACGAAGAAACTTTGCAATTTAGCAAGCCAAGCTTTTCCTAGTACAGAGAGAAGTAATGAAAGGAGGTTCTAATTCAAGATGCAAAATTTCCAGAAATGCTGCAGACATGGGCGGGGGGAGGGGAGACCTGTCCTCCCCCCCCCCTTTTTTTGGATGGGGGAATTAGAATACTTACAGAATTTAAACCTACTTTACTCATTTAAAACATAAAATTCATCCTTCAGAATTCAATCTATAAAATTCTACTACTAGATATATTTATGGAATTTAAAAGTAGATGTCGGGTTTCTACAAGCAAAATGATGAACACAGCCAATATTAGAGCTGCAAACTGTGCACTCTTTGCTACTTTAGCACACATATCATAGTTTTGGGATGGGTTCTTCTCTGACAGCATTAAACACTTTATTCTTTATTTCAAATATTTATAAGCAACCTCTCCAGAGATCTGCTCAGGGTGACATGCTAAGTAAAACAGGATAACCAAGTCGCAGGATAAAAACCACCCAGACACTGGACATAGAATTTTCTGCATGCAAAATCAGTATTCTTCCACAGAGCCATTCCTTTATTGGGCATCACAACATCCGTCTCCCTTTATTGGGCATCGTGGCTTGTACAATTTTTCAATAGAATGACTTGCCCCACAGGAAGTATGGCCACAGCTTGACCCGTTTAAAAGTCTTAAGATGCCTAAAACTTGTCATAATGTGGATTTTGCACTTCTGCCATTACATAAGAGAAACCATATTGGATCAGGTCAATGGCCCATCGTCCAACACTCTGTGTCACACAATGACCAAAACCCAGGCGCTGTCAGGAGATCCACCAGTGGGATCACACTCCAGAAGGACTCTCACTGTTGTCCCCCAAGCACCAAGAATACAGTGCATCACTGCCCCAGATGGAGTGTTCCAACTATACTTTATGGCTAATAGCCACTCATGGACCCATGCTCCATATGATTATCTAATCCCCTCTTGAAGTTGTCTATGCTTATAGCTGCCACCGCTTCATTTGGCAGTGAATTCCGAGTGCTATTTACTTTCTGGGTGAAGTACTTTCTTTTATTTGTTCTAAACCTACTGCTCATTAATTTCATTGAGTGCCCACAAGTTCTTGTCTTGTGAGAAAGGGAGAAAAGTACTTCTTTCTTTACCTTCTCTATCCCATGCATAATTTTATAAACCTCTGTCATGTCACCCCTCAGTCTTCATTTCTCCAAGCTAAAGAGCCCTAAGTGCTTTAACATTTCTTCATAGGAAAAGTGTTCCATGCCGTTAATCATTTTAGTTGCCCTTTCCAGCACTTTTCCCAATGTTTTAGTATCTTTTTTGAGGTGTGGTGATCAGAACAGTACACAGTATTCCAAACAAGGCTGCACCATCAATTTATGCAGGGACATTACAATACAGGCTGGTTTGTTTTCAGTTCCTTTCCTAATAATCCTCAACATAGCATTTGCATTTTTTTAATGCTATCGACATTTTCAATGAGTTATCTATCATGACTAATAATGAAAAGTCTGCTTACCCTGTCTGCTTATTCTGTTAGGGATGTGAAGAGACTAGTCCCCTGGCTTCCTCGCCCTGCTGCTGAATTTACACATTTGCTAAACTTGTCCATTTATTCCCTTGTGCGAAACACTTTGTCACTGGAGCTGAGAAACGTCATCACTGGAGCAGGGCCTGCTCCATCGCAGAGCTGGTTACAGCCCAGTCAGTGACTCCTAGTGGCTTTAATATTTAGCAATAGGCAGGATTTCTTGGTCAGTTAAATATGCAATTCCCAAGTGGGTGAATGATCTAGAAATGCTATTTGCATCTTACTTCTATGGGTTGTAACGGAGGCATCTGCATCTTAGAGGAAGCTTAATCTTTCCTTGGAGAACCAGAATGTTAACTAGTTCAGTTCAATTTGGTGGCTGACATAACATATCCGATGGTTTGGCACCACAGGTTTCCTGAGCTATTAATGAGATACCGAAATACAGTTGAAGAGACAATCTTTAACATGCTTCTTGTCACAACACTCTTCAGAGACAGGAATTCACAGTTGCCATTTTTACAGATACTAAAACAATGCCCTAAGGAAGGAGCTGTACGTTCATGGAGCTGATCAGCTCTGGATCAAACTGTCACAGAGCCAATATTCTATTGCATCAGGGGGGGCATGGCTCAGTGGTAAAGCATCTGCTTGGCATACAGAAAGTCCCAGGTTCAATCCCCAGCATCTCCAGTTAAAAGGATGAGGTAGTAAGTGATGAAAAAAACCTCTACTGGAAATTCTGGAGCATGGTTGCCAATCTGAGTAGACAATACTGACTGTGAGGGACCAATGGTTTGGTTTAGTATAAGGTAACTTCATGTTCATTGTCTGACTTGCTGTGGTTCCTCATATTGGGACTGCCATGAGGCAGGCCTGCTGCAGAGGTTGATTGACAAGCCTAGAATTCTTCCAGATATCTGGCGGTCCGCTGTTAAACAGACTACGTCTGCAGTACCCCCGTTTAACGGACTCCCCCCAACGGCAGACCGCCCACATTCCCCCAGTTCCTTTTTCGCTGCTGTTGGGAGTTAGTTCAGTTGTCAATTTCTTTCAGATTTCTCCTCAGAAATGGCTTCTAAACCAGTATTTAAAAAATACTTTCACATTGGAGTTTACCCAGAGCACAGAAAATTTCTTAGGTTTAGACAGGGACAGGAGGTTTTCCAATACTCTGTGCTACCTTTTGGTCTGGCAACAGCTCCACGTGTTTTTACAAAATTCATAGCTGTCATCATGGCTTATTTTAGAACTAAGGGCTGCACCATTTCCCTGTATTTGGATGACTGACTGTTGGAGGCTGAATCACGGGAAGGGTTGCAAGAACAAATACAGTTTGTGTTGAGCACTTGCACTAGGTTAGGACTCATAATAAACTATAAGAAGTCACATTTTATTCCATCAGAGCAAGCCCAGTTTATTGGGGCATATCTAGACTCACAAAAGAATAGGGGTTTTTTGCCTAGAGATAGAGCTCTGAGTCTAAAGACGATGGTAAGGGCCTTCCAACGGAAACGTTTTCAGTCTGTTCAAATGATACAAGGAGCCCTTGGCTTGATGGTGTCTACAACTGCTGTGGTTCCCCTTGCTAGGTTGCACATGAGGGAGCTACAAAACTGGTTTATAAGACGGTTTGATATACGGGTACATTCCCCACACCAGGGCTTTAATATTCCTAGAATGGTGATTAGATTATTGGAATGGTGGACTTCAGATTTACATTTATTTGAAGGAGTTTAATTTGGGCCATGGTCACCTGAGATAGTGTTGACAACGGATGCCTCAAGGGTGGGCTGGGGTGCACACTGTGAAGGTATTCAAGTGCAGGATACATGGCCATGGTCACATTCTGGCTATCAGATAAATTTATTGAAGTTAAGAGCAATTAAGTTGGCTTTAACAACTTTCTCAGATATGTTACAGAAGAAGAAGGTGCTGGTGCAAACAGACAATTCTGTAGCTATGTATTACATGAACAGGCAGGGAGGGACTGGCTCTTTGAGGCTGTGCAAGGAGGCACAAGATCTATGGGCCATAGCAATTTGCTTAAGATCCTCTCTTCGAGCAATCCACATAGCAGGAGTTGCCAACCAGGAAGTGGACTCCCTGAACCGCAAGTTTCTGGTCAATTACAAGTGATCCCTGAAAGAAAAATATATCAACCCAATATTTGCAAAGTGAGGAATGGCGAAAGTAGACTTGTTTGCTATGGGCCAGTCAACAAAGGCACAAATTTTTTGTTCATGGGGAAGCCACAATCAGAAGTCAATAGGGGATGCATTTCAGTTCTGGTGGAGAGGGGAACTGCTGTATGCATTCCCACCTTTCCCCCTAATTCCAAGGGTCCTGGGAAAGATAAAGATAGATTGATCCAGGATGATTCTAGTGGCCCCATTTTGGCCAAGTCAGGTCTGGTTCCCAGAGTTGCTAAGGCTGTCCCGTGGGATTTTCATTCCTCTCCCACAGGTTCCCGACTTGCTAGTTCAGGAGGTCAGATTTTACCACAAGATGCAGGACTTGCATTTGACAGCATTGTGTATAGAGCTGTGAATGAGGGGTTTTCAGATGAGGTGCTACAGGTATTAAGAGAGGCCCATAAGCCCTCTACTCGTCAATCTTATGAGAGTAAATGAGACCGTTTTGAGAAGTGGTGTAAGGAAAAGAATTTATGCCCATTTACTTGTCCAATATCAATAGTTTTAGAGTATTTACTATTTCTAGCACAGAGTGGTTTGGCGGTGTCATCTATTAGGGTTCACCTAGCAGCAATCTCCGCTTGCCATATGGAAGTGGAAGGCACCACTGTTTTTGCTAATAACCAAATGTTTTTTAAAGGGTTTGTTACATAGGTTTCCACCAATACCTGGTATTCAGCAATGGTCTTTGTCTTTGGTATTGGCATATTTAATGAAGGCCCCATTTGAACCATTAAATTTGTGTACATTGTCTTTTTTATCATGGAAGACATTGTTCTTAGTGGCAATGTCTTCCATTAGAAGGGCGAGTGAGTTGGCAGCATTAAGAGTAGATCAGCCTTATCTGCAATTTTTTGAGGGTAAGGTTGTTCTTCATCCAGCAAGAGAATTCCTACCAAAGGTAGTTAGTAGATTTCATTTGGCACAGGATTTATCACTGCCAGTTTTTTTCCCTAATCCATCTTCTAAGGCAGAGAGGAGATTGCATATGTTAGATGTTAAAAGGGCTTTATTGTATTACATTAGTCGAACAAGACAGTTTCGCAAGACAAAGACGTTATTGTGTGCTATTGGGGTCCCCGGAGAGGAACTCCAGCATCTTCTCAGACCTTATCTAGATGGCTGGTTACTATTATTGGCCATTGTTATAGATTAGCAGGGGTCCCCTGTCCAGTTGGAGTAAGAGCTCATTCAACGAGAGCTATGGGTTCATCAGTAGCTGCAAGGAGCGGAGTTCCATTAGTGGAGATCTGTAAGGACACAACATGGTCCTCAGCAGAGACATTGGTACGACACTATGCACTGGATCTGCAGCAATGTCAAGATGCAGATGTGGGAAAAGCAGTTCTTCATTCGCTATTTCAATAAGAGGCTCACCCTACCACAATCAAGGTGAGAAGCTCGAGAGTGGGTCCCAATGTGGGGATGCACAGCAAGATGGACGATGAAAAACAGTGTTGCACTTGCCTGTAACTGTTGTTCATCTATGTCTTCTGTGCATACACACATTCCCTCCCGCCATCCCCGCTGTGAGTTCTCATTGATACAATAGGTCTAGAACTTATGGTGGCGGAAGCGGAACTGGGGGGATGTGGGCGGTCCGCCGTTGGGGGGAGTCCGTTAAACGGGGGTAGTGCAGACATAGTCTGTTTAACGGAGGACCACCAGATATCTGGAAGAATTCTAGGCTTGTCAATCAACCTCTGCAGCAGGCCTGCCTCGCGGCAGTCCCAATGTGGGAATGCACAGAAGACGTCAATGACCAACAGTTACAGGTAAGTGCAACACTGTTTTATTCATCTGGACTATGATCACACACACTAAATAATGCACTTTCAATCCACTTTCAAACTAGATTTTGCCAGTTCACACAGTAAAATCCAGTTGGAAAGTGCATTGAAAGTGGATTTAACATGCATTATTTAATGTGTGTGATCCAAAGCATGGGCTATTACAAAGTAACTAGAGAAATCAAAAAAGGTTAATCACACTCAATAAAATTAGCATGGAGTTTTCAGTTCACCGTATATTTTCCACTCAAGCCCTTGGAATCCTCCCCCCACCCCAAGTTTCTCTTCATATTTAAAATATCTTACTGCTCCTAGCAATAGCGGCCCATTATGATGCAGCTATGAGGGGTGACGATAGGTTTACAAAATTATGCATGGGATAGGGAAGGTAGAGAAAGAAGTACTTTTCTCCCTTTCTCACAATAGGAGAACTCATGGACATTCAATGAAATTACTGAGTTGGGTTAGAATCGGGTTAGTGGGGCTGCACATCTCCTGTTTGGACTCTGTGTTTAGCTAGAAAGAAGTACTTTTCTCCCTTTCTCACAATACAAGAACTCATGGGCACTCAATGAAATTGCTGAGCAGTTGGGTTAGAACGGAAAAAAGGAAGTACTTCACTCAAAGTCAAAGGAAAGAGCTGATAACTTCCGTATTTTATAATGTGCAATTATCCTATCTTAATATCGGAAAGGAGACGCCATTGCTGTTTCTGTTTTTAAAAAGCAGGACTGTTGTAAATCTTTAAAGACGGCTTTCTAGATATAAGAAACGATAATTTAAGGAGGCTCGTAAGCGATTAAAAAGGTAAAAATTCAGGGTCATTTCCACGGCCTTATCTTATCACTTCTGGTGGAACATTAACTAGACAGATTCATAATAATCATAATAATCTGGCAGCAAACTGGACTGATTAGGGAACACCCAGTGCTCAGAACTTTGTCCAATGATATCTGCTAAACAATACAATCTTGGGCTTTGATAGCAATGCTCCAAGAGAAGTCATAGGAAAAACTCTTCGTTCAAGGATTAGGCTGTAGAGAGCTGTGACTATTTTGGTCTTCTCTGAGGAGAAATAAAAAAAAACCACGTTTATTGGATTCTTTTATTGGCTCTTCTGTTGATATAGTGAATGTGTAAGTTTTTAAAGTCACACAGAAGATGATGGTGAATGTTGACATTTACTGGTAACTCTTAAGACTGTAGGAGGCCTAAAAGAAAGTGCTAGAAAACTATGACATTTACATCTAAATGTCAAAGACAACTAAAGGGCTTCAGTAAATGTCCTCATTTTAGCCACCTATCAATCAAGAACATTTATTGAATGTCAAAAGGACGGCACAAACATTTCTAACATTACCTGTTCAGCTTCCTAGAATTGTAAGAATTGCTGGTAAACATTGACACTTACTGTGTTTTGGACATTTACTAAAACATACACATGCCCACCTACTGCTTTCTCAGGCTTCATCTGATAATGTAGACTATTGAATTGGGAAATGCACACCACAATAATAGCAAAAAAACACCTGACATGTCAATTTAGTGGTTTCCTGCCAGTCCAGTAGTTTCCTCCAGCTGCTGGAGAATCAACACCACAAAAAGCATTGCTTTATCACGAATACGTTCCCATTGATTTCTATATAGGTAACTGATACAGACCCTAACCTGGATGGCCCAAGCTAGGTCTATCTTATCAGATCTCCAAAGCTAAGCAGGGCTGGCTGTGGTTAGTATTTGGATGGGAGACCACCAAGAAAGACAAAGGTTGCTACTCAGAGGCAGGCAATGGCGAACCATCTCTGAATGTCTTTTGCCTTAAAAACCCTACAGTAGGGGTGGCCAAACTGTGGCTCAGGAGCCACATGTGGCTCTTTCAAACATAATGTGTGGCTCCTGAAGCCCCCATCACCCCATCAGTCAGCTTGGAGAAGGTATTTATACAGTGGCTTGCAGAATGCATTTAAATTTAAAGCCCTTTCTTTCCACCTCGCCCTCCCTCCCCCATCTATTTTCCTCCCTCCCTCCCTCCCTCCCTCCCTCCCTCCCTCCCTCCCTTCCTTCCTTCCTTCCTTCCTTCCTTCCTTCCTTCCTTCCTTCCTTCCTTCCTTCCTTCCTTCCTTCCTTCCTTCCTCTTGTTGCTCTCAAATATCTGACATTTATTTTATGTGGCTCTTTACTTAATGGTATTTTCTAGCACAAACAACTGCTCCTCGCTGGTTGATATCCTCCTGTTAATAAAACCAATAAGGATACAACCACCCTCAATGTGTACATCTGAATGCACACCAGATAACCACACTGGAGACCTTAGAGCTAGACACCAATGTCTCTTTAGGAATTCCCCCTCTTCCCCACTGCCGTATTTCTTGTGCACTTTTCAGGATGCATGTTGTGCACATCTATGCCCTCCTGCTCAAACAGCACTCATCTTCAGTCATCTTGACACCAAACTTAACAACCTGCATTTCAGAGATTTGGTTATGACATCTCTCTGGCTAATCACTTTGCATTTTCCACTAGGCAGTAACACTTGAGGTCTGTACGTTGATCGCTTGGACGTGTTGCCACAGGTGATTACATTGCACTCATCAGTAGGATTAAATCCAAGGGTGCCAAAGCCAGCCACGCACATCTGTGCTAACAAAAGAGGCAGCTGGAAAGGAAAGGAAGGGGGGAAGATTCCAACCTGGTACCTACTTCCCATATTCAAACCACTAATGTGTGGTTTTATTAATTGCAAAAGTCATGATTTGTTACAGCTTGTGCTGAGAAACCCCCAGCAACCGCTGTCAAACGGTGGGTGGTAAGAGCTCAGGCATAACAGAAGGGGATTGCTGAAATAAATCCTCCTATCCTAAGCCTGCAGTCACACACCTTCACCTTGGATTGTGTTAGATCTCAAGAATTAAGTAGATTTCATTTAAGTTGACTGAACTCGGGAAAGAAAGCATTCCAGCAAAAGCCAAGTGGTGAAGAATGGTTCTTAGTTTGTTTTTGTTTTTTAAAAGGAGCTAAGATGTTGAGATGGTAGAGTGGGAAGACAAAGATTTACCCCCTCCAAAAAAATCCCCACAGGCCAGCCTCCATCATACTGATTTGTCAAAAACTAAACTGCAAACTCAAGTACTAAATGGGCCCACGAAAAGGAAATTCCACACAAATCTAGGATGCTGGATTTAACTGAAAGCTAGTCTGGCAGTGACTATAACTGCAATTCCCTGCTGCAGTCTTCCCTAGTGCCAAGATTGTTATATTTTAGCCATCAGGTAAAATCCATTCCTCCCAGGTGTCTGGCTGACTTATCTTTTAAAATAATTGGCACTGAGAGTGGTGCGAATAATTATCCATCTCCCTATGTTACCCTCATGACTTCTCTATGAGTTACCCCTTCCTCACTAGATAAGTAAAGATTACTTTTAAAGCTAAATGTGACTGCTTTGTGCTTTATTCTGCATAAATCCGTTAAGAAATCCCTAACAGGTCCTGCCCCTCCCCAAACCCCACCCTTCCCAAGAGCCACCCCTCCAAATGTCCAGGTATTCTGAATCCACACCTGGCAACCTTACTTAAATGAGATCATATACATCTTTTTGAACTTCCATAAGGATTACCCAAGGATTGACTATGCGTTCTGATCAGGACAGGGACTCTTTCCCTCTAAGCCAGAGGGGCCCAAACTGTGGCTCGAGAGCCACATGTGGCTCTTTCGCACATATTTTGTGGCTCTCAAAGCCCCCACTGCCCTGTTGGATGGCTTGGAGAAGGCATTTGTCTCTTTAAATCACTTCTCCCAGTCAAGCCAGCCAGCAGCTTGGAGAATGCATTTAAAGTTTCCATCTCTCCCTCCATCCTGCCCCCATTTCCTTCCTTCCTTCCTTCCTTCCTTCCTTCCTTCCTTCCTTCCTTCCTTCCTTCCTTCCTTCCTTCCTTCCTTCCTTCCTTCCTTCCTTCCTTCCTTCCTTCCTCCTTTCCGCCCACCTGCCTCTCTCAAATGTCTGATGTTCCTGTCTTGTGGTTCTCAAGCATCTGACGTTTATTCTATGTGGCTCTTATGTTAAGCAAGTTTGACCACCCCTGCTCTAAGCCATAGTCTCCCCTTTACCAGCTGTGATGCTTGCCCAACAAAGGTTAAATGTCACAAACCTTTATGGATGCCAGCCTCCAAGGTGGAAACTGAGGATCTGGTGGAATTACAGTTCATCTCCAGACTAGAATGATCAGTTCCTCCGGGGAAAATGGCTGCTTTGGAGGGTGGACTCCATGCCATTGTACCCCACCGAGGTCCCTGTCTTCCCCAGCCTCCACCCCTAAATCTCCAGGAGTTTCCCAAGCTGGATCTGGCAACCATACCACCCCCCATCTCCCACTGCTGGCCAGGAGGGATCTGGCAGCCCTACATACTATGCATATTAGACAGTGAGCCCTCAAAGGATGGTAGCTTCTAATGTAGCATCTGGCTGGTGTTATGAAACACATCAGAATTCCCACCAAAGGTTCTGGAAGCCCTTCACCACATGATTAAAATGAGTGGGTGAAGAGCCATCATGGAAGAGCTTCATCTTTCCAAGAACGGTTCCCACACAGATTGCCTCTGGCTACTTTGTCCTGTCATTCAGAAGGCTGCCCCTCAATAAAAAAAAGCAAAATAATCAACCTGTCTTCAGGATGTACCCAACTAGCGATACCAACTTGAGAATCTAATATACTGAATTTAGGCGTCTATCGTACTTGTGCCCTGCCCTTCCTCATAGCAGCATAAAAAGGGGTGAACTTCACTCCACCCTACTATGTGAGGTTGGTTATGCCAAAAGGCCATGATGGGCCCAAGCTCACTGAGGGAGGATCGGAATCCAAGTCTCTGTGGTCCACATCTGCTTGCTATACCACTCTTGCATTATCACATTTTTTAAGCCATTGACGATACAAGGAGGTGGATATTACCTCTTTTAACCCTACACCATACTGCAGCTTGTACTGGGGTGCAGCATCAGTATTAGAGGTTGGAGATTCCACAAGTGGTATGCTGCAAACCCGCCCCCCCCCCCAAACTCTCCTATTAGAATGGAAAATGAAAACATTCTAGCCTTGATGCCTATTGGAAAACAATATGGGCTTACTAGTTTGGTGTAGTGGTTAAGTGTGCGGACTCTTATCTGGGAGAACTGGGTTTGATTCCCCACTCCTCCACTTGCAGCTGCTGAAATGGCCTTGGGTTAGCCATAGCTATTGGAAGACAGCTGCTGTGAGAGCCCTTTCAGCCCCACCCACCTCACAGGGTGTCTGTTGTGGGGAGAGAAGATATAGGAGATTGTAAGCCACTCTGAATCTCTGAATGGGGTATAAATCTGCAGTCTTCTTCTTCTTACTAAATCCAAACAAAATGTGTAGATCTCTGTTCTTAACATTATTTGCAAATCAGTCTGCTAATCCTCTATAACACTGGCGCATCTGCGTGCACGCACACACACAGCTTTGCATAGATCCTATTAAATGTCTTGGTCACTCCTCAAACTGAAAACAGCACTGTTACGTATGACTTGCTACTTTAGAACTGCAGATCAAAGGAACTGGACTACAAGGAAAGCATTGCACATGATATAGGGTTGATAACCTTCCAGCTGGTGGCTGGAGATCTTCCAGAGGTACATTTGGTCTCCAGACAACAGAGATCACTTTCCTTTGAGAAAATGGCTGCTTTGGAAATTGGTCTTTATAGCATTATACCCTGCTGAAGTCCCTCCCCTCCTGAAACTCCACCCTCCCCCAGCTTTCCCACCCAAAATCTCCAGTAATTTCCCAACCCAGAGCTGGCAACCTTATCAATGAATATGAACTGATCAGCTAAATCCAGAAAGAAAAGACAATCCTCTTTCTCTTCAAACTTTATCTATTATGCTTATCTGCATGCTCCTACAAGTCTGGTAACAGAGCATTTTATTTCACACTGATGTATGCTACGCTATGAAAAACTTCTGTCATTCTGCTTGTCCTTTTCTGTTTAGGGTGAATGGTTGCACCCTTTCCTCTTCCTCAGCCATTCATACCCTTCAATAATGGTTTCCTCTGCAAACTTCTTTGTCTTCACCCTTTCCAACATTCGGCCTCTCAAACACACAGGATCCAGTCTGCCTAGATGCAAAAGATGCATACCCACAATCTTTTTTGGATCTTTTACCAAGTAGCTCCATCGGAAAAAGATACCAACGTGTACATTATTAACACCGGAAGCCACAGTTGTTTCCAAAGCAAACAGAGAAAGTTTTGTACAGCCAGACTTCAGCATTCAAACGCTAATCTTGGAAGCATAACTGACTTTCCACTGTACAGCCCACTGCAAAGTGCTTTTTTAAAAAGCGGAAAGAGAGTTAACACTGCCTCAGTTTCCCAGCTTGTGAGTGCATCTGCTCGCTGTGATAGCACTGTTGTACAACTTTTTTTTTTTGCACAACATTTCATTTCCCGCATTGTGCAAGGGATTGGACTAGGTGACCCTGGAGGTCCCATCCAACTCTATGATTCGAAGAATTCTTATCCAAAGCTAAAATCTTTTATCAGGTCTGAAACTTCTTCAAGAGAGATGCTATAAATAAACTCCAATCGGAAATGACATGGTAGGGTGTGTGTGGATCTGATTCTTCTAACAAACAAAGATGGTAAGGTCAGCAAACCAGTGTGGGTCTTTGACAACAAATACTCACCCCAAATAAGCATAACAGGTAACACAATGGGCAAACTCATCCTGAAGGACACCTCTTCTTCCAATTAAACTCTGTTGTATGGTAACTTGCAAATCTGTAGATTTTTCAATTTATTACTAAGCCCTAGTTGTGTCATTGAAGGGAAGACAAGAACCAAAGGGGTTAAATTACAGGAGGGGAGGAATCAAGGTCAAGATCATAAGTGCTTCCTAGCTATCAGAGCTGTCCAGCAACCCAATATGCAGATAGAGGAGGTTGTAGAGGGCTCATTCTAGCCAAGAATAGTAGAGCAGTTACCTTATGACCCACTAGCCCCAACTGTGTTATTCAAAACAAGCACACAGTTTGATAGTTAGTGTCCTGTAATGGGTTTGAGTGGTGAATTACAATCTGAGAGACCCAGGTTCAAATCCCAGCTCTCACCCAGAAACTTGCTGGATGACTTTCGGCTGGTCACACTCACTTTCTCAAAGTAACCTACTACATAGAGTTGTGAGGATAAAGTGGAGGAGGGGAGAAACACATACACTGCCCAAAGCACATTTTTGGTATTGTAATACTTCAGTCACTAGATGCCTGCTTCACTGTAGTCCAAGAAACCAAACATCACTATAACTACCCTGGGAAACAAAACAGAACAAGAAGCAAAGAGTCCTGCAAAACAGATATTCCATAAAGCATAATCTTTTATTGGATAGGAGAAATTTCATTTCTTGAGAATCAGATCCTGGCTCCTGGTATAACAGGAAATATACACACACCGCATATAAATATTCAGAAAGAGAGAGAGAGAGAGAGAGAAGAATGGGCATTCTTCTAGAACTCTGATTACATTCCTCCATTCATTATCACCAAATAATCCTTGATCTCAAAACACTGCTTCGCTTCCAAGATCTGTTGAGATCAGGCTAGTCTGGGCTTAAAACCTCAATGGCCTGTAACTAACTGAGCCTCCCTTATTCATATTCCCATGTATCTGTAAAATGTATGTGCATATACATGCAACTGTTTACTTATAGTACTTCAATTCACATGTCAAATAAATCCCCAAACAGCACTTCTTGCTGTCAAAAAAATACAGCTGGGAACCAATGGACAATACTGAGCTAGATGGACCAAGGATCTGACTCTTAGTATAAGGCAATTTTCTAAGCGGGCTTTTTTGTAGCAGGAACTCATTTGCATATTAAGCCACACCCCCTGATGTAGCCAATCCTCCTGGAGCTTACAGGGCTCTTAGTACAGGGCCGACTGTAAACTCCAGGAGGATTGGCTACACCTGGATGGCATATGACATCTGAATGGGAGAGGGCTGCCACCCCACCTGGACCTGTCTTGTGTATTAATACCTACTGCCTAGGATTCGACGGCTTTGGAGAGTGGAAGATGTTATATGATCCTTGCCTATAACTGATGTAGTAGCACCACTGTGATTTTATTCGATAGTTTTACTGTTTTAATACTGTTTATTAATGTCACCTCTTTATTTTATACTGTTAACTGCCCTGAGTCTTTTGTAGAATGGGTGGGATATAAATCTAATGTAATAAATAATAAATCAGGGGTGTGTGGCCTAATATGCAAAGGAGTTCCTGCTACAAAAAAGCCCTGATTCTATAGACTACACTCAACAAAGCAGCCAGTTTCTCCAGGGGAACTGATCTCTATGACCTGGAGATTAGTTGTAATAGTGGGAGATCTCCAGGTGCTGCATGGAGATTGGCAACCCTACCTCCACGGTCTCAGCTAGAAGGCCCTTTCCCAACATCTGCTTCCTGGTAAGAGGTCATGCCAGAGACTCAGCCTGAGACTTCAACTTGGAAAACAGGCTCTCTACCACCAAGCCCCAGTATTTTCAACCATAGCAGCTTTATACGGTTCAAGGGAAAGAACCCACAACAGTCAAAGAGCAAAATCAGAGTTGCAGATGCCTGTTGCCACGCTTGGGTTGCCATGTCTCCCCTGCCCACTGGTGGTGGATGGGGGCTGTAGGATTGCCAGACCTTGGTTGGGAAATTCCTAGGGAACCAACTTTGGGAAAACAGCGACCTCAGCAGGGTACAATACTATCGAGTCCCACCCTCCAAAGCATCCATTTTCTCACGGGTTTTTTCTAGCAAGAGCTCCTTTGCAAATTGGACCACATACCCTGATGTAGCCAATTCTGTGGCTCTGTACTAAGAACCCTGTAAGTGCTTGGAGGAGTGGCTAAATCAGGGGTGTGTGGCCTAATATGCAAAGGAGTTCCTGCTACGAAAAAAGCCCTGCATTTTCTCCATGGGAACTGGTGACTGCAGTCCAGAGATGAACTGTAATTCTGGTGGATCCCCAGGTCCCACCTGGAGGCTGGCATCCCTATGCCAAGCACAGCTCCAAATTTCATTTAGGTTTGTGCTGCCTGAGATGCAAGCCCGGCTGAATTCTCTACATGACCATAGAGGAAGAAATTATTCATTTATTAACCATTTGGCATGAAATCCATTTCCAAGACAATTTTTTGATGCAAGTTCATAAGCTGTTTTGAAAATCTGAGGACTGACAAGGGTAGGGGAAACGATCCAGCAGATACTGAAAACACAAACCCAAAACGCCGAATGCAAATAATCTTATTTTGTCTATTTTAAAAACAGCATGCACAATTGGATCCAATCCTAAAGTCATTACTTTTTATTTCAATTAAAAGCTTATTAAAATAAAAAGCCAGAGAGAGAGAGAAAGAGAGTTTGGCTTTCACAAATTAAAGGGGGGAGGGAAATCCCTGTTCCTTAGTTAGCTATTGTAATAGCTTGTAAGTAGCATTTGGTAGAAGACAATACATGAAGCAGATGGTCAAAATGCGCTTGCCTTTTCTCCCCCCCCCCACCTCCTTGTATTAATAGATGGATGAGCTACTCTCCAACAGCTGAAATGAACAAATGCTTTGACTCCCAGCTGCTAATGGCCAGACTTCATCCTGTTTTAAAGCAAACAAGGGAGCAGCATGCCACGAGTGTGTGCAAACGTATGTATCTTCAATTCTACCAACTCCTACCATTCCCAAAGCCCCCCTTGCAGCAGGACAGAACTGTGTGCATATGTGCAGGTTCAATCCCTGATAAAAGGTCAGGGAGCAGATGATATGAAAGACTATAACTGGGACCCCCAGACAGCTGCTGCCAATCTCGGTAAGAAACACTGACATTGATAGACGGATGGTGGGACTCAGCAAAAAGCAACGTCCGGGGTTTCTGTGTGCAGGTGCATGTGTGCCCATCCCAGCTAAGTGAAATCCAGATCTAGACCTACTCAGGACCATAGCCAGGATTTAAAATTTGGTGGGGCACAAAGGCACAATTTTTGTTTTGGGGGGCCAGGGGCAAGACACACACACACACACACACACACACAAAACCAACACCAAACCAAAGCCACTTTCTTCAAACCTTCATGTGAGACACAGGAATGTTCTACCTTACCTGCTGGAGCCCTGCACCTTTCTGCTGCTTTCTGGGGCCATAGTGGGACTCTCCGTCGCTGGTCACCCTGAGAGGAGGGAAGTGGCCCTTGAGCAGGGGGATGGTGGAGGAGGTGGAAGTCTGGGCTGGGTGACTGCAGCACCACCACTCCACCTCTAGCTGGCAACGTTGGACATTGGGGGAGCTGGGCTGAAGCTCCAGAAAGGGCTGGCCAGCATGGGGCGACAGGAACAAATTGGCGAGGCAGGCCCCGGAGAAGGCAGGCAAGGGGTGGTGGAGGTGGCTGCCATGGGGGACATGAGCGTGGTGCCATTGGTGGGCTCCTACTTTGCCTTCAAGTGGGAGGTGCTGCTGGGGCTCTCTGAGTGGCTGTGTTTCTCCACACGCACCTCCTGGCTTCCTCTACAGCCAGGTAGGTTGTTGCTCAAAGGGAAGGCTGCCCCAATGTCGAGGCGCTGCTTGATTGGGGGGCGGGCGGTGGCAACATTGCTGCTCAATCAGAGTGGCCGCTGCTTGAACGAAGTAGGAAAGAAGCAGGGCTTTTTTTGTAGCAGGAACTCCTTTGCCTATTAGGCCACACATCCCTGATGTAGCCAATCTTCCAAGACCTTACAGTGCTCTTTGTACAGGGACTACTGTAAGCTCCAGGAGGATTGGCTAGTTTGGTGTAGTGGTTAGGTGTGTGGACTCTTATCTGGGAGAACTGGGTTTGATTCTCCACTCCTCCACTTGCACCTGCTAGCATGACCGTGGGTCAGCCATAATTCTGGCAGTGGTTGTCCTTGAAAGGGCAGCTGCTGTGAGAGCCCTCTCAGCCCCACCCACCTCACAGGGTGTCTGTTGTGTGGGGAGAAGACATGGGAGATTGTAAGCTGCTCTGAGTCTCTAATTCAGAGAGAAGGGCAGGGTATAAATCTGCAATTCTTCTTCTTCTTCTACATCAGGAGGTGTGGCCTAGTAGGCAAAGGAGTTCCTGCTAAAAAAAAAAAGCCCTGGGTAACAGGTATAGGGTTGCCAGCCTCCATGAGGCATTTGGAGATCTCCTGCTATTAATGTTGATCTCCAGATCCTTCTCCAAGCTGAGTGACAGGGCACTAGGGGCTTTGACAGCCGCATAATATGTGCGAAAGAGCCACATGTGGCTCCTGAGCCACAGTTTGGGCATCTTTGCTCTATAGCACTGTACCTTGGAGAGGTTCCTCCCCTCCCCAGACCCTGCTGTCCCAGGCTCCACTCCCAGAAACTCCAAGTATTTCCCAACCCAGAACTAGCAACCCCAGGGGTGGAATTCTAGAAGGAGCTCCTTTGCATATTAGGCCCTGATGTAGCCTGTCCTCCAAGAGCTTACAAGGCTCTTTTTCATAAGCTCTTGGAGGACTGGCTATGTCAGGGGTTTTTGGCCTAATATGCAAAGGAGCTCCTGCTAGAATTCCACCCCTGGGCAACCCTACAAGTTTCTCAAGAAAAAACCCATCTTCTGCCATGTCACCTGAAGTAGGACATGATTTTAAATTGACACGTACATTCTTCTATTTCCACAAGCTGCTACAAAAAGGGCTTGCAATGGGGAGATGTTTTCGATGCCTGGAACGGAGAGGTTCAGACCCATCTCTGAATGCACAAATGAAACATGGAAGGGGGGGGGCATGGGAGGGGAGCTGGTGTCTAAGGGAAACAGGGCCCAGGTACTTTCAAGCCTGCCTCCCGTGGGTTCCTTTAAAGCAAGTTTCCTAAAGACAGCAGGAGGAGCAGCAAGTTCTGCTCAAGTAGCAGAGACCGCCTAAGGATCACATCCTGGCAGAAATGCCAGCCGGGATCCTCAGTCCTTAACTCATTAAACTGCAAGTGGGCATCCACTTGGCAGCTAGACCTCCCGATGCAGTTTCAAGGAGCAGCAGCCCTATTAACAGAAGTGCACGAACCACAGTCACCAGGGGCAGAAGAGAAGCCTCTGAAATGAGGTTATTCTAACAGCAGGAGAATCTCCTTCAGGAATGATCCCCTTCCGATGCCTTTCGCAGCACTGATTTTAAAATAAGTTATTTGCATCAGAATTAAGTCAGAGAGTACAGGTCTGGTTTAGCATATTAATAGCTTGCTCGCTGGAAAGCCAGCCACTCTTCAATAAACAGCAGCCACAGAAGGGTTTAAGTGACTTGTTTTAACTGCCCGTTAAGTAGTCTTGACAAGGAGAATCCTGCCTCTGAAGATGCGCTTAAACACTTCACTAACATGCTGCGGGGTCTCAGGGAAGAAAAGCTTTGCACCCTGAAGCACAGGCACTTTGCAAAATCCGAAGGCTGTTAATCTTTGAACATTAACAAACCCGCCAGCTCAATCGGCAGGAGATTAGACACTTGATTATACGGGTTTCTCCTGATATTGTGGAATCAAAGTGGAGAAAACTTCAACTGCACTAAGTCCGTTCATGAACTGGAGTGGGGGAAGAGAGGAGGAGGAGGAAGGAAGGGAGTGTTCATGAGCACCTAAACACAAGAGTTTTGCTTCATTTACTATATTTGCGTGCTACCTGTTCGACAAGGAACACAGAGCAGCATCTAAAGGGCTCCCAGGTGCTCAGACGTTCAATATCTTGGCCAGGACTAGACCGATTTAACTTCTGGAATTAGACTAGATCAGGCACCTTTTAAAGTTTAAACCGGGGTGACCAAACTTGCTTAATGCAAGAGCCACAAAGAATAAATATCAGATTTTGAGAACTGCAAGACACGAATGTCAGATGTTTGAGAGCTGCCAGGAGGGAGGGAGGGAGGGAGGGAGGGAGGGAGGGAGGGAAGGAAGGAAGGAAGGAAGGAAGGAAGGAAGGAAGGAAGGAAGGAAGGAAGGAAGGAAGGAAGGAAGGAAGGAAGGAAGGAAGGAAGGAAGGAATGAGAGGGAAGGTAGAAAGAAAGCAACTTTAAATGCATCCTCCAAACCACTGCCTGGCTTGGCGAAATGATTTAAAGAGAGAAATGCCTTCTCCAAGCCACCTAATGGAGCAGTGGGGCCTTTGAGAGTCACACAATATGTGTGAAAGAGCCACATGTGGCTCCAGAGCTGCAGTTCGGCCATCCCTGGTTTAAACCATGCTTTCGTTCCACAAGGGCTTGGAGTGGGGTAGACATGCGTGCTCTCCAATTAACACTTCATTTTACAGGTAATTTTTCAGGTTCTGAGTTTGAAATGTTTTTGCCTAGTATGACTTGTATGATATGTGTAGGTGTTGTTGTTAGTTCTTTTCCTTTTTGTGTGTTTTTATGTATTGTTTGTCCATTTTCACTTGGGTGCAATAAACTATTGAGAGTTAAAAAAAAAAAAAAAAAAAAGAAATGTTTTTGCCTTTGATCTCAAACATGTTCCATTGTCTGGGATCTCGTCAGTACATTGTCTGGGATCTCGTCAAACATGTTCCATTGTCTGGGATCTCGTCAGGCAAGTGTCCCAGGGTAGGATTTTGTAGACCAAAGTGATACCACAACGTAGCTTGGCAACCCCTATGCTTTGCAGTAAACTTCAGGAACAGAATGGAGAGAGAAACTGCTGAACTGCAAATTATTACAAAACTTGGCAGAGTAGGGATTCAAACCTGGGTTTCCCAGATCCTAGTCTGACATTTTAATCACTCTGCCATGCTGGCTCTTAGTCTGCATCCTCTGAAGTGAACGAAAGCAGGGCTGCTTTTTTTTTTGTAAAAGGAACTCCTTTCCTTATTAGGCCACCCACCCCTGATGTAACCAATCCTCCTGGAGCTTATAGTAGGCCCTGTAAGAAGAGCCCTGTAAGCTCTTGGAGGATTGGCTACATCAGGGGTGTGTGGCCTAATATGCAAAGGAGCTCCTGCTACAAAAAAACCCTGGAACAAAGGATCCATTCCTTCAAGTTCCTAGTCATGGGGGGAGGGGGAGTTGGATTCCGAATCAGAAGACTTTTAATGGGGGGAAGGGTTCATCTTAATATTGTACTTTTGCACACTAAATCTAGCAATAGGGAGCATCCAGCTTCTAGCATACCAAGTTAAAACTGTACTGTATTGTAAAAAAATGTACTGTAAAAATTCAATACAAATCCACCGTTATGTCTTTGCTATTCCTGCTAAATATATAACTGCCCTGCATTTCACAGAATACTGGTTGCACCAGACACCACAGCAGACTACGGCTGATAAACCGTTGTTTGGCTTAACTGTGGTTTAGTACAATATCTGAACGCAGGATATCATATGGTTTGTTGGTGTGTGCTAAACTCTGACTATAAACCATGGTTTACACCCAATTTGTTAACTGCGGTTTGTATTAACTGTGGTTTCCTGCAGCAGTTTGTTCAGCCATACCATCTAGTTTAGCCTCCTACAGAACAGTGCATAGACAGACAAAAAAATTGGCGGTGGAAGCTTCATTCAGCTATGAATGGTGCTTTCTTTTCTTTCTTTGGACTTCTGAATACAACCACTGCTGTGCAAATGGTGGATACGGGCCAGTGAGTTGTGGGAACTCAGCAAGTGGGTTGCTCAGCTCCTTTGGAACCCTGGATAAATTTAATTACGTCCCCTTGAGTTTAATTCATTCAGACTGGCCAAGCATTCTTTTGTTATTCCTCCGTTCCCTCCCTGTTCCTGCCAGTAAGTTTTCTTGTTGAAGCTGAAATATGCTAGCAAATGTAAACAAAAGCTTTATTCATTTAGCATCCTCTACCCCCCTCCCCCCGTTGAACTTTTCTAGGGATGAAAAGAATGAGGAATGTTTCAACAAAATTATATTCTCTAAATGAAAACAAGCCATAAAAAGGATCTAACTCTGATTATTTTTTAAAAAGCAAACTTGATTCCATGAGGAAAAGGCAAACAATTTTGCAAAACAGAAACTGGCAAGCTATGAGTGAGCGACTGCTGCCACTTCCAGGCTGCCTCTCTCTCCCTCTCCCAAAACTGGAGGGTGAATTCCTCCATCTTCTTCAGTTACCTCAAAACTTCCTAATTAACACCATTCTGATCGGGCTTGCACTGGGTAACATTTTAAAAAAGAAGACATACACACACAAGTTGCCAGGAAAGCATGACAGTGATGAAAAGAGGAAGCTGTAATTTGTTTGACCTCTGCCCCAAACCCACAGAGCAACTGCAAGACTTCTTTTTTCCTTCTGCAAGACATCCACAGTAATAGTAGAGCCATATAGGTCAGATGTCGTAGTCTTAATATTTGCAGAAGCTGTACACCAACACACACACACCATATGTGTGTATAGAAAAGCCCAGCAGGAACTCATTTGCATATTAGGCCACACAACCTTGATGTCACCATTGTTTCACATAGGGCTTTTTGTAGAAAAAGCCCAGAAGGAGCTCCTTTGCATATTAGGCACCAAGCCAGCCCCGACACCAAGCCAGCCGGAACTACATTCCTGCGCATTCCTGCTAAAAAAAAAAGCCCTGATTGCATTACATACTGATACTGAGAGTCAGAAATGCAGCAATCACCCATGCTGCATGCATTAAGACCCACAATTTGGAGACTCGGTGTGGCATAGCATAGTGATAAAGATGAAAGTTTGGACAGGACAGACCCAGCTTAAAATATTTATTCTGTTATGAAGCTCAGACACACAGACTAGAATGAGCAACTGCTGAATTACAAGTTATTACAACACTCAAAACAATGGAACCCCCAGGGCTAAGCAGAGGTATAAGGTTCTTATCTCACCGCACATGCCAACAGATTCAAACCATGACGGTCTGAAGCAATAGAACAGTGGCACCTTTAATGACCAACCAAGTTTAATTCTGGTTATAAGCTTGAAAGCTTATAACCAGAATTAAACTTGGTTGGCCTTAAAGGCGCCACTGCGCTCAAACTTTGTTCTACACATGCTCAGTCACTTAGTTCTCACATCTGTTTGTTATCTCTTTTATTACCTGTATGCTAATTTGCTGCTATTCACAGGTTTTACCAACTGCTTTAATGCAATCTTAGCTATGCTTATCACTCAATTACTTATGGATCTTGACTCCAATTAACCCTTCCTGGAAACCAACACCCCCCCCCCCAAAAAAATGTAATGGTTGGCAAAGTTCCTGAAGAAGTGTGCCTGCACACAAAACTTTAAACCCAGAATTAAAGTTTGTTGGTATTAAAGGTGCCACTAAATCAAATCAAAGTATTTTATTGTTGTAGCCATAGGCAACCCCCCAAAGTATACAGTTTACTTCTAGCCATAAAAATTAAAACATTTTTAAAAAACATAGTACAATACAGAACTATGAACAAGATTTAAAACATAAATAATAAAACAACGTGACAGAATGAGACTATAACTTGGCCAAAATTCTTGTATGGGTGGCTGTGGTTATCTTCTTCCTTATTTTTGTTGCTAAAAAGATCAAAGTAGTCACCTTAAGGGTAACATCTGGAATGGCATCAGCCAATGAAAATTTAATACATTTTCCCTCTGATTTAAACTTTGTGAGAAATTGATTCAACAGTATTTCAAATGCGCCCATAGAATGGACAGGATAGAATACAATGAGCAATATCTTCTATCTGACTGGTACCACAGGAACAGAGATGCTTGTCTACAGGTTTTTTTTTTTTTAAATCTATCCTGAAGGTACAAGGATGGCATGGTTTGGAAATGGGCTTGCGTAAATGCTTTTCTTAGAGGGAAAGGTGCCACTAGACTCAAACTGTGTTATGAAGCTCATTGGATAGTCAGGGGCTGATCTTGTTCTCCCCTCCACCCCTTACTTGCTTCAAAAGACAGGACAAAAAGAGCTAACTGTTGGAAAGGCAGAATAAACATGAAATGCAAAAAGCAGAATCTTGGTCTTTTCTCGCCTGTTCACTCCTCTTATCGCTGAGCAAGCAAGACTCTAAAGGCAGCAGTGGGGTACACTACTACCCCACCCCCATTCACTGCTGTCTAATGGGCCATGGGTCCAGCCCCAGAGGGAGAAGGCAAGCGGGCAGCAAGCAAGGGGGATGAATAGATGAACAGCAGTCACCTATGACCTCCATCTTGTAAGGTAGAACCACAGGACAGCAGCATACGGATTGCGGAGTAGGAAAGACAGCCGCTGCTACAGAGGTTTGTCTGGAGTCTTTTCCTGGCAGGGAGGGAAAGGGAACTCCCAAAAGCATGAAACAACCAAGAGGGACACATTCCAGTTCGGTACTCAGGGCCCACAGAATCCCTGAGCCAAACTTCTTTGGTAACAGTCACAGCAGCCTGGGCAATTGACATGGGAATTTTGTTTCCAGTCAAGCCCACCGGATTTCTCTTTAATCCTTAAATAACACAGATTCTTGGGAAGCCCTAGAGACTCAGCTATGCAGAAAAGCTTGTCATTCTTTTTATTTAGTTCCTTAATTTACAGTTAGGGCTGCCTAGCTCCTGGGCCGGGCAGGAGTTCTCCCACTCAGGAGGTCCCCAACCCGCCAGCCAGGATTCCCCTCCCAATGTCGCCGGTGCAATTATGTTAATCCAAAATTGCTGGAGCACCTGGGAAAACCATAGTATCCCTGGAAGCTCCTAGAGCGGCCGGCACGCAATGTCACCAGTGCGATGACATAACTTGTGAGTGATGTTGTTGCACTGCACGCTATGTGCACGCAAAAAATGTCCCCCACCAGAGGCTGCGGGGGACTTGGCAACTCTATTTACGGTCTGCTTTTCTCACTGAAATTTAAGGTGAATTACACGGTATAAATTGGTGCAATCCTATAGCGCAAGACAATAACAAAATGATAGGACTAGGGATAGATGAATTTGAAACAATGCAAAAAAACCCCAGCGACTTTAGGCATGATACGCCAAACAAGGCAAGAAATGGTATTGCAAAAGTAGAAAACAACACCGTGAGAGCAGGCTAATACATACAATAAACAGATAATACACACCATACACAGCGTCATGTTCCCTTCGTAAAAGTACTTTCCGCAACCGTTAAGCCAAGAGCTCCAATCACGTTTCAGGCTTATAGCTCTCTCTAACAAGACTACCCTAGCCTGGCACACAGAGAAAACCAAGGTTCCATTGAAAACATGACCACTGCCTGTGCTTCCCTAAGACTTCAAGCACAAAGTCTCTTGGAAAAGAGCTTTCTATTAGGCTGTGACCCAGAAGCCTTCCCCCCCCCCCCTTTCCATTTTAAGCTTGTGCTTCTCTGAACTTCTTCTGTTATACCTGGAATGGAGGTGGAATTATATTAGCTTGACTTGAAATCGATGAGGCCTGTTCTAAGAGTACAAAACCCATTAAGGGGACAGTGGCGTTCAGGCACTGGAAAGGAGAATAAGGCAGAAATGGACTACTTTGGAAAGAGCAGTATTTGGATTGGTCAATTTCCATGCTTTGGGAGGGAACAATTGCAGAAAGCTCTACATCGGTTGGTTATTCTGACTGCCTAGGCCAAATGCTCCCAGCCATTCCCAACCAATTATGATATTCAGAATTTAGCCATTTCATGCATTGTTTGCCTGTGCAAATGGTGGCTATTTTTGTTTGCACTTTGCTTTTTTTTCCCTGGGGAGAACACTGGATCTTTGTCTTAACTGTTCCTTCTGGAAAACCTGGGATGTAGGATATATGCCCCACATGCACTAACAGGGATCAGCACTCCAGCAGCAAATAATCCCATTGCTGAAATCTGCTCCTTTAACAGCCTCCGCAAGCTGTTAGGACATTCACCGTGTGAATTTAGGGGGAGGTGTTTTTGAGTTTCCTGCATTGTGCAGGAGGTTGGACTAGATGACCCTGGAGGTCCCTTCCAACTCTATGATTTTCAGGGAACTCTGAACCTTGACTTCCAGGATCACTTTCCTCAAATAAGTTATAGTTAGTCTTACAAGATGCCCCAGTTTATTTTTGCTGGAACAGACGGCTAGCCCTTTGGAATTATTATCACTGAAGCCAGTGGGAAGGGATTCCCTTTAGGGTTCTTCATAACCCACTTGGGATATTGCATATTAACAGCCAGTGTAGCAAAGTGGCTAGATGGTCTGACTAGGACAGGGCAGACCCCAGTTCAAATCCGCTTTGAGGTGTGAGTTGGGTGACCCTGGGGAAGCCTCTGGGTGAGATCACATGAGAGATTTGGCCCAAACCTAGCCATGCCTCCCCTCTGGATTTAATGTGAACAATCATACACACACATCTTCCCCCTCAGTCCCATCCATACTTACCTCATTTTAGGACGGGCTGGGAGCGGATTAAATATCTAAAATGCATGCAGGGTGCATTTCCCGGCTGTCTGAATGGCTGGGGTGCATGATGCACTTGCTCCGCATGTGCGGGAGCAGCCTGAATGCTCCTCTTGCATGTGTGCGGCCTGTGCCTCTCCAACAGCAGAGCGGGAGCTGTGTGATTGCTGCAGCATACATCTGAGAGCACGGGCTTTTTCCAAGCTGGGATAATCCCATGCCGAACTGTCTCCCACCCACTGTCTCAGCCAACCCTCACGGTTGTGTAAGGATAAAAACAGAGGAGGGGAGAACCATGCATACTCAGGTCCATGCTGGAAAGGGGGGATAAACATGTACTAGATTCAGAGATGATACTTTTCTACAGCATGAACCACGAGCCTGTCCTCCTGACTGCTGGTATTCCAAGGAGGTCTTCCATCCAAGTACTTGCCAGAGTTGACCCTACTTAGTTTCTGAGATCTGATGAGATCACTTGGGCTACCCAGGGCAGGGCTCAGACTCCTTTTTTTGAGGAAGAGACTGAACTTAGCTTGAACTTTTTTTGAGGAGGGGATTGAACTTAAGAGAAGTGGCATTATGCAGGCAACAGGGCAGGAATCCCCAACATGGTACCCGTTAGCCCCATGGCACCTGCTAAATGCTCACAGAAAGTGAGAAAGGCTAGGTGGGCCTTTTGCCAACAAGGCATATGATTGGCTGTGCAGATTTTCAAGGCGACCTGTTATACAGAGCTTCTGTCTGAAACGTTAAAGAGTTACTGTTAACAGTTATATGTAACCACGTTCCCTGACATTTTGTGGTTGGCTCCACCTCCTGTGGCAACCATTTTGTGACTGGCTCCGCCTCCAAAGACAATCATTTTGCGATTGGGCCTGTTGCCCTGTGTCAGCATCCCAATGGCGCCTGTAGACTCAAAAAAGAACCGCGACCCCTGCAATAGGGGCATCCAAGGAGAAAAAGTGAAGGCATTTGTGTCAGACAAGGTTTTAGAAGACTGAGAGTTCAAATTCTCATTCTGCCACAAAGTTTGATGTGTCTAGGTCACCTTGAAGCGGTCACACATGGACACACTTTCTGCCTAAGTTACCTCATGAGGCTAAAATGGAGGTAGGAGGAATAAGGAAGGCAGGAAGAGCCCTGAGCTCCTTTGAGGAAGGGCAATATGAAAATGTAGTGAATGAATAACTAATCTGAGGGAGCAGGGGACCTTTCAAATGTCTCAGGGCGTTGGAGCTGGAGGAGGGAAGGCCACAGGTAGGTTTGCCCTGAGATACGAGAGCAAAAGAGGTAAAGGTGAGCAATGGCGGGGAAGGTGGCTTTCACTGTAGTGAGAGTGCAGGGTATAATACAGGAGTGGCCAGACTGTGGCTCGGGAGCCACATGTGGCTCTTCCACACAATTTGCGTGGCTCTTGAAGCCCCACTGCTCTGTTGGCTGGCTTGGAAGAAGGCATTTGTCTTTTTAAGTCACTTCTCCAAGCCATGTCAGCTGGTGGCTTGGAGAATGCATTTAAAGTTAAAATTGCCTTCTTTCCATCTCTCCCTCCCTCCTCCATCCCCAATCTATTTTCCTTCCTTCCTTCCTTCCTTCCTTCCTTCCTTCCTTCCTTCCTTCCTTCCTTCCTTCCTTCCTTCCTTCCTTCCTTCCTTCCTTCCTTCCTTCCTTCCTTCCTTCCTCTCTCTTGTGGCTCTCAAACATCTGTCTTTTATTCTATGTGGCTCTTACATTAAAATAAGCTTGGCCACTCCTAATATTTTAACAAACACAAAAACCCCATGGATCACTTAAACAGCATCAATTCCCTACTGAGTTCTGACTACCAGTTCCGAGTTCAGGGATCCACGTCTATCAGGCGAAGATGGCCTGCTGAAAGGACCTTGGACAGAGTCCAGCCTCTTTCCATTGACAGACTTCAGGCTTCAGTTGTTCACTGGAAATACTTCCAGGCAATAATCTTTCATGCCAGGGCTATCCAGCAGAGGGCGCTTATGATTCACAGACAACACTATTTTTTAAAAAAAAAAAGACTGGCAAGAAAACTTAACTGAAACAGAGGTGGAGCTGTCGACTCAGAAATGAAGACATTATGGTTTTGCTTCTCCTCCCTCCCCATCCAAGTTTTATTAAGTTCTCATCTTTAATTCATGCCTGCAGTGGGGTTGATGTCACTCCTTTTTTTTTGGTTGCTTTTTGAGAAAAGAAATCCACAAAGCAAACCGGAAGGCAGGCGGAGTGGTATCTTCCTTTACCTTCTGGTTCTCCCTTCTTATTTCCAACTTCAATGATTTGTTAACGTTTGACTAACATCAAAGGACCAGAAAAGCCATCCCAGCGAGCAAAGTCGGGGTTGCGAGAGCTTAAGAGAGAACAGACTCCTATTAGATCGCTAAGTCTTCGCCCGCTGCAAAAGGCACGACCGCGGTGCACCTGCATATTAAACTCATCAGTCGTCGGTGGCAGAAAAATTGCCAAGCAGTTCTGTGGACCCAGAGGAATAGCCCGCCGAACAACAAGGAAGGGGAACGGCATTCTGGGAGGACGACGCCTACTGCTTATGATGTCCTAACTTTTCATTAGAAAGACGAACGGGGAAGTGAGCAGAGGTCTCAGCCTATTCAGTCTTATTGGGAGGGCCCCGGCCAAGCATATGAGCTTGAAGCCAGGATTTCAGAGCTGTATATCCAGGCACCGGCTC
Source organism: Heteronotia binoei (assembly GCF_032191835.1). NCBI lineage: Eukaryota > Metazoa > Chordata > Lepidosauria > Squamata > Gekkonidae > Heteronotia > Heteronotia binoei. The sequence goes on from NC_083233.1 coordinate 66,555,080, forward strand.
AGACTACTAAAAAGGCAAAAGGTAGAGTCCCCTGTGCAAGCACCGAGTCATTGCCAACCCATGGGGTGATGTCACATCATGACATTTTCATGGCAGGCTTTTTACTGGGTGGTTTGCCATTGCCTTCCCCAGTCATCTGCACTTCACCCCCAGCAAGCTGGGTACTCGTAAACACAACTCTTGGCACAATTCTGGACCACGTGGCATACAAAAAAACACTGAATGCTATAGGTATGCCCTTGATTAAGACATAAGGCTATAGAACAAGAGGCCTCAAGAATATCTCTAAGCCTTTGTCACTTCACTAAATTATCTTGTGGTCCAGCATTGTTCTGTTGTTTTATTCTCTTCTGTATTATGAGCCAATGCGTGTACTTACCTTTCTGACCTCTGAAGAAGACCAATTTAGGTCGAAACACGTCAGGTCAAGTTGAGTGGGTTCCCATTAAGGTTTTATGATTTTACATAGGATAGAGCAGGGGTGGCCAACGGTAGCTCTCCAGATGTTTTTTGCCTACAACTCCTATCAGCCTGGCCAATGGCTGGGTCTGATGGGAGTTGTAGGCAAAAAAAAAATCTGGAGAGCTACCGTTGGCCACCCCTGGGATAGAAGTTTATGATGGGCCCTTAAATGGTTTTAGCTTTCAACAATAAATACATGCATCTGAACACAGAATATCATATGGATATCATATCATATCATACATGCATGCTGATTTACGACTTTTTTACACTTTGTTTTTAATGTTCGGCCTTTTAATTGCATATTAACCTTTTAGGTTGCTTACTCCAGTTTTTGGGTTAAGCTTCTTTCTCTTCGTTGTTTTTCTTCTACGTACACTTGAAGCAAGGGTTCCATGACATGCAGAGAGAACTGACTTGGTCAAACTGGTCATCTTAATTTAGCTGATATAGCAATATCCTGTTCTCTAGGGGTGGAATTCTAGCAGGAGCTCCTTTGCATATTAGACCACACACCCCTGATGTAGCCAATCCTCCAAGAGCTTACAAGGCTCTTTTTTGTAAGCTCTTGGAGGATTGGTTACATCAGGGGCCTAATATGCAAAGGAGCTCCTGCTAGAATCCCATCCCTGCTGTTCTCCCTCCGACTCTTTGCTTTCAGTAGCAAATGCGATGCTTACCCTCCCCAGTTATTCAGCACAATACAAACAAAACACCATCTGCTCTGATGAGTAAGGTGCAACCAAAGCACCATCCAAATTCTGAGAATTGCTATTACAACTGAGGGGGTTTGAAAAATGTCCTAGTTTTCCATTTGATTTAAGAACGGCACAAGGAATAGAAACATCCTATCTTAAAATCTGCTTTCTTTTCCTTTAATCAATGAGTCCAACCTCAGCTATGCTTCCTGGCTAGGAACACGCAACTCAGCACCATAATGTAACAGTTGACTGTAGCAGACTACAGTCAACTGCCAGCAATGAAAAGGAGTCCCAGCAAGCTGATGTAGGCTCTCAACATGTTCCAACAGACAGGACAGTAAAATAGCTCCCCGTCTTTCTCCCCTGACCCTGGGTCAGCTAAAATGTTTTGCTGCTAATTTCACTTTGCAGGCACCAGCTCTCCAGGGCCTTGGGAAGAGAAACAACTCTCCCAGCATCTGTGACCTAAAGATTCCAGACACTGCACCTGGGAAATTTCAAATGCAAATGCCACAGCCCCTTTGACAGATCCATGAAAACTCCTGTTGTTAGGCACATTTGAACAAGATTTAACTCTAAAAAAGAGTGCTGGTCCATCTAGCTCACCAGGGCTTCTTTTTTTTGTAGCAGGAACTCCTTTGCATAATAGGCCACACACCCTTGATGCAGCTAATTCTCCAAGAGCTTACAGGGCTCTTAGTGCAGGGCCTACTGTAAGCTCCAAGAGGATTGGCTACATCAGGGAGGTGTGGCCTAATATGCAAAGGAGCTCCTGCTACAAAAAAAAGCCCTGTAGCTCACCAATGTCTGCTATGACTGTTAGGGACTCTCCAAATAAATGTTTTTCCCCCTCTCAGAATTCTAATCTTGCATTTCCCACAGCCTTTCCCCACAATAATCATGAACACTCCTCTAAATTTACACATCGCTTTTCCTCCTAAGAACCCAAAGCATTTCACATCCCAACAATCCTAACTACAACAAAACAAAGGAAGCCAAAAATTATTATCTGAATATACATTTAATGCGGGGATGACAGTTGGGGAAAGCCTTAGCTCTTACTTTAGCCCACCCACAGAGTTCACAGCAAGGACGAAACTTGAACTGGGAGACTTCCAGTGCATAGCTCTGCACTCACAACCGCTGTTCTACACATGCTGAAATAAACTAGACACATGGTACACACACAGGCAGGGGGACTTGCACCAGAAAGATGTGGGACAGGAAACAACAAGCTTATTGTGCTTGTACCTTACAATTTATAAGAGACTGGTACCACAATGTTGCCTGGGCCTCTATGAACCTGCCTGTCATCCCCTTGTCTGTGGTTTAAAGGGATGCATGCAATTTAGATAAAACACCAGAAAATGGTGAGCTCATCAGCTTGAGCTAATTGGCTTTTTAGCTTTTGAGATGGAGTCTTTCCTCCAAATCCACGATAAAGCTCAGATGAATGATTTCCAGTATATTAATAGTAAGGACTCCTTCCTTGCAGGGCCATCATCAGGGTGGGGGCAAGCAGATGAACTGCGGTGCCTGAAACCCTTTCCCTACAAGCTGTATGAACACTTGACTTTTTTCCTTTGTGATAGCTAGAAGAAGAAGAAGACCGTAGATTTATACCCTGTCCTCTCTGAATCAGAGTCTCAAAGCAGCTTACAATCTCCTTTATCTCCTTCCCCCACAACAGACACCCTGTGAGGTGGGTGGAGCTGAGAGAGCTCTCCCAGAAGCTGCCCTTTCAAGGACAACTCCTAGTAGAGCTATGGCTAACCCAAGGCCATTCCAGCAGGTGCAAGTGGAGGAGTGGAGAATCAAACCCGGTTCTCCCAGATAAGAGTCTGTGCACTTAACCACTACACCTAGCATTTGAAGAATAAGAACTAGCTTTTAATATTGGGGTGGGGGGGAGAGAGAGAGACCCTTCTGGTTAAGAACTGGAGTGGAAGAAGGCAGTGCCTGCCAAAATGGTAACATTCCAAACTCTACCCACTTAGAATCATAGAGTTGGAAGGGACTCCCAGAGTCATCTAGTCCACCCCCCTGCACAAAGCAGGAAATTCAAACACCTCCCCCTAAATTCAGAGGATCAGCATTGCGGCTAGATGGCCATCTTTTGGTTGTTGTTCAGTAGCATCAAGTCTGACTCTTTGTGACGCCATGGACCAAGTCACACCAGGCCCTCTTGTCTTCCACCATTCTCCGAAGTTACATCAGTAACACTGTCCAGCCATCTCATCTTTTGAAAACCCTTCTTCTTTTGCCTTCTGTCTTTCCCAGCATCAGGATCTTCTCCAGGGAGTGCTCCTTTCTCATTTGGTGGCCAAAGTATTTGAGCTTCGGCTTCAGCATCTGACCTTCCAGGGAACAGTCAGGGTTGATTTCCCTTAGGATTGACTGATTTGATCTTGCGGCCCAGGGGACTCTCGAGAGTCTTCTCCAGCACCACAACTCGAAAGCATCTATTCTTCTGTGCTCGGCCTTCCTTCTGGTCCAACTCTCATAGCCATACATTACTTCTGTGAATACCATAGCGTCTGATTTAAAAACCTCCAAGGAAGGAGAGCCCACCACCGCCCGAGGAAGCCTGTTCTACTGAGGAACTGCTCTGCCAGAAAGTTCTTCCTAATGCTGAGCTGGAAACGTCTGATTTAATTTCAACCCACTACTTCTGGTCCTACCTTCTGGGGCCACAAAAAACAATTCTGCACCATCCTCTATATGACAGCTCTTCAAGTACTTGAAGATGGTGTTCATAACATTGTGCTCAGATTTTGGTTTCCTCAGATTCCCTTTATGGTTGCCAGGTCCCACCCACCCCCAGCCACTGACTGGGGATGCGGGTCTAGGGTTTGCTGATCCAAGTTGGGAAATTTCTGGAGATTTAGGCATGGAGCCTGAAGAAGACAGGGACCTAAGTGAATTACAATCCCATATAGTCCACCCCCCTCCCAAGCATCCATTTTCTTCAGAGGAACTGATTTCTATAGCCTGGAGATGAGCTATAATTCATTCAGGGGGATCCCCAGGTCCCAACCTGGAGGCTGGCCTCCCGAAAATTTCCCTTTGACAATTTCACCCTTAAGTTACTTTAAGAGGGGAAGCCTGTCTTTTAGCAACTGAGAACAGCAGAGTGCTTAAAGGAAGGGGTAATTTAAGAAGGGAAGGGTGTGTTATAACTGGCAAAAAACTGATACGGTTGCCAGTTCTGGATTGGGGAACACCTTTAGATTTTGGAGGTGGAGACTTCAGGGTTTGGGCAGAGGAAATATATAAACAAGCACAATTTGCCAGCTATGTTACGACTCAAGACACATCAAAAATGAACTGGGATTATTCAATCATTTTAGTGCAAGGGTCACCAACAGGTAGCTCATGATCTATCACACTTTATGAATCCATTCCCCAGTAGGACTGCTGAAGAGCTGGAATTACAACTGTCTTCAGACAACCAAGATCAGTTCCCCTGGAGAAAATGGCTGCTTTGAAGGATAGACTCTGAAGTTCCTCCCCTTCCCAAGCCTCCCCTTCCCCAGGCTCCACCCCCAAACCTCAAGGAATTTCCTAATCCAGAGCTGGCAACCCTAATCCCTTAAAAGACCCAGGAAAAGATTGGGAACCATTTCCTGCATCCTATATTTAAAGGTTTTTATTTCATATGATTTCCAATTGTGCTGCTTAGAGGATAGAATCACTTCCTAGTCTGTGCTTTGATTTCAGAACAAAATTTGGTAACATGCCAGGAGGAGGGGAGTAGCAGCTCAGGATATTTTTCATTACTCAGAAATTGCACGGAAGAAGAATAATTGCAGATTTATACCCCGCCCTTCTCTCTGAATCAGAGACTCAGAGCGGTTTACAATCTCCTTTATCTTCTCCCCCCACAACAGACACCCTGTGAGGTGAGTGGGGCTGAGAGGGCTCTCACAGCAGCTGCCCTTTCAAGGACAACCTCTACCAGAGCTATGGCTGACCCAAGGCCATTCCAGCAGCTGCAAGTGGTGGAGTGGGGAATAAAACCGGTTCTCCCAGATAAGAGTACATGCACTTAACCACTACACCAAACTGGCTGTAGAAGAAGAAGACTGATACCCCTCCGTTTTAGTTGGTGTTTGTGCAAAAGAAGTTCCAATTTCTGCCTACCATGGTGTAATGGTTAAGAGTGGTGGACTCTAATCTGGACAACCAGGACTGATTCCCCATTCCTCTACATGAAACCAGCTGGGTGACCTTGGATCAGACACAGCTCTGTCTGAACTCTCTCAGCCCCACCTATCTCACAGGGTGTCTGTTGTGGGGAGACAAAGGGAAGGTGATTGTAAGCCGCTTTGAGACTCCTTCGGGTAGAGAAAAGCAGGGTATAAAAACCAACTCCTCTTCTAATTAAAAGGGAAAAAAAACCAGGAGGCTAAAAAATGCAGCAGAGGGATTGTAGGAAGGATGAAAGCAGGAAAATTATGCAGAGCTAAAAATAAATTTTAAAGAAGCCTCTTTTAACCCAATTTGTTAAACCCCGTTGGATTAAAAGAGGTTTAGCGTGATTTAGTATAACTCATGGAGGAACAAGGTGGATATAAACCAGTATAAAACACAATCTAAATTAAGCACCCAAATGAGAATTTAATCTGGTTTAATTAAAAAGAAGAAAGCCCATTTAAAAACAACAACATGGGACACTTTGGGTAGAGCAGCTGACAGAATGCCCAGAGTTCTCTAGTGACCTGAAATAAGAAAGATGTTCAATTTACCCCTGATTCTCCACTGCTTGCTTTCATGGCAAGTGTTACCGGTTAAACTCATTCACATTAGTGAACAGAACCTGCAGGACTCAGCCCTGCAGGTACTGAGAATGGCATGCAACCTGCTAAATCCCTCTGTGCCCCAGTCTCCACACTTCCATCTAAAACTTCCATCTCAAACTGTGGCAACTCCTGCCAAGAATGAAAACCTCTCATGTATGCCCACTCTGCCCTGGCCTGGAGAGGATAAAATGGAGGAGGGGAGACTGATGTACCTTGGAGGTCTTTGGAGGCAACATAGGATAAATATTTTGCAGTTTTAAATGTTGATAGTTTTTAAATTTACTTATATGCAAGGGTGGAATTCTAGCAGGAGCTCCTTTGCATATTAGGCCACACACCCCTGATGTAGCCAATCCTCCAAGAGTTTACAAGGCTCTTTTTTGTAAGCTCTTGGAGGATTGGCTCTATCAGGAATGTGTGGCCTAATATGCAAAGGAGCTCCCGCTAGAATTCCACTCCTGCTTATATGTATATCGAGGTGGCCAAACTTGCTTAACGTAAGAGCCACTTAGAATAAATGTCGGATGTCTGAGAGCCGCAATACATGAATGTCAGTTGTTTGAGTCACAAGGAAGGAAGGAAAATAGATGAGGGAGGGAGAGGTGGGAAGAAAGTAACATTAAATGCATTTTCCAAGCCACCAGCTGGCTTGGCAAAGTGATTTAAAGAGACAAATGCCTTATCCAAGCCGGCCAATGTGGCGGAGCTTTGAGAGTCACACAATATGTGTGAAAGAGCCACATGTGAATCCTGAGCCGCAGTTTGGCTTCCCTACATTCCAGCTTCCTCCTTCAGCCCAGATCTGGAAGTTAAGCAGAGTGAAGCCTGGCTCAGTATTTGGACAGGATTGCTCGAGGAAGTCAGGGGTCACTGCACAGAAGCAGGCAATAACAAACCACCTCTGAATATTTCCGAAAACCTATGGGGTCATCAAAAGTCCAGTGTGACTTGGGGGGGGGGGGTGCTCCTTAACGTCTCTCCTTAGTTTTTCCTCTCCTCTCACTTCAACTCACAATGCTGGAGTATCACAATTATTCCCTATTTCCCCTAAAAATGTTAGCATCAGAGAGAATGTCATGATCTTCCATACCATACCAGCTCAGTCAATGGGAACCTGAGGTTTCATCATTGCCACCTCTACATCAAAATCTCTTCATACAATACAACTGCACGCTTTGATGCACTGGCAAACACGGACACGTTGTTTCCCATGCCTTACAGTCCAGATGCGTTGTTTGCTATCTTCAGGTCTCATCTTTATTAATTTCCTTTCTGCTTAAGCTGCGTGCATGCATATATATTTACACACACCTAACTCATTTTCTTTAGCATTATTTTTCCCCCCTGTTCAGTTCATACCGCCTGATGGAGCGAGCTGCTATCTATAAAACCTCATGCCAGAACAAGATAAGTAGTCCTTACGGCACTACAATCCTCTTGGCCAAAGCAGCAAATTTCCTGGAATTTCCCTGAAGGAGCTGATTCAAGTGGTCACTTCTTCTCCTTAAAGCGGGAAGGGCTTAAAGATGGTGCATTTTCCTCATATTAAGGACATAAGAAAAGCCATGTTGGATCAGGCCAATGGCCTATCCAGTCCAACACTTTGTGTCACACAGTAGCCAAAACCCAGGTGACATCAGCAGGTCCACAACTCCAGAAGCCCTCCCACCGTTGCACCCCCAAGCATCAAGAATACAGAGCATCATTGCTCCAGACTTAGTATTCCGTGTGCCTAATAGCCACTGATGGACCTCTGCTCTAGCATTGACTTGTAGACATATGACCACTTGTATGGAAAAGGTGCAGTACCAGTAATCACTGTCTAATGCAATGACAACTACCTACTTATGGCTACCCTTACACCAGTGGGCCTTGGGTTTGCCTGTAACAACAAAGTCTGCAATCCTTGGAAGTTTTGCCTAAACTTGAGGTGCCACTCTCAGCCTGCTACAACAGATCTGTCTCTTGCTGTGTTACCCTGACAATATTTGACTTCAGGAACCTGGACTTCCTCTTGGCTGGATCCTGTCCGCTGTTGGGTCCTGACTTTGCAAAGATTCAGCTGACCCAGCTACAAATGGAAACTTCATGCTGCTGCAGTGTCCCAGATGTGGGCCTTTGGAATCTATTTACAGCATGACTCCCATGCTTTCCGCAGCTGAATGGAAGCTGGTGTTGCACCTGCCATCTACAGTGCTCAAGTGGAAAGATTTTTTTTAAATTAAATTGAATTAAATTTTTGGATTTATATCCCACCCTGTCCCGCAAGTGGGCTCAGGTTGGCTCACAGCAACAGTTTCAATACATAGTACAGATTAAAATTTTCAGCATAAAACAGATGAAATAAAGTTGAAGGCAATACAATATTTCAAGTCCAATGGCAAAATACCACACAATAGCGTATAAACTGATGACTATCAAACCGTCAACATGAAGGTGAAATGATGGGGAACCAGTAGGTATCTATGGGATGGCCTCTGGGTCAATTAAAAGCCTGGAGGAAGAGTTCCATCTTGCAGGCCCTGTGAAACCTCAATAGATCCCACAAGGCCTAGCTCTCCAGCAGGAGTTAATTCCACCAGGTAGGGGCCCAGACTGAAAAGGCCCTGACCCTTTTTGAAGCCAGTCAGCCATCCATAGGACCAGGGATCACAAGAAGATGTTGTACAGCAGACCTCAAGGCCCAGAGGGGTGGGGTGGGGGGCTTGTATGGGGAGAGGCAGTCCCGAAGAAGCAAAACCTACTGAGATTCTCCCTTTTGCAGAACTATTCTGGGTACAGGAGCCAGAACCATCAGCTAAAGAGTGTGAAACCTCTGTGCTAAACTGTATTCTGGGTCCTTGCATGCATGCCTGACTCTTTGGCAAGACAAAGGAAACACATGGACAAAGAGCCCCTCCCCCTTGTTGCTTGTGCACACCATTAACCCTTTGCTTTTAATCTGGACAACAGTTGTTTTTCTGTGTGCTAAAAGCTAAACAGTATGCATATTAATCTGTATTTACACATCAGGATAGATATCTACCTTTTACATTTATATATAATCAATAGAGATCTCCGTCTGTAAGAATATGCTCAATAGCACATAAGCAGCCCAGCACAACAGCCGCTACGGCTAAGTATCCCTCTTCTGGCTATCATGCCAGAGTTAAGCATTAAAAATTAAAAGTTAAAAGCCTGGGAGAATAGAAAGGTCCTGACCTGACAACAAAAGCTGGAGAGACATGTTCCAGGCAAGCCTCTCTGGGGACCCTTTCCCATAACTAGAATTCCATAATCCTCCAGCTGCCTTAAGATAAGGCCGCAGAGGCACTATGGACGAGCCGGGAAGCCATACACAGCCACTGTGCTTTGCACAGCAGAGGATTAAAAATAAAAAAAAAAGTTGACCCGTGCAAGAAGCAGTGCACGAATGCAATCTTGCCAGGGGGAAAAGTTGCAGGAAGGTGGGGGGGGGTTGTAGAAAAGACCCAGCAGGAACTCATTTGCATATTAGACCACACCCCCTGACGTCACCATTGTTTCACATAGGGCCTTTTTGTAGAAAAAGCCCAGCAGGAACTCATTTGCAGATTAGGTCACACACCCCTGATTCCAAGCCAGCCGGAACTGGGTTCCGGTGTGTTCCTGCTAAAACAAAAAGCCCTGGTTCCAGGTAATTATACCATTAACAGACTCTCCCCTAAAGACGAGCACCTTCTCTGTTGTTTAAAACAGCACCACAGTGAAGCTACTCCCAGGCAGAAGTTCTGTTCCGAACACAACCTTTCCTTTCCAGCAACAGAACAAAGTTTGAGTCCAGTGGCACCTTTAAGACCAACAAAGTTGAATTCTAGGTATAAGCTTTCGTTGGTATGCAGAGTTCTCCAGGTATCTGTTGCTTCAGGCCAACACCTAAATCTTTCCAACAGAAAAGGAACTACAAGCAAACTGTACAATTGCAGGCGAGTCTCCATGCAAAGAGCCCCGCGGCGCAGAGTGTTAAAGCTGCAGTACTACAGTCCTAAGGTCTGCTCATGACCTGAGTTCGATCCCTGGAGGAAGCTGAGTTTTCAGGTAACCGACTCGAGGTTGACTCAGCCTTCCGAGGTTGGTAAAATGAGTACCCAGCTTGCTGGGGGGAAAATGTAGATGACTGGGGAAGGCAATGGCAAACCACCCCCGTAAAAAGTCTGCCGTGAAAACGTGAAAGCAACGTCACCCAAGAGTCGGAAATGACTGGTGCTTGCACAGGGGACCTTTCCTTTCCTTTTCCTCCATGCAAAAGAACAAATGGGCACATATGCGACATTGCAAAAGGAAAGCATTCAGAAATCAGTGAGAGAAATGTTTTGGTCTCCCAGGGACTATTGCTGACCTATAAGTCACTATTCTTCCACATCATAACTTCAAAAAGAGGCCAGAATTGCTGCATTAGCATTTATCAAGAAATACAATTGCATTTCTCAAGGCTTGAGTAAAGACCAAGCATTCCTCATCTACTACAGGCATTAATCGGCTAAGCTGAACTAGGGAGCCTGTATTATCCCCAGTGACAGATCATGAACGGTCACTGAGCTTTTCTTGAATACATCTAAATTTTACATGAAATATCAAACCCTGTACTTCTTGCATTTCATGGCCTATTGACCCTGTTAACTGCAACTGATAGCTACCATTTTTTCTCTGCGTAGCCAATTGTATATAGCATTCACTCTCATCTAAGAAAGCTTATGCCACAATAAATGTATCTATTTTTAAGTAGTCACAAGACTCTCTACTTCATTTATGTTAGTAATGCAGACAAACCTAAGAAAATCACCAGGATGGGAAAAGCAAAATAACTATGTGATGGAGTTGTCAGGCCTCCCGCTGAGAATAAATTTTTTAAAAGCCTTCCAGCATCCCCTGTGCTAGTACATCTCTTTCAGGTACAACCTGGAAGTGACAAGGAGTAAGCTCTAGGAATTTCAAGAAACTCTATTGTAAAACCACAGTGTTTCTAGTGATTCCTAGAAATACCCACTGTCACTTCTGGTTGTACTCAGAAATTACACAACTGATGTCATATCTCCATCCTCATGTTCCCGATCCCCAGCCCTAGGGTTGCCAGGTTCTACCGGGTTGTTGTAGGGGGATCATCCTGTCACCTGTGTTGCTGTCACCCAAAAATGGCATCATCACATTGCCTATGTTGAGGACGACATTCTAGTTTTTGGGCAAAACTACGGTTTGTAGCCAATTTTATCATAGAATTTTGTCCAAAACCTAGAATGTCATCCTCACCACTGGCAACGTGATGACAACGGTGACATGAAGACATATCCAGGTTATGCCATCGTGTTGTCTTTAGGGGCAGGCGGAGGGCCAGAAAAATGGGGTATCCCCCTCCCTCAGCAGGGGTCTGGCAACCCTACCCAACCCTCCCTCTGTTTGCCAGGCTCTGCCTGAAAACCCTTCCATCTGAGGTCCCTTTTCACTGGCGCAAGAAAAGCACATTTGGTTGGATCTAGAAACTGTTTCACTTAATCTCACTTAATCCCCCTCCTTAATGCACCTCCTGTCCCACATGGCCTTTGTCCATGCAGGTCCCACTTCCCCAGCATGAGCATTCTGGTGATGAGAAACCCCCACCCTCTTGGTCCACTTTTCCTCAATGGAAAAGCTGGCTGCCCCCAATGCCTCTGCTGAGTTACTATTTACCAGCACTGAACTATTTTTTTCCCTTTTTGCCAAACAAATTTGCTGTTTCCTTAAAAAAAAAAAAAAAAGGAATTACTTCTCCTCAGATGTCTTAACAAGATGCTTTATTCAAAGGAACATGTTCTGCCTTCAGCCTCCATCCCATAGGAATTATTCTTTATATGCTTTTTCCTCCTGGGGCAGCTTAGCTAGTTTTTCCTTTCCGTGCAATTCCTCCAGGCGAACAAGTGCCCACAGTTGCGTTCCTTTCCGTTTTAAAGCTTCTTGCTTTTCTGCAAACACCACTTCCATTTTGCTGTGCTTGCCGCTCACGGGCCTCTGCCTGCTTGCTTTCCATGCCACAAATATTTAGTTAAGCCAATACAGATAACGCTGAATGATTGCAAAGGAGGCATGGAGCGTGGCCAAGCAGGCCGGGGTTATTTGCTCTGTACCAGGGAAATCTCGGCAGGCTGGCATGCGCTTCAATATTGACATGGGAGACGGCGCAGTTGTAAAAGACAAGAAACCGCCTCAGATATTACATGACCTCTGCACCCCTGCACCTTTTAGAAGGTACGTTATTCTTGCAAATTGGAATGCACAGAAGACAGCTTCGCCCTTAAGGCTCATTGATCCACCAAGGTCATTAGGGGGCCATAAATACAGAAGGAATTCATGAAAAGGAAGCGTCAGAGACCCATCTGAAAAGAAAATTCAATACATGTGGCATTGGTTCATTCAGAAGGGACAGGGAAAAGATGACAAGGCCAAAGGCAGGGGGGAATGTCACTGTGTTATCCTGAGAACTCTGATCAAGGTGATATTGCTATTTTAAATTGGTCATCTGGGAGTACAGTATGCTGATGCTACTAAGAAGAGCACTGGGGCGGCTCTAAAAGCCACCTCTCTCTAAGTGCCCTCCCCGACCATCTAAATATATTCTACATGCCCACATTTGCAGAACTGCTACATTTTGCAAATGACAAAGATAATTTTAAACTTCCCAGATGTTAACTGTATGTGATACACAAGTTAATCAATTGTCACGCTCTTGAGACACATCTAATTTTATAACTGATGCTCTACTTCTCTTTCAAAACTATGAATGCAAAGCAAGTTACAACCACAAGAATGCCCTTTTTTCTTTTCTTTTTTTGCTGTCAAGTTGCAACCAACCTATGACAACCCCTTATGGTTTTCAAGACAAGAGAATTTCAGAAATGGTTTGCCATTGCCTGCATCTGTTTACCAACCCTGGTCTTCCTTGGTGGTCTCCCATCCAAATACTGGCCACGGCTGACCTTGCTTAGCTTTCGAGATCTGATGAGATCAAGCTATGCAGGGCTATCCAAGTCAGGGCACAAGTATGTAATATTCCTGCCTAAATAACTATCGATTTAAAACTGTCAGATTCTTAGTCCCAGTTTCCAAAACACCATGGCATTGAACATGGGAGCTTCTCTTGGGAGAAGGTGCCACATGCAAGGAGCCAAAGTACAAAGCCAGTTTGGTGTAGTGGTTAAGTGCACAGACTCTTATCTGGGAGAACCGGGTTTGATTCCCCACTCCTCCACTTGCACCTGCTGGAATGGCCTTGGGTCAGCCATAGTTTTCGTAGGAGTTGTCCTTGAAAGGGCAGCTGCTGTAAGAGCTCTCTTAGCCCACCCTACCTCACAGGGTGTCTGTTGTGGGAGGGAGGGAAGGTAAAGGAGATTGTGACCACTCTGAGACTCAGAGTATAGGATGGGATATAAATCCAATATCATCATCATCATCATCATCAAAGAGACTTATCCTTTGTCATTACCAACCCAATTTCAGATAACAGTGGGCACACGAAGCCCCTAGGAGCAGAATGTGTTGGATCTATCCAAGCAACCTCCTTCTCATCGTGTTCAACTATAGACCACTGGCAAGGCATCTATAGACCTCCCTTACGATCCCAGCAAATCAAATATAGACCTCCTTTACCACGCCAGCAAAAAGTTCAAAGCTTCATTGCCTCTGGAACATGGACTTTCTATTTATTTAGCAAGGCTACAGCTATAGCTATAACGGGAAGTAAGCCTTCCCTGACGGTCTTAAGCGAGGCAAGGAGTTTCCTGTGGAAATCAGCATTCTTCCAGCACTTCTAATTTTGTTTGGGAAGTAACCAGTGGCCAAAACAGTTGTTGTGGCTCACGGAACACTTGCAAAGGCTTCTAAACTGGAAAGAAAGGAATTAAAGCATGACTAGTAAATATAACAAATTGGTAAATATGGGCAGGACCCTCTCAAATCCAATTTCTTTGTCCTTTCTTTCCCTGCGGTAGAGGCACAGTTGTGCTCAGAAACTGGTAGCCTGGGGGCTGAAGCAAGTTTATCACGAAAAGTCTTATCCGTTGCATGATTCACAGCGGAACACTTCAGCTGCCTCTGCTGAAAAATAGTGTCTGAGATCAAGACAGGTTGATGTGAATGCTCTGTCTGATGCTGGATCTAGGGCAGCTGTCTCATGCGCAAGTCATCACTTGATTGCCAAGTGAGGAATGTAAGCATTTGAGTTCACCTCTGGCGCAAAAAAAAAAAAAATTGCTCAGAGTGGGTGAATGGAGATGGGGAGGAGGTTAAGAAACTATACATCCGTGCTTATGTGGTCATTTAAACCTTGTGCCAGAAATATAAACCTTTAAATGTTGTAATGTAAAATTTATTAGCAGTATCCCTGGACAGCTACCGTTCATTTTAAACTTTCACCTTTAACAACCAATTTTATTTTCAAGCTTTTAGCTGGGTCAGGAAACAAGAAGGGAAAGAGGCCAAATGTTTCAAAACTAAAATGTGTGAAAACAAAGCCAAGTGTTTCAGGGAGGAGAGAGCCTGCTGGCAGATGTGAAGGCCCAGGGGGGAAAACTGGGGGAAAGAGTCTGCTCCCCCAGGATTTTTGTCCAGTTTTTTCCAAAGAAAAACTGGAAACCATGGCTGCACTCTGAAATTATGGAGATCACTGGGGAGCCCTGTGAAATATTTTCTCTTTTAGAATGAGATCAGTTTTACTCACTCAAAATGAATGAAGTGAGAGTCTGATGTAAGATAGTCTCCAGTGCTCGGAAATAATTCCAGTATATATCATTGCCAGTTTGGTGTCGTGGTTAAGTGCGCAGACTCTTTTCTGAGAGAACCAGGTTTGATTCCCCACTCTTACAGCTGGCCTTGGGTCAGCCATACCTCTTGTAAGAGTTGTCCTTGAAAGGGCAGCTGCTGTGAGAGCTCTCTCAGCCCCACCCACCTCACAGAGTGTCTGTTGTGGGGGGAGAAGATATAGGAGATTGTAAGCCGCTTTAAGACTCTGAGATTCAGAGAGAAGGGTGGGGTATAAATCTGTGGTGGTCTTCTTCTTCTTCATGCACAGCATTGTCGAAGAGGTATTTATTGTTTACATGTGGCAGGTTTTGCCCAAAAGTAATATGCCGTGTGCTAGAACCCTCAGTTGGAGCAGTTCTCTTCTAGAATAAGAACCTGAAAGGGAAGACCTGCTCTAGCTGAAAGTACTACTGGAAATAGCAACTGAGTTTGGAACAGATAAAGAGCACCAGTGGGATACAGCGGTTGGAATTAGATCAAGATGGGTAGGTGAGTTAGTCTGTCTGCAGCAGTAGAAAAGAGTAAGAGGCCAGTTGGAGCTTAAAGACTAACAAAATTTGTGGTAGGGTATGAGCTTTTGTGAGTCACTGCTCACTTCTTCAGATACAGTTAGAACGTGAGACCATCTATCCTATATATTGGAAACTGGAATGATTTCAGACACCAAATTACATTAGCAGGCAAATGACAATAGAAGGTGTGATTAGGTTAGGTGTTAAATGCAGAGAGGTAGTAGGAATGCAGAAATCAGCATTGGTAATGAGACAGGAAACCTAAGTTCTTGATTCAGACCAGGTGGATATATTGTCTCCGTTATCAGTTGCAATTCAGCAGTCTCTCTAATCTCCCTTGGAACTTCTTTGTAAGATAACTGTTACTTTTGGGTCAGCAACTGAATGCCCTGGAAGGTTACAATGTTCCCCTACTGGTTTCTGAATGGATGGAATGTCATACTAAGACCAGCATTCAAATCTCTTCTCTGTCATGAAGTTCACCGAATGACTTTCAGTCAGTAATTCCACTTTGGCAAATAAGGTGAAAGAACTATGTACATAACCCTGAGCTCCCCGGGAAAAGAGCATGATGGCTCAGATTATCTGATTGACATGCAGAAGGTTCCAGATTCAATTCTGGGCATCTCCAGTTAAAGAATACAGCTGTAGGTGATGTGAAAGAGCCCTGGAGGAGCTGCTGGCAGTCTGAGTATGCTGACTTTGACGGACCAAGATACTGGATTCAGTATAAGGCACCTGCATGTGTTCATGGGTTTAAGGGGGGGGCAGTGTTTCTAATGTGGTAGAAAGGAATAAACAAAGAGCTGCAAATTGGCTGAAGCACTTGGAAGGCTTCTCCCCCCACACCCCATTCTCTGGGGATTTGACATATAGTTGATCTGTTGCCCTGTGCTCATGCTCTACCACGGGAGTGGCCAAATTTGCTTAATGTAAGACCCACGTAGAATAAATGTCAGATGTTTGAAAGCCACAAGATATGAACATCAGATGTTTGAGAGTTGCAAGACATGAACTTCAGATGTTTTAAGACCTGCAAGGAGGGAGAGAGAGGTGGAAACAAAGCAACTTTAATTTTAAATGCATTCTCCAAGCCACTGGCTGGCTTGGCTTTGAGAAGTGATTTAAACAGAGAAACGTCTTCTCCAAGTCAGCTAACAGGGCAGTGGGGGCTTTGAGAGCCACACCATATGTATGAAAGAGCTACATGTGGTTCCTGAGCCACAGTTTGGCCACCCCTGCTTTACCGGTATGCTTGTACAGAAAGCAATTACAATACTGCCATGAGACTCCTGCATTGTCCAAAAGACCAAACTCAGGTAGTTCTGAATCTTGAACCTCCCACCACTTGCAAAAATGAAGATAGTGCAATGTAATGATGGAGGAGGAAAATGAGAGCCCTGCTTTCAGATGCCGCAGCTCTTGCAGCCTGTCATACATCAGTTTATTATTTCTAATGGAATGAAATTGCACTTAGGAATTATTTTCAACTCAGGGGGAGGAAAAGTACAGAGTCATGCAGCAAGTCTGCTACATGTCTTTGTGGCAGAAAGGAAACCGGCAGCTACCGGGAACAATTCCATTCTTCAAGAAATTTTTGCTGAGGTCTACTGCTTGAAACTGACAATGTCTGTAGTAACTGGGAAGCTCTGCAGCCATTCTGGCATGGCTCAAACACAACAACAAAGTTGAAGTTGAACCTCTGGATGGGCTTCAGATTCACTTGAACATACTCTACTCCTCCCACATGTGTGGGAAGCAACATAACCTATAGAACTCTGACACAGGATACAACAATGACCACTAGGTTATTTGGCTCTAAAGGGAATTAGACAAATTCATAGAAGTCCCATCAGTGACCACTAGTCATAATGTTCAGAAGCAATATACCTCTGAATACCAGGTTATGGGAAAGGCAGAATTGGAACAGCTTTAGCCTATATACCTTTGCTTATAAGCCATTCCAGGGCACCTGTCTGGCGCCTGTGAAAAACAGGATGCTAGATAATCTTTGGCGTGATCCTAGGGTTGCCAAGTCCAATTCAAGAAATATCTGGAGATGTTGGGGGTGGAGCCAGGAGACATTGGGGCAGAGCCAGGAACAAGAGTGTGACAAGCATAATTGAACTCCAAGGGAGCTCTGGCCATCACATTTAAAGGGACAACACACCTTTTTAAATGCCTTCCTTCCATAGAAAATAATGAAGGATAGGGGCATCTTCTTTTGGGGCTCATAGAATTGGACCCCTTGGTCCAATCGTTTTGAAACTTGGGGGGTATTTTGGGGAGAGGCACTAGATGCTATACTGATAATTTGGTGCATCTACCTCAAAAAACAGCCCCCCCCCCAGAGCCCCCGATACCTCCAGATCAATTCCCCATTAAACCCTATGAGAATCGATCGCCACATAGGGAATAATGAAGCGTCCAGCAGACATTTCCTTCCCTCTCCCCCCGCCCTTTCTGGTGACTCTGAAGCGAGGGATTGGCATCTCTACTCACGAGTTGCAGCCAACTTCTTCAAAGTAACACAGACACACCATCCCAAGAGGAACCCTTTCTAATCGGAGACTGAAGCCTCTGGAGGTGGAAAGTCACATGGTGGCTTTGGGGGCGGGGCTTCCCCCACCGGCCAGCTGACTGGGGGCGGGAAGGAGCCTGGGAAAGTGGAAGAACCCCCACTGGGACCTGGGGATTGGCAAGCCTACCTGATCCAGCAGTGATCATCTTATGCTCTTAGTTTCCTAGATATGAATTGAAAAGCTATAGTTTCCACTCTTCTTGCAAACTGGGGATTAAGACTCTTAAAGTCAGGATTCTGATCAGTGAAAACCATATCTGGCAGCACAAAACCATGGAAGTAAGTTTTCCCACATACAAGAAAAAGGAGGGGGGTAGAGGAGGGTTTCTGGAAGCAAGCCTGAATTTCCTTCAACCTTTGCTTATGTCGCAGCAACCCTCGGCTCGCCATGTCTGATCCATGCCTTTGTGACAGAGGAGCAAGTATGGGTTAAAATTAAATGAAGTAAACCACCTGGTGTGGGGCTTTAAATTCTAGAAGCATGACATACTTTTTGCTGTGCCAGGAGCTACCCACAGAGTCTGGGTTTTTACTGTTATTGGCACAGAGTATACTGTTTGCATAGCTCCTTCCCCCACCCAAGGCTTGGCTCTTACTTGGAAGACAGAGATTCTCATTACTTTGGAAGATGGAGATTCTCATTACAACAAAGACGTGCAAGTTCATGCCTAGAAAAACCTACACAGATACTGACTGTTTCGGCATCCATCACTAAATGAATGAATGAATATTTATTTACAGTCAAAGGCCATTATTTACACACTACCGGCCATTAACCATAATACATCGTTATTAAAACCACCAAAAATATTCCAAGAAGTCTATTTGATCATAAAAACCTTCAAATCTTATAAGAATCCAGAAAGTCTAAAATAAGTCTAAAATGTCATCCATTACTGAAAAATGGAAGACTTCATCTAGGCAACAAATCTGTTCTTTTACTCACTCCAGAATGCTTACGTAGCAGGAGTAGGACCTTTCCACATAATCTGTGCACTCACAATCCAGTTGAAGATCCAATGCTATAAAGCAGGGGTGTCAAACATGCGCCCCGGGGTCCAAATCAGGCCCCCAGAGGGCTCCTATCAGGCCCCCCGAGCAACTGGCTCTTGTCTACTTCCTTCTCCCTCTCTCTTGCTTTCTTCTGCATCTCAGCTTGCTTTGCCAGGCTTGCTCAAATGCACAGGAGCTACAGAGAAAAACCTTGATTTTCTCCATTGGTTGGGGCTCCTCCCCCTCCTGGTTCCCTGGGGAGGGAAGGAAAGAGCCAGAACTTCCTTTGCCCAGTTCCCTGAATCCCATGGAAGAAATACAAAGAAAGACCAACAACTGCTAATGTTTTAAGCATGTTTTATTTTAAGGTTGTGGGTTTTTTTTTAAAAAAATTTAGTTGTGTTTGTCTGTGTCCTTTAAAAAGTTTATATCTCTGCTACCTAATCTTAAATAGATATACACGTGGCCCAGCCCAACGTAGCCCAGTCTGACAAGGTCTCATTTATGTCAGATCTGGCCCTCATAACAAATGCATTCCACACCCCTGCTATAAAGTGTGCCTTCCTCCATTTAGCCAAATCCTAATCACGAGCAACACCCATAAATGAATTCAAAACAATCTGTTTCAAATGTCAAACAAACAAAACCTTTGATCATATTATCCTTATTTGCTCCATCTTGGATTCTAGAAAGTAGTCTCTGCTCCAAATCCCAAGTAGTGCTGGGCGATATGTGTGATGTCAAAGGCAAGAATATGCACTGCCTCTCTTTCACAAAGAAGGACACTTCCGGTTCTTAAGACTGTTCCAAAATTTGCCCCCCTGTTCTAAGACACAGCGGAGAAAAGTAAGCAGAGAGCACATGGCTAAACAACAGCTGCTGAACCTCAACGCGAATTGTTGGCACAGGCTGAGTCTTGGAAATGCCTATTAGCAGTTTGTATTAAGAACTTATTAATTTGGGGGGCTTGGAGAAGCCACAAAGGATAATTTTTGGACTGGCATTTAGGAATAAAATACAATCACCATTGGAATAACGGCAACATTTTATTTCAAACAGGATTCAAGGGCAAATAAGATCCTGGTGGTTTATTTTTAAAAAGGTTTTCCTTTGTCATTATCGCTGTGATCTTTCAAACCATGTCACAGCAAGGCACTCTAATTGCAACCGACACCATTTTAAAATAACAAAGGCTCTTGTGGCATCTTAAAAGCCTTATTGTGGTAAATGCATTTGTGGGTCACAGCTCACTTCCTATGACTTAGGAAAGCCTACACTGCACACGTGTGTTAGACTTTAAGGTGCCACAAGACTTCTCCTTAGTTTGACTGCCACAGATTAACAAGATTGCCTCTCTGGTCTTTGTCTTTTCTGCCTACTGAAACTGCTCACAAAAGTCTATTGTGTGAACTAATGCGCCAAAAAAGTGCTCTCTCTCGGGATTGTTTTTCTTATCTTTGATTACTGCACCTATCAATTTTGCCACTAAGAGAGTGACACAATCATTTGTATCTGATAGTAGGCATGACACCTGGGCTTGCACATTTAGCAATTCCTTATTTTTAAGTAATGGGGTGACTAAATTAGCCCTCAACTCATTGAATATAGGAAACTCCATAATCGTATGTTCGATAGTTTCAATTTTATCATATGAGCATCTCCACATTCTATTAGAGTTCACATCTGCCCTCCAGTATAGTTTTCAGACTTATAATGGCTTCCAAGGAACTATGGAATGAAGGGTTTGTTCATGAGAATGAGCAAAATATTAGTTGGAAAGTCCTGTCTGCTGGCCTGTGTCATGGTGAACAAAACTGGCACACACAGTAAGGCTGTAGCGCTACCTCCTGTTTCAGAGACCGTAATACTTGGGAGCAAGTGAAACTAAGACACAAAGGCTGTCTATCAATCCAACACCGCTAGCTCTACTTCTCTGGGTCAAAGCAGAAGAGAGGGGGAAATCTCTGATCACGCCTCCACTTGTAAACAAAACACAAAAACCAGAAGCAGCTGTGTGAGGGAGAGATTAAATCCTGCAAATGCCCATTTAAATTCTCCCCACTCTAAAGCTGCTGCTTGCTCCACAAGGGAAGACAGACAGGTACCCCCTCCACCCACCAAATGGATCATCTGCTCTGTAGCTTGGCTCTCAGCCAGAGGTCTAAGCAGACAAAAAGGGAAACAAAGTGGTTGTATGGAACTACATGGAAGTACTTTAGAGAATCTTTTTAAAAAGTCTGGGAAATATACTATAAATTCATGGATACTCCAGCACTGGAGAAACACTACCAGCCACAGTCAATGCAATTGTGATCCTGGTCACCATTTGGTTGGCCAATAGTTATCACCCCACCTATGTACTCAAAGTGTGCAGAGTTTATGGGCACTGCATTGCCCTACCACTGTGCTGCACTAACAAATGCTGCCACTGAAAAATTTGGGTTGGAAGAATCTAATGGGGATGGGCTCTGTGGTGGTTATACATTTGCTTACCAAAGGACCCAGGCTCAGGCTCCAGGTAAAGGATCTCAAATAGCAAGTGGTGAAAAAGGTGTCTTTGCCGAAGACACTGAAGAGTGGCTGCCAGTTAGCGTAGACAATACTGACCTTTTTAGACCAATGGTCTGATGCGGTATAAAGCAGCTTTGTGCATGTGCAACCACAGTTTGTATCTCATGTACCATGTTTCCATAGGAAGGATTACCTCACCCTTGTGAGAAAACTGGCTTTAAAACCGATAGTTGACACACCTACACTGCAAAACCACAAGCACTTTCAGGGCAAGCTGCATAGTGAACCACAAGCCCCACATCCTGCAGCCCAAAGGTACACCAGTAAGATATTTTACGCAAATCAGTTCCAATGTAGCTCAGTGACTGTGTGTAGCCTGCAGACTGTTCTTCTTCAGACCCCAGATTTGTATTGAACCTACCTCCTACAAGTCCCAGTGTATCAATATATTTTTCTAATGCATAACACTGAGCAGAAAACCTTGTCTTGCCTCTGTTCTGAAACGACTTAGGTGGCTTTTGGCAAGCAACAGTCTCATCACTTCCAAACCGGTAATATCACATGATTGCCTAAAAGAGACCCAACCTTCTTTCAAGGAGCTTCTGGATTACCAAAATAACAGGGCTTCCCCTCCCAGAAAAAGCCCAGCAGGAACTAATTTGCATACTAAGCTATACCCCTGATAGCCACGCAGGGCTTTTTGTAGGAAAAAGCCCAGCAGGAACTAATTTGCATATTAGGCCACCCCCCCCCCCCCCCCCCGCTGCCAAGCCAGCTGGAACTGTGTTCCCACTGGGGAAAAGCCCTGCTAAATAACAAGGAGCGTTCTATACACTTAAAAGCACTATAACATATCTAAGTATCAATCCTTCCAGTAGCAAACTAGGTCCTGTACCTGTCAGGTAGACAGCAAAGCAGAGCCATCTATGGGTTCTGCACATGCAGGGAAGATCCCCCAAATCTGCTAAGAGTCTGTAGGATACTGTCTTGGGGCAGCGGAAGTCTCAACTGGGCAACAGGTGTGCTGTCTGCCAGAAGCAGAATTCCCACTTGGTGTAAGCAAAACACACCTTCCATCACTTTCTATGCAGCAAGGAAAATGATTCACCAGACATTATAGACATGGCACAGTGGAAGTAGCCAGGTGGTCTGTTCCTATAACCACTCGACCAGGGTCAGAAGCTATACGGGAAGAATCCCACACAGCAAGGCACCCAGCAACTGAAGAAAGTGCAAGACAGATGTGGCAAAAGTGCCACCTTGTGAAGCCACTCCAATTCAACTTGGGTTGTGAGTTTCATGCAGCAGCACTTGTAGACATTCTGACAACTTTTTCTCTCTAACTAATGCCACATTTTTAAATTAGCGGTTATTAGCTCTTTCACTATAGAAAATGAAGTACTTCAAGTACAAAATCTTAAAACTTGATAAGAACAACATGATTCACATTTTAACTGGGGCTTTGAGTTCCACTTTCACAAATCACAACATGATTTACGTCGATGTGCAAACTTTCTTATGTGCCTTCTGAATAATGCACAGAACTAGATGCCCTTGGTTTTACATGAAGCCACTTGCTCATTTTCCTTCACATGACTTGCTGCCCAGAAATTCTTGAAAATGCAACTGGAATATCATTCACATAGAAGGCTAAAGCAGATTAACCTCTTTTTGCTTTAATTTAAAACAGGAGCACACGTGACTCTTTCTTGTTGTTTAAAAGAGATTAACCTCCAAGTTTACCCAAACATTTTTATATGTTTTATATATACAAATATTTATTGCTTATGGTAAGAGCTGGTAAGCATCACTTCCTAACTGTCTCTCCCTCTCCCCCCGCCCTTAAGTAAAGAGGTTAGCAAAACTATCTAGCCTAAAGAAGCAATGCTCTTTCCAATTTTCAGGTCCTCTTGAAGATGAGTTTTCCCTTACAGCATCAAAAAGCTGGTAAAAGAGAATTTACTTCAGGGAGTTTCTAAGGCCAGAAGGGGTCTTTGAGTCAAACTAGTCAAGAGACTGTGATATCTGTTTCTGAATTTCCCAAGTGGTTACTGTTGGGAAGCAGTATCTACAAGGAGGGGGAGAGAGTGGTTAAGATCAGGGATGCAGTGCAGACGAGAAGAGAATTTGACCCAGGAGTAAGCAACTTGTGGCTCTTGAGCCAAATAGGGCTCAGATGAGATCCAAATAAGGCTCTTTTAAAAAAGAAAATGAAATCTTTTAAGTTCAAGTATAGTGCAGAGGTAGGTGAGATGATAATAACCAGTAGCTGGAGTGACAGACAAATATTTTTATGGGACTACAGGGCTTCTCATAGATGCTTCGGTGGTGGAAAGTGACACAACTGACTTATGGCAATCCTGTGGGGTTTTCAAGGCAAGAGGGATTCAGAGGTGGTTTGCCATAACCTCTGGTCTCCACGTCATGACACTGGTATTTCTTGGAGGTCTCCCATCCAAATACTAGCTGGGTCTGACCCTGCTTAGCTTTTGAGATCTGCTGAGATAGAGCTAACCTGGGCTATCCAGTCAGGGAGAGATGTTTTACAGAGGGAAAAAGACAGAGGTGAACACCTGCCAGTTATCCAAATGCACACATTCATGCCAGTGTGCTAAAACAACCGAGCACGGTGCTTCTGTGCATATTTATTGTTTATGGTGAGAGCTGGTAAGCATCACTTCCTAACAAAGGACTCACAACTACCAGTGTGTGGGCTGCAAAGAAAAAAAAATCCTTTATGGATTATCATCAATCAATATGTCAATTATCAGAAATGTTAAGTGACATTTTTTTTCAGTTGAACAAATGGACTTTCTTTATATTGGCTCTTCGCTTATCTCTTGCTCTGAATGTTGACAGCTCTTTAATTATAAAAGGCTGCTGATCCCTGGTTTAACCCATTTCCCTGTGTGATTTTCCTGGCCCCAGATGGCTTCTTGAAGGTGCTATTTATCTTGTTTGCAGGAGGGGAAAATGTACAAGCAAGTGACATGCATGCTTCCCACAGTACAGCAGATACGGCTTCAAGAGACCATTTGCTTTTGGGAAACCAGTGTGGGAAAGACTTAAACCCATGTCCCCTCCCCCACGCTGTGGCCCTGATCCAAATCTGAATCCTCCTCCTCTGCCAGCAGCTATTTGGCAATTTAAACACACAAATTCCAATAAGGGATCTTCCAGGGTCTTAAAGTTGAGCTCTTAGCAGCAAATAGCAAAAGGAAAGAAGAAGAAGGACTGCAGATTTATACCCTGCCCTTCTCTCTGAATCAGAGACTCAGAGCGGCTTACAATCTCCTATATCTTCTCCCTCCACAACAGACACCCTGTGAGGTGGGTGGGGCTGAGAGGGCTCTCACAGCAGCTGCCCTTTCAAGGACAACTCCTGTGATAGCTATGGCTGACCCAAGGCCATTCCAGCAGCGGGTGGTATGTCATATGAAGCATATGGTGCATCAGCCCAGGCGGAGTAGTGGAGGATGGCCTGGGACAGACAGCTGGGTGGAAGATATGGAAAGATGTTTGAAATATCACAACAACTCCCCCCAGTATTGATTGTTCAACTGTAGGGAGGATTCTCAAATAGAACTATCCCTAAGTAAACCGCTGTTCAAATCTGCACAGATCCAAGAAAATAATAGCGCTCAGACTGCTAGGCCCATTTGTTCATAGTTTATTAAGAGAAAAGGCGTGAGAGGGGGAGAGATATGGGTTATGTCATTCTGCAAGATACATTATGGTGGCAGAGCAAACATTTTCAGAAAAATGTCAGAACATGGACCGAGTCACTGGGAAAACCAGGTATGGCACAGATCCCTGGAGACCAGTCTGGGTTTACACAAAAGCTAAGAGGCAACAGAACAAAGTCTTCCTCTAAAACCACCAAATTTCATTCTGGGTATAAGAGACCAACCATTCCACATGGCTTAATGCAGTGCCTTCCATGAAGATAGATACAGGTGGGTAGCTGTGTTGGTCTGAAGCAATAGAACAAAGTATGAGTCCCGTGAAAACCTTTAAGACCAACAAGTTTAACAAAGTTGGAGTCCCGTGGCACCTTTAAGAACAACAAAATTGAATTCGGGGTATAAGCTTTCATGTGCATGCACACTTCTTCAGATACGGTGGAACAGACTCCCACAACCATTACATCTCTCTGCCTATATGTAACACTTGTGGAGATTTGTTTTACTGTATCTGAAGAAGTGTGCACGCACATGAAAGCTTATACCCCAAATTCAATTTTGTTGTTCTTAAAGGTGCCACTGGACTCCAACTTTGTTCTGTTGCTTCAGACCAACAGAGCTACACAGCTGAATCAGCCTTCTACTGAGTCAGACCACTGGCCCATCAAGGTCAGCATTGTCTCCTCTGACTGGCAGCAGCTCTCCAGCTTTTGAGGCAGAGGTGTTTGATGTCACTTACTATCCAATCCTCTAAACTGGAGATGCCTGGGATTTACCCTCCCCTTCTTCCCAGGAAATCAGTGCAGAGTACATGGCTTCCTCTTCCCCATTTTTCCCCCTTGCAACAATTCTGCAAAGTATATTTAGATATTATACCCTACTTTTCTCACTCACAGGGAGCCAAAGTGGCCTACAACATTGTTCTCTCCTCCTCTATGTCTTCCTCACAACCAACCTGAGAGGCAGCTTAGGCTACAAGAAAGTGACTTGCCCAAGGTCACCTAACAAGCTTTCATGGCAGGGTGAGGATTTGAACGTGAGCCTCCTGGAGCACAGGCACAAACTCTAATCACTATATCACAACTGCTCTAAAGAGCAGCATCCTTTCCAAGTGGCAATGTGAGAACACTGGTACACAGTGTGAGAAACTCTTATTC
This sequence comes from Heteronotia binoei, assembly GCF_032191835.1. Taxonomy (NCBI): domain Eukaryota; kingdom Metazoa; phylum Chordata; class Lepidosauria; order Squamata; family Gekkonidae; genus Heteronotia; species Heteronotia binoei. The sequence continues at coordinate 66,581,269 of NC_083233.1, forward strand.
CCTTCTGCAACGTGCAGAGGACCCAAGAGCAGAAAGGCAGGTTTTTCACTTTGTCCAAAACACTTAGAAGAGGAGCAGGTAGGTGGCACTGGCCAGAATCCAAGTTATGACAGTTCAGTTACTGGCTAGCACCTTTGTGGACCCTAGACTTTGTGGATCCAACAAGACAGAGCGCAGCAGCGGATATGCATTAGCTCATTAGAAAAGTGGCTGCCATAAGTACATTACAAATTAGGGAATTGCTAGGACATGATGAACTGATATCTCAGTAATTGCCATTTATCATTCAGTGGCACAAACCCAGCTTTTAAAGGCATCAAAGATGCAGAAGAACGTGAACATGAAAACCAGGGAATTTGTTTGGATATTTTGCAAGAGCTGGGTTTTTTAAATGGCTCCCTGTAGAATTTCCAGTACGGTTGAGTATGCTGGCTTGGCAGTACACTCAAGGTGACAGCTACATGCATGGGAGGATTAAAAAACACAGCATGCAAGAGGCCCAGGAAAGCTTTTGGTGGCTAATGCCAGAGAGGCTGCTTGAAACCCAACTGAGAAATATGATTGGTACTGTTAAAGCTTGATGCTACTTATGACTGTACAGGGAATTGTGGGGGTGGGTGGTGGGTGGGGAGGAGGTCAGCATCCTATCACGCGAGGCACTGGATCAAGGAGCAGACGCTGCCTCTGCATCTTTGCAATCAGTTTCTGCCCCCTCACATGTAGTAGGATTTGACTGATGCTGACAGATGCTCAGAAATGGCCCAAGGCTCACTGACGTACGACATATTGTGGAGCACTGCATGGCTGCTTTGGTAACGCAGCATACTCCCCATGCTCCAAACAGCAGCATACTTCTTTCTCAACACACATGTGCAAAATGGCTCCCACTTGCGTACACAGTACTTGATGCATTTTCACTGGCTCTAGCAGCCGGACTGAAAATTTAGAGCCAGGCTCATTTGTGAGCTTTCAGGGTTTAATTTAGTTATCCCATTTTCTAGCTACTGCTACCACAAAACCTAACCCCAACTCTTCATAGCTGTGGCTTATAAATAAATATGGCATAATTCTGGTTGCCATCACTATAATATTTCGGCCTTTCTGGTCTTGGCTCCAGCCTGGTGGAATCAGCTCCCCTTAAAGATCTGGGCCCTCACTGAACTGTTACCTTTTCATAGGGCCTGTAAAACGGAGCTATTCTGCCAGGCCTCCAGTTGAGACAGTGGATGTCCTACTTTATCATGCATTCCTTCCATCGGCTAGCCCTGTGCTGCGGTACCATCTCTGCTGTATGCTTAGAGAGCACACGAAAGCTTACGTTCTGAATAAAACTAAGTTGGTCTTAAAGGTGCAACTTAACTCCTATTTTGTTCCATTAAACTATCTCTTTACTGCGCCAGATTCTTAATCTATATAACATGTGCCCAACTGAGCCACCACCTGTAACTGTTATGATCAAATTGTATTATTTTATTGATATGATATATTTTAAGTGTTATTTATACTGTTTTATAATGTTGTTATCCACCCTGAGCCCTTTCTGGGGTAGGGCGGAATATACGTTGTGGGTTGTGTGTGTGGATATGCCCTTCAGGCCTGCGCAGAGGAATTTTTTAGGTGAAGCGCAGTGTGCGCGGTACTGGCTCCACCCTTTCACCTGGGGGTCATCTGCCATGGCCCAGTAAGCCGGGACGCCGGCAGTGAGTCCTCCAGGTGGTAGGTGTTACATTAACGAGCTCTATCTGCCCGGGTTTGATGTTAGAGTTTTCCTTCTCTTAGGCTGACGAAGTTGGTGGGCCCAGCCTGCCCATCCGGTTATACCGCCGGACAATTCGGTCGCACCATGACGTAGCAAGCTCTGTGAAAACGGGGGGGACCAGCGAGAAGGTGTTGCTACGGATGCAGTAATGCAGGAGAGGCCATTGCAGTGACCATCTGCCAGGCATAGCCAGACAGTGACCACGCGGCGTTCACTACACCGGGAGAGGAGAGGCTATGTATTGCGCATGCACTTTCCCTGGGGGGGTAGGATTCCCAGAGGGAGCCCACCCCCCACCACCCCCTAAGGGCGGAATATAATAGCCTAAATATATATATATATATATATATATATATATATATATATATATATATATATATATATATATATATATATATATATATATATATAAATAAAAAATATAAAGCTAACCTGTAACCCTAGCCTACATGTGACCTGAACAGCTCAGGCTAGCCTGATCTTTCAGATCTCAAAAGCTAAGCAGGGTTGGCCCTGGATAATACTTAGATGGGAGGCCACCAAGAAAGTCCAGAGTCATGGCATGGAGGCAGGCGATGGCAAACCACCTCTGAATGTCTCTTCCCTTGAAAGCCCTACCAGGTTGCCATAAGTTAGTCATGATTTGATGGCACTTTCCACCACCACCACCAAGCCTAGCCTATCTCATGATTTCGTTTTTACTATAGAAAGATGTAGTTAATTTAATATTGGAGAGAGAATAGAAAGCAACTGGTTAAGAAATGAATTCATCTCCGGTCATCAAATAATGTAAAGTTAATGTGTAAACAAGTGTTGGCAAGAACTTCACGGACAAGCATTTTTATGTTGTACGACAAAACATTATGAAGTGAAATGATAAATAAGCTTTGTACTTTTGAGGATCACTGCTATAATAATATCACTGTTGAAAATACTAGGTGCTACAATGAAACTTCTACATACTATTGTGACCTCTGCGGGAGGGAGGGAGGGGAGGGAGGGGAGGAAGGGAGGGAGGGAGGGAGGGAGGAAGGAAGGAAGGAAGGAAGGAAGGAAGGAAGGAAGGAAGGAAGGAAGGAAGGAAGGAAGGAAGGAAGGAAGGAAGGAAGGAAGGAAGGAAGGAATCCTCCCAACCCTTGGATTCTCTGATCTGGTACAGCCAGGAATCTTGACCTTTAGTAGCAAAGTACTTAAGGCTAACCACACAGTTAAGTGTTGGTGCTGAAACTGACACAGAACTTTTTTTGTCAATTTCAAGCTAAGAAAAAATATTTATTAAAAGGAACTACATTCTAGATAATACAGGTAAGATACAGAAATAGATTATCTATTCTAGCTAACTGAATGCTGCTGGATGCATATCCAGCCTCCATGGTGAAAGGTCAAGAGAAACATGCACCATCTTTCTGTGTGGGTGAGAGGAAGAGTGTGGTCAGCAGAGAGAAAATTGCTACCTAAGAATTATCACTCCATGCATCAAAGGGGACAAAGACAGAAGAGTAAATAGGAAGGAAACCCATAGTGTGCCCATCTATCTGACTCTCTTGTAAGCCCTGCCTCCCTCAGGCTGAGGCCAAAAGGACAGCACCGAGCACTTATCTTCAAACACCACCAAGTATTTGAGGATTGCTGTTCTCAGTTTGGGGATGTTGCTCACAATCCAATTATGTTTAGAGCAGAAGAGGGACTGCTGATCGCTAAATACAACCACCCTCTGCCTCCCCTTTAAACATCACTTGACCCTGCTGCTGGCACTTGGACTGCTGGCATGCATTTAAAATATAAATAGTAAGCCACGTAAACCACAAAAGCTGTTCTTGTTTGCTTCGTCAAGACCAACAGGCTTGCAAGAAACCAAAAGCAGAATGCGGTTAACGTTTGTGCCTAAGCTCTGCTGGGATTTGGTCTCCTCATCTGTAGTGGCAGAATTCCCACAACAACTCCATACTTGACTATTGAGATGCATGATGGAATGTCTGAAACCCAGCCTTGGACAGACAGGCTGGAAAGCTAATTTGTGGTCCTCTGTGATATTGTAAGTCTGGTGGAGACTCCTCTACAAACATGCAGCTGAAAACAGTCATAAGGCCTTTGTTCTTTGCTGAACTGGCCAAGAGACAACAAGAGAAGTGCCCTAAAATCAAGTCTTTTGTTAACTTTCTCACCTGCATACCCTCATAGTACCCATTGCTCAGTGGCAGACCATCTGTTTCCTGGTTTGGTGTAGTGGTTAAGTGTGAGGACTCTTATCTGGGAGAACTGAGTTTGATTCCCCACTCCTCCACTTGCACCTGCTGGAATGGCCCTAGGTCAGCCATAGCTCTCGTAGGAGTTGTCCTTGAAAGGGCAGCTTCTGGGAGAGCTCTCTCAGACCCACCTACCTCACAGGGTGTCTGTTGTGGGGAAGGAAGATAAAGGAGATTGTGAGCCGCTCTGAGATTTGGAGTGGAGGGCGGGATAATAAATCCAATATCATCATCTTCTTCTTCTTCTGGTTCCTCCTAGCAACCAGCGGAGGATGGGAGGGACTTACCAGGAGCAGCAGTGAGGTCCAGCTGATGTACAGCTAAGTGCCTCTGTCACTGCCTATGTGACCTGGAAGTGACATCATCACATCAGGGATATTGGGGGTGATGCTCTGGTATTTGGGCAAAAACTCTATGGTAAATTTGGCTTCTACCATAGAGTTTTTGCCCAAGTACCAGAGCATTGCCCCGACATCCTGGATGTGATTACATCATTTCTGAGTCCCATATGTAATGACATAGACATGTTGTTGCACATCAGATGGTTCTCCCTCTTTTTTGGGATAAGTTCCCAGCTTATTGGAGGCAGGGAGGTGGGGTCTGGCAGTGAGGGACTCATGCCTCCACTGGAGGATCTGCGACCTTCTTCCTGGTTAAATCTCTGCCATTTTCAGTTAAACAAGTCAGTAAGCAGGTGACGGGAATGGCCTCTAATCCGGGACCCTGAAGAGCTGCCTGCCAGTCAGAGTAGACCAGGGGCGGCCAAACTTGCTTAATGTAAGGGCCACAGAGAATAAATGTCAGATGTTTGAGAGCCACAAGACATGAATGTCAGCTGTTTGAGAGCTGAAAGGAAGGAAGGAAAGGTGGAAATAAGAAGAAGAATTGCAGATTTATACCCCGCCCTTCTCTCTGAATCAGAGACTCAAAACGGCTTATAATCTCCTTTATCTTCTACCCCCACAACAGACACCCTGTGAGGTGAGTGGGGCTGAGAGGACTCTCACAGCAGCTGCCCTTTCAAGGACAACCTCTGCCAGAGCTATGGCTGACCTAAGGCCATTCCTGCAGGTGCAAGTGGAGGAGTGGGGAATCAAACCCGGTTCGCCCAGATAAGAGTCCACACACTTAACCACTACACCAAATTGGCTCTCGAAAACTGGGAAGAAAGCAAACAGATGGGGGGAGGGGGAAAGAAAGTGAATGTCAGATGTTTGAGAGCTGCAAGGAAGGAAGGAAAGGTGGAAAGAAAATTGGGAAGAAAGCAAATAGATGGGGAGGAGGTGGAAAGAAAGTAACTTTAACTATAAATGCCTTCTCCAAGTCAGCCAATGGGGCTGTGGGGGCTTCGAGAGCCACACAATATGTGTGAAAGAGCCACATGTGGCTCCCAAGCCACAGTTTGGCCACCCCTGGAGTAGACAATACTGATAGACTAATGGTATGGCTCAGTAGATGGCAGCTTCAGTTTTACAGATTGCAGAGACCACAAGGCAGCCTGCTGTATGTGCAAATGCGCAGTACAGTGACAACAGACTGCATCTGGAAAGAGAGCTATGGCAGTTTCCGCGAGTAACTGTGGAACACATGAGAGCAGTGGTGGTGACAGATGATGACAAATAGACTTGGAGACATTTCCCTGTGCCAATACGGCTAGCAACAAGACTATAGGTATTTAAATGGATATTAAAAGCAGGAAGAGGAATCATTTCCCAACCATGTGCTGTCTCTCATGTAGCACAAATGACTTAAATATGTAGGCAGGCAGACTGTAGACTAGAAACTGCTGATTGAAATCCAGGTAGGAGGGATCTCAGGTAGCAGCAGGTGTTGAGTAGCACCTTCTGCCTAAGCAAACAGGACAGGCTCCAGAGGCCAAATCCAGTGGGAAGGAAAGTTCAGGCAGGAGCTGAGGCCTAGATAAGGGGGATACAGAAGTCGGAAGCAGAGATGCAGTTTGCATTGTGGGAAGAGTAAAGTCATCATCAAACCAAAACTTAGACCAATTCTGCATTTAGCACTTGTCCCTTTTCTGTGAGGGGCTCCTCATGGCGGTTCTTTTTCTCGGATTTTGCATTGGCATCTCTGGGATGGGGATGCATGCTCCTTGCTTGGGTCCCTGCCCCAAGCAAATTTGAGAGCCAAGAACAAGACCAGGACAAAGGCTAATGCAGAACCGGTCTAAGAGAGAAAGAGCAAAGTCAGCAACTTCCACATCCCACAGATGAGTTGCTTGGACTGACAAACAAGTTTTGCATCTAGAGCTCTACATAGTGGGAAGGGATTATCCCTAAAGGTGGGCAGGCAGAGCTGGGTATGCAGTCCAGACCTCATCCTTGAAATCCCTCTCTCAGTCTGCCAAGGCCTGTAGTGACACGGATATTACGATGTTTGCATCTGGCTGATGGGACCCCTGCTTCAACCCATCAATGTGATGCCGAAGAATAATAATAATAATAAGAAGAAGACTGCAGATTTATACCCCACCCTTCTCCCTGAATCAGAGACTCAGAGCAGCTTACAATCTCCTATATCTTCTCCCTCCACAGCAGACACCCTGTGAGGTGGGAGGGGCTGAGAGGGCTCTCACAGCAGCTGCCCTTTCAAAGATAATTCCTGCGAAAGCTATGGCTGACCCAAGGCCATTCCAGCAGCTGCAAGTGGAGGAGTGGGGAATCAAACCCGGTTCGCCCAGATAAGAGTCCGCACACTTAACCACTACCCCAAACTGGCTCTCTTACAACAGGTGTGGCCAAACTGTGGCTGGCTCTTTCATCCATATTGTGTGGCTCTCAAAGCCCCCTCCCCTGCCCCACTGGCCAACTTGGAGAAGGCATTTATCTCTTTAAATCACTTCTCCAAGCCAAGCCAGCCAGAGTCTTGGAGAATGCATTTAAACTTAAAATTGCTTTCTTTCCACCTCTACCTCCTTCCCCCATCTATTTGCTTTGCTTCCCTCCTTCCTTCCCTCTTTCTGGCTCTCAGACATCTGACATCCACTCTTTGTGGCTCTTATGTTAAGCAAATTTGTCCACTCCTGCCTTACAAAGACTCTGGAGATCCACTGCAATTCAGAGTACACAGCTCTGGTCTGAGCTGACCAACTTCTTAGATGCTCATTCTGTAAGTATACTATTTTTTGCCTAGCATCATCTATCTTGGCGCCCTGCCTTCTGGTCCGAAGCACTGACAGGAAGGGATTCTGGAAATGCTTCCCCCTCACTGGCATCTCTCTGTACCTCTCTTGGGAGGCCATAAGGAGAAAACCACTGATTTCTAAAGGCTTCCCAGAAAGCACAAAGCACCGCTGGGGTGGAACACAATTCACAGAGCCACTGAAAAGCGCTTCCCTTATCAAAATGGCCCTCTTGAAGCTTTCCCCCTTAATAGCAAAACAGCTTTATGCCCATTTTGAACTTCAGAACTGCCTGGCCATGCGAAGCTGTTTCTGAAGCAGAGATAATCGGGGCTTTTCCCTGACTAGAGGCAAGAGAAAATTTGCCTGCAGCTTCCTGAGAGCTAGTTGCTAAAGAGGGAATACCACAAATTATATGCTTGGAATATTTCCCGTCAAACGTTTCCCCATTTGGAGAGGCAGTAACTAAAACCAGGAGTATTTCAATTTAAAACAAAAAAAAAACTTGGCATGCTTGGGAGGTTATCAAGCTGTCTCTTAGGGTAAGGAAGTGGAAGTTGCTGCGGCTCGATGAGAGAATGATCCGAGTTCAGTTCCTGCCATCTCCTGTTAAAGGATCTTAGTGGCAAATGTTGGGAATGACTCTTCTCTGCTCAAGACCCTGAAGAGCCACGATTTGTCAGCACAGATCACACTGAGCTAAAATGACCTTTGGGTCTGACTAGGTATAATGCAACTTAATACTGAAACCTCAAAAACTCCTTGCAAATCACATAGTGTGTGCGTGTCTCTCTCACACAGATGACTCAATGCTAAAGCACATGGGTTGCATTCTGAAGGTATCAGGTTTAAAATTCCTAGCATCATCAGGAATAAGAGCTCGGGAAATACCTCTCACCATAGCTGAAAGGGTAAAGCTGTTCACCATCCAACAGCTGACAAAATATTAGATGCATTTAGGGAATGGCTCTGTATAAAGCACCTTCATATTGAGACCCATTAAACCAATCGACATGTTAGCATGAATTCGCTTTCCATGCAGAAGGCGCCAGATTCATCCCCAGGCACCTCTAGTTAAAGGATCTCAGACTATTATGTGCTAGATCCAGGTGAGCAGCTGAATAAATTAGGAGTCCAGTAGCACCTTTAAGACCAACGAAGTTTTATTCAGAATGTAAGCTTTCGTAGGCATGCATACTCATCAGGCAATGAAATGGTGTACAGTGAGCAGAGCCAGCTGATGGGCAGTGGCTGGATAGGGAAAAACATGTCCTCAGTTTAACCCAGACTTGCAAGCAATAAAGCAATTAACAGACTCCATTTATTGCCTTATGACACTCTCACCATCATTCTCCCATTCTGACATGTAAACTGTTGTATTGATTTCCCACACAAATGTTACCCAGACCAAATGTTCTTTCAATTTGTTAATTTCACTATTTTGCCATTGAATTCTAGCCTTGTACCACTTTGCATTCTTAACCACTGCCCACCAGCTATATGGAGCTCTGCTCACTGTACCTCATTCCATTGTCTGACAAAGTATGCATGCATAGGAAAACTTACATTCTGAATAAAACTTTGTTGGTCTTAAAGGTGCTATTTGACTCCAACTTAGTTCTATTATGTGCTAGGAAAGATGTTTGCTCTGGCTAGGATGATGGAGAACCACTGCCGGTCAGAGCTGTAAGAATTACGGCAGGGTAATGCATATGATCCAGATAGCCCAGGCTAGTCTGATCTCCTCATATTCTAAGGAGGGTCGGACCGGTTTAGTACTTGGATGGAAGATCACCAAGGAAGTCCAGGGTCATTACACAGAAGCAGGCAATGGAAAGCCAACTCTGTTTGTCTCTTGCCTTGAAAACCCTTCATGGTTGCCACAAATTAGGTGTGACCTGACAGCACTTTCCACCTCCACTGTATGTGAAGTGCACTAGGAGGCACAGTTGCCCAGTACAAGAGGACTCCACATCCCATGGGTATTTCAGTACATGACTCACATTTACCAGTCACACTAACATCCAGCTCTTCTATCAAAAATGTAAGAGTTGGGTATGTGTGGGATAGTTGCAGACTAAATTTTCCACTAAGGGGTAATTTTCATTAACTCCTACTTAAGAACATAAGAGAAGCCATGCTGGATCAGGCCAATGGCCCATCCAGTCCAACACTCTGTGTCACACAGTGGCCAAATATATATAGCCACATACTGTGGCTAACAGCCACTGATGGACCTCTGCTCCATATTTTTATCCAATTATCTCTTGAAGCTGTCTATGCTTGTAGCTGCCGCCACCGCCTGTGGCAGTGAATCCCACATGTTAATCACCCTTCGTCAATCAGTTAAACTTGGTTGTGCCGGTCTTTTGAGGCAACTCCATATTTATACAAATGGTGAAATCAACTTCCTGTTGCAGACCTCCAATTTGCTTCTCATGTAGTTCCTATGGATTCCCTGTCTTACAGGAGTGGCATTTGGGGGATATTAGTGCACTGCAGGGGGACAGTGGATGCAGAGGCATTCTGTTCCTCTGACAAAAGTGCCTTGCAAGAGCTGAAAGACTCAGTGAAGCCAACCCAGTGTCAGACCCAAGGTCACCCTGTGAGTTTTAGAGGTAAGTGGGAAAAAGAATTAGGGTTTCCCCTGTCCAAGTCCTCTAAACCATGTCTAGACACTAAACCACAGTGCCTCAGTTTCCTTAATGTGCACTTGATTCCTCTAGGCAAGGCACAATCCTTTTTTTTTTTTTTTTGCACTGCCACAATGCTTATGGAAATCCCCTCCACCAAGGATTAAACTGAGGTCTGAATGGGGGAGGGAGAGAATCTACCAGCTGGAGAAGAGGCAGCAAATGAGACCTTCCTGTCTTGTGAAACATGTGGCAGGTCTCCCCACTCTCATAGGAAGAGTTTTCTGTGTGTGCGTGTGTGTGTGTGTGTGTGTGAGAGAGAGAGAGAGAGAGAGAGAGAATGAAGCTACACCAAACAGGATTGCCAACTCAGGGTTGAGACATGCCTGGAGATTCAAGGGTGGAGACTGGGAAGAGCAAGGTTTGGGAAGGGGAGGGACCTCAGCAGGGGATAATGCTGTACAGTCCATCCCCCAAAGCTGCCGTTTCCTTTAGGGAAACTGATCTCTGTAGTCTGGAAACCAGTTGCAATTCTAGAAGATCTCTAGGCCCCACCTGGAGGTTGGCAAACCTAATATCAAGTCAGGCCATTGGCCCAGCTAGCTTGGCGTTGCTTTCTTTCCCCAAACCCAGAACCAGAGATCCTTCAACCAGAGATAGGCTACCATCTCTGCATGCCAAACAGGTGCTTCATAATTGTGCTACAACCCTCCCCCTTAGAAAGCAGACTTCTTCCTGCCACCTTAGATGCATGAGTTAATTTATTTCCTGCTTTCCTTCTGTGGAACTCCAGACAGCCTGCATGGGATTCCCAGGCAGCCTCCAAGCCAGGCACTGACCAAACCCAGACTGGCTTAAGTTTCAGGAAGAGTGCAGAAGTCTGCCTTCCCGGGCATGCACTGGGACACAACTACTTTAACTGCCTCCTGGAATCCCAGGATCTGCTATCTGACCAATTTTTCCCACCCTCCTTGTTCTGAGGCCAAAACATACCCGAGTGCTTTTCAGCCTTCTAGACCCAGTATTAAATATGGATGCCAGCCTCCCGGTAAGCCTGGGTTGAGAAATACCTGGAGATTCGGGGCTGTAGCCTGAGGAGGGGAGGGTATGAGGAGGGGAGGCACTTCAATGGGGTATAAATGCCATAGAGTCCATCTTTCAAAGCAACCGTTTTCTCCAGGTGAACTGATATGTGGTACTTGGAGATCAGCTGTGATAGCAGGAGATCTCCAGCCAACACCTAATCTTTGCAATCAAAGCCGGGACCACAGACGTTACTGTAAAATATAAAACACCACAAAGCCTCTCTGGGTAACAAAAATAATACTCCTTATTATTCCTACTTATCCAGTATTTACTAGTAACAAACACAGTGCTTACAGTGATAGCCCAATGTCCTATAGAAATAATAATAATAATAATAATAATAATAATAATAATAATAATAATAATAATAATAATAATAATAATAATAATAATACATTTTATTTATATCTCGCCCTCCCCGCCTAGGCAGGCTCAGGGCAGCTATACGGAGCTGTGATACAAGTCCGACAATATCCAAGACCAGTCCAATATTGTTTTGAGTGCAGAGACTCTTCTTCTTGGGACTGTCTTCTTTATTGTTGATTCAGTAGGTAAGTGGTGTTTCTTTTAATTTTTGTCTCACTTTCATGGCTTTGTTTTCATTTCTCCTTGGAACGCCTGCAAATTATCTTCATATCCTTCTGAAATGGCGTTACGTTAAGAACCACATAGAATAAATGTCAGATGTTTGAGAGCTGAAAGACATGAACATCTGATGTTCAAGAGCCACAAGGAAGGGTGGCAAATAGATGGGGGGAGGGAGGAGGGAGAGAGAGTGGAAAGAAAGCAACTTTTACTTTAAATGCATTCTCCAAGCCTCTAGCTGGCTTGGCAAAGTGATTTAAAGAAACTTTAAATGCCTTCTCCAAGCCAGCCAATGGGGCAGTGGAGGCTTCCAAGATCCACACTATATGTATGAAAGAGCCACATATGGTTCCTGAGCCACAGTTTGGCCACCCTTGTGCTAAGACAACCTCAGAGTTCCCCAGCCTCCCCTTTCGACAAATAACTCTGGCTAGTAATTTTGCCCAAGGGTTCAGGTATGGCCTATCCCAAATTTCCTACACTTTGGGCCTTTGCTTTCTGGCTTGAAAGTCATTCCACATGACCCCAGGCCAGCAGACAGTAATTTGAGTTCCCACAATAAAATAACCGCACGTCATTGTTCTTTTACTTCTCCTTCTCTTTCCAGGACAATGCAAGCTCTATTGCATTTGCCATTACAACATGGCTATAACAATGTTCTCTAACAGGCAAGCCTGGGGTCAAAGGAGTCCCTTAATCAATTTGCTAGAGGTCCCTGGTTGTTGCTGTGTGGGTAGGCAGTGTCTGAACAGTATCTTTTATTCTCTCTGCTTGACCAGAAAAATCGGCTGTCAGAACGTCTGCATTGCTTTCAATCTCTCCCCCCCCCTTCCCTTTACTTCTACTAGTTTGAACAATTCAAGTAAACAGAAAGTAGATGTTGCGCATGGAGTGGAATTATGCGTCTGGCATTAAAATATATGCAATGTTTATTTGCGAGGCAATACAGCGTGTAGGGTTGAAAAATGAAATACAAAGAAGGAAGGAAGGAAGCAGGAATGAATCCTTTCCTCAGCTGCAAAAAGCAGCAAGCTTGGAAGAGGGAAAGTAACTATCTGACACACTGAATCAGCTGCCAATTATTATTAATATTTTTTTTACAAGGAAGACTAAATAAATAAATCACCCACTGCTGTACTGGCAGAGACAGGCTGCGAGCATTTCTTTAAGGGACCTTGCTTGACCTTGAAATTTAAAGTCGACACTCCCTGAAGGAAAACTCCAAAGCATTCCAGAGCAAAGCAATAACTAGGACCAACTTGGCATAAGGGCAAGTTGGTCAGACTAGTCCTGGGAGACCTGTGTTTGACTCTTCACCCACCCAGCCCTGAAGCTCATTGGGTGACCCTGGAGTCAATCAAAATCACTTAGCCTAACTTCTATCCTGCAAATTTTGAGTCCACTGTGGCACCTTTAACACCAACAAAAGTTTATTCAAGGTATGAGCTTTTGTGTGCAGACACACTTCCTCAGATACATTAAAATGGAAGCTAACATTTCAGATAGATGATGACAGATGAGAGAGAGAGAGAGGCAGATGTGCCTATATGGGTGAACAGCAAATTAGTTTGCAGCTTAATGAAGATGTTTTGACATATCAAAAGACTATACAGCAGGGCCTTTTTTTGAGCAGAAACGCACAGGAATGCAGCTCTGGCTGGCTTGGTGTCAGAGGGTGTGGCCTAATATGCAAATGAGTTCCTACTGGGCTTTTCCTACACAAAAAGCCCTGCTAAACAGCAATAACAAGTTAAGTTTATAGGTCACAATATGTTTCGATTTAATTATGGGGGGAAACTGTGAAGCAATAAATAAGTCAAAGTAGGAGACTAATGTGTAAATGTATCTTTCCTAAATGTTACTCTGAAGCCTCAAAAAAGATTGGCGACCCCCTGCCCTAACGGCTAACAACATTTATTCTCACTTGACTCTCACAATACAGAGCTCACTTCTTTAGACAGCAGTATAATCCATCTGTATAGCAAACCTTCATTCTGGGTTACTGGGTGGGTTTGCCATTGGTCCTGAACAGCTTTTAGTTCTGCACCCCGACACTTTTTGCACTACAAACAAAAGACACACAAGGAAGTGTAAATGGAAGCTGCCATATCTGCTAAGTTGTCTTTTGCTCTCAAACATTAGAGCACCTGCAGCTAACCTTTCTGATTCTGCAAGTAGCTCACGGATTCTGGTAACAAAGCGAGCAAAATAATCAAAATCAATGGAAGAAATGAGTCCAGGTCAACCTTGCACAAGTCCACTCACCTCCCATTTTGATACTGGAACTATTTACTAGATATCAGGTCAGGGATCACTGCTCCAAGGCACTGGGAACACAGACAGGCACTGGGAACACAAGGCACTGGGAACACAGACAGATCTTCACTATTGATATTTATACTACCAAAGGTAACATATTTAATTTATTGCTTTGTCCATGATGGAATTTTCTGTAACTTGAACCCTTACCAGCCATGCCTGTGTATAAACTAATTAACACAATGTCTCCATTAATTAACCTTCCATTTCTTTGACTAGACATGGCAAGGGAAAGCTTCAGTTCAACAACTTTAACATGCCTTTCCCTTTTTATCTTATATTCTAAATCTGAAACATTTCTAAGGGGGGGAGGACATCCAGAAGTTTGCTTCCAGCATTTTAAATATTATATTAGAAGATCCAAATAGTAAAGCTGTGATGGTGCATATGTATGATTATGTTGACTCTTAAATACATCTCTCATCGCAGCACCAAAAAGCTAGTTCTAGGCTCTGCTCCCTGGGTTCTGCAAAAGTGAAAGGTCATGTTGTCACACAGGGTGGTGTGGTGGCTGGACTTTCAGCAGACAGACTGGCATTCAAATTCCCACTTAGCCATAAAGCTTGTTGGGTGATGTTGGGCCACAGACACTCAGCCTGTCCTATTTCAGATAGTTGCTCAGAGGATAAAGGGGTGGAGGAGAATCAGATCATATACCATCCTGAGCATCTTTGAGAAAGGGTGGTGATACAGGGCTTTTTTTGTAGCAGGAACTCCTTTGCATATTAGGCCATACACCCTTAATGTAGCCAATCCTCCTGGAGTTTACAGTAGGCCCTGTACAAAGAGCCCTGTAAACTCTTGGAGGATTGGCTAGCTACATCAGGGTTGTATGGCCTAATATGCAAAGGATTCCTGCTACAAAAAAAGCCCTGGATACAAAAGAGGCAATTCTGTTGCCCTATGATTGTGCAAGCAAGACAAGAAAAAAGTTGCAACCAATTTACTAATTCACTGCTATGTAATATACTAAATTTCATATAATTTCATGTGCATTCACAAATTAGCTACACTAGGGGTGGCCAACAGTAGCTCTCCAGAGGTTTTTTGCCTACAACTCCCATCAGCCCCAGCCAGCATGGCCAATGACTGGGGGTGATGGGAGTTGTAGGCAAAAAACATCTGGAGAGCTACCGTTGGCCACCCCTGAAAAAAACCCATCAATACTGTTTGCTCTATGATTGTGCAATGCAAGTTTTTTTTCAGTAGGCACCAAGGAAAGTTGGTCAATTTCCAGTTATTCAGTCAGGCATCACGTTTATCTACTACAGGAGTACTCAAACTTGCTTAATGTAAGAGTCACACAGAATAAATGTCAGATGTTTGAGAGCCGCAAGACATGAACATCAGAGGAAGGAAGGAAGGAAGGAAGGAAGGAAGGAAGGAAGGAAGGAAGGAAGGAAGGAAGGAAGGAAGGAAGGAAGGAAGGGAGGGAGGAAGGGAGGGAGGGAGGGAGAGGTAGAAAGAAAGCAACTTTAACTTTTAATGCATTCTCCAAGCCATTGGCTGGCTTGGCAAAGTGATTTAAAGAGACAAATGGCTTCTCCAAGCTGACTGATGGGGTGGGGTGGGGGGCTTCAATACCCACACAAGATGCGTGAAAGAGCCACATGTGGTTCCCAAGCCACAGTTTGGCCACCCCTGATCTACTACATTGATAAAATGGAGGCAGAAAGAACACTGTACAGTTGTTAACAGCTCCTAAGAGGGGTAGAATAAAAATATGACAGATTGACAGATTCCTGGGCTTTACCAGCAGTCCTGCTGGATCAAAATAAGGGTCCACATGACCCAAGTCCCCGTCTCAGGATATGACAGCACAGGATAATATGTTGACATTAGCCATCCAGCATTGCTTGCTCCAAGGAACTGTTAATCAGAAGCATATTGCCTTTGAACATGGGAGATTCAAGTTAATGTATACTCATTGCCAACTCATCTGTCTTCAGTCAAGTAACCCATTTTCCTCGGGTCACTTGTCCTAAAAGGAAACTAAACTAAACTTTAAACTTTCACAACCTTGTTATATTTTGCATTCCACCAACAGGAATTAATCTTGTCAAATAACGCCTTGTTGTTGTTCAGTTGCACAGTTGAGTCTGACTCTTTGCGACCCCATGGACAAAGTCACACCAGGCCCTCCTGTCTTCCACCATCCTCCGAAGTCTGCTCAAATTCGTGTTTGTTACATCAGTAACACTGTCCAGCCATCTCATCTTTTGCCATCGTTGCCTTCTTTTGCCTTCTGTCTTTCCTAGCATCAGGATCTTCTCCAGGGAGTGCTCCGTTATCATTTGGTGGCCAAAGTATTTGAGCTTCAGCTTCAGCATCTGATCTTCCAGTGAACAGTCTGGGTTGATCTCCCTTAGGACTGATTGATTTGATCTTGCAGTCCAAGGGACTCTCAAGATTCTTCTCCAGCACCACATCTCAAAAGCATCTATTCTTCTGCGCTTGGCCTTCTTTATGGTCCAGCTCTCACAGCCATACATTACTGCTGGGAATACCATTGCTTTGACTATACAGACTTTTGTTGGCAGGGTGATGACTCTACTTTTTATTATACTGCCCAGGTTCGCCATAGCTGTCCTCCCAAGGAGCAAACGGGTTTTAATTTCATGGCTACAGTCACCATCTGCAGTGATCTTGGATCCTGGAAATGTGAAGTCTGTCACTACTTCCATGTCTTCCCCTTCTATTTGCCAAGGTGTGATGGGGCCAGATGCCATTATCTTAGTTTTTTTGAAGTTGAGTTTCAAGCCTACTTTTGTGCTCTCCTCTTTCACCCTCAACAAGAGGTTCTTTAGGTTCTCCTCACTTTCTGCCATTAGAGTAGTGTCATCTGCATATCTGAGGTTGTTGATGTTTTCCCCGGCAATCTTAATTCCGGCTTCTGCTTCATCCAGGCCAGCATTCTGCATGATGTACTCTGCATATAAATTAAATAAGCAGGGTGACAATATACATCCTTGTCAAACTCCTTTTCCTATTCTAAACCAATCAGTTGTTCCGTATCCCGTCCTGACAGTTGCTTCTTGACCCTTATACAGGTTTCTCAGGAGACATATGAGGTGTTCTGGTACTCCCATCGCTTTAAGGGCTTGCCACAGTTTGTTGTGATCCACACAATCAAAGGCTTTAGCATAGTCAATGAAGCAGAAATAGTCAATGAAGCAGAAATATTTTTCTGATACTCCCGTGCTTTCTCCATAATCCATCGAATGTTGGCAATTTAATCTCTAGTTCCTCTCCAAAACCCAGCTTGAATGTCTGGTAGTTCCCGATCTACATACTGCTGAAGCCTAGCTTGTAGGATTTTTAATATGACCTTGCTGGCATGTGAAATGAGTGCAATGGTACGATAGTTTGAATGGTAAGATAGTTTTCTTTGAGATGGTGCTGATTGCTGCCTTCTGTACAATGTCATGAACCTCCATCCATAGTTCTTCAGGGAACAGTCTGGGTTGACTTCCCTTAGGACTGACTGATTTGATCTTCTTGCAGACCAAGGGACTCTCAAGATTCTTCTCCAGTAGTGAAAAGTAACTGCTTGAAGATCCAAGAGAAAGCCAGTGCTTATTTTTTACCTAAGAGCTATCTTGAGATCAAGAGATGTGCTTACTTAGTCTCAACAGTTCATGTAAACTATCAATGAGTTAGCAGTATGAAAACTGGCTCCTTGAAGAATCACAGCGCTGAGAAAATAAATAGGAAGGTAAAACGGGGCGCGCGCGCGCATGTGTGTGTGTGAGAATGGTAACATTGCCTTCAGCTGCATTTTGGAGGGCAAGCAACACTGAACAGTAGAAAAAAGGCCTTCTTTTATTCATTTCCAGGAGCAAACCCAAATGAGTCAGACAAATGACAACTCATGATGCGCTACATCTCACAAAGCAACCCCTGGCTTTGCTCAGAAACTTTGGGTGAATGCTGGGATTACTGGTCAAGAACAGATGTTTTGTTTTCCTGTTTTTTAAAAGAGGAACATTTACTCTTGCTTCAGAGCACACTCACTAAAAGCAGGAGTGTTATTTCCTCAAACTTCTTTCACGTAGTGAGGATGGGTGGGACAGCTGGTGTTAACACAAAGAGAGAGCAAGGCTTCTTCTTTTTTAAGCAGGAATGCAGTTCTGGCTGGCTTGGTGTCAGGAGGTGTCGCCTAATATGCAAATAAGTTCCTACCGGGCTTTTTCTACCAAAAAGCCCTGTGTGGAACAATGGTGATGCCAGGGGGTATGGCCTAATATGTAAATGAGTTCCTGCTGGGCTTTTTCTACAAAATAAGCGCTGGGAAAGAGTAAGGAGGCAGCTCACCATGGCCCAGCAAAAGCCAGGGAAGGCTGTGACTCTCAGAATGCAGACACTGGCTGAAAGGAAAAAGAAGTTGCTTCCCTGTCCTAAGAGAGACAGAAACTGCATTCAAATGAGGCTCAAAAACCACTGGCTTCTCTGACTCTCAGACTGAAGGTA
Organism: Heteronotia binoei; assembly: GCF_032191835.1. NCBI lineage: Eukaryota > Metazoa > Chordata > Lepidosauria > Squamata > Gekkonidae > Heteronotia > Heteronotia binoei. The sequence continues at coordinate 66,599,503 of NC_083233.1, forward strand.
GGCTGGCATGCAACAGATAGCAGTTGGTTAGGATGTCCAGACTGGAGAAAACAACAAATCACCATTTGTTTCTTGTTTAAAACCAGGATTCCAAATCATGGTTTAATCCTCCTTTGGAATGCTGGTTTGCGGGCAAGCAAAACAAAAGAAACCATCAAGCAACACTCTAGGAATTTCCTGAGTCTCTATGGTAAAGACCACAGAGATTCAGGAAATTCCTAGAGTGTCACTTGATGCCGTGACCTCCCCTCCCTTTCCTCCGGGCTGCTGCAGTGAGCATAGGCGAGAGCATAGAGGCATTGCTGGGAGTTTGCCCACTAAAAGTGGGCAGACCTCATGCTTAGTTAGAAAAGAGCAACAGCTTTAAGAATCTACCATTAATACTATCAGGAACGAACCCACCTTTTTCAATGTTGTTTCTGAAAAACCACCTGCTCCATTATGAACCCACCTGACCACTATGTAATCTTCAGAGGTCCTGCTTTATCTGCCCCAGCCTTGAGGGTGAATGGGCAGTTCATCTCCCCCTTCTGCTGCCACCTTCTACCAGTAGATGAAGGCTTTTTCTTGTTTCATGTGGCATTCTCTCAGTAATCCCTCCTTCCTAACCAATGTTTTAATCACTGTTTTATGTCTTTGTATGCATTCTGTTTTAAATTTGTTTTAATGATACGTGTTGGGAGGGAGCTGATTTTAATAGTTAAAATGTGAATTTTTTTTACCATGTATATTTTGAACTGTTAGCTGCCTCAGTGACCCTTGTGAGGGCAGAGAGGTGGGATCAACAAATAAATAGTAAATAAATTCATAAATGATTTTAAAGTTCTGCTTCAGCTTTGGGGCATGGAGGACTTTTCAGGAGCCTAGGGAGCACCTGGAGGCAACCGGGAAGCATAACAAAAACCTCAAGGAGGAAAGGGGGCAACACTAAGAAGGCCAGGTGTTTCCTCCTCCTCTGAGTACACATTTTAATACAACATGAGCTAGAACAGTCTGTATAGCATCCCACCTTAAAGACTGCTGTGGATGGGTGCGTGGCAGTTCAATGGCTAAGGAATTCTGGCTCCTAGTACTCTCTTGTAACCACTGCACAGCTGAATGTAAGCAGAAAAGCTCAGAAAGATAAGAGAATAAAGAAACCTCGGGGCTCTTCTTTTTTCTCCATGAACACTATCATTATTTTTAATCCTATCCCATAATTTGTGGTTGCCGTTGACATAAAGCTTCTGAATGCCTGAGGTTAATACCGCAGCTGCACATAGTCCTCCTGATGGCTTCCCATCCTCAAGAGACCATTCAGCGACTGCTGCTCCATAACTTGAGCTACACCGTGGAACTTTAAACTTCACCAGGAAACAGAGAATACAGAACCATCTTATTTACTATTGAATTTATCCACTGCACTTACATTCCCTGAGCTCTTTCAAAGAGCTCAGTTCAGTTCCCAGGCAGGAGTTCATGTGAACATTTGACACTGGCTTACAACTTAGTCTTACAACTTAGTCAGATCTATCTAGGTGAGCATGGTCTCCTTTGACTATGCAGCAGCTCTCCAGCATTTCACACACAGAGAGATCTCTCTCAGCATCTCAAAGCCTTTATTGAACGTTTCAGAGACTAGACCTGGTACTTCTGCATACTAAACAAGGGTTCACTTCTAGCACTCAGCTGCAGTTCTGAGACAGTCTAACAGGAGTCCAGTGGCACCCTGAAGACTAACAAATTTCATTCCAGCATAAGCTTTTGTAAATCACAGCTCATTACATCAGATGCATATGAGTGTAAACACTGGACAGGTCTACATACACAACAGAAAGGTAGAGGGGTGCACGCCTATGCCTTTGATGAAGCAAACTCTGACTCACAAAAACTTGTGTGTGTGTGTGTTAAGTGTTATTAATTTGCTTCCAACTTTTGGTGACCTTATGACTTAATGTCCTCCAAAACAGCCTGTGTTAACAGCCTTGTTCAGGTCTTGCAAACCAAGGGCTGTGGCTTCCTTGATCGAGTCAATCCATCTCATATTAGGTCTTTTTTCCTGCTGCCTTCTGCTTTTCCTAGCATTATTGTCTTTTCCAGTGACTCTTGACTTCTTATAACATGGCCAAAGTATAATAGCTTCATATTACAATTCCCTCTTTGGTTCCCTTTATCTTCTTCCTGGCTGAACAGCCCCTTTTCTTTCTCCTTTGTTTCTATGTCAGTCACACCCAGTTGTTTAAATATATATAGAAATATGCTAACACAGCCTAGGGAAATGAGGGACCGACTAAAATCCTTCTTTTTTCTTTGTCTGATAATGGCATATGAGAAGGCTGATGGCAATTCAAAACTAACAAACTTCTTTATTTCACTTTTGAGGGGAAATGGTCAGGTAGGTGTCAGGTTTAGGACTTAGAAGGTTAACAGGCCACAGGGAATGAGGTGACTTTGTATAAATATAATCAATAGATAGTCTGTCACAAACAAATAACTATTTAGTTATACAGACAGGTCTTTAAAATGAAGGAGCGGGTTTTCTTGGCAGTTTCTGCTTAAATAAACAAGCAGAAGCTTATTTGTCTCAAAGATACAAGTTGATGACAGCAGAAACGTTCACACAAGTTCAAGTATCTTTAACCACTTGATAGGGATCAAACACACAGATGAAGAGTTAGTTCCCTCAGACTTGATAGGGATCACTTCCCTTTACCTTCCCTCAGGGAAGAGCCACTGGTTCCACACTTCCTTAACTAAGGATCCTTTTTGATCCTCTCCCTCTGCTTAACTCCTGTTCACTGTCAACTGTCATTCTTAACTGACACCTAACTGACACTCTCAACTGTAGAATTCTGTTTGAATCCCCTGTTTATAGAGTAGGTTAAAGCATCAACTATTTACTGTCCATTACACCTCAGTTTAGTCATTTTAGCTTCTAGCAGGAATTCAGGCTTAATCTGATCTAGAACCAACAGATTTGTCTTTTTGGCAGTCCACACTATCTGTAACAGTCTCCTGCAACACCTCATTTCAAACAAATCAACTTTCTTCCTGTCAGCTTTCTTCATTCCCACACTTTCACACCCATTCATAGTAATGGGGACTACACAAAACCTTACACTGGAATAAATTTTAATAGTTTTTAAATTGTCACTGTTTTATTCTACTGTTGTAGACTAACACAACTACCCATCTGAAGCTATCATAAGGCAGCTTACTAAAGAAGCTGCTGCATTGGTTCACTTCAGCCTTTTTGTGCCAATACCAGTAAGTCACCCCTGGAAAGATGAAATCTCTTTTATCTTTCATCGTAATCTTTGCAGTTGATCTAGCTCTGTCAAAGCCTGATCCAATAAGCCTCTCCACATGTAACAGTGTCTTATAGGTAGGGCTATGTGAATCTGTGCAGAACAGTCACATTGTTTTGAACTGGAAAGACAACTCAGCAATGTAAGAAACCCAGGACTCTTTAAAGTGAGTTTCCAGTCCCCATGGCTGTGAAGACAGGTTTCAGAGGTTGGGGGCAATATACACAACATTTCCAGAGCAAAATAGGATTTTAAGCATGCAAGCTGGTCTTCAGTACTCGTGGGCAATGAAAAGCACTATCAGTTATGCAAACAGCAATAAACAGTGCAAATATACTCAATTTGTTCTGATCAGGCCAGTATATGTGTGTGTGTGTGTGGGGGGGGTGGTAATCCTACTTTATGCTCACAGCCAACTTGGGCACAGGAGGAGATGGGGAAACTGCCCTATTCAGACCTAGAGTTCATAGAATCCTGGAAGGGGGAGACTTTGGTGTGAGGGGAAATTCCCCACAATTCCTCTTAGGTTCCCAACTTGTAAGTGAATGATGAAAGAATTAAATTAAGCACTTAGGGTACTTCAGGATTGGGGTCTGTCAGGGGGCAGAATTGATCTAGCCATCCTTGTTCCAGGTCAATTCAGCATCTGAATTGCTGAATGAAATCTAGCCCCCTCCCCTCCAGTGTGTGTGTGTGTGTGTGTGTACAGAATGTTCTATTTTGCACAGCTCAAAATGTAAAGGCTTTTAATTCCCTGACTCCCCCTGCCCCGTGGTGGTTTCTCTGCTATAGAAACACTCCTTTAAAAAAAATATTTACCCCAAATTTATCAGTTTCATAAAAGGCAAAATGATTTGCCATGCCCCTGTTATATTGCATATATTAAAAAGCCCAAGCTTCCTTTTAATAAACCTTCTCTGCAGAACACTGTTAACTCCTGTGTCTGCTCATTAACTGATCAATAAGTCTCAAACAGGCCACGGTTGGTTAAATACAGTCTCAGCCCTGGAGCAGATTGTGAGGGAACAAAGCTGGCCTCTCTCTCCCCCCTCCCCACCTTCTCCTTAGAGCAGCTTCCAGTGTCGAAGTGAATGGATCTCATTACAATGACTGCTTTGAAATGAAGAGGCAGAAAATTTTGTTGCTAACAACTTTTATGGCATCAGGCTCCATAAAAAGGTTGTTGTTGGTCATTGCTTACATTGTTATAAAAGAAGAACTAAATGGTTTGTAATTTAGGGAAGCAGATTTAATTACATGAAGTAATTTACAGAAAGCCGTAATTGTATCCCTGTCTCTTTCCTTCTCTTGCGTTTAATTGGCAAAACCAGTACACACGTACACACATCCTTCTGGTATCCCCCCACCACCACTGTATTCAAATCAATCTTCCTTGTGGAGGGGACACCAGCAAATCCACATGGTTCTGCAGTGTTCACTTTCATCTTGGATAATAACCAATAATTTTGAATAGGTAAAAAAGTTAGTGTGGACTGGGGGCTGACTAGTTCTCTAGGAACATGTTGGTTTTCTGTTATAAATACATTTTCTCAGGAGAAAATGGTAAAAAATCAGCTTGGTCACAATTGTAAATTTGCTCATGGTTATAAAAAGGACCTTTGAGTTCTCTTAAGAGTTCTGTTGTGCCGGGAAATCCTGGGCGTCTTTGAATCTTTACAACATCCTGATCTCATGAGCAGAAAAGCTCTGAATTGGCTTGCTGTACTTAAATTTTTTAATGCCTTCTGTCATAAGGCATCAGAAAAGTCTTTATGGGTGATTACAAAAGGCTGGCTCAGGGCGGGCATCAAGCTGCTCCAAAGAGAGTCGGCCGGAAAAGGAGTGGACCGCAAGTCTCCAGATAGCACGTGGCATGTTCCCAAAACAGGGACGGGCTGCGTGAGCCTTGAAGGAGCTTTCGGAGCGCTCATGCACTGGTCGCCTCCTGGCCTTCCAGGCAGCTGGGGAAGTGCCTTGAAGCCATCTCAGAAATTAGGCACCACTTTGTACGTGGTGCTTTTCTGAGGCAGCTTCCATCCGGCCCACGGCGGGCTGCAGTTTGGGATGGGGACAGCAGGCAGATGTGTACGTGTGGATGCGCTTTTTTGATCTGCCTGCCTCCCATCCCCCGGGGCGGCTTAAAATGACTGTCTGTTATCACCTTATATATTTAAAATTAAGGCACTTAATGTTTACAATAAATCCGTTGTAGTTATTTTGTTCTACATATATAAGGGGTACTTAAGATATCTTGTTCTCCTTTTTCTCAGCATGGTTGCAGCCTACTCTATTGGCAGGCTGTATCTGCCTACCTACAAGAGGTCTATCTGTTTTAATGTCAATGTGATTCATACCATGTGATTCACAGCCTCATTGGCTTAGCTGCTGTGATATAACAAATGTGGTGGGTAGCCCTGGCCCCTGGATCAGGCAGCAGAGCACTAAAGAAGCTGGGGTGATCTAAGGAATTCCGATTCTAAGGTCTGTGAACAATTTGTGATAATAAAACTGCACAAATATTGTCTGAAAGGCATGAGCTTTCCAATGTGTTCTCAAATCAGCAAAGATTTCATTAAAAAGTTATGACATTTATGTATGTAAATGTTTCCATCGTAGCTTTCCATGTACTTTTGGTATCTCACATGGGGGTAGAGAGGTACATAAAAAGATTTTTGGAATTTGCCCTGACCTAGATAGTCCAGGCAGGCCCACTCTCGTCAGATCTTGGAAACTAAGAAGGGCTGACCCTGGCAAATACTTGGATGGGAGACCTCCTTGGAATACCAGGAGTGAGAGGCAGAGGCAGGCTGTATCAAGCTACTTCTCTGAACATCCTCCATGCCCCTGTAGGGGATGCCAGAAGTTGCCATGGCTTCCAAGCATGCACACCTGCACACATACACACACTTAAAATACAAAAAATACCCCCCAAATATTTTTACAGTTTATTGCCTCATACTACCATAGGCCAAGAGCACCTCTGGATTCAGTTCCCCATCTGGAACTGATCTACTTTCCAAGTATGTTGTTGAGGGGTGGCTGTAGCTGAATGGCAGAGCCCATGCTCTGCATGCAGATGCACTCTAACTCATGTATAGCAAAGGGCATGAAGCGTCCTCAGAAAAGCCCGTTTCTTCCCCACCCCGTTCCTTTTCTTTATGTTGGGTCTTGACGTTGTTTCCCAGATTTACAAGGAACATTCCATTCCCCTCCTCCTCGTCTCCACTTCAGCAACACAGGCAGTTTCCATCAGACACAGCTCAATTTTCAGATGAGTTGTCTTTGCAGCAGAACAGCTGCAGGAGGCAATTGCATTTCACAGGTGCGTGAAATTGTCCCATCTCTCTCACCCAGTCGCTCGACTTCAAGAGGAAAAAAAGAATCAGCAGCTCGGAGCTGGAGAAAACTGAAGGCAACGGAAACTATCGTTTCTGGAACTCGATTATGCAGAAGGGCTTTGTATGTTTTGCAGAGTTTTACATTCTAAGCATACCATGTGGAATTAGATTTCAGGTTAGGCTAGGTTTATTCAATTTATATCCTGCCCTCCCTGCCAAAGCAGGCTCAGGGTCAACCCTCCTTATCATCATCATCATCATCATCATCATCATCATCATCATCATCATCATCATCATCATCATCATCATCATCATCATCATTTTATTTGTATCCCGCCCTCCCTGCCGAAGCAGGCTCAGGGCGGCTAACAACATTAAATTAATACATTGAGTACAATAATGTTCAAAGCAATAACTAATTTAACAAATTAATTAAAATTCTAAAATTAATAAAATTAGTAAAATTAATAAAATTGACATCCTGGTGCTATTAAACCAATGGTAAGTTTTTATTTTCCTTAGCAGTCTCTCTCTTTAATCGATGAAGGCCATCCTAAAAAGGATGGTCTTGCAGGCCCTGCGGAACTGTTCAAAGTCCCGCAGGGCCCGCGTTTCTTCTGGGAGCTGGTTCCATAGGTGTGGAGCCACTACAGAGAAAGCCCGAGTGCGGGTACTCTGTAGTTTTACCTCTTTCGGCCCGGGGATAGTCAGCAGGTTCTTCCCTGCTGACCTCAGTGCTCTCTGGGGTTCATATTGTCTCATACTTATGTCTTGAGCCACCCAGACCAAAAACATGGTACATTCCAATTTTCCCAATTTATTTATTTATTTATTTATTTTATTTATATTAAGATTTATACCCCGCCCTTCTCACCTAAGTGTCTCAGGGCGGCTTACAGCACAATAATTGAAACAACTTCAGTTTAAAACATTTAAAATACAATTAAACCATAAATTAATAAAAAAAAAACAAGATAGAATAAAACCGGCGGCCTATAGATACATTTTGTTCCATCCAAGATGTTTTACATTGTCAGTTAATGTCATAGGCCTGCCGGAAGAGGACTGTCTTACAGGCCCTGCGGAATTGCCCTAGATCCCGCAGGGCCCGCACCTCTTCCGGCAGCTGGTTCCACCAATAAGGTGCCGTTATTGAGTAGGCCCGATCCCTGGTGGATTTTAGACGGGCCTCCTTTGGCCCGGGGACTACCAACAGGTTTTGTGAGCCTGAGCGTAGTACTCTCTGGGGAACGTGTGGGGAGAGACGGTCCCTAAGGTAGGCAGGTCCTAGGCCATATAGGGCTTTAAAGGTAATAACCAACACCTTGTAGCCAAGAACAATCATCCCTTTTTTAAAAAAAAATCACAGTCCCTCACAAAGCACTCCTGCCTTTTAAAATCTTCTAGCTAGAACTGCTTCTGTTGTCATTCTTTGAGACTTGAATGCCTGCCTCAGGGGCTATAGAACTTGAATCTCAAAGGGAAGACCACATGTATCTTCTTTAGTGGCCATGCAAACACACAAATATTTAGGCATTTTGCAATGCACAACCCACCAGCTCATATGCTGCAGCTGCTAATCTGCACCATGAAACCCTTAGTGTCCCATATGTTCCCATTTCCCTGCCTGTGGAAAGCTGAAAAATCAAAGAGAATCTTCTTCTAAAGCAGAGGTGGCCAAACTTGCTAAACAAAGAGCCACATAGAATAAACATCAGGTAGGGCAGGATATAAATCGAAAATCAAATCAAATTAAATTAAATGTTTGAGAGCCACAGGACAAAAAGGAAGGAAGGAAGGAAGGAAGGAAGGAAGGAAGGAAGGAAGGAAGGAAGGAAGGAAGGAAGGAAGGAAGGAAGGAAGGAAGGAAGGAAGGAAGGAAGGAAGGAAGGAAGGAAGGAAGGAAAGAAAGAAATAGATGGGGAGGGGGAGAGGTGAAAAGAAAATAACTTTAACTTTAAATCCATTCTCCAAGCTGCCAGTTGGCTTAGCTTGAGCTAAATTTGGCCACCCCTGTTCTAGAGTGGGTCAACTTTCCAATCACACAGATTTTGGAGTGCTTCCAAACAATTGGAAGCCCATTGGTGGCCAGTCCACCAAAGGATTAAGCCATGCCAGAACAAGAACATCAGAATCAACTCCAGTGGCAGCACATTCACACGAACACCAGGCAACACACAGCCAGAGAGTTTTCATATTGCAACTGCTGAGGTGAATTAACAAATTCTGGATAATCTGTAGCGCAGCAGTAAGAGCTTTCTATTACATCTTTAAGCTATCTAAACAACCATCCTCCAGGCTTTTAAACCTGGCAGAAGACAGATGTTTCAGAGTAAACAAAGACAGCATAGAGAAGATGGAACAAAGCCTTCACAAACATGTAATACTTGGGGCAGGCTCAGGCATTGACCCTTGGGGTGTGAGAACAGGGGGTGTTCCAAGATTGTTCCTGTTCCCTCTTATGAAATTCTGGAGGCTACACAACACCATTTTCTCTTCTTACTTGCCAGGAGGCAGCTCAAGCATCAGCAGGCCCAGATGAAGGGGTTGCTTAGCAACAGTGCTGCTCTTCCTTCTCCCAAACATAGGGAACGTGATAGTACAAGGCTCAATGAACACTAGGGAGAGGCAGGACTAAAGCAGCCCACTTACTCTCTGGGGCAGCCAGTTCTGGAACACTTTGGTGTTCCACACCTTCGAACAAATGCCTTGGTTTAGGTTTCACTGACTATTTAGCAAGCCAAATATCTCTGGTTTCTCTTTTCTCCCCCCCCCCCCCCCCCCCGTGTACTGTGGAGCCAAAGGATAGGCTGAATCTAAGAAGCTTTAACACACCAGGATGAATTCTCTTAAATTAGCAGGGCTTCCCATAGGTGGTGGTTTTTGTCCCTCCTTCCCTGCTGCCATGGCTGTGCTATGCCCGGCGATTCTCTGCACTTTGCATTCAGCTTTCAGCACCAAAATGCCTAACTGGGACTTAAAGCAGATTTTTAAATTAGTTCCTGACAGCGCAAACAGATTGCTATTGATTGAAATGAGCCTTATTTTAGTTCTTTAGATGAGCAGGCCTAATGACTAAATACTGTATTGCCCATTTCGACACTTTGTGCTGGGACTCCCCAGTGGTTTCTTAGGCAGCTGTGAAATCTCTTTGCTTGCAGATTACGAGGAGAGAACGGGAGACGGCCATCTGTGACTGTGGAGCATGGCGGCTTCCAGGCTCAGCTCAAGACTGACAATGAAGACATATGCTCTCCCACGTCCCCATTTATGATGGATGCCCTGGTACCTGTCCCTGGGAAATTACTGCCCCTTGTTTGTCCCTCTTTTTGCCTTCTGGGAATGTCTAGCTGAAATCTTGCAGCGTTAGCTGTTCTTCTGGCTTAGCTCCCTCCCAATTGTCTATTGCTAAGCCTCAGAGTAGAGAACCCAGATGCATCTCTGATGTGTATGTGTGTGCGGGTGCTATGGCTGCATTTGGGTGGCAAATTTAACGTTGGCAAATGCACAAACCCAGCTTGTGTCAGCTTTCCATTAGTAGGGAGACTGGGAAACAGGGAAGGTTTCCAACCAGTGATCTACCATATGAATTTTGTGGCCTGACCAGGTCCTATTGTAGTGATGGTTACAGGAATAAACAGCTTTAAAGGGGGATTAAATGATTCATGGAGGATAAGTCTAGTCTTATCAATGGCTACGAGCAATACTCCCTCTAAGCTGTTTAGTCTTGTGAGCAAAAATTCTACTTTGTGAGCTACTGGCATTAAAGTTGTGAGCTAATGCATAAATTAGTTTGCTGCAGAGCCATCCTTCCTGAGCTAAGACAAAAATGTGTAAGCTGGAGGCTAAAAACCTGTGAGCTAGCTCACGCTAACTCAGCTTAGAGGGAACACTGGCTACAGCTATGGTAACTGAAGGGAACCTCCACATTCAGAACTAGGAAGCAATATCAGCTCAAGGCCTCAACCTCTATGTCCTGTTGTTGGCCCTCCAGAAGAAGTGGTTGGCTATTGTGTGAGACAGGATGCTGGACTAGGTAGACCACTGATCTGATCCAGAAGGGCTCTTCTTATGTTCTTATTGCTGAGAATATCTGAGAACGTGCAACACTGTCAGAAATGCAGTCGCAGATTCCCAATTTGTCAAGCCTAGAAACATGTTTCGTAGCTACCATGCATAAAAGGATTGCTAGTCCCAAACATTTTAGTAGACACACATTGTGTGTGTGTGTGTGTGTATCAAGAGCCACACAAAGCCATAGCAAAATTTAGCTGCTATCAATTTATTTCATTTATGTCCCCAGCTTTTGTCCCCAAAGCAGCTTACATGGTTCTCCTTTCCTCCATTTTATCCTCCCAACACCCCTGTAAGGTAGCTTAGACTGAGAGTGTATGACTGGTCTAAGGTCACTCAATAAACTTCCACAGCAGAGTGGAGATCCAGACTTGGATATCTCAGATCCTACTCCAACATGTTAACCAGCCACTATACCACAACTGGACTACACCTTACACGTGTGTCATCAATTAAGAAATTGAATTTATTTTAACATCAGGCATAATTCTGGAAAATGGAAGAGTGGACCTTGTTTGGCTGTAAACACCTGTAATTGTTCCCTGCACAAACATGTCCAAAAATAGCAAGTTTACAGTGAAAACATTTTTTTGTCATCTGCTAAGGTTGTGAGGTCAGTGTTGAGGAATACCTGGAGGTTTTGGGGGTGGATTCAGGAGAGGGCAGAGTTTTGAGGAGGGGAAGAGCCTTGGCAGGGTACAATGCCATAGAGTCAACCCTTCAAAGCAGCCATTTTCTCCGGGGGAGCTGATCTCTGCCAGCTGGAGATCAGTTGTCAAAGCGGTAGATCTCCAGGCCCCAAGAAGCAATGCAAATTCCATGGACATAGAAGTCCCACCTCCACCTCACTTTGGATTAGTACAATATTCTAAGATCTTTTGTCAACCTATTAATGGGCATTTGTTGTAGTAAGGCAACCTTTGCAAGCCTGTGCATGCTTCTGGAATTACGACCAAAGTGGCTTCTGCAGGAAAAAGAACCAAACACAGTACCTCCCTGCTCACTTTGCAAAAGAATAATAGATGAGGGATAAAAAGAAATGCAGGAAAACCTGAGGGAGCAGGTAAGAAAAAAGGAGAAAGATTGGAGGGAAAACAAAACAGAACCGCAATCCTACAATGCTAACCTCTCCTCCTGATCTTGGAAGCCTTGGTCAGGCAATAACAAAGGCCTCCGTGCCTTACAACAGACCCATTCACTTTCTAAAAAGCTTGGTGGGCTTCCAGGGAAGTACTTTTGGGCATCATTTTGGGGAACTTTGTCATATGTCTTAGTGTGGCTGCTAAGAAGAAGAAGAATTGCAGATTTATATCCCTCCCTTCTCCCTGAATCAGAGACTCAGAGCGGCTTACAATCTCCTATGTCTTCTCCCCTCACAACAGACACCCTGTGAGGTAGGTGGGGCTGGAGAGGGCTCTCACAGCAGCTGCCCTTTCAAGGACAACCTCTGCCAGAGCTATGGCTGACCCAAGGCTATTCCAGCAGGTGCAAGTGGAGGAGTGGGGAATCAAACCTGGTTCTCCCAGATAAGAGTCCGCACACTTAACCACTACACCAAACTGGCTCTCACCACTACACCAAACTGATGGGCAGTTAGGGGCAACTCAGAAACACCTCAGAAACCGACTTGAAAAACTCATCCAAATGTGTACATCTGCTGCTCGTCCCCATCCAGTACTCACCCCGTCCTCTGGCGTCCTCAGAGCAGCTCAAAAAGCTACCACTTTTGAAGTGGCAGCAAATTTCTGAGCTGCAAGCCAGTCGCCTCTTTGGACTCTGGACACGAAAGCGCGCAAGTGAGGTGGATTGGTGGTGTGAACCCGCTCTAGGTGCTCACTAGTATTTTTTTTTTAAAAAAAACTGCCCAGAGCGCATGATGACCACTAAAAATGTATGGTAAAAAAGAAGCTCAAACCACGCCAAGGGAATGATGCACTACAGCCATCTGACCATGCCAAGTTGCCTCACAGACGGGATGGGACCGGCTTGCGGGGTACCTTAAATGTACATCTCTTGTACCTGAAATGGCCTCAAGCGTTTGCATTATTCATGAACCTAATCCTGAAAAACATGAATGTCGGATGCTGTGAGATCTCTTGTCCTTTCTCCTTTAACAGCTGTCATCTCTTTAACTAAAACAGGAGTTCTTTTAAATAGAGTTGCTTTTCTGTAGGTGGATGGTTCTGGATGGTTCTTTCTGAGCCAGCCCAATTTGGGATGCCTCCCCTGTACCCCAAAATGCCCATCTGTTAGCAGCATCTGTGTTTCTTTTTAATTCTGCTTTTCCTCCAAGGAATTCAAGAGTGGTGTACTTAGCGCCCCCTTATATCTTCACAACAACCCTGCAAGCCTGAAAGAAAATAAATGAGTTTTACGGAAGGCTTCAGATTTGATCCCGGGTTTCCCAGGCCCAGTCCAGCTCTCCAGCTGTGCCACCACACCTGTTCAGTCCGAACTGTATTATTATTTATTTATTTATTTATTTATATTCCACCCATTCCCCATAGGGGCTCAGAGCGTGGTACAACATAAATAATAAAATCACAATAAAATCACAACAGCATAACAATAAAAACTGATTACAATGTTCAGTCCAACAGAATGGTTCAGCAGGACCATATAATAAAATGGTGTAGCAAAACAATATAGCAAATAAGCGCAGTAAGATAGTACAGTAGGGTAGGGGAGGCCAATCGATCTAATGGATAGATGCCCGCTGCCTTACCCAAAAACCTGACAGAACAGCTCCGTTTTACAGGCCCTGAGAAATACCAACAAGCCAGGTAGGGCTCAGATCTCCATAGGGAGCTGATTCCACCAAGTTGGGGCCAGGATCGAGAAAGACCTGGCCCTGGTAGAGGCAAGATGGGCATCTCTTGTACCTGAAATGGCCTCAAGGGTTTGCATTATTCATGAACCTAATCCTGAAAAACATGAATGTCGGATGCTGTGAGATCTCTTGTTCTTTCTCCTTTAACAGCTGTCATCTCTTTAACTAAGACAGGAGTTCTTTTAAATAGAGTTGCTTTTCTGTAGGTTGCAGCTGATAAACATAAACTACAGGCTACAGAAAAGCAACTCTGTATTTATTAGAAAATCCTGTACTATGGAGGCAGGCAATTATTTCCAGACTTGTATGTAAGCCACAATTCTTCTGCAGCACAAAGAAACCACAGTCTGTCAGTAGGTGTAGAATTTATTTGCCTGAATTCTCAGCTTTCATTTTTTTTATCGTTTTTTTAAAATACGTTCCTTGCCCTGATGGCTGCAAAGAGATGCTTGTAAATGCACAGGTAGCACTGGGTGATATCACAGAATCTCAAGTGCTCTCTAAAGTACTGGGATTTTCAAAAATTTTCTTGCAACTTCCAGATACTTCCTTGCAAAACTAATTAACTGTGAGAAGAGTCTCAGATTGAGCCTAGTGATCTCATAATCACAATAAGATCCTGATAGTTTTTCTGCATATACTTTAAAATCCCAGCGATAGAGGATTTCTACTATTTCTACAAATAGCTCTAATGTGTACAGTTCTGAGGGCTTGGTAAACAATACAGACAGCAGGGATGGAGAATTTATGAATGGAAAGAACAGAACGCTCATAATAGATTTCAGCCGCATTATTCCAAGACTTATCGGAAAATTACAGTGAAGAGAGCCACAGCCTGGCTTGAGGGAACGAACAGGCAATGGCGAGCAATTACTAGGCTTGTCAGCTGGGGTTGTTAGAATGGCCAAGTGCAGAAACAGAATAGGAGGACTAGGACCTTCCCGTTTTATAAGAAACTCCAAAACCTTGAGCTAACTTGGGGCTGGTAGCTAGAGTTAGCATGTTTGAGCAGTTGCCAAGACCCCAAGTGCCCTGCAAGGGCATAACCGCTGACCCAATATGCTCACGTTACAGAAGCAGCAGCCATTATTTCCTACCTCTTCTCTCCAGTGCTGACAGAAACCAGGAGCAGCTGTCATTGCCACCATCTGTAAGGGGAGGGCTGGTGAATACCAAGTGCTCCTACTCATCACTAGCTCAGTGGTCTACACACTCCTGTGCCCAGAGGCACAAGCCCTTGGGCACGAGACAAATGGCTCTTGTCCTTTGCTTCTTAGTCTGACAGTCAGGCCCAGGGGTGGAATTCTAGCAGGAGCTCCTTTGCCTATTGGGCCACACACCCCTTATGTAGCCAATCCTCCAAAAGCTTACAAGGCTCTTTTTTGTAAGCTCTTGGAGGATTGGCTACATCAGTGGGCTGTGGCTTAACATGCAAAGGAACTCCTGCTAGAATTCCACCTCTGGCTCAGGCCTAAAGCCAGACAGAAGATCAGCCAAGTGGAAAGAGAAGACCTGCTGGATCACTTGAAGCCTCCCCCTCCATTTCTGGTTTATTTTCTCCTCTACCCCTCTCTGCATTTTGTTAGTTTGCATCCAAACAGGTTTAAAAAGTGGGATATAAATATACTAAGTAAGTAAACAGTTGAGTGTGCCTGAAAGGGGACCCACAAGTCAACATGTTGCTAAGGTTTTACCAAAGCTGGGGCCAAGCCCTGGCAAGTGACATAGGCACAGCGGCATAAATGAAGAACCAAGTACTCATTTTTCTCCATTTTACATCTAACATGGACTTCAAGCTTTGCTCTGTGAACAAGTACGTAACTTACTGGCACTAGGGATTCAACCTTCTTGTTGGGTGTTTTGGGGCCATTCCACCACATCATACAACAACGCAAGCTTGTGTTTGCCACTGAGATCTTCATCGAGCTGCAAGCAAATCCTGGTGCTGTAGTGGACCTACTGGGACAATACTATCATTCCCAAATAGGGAGTGGGTACAGACCAACAAACTCCTCTGTAATTGTTAGAGATGAAAGGAAAATGGACTTCTAGGGCTTATCTTGCTAAACCTATAAAATGTATGCAGAATGCTAAATGCTATTTCTCCACCACGTGTAGTCAAACTCTCCCCTTGCCACCAGTTTGCTTCCTTCCTCCTCCCACTTCCCAAACCAAGTGGGGATGATTCTTATTCCTGCTGTTTTATAACCTGAGTCACCATTTTGATTTCACTTTTTCATGCATGAATCAGAACTGAGACTTTTTGTTTTTGCACCGTTTTCTGTTTCCTTGGATAAACTTCCACTCAATGGGCTTTGTGCATCAACAAATCACCACTGCTGGTTTTTAGTGCAATCTAGTCACTTCTGATTTAGGACGACTCTACAAATTAGTGACCTCCAAATTGTCCTATCATTGACAGCCTTGCTCAGAGTTAAAGTCCAGTAGCACCTTTAAGACCAACGAAGTTTTATTCACCCACAGAAGCTCATACCTTTAATAAGACTTCATTGCTCTTAAAGGTGCCACTGGACTCTAACTTTGTTCTATTGCTTTAGACCAACTTGGCTACCCACTTGGATCAGCCTTGCTCAGGTGTTGCAAACTGAAGCCCATGGCTCCTTTGTATTGAGTCAATCCATCTCATTTTGGACCTTCCTTTTTTGCCTCTGCCTTTAACCTTTCCAAGCATTATTGCCTTTTTCACAGTCTCTCATCTTCTCATTGGAATTGGACCAATTTTGCAGGGCCTGTAAGACCATCCTTTTCAAGCAGACGTTTGTAGAAGTTGATAGGATGGCTGTTTAATTACCAACGATTTATCTAGTGACCCCTGCCATAATACAAGTGTACAGATAACATCAGGAAGATCACCGCCGTTTAAACTATGGAATGATCCAGACATTTGGAACTGGTTTTAGATTGTTGTTTTAAATCAATGTATAACTTAAATGTTGTTTTAAATTACCTTATATTGTATATTTTATATTGTATAATTTTATCGAACTGTTGTCAGCCGCCCTGAGCCTGCCTGGGCGGGGAGGGCGGGATATAAATAAAATTTATTATTATTATTATATATTATCATGATGTGACCAAAGTTTAGTCATTTCAGCTACTAGGTAGAATTCAGATTTTGTTCAATCTAGAACCCACTTATATGACTTTTTTTGGCAGTTCAGCAGTGTATATATATTATTTTAACCTTCTAGAACATTCAATGGATGACCTCAAAGCTGCCGTTTTGCTGCAAAGGAACTTCAAGAACAGAATGGAGAGGGAAATTGCTGAATTACAAATTATTATGAAACTTGGAACTAACACCTCCCCAGGAACTAACACCTCCCCAGAGATAAAAAAAAATCTCATTACATATACTAAACTCACTTTCACCAAGTATAGCTATATATCCACAGTATTCCAATGTATTTCTCTTTTAGAATAGTGTATCAGAATAATGTTTTTTGCATTGGCATAGTCCAATAGGGATACTGGCTGTTTATCTCATTTCATATACTAACCCATCTTCCACTATACTTTAATGTATTCTTTTTTCTAATGGCAAACTAGAATTATGTTTATATGTGTGCTACATGTTTAAATCAAACCTCTGAGAAACCTATGCCCTCATTTTAACCCAGAGCTAACATTATAACAGACTCTCATTTACTGCACTTCACATCCAAGATACATAATGAATTTAGTAGATGGACATCAATCTGCTATTCCAACTTAATTGTTGTTTCAACCCAGTTAACTTAAACTAACAAACACCAGACCCCAACCTGTGACTCTTTTAATCTGCTAAAAAAACTTTTCCATGACTCTGCATACTAACTCACTGCCCCCTTTCTCTATATTTAGGACTGCTTGCCATTCCATACTTTTGTCTGACGAAGTGTGCTTCTAGCACACGAAAGCTTACATTCTGAATAAAACTTTTTTGGTCTTAAAGGTGCCACTTGACTCTTGCTTTGTTCTGCATTATACATATTAATGATGTACACTGTATCGTTTTCAGAGGGCAGCTGTGTTGGTTTGCAGAACAGTTAGATCTGAGTCTAGGAATGCCGTATTTATCAGGTTTAAAACAAAACCACACCCTGTGCAACACAAACAAATCTACAAACGTGGAAAAGCAAAGAAACAAAACCATTGACACAAAATATCTACCAGTACCAACAGCAACAAAACAAGGGAACATTGGCTCATCCCTAATGCCCACCCGCTCGCTGCAGGTTCACAGCGGTGTCTCCATCAGCACCAGCAGAGAGAGGAAGCGTTTGCTGATAGCTAGACAAACACTGCTGCGACCACAGAGCCATCAAGCTGATGACTGAGCACCAACTTCCCCCCACAAACGTCCCCGAAGAGCAGCTGTAAGTGATAAATGGCTTGATGCCCCCCCCATGCCTTTCCCTCATCACCTCCTTAGCTTTGAACAAACATGTTAGTTCAAGCAAGGCTGCTGAGGGCTGTCCCCCTTGTGCTTGACTGCCAGGCTAGACGGCAGTAGCCGTCGCTGGAGTTTGTTAATGCCTTGTCAAGTTTTGAATGCAAGGAGAAGCCACCAGAGGAAGGAGAAGAATGGGGAACGGGCCCAGATCTTTATGCTTCTCACATTTCCTAACCCACTCTTTGCCTCTCTCACACACGCACCACAGTCCTAAATTCGCCTCCTGGCAACGTGCAGGAAGAGGTGAAACATGGAAAGCATACTAAGGCTATGTTTGTCAACTCGCTCACACGCGCATGCTCCAAGCACTTAGAGCTATAGCCTTCTATACCGCCAGCAGTAGCAGAACTGACCGAGTCAGATCACAGCACGCATAATTCCAGAATTTACCACATGCAGGGTGAGGAAGAACAGCACAATTTTTTCTTCTTCGGCAACTGAGGCGCCTTGCTGTGCACCAGATTTTTGCAGGTAGCCTGCTAGAACCAAGACACCTGGCAGGCACACAGAATCTGCCTGGCCAAGCTAACAAGCTTCATATACACACATTGTGGCTAATCATAGAACTGGAAGGGACCCCCAGCGTTATCTAGTCCAACCCCCTACACAATGCAGGAAATTCACAAATAAAGGTTAAAGGTGCAAGAGCCAAGTCGTTACCAACATTTTCTTGCCAGACTTTTTACGGGGTGGTTTGCCATTGCCTTCCCCAGTCATCTACACTTTCCCCCTAGCAAGCTGGGTACTCATTTTACCAACCTCAGAAGGATGAGTCAACCATGAGCTGGCTACCTGAACCCAGCTTCCACTGGGATCGAACTGAGGTCATGAACAGTGTTTGAACTGCAGTACTGCAGCTTACCACTCTGTGCCATGGGGCTCCTTCCAATTCACAAATATCTTCCCCTAGGATCAGCATTGCTGTCAGATATCTATCTAGCCTCTGTTTAAAAACCTTCACCTCCCAAGGAAGCCTGTTCCACTGTGGAATCGCTCTGTCAGGAAGTTCTCCCTAGTACTGAGCAGGAAACTTCTGAGAGCCAGTTTCGTGTAGAGGTTAAGTGTGCAGACTCTTATCTGGGAGAACCAAGTTTGATTCTGCACTCCTCCACTTGCAGCTGCTGGAATGGCCTTGGGTCAGCCTTAGTTATCGCAGGAGTTGTCCTTGACCCATGCCCCTCCTGGCTAATTAAATCTTGCCTGAGGGAGCTTGAATGTCCTTTACGGGACATCATAAATAGATCCCTCTCAGAGGGGCGTTTTCCATCATCCCTGAAAGAGGCTTTGGTCCGACCCCTCCTGAAAAAAACTACAGCAGATCCGGCCGAATTGGCAAACTACCGACCGGTCTCTAATTTACCGTTTTTAGGTAAAATAATTGAGAGGGCAGTGGCGTCGCAGTTGCAGAGCTTTCTGGATGACGCTTCCATCCTAGACCCTTGCCAGTCCGGCTTTCGCCCGGGCTATGGGACGGAGACAGTACTGGTCGCCCTGGTAGACGATCTCCAACGGCATCTGGATCGGGGCGGTGTGGCGGTGCTGATGTTGTTAGACCTGTCGGCCGCGTTCGACACGGTCGACCATCGGCTACTGACCCGCCGCCTCGCCGATATAGGGGTGAGGGGGTCTGCCTTACAATGGCTCTCCTCCTTCCTCGAGGATCGGGGACAAAGGGTGGCAATTGGTGGCGAGCGGTCCCGGAGGCGCACACTGGACTGTGGAGTGCCTCAGGGGGCAGTTCTCTCACCAATATTATTCAATATCTACATGCGCCCTCTTGCCCAGATTGCCAGGAGATACGGACTTGGGTGCCATCAATATGCAGATGACACCCAACTCTATCTGCTAATGGACGGCCGGCCTGACTGCGTCCCTGAGAATCTAGACCGGGCCCTGCAGGATATGGCAATGTGGTTGAGGAGGAGCGGGCTGAAATTGAACCCAGCGAAGACAGAAGTCCTTTGTCTGGGTCGGGGCGCCCGGGAAGGGGAAACACCTCTTCCGGTCTTCGACGGGGCGCCGCTGAAAGCGGCGCACCGGGTTAGGAGTCTGGGAGTTTTACTGGAGCCTTCATTATCAATGGAGGCCCAGATTGCAGCCACTGCCAAGTCAGCCTTCTTCCACCTGAGGCGGGCAAGGCAGTTGGCTCCCTTCCTAGAGCGCCAAGATCTGGCAACGGTACTTCACGCAACGGTCACCTCGAGACTGGATTACTGTAATGCCCTCTACATGGGGCTGCCTCTGTACCGAACCCGGAAGCTGCAGCTGGTGCAGAACGCAGCGGCCAGGCTACTGTTGGGGCTCCCTAAATGGGAGCACATACAGCCTGGGCTGCGCGAGCTGCACTGGCTGCCAGTTATATACCGGGTTCGTTACAAAGTGCTGGTCATTACCTTTAAAGCCCTATATGGTCGAGGACCTGTCTACCTCAGGGACCGTCTCTCCCTATATGAACCCCAGAGAGCACTGAGGTCAGCTGGAAAAAACTTGCTGACCATCCCCGGACCAAGAGAGGTGAAGTTGCAATGCACCCGCAATCGGGCCTTCTCCTCTGTGGCCCCGAGCTTATGGAACCAACTTCCAGAGGAAATGCGGGCCCTGCGGGATCTTGAACAATTCCGCAGGGCCTGCAAGACTTTCCTCTTCCGACTGGCTTTCGATGATGTAGAAAATTAAGTACTAATGATACCGCCATCATAATAAAGAACAAATAGCAATAGCATTAGCACTTTTATAACTGTAATTAATTTTAAATCTATTAGAATTTTAATGTTGAATGTAACCTTGTTTTTATACAATGGAATGTTACTGTTACTGTTAGCCGCCCTGAGCCTGCCCCGGCGGGGAGGGCGGGATATAAATAAAATTATCTAATCATTATCTAATCTTGAAAGGGCAGCTGCTGTGAGAGCTCTCTTAACCCCACCTACCTCACAGGGTGTCTGTTGCGGGGGGGAGGTAAAGGAGATTGTGACTGCTCTGAGATTCAGAGTTTAGGGCAGGATATAAATATCATCAAAATCATCTTCTGATTTAATTTCAAAAGAGATTCCGGCTAAATGTTAGGAAGAACTTCCTGACAGAGCAGTTCCTCAGTGGAACAGGCTTCCTCAGGAGGAATGCTAGCCTGGATGCCAGATTTAAGCCATCCTACTCAGATCCTCCATTGCTGCTTCTCACGTATACAGCATATGTAGTCCCGGGTAATTCTGGCACCACGGCATCCTTTGTTAGACCTTTTGCTCTATGATCTTATCCATCTCTCTGGTTTGAATCATCCCAGGGTTTGAATCAGTTTTGTTGCCCTGGTAACTATCTACAGCCTGATCTTCCACATAAAGTAATCCAGCATTTTGGAATCCTTAAAACTTGGGAATTAGAAAGTTACATATGTATTTGTGACTGACAAAGCATCAACCACTGAAGATGACTAAGACAGACAGAGTTTCAAATACGTTTTGATAACACTGACAAAATCAAAGCAACAAAGAGGAAGACCAGTTCAGTACCAAAACGGTTCCATAATTATTCACACGGTAAAGGATTTTTCAGAGTAAACAGTGTAGGCTCCACATGTGATGCATCCCCAAAGTCATTATTCTTTGGCCACATCCAAGACAAAGGAAAGCAAAAAAACACCTCGTTGGCGACCAGAGTGATAGCAGCAGATAAGTCTCGGCCCTACCTGCTTGTGGACTTTCAGGAGGATTTTCTTCTTCACCCTCTCCTTGCCGAGATCCGTCTCTCTCCCTGAGCTCCCAGCATCATTATTATGGCCATTTTCACTGGGCTCAGCTGACATGCAGTTTTCGGATTCTCGAGGTTTCTTCCCTGGATGTCTTTCCCATTTTTCCTTTCTTTCCTGAGGCTTCAACGACATGTCCTTCTGTGGTGGGGAGGAAAAAAAGAAAATAAGAACATAAGAGAAGCCATGTTGGATCAGGCCAGTGGCCCATTCAGTCCAGCACTCTGTCACACAGTTGCTAAAAAATCCAGATGCCATCATAAGGTCCACCAGTGGGGCCAGGACACTAGAAGCCCTCCCACTGTTGCCTCCCCCAAACACCAAGAATTTAGAGCAACACTTGCCCCAGACAGAGAGTCCCATCTAAACCCTGTGGCTAATAGCCACTGATGGACCTCTGCTCCATATGTTGATCCAATCCCCTCTTGAAGCTGTCTATGCTTGTAGCTGCCACCATCTCCTGTGGCAGTGAAAATCAGAGGATGAAAAAAACCCAGGCCTTATAAAAAGGTGAAGAATCAAAACAGTAAGCTTACACAAACATACACACACACAATCTAGTTTCCAGTGTAATTGGACCCATTCTTCCAAAACTGATTCCAACAGTCTTGCACAAGGGCTGAAAAAAAGCATAGAATGAGTGTGCAACAATAAGATGAAGAAGAAGATACTGGATTTATATTCCGCCCTCCACTCCGAATCTCAGAGTGGCTCACAATCTCCTTTACCTTCCTCCCCCACAACAGACAACCTGTGAGGTGGGTGGGGCTGAGAGGGCTCTCACAGCAGCTACCCTTTCAAGGACAACTCATGCAAGAGCTGGTCCAAGGCCATTCCAGCAGCTGCAAGCGGAGGAGTGGGGAATCAAACCTGGTTCTCCCAGGTAAAAGTCCACACACTTAACCACTACACCAAACTGGCTCTCAATATATACAAAGGGGCAGTGGTGGAAGGAGCCAAACATTCGCAAAAGCTCCCACATCAAGTTACAAGAGGACTAAATGGGATGCAACCCACAAAATGTTGGAAACAGCAGAACTTCTCTCTGCTGCCAGATACTGGAATACCCCTCCACACGCACGCAGGCACACAAGCAGTGTCTTAAAGTGCCAGCCATTTGCCATCTCCATTGTACGTGATTAGTGCCATTTGCTTGCTATAGAGGAAAGTAAATCACACAGGCTCTGCGCAGGAGGCAAAAACTGCAGCCGTAAACCCTTCATTAAGACCCAGCCGCAGCTCTTCCACGGTGCACTAAATCATGCCCCTGTGACTTCCGGTTACAGTTTTAAATATACAGTCCTGCCTTCTAGTGTGGCAGAGTGGTTAGCATATCAGCCTTAAGATCTGGGAGATCAAAATCTGAATCCCCGCTCTGCCATGGAAGCTTGCTGGATGACCTTGGTTGCTGGACTGACCCTGCCAGTCGCACACTCACAAGGTTGTTGGGAGAATAAAATAGAAGAGAGGAGAACACAAGCTACTGTGAATCCCCACTGGGGAGAAAGGTGAGGTTTAACTGAAGTAAAAACATATCTCTTGCTGCCTAGATTTTGTGATCGCTTCATCCATCTTCTTTACTGTATTTCCTGCAGCTCAGTTAGGGACGAAAAATACCTGGGAGAGGAGCCTGGGAAGGGTGGGGTTTGGGGCGGGGGGAGACTTCAGCGGAGTATCGTGCCATAGAGTCCACTTTCCAAAGTAACCATTTTCTGCAGGGAGGAGGAGGAAGAAGAGGAGGGGAGCTGGTTTTATATTTCTCCCTTCACTATCCGAGGGAGTCTCAGAGCAGCTTACATTCACCTTCCCTTCCTCTCCCCAACACAGATGGGTGTTATCTGCCACACTATGAGGCAGGTAGGGCTGAGAGAGCTCTGAGAGAGTTGTGACTGACCTAAGGTCACCCATCTGGCTGCATGTGGAGGAGTGGGGAATCAAACCTGGCTCTCCAGATTAGAGTCCACTGCTCTTAACCACTACACCAAACTGGTTCTGATCTCCAGCCACAACCTGGAAGTTGGCAACCCTATTCTCAGCACTAGTCCCTTTTTTGTTAACAAGATCCACGGTAGCTCTGAACAGAACCCAGGGAACTGGGGAGACAACGACGGACCACTTTGGTTATTACTCCCAGCTTCTCATACAGGGAACGGTAATCCCCTCAAGGTCATCTCTGAGCCCTTATTACCTTTCTTAATTCCCCATCATAAATTCTAATAACAAGCAGTCCTTCAAGGACACAATAACAAGTGCTATGGAAAATTAACACCTTGCCATCAGCCATTTAAATATGATTTAAGCATGAACGGAAACAACATTACCACGTCGATGCGCTATTGCTTCTACAACAGATTTAAGAAAAACAAGAACAAGCAAAGAGGTTGGAAAAGAAATGAGACCAGAGCAGAAAACACAATTATCATCAGAATAAAAAAGGTAAAGAGAGTCCCCTGTGCAAGCACCAAACTGTTACTGACCCATGGGGTGACATCACATCATGGTATTTTCTTGGCAGACTTTTTTACAGGGTGGTTTGCCATTGCCTTCCCCAGTCATCTACACTTTACCCCCAGCAAGCTGGGTACTCATTTTACCGACCGTGGAAAAATGGAAGGCTGAGTCAACTTTGAGTAGGCCACCGGAACCCAGCTTTGGCCAGGGTCAAAAGCTGCCTTATACTCAATCAAACCATTGCAATGTCTAGCTCAGTACAGTCTATTCTGAGTCGAAGCACCCCTCCAGGAAGAAAAAGGCCTTCCTCCAACAGCTGTCATCCAAGATCCTGGAGATATCCAAGAGCAAACCTGGGTCTTCAGCATGCAAAACGTGTACTTTGCCACTGGGATGCAGCCTTACCTACTTCATATCTACTTATTACAAACACACAGTATTTGTGCCAGTATATACTGCAACATGCAGGCAAAACCAAGGTGAGAAAATGTGCTATTAGACTTTCTAAGTGGATGCTATTCAGTCCTATGCAGAGTTACTCCGCTCCGAGTCCACTGAAATCAGTGGACGGGATTCAGCACAAAATTTCCACCTGTGCCAGAGGTCTTCCACTTCTGCAAACTGAAATGCAAGAAAAAGACTGTGGTAGCCTCTTGCACTAAGCCAAACTTGCACCGCACTTGTGTTTCTGAAGCTGTCTATGCTTGTAGCTGCCACCGCCTTCTGTGGCAGTGAATTCCATGCGTTAATGACTCTTTGGGTGAAAAGAAATGATTAAAATATCAACTAAACTGGTCACAGAAAGTAACATTATTTTCCTTCCATCCCTAAATCCTTGAATAAATAAAACTGTTCTAACTCACCACCTGAAATTGGATGGCAGATGGACACCTCTAAAACGAATGATCTATAACAAAGGTGTCAGTACAGGAAAGACCCTGCCCCTAGTCAGGGCAGGTAGGTTCATATGGGAAAGGAAGTTCCCCAAATATCCTGCTCTTGGACTGTCTACTGCATTTATTTGTGCACAGCAAATTAGGGTTAAAGATTCTGATTTCTTTGGGGACGTCCAATAAGAGCATCAAAACAAGAGGGAGGATTCGAACACAGCCTCCCCCTATTCCAAGTACAGCACACTTTACATTGCATCATACACACTCACCTCAAATGTAAGGCGGCGGCAGGAACTAAAAAGGCGTGCAGATGCAGCCTACAGTTCCTATCCATAAAAAAGGGAGTAACGGTATTAGCCGCAGCCTTCTCCAGGGATATCAAGAGGGCAAAGATAATGTGAATTGTAAAATGATGCAGACATTGTGGACACTAGTGCAGTAAATTATCAGTTAGCCTTTTTGTCTCAGTCACAGCAGCGACATCTCTATTAAGTCTCTCTACAAACCAGAGTTTGCAACAGAAACCCATTTGTTTTGAGCCTGCTGTTAGTTCAGGGGGGGAATTTCATCCACCTCTGAGTCCATGGAAACCTAAAAGGCCATGCAAAACAAAACTGTGAACCAGGACCTACTGCCCTGATGACTACTCTATGCTATTTCCTTTTCCAGTTTCAATTAGGAGACTGATCCAGATGGGCAGCCGGGTTGGCCTGAAGCAGTAGAACAAAGTAGGAGTCAAGTAGTACCTTTAAGACCAACAAAGCTTTTTTTCAGAATGTAAGCTTTTATATGTATGCATGCATACTTCTTCAGACGAGGGGTTGGGGTTCAGTGAGCTGAAATCAGGGTGGCTCTTTTTTGTAAGCTCTTGGAGGATTGGCTACATTCGGGGTGTGTGGCCTAATATGCAAAGGAGCTCCTGCTAGAATTCCACCCCTATAGAAAAAAAGGGGCTCCCTGAGTTTGAGCAAAACTATAATATAAGAAACGTAAGGGTGAAACTATACTAACAAAACATTTATATTTATATTGTCCTCTTGTCTGCACGCCCTACAACTTCCAATTCGGACCCTTGCCCCTCCTGGCTTATTAAATCTTGCCAGAGGGAGCTTAGGTATCCTGTACGGGATATCATAAATAGATCCCTGATGGAAGGGCAATTTCCAACACCTCTTAAGGAGGCAGTGGTCTGCCCCCTCTTAAAAAAACCAATATTGGATCCGGCCAAATTGGCACACTATCGGCCGGTCTCAAATTTACCCTTTTTGGGTAAACTCATTGAGAGGGCAGTGGCGTTGCAATTACAGAGTTTCCTGGAGGATGCTTCCGTCCTTGACTCCCATCAGTCGGGCTGCAGGGGAGGGATGGTGGCTCAGTGGTAGAGCATCTGCTTGGGAAGCAGAAGGTCCCAGGTTCAATCCCTGGCATCTCCAAAAAAGGGTCCAGGCAAATAGGTGTGAAAAACCTCAGCTTGAGACCCCGGAGAGCCGCTGCCAGTCTGAGAAGACAATACTGACTTTGATGGACCGAGGGTCTGATTCAGTATAAGGCAGCTTCATATGTTCATATGTTCAGGGCTTCCGCCCGGGTCATGGGATGGAGACAGTGCTGGTTGCCCTGGTGGATGATCTCCAGCAGCATCTGGATCGAGGCGGCTCGGCAGTACTGATGCTGTTAGACCTGTCGGCAGCGTTCGATACGGTCAACCATTGGTTGCTGACTTGCCGTCTCGCCGACGTGGGGATTCAGGGGTTGGCTTTACAATGGCTTACCTCTTTCCTCAAGGGTCGGGGACAAAGAGTGGCGATTGGGGGTGAATTGTCCCAGAGGTACCCGCTGGATTGCGGGGTTCTTCAGGGAGCAGTTCTATCCCTGATGTTGTTTAACATCTATATGCGCCCTCTTACCCAGATTGCCCGGAGATATGGGCTGGGTTGCCACCAGTACGCTGATGACACCCAGCTCTATCTACTTATGGACGGCTGGCCTGCCTGTGTCCCAGAAAACCTGGACCTGGCATTGCAGGCCGTGTCTAGATGGCTCAGGCTAAGCGGGCTGAAGCTAAATCCAACGAAGACAGAGGTCCTTTGCCTGGGTCGCCGTGGTCCGGGGAGGGAGATTCCCTTACCGGCCCTCGACGGTGTGCCTCTGTCAGTGGCACACAGGGTTAGGAGCCTGGGGGTGCTACTGGAGCCTACTCTAACTATGGAGGCCCAGATAGCAGCCACTGTCAAGTCCGCATTTTTTCATCTTAGGCGGGCAAGGCAGTTGGCCCCTTTCCTGGAGGACGGCGACCTGGCAACAGTGATCCATACAATGGTCACCTCGAGGCTGGACTACTGCAATGCCCTCTACATGGGGCTGCCCCTGTGCCGAACCCGGAAGTTGCAGCTAGTGCAGAATGCCGCTGCCCGGCTGTTGTTAGGGCTCCCTAGACGGGAGTACATTCAGCCGGGGCTTCGGGAACTGCACTGGCTGCCGATAACATACTGAGTTCGGTACAAGGTGCTGGTTATGACCTTTAAAGCCCTTTATGGTCTGGGACCTGCCTACCTTAGGAACCGTCTCTCCCCACATGTTCCCCAGAGAGTGCTGAGGTCGGGGTCTCAGAACCTCCCTACAATCCCTGGGCCAAAGGAGGCCCGTCTGAAAGCAACCAGGGACAGGGCCTTCTCGATTGCAGCTCCCTGTTGGTGGAATCAGCTCCCGGAGGAGGTGAGGGCCCTGCGGAACCTTTAACAGTTCCGCTGGGCCTGTAAAACAACCCTCTTCCGGTTGGCATATAATTAACTGTGATCGGAATGCCTGAATATTAAATCTCGAACATCAGATTATTGAATACTGGAAAATTTGAAAGACTGATTTAATGAAAGGTAGCATAGTGTATATCAATGTGAGTTTTATGTATTTTTAGGTTTTTATGTATTTTATTGTATAATTATTAACGTATTTAAATTGATCTCTGTTAGCTTTTTTTCTGTTGTAAGCCGCCCTGAGCCCACCTCGGTGGGGAGGGCGGGATATAAATAGAATAAAATAAATAAATAATAAATAAATAAATAATAGGAAAAACCTTTTGGCCTCTACCTCTGAGTAGACTCTACTTCTAAATAATCTAAGATCAACAATATAAATGTGCGCAAAGGCACTTTAAAATTCCAAAGCTTCTACTTTTAAGCAGACTGCAATATGAAATACAAGAGTGCACGCAGGCACTTAGACATAATCTCTTCCCAAACAGTCTGCACTAAAATGAATTCAAACAGTCTGCAGAAAAATAAATCAAAGTGTACACAGGCAATTTTAAAGTGCACACAGGCACTTTTTGAAGCTTAATTCCACCCCTGGCTGAAATGCATATAGCTGGTGGTTTAAGAGTGTAAACTGATACAAAAGAGGAACAAATGGCAAAATACTGGTCTCCTGTGCATACAATATACTGCTTCAGCATTGCAAGATTGCTTAATCCTGTATACACACTTTGTTCAGAGAGCTGGCATATACACAGTAGCCAACAGAACGTATTTATTCTTTTAAACTGCATTTTAAAAATTACCCAACTTCTGCAAAAAAAAAAAAAAATGGTCCTACTGTGCATTAAGGCAAGGTGAACAGATGTTGTGGAGTACCTACATACCTGCAGAATCTGGGAAGCCTTTAAGGGAAGCAGGCTGAGTAACTCACAGATCTGGTTTGCAATCTATCTGCATATATAAAAAGGTAAAAATACCCCCTCTGCAAGCCCCTCTGTAACCTAAGGGGTTACATCGTATCATAACATTTTCTTGGCAGACTTTTTATGGAGCGGTTTGCCATTGCCTTCCCCAGTCATCTACACTTTACCCCCAGCGAACTGGATACTCATTTTACTGACTTCGGAAGAATGGAAGGCTGAGTCAATCTTGAGCCGGCTACCTGAACCCAGCTTCCGCCAGGATTGAACTCAGGTTATGAGAAGAAGATGATGATGATATTGGATTTATATCCTGCCCTCCATTCTGAATCTCAGAGCGGCCTACAATCTCCTTTCCCTTCCTCCCCCACAACAGACACCCTGTGAGGTGGGTGGGGCTGAGAGGGCTCTCACAGCAGCTGCCGTTTCAAGGACAACCTCTGCCAGAGCTATGGCTGACCCAAGGCCATTCCAGCAGGTGCAAGTGGAGGAGTGGGGAATCAAACCCGGTTCTCCCAGATAAGAGTCTGCACACTTAACCACTACACCAAACTGGCTTGAACTGTAGTACTGCAGCTTATCACTCTGTGCCACGGGGTTGTGTATCTGCATATATACAGTGGTCCTGAGGTGAGGGACAATCTCTAGAGCAAAAGAGCTATTCTTCCATGCAGAATCAAGCCCGGCTTCAGAATTAATCCCGGATCAGCCTGATGTTGGTTCAGCTCCTAGATGGCACAATTAAACTTCTAAAAAGAGAGCCTCCTCACTCAGAAAGCTCTCCAACTTTGACCCTAAACTCAAGCTACTGTAATCAATATCAATTACAGCCCAATTGCAAGAGAAACCTTTGCTTGGTTTAACCTTGGCCTTACAATTCCATCCCCAGCAGCTGCCTTTTGTTCCCCCTCTCCTTTTAAAAGCACACAACCTTGGCCTTAACATTTCCACCACAGTGGTTGACATATTCCAGATCAGCTCACTTTTCAGAACAGCCTGACTCTTGCTCTGACCCTGTCGAATGTCTGATTCTGGAATCAGATGACCGGCTTGATAAGTCAACAGCCTTGGGAGGGTTAAGATATTTGAAGTTGCTGGATGCTTTCAGGTGTGAAATAATGAATAAACCTTTCTGTGTGTGTGTGCTGGGTGGGGTTTGGAGGGGGCATTAATTCCAAACATGGAAGGGACATGCTGTGCTACTGATGAGTAGAGCAGGATAAGCCAAGGAGTCCCAGACTGCTATTGTGACTGGTATGCCCTGTGGCACAGAGTGGTAAGCTGCAGTGCTGCAGTCCAAGCTCTGCTTGTGACCTGAGTTCGATCCCCACGGAAGCTGGGTTCAGATAGCCGGTTCAAGGTTGACTCATCCTTCCAAGGTCGGTAAAATGAGCACCCAGCTTGCTGGGGAACAAAATAGGAGTCAATATCACCTTTAAGACCAACTTAGTTTTATTCAGAACGTAAGCTTTCATGTGCTTGCTGGGGGTAAAGTGTAGATTACTGGGGAAGGCAATGGCCAACCACCCCATAAAAAGTATGTCAAGAAAACATTGTGATGTGATGTCACCCCATGGGTCGGTAATGACACAATGCTTGCACAGGGGACTACCTTTACCTTACGTTGTGTACCTTTATTTCCAAAAAGATTCTTAATCTGTCATGTAAAGGTACCTGTTCCTTTAAGAACTTCATAGAAAGGAGAATTCTGCCACATGCAACTACTCTCATACTGCTGGGACAGAGACGTCACGCCTGGTACAGTCCTTCTGGTACTAAGGATTGCAACCCATCAAGCCTCTGCATCGCCATCAGCAACTACTATGCAAGCTGACAAGGCCACTCCTTCTACTAAAGGACACAAAAGATGTTTCAGAGCAACATTAAAGCAAATTTAAGGTTCCTCATCCCAGAATGACCAATGCTTGGAGCAATGATTGCCAGTTTCTTCGTCTAGCCTTCCAATGCAACCTGTCCACATTTACACACCAATATTACAGCCTCTCAGATGGCACTGTACTTCTTTTTACCAGATTTAGTGAGAGTGTCAGGCTGGGACAGTGGGTCAAGAGATTCTGCCATAAAGCTGACTTCGTCCTATTCAGGTCTATTTACCTTACAGTGTTGTTATGAGGCTAAAATGAGAAAGGAAGAATCACATATGCTTTCCTGAGCTCCCTGTCAGATAGCTGGAGTAAAAATGTCACAGATTTTCTGCTATGCGATGCCACATGGTGTTGTTGGCCCCACGCAAAACCTGCTCCTCCCCAGATGAAAAGCCCCACTAAAACAACACACAGAACAGGATATTTTTCATTTAGGCCTTTGGTTGAGGCAGCGGACGTCCTTATTTCCATCTGCTTGGCCTCCCTTACCTGTCATGATGCTTATTTTAATCTTATCTTAATCTATTATTCCATCTCTGAGTCTACTGTTGTATTGATATAATATATATAATGTGCCCAATTGGAAACCACCACCGCCTGTGACATATATGTTGTTTAATTTATTGTATCCTATGGTTTTAGCTTGTAGTTTTAAATTGTTTTAACTTTTGTTGTTATCGCCCTAAGCCCACTCATGGGAAAGGGTGGAATACAAAAAGAAAGAAAGAAAGAAAGAAAGAAAGAAAGAAAGAAAGAAAGAAAGAAAGGGGGAGGGGAGGGGAGGAAGGAAGGAAGGAGAAAGAGAGAGAAAGAAAGAGAGAGAGAAAAAAAAGAGAGAGAGAAAGAGAGAAGGAGCAGTAGTGAAAAATAGGGGTGTCTCAAAACTGGCATTAAGGTTATAATCCTAAAGTTGGGGTTAAGCACCACTGAATAGAATGGAACTCACTTCAAAGCTCTCTATTATTTATTTATTTATTTGATTTATATCCCGCCCTCCCCGCTGAGGCAGGCTCAGGGCAGCTCACAAATTTGAGGTCACACAGTTACATTGTGTGACCAAATAAAATTAAACAACAACAAAAACATAAAACATAAAAACAATTTATAAAAAAAATATCTACTTATACTGGTATCAAGGTTTCAGATAGGGTTGCCAACTTCCAGATGATAGCTGGAGATCTCCTGGGATTTACAACAGTTCTCCAGGCAACAGAGATCAGATCCCCAGGAGAAAATGACCACTTTGGAAGGTGGATTCTAGGGCATTATGCCCTGTTGAAGTCCCTCCCCTCTCCAAACCCTGCCCTCTTCAGGCTTGGCCCCCAAAATCTCCAGGTATTTCCAAACACAGAGCTGGCAACCCTATCTTTACACTGCAGGATATGGTTCAATAAAACCCACAGTATTTATTCAGACTATTTCTAGGGAATGAACATATATGAAAGAATGTTTGACATGAATTTTTAATGGCCAGCACAAATCAATAAGTGTCCATCTTCACTTAGAAGATGAATACAATATGAATAACTTAGAATGCATATTACTTGACAGTTATGCACCAACATATGTACTGTAGCATTCAG
The DNA here is from genome assembly GCF_032191835.1 of Heteronotia binoei. Taxonomy (NCBI): domain Eukaryota; kingdom Metazoa; phylum Chordata; class Lepidosauria; order Squamata; family Gekkonidae; genus Heteronotia; species Heteronotia binoei. Next base: position 66,631,719 of record NC_083233.1, read on the forward strand.
ATTTCGAAAGCATGGAAGGACAAGGAACGATGACTTCTTAATACAATCTAACGAGAAAACATTAAGAAGGAATGGGGTCTGATAGGGTTGCAGGACTTCAGGTGGGGCCTGGAGATCTCCCAGAATTAAAACAGATCTATAGGGGACACAGATCAATTCCCCTGGAGAAAACAGCCATTTTGGAGGGCGGACTATATGGCATTATAGCCCACTAAAGGCTCACCCCTCCCCCAATGTTCCCTCGAAGCTGCAGAGTCTTGAGAGCAAAAATTCTACTTTGTGAGCTGCTGGCATTAGAGTTGGATCCAAGTGAGCAGCCGTGTTGGTCTGAAGTAGTTGAACAAAGCAGGAGTCAAGTCGCACCTTTAAGACCAACCAAGTTTTACGGCATTAAAGTTGTGAGCTACTGCATAAATTATTGTGCTCTGGCGTCATCCTTCCTGAGCTAAGGCAAAAATCTGTGAGCTGGAGGCTAACAATCTGTGAGCTAGCTCACGCTAACTCAGCTTAGAGAGAACACTGCCCTCCACCAAATCCCTCCCTCCCATGCTCTACTCTCCAAATCACCAGGTATTTCCCACCCCAGAGTTGGCAACCCTAAGTCGGAAGTCCATTTTGCCACCTCATTTCCCTGCCTGTGCGACTCAGGCCTTTTTCTCATATAGTCAGGCCTTTTTTTGTAGTAGGAACTCCTTTGCATATTGGGCCACACACCCTGTTGGAGCAAGAATCTACATAAACCCAGTCTGACAGCTACAGTATGACAGCTGGTGATCTAGCTGCCAGGCTAGGTCACAGTGACCTGATCAGCAGACCGGCTTGAGCCGGCAGAAGCCAAGTGATGCAATCTGCTGAGTCAGCACGGCCAGGATTGGCTGCTTGGACTATATATGATCTGTGTGTGCATCACACAGGTCTCTCCCTGTGAGATGGTGGTTAGGCGAAGCACTTTGTCCGTGGAGGTGATATTGTATAGACTGCACAAGAGAGCACTTGTTGTGTATATATGTTAATACACCTTTTGGCACTAGTTGCACGTGTCTGCCTGATTTTCTTTCCTGGAGCCCTGTGTCGGGCAAGTCATCTCCCTCACTCTGCTACTCCCGCTCCGACAGGGTTATGGGCCCAGGGCGGTTCCGCTGCGCGGAGGAGAGAGTTGAGAGTTGAGCTGACTGTGAGTTTGGAAAGAGCCGGAGGCGAGGAACGCCGGTGAAGGACACAGAAGCACCACCGTTCTCTGTTTGAGAGCCAGAGGGACGTCGGCAGCCAGCTGTGAGGAGGAGTCGGCACGATGGCTCAGCAACAGCTTGGAGTAGCCGTTGAGAAGCTCACCTCAGCCAACTACGCGGTGTGGAGCCTGAGAATGCAACACTACCTCAAGCGTGAAGGGCAATGGCTGTTCGTGAGTAACCCCCCTGCTGACTTATCTCCTGCCGAGACTGTGTTATCGGATAAGGCACTGGCCAACATAGTGCTATCTATAGGAGATGACCAGCTGGTTTATGTGCGAGGGAAGGACACTCCCAAGGCTGCCTGGGACGCGTTGAGTGCGGTGCATGTTAGCACCACTGCTGGTTCCCTCATGGCCTTGACAAGGAGGATGTTCCGCACCGTTATGCCGGCTGGAGGGTGTGTGAAAGATCACATCAAACGGCTAACGGACTGTTTCGTTGAGCTGGAGGCAAGAGGCAAGACTGTAGCTCCAGACGACAGAGTGTACATTTTGCTGTCGTCGTTGCCACCTGAGTACACTCCCCTGATAACTTCTCTGGAGACGGTGGACGTAGCGACCCTGACCATGGAATACGTCTGTGCCCACCTGCTTGACTTCCAAGAGAGAATTGCGGCCGTGAGCTGTCCGGGGGTGTCGGCCGGGCAGCGTGCTGTTATCGGTGTGTCCGGGAAGACAGCCAAGAATGAGCCAGCTTTTGCTGCTGGCAGGCGTCCGAAGGTGGAGGAAGTGGAGCCGACTGCGTTTGCAGTCCGTCGCTGCTATGGATGCGGGTCGTCGCAGCACCTGCTCCGAGCTTGCCCTGAGAGGGAGAAGAGGCGGGGGCGTGTGCGGCGAGAGCGGAGGACCGCCAGCCCGTGTGAGGAAGCAACCCGGCTGGTCACGTCTGCAGTAGAGAGCACAGGGTCTGCTTGGATTTTAGACTCCGGGGCAACGAGCCATCTCTGCTGCGAGAAGGAGTTGTTGAAAAACATTGACAGTCCTGAGCATAAGTATGTGAGATTGGCTGATGGGACCACTGCCAATTCTGTTTGCTCAGGCAATGTGGAATTTCCTGCCCTGAAATGTATGTTGCAAAATGTGTTGTATGTACCCTCACTGCAGTCTAACCTGTTGAGTGTTAGCACACTGTTTGACCAGGGATACCAGGTGAGATTTGAGAAAACCTGCTGCAAAATCCTGGGAGGTGGGGGAAAGTTGCTTGTGACAGGAAAGAGGGAAGGTAAACTGTATGTGGTCCAGAGTGATTGTGCCCAGGTGGCTCAGGTGTCGAATGAGCCTGTGCACAATAATTGTATACATTTGCTCCATAGGAGACTTGGGCACTGCGGATTTAGGGCGTTAAAGAAAACCCTGGAGCTTGTGCCTAGTTTGAAAGTAAATCCTTGCAAATGTTACTTGGATTGCCAGGTCTGCAAGAAGACCAAAAGCAAGGCGTGTGCTGTTGCTAAAGAAAGCTCAAGGGAAAGCACACGAGCCCTGGAACTAGTCCATTTAGACGTTATTGGCCCATTGCCAAAGAGTCTGTCGGGGAGGAGATACTGCTTGGTGGCCACCGACGACCACACGAGGTACGCGTGGGTTTTCACCATGGTGCATAAGTCTGAGGTGTATAAGACATTCACCAAGTGGGTCAAAGCAGTGGAGAGACAATTAGGGGTTAATCTCCTGGCTGTACAAACCGACAGAGGGGGGGAATTCTTATCTAACCAGATGAAACGTTGGCTGGAGAACAAGGGCATCGCCCACCGTCTGACGAACCCGGCAACGCCCCGAGAAAATGGGCATGGGGCTGTATTGCAGAATGTGATGTATTGCATGTTAGAGGATGCACAACTGCCAATGACCTATTGGGCAGAAACCATACATGCAGCTGTTTTTTTGCAAAATAGGGTTTGGTGTAATACTGTGAAAAATGTGCCTTACAGGTTACTGTTGAACAAGACCCCAGATTTGAGTTCTTTAAAAGTCTTTGGGTCACGGGCTCGGGTTGGCATCCACTCCACGAGTAGCGGGGAGGGGGATGTCCGGGCAGAGAGCCTAATTTTTCTGGGCTACAAGCCAAGGGCCAGGTGTTATCGTTTCTGCAATAGCAAAAGCAAGATAACACTTAATAAGAGTGCCCAGTTCAATGAAGAAAGCAGCTGGCCAAGGTTGCACTCCTTGCAGAAACAATTTGTCCTGCTGCCAAGTAGCGATAACGATGTTGGAGCGCAGCCCAGAACTCCAGCCCAGGAGGTGGCACCCAGTGGGGCTGGAGAAGGTGAGCCGAATGCTGGCACAGAGCCTGACGAGCAGAGTCAGGAGGCAGAGCCTCAAATGCAGGAACTGGAGGTAAAGTGTGAGAGTCAGGAGGTTCAACACCCAATTACAGGGGCAGAGCAACCAGCCCAGGAGGTGGGAACAGAGCAACCCGAAGAAGACAAAGCTGGTCCAAGCACAGGGCCACGGGTGTCTGCCAGGTCCACCAAAGGCCAACGTCCCGCTAGGTACAAGTGTCCCTATGTCACTCTGACTGTCAATCCAGACCCACCCGGATTTGAGGAAATGTTAAAAGAAAAGGCTAAGAAATGGAAAGCCTGGGTGGCAGAGTGCGAGGCAAGGGAGAAGGAGGCTGAAGCCAAGCGTCTGAAAGAGCTGGCTGAACAGGAACACGATGATGTGTTTTACAATCATGATGAGTTCCTGAACGAATTCCGGAAAGGGTTCCGAGCTACGTAAATATGAACTGTAATGTTGCTGGTGGACATGTATGTAAACTGTGTGAAGTGTTTTGGTGCACTGGGTTTAAATAGATTAGGAGGTGTGTTGGAGCAAGAATCTACATAAACCCAGTCTGACAGCTACAGTATGACAGCTGGTGATCTAGCTGCCAGGCTAGGTCACAGTGACCTGATCAGCAGACCGGCTTGAGCCGGCAGAAGCCAAGTGATGCAATCTGCTGAGTCAGCACGGCCAGGATTGGCTGCTTGGACTATATATGATCTGTGTGTGCATCACACAGGTCTCTCCCTGTGAGATGGTGGTTAGGCGAAGCACTTTGTCCGTGGAGGTGATATTGTATAGACTGCACAAGAGAGCACTTGTTGTGTATATATGTTAATACACCTTTTGGCACTAGTTGCACGTGTCTGCCTGATTTTCTTTCCTGGAGCCCTGTGTCGGGCAAGTCATCTCCCTCACTCTGCTACTCCCGCTCCGACACACCCCTGAGGTAGCCAATCCTTCAAGAGCTTACAGTAGGCCCTGTTCTAAGAGCCCTGTAAGCTCTTGGAGGATTGGCTACATATTGTGTGACCCAATATGCAAAGGAGTTGCTGCTACAAAAGAAGCCCTGCGATGGCTTCATTCCAAGAGAGGTAGAGAGAGTAAAGAGTGTGAAGAATAATTTTAAAAGCCACATTCTAAGGGAAACTTGAGAAGAAGGAAGGGGGGGGGGGTAGCACTACATTTCCCCAGCTTCCTCCTGGGAGGAATTTCTTGTAAGTCAGCTGCTGCTAGCCCCTTTTCCTCTCCCCTCTCCCTACTCACTTGGCCTCCCACCGGGCTCTCTCTGCTTGCAAGCGCTTCACTGCAGGGTGATTGCTCACATCTCTTGCGCTGCCTTCCTGACAGGCGCTCCCGCACGGCTATTAAAATTCCCACCGGTGCTCGCTGTCCGTCAGAAAGGAAATGATCCCGCTTTAAGCCATCAGTATTTCCTCTGGTGATGGCAGTAAACGCCCGGCGAGAGCTCGCGGAATTACTGTCAGCGGAAAGCGTGTCAGGAAGCAAGGGAGCTTAAATGATTGAAGGGAAGCCAGGGCATCGTTTCCAGGTAGATGAAATGAAGCGTACTGCTAGACCAACCTGGGCCCAGCTTTTACAGTCTACAAGGGATGCTGGGGAGAGTGGGGAGAGGGAAAAAAGAAGAGGATCTCCCTTCAAGTAAGCATCAAAAGGCCAAGCCAGCCTATCATTTGACAGTGTATTTATTTTTTTTCCCCAAAGGATGGTTCGGATGGAGCTCTTTTCGAGAAGGGGCTTAGAGATCAGCCTGCTCAGTTTATAGAGGGTATAAAAAAAATACAGAGGTGAAACCGCACGGTTATTACGACGGCATTGTGACAAGCAAGGAAGTCAGAGCCTACTTTAGTCGTACAAGTGATGCAGTTAAAGCTGGCTGCTTTTTTATCAACGACAGTGAAGAAAGAGAGGCTGGGCTTTCCATCATACGCCTCAGCAACGGGATGGAGGAAGGCCTGGTGGTGAAGCACTTACTCACTGTATTGCCACAATAGCTGGTTATAGCAAAGAAGCCATTCTGACCCCAAAGGCAGAAGCCACCTGAAAGTTTCAGGTGAGGTAGCCGTGTTGGTTTGCAGTAGAAGCGCAACATTCAAGTCTGGCCGTACCTCAATTCCGCAGGGCCTGCAAAACTTTCCTCTTTCGACTGGCTTTCGCTGATGAAGGAAGTGATTGCTGATGAAGGAAGTGACTGCTAAGGATTACCGCCATCATATAAAGAACAAACAGCACTAGCACTTTTATTACTAATTAATTAATCAATTTTAAACTTATTAGAATTTTAACGTTAAATGTAACTTTGTTGTTTTGTTGTTTTTGTATAATTGAATGATGTTGTCAGCCGCCCTGAGCCTGCTTCGGCGGGGAGGGCGGGATATAAATAAAATTACCTACCTACCTACCTACCTCAAAGGCCAACAAGATTTTCAGGTACCTTTGACACCTAAAAGTTATACCCTGGGAGTCTTGTCAGTCTCTAAGGTGCTATTGGACTTCAGTCCTGCTCTTCTATTGGCAGAAAATATCAGGAGCAATAGACTCCTGATGGTGACCTTGTCTTCCCCAGTTCTGCCACCATTCTACGCAATCCTCCTGGAGCTTACAGTAGGCCCTGTTCTTACAGTAGGCCCTGTACAGTAGGATTGGCTACATCAGGGGTGTGTGGCCTAATATGCAAAGGAGCTCCCGCTACAAAAAAAGCCCTGATTCTACGTCATGCAAACCTCTCGTGCTCCTTCAGATGACTCCACCCTTCCTTCCTTCCTGCCCCCTTATACCTGGAACTGTCCCTGCCGAATATTTTTCTTACTTCATTCAAATCACTACCAAAAATAGATCTTTCCTGTGAAGCACGTACACACATACCGCTTCCACACCGATACTAAGGCTAGGGATTTGCAGCTGGAATAGACCCATAGTCTTCCCTTCTTTATTCTTGCCACTATCTCCCTCCCGCTGTTATGCTTGTGACAAATTTTAGACTGCAAGTGCCTTGAGGGCAGAGACCTGCCTTCTTGTACTCTGCAAAACCTCATGCATGAGAAAGGGGTTATATAAAATCAATGATGGCAACTTTACCAGTTCCTCCCAATGGCTGCCAGTAGAATTTCAGTGTGGCTTCCCCCCCCAGTTTCCCCCCTTCTTGCAGCCGTCCCAACCTGCACATGCAGCCAGCACTCTTTGCCCAACTTGGCTGGTGTGGCTGCTGCTGGCATCATCACCAAGTTTGCCTCTCTCTGCCTCTCCCTCACAGCTTTGTCAAAGGGGCTTTTGAGAAGGTGCCTGCAGGATGCAGCAGGGGCCGCAGGCAGTGGGGTGGCCGCTTCAACTCCGAGATAATTTGTGAGGGGCCCCTGAGATTTTGACTGCCTATGGGCCTCCAAAGGGTTTAATCCGGCCCTGCTCAGGGTGTGCACTTTTTGTTGAAATGGATATCACACAAAGTTATTCAGTTATGAATGCTAAACCTTATTATGGCCTTAAAAAAAACCCCAACCTTCACTGTTGTCCTACTTAAAGGCACAAATGGTGGGACAATTTATTATCCTGCTACATTAAACAGTCAGGACGGCAGCTTGCCTCCATTTATTTTTAGCGTCTTGCTTTTAAAATGCAGCCATGAAATACAATAATTCCCCCAAGAATGCATCTCATACAGGCACAGAGTCAAAAACCTCCTCAGAATGAAGGCTGTTTCATTGCTCCGACTGTTCCCTGGACTGTAACAGAGACCATTTGCCTCCATGGAAAGCGCTACAAATTTTACTACAAAGGTGGGGGAGAGGGAGGAAAACAACCAGCGCTCAGGCAGTGCTGTCACTTATTCATCTACAAGGAGCCATGTGGTGAGTTGTGTGAGAGGGGAGAACAAATGAGGGAATGCCAAGACAAAGAGCCATGAGGTCAGGTCACAGAAGAGAGGCAGAAACAAAAGATTTGCAACCCACCAAGTCTTGCACATTAAGAAACTTCAGACTCTCACTCCCAGGCCCAGAGTTAGGGAGCTGGCATTATTGGGGACCTGCCAAGAACCCTGCACTGCTGCGTGTGGGGAGACTGGTACACATCAGAGTCACCTGGATATTACTGCTATTGGATAAAGGCCAGGGCAAAGCCTTCTTCTCTTTCCCACTCAACCTGTCTTCAGGCCCAATCCAGGGGTAGCTAACAGGGGAAAACTAGCTTGTGCTGTAGGCTTCTCAACCCTCCCGCCCTGGCGGGGGACCCCAGGATTTCCACCCTCTTCCCCCACTGCCCCAAAAAACGGAAGCGAGGAGAGGCGGGGAAATGGCGCCGGGGAGCATGGCGAGCCGCCCCATCCCGGAGCGGGCGAGGCTGCCGCCCCTTCCCCGCCCACCGCAGCTGCTCCTCTGAGATGGGCCCAGGCTGAGCCCATCTCGAAGGAGCAGCCAAGAGGCGGCAGCAGCGCAGGCAAAACCAGGGGAGGGCGGAGGCAGGCCAGGAGCATGGCGAGCCGCGAATCTGGGCCCTTCTAGGACCCGGACTCGCGGCTTGCCACGTCCCTGGCCCGCCTCCACCCCCCCTCCGATTCCACCCCAGAGGCGGAGCGGCCGAGGCCGCCGTGCCGCTGCCGCCTCTTCTCTGCTGGCCGTGGCTGCTCCTCCGAGATGGGCTCAGGTTGCGCAGCGGCGTCACCCGCTCCGGGATGGGGCGGCTCGCCATGCTCCTCGGCGCCGTTTCCCCCCTCCCCCTAGCTCCACCCCAGTATCTCCTGGCTCCACCCCAAAGTCTCCTGGCTCCACCCCCAAAGTCCCCAGATATTTCTGGGGTTGGACTTGGCAACCCTATTGTGCTGCCACTGCCTGCCCCCAAGCTGCTGCCATCCCACAAACCAACAAGGCACCCATGAGTGCCATGGTGCCCTCCAACATTCTTCCTGGCACCCTGAGTGTTTCTAGAAGGGTGGGCAGGGGTCAGATGCAGCTTTTGCCTAGCAAAGTTTCCAATTGGCCACTGGAGACTCGATAAGTTGTGTTTTGGCTCTCTGATAAGTTGAGCCAGTTTGGTGTAGTGGTTAAGTATGCGGACTCTTATCCGGGAGAACCAGGTTTGATTCCCTACTCCTCCACTTGCACCTGCTGGAATGGCCTTGGTCAGCCACAGCTCTCGTAGTTGTTGTCCTTGAAAGGGCAGCTGCTGTAAGAGCTCTCTCAACCCCACCTACCTCACAGGGTGTCTGTTGTTGTGGGGGGGAAGGTAAAAGGAGATTGTGACCACTCTGAGACTCTCAGATTCACAGTATAGGGCAGGACATAAGTCCAATATCCTTCTTTTTCTTCTTCACCACAGCAGAAGAATCTTCACTGGGTGACTAAAGCAAAACTAGATCAGCCATTTTGTGGTTGGCTCTGCCTCCCGTGGTATCCATTTTGTGGCTGTGCTATGGCTGCCAGGTCTGTGTTGCAAAATACCTTGGGGGTGGATCTGGGAGAGGGTGGGGTTTGGGCAGGGCTTTTCTTGTAGCAGGAACGCATTTGCATATTAGGCCACACACCCGTGATGTAGCCAATCCTCCTGGAGCTTACAGGGCTCTTAATACAGGGCCTACTGTAAGCTCCAGGAGGATTGGCTACTATGGTGTGTGTGGCTTAATATGCAAAGAAGTTCCTGCTACAAAAAAAGCCCTGGGTTTGGGGACAGGAGGGCCTCAGCATGATACAATGCTGAGTCCATCCTTCAAAACGGCCATTTTCTTCAGGGGAGCTTATCTCTGTTACCTGGAGATCAGTTGTAAAAACAGGAGATCCCCAGGCCCCACTTGGAGGCTGGTAACCCTAGGCTATGCAAAAGGACACAATGTGTCAGAATTGCAGTGATACTGCAGGCTCAAAAAGGTTGAGCACCCCTGCCATAAAGAGAAGGTGGAGAAAGGCAAAAGAGCAAAAGGTAATCCTTTTTTGCTTTGTGTCCTTTTTGCATTGTGTATGTAGAGGAAAGGAGAGGGCAGTGGTGATGACATCAATGGTAAAGAGCAAGAGGAATACACCCACCCCTGGTGGAGGGGTGTGTGTGTAGTGTTTAGAGTTTTAGATTAAACAAGTTCAAATCCTCAAGAAGCTTGCTGGGCACCCTTGGGCCAGTCACCCTAGCCTACCTCACAGGGTTATTGTGAGCATAAAATGGAGGAAAGGAGAACAATGTAAGCCACTTTGGCTTTCTGCTGGGAAGGAAGATGGGGTATAACTGAAGTAAATAAACTAGCCCACCCATCCCCATGTAAGAACTGTATTGGGGACACTTGCACGAGGCCCAAAAATTGAAAGGTAATGATGACCCTTCTTGCTAAGGGGGATTGCCTCCTGCTTGCAAATTTCACTCCGCTGAGAATTTACAAAACCCTTTTGAGGATGAGTTAACATTTCACATGATTAACAACCACAAATGTTAATTTTTTTTTAAAAAAACCTCTATCATGACCGCTGCCGGTCCAAAGAAGATGCAGAAATGAAGAGTATGAGGAAGAACAAGATCAAAATGAGAATTTGGGGCTGCTGGAGGTGGCGGCGGGGAGAGAAGAGATTAGAAATTCTGTATCATCCCTAATTGATGACTGCTCAGTAGAAAAGCACCCCAGGTCACTCGCACATTGCCATTTGCTTACAGACACACATTTGACGCTAGACAATTTGAGAACTGCATGTCTGTCTTCAGGTTTCCAGCTGTTATCTCGACATCCAAAGATGGGCACGGAGCGGGGTCACGCTCCCTCATTAAGACTGCGCTGTCGTGTAAGACAGCTTTAGCACGGCTGCACCCGGTAACCCAAACCGTCTATTAAATTCTATTTACACTTACACCACTTCTAAACACTCTTTATTCACACACCAGGGAGGACTAGGGGAAAATTACTCTGAGACAACCAGAGATCAGCCATTTCAGAGGAAAGCAAGCGGAGGTTATTGTTTGTGAGGAGTGAAACTCTGGCATGGCTGCTCTTTCTCCCCCTTCGCCCTAAATCACTGATGATTTACTAGAGTCTCTTCCCAAGATGACAACTGTGTCTCATTAGCATCACACCAGCTGCTGCCATGTACAGCTTTCAGTCCCAATTTTGCCAAAGTGCTTCATAAGTGCTTAACATATAGACAGGGAAGTCGACTCAAAATTACTCTCTTTAAATTAGGGAGGACCGTGCTTGTGAAGAACAGTTGTGATTTAGTGGTCAGAGCAGAGCTTCCCAACCTTTTTGACCCTGTGGAAACCTTTGGAATTCTGAACCAGAATGGTGGGTGTCAGGGGTGGAATTCTAACAGGAGCTTCTTTGCATATTAGGCCACACACCCCTGATCTAGCCAATCCTCCAAGAGCTTACAAGGCTCTTTTTTGCAAGCTCTTGGAGAATTGGCTACACCAGGGGGTGTGGCCTAATATGCAAAGGAGATCCTGCTAGAATTCCACCCCTGGTGGGCGCAATCACAAAATGGCTCCTACGAGAGGCGGAGCTAACTGCAAAATGACTGCCACAGGAAGCAAAGCCACACATGTAGAGGAAGAAGAAAGAGAAGAATTGCAGATTTATACCCTGCCCTTCTCTCTGAATCAGAGACTCAGAGCAGCTTAGGGAGGGCACTGAGCGCCCAAATGGGCACTGAGCGGGGTCACGCTCCCTCATTAAGACTGTGCTGTCATGTAAGACAGCTTTGGCATGGCTGCACCCGGTAACCCAAACCGTCTATTAAATTCTATTTACACTTACACCACTTCTAAACGCTCTTTATTCACACACCAGGGAGGACTAGGGGAAAATTGCTCTTAGCCCATCAGAGATTCAGAGGAAAGCAAGTGGAGGTTATTGTTTGTGAGGAGTGAACCCATCTCAGTGCCAAGGTGCAGGGGAGAAGAGGGATAATTTAAAAATATACTGGGGAAAGCAGGGAGACCTTGGTGACAATTGTGCTGACACTGAAAAACAATGTCATTTTAATCTCCATACCCACAGATCTTCAGCAGTAAATGAGAAACCCTGCTGGGCAAGAGCCCCACCTGGCTCCGCCCACTTTCTGAAAACACTTGGCATCACATTGGGGACTCGGGGTTAGAGCATCAGATTAGGGGTGAGATAAACCCAAATAAAAGGAAGAAATTCACTGTTCATTCATGAAGCCTACTGATGGTATTGGACCAGTCACTCACTGTCAGCCCCATCTGCCTCACAGAGTTGTTGTGAGGGCGTTACAGAGGAGCGGAGAAGAACATATGCTACCTTGGAAACAGGAGGGGATAGAAATTCATCAGCTGGGCAAATCAGTATATTACTGGCAGGAGAGTACTGAGTGTGAGAGAGGAGTCCAGTGCACCAACTCAGAATGCTTTTGGGTTGCATCCTGTGCACAGAAGCACAAACCCTCTCCTGAAGCAACCCAAAATGCCCCTTGAAGTTCTGCTCCTGGGGGGTCTTCAATAACAACATGATGGGGGGAGTTGGAGGGCTGCCACAGGAAGAGGGAAGAGCCCCTCCAGCCTGCATATGTGGAGATACAACCATTTGGGTTTCAGCCTCTTAGGGCAGGTTCACACACAAAGAACTGCACAGCAGAACACCCCTTAGTATAAGGTTAACTCAATAATGGTCATTTTGGCGAACATGAATAAGAGCTACAGAAGCTAAGCCTTGGGCAGCTCCTTTTTTCTGCCACTGCTCAGAACAATGGTAAGAAAAACAACAACAACAAAATGGCTGGCCACTCGACTCAGAAGTGATGTCAGTCCTGTCCAGGAATCACTGGAAACTCCATGGTAAAACAATAGCGCTTCTGATGATTCCTAGACAGGACTGAGGCCATTTGAGTTTCCCATGGAAGTGATGTTATGATGTCACTGATGGTGCCGCCGCCAGTGTCCCCACTTCCAGTCTTTGCCTGGTTCCAGTCTCACGCCTGGCAACCCTAACTAGAGCTGAGCCATCCACTCATTTCTCTCTCTCTCTCTCCTCCCCCCCTCCCTCCCTCCCTCCCTTTGTCTGTCTTTCTCCTGATGGGATTGGTGTTTGTGGCATTTTGTTTCAATACAGATGGAGCAATAGGCAAAGCCTTCTCCAGCTTGGCTGCAAAAGGCCTAAAGGAGTTTTAAATTAAGCAGAACACTCCAACATATGCTGAATCGGAATGTGATTCAGTTACTCAAGAAGGCGAAATACAAGCCTGGGCAGGCTTAGCTGACAGGGCAGGAACTCACTGTGGAGAAAGACAGCAGAGAAGCAGGTGCAATCAAATCCTTCCTACAGTCTCGTGCCTCCTTTCGGTAATGGGAGCGACAGTGAAGACTCCTGAGTCAGTGGGCAGGCAGGACTGGATGAACCATTAAGTATGCTATAGCCTGGGCCACCTAGCCACCATGGGCCTTGTTTCACGTACCTGATCAGAAAAGAGGCCTTGGTGCTGCTCTCCTTTTCAAATGGGACTGCTCAAGAGCTTGGCAGTAATCCTCTTTGTGTTAACAAAGGAGTAGTGGCCAGAGCCCCACAGGTATGCAATGGGGCCAAGATGTTCCATCCTGCTGCACTACAGTAGTCCCACCTCTGCTATACTCATATCAGTCATTCTTCCTTGCCCACTATGGATCCTGCACCCAACAGAGGATGTGTAGTGATAACTTCTACTCTCACCACTGCCATCCCATAGTGAGGCAGGTGGGTGACCAACATGGATTGAGAAATCACAGAGCAGCAGCAGACATCTCTGGTCATTGGTGGTCCCTAGAAGATGCCCGATAGGGATACCAGCCTCCAGATAGGGTCTGGGAAATCTCCCAGAAGTACAGATCATCTCTAGACGACAGAGATCATTTTCCCTGAAGAAAATGGATGCTCTGGAGAATAGACTCCTGTACCTCACTGAGGTCCTTGTCCTCCCTAGGCTCCATCCCCCCATATCTCCAGGAATTTTCCAACTTGGAGCTGGCAACCCTATGCCTCTCCCTACCCCTCACTGGTGGCCAGGGAAGACCTGGCAATTATAGATCACACTCAATATCAATAGTAGCCCTGGTATCAGCTTCCTTTGCGCCAATGCTCTCAGTCATACTGTAATGGCTCCCTAGAAATATATTTGACTCAAACAGTGAGCGATGTCCAAGCTCTGCAATTATAGCTAACATGCCTTTTGTCCCTAAAAAGTGATTGTGTACTGAGACCACAGCCCTGGGGAAAGGGGGGAAGGTGTTGCTCTTTCCTCTGAACTCTTTCCCTGATATTTTAAGTATTTCCTTGATTGAAAATACTGTTCTTTGTGTAGCTTTTCAGGAGGCGGTACAGGTATCTTTCTACTTACCGTAATTGGCTAAAAGTGGCATAGAGAAAGGCATTCCTGGCTGAGGAAAACAGCATAGGGGGAGAGCTAATCCTTCCCTTTCTTCTCTCTATATCACATATCCTCACGGGAGCCAGTGTGGTGTAGAGGCTAAGGGTGCTGGACTAGCATTTGGGAGACCAAGGTTCAAATCCCCTCTCGTGCCCCGAGAGCTTGCTGGGTAACCTGGGTCAATCACACTCTTTCAGACTAACCAGCCTCTATTCTGCGAAGCTAAAAATGGATGAGAATGATGTAAGCTGCTTGGAGGTCCTGACTAGTGAGAAAAGCAGGGTATAAATGAATTAAATAAATAAATGTATGTCAAAGAAAAATAACAGGTGCTCCAATCCAACATCACCTGAAGACGAGGGTTCAAAAACCACATAATGGCCTCCTTCCCCTAGTCAAAAAAAGGCAGCACTTTAAGCTCTTGATACAATAAACAACACAACAAGGATGGTCTTTAGATGTACTCCCTTGTTGGGGTAGATTCCTGGCATCACAAATAAAGCTATGTTAGGCTACCTTTTATCTGATATGAATCCTAAAATCACCTACCAAGTTGTTACATCTTTTGTGTTAACAATGAACTTACAGAAATTGTAGTTTAATTAAGTTCAAATTTGAATTTGAACTCAGTCTATTCTGTGGGGTTTTTAAACTATATATAATAATGTTACAATTTTTTATGTATATGGATGGTCAAATGACTGTAACAAGAAATTCCTTCATTCATTCAGCGATTGTATGGTACAACTCTCACTTCAGAAAGCACAAGAGTGCCAGTGTGGTCTAGTAGATAGTTTCAGACTGGGATTTAGGAAGCTCATGGGAGCATGCTTGGTGATCTTGGGCCAGTCACCTACATTCAGCTTCACCTAATCTCACAGGGTTGTTGTAAAGATAAAATGGTGAAGGGGAGTATGTTTTAAGCCACTTTGGGTCCCCACTGGAGAGAAAAGTGTGGCATCAATTAAGTCAATAAAATAAGTAAAACAAGACGAGAAAGCGGGGTCAGTATCTGAAAAGCTTCCATATGTATACAGATATGCCACTGGCCCACCATTTTGTTGCTCTGAGGAACAACTGGGAGATACTGGAGGCAGTGTGATAAAATTCTAACATTCTACATGAACCTCAAAAGGGGAGTTCAGGTCATGTCCATCAGCCACTGGCACACCTCACCTTCTATCGAGACTCCAGGGCCTTTTGCATTCTCCACTTTGCCTCCACTTGACAAGAGGTAAAAATATTCACCTCCAAGAGGCCAGACACAAAAAAAACTCAGCCAACTTTGCCCTCTCCAGATTGACAGGCTGAGGAGAATTTCCACAAGTGGGCCCAGCAAGGCCTCCTCTGCTAGTCTCCAACTCTGCTGAGCCTGTTGCTAAGCAACTAAGTGGGCCTTATCTGGGAAACCGCATCCCTCCCCTTGCTAACTGGCTAGGAGAGCTGCTCTCGAGTATTTCAAAGTACAGGTTCCCCACAGGACCCCTGCTTCTAATTTTGTGAATCTTAATCACTTTACACACAAGGAGCGACCACTTCAAGCGGACTCCCGGGGGCAGCCATTTGATTATTTCAATAGCAAACCTGGGAAAAGAAGCTCCATTCAAAACAACATTTTTTAAAAAATGATAATAAACTCTTGCAAACAAACAGAGAGGTGAAGAAAGAGGCTCCATTTCAGGGTCAACTATAGTGAGATTAAAGAATCTGTTTGAACAAGGGAAGTTTACGGGGTTGCTTGAAATGGAGACAGAAAGAGAGAGACGCATCAGGATAAAATCAGAGGGTCTCTCTGAACGATTGGCCAAGGGCCATGTAAACACAGAGCCATCATGCACAAATAGTACCCTCTGCTGTGAAGTTCAAAGGAAAAGTCTCTTCTTTATCTGCAGCCAAAGCTATGCTCTTAAAGGATTTCTTTTTTAAAAGCAAGGCCAACTTTAGAAATAAAAGTCAGTCTGGTCTTTTACAGGAAGACAATTGGGAGTTGCTGGAGGCAGCGTGATAAAACTCTAAATCAAAAGGCATTTCCTGTTACTTATCCTCCCCCCTCAAATCCCTAGTTACACATTAAGGTTGCTGCTTAGATGGGAAGAGACCTGGGGGCTTTTATCATTGCATTAAGCCAGGAGAGAAAATGCTAGGCTCCAGCCAAAGCAATGAGAAGGACACCGACACCAGAAGGTAGAACATCTATTGACTGAACCAGGTGCAATACATAAGAAAACAAAAACGTGACATTAGCCCAGCCTGCAGGCTCTCTGATCTAAATAAGGCACTCGATGTACAAGTGAGTGGGAATGAAGTACATGATCAATTCAGTGCAAGACTGAATGGGGTATTTATTCCCAAATGTTTAAATACATCAATGGAAGTAATCAAGGCAGATGCCAGTCCAAGGGTAGTGATCAGCTAGGAAGAAAGAGCATGGTATACATTCATTAGGGAAAAGAGTACAGGCTGTCTTTGTGCAACAAGGCCTCAGTTTCAGGCAGCTTACAGTCAGTGTGTGTGTGTGTGTGTGTGTGTGTACACACTATAAAAACCCACTGGAAAAAAGCAACAGAACCAAAATTAGTAAGAACAACAAATCCTGGGATGTCAGAGTAGAAGCAACACATACTGCAAAACACCGAAGGCTTGGGTACACCATATATGCTTGCCTGGTGGCTACCTAAGTTCCAGCAAAGGGGGTGGGCAGCTGTGGCTCAGTGGTAAAGCATCTGCTTTGCCTGCAGAAGAAGAAGATGAAGAAGATATTGGATTTATATCCTGCCCTCCGCTCTGAATCTCAGAGCAGCTCACAATCTCCTTTATCTTCCTCCCTCACAACAGACACCCTGTGAGGTGGGTGGGGCTGAGAGGACTCTTATAGCAGACAGAGGACAACCTCTGCCAGAGCTATGGCTGACCCAAGGCCATTCAGTCAAGTGCAAGTGGAGGAGTGGGGAATCAAACCCAGTTCTCCCAGATAAGAGTCCGCACACCTAACCACTACACCAAACTGGCTCTCAAGGTCAGAAGGTCACAGGCTTCATGCCTGCCATCTTCAGTTGAAAGGACTAGGGTAGTACTTGATGTGAAAGACCTTTACGTGAGACCTTGGAGATCCAGTCTGAGTAGACAATACTGACCTTAATGGGCTGATTCAGTATAAGGCAGCTACATGTGTTTAGATGTGACACCAGGTCACCTTGGGGAAGAAACTCCATAGCCAAGGAACAATCCAAAACACCTGCTTCTAAAGACAGTGACTTCTAAAGAAAGGTAATGATCTCAACTCATAAACACGCTTTGTCAGGGTTTTTATTGTTTCTGTCAGGCAACCAATGCTGAAGGCTGAAATGGCCAGTGAAATCTACTCCAATATGCCGAACTGGGTCATGATTCTGCGCATCAGATTCCATCAGAATTCCGCTCAAAACTTCCTACGTTCTGGCTCAGTTTCAGCCTTTGCCTCCCATGTTCTTTCTTCCCTGCCTCCTCTCACGATGCCAGTACTCTGACATGAAAAGTTGGCAACCCCCCTCATCCATCCTGCCAACTGGCACTCATGAACCCTGACACACTATGATAAACTGTATTACCATAGGGAAGAAGAATAGGATGGAAGATAACAACGAGCCTCCTAAAAAAAGAATTACAGTCTTCTCTGATGTCGATTATTTGCTCGTGGAGGTCTTGACACTGATATTTTCTGGCAGGGAAGCTCTGATATCGAAGTTCCTCCAGTTACGACAAAGTCAGATAAGGAAGTTGGAGTGCTTTCGGCAATAAGCAGCACGGCTTAAACCAGCCTCTGAAGGGAAATTCTGTGCGGACCTATAACGTACACCCTTAAGGGAAAGCCCACTAGTTCCACACTCCTATTCAAAGCAGCACACAACTGTGTAATCTGGATTTGTTCAGCAAACAAGAAGAGAATCTGGGAGTAGAACTCAGCAGTGTTTGGAAATTAAATCCCCCTAGCAATGGTAAGCGTGAATTTTGCTTCTGTATGCACATAAAAGATTAACCACTAGATCTCACTAGTTGCCAAGAGGGAAAGAGACGGTTAAGTCTGTATGTATTTGATTTTGATGAATGATGGCTTGATAGAAAGACATCAAGAAGGAGATAATTTCCCCCCTCCCTGCCATTTTTTGACAACGTTTCTAAGGTAGGATTTTTCCATTTGTTATTTTTAGACAATGGAGCAATTTGGGGAAACAAAGAGAAAGAATTTTATAAAGTGATTAAGATGATCATTAAAACCAAGTAAAATAAAGTACTGCAACAGAGGAGCATTGATAATCGGATGTGCAATTTTAAAAAAAGACTAAAGCTACCCATCCAGCAGGCAACAGTTCTTCTTGGGCTTGGTGTGATTGGGTCAGAAGCAACGCTCCCTCTTAGCTGAGTTTTATGAGCAAAAATTCCACTTCGTGAGCTACTGGCATTAAAGATGTGAGCTACTGCAGAAATTAGTTTGCTCTGGGGCCATTTTTCCTAAGCTAAGACAAAAATGTGTAAGCCAGAAACTAAAAACCTGTGAGCTAGCTCTCACTAACTCAGCTTAGAGGGAACACTGGTCAGGAGTGAATTTTCTATATTCTCTCCAATGCTGTCTTGAGCTCCAAAGTCTCATTTTCAGGCATGGCAAAAAAACTAATTCAGGAAGAGATTAAGCCAGGCCTTGAATTCATCAGGAGCTCACAGGAGCAGAGCTCCTGAACCTTTCTGAGGGTTCCCCCTCCTCCTCCCCGCCTCCCTTGTCCATTGAATAGTGGGTGCAACAATCCCTGGATTAGGAGAGCAGGCAGCCAGCCAGTTACCAGGGGCTTTGCCATGCCCCCAGCAGCCCACATTAACCCCTGGAGAAGCCCACCCCACCCTTTCTCGACTTCTTATGTGCTTTTGGGCAGCGGGTGGCTTGCTGGCCTTTTGACTAGGGGAGGGCAGCCCAGGAGAGCCCCAGGTGAACAAGGCTGGATCTCTAGCCAGCCCAAGCAGGCCTCACTCGCCCAGGGCTCTCCTTTCTTGTATTGCGTTGCTTTTGGCAGGGGGGGCATATGCTAATGAGTTATGCTAATGAGCTCTGCCACCTATTTTTCTACAAAAGGACCCCTGGATGAAGCAGTCCCTGTCTCATGCAAAGAGCAGGTCTTAGCCTTTGTACTGAAAGTGCATTGCTGAAGAAGCTACAAGGAAAAGATTGTTCGGCTCGGCCCACAGTTAAACACTTCTGGGAGGAAACGCATACAGACTGCTAGACAGATATTTAAAACCCACACAAGGCAACACAATTATCACAGAGCCCTTCGTATATGCTTACAGTCACAATAAAAGAACCCATCATGAAAAATTAAAATTTCCTTCCCTTACTACGAAAAGCAAGGCTAAGAATCAATTCACACAACCCAAAGAGACATGCTGGGAATGCGGATTGCCTTCTCTTTTCAAGTGTGATGGCTCTGATTTGTATTTCTCCCATTGCATTTGATTGTATTGTTCATTGCTTGAATTTTTTTTTTTTTACAAGAAAAAGCAATATCGAAATAAAGCAATCTGACACAGGCCATGATTTTCCCGTCAGGGGGAAGAGTGCTTTGCAAACAACTGAATCCTCACAAAGGAGCCCGAGATGGAATTATACTGAGAGAAGCCTTGGGAATAGAGGGACCGTGCTGTTTGTCTGACGCTTTCAGCCTTATAGCCACCTGAGAGCACTGAACAGGTCTGAGCTGGGTTTCTAATGAACCGCCCGCTTTTATATTTTCAAAGGGAGATGCTCAGTGTCTTGCTGCCCCCTCCGTTCCAGGAGCGCCTGGTGCATCTTGAAATCAGCTCTGCACCCAGAAATGCTTCCTGGGCTCCATTTTAAGAAAACTAGACTTCAGGATTTTGCACCTAACCTTGAAACATCTTTTTCTCCCACACCAGGTGGTTTTCTGTACATAACAACCAGACAGATGAAGAACTCCAGAAAGACTCTAAAGCTTGGCTTCATTATTTTGTGATACAAGTCACAGCTGACTTATGGCGACGCTATAGGGTTTTCAAGGCAAGAGACATTCAGAGGTGATTTGGCCATGGCCTGCCTCTGTACAGCAACCCTGGACTTCCTTGGTGGTCTCCCATCCAAATACTAACCAGGGCTAATCCTGTTTAGCTTTCTAAATATGAGATCAGACTAGCCTGGGGCATCCAGGCCAGGGCAGAGGAGGAGGAAGAGGAGGAGGAGACAAAGAGGAGGAGGAGAGGGAGGAGGAGACTGGATTTGTACCTTGCCCTTCACTACCCAAAGAAGTCTCAGAGTGGCTTACAATCTCCTTTCCCTTCCCTTCCCCACAACAGACACCCTGTGAGGTAGGTGAGGCTGAGAGAGCTCTCCCACAACTGCTCTCGATCAGAACAGCTTTGAGAGAACTTGTGGCAGACCCAAGGTCGCATCAGTAGGTGCATGTGAAGGAGTGTAGAAAAGACTACAACAGGCAAAATGGTGCACACCCACACCTGGCTATGTGCACATATACTTAACGTGAATGCTGTCAGAGACTTCTTTTGCAGCAAATCCAAGCCATGTATGTGTTCGCTATATGGCAGACTTGGATGTCAGATTCATGCAGTTTCTCACATGGGATTTCCTTAAATGTAGGAAATTCCTAAGCAAATCTACTCAGGATCTGACTCAAGTCTATTCAGTGTTGCTTACTCCCAAGAAAGCATGCTTAGGATGGCACTGTTAAAAAAAGGTAGTCCCCTGTGCAAGCACCAGTCGTTTCCGACTCTGGGGTGACGTTGCTTCCACAATGTTTTCATGGCAGACTTTTTATGGGGTGGTTTGCCATTGCCTTCCCCAGTCATCTACACTTTCTCCCCAGCAAGCTGGGTACTCACTTTACTGACCTCAGAAGGATGGAAGTCTGAGTCAACCATAAGTTGGCTGCAACTTGACTTTACATAGACATACAAGAAAAAAAAATACTCTATGGCAGTGGCATTCGGTCCACAGCTCACAGACAGCCACTTTCACAATTGCTGTCAACCAAAAGAGTCAAGTTTACTTCTGTCCCTGGCATGAGACCTCCATCTCAGGAAGGCTCAAAGTTTTCCTCTTCTTTTGGCTGTTTTTAAGGTGGGGAAGAACCTTCCAATCACAAATCCAACTGGGCAAAGGTCTTGCCCACTTTCCTGAAACATGGAGCAGATGCCATGGTGGGAAACAGTGCTCAGAAGAGCCACAGATAGGTATGATCAGGCCTCATTTTAGTCAGGAGCTTACAGGAGTGGAGCTTTGGAACCTCTACATTGTATTGTGCTCTTTCTTTCTTACCCCCTTCCCCCAAATACTTGCTTCTGGGCTCCATTGTTCAACCCCCCTGTGATAATTTTTCTGAACTCTTAAGATTTGACAAACTTTCTAAATATTTCCCCCACAAAAAATGGGACAATAACCAACACATATAAAGCAGACAGATGGAAATCTTCACCATGTCACTGTGGCCACACAGGAGAAAGTCATTTTAAAAGTATGATGGAAGCACGGTTTTCTTACGACTATTATAATTCAAGAAGCATTTGAAGGCAGATGCTGAGCTGATATAATTTAGTACACCTTCCAGTGATGTCAGGGTGTGTGTGGCATATGCAAATAAGTTACGCAAATGACTTGTGCTAATGAGCTTTGGCACCTCTTTTTCTACAAAATGACCCCTGTTAAAGAGCAGACCCTCCAGCATTTCACAGACAAAAATAAGGAGTCGGTTGTAACACTAGAATTCTCCGGACCACTGTGCAGTCCCTGACACAAGCACACACACGGTTAACCCGGTGCTGAAGTTTCCATTCTGCTTTCTGTATCCATTTGCTGTGCAATTGCCTGCCATCTATAGATTTAAAAGCCTGGATGGTTTGGTTAAAGATATGACAGTAAAAAATAATTGCCCTACAATAGGTTATCAACAGTTCGAAATATATCTCAGCAGCCGTGGCGTGCGAAGCGGCAAGGCTCTGCATGGTGCCTTCCAGTTCATGTATATCCAATGACTTCAGAGATGCTGTACCTGCCTGCTCCCGAGATTTCACTTCTACGGGACTTTGGGGGGGGGAAACTGAACCTGGAAGAATGAATGCTTAGTTCACACTGATGCAATCTTATGCTGAGTTAGTCCAGTCTAGACCCAGTGAAATTAACGGGTTTAGAGCACAATGCAGGACCACGCACCAAAAATCTTGATGAAGCATTTTGCCACACATGAAACATCCCATATTAAATGGCTAAGGAGCCTTGTGGCGCAGAGTGGTAAGCTGCACTACTGCAGCCCAAGCTCTGCTCACAACCTGAGTTCGATCGTGGTGGAAGCTGGGCTCAAGTAGCCGGCTCGACTCGGCCTTCCATCCTTCTGAGGTCGGTAAATGGCTGCAAGTCAAAGTAGACAATGCTGACTTTGATGGACCAGTGGAGTGATTCCATATAAGGCAGCCTCATGTGTTCATGTAAAGTTATTTGTGTAATTTTAAAATATAACAGAGAGTAATTAAAATGTGGGATTCGCTGGCAGAGGATGTAGCGATGGCCACAGAAATAAACAGCTTTAAAGAGGGATTAGTTAGATTCTTGGAGGATGTGTCTATGAAAGGCTACTAGCCATGGTGACTGAGGGGAACCTCCACATTCAGAGGCACTAAACCTTTGAATCCCAGAGCCAGGAGGCAACATCAGAGGAAGGCTTTGGCCTCTTTGCCCTGTTGTTAGACCTCCAGAATAACTGGTTGGCCACAACAGGCTAGATGAATATTGACCTCGGGGCTTTTTCTGAGCAGGCACACACAGCTGAAGACACAGCTGCGCTGGGCAGGGCATATTTCTAGGATGGAAAACCACCGCCTTCCCAAGATTGCCCTGTATGGCGAACTCTCCACCGGCCATCGAAATAGAGGGGCACCAAAGAAGAGGTACAAGGACTCCTTGAAGAAATCCTTTGGCACCTGTCGCATCAACCATCACCAGTGGTCTGACCTAGCCTCAGATCGCAAAGCATGGAGGCACACCATCCACCAGGCTGTCTCTTCCTTTGAGAACGCACGCATAGTTGGTCTTGAGGACAAAAGGAGATTGAGGAAGAATCGCACTGCTACAGCACCAACCCTAAATCAGACTTTTCCCTGCAGCCACTGTGGCCGGACCTGCCTGTCCTGCATTGGTCTTGTCAGCCACCAGCGAGCCTGCAGCAGACGTGGACTATTGCACCCTTCTTAAATCTTCGTTCGTGAAGCCAAGCCGAGAGAGAGAGAGAGAGAGAGAGAGAGAGAGAGAGAGAGGAGACACACAGGAATGCAATTCCGGCTGGTTTGGTGACAGGATGTGTGGCCGAATATGCAAATAAGTTCGTGCTGGGCTTTTTCTACCAAAAAAAGAAGCAGCCCAGATTGGCCTGATCCAGCAGGGCTCATCTTAAGTTAACTAATTTTAGCAACAAAAAAGGGGACAAAACAGAGCGATTTGTCACGAACAGTCTGCATTTTCTGGTTCCTACCCTCGATAAAACAGAAATGCTTGGACCATATGCTGCAGTTTTCATAAAAACATTCAAGCATCGCTCTTGCAGAATCGTCTCCTGACTGAGCCACTGGGAGAAGAGCTTTCAGGGAGGCCTGTGTAGGCTGGGAAGACGAGGAGGAGGCAGGGGCAGCCAACGTTCTCCGTGTGAGTCCCATGTTTCCCAGACCACCAGTAATGAGGCTCTTCCTGTCACTGGGCTCACTCATTCGCTCCTTCCCTGTCAGACACTGATAAGCCTGTCTATCACAGTCCCAGTAAACCCAGAGCTGGTGGTGACAAATCGCAGGGGAGGCGTATGGTGACAATTCCCCAGCCTTGCAGACAGACAGCTGGCTTGTGAAATTCCACAGCCTACAATGAAGGAGGGACGAGGGAGGAATCTTCCCAAAAGCATTTTCAACAGCAGCAGCGGTGACCTCTAGGGGGGCAAACAATAAAAAAGGTCCCTTTGCCCTGACCCGAATTGTCCAAGCTAGCCCACTGTTGTCAGATTTTGGAAGCTAAGCAGGGTCAGACCTGCTTAGTGCTTGGATGAGAGACCACAGAGGGATTCCAAGGTTGCTACGCAGAGGCCTGTGGCGCAGAGTGGGAAAGCTGCAGTACTGCAGTCCGAGCTCTCCGATCACGACCTGAGTTTGATCCTGGCAGAAGCTGGGTTCAGGTAGCCGGCTCGAGGTTGACTCAGCCTTCCATCCTTCCGAAGTCGGTAAAATGAGTACCCAGCTTGCTGGGGGGGAAGTGTAGATGACTGGGGAAGGCAATAGCAAACCACCCTGTAAAAAAGTATGTCGTGAAAACGTGATTTGACTTCACCCCAGAGTCGTAAACAGCTGATGCTTGCACAGGGGACTACCTTTACCCTTTTTTTTTTTACGCAGAGGCAGGGAATGGCAAACCACCTCTGAATGTCTCTTGTCTTGAAAACCCAGTGGGTCTCACCAGGGCTTTTTTTTTTTTTTTTTGTAGTAGGAACTCCTTTGCATATTAGGCCACACAGCCCCAATGTAGCCAGTCCTCCAAGAGCTTACAGGGCTCTTCTTACACGGCTTACTGTAAGCTCTTGGAGGATTGGCTACATCAGGGGTGTGTGGCCCAAAATGCAAAATAGTTCCTGGTACAGAAAAAGCCCTGGTGGTGGTGGTGGGGGTCACCATTAATTGCCTGTGACTTGATGGCACTTCACACACACACACAGGCTCTTTGCCCCGACATTAGCAACCGGGATGGGTAAACTGGAAGCCACGACCCACCTGCTGCCGATCAAGGTGGAAAGAAGGGGGATCGATTAAGAAAAGTCTGTTGGGCCCATTGCACAGAGGGTACTTTTGCTGGAAGGCTCAGCCTGTTGGATGTACCGAATAGCCAATTTGGCTGCAGATGCTCCATCCCCCATAAAAGCCGTGGGGAGCTGGACACGATAAGCAAGGAAGATGTTCCAGTTTCAGACTGGAACAGGTCTCATGGGTGGGACACATGAACGTCTGTGATACTATTACAACATTTTAATCTCATTCTTTCTCCAGGGAATGGTCTTCTTGACCTAACCTAGTAGATGGTACTCCCCTCTTCCATTTTATCTTCACAACCATTCTGAGGGTTAGGTCACACAAAGCTGCTTTCTACCGACTCAGACCCTCTGTCCATCAAGGGCAGTATTGTCTACTCAGACTAGCAGCAGCTCTCTTGGGTCTCGGGTAGTGAGGTCTTTCGTTGTCACCTGCTACCTGATCTTTTAAAACTGGAGATACCAAGGACTGAATCTGGGACCTTCTACATGCCAAGCAGATGCTCTATCAATGAACCACAGCCCGTTCCTTAACGTCAAGCTGAGAAGCAGTGCCTGGCGTGGCATCCCTCAGTGAGATTTGTGGTTGGGTGGAAATATGAACTGGTCTCCTCAGTCCTTGCCTAATGACCTAACCACTATAGCCCACTGACTCTTATACCATTGGCCCATCTAACGCGTCATCATCTACTACAGGGGTGGCCACACTTGCTTAATGCAAGAACCACATAGAATAAATGTAAGATGTTTGAGAGCCACAAGACAGGAAGGAAGGAAGGAAGGAAGGAAGGAAGGAAGGAAGGAAGGAAGGAAGGAAGGAAGGAAGGAAGGAAGGAAGGAAGGAAGGAAGGAAGGAAGGAAGGAAGGAAGGAAGGAAGGAAGGCATATAGATGGGTGGGAGGAGGGAGGGATGGATGGAAATGAAGCAACTTTAACTTTAAGTGCAATCTCCAAGCTACTGGCTAGCTTGGCTTGGAGACATGATTTGAAAAAACAAATCCCTTCTCCAAGCTGACCAATAGGGCAGTGGGGGCTTTGAGAACCACACAATATATATGAAAGAGCCACAGTTTGGCCATCCCTGTCCTACGGCAATGGGTACAATGCTCAGGCAGAGGTTGTTTCCAAGCAGGTTCATTCTTTTGAACTATAGATTCCTCAGTCAAAATCTAGGGCCTCCTATATACAAAACAACACTCTGCTATTGAGATACAGGCTCATCGTGATTCATTTAGGATAGGGTGGGGGGAGAACTCCAGCAGGAGCAATGAATGATGCCATGGCACATTTGCAAACAGCTGCCAGGGCAAAGCACAGAAATGCATGCTTTCTAAAATACTGATGGTGTTGCAAAGGGGGGACCCATTTCAACCTTGTTTAGCATATCAGCAGCCAAGGAACAGAACATGTGTGTGTGTGAAAAGCCATCAAGTTGCAAACATGTTATGGCAACCCCAATATGGGACTTCCAAGGCGAGTGAGAAGCGAGGTGGTTTGCCATGGCCTTCCTCTGCAGAGTCTTCCTTGGTGGTCTCCCATCCAAGAACCAATCCAGCTTACAGCAACCCCAGCAAGGGGCTTCCAAGGCGAGTGAGAAGCAGAGGTGGTTGGCCTTGGCCTTCCTCTGCAGAGTCTTCCTTGGTGGTCTCCCATCCAAGAACCAATCCAGCTTACAGCAACCCCAGCAAGGGGCTTCCAAGGCGAGTGAGAAGCAGAGGTGGTTGGCCTTGGCCTTCCTCTGCAGAGTCTTCCTTGGTGGTCTCCCATCCAAGAACCAATCCAGCTTACAGCAACCCCAGCAGGGGGCTTTCAGGGCAAGGGAGAAGCAGAGGTGATTTGCCATGGCCTTCCTCCGCAGAGTCTTCCTTGGTGGCCCCCCCCCTTCCAAGTACCGACCCTGCTCATAGTTAGCTCACTAGTACACCACAAAGCAATTTCTCTAGCTCAAACTACACCGGTCACATACTAATCGGGTGGCATCGCTGATGCAATGTTGTCCCTTTCCATACAGATCATCCTTCTTCCATGGATTTCAGGGAGAGGCACATTTTGGTTCTACTCCCAACCCATTTCATTCTCGCAGCTAGGCTATGAAGAGAGATACGCTGTGAGCGCGAGGATTTGAACCTGGGACTCTCCAATTGCCGCCCACCCCTCTAGCTACTACACATCACTGGTTAAAAAAACCCAATTAGTCATGCCTGGCCTCCAGTACTGCACCAAGCAGCCTTTCTAATAAATCCCCCCCCTACCCCCGAAACTAAACCAAGCAGGCAGAATTGTTCCAGTGCCTTTGAAGCGGTCGGCATCTGGTGCTCTCGCTCTGCCCAGCAGGCCAACCTAATCTTAACATGATGGAATTGGATTCCTTTAACATTAAAGATAATCTAAGAGCAAAGGGGAACAAAGCGCACCAAATGGGATCTGCAGGAGAGTTAAAGGAATGTGCAAGGCATGCCCCATTACTTATATAGTCTTAATCAGCCTTTGTCTGTATTGATCCTGCTCTGCTAGAAAGCCTTACATCTCACCCCTACCTGCCAAGCCTGGCTCGGCAAGACCAGCTTCCCTTGCTAAATTAAGTGGCAGAGCAAGCAAGAATGCTTTCAGAAGAGCAGCACTCGCAAACAGGGCCCTGGATGGCCGTCACACTCTGATCCAGGAGCCACCTTTGCGGCTCCCCCTCCAGGCATGCAAGTGGGGGTGGGGGGCGAGGCTGCTGCTCACAGGGTCTGGCACTGGGGCTGGGTTCAGAAGTCACCAACAAACTAGGGTTTATTCATGATGAGGATGAACCAGGCAGTCCATGGGCTTGTGCGTTCTTTCCTTCCTTGGCATGCAAAACCAGAACCTAGAGGAAGATTTGGGGGGGGGGGGGGAGGAAGGAAGGAAGGAAGGAAGGAAGGAAGGAAGGAAGGAAGGAAGGAAGGAAGGAAGGAAGGAAGGAAGGAAGGGAGGGAGGGAGGGAGGGAGGGAGGGAGGGAGGGAGGGACCCTCCCAGGGTCATCGAGTCTAACCCCCTGCACAATACAGGAAGTTCACAAATACCTCCCCTTAAATTCACAAGATCAGCACTGCTGTCAGATAGCCATCTAGTTGTTGAGAAACCTCCAAGGAAAGAAAGCCCACCACCTCCCAAGGAAGCCTGTTCCACTGAAGAATCGCTGTAACTGTCAGGATGTTCTTCCTAATGCTGAGCTGGAAACTCTTCTGATTTAATTTCAACTCATTGGTTCTGGTCCTACCTTCTGGGGCCCAAGAAAAAAAAAATTCTGCACTATCTTCTCTCCAGGCTAAACATACCCAGTTCCTTCAACCTTTCTTCATAGGACTTGGTCTCCAGACCCCTCGCCATCTTTGTTGCTGTTCTCTGGACCCCTTCCAACTTGTCTATATCCTTCTTAAAATTTGGTGCCCCAAACTGAACACAATATTCCAGGTGAGTACTCCAGGTGAGAAATGCCCTGCTAGATCAGAGCAGTGGTGCATCTTCTAGTCGATAGCTCATAAAGGTTTTTCCTGTTCCCCAGCCAATATTAGATACTATGTTGAATGCATGTACAGTGCTTTGTACAAAAGTGCATTCATTTTGACAGTGTATCTGGGGGACCAGCACCACCCGCTATGAAAATTCCAAGGTCCCAACAGTCGATACAGTTATGAGAAGAGAACAAAGTTTGAGTCCAGGGGCTTCCTTAAGACCAACAAAGTTTAATTCTGGGCTTTTGTGTGCCAAGCTTTGTTCTGTTGCCTCAGACCAAAAGGGCAGCCAGCCCACCTGAATCTACCTATGAGAATAACTTGAGACATGCCGAGCTTTATGTGTGCACTGCAAATGCATGACGAGGAAGGGAGGCTTGGCTCTTGAAAGCTTATACCCTGAAACTCTTGTTGGTCTCCAAGGCACTACTGGACTCAAATATAAATGCTCTCCCAGCACTGATTCTGATCCAATGTGGCCCACCTTCTTCCTTGACTCTTTTAGCTTTTCATTTTAAAAAGGGAGATCCGATTACTGATTTCAATAAACCTGACAATCTGAGTGAGTGACTAGCCTACTGCTCAAAGTGCAAATGAAGCTGCCTTCTACTGAATCAGACCCTTGGTCCATCAAGGTCAGTATTAGGGTTTGTAGAATCTTTCGGGCTCAAGTGCCGTGTTCTACTGGAGAAAGTTTTCCTTCCAGAC
The DNA here is from genome assembly GCF_032191835.1 of Heteronotia binoei. Taxonomy (NCBI): domain Eukaryota; kingdom Metazoa; phylum Chordata; class Lepidosauria; order Squamata; family Gekkonidae; genus Heteronotia; species Heteronotia binoei. The sequence continues at coordinate 66,660,572 of NC_083233.1, forward strand.
GTTTCGTTCTCAGCTGCGGAGAACATCCTCAGTGGCGTTGCAGCCGGAGCAGGCGCTCTGACCTTCTTGGCTGCTGTGCATTGCTGTGCAGCCCTGGCCCCACTCAATGCACAGCAGCCAAGAAGGTCAGAGCGCCTGCTCCGGCTGCAACGCCACTGAAGATGTTCTCCGCAGCTGAGAACGAAACGTCTGGAAGGAAAACTTTCTCCAGTAGAACACGGCACTTGAGCCCGAAAAATTCTACAAACCCTAATGATGTTACCAGCCATGAAAACCTGAAATCTTTGATAAGGTCAATATTGTCTACTCAGACTGGCAGCTGCTCTGCAAGGTTCCAGACAGAGATCTTCACCTACTACCTGCTCCTGGAGATGTCAGGGACTGAACCTGGGACTTTCTGCATGCAAAAGCAGAGACTCTCCCTCTGAGCCACCTACTTCAGACCTCCTTTGCTTTACCCATTTCACCAGCTCTGCATATTACTGAAAATAGCCGCAGGCCAGATGCATTGGAAAAGTATCACCTCTCAAAATGTGAGCTGTGTTTTTAGTAAGAACTTTTGAGAAACAAATTGCTTCTGCTCCTTATGCATAAACTCTCTTTGGAACCTGACAAATCAAAGGCTTCTGGTTCCCCCCCCCCACCCCACACACACACTGCCTCCATCTGCCTTTACTCAGACACACACACAAATCTCAGCAAGCCTCTGCAATCATCCCAGGCAACACCTCATAAATATTGGCTGCAGGAGAGACCCAGGCTAGCGGGTGCGCCCGTCTGTGCGTAGCTGCTCCGCTGGTCACCCTTTAATCCTTAATCCCTTCCCACTATCTCTCTTGTCTCTTAACCTGCAGAGGACTCTGACAGGTTGCATTTAATTCTTCTTACTACACATGCCCCGCAGCACAAAAGGCTTGTCGGGATAAAAATGAAGCAAACAGGCAGAGCCATCAGTAAAGGTAACTGCCCTTGTTCCTATCAGGCCCCCAACTCACGCATCCGTCCTCTAAATCACTAGAGAAATGAACGACGCGCCATGCCAATAATCTGACCTTCATTTCCTTTCTTGGCAAGAGGGCAACCAGAGGGGGGGGCAGCAGAGCACCTCCAGGGGGAGACAATGAATACAGAGAGAGCAGGCCTCTCAAGATCACTTATGTGGTGGCAACAGAAGGCAATATGCTTAAGGCAGAGAGCATCACCAAAACATCAGAGGTGAGAGGGGGAACAATAGGCCATCGTAACTTGCTTTCCAGCTTTCCAGGAGCATTTGGTTGGAACCAGGGCTCTTTTTGAGCAGGAACGCAGTTCCGGCTGGCTTGGTGTCAGGGGGTGTGGCCTAATATGCAAATAAGTTCCTGCTGGGCTTTCTCTACACAGAAGTCCTGTGTGAAACAATGGTGACATCAGGGGTGTGTGGCCTAATATGCAAATGAGTTCCTGCTGGGATCTTCCCACCAAAAAATGCCCTGGTTGAAACATACAAATATATGGCTAATAAGAATTGGGAGAACAGTACATTTTGTGAATCTGCAAGCATGCCTTAATTACCGAGACCTCGAATTTGTAGGCAACAGCATCAGTTAGGAGGGAGCTAGGAGATATGTAGGCCCAGGAAGCATCAGTCGAAAAATCTATTACTATTTGCATGACAGGCATGAGCAAAGAACAAATGAACCTCCGTAAGACAAAAGGGTAGAGAAAGTATAACCCAGGGGTGGCCAAATTGCGGCTCGGGAGCCACATGTAGCTCTTTCACACATATTGTGTGGCTCTTGGAAGTCTCCACTGCCCCACTGGCCGGCTTCTCTTTTTAAATCACTCCTTCAACCCAAGCCAGCTGGCAGCTTGGAGAATGCATTTAAAGTTGAAGTTGCTTTCTTTCCATCTCTCCTCCCTCCCCCCATCTATTTGCCTGCCTTCCTTCTTTGTGGCTCTCAAACATCTGACATTCATGTCTTGCAGCTCTCAAGCATCTGACATTTATTCTATGTGGCCCTTACCTTAAGCAAGTTTGGCCACCCCTGGTAGAACCCGACTGCATCATACCTCAAAAGCTAAGCAGGACTGGTACTTGGATGGGAGACTGCCAAGAAAGGCCCTGCAGAGAAAGGCCATGGTGCACCACCTCTGCTTCTCACTTGCCTTGAAAGTCTCTCGCTGGGGTCACCATAAGTGGCTGGGGACTTGACAGTACTTATGTATGTAAGACATACATACATAAGTTTGCCTGTTTGCCTTTAAACCAAAACAGGCACACACACACACACACACATAGGAGGATATGGTGGCATTCACGAAAGAGAGTTCAATCGCTGGCATTGCTCACCAGGAACCAAAGCTGCCTCTCATCTCTTCTCACTTGAAACAACATGCACACACACACACAAGCTTCCCAGAGCAGACGTATAATATTGGGATCCGTCCAAGCAAAGGTTGACCAGACAGAAGGCTGAATATTAAGTCTTAATTTGACATCTTCCAGTACTTCTCAAAGGACAGCGGCCTTGACAACGAAAAATGCTATTATTCTACTTGGGCGAGCCCAGCTGCTTGCCAAGAATGAAGTGTCTCCCCCCGCCCCCTTTTACTGGTGAGGATCTGAAATGCAAAAGAGGATGCGAGGTTTACATAATAATGGAGAGCTCCCATTCCCAAGATTTTCCTTTCACTTTTGTGGGGAGAAAAAGCCACAGAACTAGGCATGAGGCTTCTTACCTTTTCATTCTGCATTGGCTTTAGCTGATTTTACTGTCCCAATCAGATAGCTAAAGACTTAATTCCAGAGGAATAGTAATTGATAATGGTAACTCTCCAAATGCAAGCACAGGCACACCCAGAGGTGGAATTCTAGCAGGAGCTCCTTTGCATATTAGGCCACACACCCCTGATGTAGCCAATCCTCCAAGAGCTTGCAAATAAAAAGCCTTATGAGCTCTTGGAGGATTGGCTACATCAGGGGAGTGTGGCCTAATATGCAAAGCAGCTCTTGCTAGAATTCCACCCCTGGGCACACCTATCTCAAACACAGTTCATTCATGGGGCTGTACCATTTCAAGTGATCCTAGTATGGTAGGGTACACCAAGGGAGCCAGTTTGGTGTAGTGGTTAAGAGTGGCAGACTCTTACCTGGGAGAACCGGGTTTGATTCCCCACTCCTCCACTTGCACCTGCTAGCATGGCCTTGGGTCAGCCATAGCTCTGGCAGAGGTTGTCCTTGAAAGGGCAGCTGCTGGGAGAGCCCTCTCCAGCCCCACCCACCTCACAGGGTGTCTGTTGTGGGGGAGGAAGGTAAAGGAGATTGTGAGCTGCTCTGAGACTCTTCGGAGTGGAGGGTGGGATATAAATCCAATATCATCATCTTCTTCTTCTCCACATGAAAGCCAGCTGGGTGACCTTGGATCAGTCACAGTTCTCTCAGATCTCTCAGCCCCACCTACCTCACAGGGTGTCTGTTGTGGGTAGAGGAAGGGATGGCCATTGGAAGCCACTCTGAGATTCCAAACGAAGGGCGGGGTATAAATCTGACCTCTTTCTCTCTTCTTCTTCAATGTGGTGTAGTGGTTTGGGGGAGACTTGGGCTTGGGACTCTGCTTGACCAGAAACTCGCTCTCAGTCTAACTTTCCTTGAAGAGTGGTTCTTCTAAGGATGGCATGAGGAACAAGGAAACCCTGAGCTTCTTGGAGGAAGGGTGGTAGAAGAAAGTGAAGAATAAACCATAGCAACCCATCTACTCCCCATAAGCAAAAAGAGTAGGTTTTTATACTCTGCTTGTCTCTGCCCTAAAAAGCCTCAAAGCAGCTTATATTCGCTTTCCCTTCCTCTCCCCACAACAGACACCTTGTGAGGTAGGTTGGGCTGAGAGAACTGTGACTGACCCAAGGTCACCCAGTAGGCTTCATGTGGAGAAGTGGGGAACTAAACTCTTATCCACTATACCAAACTGGCTCTCAGCACTCCAGTTGTCAAATATTCTTATCAGGAACATTGAGTGGATCTAGGCGGCAGGAAAAGAGGAAGGCTCAGCAGGGGGTGGCTTGACTCAACAAAGGGAGCCATACCCTTAAGTCTGCAAGACGTGAACAAGATTATTAATGATAGGACATTTTGGAGGTCATTAATTCACAAGGCTGCCATAAGTCAGAAATGACTTGACAGCACATAGACATGTGTGTGTGTGCATGCGCGCACTCACTCTCTCTCTCTCTCACACACACACAGAGCTTTCAGAGCCTAATTGAAATAAAGTGAGTTCAGCCAGCTCTGAATCATCCAAGAACACTTTATTGCAAGAAGTAACAATCACAGAGAAATACTGGCACATGGCGAACTATATACAATATGATCATGGTTAACCACGGCCCCCTGTTGTTACATGCCTAGCGTCCCAATTGGCCAGTTCATCCAGGCTTCAGGATCCTGGTTTGCAATTAGTGCCTGCCTCAAGCTCAGGCAACAAAGCCCCAGTACAACACAATACATAACACTGATGAAGACACCTTTTTAATGCTGTATGTTTTGTCATTACCTCTGATTGCTTCTAGTGCTGGGTCTACTATTTTGCTGCTTTTATCACTTATTACGTATTAATTGATAGTTTTTAACTCTCATTAGGCTGAAAGGCAAAATAGAAAACCTTAAATAAATATCAGCTGCATAGTCACAAATTACATTTAATTCTCGGCACTTTGCAAATACCACTCTCAACAGGGGGAAAAAATGCTTCACAAACCTTCATATGCACCCATCTTTCCACTGAAATAATCCAAATGCACACAAATATTAACATTTACTTGCATCTGTGCTCTGAAAAATAATCTTTTTTTTTTTTAAGTTGCCATCAAAAATGCACAATGTGGCTTTTAGTGGGATTCACTGCATTACTGCCTTGAAGGCCAAATGACTTTCCATCATAAAGCTGCCTTATATCGAATAAGACCTTTGGTCCACTGAGCTCATTCTTGTCTACTCAGAATGGCGATGGCTTTCCAGGGTCTCCAACAGAGGTCTTTCACATCGTCTACTGCCTGATCCCTTTAACTGGAGATGCCATTGCTTGAGCCTGGGATCCTCTGCGTGCCAAGCAGATGTTCTACCACTGAGCCACAGCCACTTGCCAGGCATCATGAGTCTGGCTGCCTACATTTTAATCCTAACGCTAAAATGTGGTCTGAAGCCATGCATGCTGAATAAGAGCTAGCTAGCCTAAAGCCCCATGACACAGAATGGTAAGCTGCAGCAATGCAATCCGAGCTCTATGCTCATGACCCGAGTTCAATCCCGGCAGAAGCTGGGTTCAGGTAGCCTGCTCCAGGTTGACTCAGCCTTCCATCCTTCCCAGGTCAGTAAAACGAGTGCCCAGCTTGTTGGGGGGAAAGTGTAGATGACTGGGGAAGGCAATGGCAAACCACCTCGTAAAAAGTTTGCCATGAAAACGTCGTGATGTGATATCACCCCAGAGTCAGAAACGACTGGTGCTTGAACAGGGGACTGCCTTTACCTTTACCTTTAGCCTAAAGCCAGAAGCAACAGTTGAGAGCCAGTGTGGCATACAGGTTAAACCGTTGGACTTGGATCTGCAAAACGCAGGTTTGAATCCTCGCTCCGCCATGGAAGCTTGCTGAGTGACTTCAGGTCAGACACACACTGTCAGCCCAGCCTACCTCACAGGGTTGTTGTCAGGATAAAGAGGAGAATGATGTAAGCTGCTTTGAGTCTCTAATGGGGAGAAGGTGGGAAAGAAGGAGGAGGACAAGAAGGAGATTGGATTGATATTCCACCCTTCACTCGGAGTCTCAGAGCAATTTACAATCGAGAACTTTTCTTGAAAGAACAGCTTTGAGTGAGCTTGTGACTGACCCAAGGTCACACCACCAGAGTGAGGAATCAAACCCAGTTCACCCAGATTAGAGTCCACGCTCTTAACCACTATGCCACACTGGCTCTCAAATAAATAAATAAATTGCTTTGCAGATAGAATTGCCAGGTCCAGCTCAGGAAATATCTGGAGACTTTGGGGGTGGAGCTAGCAAGGTTGTGACAAACACAACCGAACTCCAAAGGGAGTTCTGTGCCATCACATTCCTTTTAAATGCCTTCCTTCCATTAGAAATAATGGAGGATAGGAGTGCCTTCTTTTGGGACTCGAAGAATCTTCTTGAAACTTGGGGTGGGGGGAGCTTTCTTGAGGAGTGGCACCAGATGCTGTTCTGAAAATGTGGTGCCTCTGTCTCAAAAAAACAGCCCCCCAGAGTCCCAGATACCCACAGATCAATTATCCATTATACCCTATGGGGAACCGGAGTGTCAAACTCATTTGTTATGAGGACCAGATCTGACATAAATGAGACCTTGCTGGGCCAAGCCATATCAGGCTGGGCCATGTGTGTACCTATCTATGATTAGGTAGTAGAGATATAAACTGTATAAAGGACACAGACAGACACAATTAAAAGATTTTTTTTAAAAAAAACCTTAAAATAAAACATGCTTAAAACATTAGCACTCGGTCTTAAAGGTGTTTTCTTTATATCTCTACCATGCGATCCAGGGAACTGGGCAAAGGAAGCCCTGGCTCTTTCCTCCCTTCCCCAGGGGGCCAGAAAGGGGGGGAGCCTCAGTCAATAGAAGTAAGAGAGACTTGGCTCAATAGCTCTGCTGTGCAATTGAGAGAGCCTAGCAAAGCAAGCTCTCCTTCCCCCCTTCCTCCCCAAGGGGGAGGAGCTTCAGCCAATGGAGAAAATACAGACTTTGCTCTGTACCTCCTGTGCGACTGAGCAAGCCTTGCAAAGCAAGCTGTTATGAAGAAGGAAGCAAGAGAGAGGGAGAAGGAAGCAAATGACAGCCAGTTGCTCAGGGGCCTGAGAGGAGCCCTCTGAGGGCCAGATTCAGCCCCCAGGCCACATGTTTGACACCCCTGCCATAGGGTAAAACAGAGAGCCCAGCAGACATTCCCCCCACCACCACTTTCTGATAACTCAGAATCGGGGAGTGGGGGGAGCCTCCAAACCAGGGGATCTCCTGCCCTCAACTGGGAATTGGCAACCCTACTTGCAGAACAGATGCAGGAGTGTGCTGTCTGGATGCAAACACCACATTCTCTTTTTTCTGAGCTTCACCTTGGCATGCTGCATAGCCTCCCAAACCGCTGGCTTGAGTTCATGACTAATGGTGACGTGCTTTTTTTGCTTTCTGCCTCTACAAGCAGTTTGTAGTAAGAGGGGGGTGGGGTTCATTTTGGTGATGGGATTGGGTCTGCCTGCAGCACAAAGACAATTCCGGTTCTTCCCAATACAAAACAGCTTGGTGAGCACAACCCCGCCCGTACATCCTCCCGCCCTCAAACATAATAAAATCTTTATGTTGTTTTCAGACTGTAGAGCTAATGCAAATGTTCAACAGCAGAGTAATCCACAGATTTAAGTGTCCCTAAATACACAGCGAAAAAAAATGAATTACCCATTAACAAAAACATACACAACTCCCTAAATACACATGTACTCTGTAATGCACATTCTAAATAGTCGTGGTGTGTGAATTTAAAGGAAAGCATGCAGGCTGGAGTGGGGGGGGGGGTTTCTTCAAAAGACATATTGACAAAGGAGTCATTACCCACTGAATAAATAATACATCATTTAGAACAAACTCTCTGGACACCCATGAAAGACTCTTTTGTCATCGTTAAAAGAACAGAGGAAATTAACACACACGTTTTCAAAAAATACAAAAGCGTCAGAACTCCATTTTAAATCTGGAGAAGCCAGGGAGGTGAAGGAAGAGAGGAACGGAAGGTGACCAGAATCCTAGTTATTGTCCAGACCAGGGGTGGCCAAACTTGTTTAAGAGCCTCATAGAATAAATGTCAGATGTTTGAGAGCTGCAGGCAGGCAGGAAGGAAGGAAGGAAGGAAGGAAGGAAGGGAGGGAGGGAGGGAGGGAGGGAGGGAAGGAAAATAGATGGAGGCAAGAGAGTGGTGGAAAGAAAAAAACTCTAACTTTAAATGCATTTGCCAAGCCAGCGAAAGAGCCAGTTTGGCCACCCCGGTCCAGACATTGCAATGGAGCTTGTTTGATTTGGGAAGGAGGAGCAACAATATCCCCAGCATCTCTTTACCAAAAATGTTTTTAACTTGGGGGTGATGATACCCAATTACTATGGGCTAGATCCTGCCTACAATCTATCAGCAGATGCCTTTGAAGGTTGTCAGTTACCACAGCTTCAACCCCATCCCTCTCCCTCCAGCACTCCTTTTCAACTTCATAGAACCATAGAGCTGGAAGGAACTTTCAAGGTCATCTCGTCTGACTCCTGCATGATGCAAGAAATTCACAAATATCTCCTCCCACCCACATACAACCAGTTATCCCTGCTCCATGTCCAGAAAATGGCAAAAAATAACAACGCTTAGCTGATGCTAAATTTATTCCCAGGGTCTTGGGACCCACTTGGAATAATAGCCATGTGGGTAAGAGGGTTGCTGTGGGAAGGAATAAGATGGTAAAATCACTCTTTTCTGTCTCTTGTGTGCACAGACATGCCCCCCCCCCCAAAAAAAGTGTCACTAGAACTTGGATGGCATTCTGTCCACACCCCCATCCCCACACACGGCTCAAGTGGCACTCAGAGGAGCAGACAGGGAGAGGAAATGGAACCAGACCAGAGCCAGTGAACATATGAACATATGAAGCTGCCTTATACTGAATCAGACCCTTGGTCCATCAAAGTCAGTATTGTCTTCTCAGACTGGCAGCGGCTCTCCAGGGTCTCAGGCTGAGGTTTTTCACACCTATTTGCCTTTTTTGGAGATGCCAGGGATTGAACCTGGGACCTTCTGCTTCCCAAGCAGATGCTCTACCACTGAGCCACCGTCCCTCCCAAAGTGGGAGTGAGGGAAAGAAGAGGTGGACCAGACAGGGCAGTGAGCACTAGTGGGTGTAGTGGTGGAGGGGGAGGAAAAGAAAGAAAGAAAGAAAGAAAGAAAGAAAGAAAGAAAGAAAGAAAGAAAGAAAGAAAGAAAGAAAGAAAGAAAGAAAGAAAGAAAGAAAGAAAGAAAGAAGCAATTTATGTGGTCTGGATTTCAGTTGTAATTCCCGGAGATCTCCAGCCCTCACCTGGAGGCTGGCAACCCTGCACCCAGCATTTGGCTCTCCTGAAGAGATCAGCCATCATGAGAAAAGAACAGAGAGGGAGCAGAAGTACACCACAGTCAGTGTATCATATTATCGCAAAACGTGGCTACCCTGCTGCAGTTTGCTGCCAGATATTCTAAATTTTCCTTTGACAGGCAATGCAGCTATTACTCCTCGGCCTTCTGATAAGGGAGAAGCAATTATTATGGTCTGAGTAGCATGACGTTTGTTCAAAGGGAGCCACTGCAAAGAGAGGGACGGGTCCACCCTCTCCACACTCGACAGGAGTTTTATTTTAAAGATAATTGCATCCTACTGGGAAGGTACAGTTCAGGCTGGAACGCCACATTTGCGGCAGCGCCCCCAATTCACAAAGCCTTTGCATGGCACCGAAGGATCTCCGTGACGTTCTGCACATTTTATTTGTCAAGCCTGTAACAGCCTCCCCTGTACAGCTTCAGCAACAACAAAGATGTTTGCTCTTTTGGTTCAAGATACGCTAGAAGAAAGAAAAAGAAAAAAAACACAACAGCCCTACTTATCTTATCGAGAGTTCAAAACACACCTCAGCAGATGTGGGTTGAAACAGCAGGCAGCTCAACATACGGTGCTTCAGTGTTTGCACGTAGGCATTCATAGGCATTTGCATTATTGGACTCAGATAATTTCCCTATGGAGGGATCTGAACCCCTGAAACCTGGAAACAGGATTTGCACTAAACATTTTAACTGCAGTGCTTTTCTCTACTTTAAGGAGCCTCAAAGCGGCTTACCATCGCCTACCCCTCCTCTCTCCACAACAAACACTCTGTGAGGTAGGCGGGGTTAAGAGAGCTCTGAGAGAACTGTGACTGACCCAAGGTCACCCAACTGGCTTCATGTGGAAGAGTACGGAATCAAACCTGGTTCTCCAGATTAAGAGTCCACCATGAGAGCCAGTTTGGTGTAGTGGTTAAGAGCGTGGACTCTTATCTGGGAGAACCGGGTTTCATTCCCCACTCCTCCACTTGCAGCTGCTGCAATGGCCTCAGGTCAGCCATAGCTCTCGTGGGAGTTGTCCTTGAAAGGGCAAGTGCTGGAAGAGCTCTTTCAGCCCCATTCACCTCACAAGGTGTCTGTTGTGGGGAGGGAAGGTAAATGAAGATTGTGACCGCTCAGAGACTCTGCAATTCTGAGTAGAGGGTGGGATATAAATCCAATATCATCATCATCACTCTCAACCACTACACCACACTAACGTTGCGAGAGAAAATCAAGACACCGGTTTATCTTGAACAGAGACCAGAAAATAGAGACAATCCTGGAAAATGAGGTCCATTAAAACTTAAGACATATCTGACCAGTATGTTTTTATCCCCCCCCCCCCATCCTCCAAGTGCATAATTGTGTACATGGCTTTTATCTTCACAACAGTCACCCCGTAAACTAGATGAAACTGAGAGTGTGGGACTGGCCCCAAACCACCCAGTGAACTTCATCAATACATCTCGGTTGTCCAGACCCCAGTCAGATGCTCATTTACCTTGGCACTTCGTTGGCCTACTTAGCTTAAGGGTTAACTCAGCCCCAAAGCTAACCTCCAGAACGAGAGACCTGTGACATTCAGTGGGGCACCCACGCAAGACTTACGCTCCACCATAACATACGTACAACGTTGCTTTCATTCCAGAACGGAGTTTATCTCTGCAAGGATGCTGTGACCCACAAAAAATCACCACTCGTTCTAAAAGCCAAGTGCACAGATAGAGTGCCGCTCCAGAGCAGCTGGTGTGGAGAATTTGCGGCAAAGAACACATGAAAGCTATTCTCAAATGCCGGTTACTTTGGAGCGATGGGTAAGGCTCTTCCTGGCCAAGTGCCTTATGTAACCAAGCCCTCGGGAGGGGTGCGGGGGTGTCGTCTGGAAACAGAGCCAGGGATTTTGGCACGAGATGTTATTGACATGTTCCCGGCACAGTGCAAAACAAGAATCGTATTGTTGTGAGGATCGGAATGGAGGAGGCCTTCGGGCGCTTTGGAACTCTCAGCAAAGGATTAAACGGTGGCACCCAACCCACCTGCTGTGGAGGATACTGGCCTTGCTTTGCCAACCCCAGCCAACAGGATTGTGAGGTGGGATAAAGGCAAGGGAATCTGCAGCACAATTTCAAGGCAGCATCCCTCAGACGATTTCACACACACTGTATTTTGCATCACCAGGGATTGGGCGAGAGAGAGAGAGAGAGAGAGATAGAGAGAGAGATAGAGAGAGATAGAGAGAGAGAGAGAGAGAGAGAGATAGAGAAAGAGATAGAGAGAGAGAGAGAGAGAGAGAGAGAGAGATAGAGATAGATAGATAGATAGATAGATAGATAGATAGATAGATAGATAGATAGATAGATAGATAGATAGATAGATAGATAGATAGATAGATAGATAGATAGATAGATAGCTAGATAGATAGATAGGGCTTTTTTTGCAGCAGGAACTCCTTTGCATACCCCTCCCTCCCATGCTCTACCCTCCAAATCACCAGTTATTTCCCACCCCTGTCGGAAGTCCATCCTGCCACTTCACTCCCCTGACTGTGCAACCCAGGAGAGCCAGTTTGGTGTAGTGGTTAAGTGTGCGGACTCTTATCTGGGAGAACTGGGCTTGATTCCCCACTCCTCCACTTGCACCTGCTGGAATGGCCTTGGGTCAGCCATAGCTCTGGCAGAGGTTGTCCTTGAAAGGGCAGCTGCTGTGAGAGCCCTCTCAGCCCCACCCACCTCACAGGGTGTCTGTTGTGGGAGAGGAAGGTAAAGGAGATTGTGAGCCGCTCTGAGACTCTTCAGAGTGGAGGGCGGGATATAAATCCAATATCTTCTTCTTCGTCATATACAGTCAGGACTTCTTTTAGGTAGCAGGAACTGCTTTGCATATTAGGCCACACACCCCTGATGTAGCCAATCCTCTTGGAGCTTACAGTAGGCCCTGTACTAAAGGCCCTATAAGCTCTTGGAGGATTGGCTACATCAGGGGTGTGTGGCCTAATATGCAAAGGAGCTCCTGCTACAAAAAAAGCCCTGTGGAACAGGAATGAAACCTGATGGTGTCTGTGAAACAGTTGGTTCAACACGGTTTCAGAGGGCAGCTGAGCTGGTGGCCTGCAGCAGAACGGCTAGATATCCAGCAGCACCTTCAAGATGAACAAGATTTTCAGGGTAGGAGCTTCTGAGAGGCAAACCTCCCGTCCCAAGATAGGTGATTCAAGGGATCCTTCTTTTTGCATTACTTTTCCACCTTAACAAGAATATCTGCCCTGCTGCCTGCTCCAACTGAGTGTCCATCTTTTGAGGATACTTTTTATCTACATACGGAGAAAGTTGTTCTTCCTGGTATTGTTCGGCTCTTTGCCCTTGCCACCTTTCAGGCAGGGAAGGAATCGTTTATTCAGATGAAACAGATTAGAAACACAGAGATGCTCTCTGGGCGCTCAGAGGCAGGAATCTCTGCAAGGTAATGCACATTTAGCTAACTGTGGTCTGGATTTGATGGGGTTATAAAAGCGAGTCAGAGGGGGGTGAGAAACAAAAGCGGCCTTCGAATTTCTCTTTGACAACATTAGAGAAGGTAACGGGACAATGTGCAACCTCTCAATTTCAAGACCCCCAGAAAGAAAGAAATAGCCATATGGTATACATTATATGCCAAGCCCTGTGGTGCAGAGTGGTAAGCTGCCGCAGAAGAAGAAGAAGTAGAAGCAGCAGAAGCAGCAGCAGCAGAAGGTGGTGGTGGTGGCTGTGATGACGATGACAATATTAGATTTATACACCACCCTTCACTCTGAATCACAAGAGTCTCAGAGCAGTCACAAACTCCTTTCCCTTCCTCCGCCACAACAGACACCCTGTGAGGTGGGTGGGGCTGAGAGTGCTCTCACAGCAGCTGCCCTTTCAAGGACAACTCCTGCGAGAACTATGGCTGGCCCAAGGCCTTTTCAGCAGCTGCAAGTGGAGTGGGGGCTCAAACCCGGTTCTCTCAGATAAGAGTCTGCGCATTTAACCACTACGCCAAACTAGAGATCCACTGCAATGCCTCTGAAGATTTCACAGATGTATTTTGTTTTTCTTACTTCATTTATACCCTGCTTTTCTCCCCGCTGGAGACCCAAAGTGGCTTCCATCACTCTCCCCTCCTCCATTTTCATCCTCACAGCAACCCTGCGAGGTAGGGGAATGGGAATGGGGTTTTGAACCTGTTGCTTCCTGTTCCTAGTCTGATGCTCTAACCACTAGACCACAGTGGTCCTCCAATGAAATGAAAAGCATGCCTATCCTTTTTTCGATTACCCAAGTCCCACACTGTGACAGGCTCTTTGTTTATTCTGCAAGAATACCTCTATCTGCCAGTTCAGAAGCTAAGTAGGTCAAAGGCTTCTTTTGGTTAAGGATATACTGGGAAAATATAATTGTCTTAAAGTATTATCAGCCTGCAGATTATGGAAAGCGCACTGCACAGTTTGTAAAGTGTACATGTGCATGCATTTACCAACAGAACCACAGATACAAAATGTATTCACCTGCCCATTTAGTAGACTTAGGACACATTCAAGAATCATCCCAAACTTTTGAAGGCTGATAATGATGCCTTGTTTGCAACAACTGCATGGACCGTCTTTCCTCTCCGCTCACTGTGCACAGAGCATGACAGAAAGCTTCCTGGTTTGGGAAATTTCAAATCAAACTCTCCTGCTTGCTGTGTAGGGTTGCCAGGTCTGGCTCAGAAAATATCTGGGGTCTTTGGAGGCAGAAAGTTGTGACTAGGATGGTTGAACTCTGAAGGGAGTTCTGACCATCATATTTTAAAGGGACTGCACTCCTTTTAAATGCCTTATTTCCATTGAAAATAATGGAGGATGGCACCTTCTTTAGGGACTCATAGAATTGGACCCCCTGGTCCAATCTTTTTAAAACTTGGGAGGGGGGGGTTCAAGAAGAGACACCAGAAGCTATGCTATTTGGTGCCTCTACCTCAAAAAACAACCCCCCAGAGCTCCACATACCCACAGATTGTTCTCCATTACACTATATGGAAATCAGTCTCCATAGGGAATGATGGAGTGTTCAGCAGACATTTCCCTCCCCACCCCCCAATTTTCTGATAAGCCTGAAGCAGGGGGAGGGCCTCCAAACCAGGGGATTCCCTGCCCCCACCTGGGGATTGGCAACTTTATCCGGGTTATCTCAATGCAGGAGCCTGAGCAAGCTGGAGGGCAAGACAAAGATGCATAAGAACGTAAGAGAAGCCATGTTGGATCAGGCCAATGGCCCATCCAGTCCAACACTCTGTGTCACACAGTGGCCCAAAAAAACCAAGTGCCATCTGGAGGCCCACCAGTGGGGCTGGAAGCCCTCCCACTGTGCCCCCCAAGCACCCAGGAATACAGAGCATCACTGCCCCAGACAGAGAGTTCCAACAATACGCTGTGGATGGACCTCTGCTCCATATGCTTATCCAATCCCCTCTTGAAGCTGTCTATGTTTGTAGCTGCCACCACCTCCTGTGGCAGTGAATTCCATGTGTTAATCACCCTTTGGAAGTACTTCCTTTTATCCGTTCTAACCCAACTGCTCAGCAATTTCATTGAATGTCCACGAGTTCTTGTATTGTGAGAAAGGGAGAAAAGTACTTCTTTCTCTACCTTCTCCATCCCATGCATAATCTTGAAAACCTCTATCATGTCACCCCGCAGTTGATGTTTCTCCAAGCTAAAGAGCCCCAAGCGTTTTAACCTTTCTTCATAGGGAAAGTGTTCCAACCCTTTAATCATTCTAGTCGCCCTTTTCTGCACTTCTTCCAATGCTATAATATCTTTTTTGAGGTGCGGTGACCAGAATTGTACACAGTACTCTAAATGAGGCCACACCATCGATTTATACAGGGACATTATGATACTGGCTAATATGTTTTCAATCCCCCACCCTGAAAATGACAACTCTAGAAATGGACAGCAACAAAACTGGATAGGAGTTAGCCAACAGGGACCATCCCTGGTCCACAGAGACAGTTGAATGGGGTTGCCTGTTCAAGGTTGGAAAACTTCTGGAGACTTTGAAGGTGGGACTTGGGGGGGGGAGAGACCTTAGTGGGGTATAATGACACAAAGTCCGCCTTCTAAAGGGTCCATTTTCTCCAAGCGAAGCGATCTTTGTGGTCTGGTGGGAGATCTCCAGGTACCACCTGGAGGCTGGCAACCAGACAGACAGACAAGATACCAGGCACACCCCATCTAAATGCAGAGTGAAATGTCATAGAACAGTGGCATATATGCTGCAGACAGCTTGAATTATGAACCATTTCTGTTATCAGCTAAAATAAAAAAATAAAATAAAAAAAGGTTTGTGTTATTTAACTTAAACAAACACAGTGCCGCAAATATGGTTAAATGAACCACAAAGCAACTGATAACGGCATCTCTAAATTCCTGTGTAATGAAGCTTGAAACGTGGGATCAGAGTGGGCGACTTGCTCGGGAAGCACGCCACAGTGATGTTGTTTTATTATTTTTATTATTAACAGCATTGTGCATTTTTTTCCCCCCGCTGCAAATCATTTCCCGGAAAATTAAGAGAGCTTAAATTGCTACTAATTTGACTGCGTTAACCTTGCAAATGAACAATCCTTTTTCTTCCCCCCTTGACAAAGCAAAGGGCTTGAAGAGTATTGGACTACGCATTTCCATTCCAACTCCAGGCCCCTTTCTATTTCATAATTACCACAGTTAACAGGAGCAGGGATGCTTCCAGATCAACAGAAAAACAGAAGATTTATGTAACCGAGCCTGCATTCAATCAAATGCAAGCAGAACCTTGTAGAACCTAACCTGTCATCACTGTGTGAATTATTTTCTTCTTACACATGATGAAGGTGGAAATTAAGCACTGGAACACTGGGCCAAATGCATCTGCAAACAAACAAAAGGTTGGTTATCTACTCTAAGGCTGAACCCAAATGTTTTGCCTGAGTCAAAAGATCTACATGACAATCCATTCAGGCACCAGTGCACAATACACTGATAACCACACAGATTGGTTCACTCATTGGTGAATTTTCCCAAATGAAAATAGGCACATGCTTACAGCACACCATGGATCTACCTGCTATTTGCTATCACTTCCCCACTGGCTAAAGGAAAGAACCAAGAGGTTATTTGTTCTTTAAAAGAGTATAATTGGCAAACAAGTGCTGTATTAAGGATTCAGCTCCTTCTAGGATTGCCAATCCCCAATTGGGGGCAAGGGATCCTTTGGTTTGGAGACCCTCCCCCCACTTCAGGATTAGTAGAAAGTGGAAGGAGCAGGTTGACTGTCTGCTGGGCACTCCATTATTCCCTATAGAGACCAGTCCCCTTAGAGTATAATGGAGAATCAATCCATGGGTATCTTAGACTCTGCGGAGGCTGTTTTTTGAGGTAGAGCTACCAAATTTTCAGCATAGCATCTGGTGCTTCTCCTCAAAAAACCCTCCCCAAGTTTCAAAAAGATTGGATCAGGGGTCCAATTCTACGAGCCCGAAAGAAGGCGCCCCCCCACCCTCCATTATTTCTGATAAAGGGAAGGCATTTAAAAAGAGTGTGGTCCCTTTAAACATGACGGCTAGAACTTCCTTCAGAGTTCAATCATGCTGGTTACAACTTTGCTCCTGGCTCCACCCCCAAAGTCCCCAGATATTTCCTGATTGCTTCATCCTTCATTTTATTATCATTTTATTGTCACAACCACCTTGTGAAGTAGGTTAAGGATGCAAGAAAGGATGCCTCAATCCCCACCTGAGTAAGGTTTTGAACCTGGGTCTCCTCCCACTTCTCACTACAACACTCATGGTCAAATGCTGCTCAATAAATATATTTTCAGGAAGTGTTCTAGCAAACTCTGGGATCATGGGAAGGTATTACTGGTCAAAGGAAAAAAAATAGAAGTCCATCCACAAGCGGTCAAGGTTTTGATCTAAGGAAGCAAGAAATCAAACTGGCTTTGTTCCACCGACCAAAACCGTTCCATCCATGTAGCAGCTGCCTTTATTTCCCCAAGAATGGAGAGGGTACAAACAACCAGCTTCATTCAGAACCCCCTCCTGGGCCCTTTCCTTTGTTTCCTAAGCACTATTTTGAAGAACAAAACAGAGAACTCTCTTGTTTAAAAGGATTTAGCTGTTCTTGAGTTTGCAGCCCCATTCAGTTTATTTATGCACCAAGATGTTATTCGGTGTGAGAGACGGAGATATCACCAGGAAGAATGGAGAAAAGAATGGATGCACTTGAGCAAACAAAGACTTTGGCAGACAAGGCCTCTCCAAAACCTGCGGGAAGGAGATTCCAGCTTGATGGTCAGACAAAAGAAGGTTTGATAGGTAGCATTTGCATGGTACCTGAAGGGCTGCTGTTCAGTCCATCAGTTAAGACTCTTTTCTCAAGCCCTGCTCTTTTTGCCCCCATCTGCAGGGCTGAGGTGGGTGGCAACTGGAGACAGGGGCTTTTAAGTGGTGGCACCGCACCTCCAGAATGCCTTCGCCTTTGAGGCTTACATGGGATTTACTGCTTTGGCTCCAAGCCAGAGCATCATTTCTGCCCCATTTTTTCACTGAAAGGTTCCATCTTTTTAGCGGCTGTTTGTACAACCTTAAAAAGGTACCATTTTAAGCTGCAGAATGTTGTCTTGTTCCCTTTTCTCTGGAAAGTGAGACTCCTCCACAAGGATAGCAGTTAAGATCAGATGCCCTGCTTTGTATGCTTTTACCAGCAGTGGGTGATGACCAGAAACTAAGCTTGCCAACCTCCAGGTCGGGCCCAGAGGTCTCCTGAAATTATAACTGATTCCCAGACGACAGACATCAGTTCCCCTGTAGAGAATGGCTCCTTTGAAGAGTAGGCTGTATGACATTGAACCCTGCTGGGGCCATGCTCCCTTCAAGCCTCCTGTTCAAGGCTACACCCCAAATCTCCAGAAATCTCCTAAGCCAAAGCTGGCAACTCTATCAGAGACAGGACTTTTTCAGTGGTGGCCACCTCAACTGTGGAGTGCCCTTCTCACAGTCAAGAAACATTATTAGCACAGCTGGCTGGGTCAGAGTTGAGAGACATCTTCAGTACTGGCTTGTAGCGCTGCTAAGCTCAGTTTACTCCTGGGCCATGTCAGCTTCCCCTGAGCATACCAGCATTCATCTGAAGTTTTAGGCTTACCTTCCTCCCCCAGTTACTGTTGGCCATACAACATTGGTGTGTTTTTGCTCTGGGCCCTTGGTGTTTGGATGGGTTTCTTGGCTGTCGCTGTACTTTCCTTCATGGATATTTGCTCTTTAAAACTGCCAGAATATTTAAAGCTTATTATTCAATATTGTCAGCTTATGTGGTCCTTAGCACTGCTTTTATGCTGCCTGGGCTAAGGCTTGTTGGGAACCAACTCATTGGGTTGCCAGATCCCTTGGTGGGGGGGGGACTTACCAAGAGAGAAAGAAAGGCCCACGTAATGGTGCCAGAGACATGGTGACATTGCTTTTGGCATGCACAGGAATTGACATCACCACACAGGTGATGTCTGGGTTACACTCTGGTATTTGGGGGAAAGCCCTATGGTGCTATATTTTTACTATAGAGTTTTTTGTCCAAATACCAGAGCACCATCATGACATCACAGCTTAGTGATGTCACTTCCTGTGCACACCAGAAGAAATGTCTCCACACTGCTTGGGCCTTCCCCTCTCTCCTGGTAATCCCCGCCTCCAGTTCCCCACTAGTTGCCAGTAGGAACCTGGCAACCCTAAGGGTTTTTTAGTCATGTTTTAAGTTATGGTTGTTGAGGGGTTTTTTTTATGTTTTAAAAAATTTATGCCACTCCAGACCTCTTTTCAAAGAAGTGGCTGATAAATATCTTTAAAACAAAGGAACAAAACTGTGGAACAAGATTCCCTCAGTAACACACTGGAAATCTATCCCCTGGTTCTTCATATCATAAAAGATTTCTTTGAGGGAAAGCATCTCTCCCCCCCAGACATGCATCAATAGTGTGTGTGTGTGTGTGTGTGTGTGTAGGGGGCGAGAATCCTTACAACTATTCATTCATAGCCTCCAAATAGATCCTCCTCAGCAGGAAGTTATTAAAAGCCATTATTTTTTCTGCCATCTTGAATTAATGGTTTCGCTCACACACACACACCCTCCTCTTAGTTCAGAGTATCTCTTCAAGGGCTTCTGATGTGCTGAACTCAATTTGCTCAAGGTTGGCAATGTTAAATTGGTATTTGGTTTCCATTAACCTGTGCTGTAATACCTTGTCATTAGCAGAGACCTCATCTGGGGGTCCCATGATCATTAATTCCTGAAAAGGCTGTTTATTCTCCAACACCCCCCCACACACACATTGTTCCACGCTTATAGCATTACTACTTCAAAGCACAACATGGTGGCGTGGCTCTCATTCGGAGTAACGGCAGCTTTGTCATCAATACAGACGTGCCGAATGGCGGATTGCATTTAGCAAAGAGTGTCTGTTCTGCTCTGCCTTTAATTAGAGCTAGCTCATTGGCAAGGTGTTTTCATCATTCTAATTGCTCCGGGAAAGCAACAGCCGATAATAGAAGCGTAGCTGCAAAGTGGCATTTGACGGCAAATGCTGAAAAGCAGCGGCAATCAGGGGCGTAGTAGGGAAGGGTAGAGATTCCGTGCAGAGGTTATGGGGTGCCTGCCTGCAGAACATTTCTCCAAATATTTGGCTCTTAGAAAGGGTTGCCAGCCTCCAGGTAGGGCCTGGAGATCTCCTGCTTTTATAGCTGATCTCCTGCTGGCAGAGATCAGCTCCCCTGGGGATAATGGCTGCTTTGAAGGGTGGGCTCTATGGCACTGTACCATGCTGACGGCCAGGACTTTTTTTGAGCAGGAGTGCACAGGAATGCAGTTCCGGCTGGCTTGGTGTCAGGGGTGTGGCCTAATATGCAAATGAGTTTCCTGCTAGGCTTTTTCTGCAAAAAAGCCCTGTGTGAAACAACGGTGACATCAGGGGTGTGTGGCCTAATATACAAATGCGTTCCTGCTGGGCTTTTTCTACAATAAAATCCCTGCTGAGGCCCCTCCCCTCCCCAATACACCCTTTCCTGGATCCACTCCCAAAGTCTCCAGGTATTTTCCAACACAGATCTGGCAATCCTACACTTAGAATACTGCCGAAACCCTTGCAGTTCTCTGCGGGCCTCAGCCCTGCAAAGGCTTTTGTGTATTCATATATAAAAGCACACACATAAAAGGAACTTGTCATGATCTTGGCAGCCCACTTGGGGCAGTAGTAAGAGAGCTTGAGGAGTCCTGGATTCAAATCATCACAGCCGTGAAGCTTGCAGGGTCGTAGTGAGGATAAAATGGGAGCCTGGAGTGGCAGCAGGATGAAAATCTCCTGCCCTGGCTTAGTAGCCTCTACATGGGCACTCCCCAGCAGCAGCTGAGACTCAGAAGCACCCGTCTCTGACTCTGAGCATGGGATGGGAGCAGGGCTTTTTTTGTAGCAGGAGCTGCTTTGCATATTAGGCTGCACCCCCCTGATGCAGCCAATCCTCCAAGAGCTTACAGGGCTCTTAGTACAGGACCTACTGTAAGCTTCAGAAGGATATAAAACCAGACTAGTCTAACCTTTTCAGATCTCAGAAGATAAGTTGAGGTAGCCCTGGTCAGTATTTGGATGAGAGACCACCAAGGGGTACCAGGATCATGACGCAGAGGGAGTCACTGGTCAGCCGCCTCTTGTCTTGAAACCCCTGTGGGGTTGGCGAACATCAGCTGTGACTTGACAGCAAAAAAACAAAAAATCCAATGACAGACAATAGACCTACAAGCAGCGTTCCCTCTAAGCTGAGTTAGTGTGAGCTAGCTCGCCGTTTTTTAGCCTCCGGCTCACACATTTTTGTCTTAGCTCAGGAAAAACTGGCCCCAGAGTTTATGCAGCAGCTCACAAAGCAGAATTTTTGCTCACAAGACTCCACAGCTTAGACTTGCAGGGGTGGCCAACAGTAGCACGCCATATGTTTTTTTTTTGCCTACAACTCCCATCAGCCCCAGCCATTGGCTATGCTGGCTGGGGCTGATGGGAATTGTAGGGAAAAAAACATCTGGAGAGCTACCGTTGGCCACCCCTGGCTTAGAGGGAGTATTGCTTACAATGAATTTGTCTAATCCTTTTAAAGCTAACCAAACTAGCAACCAGCATCATTTTTTTTTAAACTTATGAAATTTATATCCCAACTTCTGCCCAATCAGGGCCACCAGGGTGGTTAACCCTTACTCCCTACTCCTCCACTTGCAGCTGCTGAAATGGCCTTGGGTCAGCCATAGCTCTGGCAGAGGTTGTCCTTGAAAGAGTGGCTGCTGTGAGAGCCCTCTCAGCCCCACCCACCTCACAGGGTGTCTGTTGTGGGGGAAGAAGATGTAGGAGATTGTAAGCCGCTTTGAGAGAGAAGGGTGGGGTATAAACCTGCAGTCTTCTTCTTACATGCAGAGCATTATGAAACATCAGAAAAGTCTTTGCCTGCTGGTGGAAGATAGTGATAGAATGGGACAGGCATCCCTGGGGAGAGAGTTTTGGTTTAAGTGCCAGGGCTGAGAAGCACCTCTATCCAACCTCAGAAAGCAGAGGCACCCATACGGCACTTTAAAGAGCAACAACACCAGCGACCTTGAATTGGGCCTGGAACAATCTGGGAGTCAGTACAGATGAACAAAAACTGGTCCAGATCCTGTGGTACTGAGTGCCATAAATCAATTGATCCCATTTCCCTTCTAATCTGGTCATTCCCAAGGCCCTAGAGTCACATCACACTGGGTTTGAGCTTCAGACCCACCTAAACCAGAAGAAAGGGGCAGCGGAACACTTTGTCAGCAAGGACACTCTAATTGCTCGCTTAGGTAGCTTGTCTGTTGATGTTAGTAGGCCTGTATGTAATGTATCCAAGAATGTAATAACGTATCCAAGCACAGTCCTTTCTGATTAAAAATGTTTGGATTATTATCATTATTTGTATAGAGGCAATGGTGCGTTCAGCACACGGCATGCACGGTTTGATTTGCCCCCAAATGCAGGTCTCATATTAAAAGGCTTGGAACGTGTCCAACAATTTCATAGAAGGTCCAGGGCTTAATAGAAGCAAGTTCTTAACATAACAACCTCATAAAACCAGAGGATATTATTTAACTTTAACACACACACACTCTGCTTAAACAATAGCAAGTTCTGAAACCCATTATCTTCATTAAAATCAGCCTCCCTAGTAGACAGCTGGCTTTGAATAAGATGCAGATTTTTTTTTTTCCTTCAAAGGGACCAAGCAAAGCTATGGATGGCTGGTCACCCTCTGATACACAGCGAGACTTTCATGGTAGCTCAGTGCCTTCCATCTGGCCATAAGGGAGATCATACAAGCCTCTTGAGACTTGAATCAGCATCTACTGACTGCAGTAGCTACAGAGAACCTTCAGGAGCAGAAGCAGTATACCTTCAGCCACAGGAGACGAGGACCCAACAAGGGAAGACTCATTACCTCCACACCATGCTTGCAAGTACAAGTTAGCTATCTGGCTGCCATGGGAAAAGAGGTCAGAGTGTTTATTTAAGAAGGTAGGGCAGTGCTCATCCTCCCCCTCCCCAGTTCATCCTCATAGCAATCCTATCATGTAGGGTTGCCAGCCTCCAGGTGGGGCCTGGAGATCTCCTGGCAGAGATCAGCTCCCCTGGAGAAAATGGCTGAGGAGAAGAAGAAGACTGCAGATTTATATCCTGCCCTTCTCTCTGAATCAGAGACTCAGAGTGGCTTACAATTGCCTATATCTTCTCCCCCCACAACAGACACCCTGTGAGGTGGGTGGGGCTGAGAGGACTCTCCCAGCAGCTGCCCTTTCAAGGACAACTCCTGCAATAGCTATGGCTAACCCAAGGCCATTCCAGCAGCTGCAAGTGGAGGAGTGAGGAATCAAACCCAGTTCTCCCAGATAAGAGTCCGCACACTTAACCACTACACCAAACTGGCTCTCCCAACAGTAGTACACAGCTTTGGCGGTTCTAATCTTTTTGAGCCTGTGGGCACTTTTGGAAATCTGAGACATGGTGGTTGGGACCGTTGCAAATGGCGGCTGCAGGAAAGGGAGCCAGCCACCAAATGTAGCTCCTCAGCATTTCAGACAGAAGCTCTGCTTAACATGATGCCTTTTAATGCACACAGCCAATCAGAAGCCCTCCTGGGCAAAAGCTCCACCTAGCTCAACCCAATTTCTAAATGCGTTTGGCTGGCACCATGGTGGAGAGATCCCTGTTGTGGACTTTCTAGTCACCATGATAGAAACAAACATACCATAAACAAAAATATACACAACATACATGCATGCAGTTTTGGGAATGCAGATGTTAACGGGAATCAAATTATTCAAACCACAGGAGGGCAAATCCTGTACATTTGCACGTTTCTTACATGGCAACTAAAAAAATTGGCACCGGTATTGCATTTGTCCAAGCATCAGCAGATCGCACCAAAGGCTAGATTGCTGAGCAAGGCACAATGCACTATCACAACGTGGATAGGAGGGTGATGGAGGAGCCGGAGGAAGCCACATGGAATGGGCCGGGGGGGGGGGGGGAACGGATGGAGCTGCTGGCTGCAAAGTGCCAGGGTGGTGCCAAGGAAGGTGGAAGGAAACCTTCCTGCTTGCACACAAGGTGCAGTCTCTTCTTGACTCCAAAGTTTTTGGTTTGGCTGCCTTGACTTGGCCACTTTCAGAGCCTCCAGCTTTTGCCCCTAACCCCAGAAAGCTTCTGAGAGGTGTCACGCCCCACAGTGGATGGGAAAGGTTGCCCCCTGGACTTTTAAAATCCTGGCTACCGCCCTCTCCTGACCTGGATGGCCCTGGCTAGCACAATCATGTCACATCTCCGAAGTTAAGTAGGGTCAGCCCTAGCTAGTACTTTGATGGGAGATGGCTGAAAAGTGAGAATCCAGCCGCTAAAGTGCATTACCCAGCATGTACGAAAGCAGCCTAAGTCAGTCTTAAATGTCTTCACAGGGAAAAAAGGGATGTGTGCATATAAAAGTCTTTCCCCATGCAGATGTCAAAAAATGTACTAAGAAACACCACTGCTGAGAACACGAGACCAGGCATGTAAGGATCCTAATGAGACAGTAATTAATTAACTGAATAATCTGGCAAATTCTGGAGAAGAAGGACCTGTTTGCTACCCTCTAGCTTCAAACAGCACGGGATAAAAATGTCTGGAGTCACAGATCAAGGCAATGAAACAGAAGGCCTTCGCTTCAGAATCTCACTTGTGCTTCTGAACATCTCAATGAGACACAGCTGTTGTGACTGAATTTTTCTCCACCATATGCGTAGAGTCCTTATAAAGAACACAGGGTCTGAAAGAACTGCAAAGCTGCTGCAGTCCGTATTGCCACAGCAGTTAATGCCACATGGCATATCTGACTAGCCTAAGGTTTCCAACCTCCAGGTGGAGCCTGGAAAATCTCCTGGAATTACAACTGATCTCCAGACTACGGAGATCAGTCCCCCTGGAGAATGTGGCAGGTTTCAAGGGTGACATCCAGGGCTTTTTTTGTAGCAGGAACTCCTTTGCATATTAGGCCACACACCCCTGATGTAGCCAATCCTCCTTGAGCTTACAGGGCTCTTAGTAAAGGGCCTGCTGTAAGCTCCAGGAGGATTGGCTACATCAGGGGTGTGTGGTCTAATATGCAAAGGAGTTCCTGTTATAAAAAAAAAGCCCAGGTGGCATCAAATCCTTGCTCAGCTCCCTCCTCTATAGGGTTGTCAGGTCTGTGTTTAAAAATACCTGGAGAATTTGGGGATGGATCTGGGAGAGGGCGGGGTTTGGGGAAGGGAGGGGCCTCAGTTAACCTTGAAAGCAGCCGTTTTCTCCAGGAGAGTTGATCTGTGCCAGTTGGAGATCGGTTGTAAAAATGGGAGATCTCCAGACCCCACCTGGAGGCTGGCAACCCAACTCCTCTAACTGCACCCTCCACAGGCTCCACTCTCAAATCTCCAGCAATTTCCCAACCTGGAGTTGGCTACCCTAGAACTCGCTTGATGTACAGGCAGCAGAGATGAGTGCTTCTAAGGATGCGAGCAGACTGCCAATGAAACAAATGCATGGAAAGAGAAAACGCCTATATGAAAGGGAGTGTTTCTCCAGGCCATCATTGGCTCTGAGTCACAATCAGTGTTCCCTCTAAGCTGAATTAATGTGAGCCTGCTCACAATTTTTTAGCCTCTGGCTTACACATTTTTGTCTTAGCTCAGGGGAAATGGCCCCAGAGGAAACTGATTTATGCAGCAGCTCACAAATTTAATACCAGAACAAAAGAACATAAGAGAGGCCATGTTGGATCAGGCCAATGGCCCATCCAGTCCAACACTCTGTGTCACACAGAGGCCAAAAAAACCAAGTGCCATCAGGAGGTCCACCAGTGAGGCCAGGACACTAGAAGCCCTCTCACTGTGCCCCCCCCCAAGCACCAAGAATACAGAGCATCACTGCCCCAGACAGAGAGTTCCAACAATACGCTGTGGCTAATAGCCACTGATGGACCTTTGTTCCATATGCTTATCCAATCCCCTCTTGAAGCTGCCTATGCTTGTAGCCGCCGCCACCTCCTGTGGCAGTGAATTCCACATGTTAATCACCCTTTGGGTGAAGAAGTACTTCCTTTTATCCGTTCTAACCCGACTGCTCAGCAATTTCATTGAATGTCCACAAGTTCTCGTATTGTGAGAAAGGGAGAAAAGTACTTCTTTCTCTACCTTCTCTGTCCCAAGCAAAATCTTGTAAACCTCTATCATGTCACCCCTCAGTCGACGTTTCTCCAACAGTAACTTACAAAGTAGAATTTTTGCTCACAGGACTCCACAGCTTAGAGGGAACACTGGTCAGAATAGCTAAAAGGAGCCTCCGCATTCAGAGGCAGAATATAAGTGGATGCCAGCTGCTAGCTTTAGCCCTTTATGCCACTGCCTGCCGCCGGAAAGAGGAAGGCTGACTTGATGGCCTGATCCAAGCAGGGCTCATTCTGTGTTCTCACTCTGGGATGCCGGTTCTATTAGGACAAGCTTGTAGAGGCTGTTTCAGAATTGTGTCCTGAGCCATCTTTGCCTCACAGCAAAAACACATACGGTTTTTAGGTTCAGATAGTTTGAAGTGCAATCTCTGGATGTACCTTGGCTGCTAGCTCCGGCAGCACTTTGATGTTTTCATTCTGTTTTTAGGGGTTTTTTTTATATGGATGGATTTTTTTTGGACATCTGAAACTGGTCCCAGGCTGTGTTGCTATAAGAGCAGAGAGTCACAACTCTTTCTTCTGTAGCCAACTTTTGATGTAGTCAAGATGGCTTTTAGCTATCAGAGCTGCGTGAAAGGCATTTCTGGGATATTGCTAACTTGCTGTTTTATGGCGCAAGACCATCTTTGGATGAAAATGACAGGGATAAAAAATCACCTTGCAGCGATATTATCCCATTAAAGCAGGTACTGGCTATATGGATCGTATTTTACCAGGGTTTAAAGAACTCCGGTTAAAGGACTTGCGCATTTCCAGGCTTAAATTAAAATGGCGGTTCTGGCCTCTAAAGCCCTAACAGTCTGGAACCAAGGAGTCTAATGGACTAAAAGGTAAAGGTAGTCCCCTGTGCAAGCACCAGTCATTTCTGACTCTGGGGTGACGTTGCTTTCACAACGTTTTCAAGGCAGACTTTTTACAGGGTGGTTTGCCATTGCCTTCCCCAATCATCTATACTTCCCTCCAGCAAGCTGGGTACTAATTTTACTGACCTTGGAAGGATGGAAGGCTGAGTCAACCTGGAGCTGCCTACCTGAACCCAGGTAGGCAGGATCGAACTCAGGTTATAAGCACAGATTGGACTGCAGTACTGCAGCTTACCACTCTGCGCCATGGGGCTCTTCTCTAATGGACTACCTGTTCTTATATGAGCAAAACTGAACTTTAGCCATCATTGGCAGGCCTATGCAGTGCCTTTTCTGTTGTGGCCCATCACTTACAGAATGCCTTCCTCAATAATCCTCTACATTAGGGTTCCCCAACATGGTACCCATGGGCACAATGATGTGGATACCTTTCCTTTCAGGTGCCCACCAATTGTTTTTGGAAAGTGGATGAGGCCAGGTGACCAATGGACATTTGATCGGCAATTGGGCATTTAATTAGCTGTGCAGACTTTCCGAAAACATTGGTTTGGCAATAGCTGTCACCACAGGTGAAGGATCTTCACTTTGCGATGAAGGTAAGGTGCAGC
The DNA here is from genome assembly GCF_032191835.1 of Heteronotia binoei. Lineage (NCBI taxonomy): Eukaryota > Metazoa > Chordata > Lepidosauria > Squamata > Gekkonidae > Heteronotia > Heteronotia binoei. The sequence goes on from NC_083233.1 coordinate 66,688,010, forward strand.
TACCATTTTGTAACCGGGTCTGCCTCCTGTGGCACCCATTTTGTGGCTGACCCCTCCACATTATGACAGAATTGCAAACCTGCCCACAGGCTCAAAATTTTTGGAGACCTCTAGTCTACATGTGCCCCAATTAATTAAGTTTCTGCACTGGGCCAGTTTTTTGCCAACGGCACTTCTGAACTGCGCTTTTATTATTCTGTCAGTATTGTTTTGCATTTTATTGCTGTTTGGTTTGGCAGGTTGGGCCAACACTGTTGCAACCTTTCCCCCCCCCCCCCCCCCTATTTGAAAAATGCTCTTAGAAAGACATTCCTGCAAACCATGTTTTGAAGATCTGCATTTTTGGGTGCTTTTAAAAGTTAGGTTTTAATGCAGATAAAATTTTGGCAGGATGATTATTACAGCTATACAGTATTTCATTGCTTTTATCTTTTGGAAACCACTGTAAGTATTCTGGAAAATGATCAGGTTAAAACGAGGAGTGGGAAGAGAGTAATAGGAAGAGGAAGAACCAGAGTTTTGACCTCACCAGGGCAGCAGGCCAAGAATAGGGAGAGAACAGACAAGCTTAGCATCAAGTGCAGATCACACCAAAGTTTAGAACTGTCGAAGATTAGCGTTGGGTGAACATAAGAGAAGCCATGCTGGATCACGCCAGTGGCCCATCCAGTCCAACACTTTGTGTCACACAGTGGCCAAAAAGCCAGGTGCCATCAGGAGGTCCACCAGTGGGGCCAGGACATTAGCAGTCCTTCCCCCACCCCCCAAGCACCAAGAATACAGAGCATCACTGCCCCAGACAGAGAGTTCCATCAATACCTTGTGGCTAATAGCCACTGATGGACCTCTGCTCCAGATGTTTATCCAATCCCCTCTTGAAGTCGTCTATGCTTGTAGTTGCCACCACCTCCTGTGGCAGTGAATTCCTTGTGTTAATCACCCTTTGTCTTGTCATCCTGCTGTGCTTCTCAGGCAAGTGAGTCTGGAACCTTTGCTTATTTACAAAAATAAAATACAATTAAAAAAAAATACAATAGCTCAGTATGGCTTGCAAACCAGGGGGTTGGAATTTCACAGCTCGTAGTCTGAAGACCACTGGTTCAGAATGTCTGTGGAAACAGAAAAGGAACTGAGCCACTGAGATTTGGTTCTCGCGCCAAACCTTTCATGTAAGCCTCACTAATTCTTGCTAGGACAGCTGCTTTACTCCAGAGCCAATGAGGACCTTGCTCTGGAGGGGCCAAAAAAATCACCAATCTGATTTCTGAATCTGGCCACCAATACGTGATGCCATTTCTGATCTAGAAATGAAGGAAAGCAGAAAGAGAGCATGAGATGTGTTCGCTTGGTTTATAACCCAGTAAGGATTAGGTTTCAGAATACTGCCACTGGTTGCATAGAGTCTCAAAAGAATAAACACACAACTGCATCCATGTTGATACACAACGGCTTCCCAGATGGCACTGTCTTCAAAAGAAATGCCACCGTTTTGGTGGCATGCTGCCAGACCTTAAAGATCCCAAGAAGCACCTAGTTTTGACGCCTTGACGGGCAATATCTTTGACATGGGATTGTGTGTGATCTAGATAAATTCCATGTTTCACATGCTGAGAAGTGACCCATCGCTATGTCTGATTCCAAGTATAGTCAAATTATATCCAGTGTGGTCTGCTAGAGTGTTAGACAAGGCTCTGGGATACCTTGGGTTGCCAACCTCCAGGTGGAGCCTGGAGATCTCCCCCTACTACAACTCATCTCCAGATGACAGAGGTCAGTTCCCCAGAAGAAAATTGTGACTTTGGGGTGTGCGCTCTATGACATTGTACCTTGCTAAAGATCCTCTCCTCCCTAAACCATACCCTCCATCAAAATCTCCAGATTTTTCCTCACTCAGAGCTGGGGAAAATCAAGAAAGGAGAGGAGATCTGAGTAAGATTCACCTCTGCCTTTGACACTGGATGGCTCAGTGCCATGTGAGTGCAGGGAAGGGACTATACTGTGGGGGGCATGGAAGAGCTGTAGAACTCCAGATGCTGGAGAAATAGAACATGGTACCCAAGAGATGGGCAGCCAAAGTGAGCAAGAGAGGGGACTGGCAATCAGTGTTCCCTCTAAGCTGAGTCAGTGTGAGCTAGCTCCCAGTTTTTTAGCCTCTGGCTCACATGTCTTAGCTCAGGAAAAAAGGCCCCAGAGCAAACGAATTTATGCAGAAGCTCACAACTTTAAACTGAACCACTGAAATATTTCCACGAAATAGAACTTTTGCTCACAAGACTCCACAGCTTAGAGGGAATAGCCAATCCATATACAAAAGAAGTCCCTCAGGTAAGCTCCTCCATTAGCATGTCACTGCCCAGGAAGCTCCCACATGATAATGACTTGGCCCTACCCCACCTGCCTGAGTAGATATAAATTACCTGCCTACCAACTTCTTCTCAATTTGACCCAAAGAGAACTCCAGTTTTCTGGGATACACCTCTGAGGATGCTGGTCACAGTTGCTGGCGAAACATCAAGTCTCACAATGCCAAGACCACAGCCACACAGCCTGGAAAATCTACAACCAGAGGGAGTATTGCTGGCATCACTGCTGCAGGGAAGGCAAAGCCCACTGACTCATGTGGTCCAGCCATCCCTGGCACAGTTAACCTGAGGAGGGGTGGTGCCATGCACCTCCATGTACGGAGAAGGTACCAAACTCCCCCAAGAACACCCTTCCTTCCACACGTACCAGCCGCAACTGCCTTTATGCTAGGTGTTTTTATAAACGCAATACATCACCCTTAGGACCGGCAATCGCGGGGGAAATTGCTGGGCCTTCCCACAAAGGAAAAAAACAAACGACAAGAGTGGTATCCGGAACAAGCAGCCGGCAGACAGGAAGGCACTCGACACCAATCAGGAACGATCAGACAAAAGGGTTTGCAATTAGTCCTGATAAAAGCGCCATTTGTACATTTCCAAGACACTCGCCTCTCTCTTGGCAAAGGCACGGGTTTTTATAATCTTTCCCCAGCATCTTCGAAGGATGCCACATCCATTGTTTTTGTTCCCAGGGTGACTTGTAAATTCCGTCTCCCTGAGAACCCGAGCACGCAGCTAAGTGCCTGTGGCTGTAGATTTCATTGGACTTCCTCCCGAATTCATTATTACCATGGCTTTATTCTGCTTAAGGGGCGAAAAATCATTATGTCTGAGTGGAAACTGTCTAGTTTGCTCAATGGGGCGCAGGGGTTTTTGTGATGCGAACCTGCGCTTGTAAGTGTGTGTGTGTGTGGGGGGGAAACAAAGCCGCAAGCTCTGCAGAATCAGGGCTCCTGGGCCTTCAGATCTTACTCCCCCCTCCCTTAAATTTCACAGTGCTGATATCCTCGCCTTGATGCTGTGAAAGCCCAAAGTACATTACCAAGAGTGACCTATAAAAATAGCCCCATTATTCATTCACTATAGAGGGAAGGGGGGAAATCAATTAAGGAATTACGCAAACTCTACAGGAAACAGAGGTGGCAATAAATAAAAAATGGGTTATCTCTTCTTAATTGGTAATAATTAAGTTTTTGTTCACAAGTAACTAAAGTGTAAGGAAATATTAACATCATCATTCTTTGGAATGAGTGGATTGGGCTACAGTGTCATTATTTTTTTTACTAAAAAAAGGGAAGGGAAAAGCACATGTTTCTGGCTCTGTTCAGAGGGACAATGAGGAGATGTTCCTGCTCTCGGTTACCATTTTTATTAGGTTTTTAAAGGGCTGTTCGGTGTAACACATTAATCAAGTGGGAGCCGGCTGAAGTTACAGGGACTCCACGCCCGGCAGTCTATTGGCTGCTAAACCGACAGACTTGGGAATTGAACCGGATCTCAGAAGCAGTCTCAATTTCATCACTGGCTTTCTCTGAATCTTACGAGGTTGCTGGCCTGGACAGGATTCAGCCTAGATTCTCAGGAACTAGGCTGGCGTCCCATTCTCTGATCTGCCACTTCTTTGTTGAATACTGCTGTTGTTATTAAAAGTCTTTTCATACCCTGGTTTTCCACATTAGAAAATGCAGAACATCTAACAACAGCAACGTTCAATGAAAAACTACAAAGGTGACATTTTTAAACGGCCAAGCAGGGTTGGCAGAAAGCCCAGAGATCTGACCCAAGACAAAGCCAGAACAAAGACAAAGAAGCAGCGCAAAGTGGAACAAAGCAGGTCCAAATCAAAAAAACAATCAACAAAACAGAAGAGTCTTTGCCTAGTACCAAGCTACCAGCTGTGAAGATGCCAGGCAAGCCTCATCAGAGGTGGAACATTCTAAACACCATGGGGATCCATAACATAGGAACATAAGAGAAGCCATGTTGGATCAGGCCTGTGGCCCATCCAACACTCTGTGTCACACAGTGGCCAACAAAACCAAGTGCCATCAGGAGGTCCATCAGTGGGGCTAGAAGCCTTCCCACTGTACCCCGCCCCCCAAGAATACAGAGCATCACTGCCCCAGACAGAGCGTTCCAACAATACACTGTGGCTAATGGCCAGTGACGGACCTCTGCTCCATATGTCGATCCAATCCCCTCTTGAAGCTGTCTATGCTTGTAGCCGCCACCACACTGGCTATTACCAACCTTTCTTTAGAAGGTAAGTAGGGTTGCCAGCCTCCAGCTGGTACCTGGAGATCTCCCAGAATTACAACTGATTTCTGGCCAGATGACTGGCAGTGGCTTTCCAAGGTTGCAGGCAGAGGTCTTTCGCATTACCTACTGCCAGATCTTTTAACTGGAGAAGCTGCGGACTGAACCTTGGACCGTCTGCATGCAAAGCAAATGCATTACCACTGAGCCATGAGCCTCCTCCTTTCTTTTGCCTTTGCTTTTTTATGCACCGTGTTAAAAACAGAACAAAAAAAAAAGTCTTGTAATTTTTGAGTTCCCCATAGCAAACTTGCATCTTTGTCATTTAAGCTGACATGAGCTTTAAGAAACATCACAGGCTTTCTTGTTGCGACACGCCGAACTCTGACATTCGACATGTCAGATGCAAAGATTTATTCAACCTCCGACAGGCAATAATCCCCAAAATACGGTTTGCCTCCTTAATGTGCATAATATCCTGTAAAGCAAATGGCTGCTGCTGGGATCCCTCGTGACATTTAGATATTTTACTTAATGTCATCTTCATAATGCTGCGAGATAAGACAGCTAAACGTCTGTCTTGTGCCATAATGCAGACTAAATCAAATTCTGCATCAGTGTCGCACACACACAGGCACAGCCTACTGGAGTTACTAGTTGCTCATTAGAGCCTCTCTTTCTCTCTTTTTTTTTAAAGGCTGCTGCTTGCAGTGCTCCAAATTTGCACTTGAGGGAGGATGACGGAAAAACAGGATTTACAAGGTCAGGGTGATCTTTAAACACTTTTCTACGCAGGCAGCTTTATTCCATTTGCAGTCACTAAATTGCCTTAGCAATTTGGGAGCGTGGAACCCTTCTATTTACATGCCAAGTCATTAAAAACAGCAATCCCTTGACACTCTGTACAGCCTGTTATGGGAGGGACAAAAAGGCACTCATGAGGGTTCAAGGTTGTTGTTTTTTTTAACACAAAGAATAGATTGAATAATAGAACTCAATGAACTGAAACATCAGGCCAATGCATGTCCAGCAACACTGGAGGGCTGTGTGCATTCTTCTAGCACAAAGATGGAACTAGCAAGCCAAGCAGGGTTGTCGAAGTCTCCAATTCAGCATGGAAACAATACAAGTATGTATGCAGACTAGAGGCAGGGTTTTTTTTTACAATTTTGGCCTGCACAGAGAAAACAGAAGATATTTGTGAAGGGACTCCTGTGTACGGGAAGGGTTAAGAAACGGCAAGATAGGTCCGCACCAAAAAGCCTCATTTATGTTATGCTGTAGACATGGCACTGAAAGTTTGGATGTCAAATGGCTGGGGTGACTGTGGAGGAACGTCCAACAACATTCCACCACCTCAGAAAATGACACTGTCGGAATGTTTGAGGCTCAAATTCCAGGAGGGAACGGAACATTGTGATGCTTGGCTGAGATTAAGAACGTCACACAAGCCCCAGACACTGGAGGTGCCTTGTTGTTGTTCAGTCGCACACTTGAGTCCGACTCTTTGCAACCCCATGGACAAAGTCACACCAGGCCCTCCTGTCTTCCACCATCCTTCAAAGTCTGCTCAAATTCCTGTTTGTTACATCAGCAACGCTGTCCAGCCATCTCATCTTTTGCCGTCCCCTTCTTCTTTTGCCTTCCCCAACATCAGAATCTTCTCCAGTGAGTGCTCCCTTCTCATTTGGTGGCCAAAGTATTTGAGCTTCAGCTTCAGCATCTGACCTTCCAGGGAACAGTCTAGGTTGATATCCCTTAGGACTGACTGATTTGATCTTCTTGCAGTCCAAGGGACTCTCAAAGATTCTTCTCCAACACCACAGCTCAAAAGCATCTATTCTTCTGCGCTCGGCCTTCCTTATGGTCCAGCTCTCACAGCCATACATTACTACTAGGAATACCATTGCTTTGACGGACTTTTGTTGGCAGGGTGATATCTCTTACTTTTTATTATACTGCCCAGGTTCGCCATAGCTGTCCTCCCAAGGAGCAAATATCTTTTAATTTCATGGCTACAGTCACCATCTGCAGTGATCTTGGATCCCAGAAATGTGAAGTCTGTTACTACTTCCATGTCTTCCCCTTCTATTTGCCAAGGTGTGATGGGACCAGATGCCATGATCTTAGTTTTTTTGATGTTGAGTTTCAAGCCTACTTTTGTGCTCTCCTCTTTCACCCTCAACAAGAGGTTCTTTAGATCCTCCTCGCTTTCTGCCATTAGAGTGGTGTCATCTGCATCTCTGAGGTTGTTGATGTTTTCCCCAGCAATCTTAATTCCGGCTTGTGCTTCATCCAGGCCAGCGTTCTGCATGATGTACTCTGAATATAAATTTAAAAAGCTGGGTGCCTTGCGGAAGGTCAAAAAAGAGAGGGGAGGGGGTAGCAGAGAATCCAAGCTATGGTGGGTATATTAGAGCTTAAGCATTTCTGGTTCAGAGGGGAGAGAGAATCCAATAAAAACCAAGGAACTGAGTTACAGGCAATAGATTTTATGTGAAATATTGTATGGGTCATGAAAGTATGATTTAAAAACTGCAGGGCAAGACAAGCCTGAGAATAAAAAAAAAGCAGTGTGAAATGTATGCCAGATGAAAGGTAATTGAAGGTAGCGAACCAGAAGTATTTTATGAGTTAATATTAGAGAAATCAGGCCACCAAATGCTGGTGGGATCTGCCAGTTGGCCCATTAGTCAAGGGAGATTAAATGGGATAATTGATCCAATTTAAGGTAGGAAATGGAAGGGGTCAGCTTTGACCAACACCCATGCTGAGACAGGATCTCCCACTCCCAAAACCTTTGGGAAATATTATAACATTTAAACAATGGCTGCTGTTTAAGCGTTTACTTCGCAAGGGCACAGTTGGAGCTCAATAACAGAAACCCAGAGTAAGATTCTAATTCACATCTACCAATTATTCCAGATTCTTTTAAACTGTATTTTAATTGGTCACATTTTTTATTCTGCTCTTCCTCCAAGGAGCTCAGAGCTGTGTATATGGCTCTCCTTCCATTTTACCCTCACAACCACCCTGTGAATTAGGTTAGGCTGAAAGCATCTCTCTGTACCAAAGTCTGCCAGGGAGCTTCCTGTCAGGATCTGAGCTTGGGTTTCCTTCATTCTACACTGCACCTGGTAAAAAAATCCAAGTGGGATAAAAATGAGAGCCAAAGATTGACTCTCAAAACAGCTGATAACAGCTGTCAAAATCAACAGCAACAATTGCTGATGGTAATTACAGACATATGATCACACGCACTAAATAATGCACTTTCAATCCACTTTCCAATTGGATTTTGTCAGTTCATACCGTAAAATCCAGTTGGAAAGGGCACTTAACGTGGATTGAAAGTGCATTATTTAATGTGTGTGGCTGCAGCCAGATTCTTTGTGGAAGGGATTCTCAGCTGAGCTGGATTCAGGTAGAGTGAAGAGGTACCTAGTTACATCCTACCCTCATCAGTGAAATGTGGAGGGAGGAGGAGATATCGACTTGATCTGAGTCCACGCATGCTGGAGGCTTCCTAACTTCTCTCTTCACTTGCAGCTGATGGAATGGCCTTGGGTTAGCCATAGCACTGATAGGAGTTGTCCTTGAAAGGGCAGCTGCTGTGAGAGCTCTCTCAGCCCCACCCACCTTGCAGGGTGTCTGTTGTGGGGGGAGAAGATTTAGGAGATTGTAAGCCACTCTGAGTCTCTGATTCAGAGAGAAGGGCAGGGTATAAATCTGCGGTCTTCTTCTCTGTCCCCATCGCTTGAGGCTGGACAAGTACACTAAAGCAAAAGACTGTTCTTCTGACAGTAGCATATCTCACCCCATAACCTATTTAGATGGCTTGTATCCATGCCTGTTAAGGCACACAACTTCCTTGGAGAGATGGATTCCCAGGTCAGCCATCTGTTGAAACACAAGGGAAACTCTGCAACTAGCTCAGGGGACTGTTTTGCAACCGTTGGGTCTGACGATGACTTTGCATAACAACATTAACCTCCCCTGGTGAGATTGGACCACCTGTTTAACTCTGTGGGTGTGCACAAACACACATATTCTTGTGTGTGTGTGTGTTTGTTTTTTAACTGGTGAACTGGCGCTTTTTAAAGCACTGTGTGTTGCCCCTGTCCTATTTTTATCTCTTTCTGATGGACTCATCTTCAAACTGCCTATGTCTAGAACAAGTAAACAGCAGATAAAAGAATGTAGCAGTCATAAAGGGTGCTGGGAGTCTACAAATGTCTGCAACAGAGGTGGCTAAGCTTGCTTAACGTAAGAGCCACATGGAATAAATGTCTACAAGACATGAACATCAGATGTTGGAGGGAGGGAGGAAAATAGATTGAAAGGAGAGGTGGAAAGGAAGCAACTTTAACTTTGAATGTATTCTCCAAGCCACTGGCTGGCTTGGCAAAGTGATTTAAAGAGACAAATGCCTCCTCCAAGCCAGCTAACTGGGTGGAAGGAGCTTCGAGAGCCATGCAATAGGTGTGAAAGAGCCACATGTGGCTCCCGAGTCACAGTTTGGCCACCCCTGGCCTGCAAGAACAGAAAAATGATTGAGGAGAGCTGGCTGCTTTGGTAGCTATGGATTTTTTAAAAACAGTCTTTGGGAAACAGAAGTCACATAGGAAACCATTTCATAGAATGCCTAGGAGTGACAGGGAGATCCCAGCCAGGATTTTGTAAAACTAATACAATAAATAAACCTCTCTATTTACCCTTGTCCTTTTTAAAAAAGCATACCAAGGGGACTTCTCACACCCTTCCTCTAAGGAATTCACAGCAACATACAGTGTGTTTGTTTGAGTGTCTGTGTATCAAATGCTGTCCAAGGGTGCAGCCAACTCAATGCCAACCCCAAAGGGTTTTCAAGACAAGAGACAAACAGTGGTGGCTTGCCATTGCCTGCTTCTGCATAGCGACCCTGGAATCTCTTGGTAGTCTCCCCCCCAAACACAGTAAGCCGCATCCTATCTGGTCTGTACCCCATTTTACCCTTTCAGAGAATGACTTGCCCAAGCCCACCACGTGCTTAGTAGGCAGAGGGGTTCTGGATTCAATCCTGTAATCTCCACTTTCTTGCTCCTCAAGCAGCAGGTGTTGGAACGAGGCATGCTCAAACACCTGCCAGTTCGGCAGCAAGCCGAATATTCAGCAAGTTGCTCAGATGTGCTGAATTACACTGTTTTCGCTCATGATTACACTTTGTGCTGCTCCCACACACACATACTCCACAACTGCTGCCCATCAGTCGCTTCCACCACATCCAATTTTTAACAGGACATAAATTAAAGGGGGGGGGAGCATCAGCTCAAGATGTCTGAGTGGAGACTAAATCTAGAGTTTGCTTGTGCACCTAACAAACCTGGTAATTAGTTCTCCTGAGCAGTTCTTAAAGAGTCACCTGTGACGGTAAAGTGCAAACAGCAGGCAATGAGGTCCTTCAGATTCTGACTACTCTATGCAGGGCTTTTTTTTTTTGTACCAGGTACTCCTTTGCATATTAGGCCACACACCCCTGATAACAGTCAACCCTCCTGGAGCTTGCAGTAGGCCCTGTACGAAGAGCCCTGTAAGCTCTTGGAGGATTGGCTACATCAGGGGTGTGTGGCCTAAAATGGAAAGGAGTTCCTGCTACAAAAAAAACTCTGCATCTATGGCTTTATCGTAGAGTTTTTGCAGAACATTACAGTGTCTGAAGTCACTTCCAGTTTAAAACGGAAGTGATGCAGGCACGTTGGTGTGATCCCAATTCTCCAGGCCTTTCCTCCACCCCACTTCTTCCTGCCGGCATCCAAGGCCTTGCCAGGCTTCGAAGGGAATTACCTGGCACCGCTAACTACACCACACCATCCCACTCCTAATGCACCCTCTGCCTCATCTACATGAACCATTGCAAATGCCTCTCTCTCCTAATCTCAGAAGAAAGAAGGCAACCAAGTCCATGGGGGGGGGGGCATTAAATACAAGCAGGGCTTCTTTTGTAGCAGGAACTCCTTTGCCTATTAGGCTATACACCCCTGATGTACCAAACCTCCAAGAGTCCTGTAAACTCTTGGAGGATTGGCTACATCAGGGGTGTGTGGCCCAATAGGCAAAGGAGTTCCTGCTACAAAGAAAGCCCTGACCAAGAGTCATCATGATGTACTAAAGAGACTGAAATCTAAGTAGCCCGTCTGCACTGTACCGATAGATCACAATCCTTTCCCCACCCCTTTTCAGAGAGGTCTTTTTAAAAGCACACACACAGACAACTCACGAACACCCACTTCACAAAAGTTTAATTCAGGCAGCTGACGGGAGCGCTCGCCTTCCTCTGCAGATGTGCGTTTCTGACCCCACAAGGGCTGCCTGCAGCCCTGGCTTCCCTCCAGAGGCCTGCCGAGCGACAGCAACAAAAGGCCGCCCTGGAAAGCCTTTGGCTGCAGCATGGCTCTAAATGATTTAGTGGCCGCTGCGCTCCGGTCTTGGCAGCAGCAGCAGCTGCTGCTTTGAGAGGATCTCACCTCCTAGGACAACTTGCCTGAGCAATTCTTCTAGTGCAGACGGCCTGTGGAACATTATCTCAACACCCTTTCCCCCTGCTGCAGAGCCAAGCCTATATGCATCCCAGCTGTACCTGGAGTAGTTAAGCCCATTACTGCACAGTTGGACAAATCCCAGGCACCAGGTCACCATGGCACCTAGAAACTGCACTGCAATTTTTCTTTTGGGCAGTTTTAGGAAATATGGCCCTACATAACCCTAGAGGCTTCATGAAATGTGAGTCCGGCTCCTAAAATTTTGGACTGTCTTTTAGAGCAGGAGTTCCCAACCCCCAGACTGGGACCGGTCCATGCCCCATCAGCAACTGGGCTGCCAGCCTTCCTGCCCTCCCCGCGGAGTCCCACAGCCCCCCACGGCACCTCCTCCTCCCTCCGTTTTTACAATGTTAAGCCGTGGAAAGCACCTCACGGGCTCTTTAAAAGCTCACTCCCCCCACCCCACGGCAGCAGAACAAGTGGCACTGCCATTGCGCCACTTGTTTAGCGGGACGCTCACGGCTGCTGCCGTGGTTCCCCCTGTGGGTCAGCTGATTGGCGGCAGTGAGGTGAGCTTTTAAATAGCCTGGAAGGTGCTTTCCCCAGCTTAACATCATAAAAACGGAGGGAGGAGGAGGAGGTGCCACGGGGGAGGGGGGATGAGGCTGCACCGGGGGGGGGGCGGAGGCCAAATTCAGTTCCCCCACCCTTGGGCCGTCATGGGTGTGCCGCCGGTCCTTGGTGCCAAAATGGCTGGGGAGCACTGTTTTAGACCCAAAGAAAATGTGTCAAGTCTTGCTTTACAGACAATCTGTTCCTGCATTGAATTATTTGTAGAATCAGAATGCAGAATCCTGACTTGGATCGCCCAGGCTACCCTGATCTCACTAGTTCTCAGAAGCTAAGCAAGGTCAGCCCTAGTCAGTATTTGAATGGGAGACCTCCAAGGAATACCAGGGTTGCTACGCAGAGGCAGGCAATGGCAAACCACCTCTGCCTTGGAAACCCTACAGCAGTGGTCCCCAACCTTTTTGGCACCAGGGACTGGTTTTGGAAGATAATTTTTCTATGGATCAGGGGTGGAGGATGATGGTTTCAGGATGACACAATTGTGCACTTTATTTCTATTAGTTTGGCGTAGTGGTTAAGTGCGCAGACTCTTATCTAGGAGAACCAGGTTCGATTCCTCACTCCTCCACTTGCACCTGCTGGAATGGCCTTGGGTCAGCCATAGCTCTCGCAGAGTTGTCCTTGAAAGGGCAGCTTCTGTCAGAGCTTTCTCAGCCCCACATACCTCACAGGGTGTCTGTTGTGGGGGAGGAAGATAAAGGAGAATGTAAGCCACTCTGAGATTCAGAATGGAGGGCAGGATATAAATCCAATGTCACTGTTGTCTTCTTCCACTGTAATATATAAAGAAATAATTATACAACTCATGGCCCGGTTGCTAACAGGCCACGGGCCGGGACCGGTCCACAGACCGGGGGTTGGGGACCTCTGCCCTACAGGATTGACACAAGTCAGTCACAACTTGATGGCAAAAAGAAAAGAAAACAAGAACAGGACTCAGTTCACTGATCCCACCCTAATAAATTGGGGGTGAAGGTGGGATCCATGCATGTTGCCCTGAAGTTTGGAAGTTTGCTCCAAACCTTTCAAACTGGGATGGAAAATTTTCTCACCATCCCCAAAGCATCTCTGTATATATATAAAAGGTAAAGGTAGTCCCATGTGCAAGCACCAGTCATTCCTGACTCTGGGGTGACATTGCATCATGACATTTTCATGGCAGACTTTTTGTCACGGGGTGGTTTGCTTTTGCCTTCCCTAGTCATCTACACTTTCCTCCCAGCAAGCTGGGTCCTCATTTTCCTCACCTCGAAAGGATGGAGTCAACCATGAGCCGGCTACTTGAACCCAGCTTCCGCCAGGATCAAACTCAGGTTGTGAGCAGAGAGTTCAGACTGCAGTACTGCAGCTTACTACTCTGTATACCAACCTCTAAAATAAAAATTAAAATTTCTTGGCACAACATAAAATTCTTTGGAGGTGAACTAGGATTATTCCAGATGTCCTTTTAAGTCACTAGAGAATAAAGGGATCCCTGGGCCCCAAGCTTCACACTATCTCTTTAAAGCAACCTCATGGCACAAAAAATAGCACTGCTAGATTGCTTCCTGCATTCCTGCTCCATTGGTTAAGCAGATGGGGAAAACTAGGAAAAGATGGGAGATGGATGGTTTCCCAGTGGCCAGTTTTTCCACTGCCATGATTGCTTCCCCCCCCCCCCCCCAACCTTATGGCTGGTTTCTAGATGAGGCCCCCGCTCCATATAATGTAATAGCAAAGAGGCTAGCAACTTTCAAGGAAAAGGAATCTGCTGTGCCTTTAAGACTTTTGCAGTGCTAGGTTTGCAACTAATTTTATTCCATTTTCAGCTGACAGTTTACTGTGTTTAAAAAGCAGCTTATCTAAACACAGCAGCTCTTCAGCTGTTTTTTTTATGTGTCCCTTTCCCTCCTGTTATTTCCAGAGAGAGAGAGAGAAAGAAAGAGAGAGATTGGAGATATATATGTGTGTGTATGTGTATATATATATATATATAGGCCCTCTTGTCTTCCACCATCCACCAAAGTCTGCTCAAATTCCTGTTTGTTACATCAGTAACACTGTCCAGCCATCTCATCTTTTGCCGTCCCCTTCTTCTTTTGCCTTCTGTCTTTCCTAACATCAGGATCTTCTCCAAGGAGTGCTCCCTTCTCATTTGGTGGCCAAAGTATTTGAGCTTCAGCTTCAGCATCTGACCTTCCAGGGAACAGTCTAAGGGTTGATTTCCCTTAGGACTGACTGATTTGATCTTGCAGTCCGTCCAAGGGACTCTCAAGAGTCTTCTCCAGCACCACAGCTCAAAAGCATCTATTCTTCTGCGCTCAGCCTTCCTTATGGTCTAGCTCTCACAGCCATACATTACTACTGGGAATACCATCGCTTTGACTATATGGACTTTTGTTGGCAGGTTGATGTCTCTACTTTTTATCATATTGCCCAAATTTACCATAGCTTATATATATTTCTGCTGGGTTTGCTACTTTATCCCTGAATGACATTATCTGTCCCAGGGCACATGGACTCCATGGAACAGGCTCCATCCCTCTCCACTTTTGTTCCTTCTGAGTGTTGGCAACCCATGGGGGAAAACAGCCATGGAGCAATATAGTGGGAAAAAGGTAGCACAAATCTGCAATGCTGTGGAGGGAGTTGGTCACCCATGTCCCAGTGAAGATCTGGCAGCCCTCCATAATTTAGTAAAGTTATTCTGGGAACAATCTCTGTATCTGATGGTTGAAGCAGGTACATACGCTAAGTAAAAGATGCTTTGACAGTAGCCAATTTGGTGCAGCGGTTAAGTGTGCAGACTCTAATCTGGGAGAACCAGGTTTGATTCCCCATTCCTCCACCTGCAGCTCCTGGAATGGCCTTGGGTCAGCCACAGCTTTTGCAGAGCTTGTCCTTGAAAGGGCAGCTTCTGGAAGAGTTCTCTCAGCGCCACCCACCTCACAGGGTGTCTGTTGTGGGGGAGGAAGGTAAAGGAGATTGTGAGCCGTTCTGAGACTCGGCGATTTGGAGTGGAGAGCGGGATATAAATCCAATATCATCATCATCATCATCATCATCATCATCATCATCATCATCATCATCATCTTCTTCTTCTTCTTCTTCTTCTTCTTCTTCTTCTTCTTCTTCTTCTTCTTCTTCTTCTTCTTCTTCTTCTTCTTCTTCTTCTTCTTCTTCTTCTTCTTCTTCTTCTTCTTCTTCTTCTTCTTCTTCTTCTTCTTCTATCAAGATGAACATGCAAAGTGGCCTTGCTTAGCAGAAGCAGGAGAGGCAAAGCTGCTCTGGCTCCAGTGATGACAGAGAAAGGGGAATCCCAGGCTGCCACTCAAGCAAATGGGAGTCCGTGCCAGATAATGCTGTCAGTCTGTTCAGACTGCTGACATTCTCTACCTTACTGGATGGGCGAAACCATGGATATCAAAAAGACCAGTGGAACACCAACAATTCCCCAGGATTAAGGCATGATGTGGGGCAGGAAGCAGAGGAATCAGGATTAGGAAGTAGAATCTTAGCACCATTCTGTCCTACTCTTTTTGCTGGTCACTGCTGAATTGTCTGACTTTATGAAACCAGTTATACAAAGGTTTCTTTGCATGGTGAGTGGATAAAAGGTGGGGTGTTGCTAGACCACGGGAGCTGGACTTTTACCTGTGCCAGCTGTTTATAGTATAATGATGGGCAGGGCTTTTTCTTGTAGCAGGACCTCCTTTGCATATTAGGCTACACCTCCCTGATGTAGCCAATCCTACAAGAGTTTACAGGGCTCTTAGTACAGGATTTACTGTAAGCTCCAGCAGGATTGGCTACATCAGGGGTGTGTGGCCTAATATGCAAAGGAAGTCCTGCTACAAAAAAAGCCCTGAATTGATATGTATATGATGCCACAGGATAAAGAGTCTTGGAGAAAACCAGTTTTGCAAGGGGGAGAAGCTCATGCCCACTTCAACATGCCATTTGGTTGTTAGTATGCTGACCTGTTGCAGGGTTTTCAACCTGCATGTCTGAAACTCCACTTAAAATTATTATGTGGAAAGGATTTCTTACACAAGGTACTGTGCAGGAGTACACTCTTATAATGGAATTGCCTTTAACAATGAAAAGGAAGGCGATACACGCTGGCTTTTGCATGCAGAAAACTCTAGGTTAAATCCCTGGCCTATCAATTTTAATAAGTATTTCTGGGTCAAACCAGACTAGACGATGGAAGTTAAGTGATAGGTCCGTGCCTTTTTCCCCTTTCACAAGGTAAACAGTGTCTGTGTCTGGGGAAGGGGGGTTGAATAGGCAAAGGGCTTTTTTTCTAGCAGGAGCTCCTCTGCATATTAGGCCACACACCTCTGCTGTAGCCAATCCTCCTGGAGCTTACAGTAGGCCCTTTACGAAGAGCCCCCTTAGCTCTTGGAGGATTGGCTGCATCAGGGGGGAGTGGTCTAATATGCAGAGGAGCTCCTGCTAGAAAAAGAGCCCTGTGATAAACTCCAGCTATCCTTCCTCCATGGTCTGAATTTATTTTCTTAAAAACAGTGAAAACATCCAGTCAGGAATCTGTGACGGTGCAATCCTATGAAGAGTTACACCAGCCTAAGCTAATTGATTTCATTGGGCTTAGAATGGAGTAACTCTGCATAGGAATGTACTATCAGTGTCCCAAAACTTTGTGTGTGTGTGTGTGCTTGTGTATTTTAGTTGTGTGTGCGTGTCTGCACCTGAAAGCAGTGTTCCCTCTAAGCTGAGTTAGTGTGATCTTGCTCTAGTTTTTTTTAGCCTCCGGCTCACAATTTTTTGTCTTAGCTCAGGAAGGATGGCCCCAGAGCAAACTAATTTATGCAGCAGCCAAATCGCTCGTTCACAACTTTAATGCCAGCAGCTCACAAAGTAGAATTTTTGCTCACAGTAGAGGGAGCATCATCTGGAAGTCATGTTGACCTCTCGTGACTGACCCCTACTGGGGGCCTGGAGGTTATTCAGAGAGGTGGCTCAATACAGCCTGCCTCTGTCCCCTCGACTGGGTATTTCAAGGAAGTCTCCCATCCAAGCAGGGGTGCAATTCTAGCAGGAGCTCCTTTGCATATTAGGCCACACATCCCTGATGTAGCCAATCCTCTGAGATCTTACAAAAAAGAGCCTTGTGAGCTTGTGGAGGATTGGCTGCATCAGGGGGTGTGGCCTAATACGCAAAGGAGCTCCTGCTAGAATTCCAACCTGTATCCAAGTACTAGCCAAAGCCAACCCTAGATAGCTTCAGAGATCTGATGAGATTGGGCTTGCCTGGGCTATCCAGGTCAGGGCAGCATCGCAAAACTTTTGACCCTCGGGTAGCAAATGTTGGGGAAAGGCCTCACTCAGTTCAAGACCCAGGAAAGCTGCTGCCAGTCCGAGTAGACAATACAAAATGAGATGGGACGATAGATTCTATGCAAGGCAGCTTACTACGTTCCAAAAAAACCCCTAGCTTGCCGGCAATACGCTGAGCAAAAAAATCACAAAAGGCGTCTTGAAGTCTCTCATTTCAAATTCATTCTCTTTCTCCGGCACTTAGCGGGAGATCAAATTGTACAATTTAAGCGTGATGCTGTCAAGAGGGTTTGCAGATGGCTTTTCATCTTGGCCAAATCAGTTCATAAGGATCCCTCCCCCTTTTCCTTCCTTCCCCCCAATTCCAAAGAAGCTTTCCGTGGGCGGGGAGGAGAGAACACAGAGCCGGGGGAGGATTCCGCGAGGCCGAACCACCTAACGGGCCAATGTATTTTTAACCAGTTCTGTTGCTATAAATATTACAAAGCTTCCTGCTCTTCGGAAGCAACTTGGCTCCCCACGCTGCTGACATTACGGTGACATTTAAGAGGCTTTCGCTTTGCTCTGCCACCTCTCGCATGCCGGTTTTGTTCCAGGGATCAGAGAGACAGGAGACAACAAGAGCTATTTTTCAAGGCCCGCTCACTCGCTGACCTGCTGCTCACGTGGGAGTCGGGAGCACAAAGGGTCCACTCCGTGTCAAGTGTGCTGCCGGTTGCCACCTCTAGTGCTCCCGGCATGCATATAAATGCCAGAGAGCAGGGACATTAACCCTGGAAGAGAACTTAGCCTGGCAAAGCCAGAGTCAGCAGTGGGGCGGCCAGACCAGGCTGATGGCTCTCTCCAGAGCCATGGTTTGTTCAGGAACCCTGCACTGAGGAAAGGCTGTATGACCTCAAATGACCTGCGATCCAAGTTGGTAGTTCATTCTGTCTCTTTGTGCACCATTACTAGGGCTCCTATCCTGGAAGAGAGGCAGGAATTGTTTCGGCTCTCTAAAATGGGAATGGCTTTGTGTGTGTGTCTCTCTGTGTGTAGATCCAAATGGGCAGCAGTGTCGGTCTGAAGTAGGAGAACAATGCAGGAGTCAAGTTGTACCTTTAAGCTGGTAGGCAGTGGTTTAGAATGCAAAATGGTACAAATTTTAAGATCCAATGACAGAATAGTAAAATTAATAAATTGAGAAAACCTTTGATCCGGGTCACATAAGTGTGAGAAACCAATAAAACAGTAAGGTGTCAAAATGTGTGAATGTCTGTTAATCACTCTATTGTTATAAGCCTGGGCCAAAATGAGTTGTGTGTGTGTGTGTGCGCACACGTGTGCACCTGGAGCCTGCTTTGCGGGAAGTGCAGGATATAAATTGAATAAATGAAATGTCA
Organism: Heteronotia binoei; assembly: GCF_032191835.1. Classification (NCBI taxonomy): domain Eukaryota; kingdom Metazoa; phylum Chordata; class Lepidosauria; order Squamata; family Gekkonidae; genus Heteronotia; species Heteronotia binoei. Next base: position 66,706,439 of record NC_083233.1, read on the forward strand.
CCTCTGTTGACTGACCCCTGCTGGGGATCTGGAGGACATTTAGGGAGGTGGCTGAATAAAGCATGCCCCTGCCTCCCGACTGGATATTTCAAAGACAGTTTCCCATCCAAATACTAACCACAGTCGGCCCTGCTTAGCTTCTGAGATCTGAGGAGACTGGGCTTGCCTGGGCTATCCAGGTCAGGGCTAAAGTGGGAACGGCTTTGGAGGTATCTCTCTGACCTTCCCTCCCAACGCTATTGTGCTTACTACCAAAACACCATTGGTGCAACTCAGAGCATTTCAACCACGAAATCAGTTAAGAACCTCTCACTAGAACTGGCAGCTAAAGCTCTGCTCCGTGCAGGCCTGTCTTTTGAAGCAAGTTGGGTGGTGATAAGACCAGGGGCTGGCTTCCTTGATGGTCTCTTGCCTGTGGAAGGTCAATGCAAACAACTTTATTTACTTCCTGTTAACACCTGTATGCTTTTGCTAACACTGTTGTGTTTGCAGACAGCCCCATCAATTAGTCTTACGGCTGAAGCTGATTTATTGTGTATTCCAACTCCCTGCTGAATTTGTAATTTTGTGCTGTTTTGACAAGCTTTGTTGATATTATTGTGCACAGTTGGTAAGGTTTTTTTTTTTAATGTACTGCTGCATTCTGTGGTTTTAATTGCATTTACTGTAAAGTGAGGCATACTTTAGAGACAGGGCAGACAAGCTAATTAAATAAACTAGTGGACGCAACAGTGAAACAGAACTTCCATATTCAGAGACAGAGAGGAGCACTGGCAAAACAAATGTAAGTTAACTATAAGACAGTAATAAAATGAGTATGAGGAGTGGGCAGCCAAAAATATTAAGACAAACAATAAGCATTTCTTCAAATGTAGCAGAACACAGCAAGGCAAAAACCTGAACATATGAAGCGGTCCCTAGGCTGCCAATATGACCGGTCCATTTAATCCAGGAACTTCGATCTACAGCTGTTCTCTAGGATGTCATATTGGAACAAAAAAATCCTCATTTTAAATATATGCTAGTGGTTCTGAACTGGCTGAGACTGAGACTGAAAGATCCTAGCAGAAGGCTCAGTGAAAATGTCATCTCACGGTGTGCAGCAGTGAAAGAGTCAAACTCAGTGCTAGGAATTATTCAGAAAAAGACTGAAAATAGAATGCCCAATATTATAATATAATAGAACCGGTTTGGTGTAGTGGTTAAGTGCACAGACTCTTATCTGGGAGAACTGGGTTTGATTCCCCCAGTCCTCTACCTGCAACTGCTGGAATGGTCTTGGGTCAGCCATAGCTCTCTCAAAGCTGTTCTGCTCAAGAGCAGTTCTTTCAGAGCTCTCTCAGGAAGGAAGGAAGCCCCACTTGCCTCACAGGGTGTCTGTTGTGGGGAGAGGAAGAGAAAGGAGATTGTAAACTGCTCTGAGACTCTGAGTGAAGGGTGGGGTATAAATCCAGTCTTCTATTCTTTGTCTACTAGCCATGGTAACTGAAGGGAGCCTTCATCTATAGAGCCTTCATCTATAGGCAGCAAAGTTCTGAATACCAGTGCTGGGGGGCAGCCTTGGCCTCTCTACCCTGTGTGGTTGGCCCTCCGGGGCAACTGGTTTGCCACTGTGTGAGACAGGATGCTGGACTAGATGGACCACTGGTCTGTTCCAACAGGCTCTATGCTCTTAGTTGATGAGGGGTCACAACAGGGGCCTTGGCCTCGGAGCTCTGCTTGTAAGCCACCTGGGGACATCTCACTTCCAACTCCATGAATCAGGATGCTTGGACTAGATGGACCACAGGGTCAGATCCAACAGAGGAAGGAAAGAAGGAAGGAAGGCAAATGGAGAGGAGGGAGAGGTGGAAAGAAAGCGACTTTAACTTAAATGCATTCTCCAAGCTGGCTTGGGTTGGAGAAATGATTTAGAGGGAAATGCCTTCTTCAAGCCAGCCAACAGGGCAGCAGGGGCTTCAAGAGCCACACAATACATGTGGAAGAGCTGCTTGTGGCTCCCAAGCCGCAGGTTGGCCACCCTTGATCTAACTGCATACATTCAAGTTCATGGCTGGGGACAAGCATGGAACTGATAATTATTTAGCTTCCGCATGACTTTTATGGCTCTCAAGTTGTGATAGTGGTGACACACTCTTCCCAACCTGTGCAATACGCATGGCCTTTTTTGTAGCAGGGACTCCTTTGCATATTAGACCACTCACCCCTGACGTAGCCAATCCTCCTGGAGCTTACAGTAGGCCCTGTACTAAGAGCCCTGTAAGCTCTTGGGGGATTGGCTACTTCAGGGGTGTGTGGCCCTAATATGCAAAGGAGTCTCTGCTACAAGCAAAAACCCTGGCAATATGACATGGAGGTCCAAATTACATATGACTGCCTTGTCAACACCAGAGAGAGGTGAAGAAGGCTCTCCATTTCAGCCACCTTCTTCGCTTTCCTCCCTTCTCCAAATCTGCTGCAAGCTATCAGAGCCGGCCTGAGTTTGCCCTTTTCTTCTTTTCAGCAAGAGGACACAAAAGCTGTCCAGTAGACCTTTGCTTTTTTGTATTATACAGAATGGAAGGGCTGTTTTCCCAGAGGATACATGAGAGGGGTGCTCTCCCACCCCCGCCCTGCTGGGACGCTACCAGTCCCGCCGTGGCCAGACTGCGGTAATGGAGAGAGCAGTGACCTTGACAAAAGTGCGTTGCCAACGGACTACTTGGCAGCAGGGGTGTTGCTGGCTTGGCTTGTCACTCTTCATTGCCGTCTTGGAATGGAACTAGCTCGAGAGATCTGGCTGCCAAGCAAGGCTGTAAGAGCCCTGACTGTGACTGAAGCTACCCGATTTAGAGAAATGTAAATTGCTTTTTGGTGATTGACGGCATCTATTTTGCATCGCGAAGACAGGCATCATTCTCTGCCACTGGGTATTACATCCCCCCCTTCCCCCGCTTGTCCCCCCCCACTGCCTGCAAAGCTGCATGGCAGGCAGGCGGGTATGAATAGCATGAAACTGGCACCCTCCCCAGATGCCACCACCACCGCTGCTTGTGCCCTCGACCTCCGCTGAGCTGGGATTCAAACCCCGCTGACAAAATGTGATCTTCTAATTTGCGATCCGCTGCCTCCCATCCTGGCTCGCTGCCTTCAAAACGTTGTTTATTCTTTCGCTAAGGAGGGGAAGGCAGCAGGAGCCGGCTTTAAAGGGAGAGGGAGAAAATAACATTCAAGGCCAGATTAAAATCAAAAGCAACAATGGAAAGCAAAGGAAGGCCAATCGTTCGGGATTTCTGAGGTTTGCTTTTGCTCCCTCTGGAATGGTTTTGCGCAACAATTGGTGGTGCAGCACTTACCACTAGTAGAACAACATTGGGGGGGGGTGTACACATGACATGTCTATAGACAGGGCTTTTTTTGTAGCAGGAACTCCTTTGCATATTAGGCCGCACACCCCTGATGTAGCCAATCCTCTAAGAGCTTTCTGTGCTTTTAATACAGGGCTTACTGTAAGCTCCAGGAGAACTGGCAACATCAGGGGTGTGTGGTCTAATATGCAAAGGAGTTCCTGCTACAAAAAAAAAGCCCTGTCTATATATAACAAGAAATCTTGGAGAGTCCAGCTATGGAAAAAGCTGACCTTGGAGACAAGCCACCCAAGTGAACTATGGTTCAATGGTACATTCTTGCCAATGCAGAAGATTCCAAGTTTAAGACTGTGGCATCTCCAGTCAAAGGATCTCAGTTTAGGTATTGGGCAGGACCTCTGAACATACATTAGAAGCCATACTATGTTGAGTGAGACTACTTTCCATCTGCCCTGACCTGGATGGTCCAGAGTAGCCCAATCTTGTCAGATTTTGGAAGCTATAGAAAGGTCAACCCTGGTGAGTACTTGGATGGGAGACCACCAAGGAAGTCCAGGATTGCTACACAGAGGCAGGCTATAGCAAACCACTTCTGTTCATCTCTTCCCTTGGAAAACATCACAGGTCACCTTAAGTCATCTTGATGGTACTTTCCACCACCAACAGTCCATCTGGCCTGGTATGGGCTGCTCAAAGTACCAGCACATATCCAGAGTCTTTCTTGATAGCTACCCATTATGCTTTAATCAGAGTTCCAGGACCATCCGCATACAAAACGTGTGCTCAGTCGTTGAGCCATCCCCCCTTCCTGTCTTGGCCTGCGAGACACTCTAGGAATAATAATTAGGCAACAGTGATGGAATGGGGGAGGAGGCATGGCTCAGGGGTAAAGTAGAAGGTTCAAAGTTCAATCCCTGGCATCACCTGTTTGAGGATCTCAACATCCATCTAAGATGGTTCGGAGATGCTGCCACTGAGCAAGCTGGATTAATGGCCTGAGATGTTTGATACACACGAGGAATGGAATCATCTTCTAAAAATATTTAGAAGTAATGAGTGGGAGGGTGGGCAAACGGGCAAAAGGACCCACTGCCACCTTCCCTGCTCTCATTATTCCTAGTAGGACTTCTAGATGGTTTCACGGAAACTAGGGTCTATGAACACCTATCAGCTATGAGAGCTAGGTAGAAACTACATACATTACATGGATGGAATCATAGTTGGAAGGGACCTCCAGTCCAATCGCCTGTACAATGTAGGAAATTCACAAATACCTCCCCCCCACCCCCAGTTACCCCTGGCTCCATGCCCAGAAGATGGCAAAGAAACCCCACCCTTTAGCACTGATGCAACCCTTACTCTCATGACCTGCCTAAGTACACAGAATCAGCATTGCTGTCAGAGAGCCATCTAGACTCTGTTTAAAAGCCTCCAGAGAAGGAGAGCCCACCACCTCCCAAGGAAGACTGTTCCCATGAGGATCTGGGCTGGCCCTGCCACTGGGCAAACTAGGCAATCGCCTAGGGCGCCAGCCTCATGTGACTTGGGGACATTATCAGTGTGGGGGAGGGGGCGCCAGAAGTTAGCCTTGCCCAGGGTTCAGGACAGTCTAGGGCCAGCCCTGACTGTCAGGAAGTTTTTCCTAATGTTTCAGCCTCCCCCTCCATTACCAGATGCTGTGGATAAACAAGGGATGGCTCCTCAAGAAAACCAATTCTCAAGATTGTATGTGAAGCAAAAGACCTGACCATATGAAGCTGCCATTGGTCTATCCAGTCCAGTATCTTCTATCCCAACTGGCAGCTCTTCTCTAGGGTCTCTACATTTCCCAGCCCTCCCACCAGAGATCCTTCTAAATGGACCATGTGCTTTACTTCTGAGTTGAACATATGAAGCTGCCTTATACTGAATCAGACCCTTGGTCCATCAAAGTCAGTATTGTCTTCTCAGACTGGCAGCGGCTCTCCAGGGTCTCAAGCTGAGGCTTTTTCACACCTATTTGCCTGGACCCTTTTTTGGAGATGCCAGGGATTGAACCTGGGACCTTCGGCTTCCCAAGCAGATGCTCTACCACTGAGCCACTGTGACCTTTCTACCTGCAGCCCACAGGCAATGCATGATGGTGGCAAAGTTCTATCCCCAAGATGGACAGAATGGAGGAGACGCTGAACCTCTGAGCACCCTGCAGCAAAAAATATGAAAAGCCCCAATTGGCAATACATATTAATAGCCCCTGAGCATCTCAGGCATAGCCCATCTGCCAAAGGCAATTTATTTTATCTGCAGGAATATGTCTTTCCTGTACAGCCGTAAGACAAGTTTAACATACCCGTTGACAGGCTAAAAGGATTTTGAAAGTCATGGGGAAGAAAGAAATCAGAGCAACGCTGTATTTCCTTAACAGGATTCACAAGCAAAAATAACAGCCCGCCAAAAGAAAACATCCATCATGCCTGGTAATAAAGAGCAAGTTCAGAGTATGATAACTAACATTATTTAACCTTTTGTTCCCTCTCCTCCCCCCAAAAAACCCCTCTTCCCGAAAGGTCTGGATATCCAATAATACTAAGCCAACAATCTATAAAGTCAACAGATTTCCCTTTTTTTCCCTCTTTGATGAGATTTTTTTCCCCCCTTTTTGGGCAAGGCAATAAATTTTCTAGGACTTAACGATCAACTTGTGCTATGAGAGCCACTGTTGTAATTCCCAATTGATTGTAGATGTTAATCTTCCAAGACTCTTGTTCTTATGCTGTGATTTATTAACCAAATTAATGACGGATTGTGCACAGCTTAAGAGCAGACTGCTGTTTTACACGGGATCTCACAGAGCTGCATGCAACAGGGTCAAGGCATGGAGCTTATCCTGCAAGGGGAAACAAAATAGGAGCGGGGAGGGGAAACTGGTCTCAAGCTGTTACTCCAAGAGCACCTACTCAGGGTCTCCAAGCAGGAATTACTGGGGGAGGGAACTATGGACTTTTGGCAAGCTCCTCCCCTGTCCCCAGAAAGGCTGAGCATACAAACCCTGCCTTCTACTGTGAACTGGCAAACAGAGAAATAATACGAGGGAGGGGATGTATGCGGGGAAAAATATGGGGCAGACATGAGCGCACAATGTTATAACCCTAAACCTATAATATACTCCTTAGTTACTCTGTCACCTAGTGAGAGACTGGAAGGCAGGGACATGGGAGGGTGGGGTGTTGTGTACAATATCACTTTTGCGGAGAACCAGAAGTGATAAAAAGTTGCTCAAGGAATCGCTGGAAACTCTTTGGTTTGACATCCTTTCCAGGTTGTCCCCGCAAGTGATATCACGGCATGGATGATATTGGCCGGCAGTCTCCCCACCATAATGGGAGACCTTGCAATCTTGGTTTCTCTGTATTTATTCCTTAATTGAGAATGCTGGATGCTCAGCTACCACAAAGTAACTGACCTTTCTCTCTTCTACAAAGTCAATCAGTTAATTACAAAGCTAATTAATGTGTCAGTATTAGAAGGGAGCCCTGGCCTGGATGGCCCAGACTAGCACCATCTCACCAGATCTCGGAAGCTAAGCAGGGTTGGCACAGATCGGTACTTGCATGAGAGACCAGCGAGGAAGCCCAGGGTTGCGATGCAAAGCCAGATAATGGCAAACCACCTCTGAACATCTCTTGCTTTGGAAACCCTACTGGGTTTCCGTAAGTCAGCTGCAACTTGAAGGCAAAAAAGAAAAATTGGAAAGGAATGGTAGATGTACGCAAGATAAACTGACTGCTGAGATGACTGTTCAAAGGCAAGATTTCTTTAACAAGGCCTTGGAGACAGAAGGAGCCAAAGTGCAGTGCTTTCAGAGCCAAAGTGCAGAATGTTGGGCTAGAATCTGGGGTCAAACTAGGGTTGCCAGGTCCACTTTGGGGGTGGAGCCAGGAGCAAGGTTGTGACGAGGATGACTGAACTACAAAGGAACCGCACACCTTTTAAATGCCTTCCCTCCATTAGAAATAATGAAGGATAGGGGCACCTTCTTTTGGAGTTCCTAGAACTGGACCCCCTGGTCCAATCTTTTTGAACCTTGGAGGGTATTTTGGGGAGAGGTATCGGCATCAGGTGCTTTGCTGCAAATTTGGTGCCTCTTCCTCAAAAAACAGCCCCCCCCCACCCAGAGCCCCATATACCCGCGGATCAATTGTCACTTATATTTTATGGCAGCAGTCCCCAACCTTTTTGGCACCAGGGACTGGTTTTGTGGAAGACAGTTTTTCCATGGACCGGGGGTGGGGGTGGGGTGGTTTCAAGATGATACAATTGTGCACTTTATTTCTGAAGTGTTTGGTGTGGTGGTGAAATGTGCGGACTCTTATCTGGGAGAACGGGGTTTGATTCTCCACTCCTCCACTTGCAGCTGCTGGAATGGCCGTGGGTCAGCCATAGCTCTGGCAGAGGTTGTCCTTGAAATGGCAGCTGCTGTGTGAGCCCTCTCAGCCCCACCCACCTCACAGGGTTTCTGTTTGGGGGGAGAAAGGTAAAGGAGATTGTGAGCCGCTCTGAGAATCTGAAATTCAGAGTGGAGGGCAGGATATAAATCCAATTTTTTTATTACTACTACTACTACATTGTAATATATAATGAAATAATTATACAACTCACGGTCCGGTTGCTAACAGGCCATGGACCGGTATTGGTCCACGGCCCAGGGGTTGGGGACCCCTGTTCTATGGGAATCAGTCTCCATAGGGAATAATGGAGTGCCCAGCAGACATTTCCCTCCCCCCCCCACTTTCTGATGACCCTGAGGCGGGGGGAGGGCCTTCAAACTGGAGGATTCCCTGCCCCCACCTGGGGATTGGCAACCCTGGGTCAAACCCATACGCCATCATAGCTAGGTGATCTTGGGGGTCTCTCTCTCTCTCAGCTTAACTCACCTCACAGGGTTATTGAAAGGCTAAAATGCAGGGGAGATTGCTGTACACTGCCCAGAACCACTTGAAGGAAGGGTGGCATAAAAACATACTCAAAACATCATCAATATAAACAATGAAATCAAAATCAATTTTCCATCCATTTGAAGAACCTTTATGGGACTTTTCCCTTAATACCTTGTCATAGTTTTGCAACAGTATCGACATAAGATATCAACTTTCCACCTGCTGTTTCAAGTGGATAAATTTGTCCTTTGCCATTCATCTCTAGTGCAGTCAGGCTTGTGCTATGGTTTTGAAGGCAACTCTTTTGGAGGTGGAAGAATACAGCAGAGAAATGAACACCAAACTGTAGCAAATTACAAAACTGATGTTTGTTCCTCAGCAGTTAAAAACAACACCAGTTCTTGCCACAGCTGTTTAAGCAAGTAAAAAATCCTCCAGGCAAGGGGAAATTCCTCACCAGTGCACAGGTTTCCTCTTACAGAACACATGCAGAAATCCTCAATACCACTGCATATGTGCCAGCTCTCTCCTACGCAGGGCTTTTTTTGTAGCAGGAACTCTTTTGCATATTAGGCCACACACCCCTGATGTAGCCAATCCTCCAGGAGCTTACAGGGCTCTTCGTACAGGGCCTACTGTAAGCTCCAAGAGGATTGGCTACATCAGGGTGTGTGGCCTAATATACAAAGGAGTTCCCGCTACAAAAAAAAAGCCCTGCTCCTATTTATCCATGACAGACCTCATTTTCTGCTACCTCTCCCTAATTTTGCTTTGGATTGATGCCTTATTCACATTTTGCTAGAATGAGTTGCCATACTTCCGCTCCTCCCTCCCCCCCTTGCCTCTGCAAGCAAGACCTAGATCACATGCATTTCACAATGGTTGCATTCACATGGCAATATAAGCTCTATATTAAAATATGCACCAACTTGGCTTGTGGCTGGGCTTATCCATCTGGCTCCTTTCTCTCGTCTTGCAAAGAAGGCAATGAAAGAATCCCTGTTAGAAAATAGTTCCACTTTCTGTGACATACGACTGCAGGTATGCAGGCTAACCGAGCCTACAGTGCAATCCAAAGCAGTGTTAAATCCTTCTAAACCCAGCCAGGGAAGTGGCTGACAAAAACATCTTATATGCAGGTAATCAGTTGGAAACCCAAGACCCAGACTTAACGCATTATTTTTAGACAGCTTTGCTAGGCGTTTGTCAAAGATGGCGGTCTTTCCAGATCTGGGATCCACATAACTCCAGGGCAGCAATAGAGGATGAGAGGAAGTCACATGACATCCAGTCACATATCAGGAAGGGGGGTGAGCCAGACTTAGGTCCTTACCAATGTCAAGATCTGTGGGCACCAAACCAAGAGAGCTGGAATCACAAGATGAGCACCATGCAATATCCTTTAGCCAATATCCTTTAGCAAAAGGTTAAGAAAGGAACTATCTCAGTCACTGAATGGCCTCACACCATCATCCATCTGCTCCTCTCATTTAGAGCAAACAAGTAAAATGCACGGCATTCCTGATCTCTGGACATGCCCCCGGGCAGCAATCAGGGCCGGCCCTAGGGTGCACGGTGCCCCAGGCAGACCACCCATCCACCGCCTCCCTTCATGGTGCCACCCCCCCACACACCCTCTTGCACCCCACACTCTGCAGAGGACGCTCAGAGAGACTGCACACTGGCCAGAAGCCCTCCCTGCCCCTCTCTGATGATTGGAATCATCAGAGAGGAGCGGGGAAGGCTTCTGGCCGGCGTGCAGTCTCTGTATTGCTCTCTGAGCATCCGAGGATGCTTAGGGAGTGATACAGAGGTTGCATGCCAGCCACAAGCCGTTGCAGGGCAAAATTTGGCCATTTGCCTATGGCACCGGGCTCAGGCAAATGCCTAGTTTACCTAGTGGGAGGGATGGCCCTGGCAGCAAAGAACCAGGAGACATGGTTCTGTGACCCACCTAAAGGTCCTGACCCATTGGTAGAAGACCACCAATCTAAGCTTCTTATTCCACAGTCTGGCAGCCCAGAATCATGCTGCCCCTCTGCCATCCTGCCCTCAAAACTGGCTGCAAGACTGAGTACTAACTGGAGAAAGTGTGGAGAAACTAAAGAGGTACAAGTTTATGGGATGTCTGTGCAACAATTCACGCAAAGCCCAGTTTGCACTGGGCCTTCCAATACGGTCCCACTGGCTCCCCATGTGAACTAGAAACAATCCACTGGACTGCTTATTAAAATGTTTATAACTTGCCTTTTGTGCAAAGGTTAAAGTGGGACCCACAGATGGAAACTGAAGAGAAAGTAAAATAATAAAAAGCTAAAGAAATCAAAAGCCACCAAAAGCTGTGACTACAACTGAATAGCCAAGCAACTTACTTCTTTACACCTACAGATGATATCAGGGGTCCCAAAACATCTCTCTTAAAGGGCTTAGTTCTATTGCATCACATAAAACAGAAGATGAGATTAGGCCACTATACTTTTTAAAATTTATGTTATTTATACCCCATTTTTCCATTTAGACTCTAGATCACGGGTGGTCAAACTTGCTTAATGTAAGAGTCACATAGAATATATGTCAGAGGTTTGAGAGCCCCATGCAAGACGTGAACGTCAAATATTTGAGAGCCACAAGACAGGAAGGAAGGAAGGAAGGAAGGAAGGAAGGAAGGAAGGAAGGGAGGGAGGGAGGGAGGGAAGGGAAGGGAAGGGAAGGGAAGGGAAGGGAAGGGGGGGAGGGAGGGAGGGAAGAAGAAGAAGAAGATGATATAGGATTTATATCCTGCTCTCCACTCTGAAGAGTCTCAGAACGACTCCCAATCTCGTTTATCTTCCTCCCCCACAACAGACACCCTGTGAGGTGGGTGGGGCTGGAGAGGGCTCTCACAGCAGCTGCCCTTTCAAGGACAACCTCTGCCAGAGCTATGGCTGATCCAAGGCCATGCTAGCAGGTGCAAGTGGAGGAGTGGGGAATCAAACCCGGTTCTCCCAGATAAGAGTTTGCACACTTAACCACTACACCAAACTGGCTGGGAGGGAAAGAGGAAGGAAATAGATGGGGAGGGAGGGAGAGGTGTAAAGAAAGCAACTTTACTTTTAAATTATGGGGGCTTTGAGAGCCACACAATATGTGTGAAAGAGCCACATGTGGCTCCAGAGCCACAGTTTGGCCACCCCAGCTCTAGATGGATTACACAGAGTGAGTAAGTACAGTCAATGGATGAGATGTTCAATAAACAGTGCAACAGGATTAGGGTTGTAGAACTAGCCAGAATGCAAAAGACAAAACTAAAGCAAAGCATAAGTGTTAACACAACACATGAAATGATAAAAAATTCCACACTGGAATCCCATTTTAGCAATTTAGGCACAGTAGTATAGACCGCAGTCCTTAATTTTTTCTAAGTAACTTTTGTGAATCATTTAGTACAGTGCAGTTCTATTCCCTATACAGAGAAGCCCTCTTGAATTCAGTTTTGCGTATTTTGTGGAAAGCCACAAGAACCGAAACTTTCCTGACCTCCTCAGGCGGTGCTGGATTAAACCCTGTGGAGGCCCCTAGGCAGTCGACATCTCAGGGTCCCTTCACAAAGGGAGTTGGAGTGCCCACCCCACAGCCTCACCTTCTCAAAAGTCACTTTGGCAAAGCTGTGGGGGAGAGGCAGAAAGAGCCAAACATGGCAATAACGCCAGCAGCAGCCGCACAAGGCTAGTCAGTTGCTGGCTGTGTGTGTAGGCTGGGAGGGCTGGCAGGGGGGAAACCAGGGGGGAAAGCTGGCCTGGGGCCCCTAAAGGCGTGGGGGCCCATAGGCCAGTGCCTACTTGGCCTATTTGTGAATCTGGCCCTGTCCTCAGGCAGGTTGATCCACAATACAGGGGCCACAATTGAAAAGGCGGGTGTTAAAATGCTGCCATTGAAGCTAGGGGAATAGACGTTCATTGCCATTTTTTTCCCCTTTCCAGCCATGAATATGACCTTGCTTGTTGAGAAGACCTTTCTTGGGAGGCCCTCTTCTCTCGAGCAATCAACTGCGTTCTCTGTTGCCGATTCCCACTGAGACGTGTTTTGAGACCCTATTCTTAGTGCTCCCCTGTCTGCCCTTCTGGAAGTGCACAATACACACTGCTGGAGGCCTGGAAGAGCGCTGAGGAAATGACTGAATGAGATAAAGGGAGGGAGGGCCTGGCCTTCAGATGGCAACTTTGGAACAGGTGTAGTTCGCGCACAAGTCACCTATGAGACATGGAGGGCCCTGCGACTGCTGCTGTCTCCGCTTATTAAAAATCTGGCCCCGGCCATCTGTTGGTGGTCAGGCTCCGTGATGTGGCAATCAATTACAGCTGTTATCTCATCCTAGCTTTGACAGATGTTTCTCCCTTTCATTGTACAGTAATTACTGGTTAGCTGCCAGCAGGATTCAGACTTTAATTGCGGTGCTAATTTGAAACAAAAGAGAGCACAAGATGAAAAAGGGAGCAAGACAGACTGACAGAAGTGAAGACAGAACCACGAAGCGACACTGAATTCCACGTGCCTTTGTCTGCTCTAAGTCATCCTAAAGGAAACTGAGATTACAAATTGGATACCAGCCTAAATCAACTGGATGCCAGCATGGGTGGCTTTAAAAGGGGGTTAGACAGATTTTAGGAGTGCAGGGTGTTAAAGCTGCAGTACTGCAGTCCTAAGCGCTCACGACCTGAGTTCAATCCCCGGCAGAAGCTGGGTTTTCAGGTAGCCGGTTCGAGGTTGACTCAGCCTTCCATCCTTCCGAGGTTGGTAAAATGACTACCCAACTTGCTGGGGGGAAAGTGTAGATGACTGGGGAAGGCAATGGCAAACCACCCCATAAAAAAAAAAAGTCTGCCATGAAAATGTGAGAAAAACATCACCCCAGAGTCGGAAACGACTGGTGCTTGCATAGGGGACCTTTCCTTTTCCTTTCCCTTTCTTAGACAGATTCACCCAGGATAGCCACTGACTGATCTGTACTAACCATGGGGACTAAAGGGAAGCTCCATAGATTAGAGGCAGGGCTTTTTTTGAAGCAGGGACTCATTTGCACATTAGGCCACACCCCCTTAATGTAGCCAATCCTCCTGGAGCTTACAGTAGGCCCTGCAAGCTCTTGGAAGATTGGCTACATCACGGGTGTGTGGCCTAATATGCAAAAGAGTTCCTTCTTAAAAAAACGAAACAGCCCTGGTTAGAGGTAACATCAGGGGGAGGCTGTGGCCTCTCTTCCCTCTGTGTTGGCACTCCAGGGGAGCTGGATCAATGGTGTGATAAAGAACGGCTCTTTTTACATACTTAAGAAAAATGACCACCAGCCTGCGGATGGATGGTTTGACAGCATTCTTAGCTATTCAAATTTTGCCAGTAGAATAACTTTTTCCATATGCAAACACCCACACACACACTTTCCAAGAAATTGTGGGCCGCTGATTTCTTCTGACTAGCTTTTCTATTTCCAAATGGAGCGCATTTTCCGCTTCCCTGTGCTGACCAAGGAGAGGAGGAAACACTGTAACATTGCTGCAGGCCTGCATTTGATTGTTTCTCCTCCAACCGCCTTCTTCTAGAGAGCAGAGCAAGTCAGGTGGCCCCACTATGCCTTGACGCAGTAATGTGTATTCCATTCACACACACACAAAGCCTAGAGGCTTTTTTTTAATAAAGAAAAGACCGCAGCGGTTCAACACAGAGGCTGCCAGGCGTACAAAGGAGCCCCGGATCTCATGTGCGTAGTACTAAGGGATGCTAAGCCCTCACATATCACATGGGGAATCAAGCAAAGTGCTAGCAAACGATGCAACCATGCCGGAGCCTTCTCCTCTTGGAGACCTCTCTCATCACTTTGGGGCAGCGATTACACACACTTTCAATCCACTTTCACAATGCACTTTCAGTCCACTTTCAGTGCACTTTCCAACTGGATTTTGCCTGTTCACACAGTGAAATCCAGTTGGAAAGTGCACCAAAGGTGTGTTGAACGTGCATCATTTAGTGTGTGTGATCACAGCCTGGAGGTGGTAGCAGAAACTGAAGTTAGTGATGCAACGGATCTTTGTCAGCAGGTGTCCTCCCAAACCACCCGTATAATTTAACGGTGAAATAAGAACACAAGGAGAGCCCTGCTGGGCCAGCCCAGTTCCAGCATCCTGTTTCACACAGTGGTCAGCCAGCTCCTCTGGAAAGCCAAGAAGAAGACACAGAGGATACCTTCCCCTGATGTTGCCTCCTGGCACTGAGATTCAGAGGCTGACTGCCTCTAAATGTGGAGGTTCCCTTTAGTCACCATGGCTAGTAGCACGGATAGGCAGCAGCAGCTGGAGGAGGAAAAGCTGGTTTTTATACTCTGCTTTTTCCTAACCTAAAGAGTCTTAACAATCACTTTCTCTTCCTCTCCCCACATCAGTCACCTTGTGAGGTGGATGGGGCGAGAGAATTCTGAAGAAACTGTGACGTGGAAGAGTGGGGAATCAAACCTGGTTCTCCAGATTTGAGTCTGCCCTTCTATCTTTCATGAATATGTCCTGATATTCTTTTAAAGCCATCTGTGCCCGCGGCTATACCATTCATTTAGCATACACGTTCTTGTGTTCTCTCTTCCAATTTTATTTCTGAAAGCACAGGGGTACCAGGGCTTGTGCTTCAACAGAGGCATGCCCTTTGACCTGGAACAGCTCCTCCACTTCGTACCAGATGCATGGAAGTGAACTGTGGTTAAGTGAAAGTCACCCACATAAATTTCACACTTTCCAGGTTCGCCCTCATTATTATTATTATTATTTTTAATTTCATACTTTCCAGGTTTGCGTTCTAGCTCAATTTAACTACTGTCAGATGTTGGAGTGTGAACTATGATCTTTTGGACCCACAAATTAATAACACCAGTGATGTAGTAACAGTGGTATGGTGTAAAATAAATAGCTGCCTATTATAGCTCCAAGCGAGGATTAAACGGTTTCATTACTTTGTCAAGCTGCCAGGATTTCTCACTTTACTCTGTATGTCAAGGATTTTTTTTTTTTAGGTTGGCAGTGCAATTGAACATGGGCATGAAGAGCCAACCAAGCATCCCATCTACTGGGGACCAATGAGGCAAGGGTCAGGTCAGGAGAGCCTACAGAGATGGTACTTAAGATATCAAAGTAGGGTTTATACATGGCAGCCATTTCAAGCAGCTTTGGCAAGAGCAAGAATGGCTTTTTAGTTCCAAAACAGGGTTTTTCAAATTAAAATCAGACCTCTACAAGTGCCGTGTGCATAAATTCAAGGGCACGGGGCTGCCAAGCTGGAACGGGAGCAGAAAGCTTCCTGTTTTCTAACATAAGAACATAAGAGAAGTCATGTTGGATCAGGCCAATGGCCCATCCAGTCAAACACTCTGTGTCACGCAGTGGCAATAAAACCCCCAAGTGCCATCAGGAGGTTCATCAGTGGGGCCAGGACGCTAGAAGCTCTCCCACTGTGCCCCCCCAGCCCAAGCACCAAGAATACAGAGCATCACTTGCTCCAGACAGAGAGTTCCAACAATACGCTGTGGCTAATAGCCACTGATGGACCTTATATGCTCATCCAATTCCCTTTTGAAGCTGCCTATGCTTGTAGCCGCCGCCACCTCCTGTGGCAGTGAATTCCATGTGTTAATCACCCTTTGGATGAAGAAGTACTTCCTTTTATCCGTTCTAACCCGACTGCTCAGCAATTTCATTGAATGTCCACAAGTTCTCATATTGTGAGAAAGGGAGAAAAGTACTTCTTTCTGTACCTACTCTATCCCATGCACAATCCTGTAAACCTCTGTCATTGTCTCCCCTCAGCTGACGTTTCTCCAAGCTAAAGAGCCCCAAGTGTATTAACCTTTCTTCGCAGGGAAAGTGTTCCAACCCTTTAATCATTCTAGTTGCCCTTTTCTGCACTTTTTCCAATGCTATAATATCTTTTTTGAGGCGCAGTGACCAGAATTGTACACAGTATTCCAAATGAGGCTGCACCATCGATTTATACATGGGCATTATGATACTGGCTGATTTGTTTTCAGTTCCCTTCCTAATAATTTCCAGCATGGCGTTGGCCTTTTTTTATTGCAATCGCACACTGTCTCAACATTTTCGGTGAGTGAAAATGTTCATTTTCTGCAGGTGAGTAACCCAAGTTGACATGATCTCAACATTTTACAAAATAGCACAGGAAATGGTCTCATACAAGACATTCAGGTGTGCATTCTCAAATCCCTTAAGGGATAGATACCCCTTTAGTGGTGTGATGATGTTCTCACTTGCTAGCCTGGTAGGCTGAGTGATTCATCAGTGAATCATGGGAGGATAATTATTTTCCTAAGAAGCACATTCTATGCTTATCCTCTCCATCTTCTCTTGTTTACCCATCTTCCAGCTTGGTTTTGCTACAGTCAGCTTTAGCATAACAGTCTCATTTCTTAGACAACTGAGGTTTCCTAAGCAGCATTAAAAATTACTGGGGATAAATTGCGTTTTAAAAAAATGAGCCGCATCTTCCTCGTGGGAGTTCAGTTCTTCTGGAGGCAAGTTAGGAGAAGATACAAATGCTAACCAGTCTAATTTTGCAACGTAGTTCTGAAAGAGAGAACTCCTCAAAAGAAGAGACAGAAATCAGTCTGCAGAATTAAAATAGGTTTAGAAAACTTACATGTCATCTCTCTGGACACCTGTTCAAGGCAGCTTGAAGATAACACAGAGCCATTAAATGTATACATACAGTATATGCAAAAGGTCCAGTCTTTCTCCCATGAATTTCAGTGGGGTCTACCTAGATATTACATCCTCCATTCTCTTCACAGAAGCCTTATAAGGTCACCCACTGAGCTTGGTGACCAAGTGAAGATTCAAACCCAGGTATAGGTCCAATTTTCTAAGCATTACAACACTCTCTAATACATAGGTAAGTAACTATGGCCTCTGAAGATACAAATCAAATACACATCTGATGCAAACTACGTGCATATCTGAGCCTCACAGCACAAAGGTTAATTTCCAGATGGCTGATCACAAGCTTCTCCCTCTGCTTTGGACACCCTCTGTGCTTCTAAAACACAAACAATGTTTTCTTCCACACATTTCACTGAATAGACTAAAGCAGGGGTGGCCAGACTTGCTTAATGTAAGAGCCACATAGAATAAACGTCAGATGTTTGAAAGCCGCAAAACATGAACGTCAGATGTTTGAGAGTCCGAAGGGAGGGAGGGAGGGAGGGAGGGAGGAAGGAAGGAAGGAAGGAAGGAAGGAAGGAAGGAAGGAAGGAAGGAAGGAAGGAAGGAAGGAAGGAAGGAAGGAAAATAGATGGGGAGAAGGGGAGAGCAGTGGAAAAGCAACTTTAATTTTAAATGCATTCTCCAAGCTGCTGGCTGGCTTAGCTCGAAGAAATGTTTTAAAGAGATAAATATCTTCTCCAAGCCAGCCAATGGGGTGGTGGGGGCTTTAAGAGCCACACAGTATGTGTGAAAGTGCCACATGTGGCTCCAGAGTCACAGTTTGGCCACCCCTGGATTTAAGTATGTAGCAATAATCCTACCTTGCCATACATTTGAGCCAACACCTCAATCTACTTCTATATTTACAAACTCCAGCAGGTTTACTACTTGTCCTCCAAAATCTCACACACATTACCAGCACCTTCAGAAACTTAAAATTTAGCAGGCACCAGAATGGTGGGAGCCAGTTTGAAAGCAGGTCAGCTAATGTAATACCAGCCAAATGAACACGGACTAGGCACGAAAGCTACACTTTTCAGAGACGCTCAGTACATATCTGCACCTAGTCTGCAAAGTGAGAAAAACAGGTGCTGCACCTCTTAAATGAAATCAGTACAGTTGGAGGATATGCCTCAGCAGTTCTTAAGGAGTGATAAGACAATGGCTGCAGCTGCAGGAAATTGAATTCAGTAAAAAAAAAAAAGGCACCTCCTGTGAAAAGTATATCCATAACTAAATGCACATAACTGCAACTGATATTATTAACTAGAGACAAATCAGATTCTACTCGTGGAAGTAAAAAAAGAAGTACTCAGTATTTGCTCAGTACTTTGCTACTAGTATTTTCCACTACAACATCTTTTATTTTTCAACAATGGTGTGCTAGGTTGTGTACTTAAATAGGTATAAGTCCAATGGGTATGGTGCCCATCTGACAAAGAAGTCGAAGATTGACCAAGATATCTTAGTTTGGGGTAGGAGAAGGTCAAGAGACTGAAGATGCAGGTCATGAAAGTATCTTTGCAGGAGAGTGCATTTTGAGGAAGAGAAGGAGAAAAGAAGTACAACGGGAGTTATGCATAAAGGCATATGAAGTGAGAGAGAACAAACTATAGGACAATTTTAAAAGGACCCGTTGCACTTTCATTAGATTTACTGTGATTTAAGCTTTTCCTGGGATGGAGCCCACCAGATACTTGATGTGCTTTCTCATTATGCACTAAGATACACGCACCCACGAACATAGAGGAAAACTGTAAATGGTGGGGCCAAAACGTCATGAAATGCACGACGCATAATCTAACATTTGCATGCAAAACTCCGAAGCACAAAAGACAAGCACTATCTGTAAAAGCTGTCATTGCCAAGAGCATCATCACTCTAGGTGAAAGCTAACTTGACACTCTTTGCAGACAGGAAACTCTTCCATCTCTGTTCAATACCCAGCTAAAGCAACTAAATCCACTGCCGAATTTCAGCTGAGTGGAAGGTCTCACAAAACAGGTGAAAAAAAATCACCATGAGGTGACGTCTTCCGATTCCGTCGTGAAAACTATTTGTTTCCTTCCCACCACTGAATTACCACAAGCTGAAATCACATCTTCCCCCACGCATACACCTCATTAGCAATTATCTCCCGGATCTTTACCAAAACCCTGTTTCACTAAACAAGGCTTCAAGACAAACTGCATTGGCTTTTGAACCATATCCCTCAGCAAGAATGACCTTCAGTTCTAATTAAAAGCTCCTTCACTCACACCACAGAAAGTCTATTACAGCTGCTTTGTCAGAGAGCATTATCATTTCCATTTACTTAGCACATCACTCAACAGCCAGGGAAAGAAAGCGAGGAGGCCTCCGGCCTGTTCCTCTCCGGGGTTGAGCAGGCCTCAGGATGTAGAAAGTAATTAAGGCCTAGCTAATGTGGAGGATTTAGGGGGAGGAGGAAGAGGAGAGAGATGGAGAAGGGAAACGCAGCCCAGCTGCCAAAACTTTAATTCCTCCTCAAAGGATCAGAGCTGAAATGTTTGAAATAATTTCCTAACAAAACAAAAGAGGCTGTTGAATAGAATAACATTATGACAGCTGCCGGGAGAACTACTGATGGGTGAAACCAGAGGCCCACAATGCAGGGTTTGTAGCCTTCAGTCAGCCACAGAAGGGAAATAATTTTACGTCCCGGCTCAGGATATTGGCATGCTTTCCCTCCCCGGCCTTCCCAAACGGGGCAGGTGGAACAATTTTTCCTGTTTCTTCCATGACTTCCTGAAACCTTCCTGTTCAATAAATATCCCATGGGCTGCAGTCTCCACTAAGTCAATCCTCAAGATCGCATGATGGGCATTATACAGGGGCAATTGTGGTAGTGGTAGGGGAAGCGTCATCATGAGAGAATTTTTTTTAAATGTAGATTTTACCAGGAAAGACAAAGGGTAGCTCTAGGAATTACTGGAAACTCCATGGTAAATCCATAGAGTTTTCAACAATTCCTAGAGCTACCCTGTGTCATTTCCAGTACGAATTTACTTTGCCATTTCCAGTAAGTACACAAAGCAGCCCTAATTATTGACTTTATAAAACCTTTCAACTACAATCTGCACTCACAAACAAGTTGATCAAACAGTTTGCCCTCACCTTTTCAATGTATGCTTATGCTACAAATTGTTTATTTTAATTAATTCAGTAGTTAAGCTGGAGCAATAATTAATGTAATACAGATAAGGTATGATGAAATTAAGAGACAGGTGGACTGTCACAAACAAGGTAATGGAGGGGGAATCACTGAATCAGTTTGTAGAGATCACTGACTAGATCCCTCAAGATCACAGACAGCTGCTGGGCAGACTGAAAACACACTTGGACAAATTCAATGACAAAACCTTTAGGCCAGAAATGAAAGGAATTTGCTCAGAACAGGTACAAGGTTTACTTTCATTTATAGAGGAATGGATGATATCGAACAGCATAAAACCTTCCCCCTACAGCGCTTGACGTTTGCCTGCTTGCAGTAGGTGAATTCCACTTTTGGGCCTCAGTCCCCAGTCTGTAGGAAATTGAGCAGCAGGAGGGGGAAATGGCTGGAATTGGCCTCCATAATGACACTCTATGAATTTCTCCATATCTCTACGTCTTTATCATACAGATTAGCAGAAATTCTTAGTGTCCCCCCGAAATGAAGTTGCATTCACCCCGAATTTCATGTTCCTCAGGCACTGCCCTCCCCCAGTTTCCTAGTATATGTTACAGCAGTGCTTGCAACATTATCCCTCTAGGGGCATAAAGTTGTCTACAACAGCCAGACAGGCACGCAACCATCAAAACTACCAATAGAACAGAGTTACAGCTAGACACAACCTCAATCAACCAGCCAACCAAAATCAATACTGACACTTTCGAGAGCTCAACAAGTCTAGGATTACACAATCCTTTTGCATTTTTGGTGGTGATCAGATAGAAAATCATTTTTAATGTGTTCTTTTTCTGGGTCTCAGTAAAAGTGTCTTGGTTTAGTGCTCAAGACCCCTATCCAACAGTACCGTTTCACTTTTGTTCCCTGTAATTTAGAAGAAGACTGCCTGAATGGGAAAGCATGTGCCAGTGAGAAACAGGAACAAATGCAGCCAGAATATTACAAGCCTTCTACTGAACTCTTGTTAAACTTGGAAAGTGCAACTGGGAACAATTTTAAATCTCCGCAGGAAAAAAAAACACCTGATAAGCTTCCCTGTTCTTAGAACTGGTCCAGAGCCAGTCCTTCCTTGTATAAAGCAGAGAAGAATAGCTACAATACACTGTATTGTGGTTAGGTTTGCCAGCCCCCAGCCCCTGCTACTGAGGGGGATAGGAGATAAGAGTTGCCAGCTCCTGGGAAACTCCTGGAGATTTGGGAATGGAGCCTGGGGAGGACAGGGACCTCAGTGGGGTACAGTGCGACAGATAGGCTTCCCAAATCCCCCGCTTGGCCTGGAGACCCCCGATTTGGAGCCTCCTCCCCCCGCGCAGCAAAAAAGGGAAAGCGGGAGGGGGGGAGAATGGCAGCCCTTCCCACCCAGCCCCAATCGCAGCAGCCAGAGCTCTTCCGTTTTCTCAGGCTGCTTCCTACCCCCAGTCAGCTGGCCGGTGAAGGGAGGGGAGCCCAGCCCCGCCTCCAAAGGACCATGTGCCTTTGCACCTCCGGAGGTGAGTGAGTTCTGCCGGCTTCCTATTCCATGCCATAAAGTGCCCAGCTGGTGTGCCTGTGTTGCTGTGAGAAGCTGGCAGCAACTCGTGAGTAGAGAGGCCAGTCCCCTGCATCAGATTTGCCAGAAATGGAGGGGGGGGCAGAGGGGGAAGGGGGGGTGAAGAGGGAAACGTCTTCATTATTCCCTATGTGAAGATCGATTCTCATAGGGTATAATGGGGAATTGATTTGGAGGTTTCGGGGGCTCTGGGGGAGCTGTTTTTTGAGGTAGAGGCACCAAATTTTCAATATAGTATCTAGTGCCCCTCCCCAAAGTATCCCCCAAATTTCAAAACGATTGGACCAGGGGGTCCAATTCTATGAGCCCCAAATAGGTGCCCTTATCCTTCATTATTTCCTATGGAAGGAAGACATTTAAAAAGGTGTGCTGTCCCTTTAAATGTGATGGCCAGAACTCTCTTGGAGTTCAATTATGCTTGTCACACTCTTGTTCCTGGCTCCGCCCCAATGTCTCCTGGCTCCACCCCCAAAGTCTCCTGGCTCCACCCCCAAAGTCCCCAGATATTTCTTGAATTGGACTTGGCAACCCTAGCGACAGAGCTCACCCCTCCAAAGCATCCATTTTATCCAAGAGAACTGAACTCTGTAATCTGGAGATGAGCTGTAATTCCAGCAGATCCCCACTTCAGTAAAACACCACAGGTCTTTGTCCTGTTGTTGCCAGGGTTCCCAGTCCCCAGGTTTAGCCAGGAGATTTCGTGCCCCCAACCAGATATGTCACATACATGCCATTGGCACAATGACATCATCTGGAGGTGACATCATTACGTCAGGAACATTGCAGAGTGACTCTGGCTTTGGGGCAAAACTCGGGGTGGGGGGTGGGGTTTACCATAGTGTTTTGCCCCCAAACCAGAGAGTCACCACATGTGGCAATTGCTGCCAAAGCAAACATTTTAAAATATCTGCACAGTGAATTGAATCTCCAGTAGTCAATCAGAAGCCTTGCTGGGTAAAATCCCCACCTGGACCCTCCCACTTCCTGAATACACTTGGTGGGGGTATCATAGCACCCATAAGCACCACGCTGGGGTCTCCTGCTCTAAGCTCTATAGCATGCTGCCTGAAAACAGCAAAGAGAAGAAGAAGAAGAAGAAGAAGAAGAAGAAGAAGAAGAAGAAGAAGAAGAAGAAGAAGAAGAAGAAGAAGAAGAAGAAGAAGAAGAAGAAGAAGAAGAAGAAGAAGAAGATTGATGATGATGATTGCTGCTGATGATATTGGATTTATATCCTGCCCTCCACTCCGAAGAGTCTCAGAGCGGCTCACAATCTCCTTTACCTTCCTCCCCCACGACAGACACCCTGTGAGGTGGGTGGGGCTGAGAGAGCTCTCCCAGAAGCTGTCCTTTCAAGGACAACCTCTTCCAGAGCTATGGCTGACCCAAGGCCATTTCAGCAGCTGCAAGTGAAGGAGTGGGGAATCAAACCCGGTTCTCCCAGATAAGAGTCTGAGCACTGAACCACTACACCAAACTGGCTCTCACATATCTAGCACACACCTTTCGGCTTTGTCCTTCCTTATCAACCTTGCATGAACACATCCATATGTAGAAACATACATATGTGTGGAGAACCCTACAACTTCCAGTCAACAAGGGTGGGGGGGGATGGCATTTTCTAACACTGATGAGAAATTATTCAATAGAAAAGAGCAAGAGTCCAGAAGCACCTTTAAGTGCACAATAACTGTGTGCTAAAGCCAGAGGAACGTGACACACAAACCACAGGCAGTGTGGCCATTTTGAATTCCCTTCTTTAGCTTCCATCTGCCATCAGAGACGCAGTGCCTGAGAGCAGGACTCTTCCCTAGCCGCAACCGCACTTTTCCTCCCAAAGCTAGGCTGTAGGGGAGGGACATGTTAACAGCTGGCTCTGAAGCAGGGACGCACTGGAGACTTTGAAGTCCTGATGTCTAGACATCACAGCAGGCCAGGGGAAAAGCTGATGCCTGAGGGAAACGACACACTTGAGAGGGTGGGAAGGAAGCTGACAACTACTGAGAGGAAACAAACCACAATGTCTGTAACCCATTACTCCTCAGTATGCCGCTCTCTCTACTGCCTGCCTCTTTAAGTCATTCACTGCCTGGGTCTCACCAAGGATTGAACCGTTATACTGTGTGCGTGTGTGTGTTAAGCACTGAAGTCATTTCCAAACTTATGGAGACCCAATGAATTAACGCCCTCCAAAACGTCCAAAGCATCCTATAATTAAAAGTCTTGCTCAGGTCTCCTGAGGGTCGCAGTTTCCTTGACTGAGTTAATCCATCTCATAGTGGATCTTCCTCTTTTACGGCTGTTTTCAAATTTCCAGTGTTATTGTCTTGTCTTCTTATGATGTGACCAGGGCTTTTTTTTTTTTTTTTTGGTAGCAGGAGCTCCTTTGCCTATTAGGCTCCACAGCCCTGATGTAGTCAATCCTCCAAGAGCTTACAGGGAGGTGTGACCTAATATGCAAAGAAGTTCCTGCTACAAAAAAAAAAGCCACCCCTGTCCTAGACCAACACTCTAATCACTCCACCACACTGGAGTGTGGCTCTCTATTTGGGGTATGCTCTCACTTACACTTGTCTTGACCAACGATTTTACAGAACAACGAAGCAAGCATCTTTCATTGGGCTCTAGCCTCCTTGGAGAGTCAAACACACGGTATGTCACAGAAGTGAGTACACCCTCTCACATTTTGTGAATATTTAAGTATATCTTTTCCTGTGACAGCACTGAAGAAATGACACTTGGCTGCAATGTAAAGTAGTGAGTCTACAGCTTGTATAACAGTGGAAATGTGCTGTCCCCTCAAAATTACGCAACGTACAGCCATTAATGTCTAAACTGCTGGCAACAAACGTGAGTACACCCCTAAGTGATAATGTCCAAATGGGGTCCAAAGTGTCAATATTTTGTGTGGCCACCATTATTTTCCAGCATTGCCTTAACCCTCTTGGGCATAGAGTTCACCAGAGCTTCACAGGTTGCCACTGGAGTCCTCTCCCTCTCCTCCATGACGATGTCATGTAGCTGCTGGATGTTAGAGACCTTGCGAAACCTCCACCTTCCGTATCAGGATGCCCCACAGATGCTCAATAGGGTTGAGGTCTGGAGACATGCTTGGCCAGTCCATCACCTTTACCCTCAGCTTTTTTAGCAAGGCAATGGTCGTTTTGGAGGTTATTTGGGGTCGTTATCATGGTGGAATACTGCCCTCCGTCCCAGTCTCCAAAGGGAAGGGATCATGTTCTGCTTCAGTATGTCACAGTACATATTGGCATTCAACATAACGATTCCCAGCTTTGATTTCCAGCAATTCTAGTACATGCCTTTGATAGCCTATTAAGTTATGTGCAGGCTGCATTCTACCATCCTCCAAAAGTGACTATGAACAAAGAGGCCCTAAAACAACGTTATGAACAAAACGTAAATCCAAATTAATGAACTGGCTTGAACAGCCAATTCAGGCTCTCTCTGAGCAGTTTTGTTGCTTTTTAAGCCAGGACGCTTTCCTTCATCCTCACTCTCAGCTGAAGCAAAGTCTAACACCAACAAACTACATTTGTTTAGATTCTTTGCTTCCTGAAGTCGGAGGGTCTGGCTTTTTTCTGCTCATTTCATTCTGCAAAGCTGTATGTTACGTGGACGGTTCACAGGGGACGGGACACTGCTTGGTGGAACAGCACGTGCCTTGTCTGCAGAATGTCCTTGCTTCAGCCACTGGAATCTCCAATTTAAAAGGATCTCAAGTGGCAAAGCTGGCAAAGACATATGTCCACAATTTGGGAGGCAACGAGGTCCTTTGCTCACTACTGGATAACACATACTTTGCATATGGAAAGGTACGGTTTAAATCCCTTACATTTCCCAGCTAAACCGTCTTAGGCAGAGTCTGCTCAAGAACCTAGATAACTGCTGCCAAAACTGGGAAAGAAGAATCAATGGTGTGACACAGTCTTAAAAACTATGATAATCATAATCAATATATCTAGTTTTCAATGTTGCCCCATTCACAGATACTTAAATCCAGAAAGCAAAGCCATGGACAGACAAGACTGATCTTTCTCTGAGCCTAAAGTATGTCCCAGGCTTCCAGAAAACTCTGAAATCTTAAAAAGCAAACAAGTGTTGGAGGTTAACCCCTCCAATAATAGAGATACAATAGAGATAGAGATACAATAATAGAATGCAACATTATTGCCAGCTTTCAAGCCTTGGTTTCTCTCAGGAAAAGAGAGGTGGGTCCTTTTCCTTAGCCCTTTGAGAGAGAGTCATAGGGTGATTACAGACTGGCACTTTGGGCCGACTCAGAGATGGCTCTGAAATTGAACCAAAAAATCCTTCCACAAACAAACTTCTGCTGACCGTCCTTGTCCCATACTCACCCCATCCTCTGGCCTTCACAGTGCACCTCAAAAAGCTATCACTTCCGAAGTGGTAGCAAATATCTGAGCCACACGCCAGTTGCCTCCTTGGCATCTGGAAGTGGAAAGGCGCAAGCGAGGCGCCTTGGCAGTGTGAAACAGCCAAGCCACCCCAAGTCGCATCCGGCTTTTTACAAAAACAAAACTGTTCAGAGTGCTCATGTTTATGACTACTGAAAATGTATGGGGGGAAAACGCAAGCTGAGTGACAGGAATGGTGTGCAACAGCTGTCTGAATAAGCCCATGTCGCCCCATGGATGGGATGGGGACGGCTTGCGGGGGAGCGTGTGGAGGCTCAAAAAGAGCCGTCCTGATTTGGGACACCTCCCATCTGACCCAAAATGCCCATCTGTTATCACCCATAGGGATCAGGTCTGCCACCAACCACAAAGTTTTGCTATTACATGACTTGCATAACCCACCCAGGTCCAGCCGGATCTAGGAGGGGGGGGCAGAGGGGGTGCTGCCGGGGGGGGGGGGTGCCAAATTGGGTGCCTCGAAAGATTGGCTTCTTTTGCACTGCCACCCAGCCCACTGGAATCCCATTCCTTGCCTCACCTGCAGCTATATAGGAATGCAATAATTGCTCCCTCTAGGCTGCTTTTCTTCTCTCCCCCCCCCCCCCACTCGCTACCCCAGCCCCTTCCCATTGGCGCCTGGTCCAACACACCTCCCCAACAGCGTAACTGGTTGTATGTGTTGGTGTGGGAGGGACGGAAGGAAGAGTTTCGCGGGCTATCTCCTCCCCCCCTTCATAAGTGGTTTCATCTCGCCCCCCCCCCAAAAAAAAACCCAGCCTCTGCTCTGCATGAAAAAGCCCTTTGCCAGAAGTTTGACAATTGCAGTTCATTCTTGCAGCTCATCAAAGTAAAGCAGTGAGAAAAAAAATCCAGGCTGACCATTTGCTGCTACTGAAACAGAGAATAAAAAGAAGAGTCGCTTTCTCTATTCCACCTCTTCCATAAACAAGACCTGCTCGCTCTCTCCAAGACCCCTGTCCCTCCACCCTTTCCAAACTTAGAGCCAACAAGCCCGAAGGGAAGATCATGAACATGCTGGTGGGAGAGTCTCAAAGAAGTCAGTGATTGACTTGCATTGGAGTAAGTTTTTAGGGGAAAAGGTAAACATTGGATCTACATGGATTGTCATGAATTCATATGATTTTTACATTGAAATGAAATCAAATCACTATTATTCTGTAGATCCTGCCTTAGACTAAAGGCAGGACCACAAAAATCATGCTTCCACGGATTCATGGCACTTCACCAGTGCAAAAACAGGGTTCCAAAGCAAGGATTCTCATGAATTCATATGATTTTTACAGTGAAATGAAATCAAACAACCATCATGCTGTAGATCCTGTCTTACACTATAGGCAGCACCAGAAAAATCATGCGTCCATGAATTTCTGGTGCCACAACAGTGGAAAAACATGTTTCCAAACAACGGATGATTTTTGCTTCGGATCCTCCCAAGCTCACCATCCAATCACATATCATGTCCATGGGCAGAATTTGTACCACAGAATTCATGGATCCACAGCTTTGTGGCAGCAACATAGACCAAAAACTTGGTTTTGAACCACGAATCCTCATGGATCCTCATGATTTTTGCTTTGGCCCACCCCAAGATAACCATCCAATCACATATCATGTCCATGGGCAGAGGTTGCAGCACAGAAATGATATATCCACGGCTTCATGGCAGCATCATGGACCAAAAACTTGGGTTTTGAACCACGGATCCTCATGATTTTTGCTTTGGATCCCCCCAAGTTCACCATCAGTTCTTATATCATGTCCATGGGCAGAATTTGCACCCCAGAAACCATGGATCCATGATTTCTGTGGTGCAAACAATGCCCATGGGCATGATATAAGAACTGATGGCGAGCATGGGGTAATCCAAAGCAAAAATCATGAGGATCCATGAGGCTCCGTGGTTCAAAACCAAGTTTTTGGTCCATGGTGCTGCAATGAAACCGTGGATCCATGATTTCTGTGGTGCAAAAACTGCCCATGGACATGATATAAGAACTGATGGTGAGCTTGGGGGAATCCAAAGCAAATATCATGAGGATCCATGAGGATCCGTGGTTTGGAAACATGTTTTTCCACTGTTGTGGCACCACAGATTCGTTGAGGCATGATTTTTCTGGTGCTGCCTACAGTCTAAGACAGGATCTACAGCATGATGGTGGTTTGATTTCATTTCACCATAAAAATCATATGAATTCATGAGGATCTGTGCTTTGGAACACTGTTTTTGCACTGGTGAGGCACCACGAATCCACAGAGGCATGATTTTTGTGGTCTTGCCTATAGTCTAAGACAGGATCTACAGAATAATAGTGGTTTGATTTCATTTCAATGTAAAAATCATATGAATTCATGAAGATCTGTGTAGATCTGACTTTTACCCAGACCCAGTTTTTAGAGTATCCAGTTGCAAACACTTTGCATTTTCAAAGATTTCAGGTTTTCACGGCTGGTAACATCATTAGGGTTTGTAGAATCTTTCGGGATTAAGTGCCGTGTTCTACTGGAGAAAGTTTTCCTTCCAGATGTTTCGTTCTCACCTGCGGAGAACATCCTCAGTGGCGTTGCAGCCGGAGCAGGCGCTCAGACCTTCTTGGCTGCTGTGCATTGAGTGGGGGCAGGGCTGCTGGACAGCTGCTATTTCTAGGCTGGAGGGGGTGTGATGAAAGGGCAATTGGTTTGTGGATGTGCCCATTGTTTGGTGGGGCTTCCTGGAAGGGTAGTGATAAGGAAACTGGCTGTTGAATGTGACCATTGTTCTGTGTTAATTGCTGGGAAGGTTGGAAGGGGTTTGAAGATAAGGAAGATGGTTGTTGACTGTGCTGATTGTTTTGAGGAATTTGCTGGTTGTTCTGAGACTTTCTGCAATTTATAGTCTGTAGGGTGTTTTGCAGAGCTGGGTACCAAGATTGGTGGATGAAAATGCCTTCTTCCTTTCGTTAAAATTGTGCTGGTGTTTGTAAATCCCAATAGCTTCTCCAGCAGCCCTGGCCCCACTCAATGCACAGCAGCCAAGAAGGTCTGAGCGCCTGCTCCGGCTGCAACGCCACTGAGGATGTTCTCTCCGCAGCTGAGAACGAAACGTCTGGAAGGAAAACTTTCTCCAGTAGAACACGGCACTTGATCCTGAAAGATTCTACAAACCCTAACTTTGCATTTTCACTTACTTGTCCCTTGCAATCCTTAGCTCTTCCCTCTTTCTCCCTCTTTGCCAAAATGCAAGCTGTAACCTCCTCAGTTGGGGCAGAGACTTGCCTTATGTTAGTCTGTACAGCACCCTATACAGAAGAAGAAGAAGATATTGGATTTATATCCCGCCCTCCACTCCGAAGAGTCTCAGAGCGGCTCACAATCTCCTTTACCTTCCTCCCCCACAACAGTCACCCTGTGAGGTGGGTGGGGCTGGAGAGGGCTCTCACAGCAGCTGCCCTTTCAAGGACAACCTCTGCCAGAGCTATGGCTGACCCAAGGCCATGCTAGCAGGTGCAAGTGGAGGAGTGGGGAATCAAACCCGGTTCTCCCAGATAAGAGTCCACACACTCAACCACTACACCAAACCGGCTCACCAAACCAGAACAAAACTATGAATATTATTACCAGTTCTCCTTTTTCAAGGTGAGAAACTCTCTAAATTTTATACTGGCTTGTAAGAAAGTCCCACTGAATTTAATGAGACTAGAGGAGAGGGGACCTAAATTTGCAGCTGAGAGTTCTGAACCTTTACTCAGAAGTAAGTTCCACATAGCTCAGCATTTAGTATCAAGTATGTATGCTTGGGACCGTGGCCTTCTTTGCTGCAGATCCCAAACAGTTTATACACTTAAAGAAATGCAAACAGCCATCAGATCCCTGGAAAGAAATACATGCCATATTGAGAAGGGAAAACCAAACTGGGTTTTTCTCTTACTGTTCAGGTGAAGATCCTGCTAATTTAGGGGGAGATATTTGTGAGTTTCCTGTATTGTGCAGGGAGTTGGACTAGATGACCCTGGAGGTTCCTATCCTTTCACCACTGCTGCACAACTCTAGAGAAGGGAATTTAAACTTTAAACCCCTTCTCTGGTGCAGCGCTGCAGAGCGGCGCACAAAGTTAGTTTTGGCTAGGGCTCAAAACGTTCTAGAGTCAGCCCTACTGAGGCTTCCCCTCCCCATACAAACACCATGGGGTGTTTAAATGGAGTGTGTGTGTCAGATTGCCCACAGGTCCCTTCATTTTTTGAGTGGGGGCGCCATTTTTGGGGTTTGTTGTGTGGTTAGAGTTTTATACTAGGATCTGGGAGACCCACTCTGTCACAGAAGCTTGCTGGGGGACCATGGGTCAGTCATGCTCTCTCTGACTGATCTACCTCTCAGAGTGGTTGTGAGGATAAAATGAAGGAGAAGGGAATAATGTAAACTTCTTTGTTATCCGGTTACCAACAGGAAATCCTGACAACAACAACAAAAATAATAATAATCCGGTAGTCAGGATTTTCTGTTGGTAACCAGATGAGTTGGGACAGTTTTTCTGACTATACTTTGCTGTGGCACTCACATATTTTTACTTATTTTGTAGCATTTATTTGTTTCTCATTGGCCATGGTGCACAAAAGCCAGGATCACCATTCACCAAGAATCCAGAGATTTCACAAATCATCGTCCAGATACTTTCAAGCCCATTTGCTCAGCCATAAGGGAGCTAAACTGGACTGTCACACACACACACACCCCCACACACAATGAAAGCCAAAATTCAGAATTCTATACTCAAGAGCGCCTCATGCTGCAGAAAACACAGAGCCCTAGTTACCACCATTTTGGATCCAAAGAATGATTAAGTCAGCAACATCACCTAATTCAATTAATCTTTTTATTGCCGGCCATCTAAACAATCGTTCTAGCAGGCAGAAACAGTTGTCTGCGTCAGAAACGCAAAATCGCAGCCTG
Organism: Heteronotia binoei; assembly: GCF_032191835.1. Taxonomy (NCBI): domain Eukaryota; kingdom Metazoa; phylum Chordata; class Lepidosauria; order Squamata; family Gekkonidae; genus Heteronotia; species Heteronotia binoei. The sequence goes on from NC_083233.1 coordinate 66,737,547, forward strand.
GTTTTTGAATTCTCTTCCTTCTCGTACGCACACACCCTCCCTTCCTTCTGCAAAGCGAACCATCCCTTTATTTATGGTTAAGAGCTCCTTTCATTCATAATGCTTATTATTGCATTAAGTTTTTGCAGAGTGCCCCAGGCCAAATCGGCAGAGCTTGCGAAAGAGGGAGAGAGTGCAAGAGAGAAAGGGCAGAGGCAGCTGTAAGTAAATAATAAATACTACTAATAACCATGGTGAGATTATAATCATTAATAATTAACACTAATATATGTTTCTGCTTGGCTTTCGGGGCCCGCTACACCGAGGCGCACAAGATGGAGAACATCTGGTGCGTGGCTCGGCATGCTCGCTTGCTCTCTCCCTCTCAGAGAGGCAGCCCAGAAAAAGTGCTCCGCATTTCAGAGAGGTCAAGAATTTGCGAGGTTTTAATAGAGTCAATGGCCAGAAGCAAAAATCCTGCTTACGTAACTTTCACTGCTCATCGGTCTGAGTGGCAGCATTGGAGAAACCGAGACGAGACAGAGGGTTCCATGGGAGCCACCAGCTAGCAGCACCCACTGAGCTAGCGCAATGTGATGCAAATTTTCAACACAAAACTGCTTCAAACAGACCGACCACAGATCTGACGGTCAGGGGTGGAATTCTAGCAGGAGCTCCTTTGCATATTAGGCCACACACCCCTGATGCAGCCAATCCTTCAAGAGCTTACATAAAAGAGCCTTGTAAGCTCTTAGAGCAGGGGTGGCCAACGGTAGCTCTCCAGATGTTTTTTTTGCCTACAACTCCCATCAGCCCTGGCCATTGGCCATGCTGACTGGGCTGATAGGAGTTGTAGGCAAAAAGAACACCTGGAGAGCTACCGTTGGCCACCCCTGTCTTAGAGGATTGGCTACATCAGTGGGGTTGGCCTAATATGCAAAGAAGCTCCTGCTAGAATTCCACCCCTGTTGGCTATGGGTAACAGAAATGGGCATTAATGTTGATTCTACTGAAGATGAGAGCGATAGTAAAAGGAAGGAGCTGTGTTTTGTAAAGTGATAAACTTTGGGCTGAGATAAAGCGTGGAAGCGAAACAGGAAAAGTAAAATTGATTGAACCTGTCACATTATTGATTAATCTGCTGTCAATATAATATATATATATATATATATATATGCAGCTAAAGAAAATAAACGGACATAGTGGATGTATGGCATATGAATTTGGACCAATCCACACCTTTCCAAGGCTGATTGCTTTGTGGTAAATAAACTGGATTTACATGATGAAAGTGTTGCTTAGACTTTTTGCAAGTACAAGTGTTTGGATATTGTACTGAAAAGCTATTTTACACGGAGCCTGTTGGCATTCTCTTCATTCCACCTGGAGTTTGGCAACCCTAGGTGATAGGTTTATGAAAGCTGCAGGCTTTTAATCCACTCATCTGATATCAATTGACAAAATTTCAGGGGCAGACCCCACCAAGACTTTCTCTTGTGCAAGCCCTGTTGAAATGGACAGAAGCCATACAAGAGTGAGAGCACATGCCTCAGGAAAACTATTCCAAAGAGAAGGCAGAAGCGAAGTTCTGATTTCCTAGCAAGGGGTAGGAACAAGCTAGGGGCTAGGCTCTTTCTCCCTGCTGTGACAGCTTTCTATGTGCGAAGTTTTAAAAAAAGAACACTAGACAGCATTTATGATTTCTTACCACCTGCAGCCTGATTAGGGGTCCCAATCCTCCCGCTCTGGCGGGAGACGCCAGGTTTTCCAGTCTCTTCCCCCGCTCCCCCCAAAAACAGCAGCGGGGGGAGGGGAGGGGAGGGAAACGGCGCCTTCTGCAGATTCAGAAACGAATCTGACTCTGCAGAAGGAAGTTCTGAGGAAGAGGTGTGCGTGCGTGTGTGAAGCGGCACGCGCAGGTTTCTGTCGCATGCGCAGTGGCTGAGGCTCTGTTCGAGAGAGCGCGCCATGCCGTTGAGGAGCAGGCTGAGGGAAGGCGGGTCGGCCAGCTCGCGGCTGCCTGGCCTCGGTCTGTGGCGGCTCCGGCGCCCGCAGGACGTTCCAGAGTCCTCGGGGCTATGACCTGCCTCCCTGGCTTCCTCAGCGGTGGCTCTCCCTGCGCCGCCCTCCGCTCCCTAAGTTTCCCCTCCTCGCCTCCACCGGGCTCCCCGCGCCTTCCTCGGCGCAGTCGTCGCCCTCGCCACGGCACCTCAGCGTGGAATCAGTCGTCCCTGGGATCTGTGACTGTCAGCCATGAACACAGATGCCTGTCTCTTGATGAAATTAGATGGGGGTATGTGAAGAGAGCAAGCACACACACACACACACACAGAGCTCTTATGTTTTTTTCTGTGTGCTACACGATAGTGATCTGTTTGGAAGCTACAATGCCTTTTAAAATTTAACTATGCCTCTCTTCTTATATTTCCTTCTGTATATAGTAGGCCAAGGGCTATTTTAAGTTTTAGATTTGGAAACATGTTTTCTTTCTGGCATGATTAGGGCTGTTTGTTTTCTGCCAGCTGCTGGTTAATATTTGGGCGGGGGGGGGGGGGTTAACATTAGAATAGGCAATAAGCAACTTTAGCTTGACATATATGTAAATGAAGAGTTATATGAAAATAGTCTGTGCCCTATTTTGTGCCCTCAGAGTTCTTGTTTCACATTCACAGTAGAGGAGCTTTTCCTTTATAGAGTGTCACAAGATTGCTAGAAACTATTTTAATAGCTATTTTTGCCATTTTGAATGTGAAGTAAGGTATAAAAACAGCAGGTTGGACCAGGGGGTCCAATTCTATGAGCCCCAAAAGAAGGTGCCCCTATCCTTCATTATTTCCTATGGAAGGAAGGAATTGAAAAGGTGTGCTGTCACTTTAAATGTGATGGCCAGAACTCCCTTTGGAATTCAATTCTGCTTGTCACAGCCTTGATCTTGGCTCCACCCCTAATGTCTCCTGGCTCCACCCCCAAAGTCTCCTGGCTCCACCCCCAAAGTCCCCAGATATTTCTTGAATTGGACTTGGCAACCCTAAGCCTGATATGCTACAGACTATTCTACCATATCAGCATTTTATCACTTTGTCAAAGCTTAACCCCACTTAAGCAGGGAATCAGATGTAGGATTTGCTTTTAATGAGGGCCTACTATGCAGAGGCAGGCAACAGCAACCCACTTCTCTTCATTTCTTGCCTTGAAAACTTACAGGGTCATCATAAGTTAGTTGCAACTTGACAGCACTTTCCACCACCACATGGGAAGAACCGGGGCTCTTTTTTTGGCAGAAAAAGCCTGGCAGGAGCTCATTTGCGTATTATGCCACACCCCCTGACTTCACCACAGTTTCACACAGGGCTTTTTGTAGAAGAAGCCCAGCCGGAACTCATTTGCATATTAGGCCACACACCCCATGGTGCAAGGCCAGCCAGAACTGTGTTCCTGTGTGTTCCTGCTCAAAAAAACCCCTGGGGTATTTTATCCTCTAAAGATTAAAGAACAGTGCATTTGAACACCTTTATGTGTTCCCAATCCTTTTAAAAATAGGTCCAGTTGTACAGCATGGGTTGTTGTTGGTATTGCACTATTATAGTGTGTCTAAAAGAAAAGGGGAGGCTCATCCTAGTCTAGAGAACCCTAAAAATCAGGTAATTTTAAAATTAGGTCAGGTCATAACCCTGTTCTAGATTTCTATACACTAGAGAGAATGAGATAACATTTCCTGGGCATGAAGCAAAAATGTGGTACTGTCAATGAGCCAAATGACTATTAGGGACTGAGCATACTCCTAAAGGCAAAGAACATTATAAGTTTGTTAATGGTTGGGGGATGAGGATGGAGGAAGATGGGGAAACCTTGGAGTGTTTATACTATTATGGAGAGGAAGGTTTGGGTATGGGCAGGCCTTTTTTTTTTTTTTTTTAGTAGGAACGCACAGGAACGCAGTTCCGGCTGGCTCGGCATCAGGGTGTGTGGCTTGATATGCAAATAAGTTCCTGCTGAGCTTTTTTGTGTGAAACAATGGTGGCATCAGGGAGTGTTCTTGATATGCAAATGAGTTCCTGCTGGGCTTTTTCTAGCAAAAAAAGCCCTGAAATACTCACGGTATAATACACTCCTCAGCCAATAAACTTTTCCCCAAAGGATCATCTAAGAATTATGGTTAGATTAGTAGTCATATTAACATGACAGAAGAAAAAAATATTTTGGGGGGAGGAGAGCTCACTTTCCTTTCATAAATTCAAAACACATTGTTTTGCTCTCCTGCTTTTTAATTTTTTTCCCCCCAGAGGGGAGCCAGAAGGAACAAGAACACTGAGCAGTCAAAAATGCAAGACAGATGCTCCTAGCCTTCTGATCTTTAATGATGCTCAGACTTTTACTACTCTATAATTTTAAGAGCTAATTATGAAATTACTGGCTGCATTTTTTTTTTTAAAAAAAGAAAAGCGCTTGCCCTCCAAACCAGAGCTTAAATTCCCTATAAACATCCTAAACCATAGCCACTTGTCTGGAGAGAGAGAAAGGGGCCTTATGTTAAAAGAGGTAATTATTAGCTCTGACCGTTTCCCTAGGTTATCTGGCAAGGCCCCAGCAATGCAGTCGGTTTACGATCATTCTCGGCAAGCAGAGGTTAAACAAAACACAGATGCTGTGTTTAATATTAAACCAGGCTCCGACAACTCTAAACACAACACGGCAAGTATGCAGTAGGCTGGCTAGGGGTAGGCCTTGCCAATCTTTGCGCCTGTAGTAACCAAACTAAATCAAAAGACTTCTCGCTCCAAATTGGAACTGACATCGAGCCTCCCTCATCTGGCCGGAGCTTATATTCTGCGGAGACGCCAACTGTGTATTTCATGCCAAGAAAGAAGATTGTATGATTCAGTAGGAAGGCGCGCGCACACACATACACAAATGGAAGAAAATAAGAGGTGATGATCTAACAAGGAGGGACCAGGAAAGGCCAGCCGGCCTAGCTCAGCACTGCAGCCTGTGTGGAAACCAGGCAGCTAGGCCTCTAAGGTTGCCAGGGGCAACCGTGAAATTCATTCCGAAAGGGGAAGCCTGGACTGACAGAGAGCGTGCAAGCAATATACAGAGGGGAATTTTAACATTTTGCTTTGCTGCTTACGGGCAACAATGTTGTCAGGGGCCTTGGGAGATTCTGTCCAAGTCGCTACGAATAATGTGAGGAAAAAGTTATTGCCTTTAATGGGCTTGAGCAAGTTGACATCCAGGCATTGGATGGAGTCACATCTTTTTCACGCTCCCTGGTGGCCCTACTTGCAGAAACAAAGCATTCTGATTAACATTCACACTGCATTTGTCTATTAATGGGGCCCCAACAAGTAGAAGTTCATGCAAACGCTCAAAGGGAGTGCAGCTTCATGAGTTTGGACTTCACTATTTTCAACAGTGTTTGCAGCTCTGGTGGTGTACCCTCTTCCAAAGGGTGCACAAGAACACATCGATCTAACTGAAAGTCCTCACTTAGACCTGATTCACGCATGCAGGAGACCAGGATGGACAGGAAATGGTAGACTGGCAAGGTGGTGGAATGGACAACAGGAGCCTGGCGCAAGCAATCCATATCAGGGGTGGTCAAACTGTGGCTTGGGAGCAGCATGTGGCTCTTTCACACATGTTGTGTGGCTCTTGAAGCCCCCCCAATTGGCCAGCTTGGAGAAGGCATTTGTCCCTTTAAATCACTTCTCCAAGCCAGCTGTTTGCTTTGAGAATGCATTTAAACTTAAAGTTGCTTTCTATCTCCCCTTCCCATCTATTTTCCTCCCTCCCTCCCTCAAATATCTGATGTTTATTCTATGTGACTCTTATGTAAATATCTGATGTTTATTCTATGTGACTCTTATGTTAAGCAAGTTTGGCCACCCTTACTCTACCCTGAAATCTCCAGGGTTTTCCCAACTTGGCAACACTAGCTGGACAACCCAGCTCCACCACCCTGCTTGTTGAGCAAACATATGGATTGGGGTGGCCAAACTTGCTTAACGTAAGAGTCACATGAAATAAACATCAGATGTTTGAGAGAAGGAAGGAAGGAAGGAAGGAAGGAAGGAAGGAAGGAAGGAAGGAAGGAAGGAAGGAAGGAAGGAAGGAAGGAAGGAAGGAAGGAAGGAAGGAAAATAGATGTGGGAGGGAGCAGAGGTGGAAAGAAAGCAACTTTAACTTTAAATGCATTTTCCAAGTCACTGTTTGGCTTAGCTTGAAGAAGAGATTTAAAGAGATAAATGCCTTCTCCAAGCTGGCCAATGGGGTGGTGGGGACTTCAAGAGCCACACTATGTGTGGAAGAGCCACATTTGGCTCCTGAGCCACAGTTTGATCACCGTGGGCTAGAACCTTTATCCCTCTTGTGCTGGGTTGTGTGTGTGTTTGTTTAATTTGCAGAAACTGTTGCTGTTGCTGCATCCAAAAATGAATTTGTACATTACTGCACACCAGGGCTCTATCCGCTCACAGCTGCACATACTTCCCAAGACATTAGACCCAAATTTGACCTGCATGTCTGTAGCAGTCGAATTGAACTGGTGTCAAAATGACCAGCTACCTAAATGGCCTCTCTTGAGCTCAGACTGATAAAAGTCCTGATGGGTCTGCCGCACGCCCTTGCATCCTGCCAATTTCGGCCACTCGAAACGATGAGTCATCCATTAGGGCTCTCTGTTTCAGACAGCTGAGAGAGGCTTAAGAGTCAGCAGGCTCACGAATTCTTCCTCCAGCTCCACATTACTAAGACTTAAAGTCTTCAAAGGGACAATTCCTCAGATGATTCATCCGTTTCTCTTACATGTGCTCAGGAGGCATTCCTTTTGCTTTCCCTCGTCTCTGACATCAAACTGCCAGAAGGGACTAGACACCACTCTGATCCACAGCGATTACAGCGTCTTGGAAGAAACGGGAGAATGCAAGTAAGGGGTTTTTTTTTTGTAAAGACATACATACGTTGGTGCGATGCCACACTTTGAGCTGACTCAGTACATCTTTTCGCACCAGTCACACAGAAATTAAAATATGCTGAGATTCCATTACATTGTTAAAAAAAGGCTCCCCTGAATTTGAACATTCTTTTTGCTCTCGAAATGACAGGATACAGATTTCAGCAGCAGATAGCAGGTGTCAAACGCAGTGAAGTCTGGCTGGTTTGGGCAAGTCGGGAAGTATGGTTTATGAACGATAACACGAGCGAGACAATGGAAAGACAAGTTCAAACAGAGAAGCACAAACAGGAGAAAGCTACAGCAGATAAACATCTCTGGTAACACCAACAAACAAAAACCAAAAAGGACTGAAGCAAAACTAAACTAGAAACACAACATACATTGAAATGGAAAGGATCTGCTATACCAAGACCCATGCAGCCAAGACTTTGTGGCTTAGTGGTGGTAAACATGCTTTGCATGCAGAGGGTCCTAAATTCAATCCCTGTCACCAGCACATGTTTGGAAAGACCTGCCCCTAACAGGGGCCCTCAGAAGATATTGCCAGTTCAAGCTGGCAGTGTTCAGTTAGTTGAACCAATGGCTTAAGAGTAAGGTAGGTTCATCTATGTCCACACGTGTTGACGTTATATGGAGAAGGTCACTGGTCAGCTGTGGACCCCTCCCTTGCTTTGTTTGCAGAAAGCTGGAGGTTCAATGCTCAGCATCTCCAGTTAGAGGATCTCAAGGAGGCCGTGATGAGAAGACCTCTCTTACTGAAACCCTGAAAAGTTACTCTCTGCCAGAATAGAGTGAGAAGACAGAACTAAATGGTCTGACAGTGGTGCCCATGAATGCCATGATGCCTGCTGATTCCTTTCCTGGCTCCCACCAAATGTTTGTAGAGAGTGCTTGAGACCAGATGGGGGTCTTACCCAGCAAGGCTTCTGACTGGCCATGAAGATCTGATTGGCTGTGTGGATTTTCAAGAGTGTTGCTTTGGCAGTAGCTGCCACCACAACACAAGGACTTTCACTGAAGATGCCATTTTGTGGCTGTCTCCACCTCCTGTGGCAGCCATTTTGTGACAGCCATCAGAATTCCAGTGGTGCCCACAGGCTCAAAAAAGGTTGAGGATCCCTAGTATAGAGGAATATTGTATATTCAGGTAGATGATGGAGTGACCTTGGAGGTACCACCATCTCCTATGGCTCTGGGTCAGGAGAACAGGGAATGCCATGTATAACACCCTGAGCTCTCTGGAGAAAAGCTGAGGTAAAACTGGAATGAAAGACAACAAAAGATAGAGGGAAACTAATTTAGACTTGGAACAAACTTTGTGATGTGGGCTTAAACCCAGAAACCCAACCTAACTCTTCAGAGCCTGTAAATTTCACCACACTAGAGTTGTTAGTGAGGAGACTGGAGGGCACATGGCGTTGTTTTCCTCCATGATGAGAGCCCTCAAGTTGGCGTGGTTTTGTGCTGTGCCAGGAACAGGGAGATCTTGGCTCAAATCCCTACTCAGCCATGATGCTCACTAGATGACCTTACATCAATCACTCACACTCAGTGACTGCAGAGCTACGCCTTTCAGAGTTGCCCTGAAGATAAAAACAGAGCTATGTGTGCCGGCCTGAGCTATCTGGAGGACCAAATTGGTCACTAGCATACCATTTTGGCAACCATTGAGCAGGATGATTGTAGCGGCTGCTGGAGGCTGGGTTTGTTGCAATTAAATCAAGGATGCACAGCGGAGCCAGCACAGAAGGGCGATACAGCTCATCTTCTGGGCACAGCTCCGAAACCTCTCCAAGATTTTCCAAGTCTTGAATTAACACCCTGAAATAATTCCCTCCATATGAAAAGATACTAATCCTTCACATTTCATGGGCCAGCTACGCTTTTTATATCCTGAAGCAACATCTTAACACGTTCCCACCTTTCTTGAGATCCAATTGCAGCCATTCTCACCTATTCAAGCATGAGAGTTCTCTCAGTAGGCTACAAACGGCCAATAATGGCAAAAAAAATTATTGCTCTCTAAGTATCATGTAAGTTAATGATGGAAAGGAATCTTATTTACCAGGCTACAAGCACCAGTCTCCTGTATCACCACAGGCAGCTAGCAGAGCCTTAATGACAAACAGAACAACAGGAATACGATTGAGCCCAATTTATTCCAATTTTAAGTTATTCTTGCTTTTTCGGTATTTAACAGGGTAGCACGCACAAGTGACAATGGAGGAAATCACACACAGTGAAGCTGTAGAAAATCAGTTGTTATTTAGTTAAGTTCTTATTCTGACTTTCTTCTAAAAGACCCAGGCAGGGTGAAGGTATTCTGCTTAAACACCTAATGAAATAAGTAGCGCTAATGGCTAAACCGGCTATCGTACTTCAGCCACATTATGAGAAGACACGGCTCATCAGAAAAGACAACAATCCTAGAAAAGGGTGAAGACAGCAGGAAAGGAGGAAGACTCAACATGAGATAGATTGACTCAATCAAGGAAGCCGCAGCCCTTGGTTTGCAAGATGGCACATAAACCCATACAACCTGACAAACCCCTCAGCTCGAGTATCAAGTCCCCGTGAACTTGATACCCGAGCTGAGACTTGAACCCACATCTCTGAAGTCCATGCATTATACCACACTGCTCTCACCCAGGGCTTTTTTTGTAGCAGGAACTCCTTTGCATATTAAGCCACACACCCCTGATGTAGCCAATCCTCCTGGAGTTTACAGGGCTCTTAGTACAGGGCCTACTGTAAGCTCCCGGAGGACTGGCTACATCAGAGAGGTGTGGCCTAATATGCAAAGGAGTCCATGCTACAAAAAAGGTCCTGGTTCTCACCAAACCATCTATGTGTTGCTTGCAAGTTCCAAAGCCCACTGTAGTGGAACAGCCACCGGGGGACAACTGACACAAGGCAGTTCTATTGGGAAGGAAGAACTGCTTTCATATCCATCCCACTCTCTTCATTAGTGCAACACCAGGTTCCTTCTGTTAATGGTAGGGAGAGGGGATCATTAGGACAAGACTTGGACAGGATGGAGAACAGATGTCTTCGCCGCTCTTGGATTCCAGTCATCAGTAACCTAGCCTCTCTTCTGATCTCTTTGTCCTCAGTATTCAGCCAGCATATTCTCACTGATAGTCAATCTGTCTAGTTCCCATTAGTTGCATTTGGGATATTCAAATCTCCTCCTGGCAAAGAATTCCAGCACAGTCTCCCACCATCTCTCATCTTTAACGACAAGAGCCAGATTTCCCATTAATAGACTATTTGTTCCCAGGTGGATCCAGAAGCCACTTCCAGGAGCAAAACAGCCATTCCATCAAGCGCTCCTTTCAGCATTTGGTGTTTTAATTCCCCCCCCCCCCCTCGTCCTCCCCTGAACTCATGAAGTTACTCAGAGAGTTTGGGATTTCAAAAGCAGGAAATGCCGCCAGATTGTAAGCAACTATGCTTTTCTTTGGGGAAAGAGGGGGGAGAGACTATTGCCAGTTTGATGCAGTGGTTAAGTGTGCAGACTCTTATCTGAGAGAACCGGGTTTGATTCCCCACTCCTCCACTTACAGCTGCTGCAATGGCCTTGGGTTAGCCATAGCTCTCACAGGAGTTGTCCTTGAAAGGACAGCTGCTGTGAGAGCTCTCTCTGCCCCACCCACCTCACAGGTTGTCTGTTGTGGGGGGAGAACATATAAGAGATTGTAAGCCGCTCTGTCTCTGATTCAGAGAGAAGGGCAGAGTATAAATCTGCAGTCTTCTTCTTCTGTGGTGGTTCTCAGGTTGCATTCTCTCTTTCAGAAGGTACCCAGAGAAATATTTGTGTTTTCAGAGATGAGCCAGTAAGATTCGATTCAAACTTGCCAGAATGTCACAATGTACTTCAGAAAGCAAGCCATGGTTTGACCTTCCAAACCATGGCTCAGATCTGTTTCTGGTTGTCAGTTTTTGTTTTCTGTCTAGCCCGGCATAGCAGCCTCTGAAGGCAGGCAAAAGCTGTAACTCCAGATTGTCCAGTCGCATATCACATCAAACCATATGCAGCACTAACCTTGGTTCACAACACCTCTTAGAAGCCATGGTTTGTATCCTGGGTTACTTCCATGGCTTCCTATAAGGCTTGAGAACCTTGGTTGGTGCTGAATATAGTTTAACATTATATACAACCAGACAAACCAGAGTTACAACTATTGCCTGTCTCTGGAACTGAAGTTTCACTAACTGTCGTTTGACAACATGCTTGAGAACCCTCTTCAGCTGTAAACTCATTGGGTGACCTTGGGCTTGTCATGTTCTCAGTCTAAGCTATTCACAGGGTGTTTGTGAGGGTTAAATGAAGGAGGGGTAGAACCATGTATGTTGCACCAAGTTCCTTGGGGGAAAGAAGGGATTAAAAACCAGTTCCCCAGTTATGGAGCTGAAGATCACAGATGCAGCATCTTACTTACTGGATAGAAGTGGAGTCTGAGCAATTTACAGACAGGAAAAAGTGCAGACCGTGATACAGATCTGCATACCACGCAAGACAGAAACTTCTAAAAGCAATTTTAAAAGATTGGTTCAAAGTACCCCAAGCTGTAATGCTTGATATTAGGCATATTACTCCTAGTTAGCAATTTCCCAGCATAATGCCAAGTTGGACTCTTTTGGTTAGCTTTCTCCTCCAAGGCCAGGCAGCCACAGGGACTTCATAGTGCTGAACCCCAGTTGGATGAGACCTTGCTAGCGAAGCACAAACTCTTCAGGACCAGGACTGTTGCATAAACATAAACCCAAATGAGGACGAGGAGGAGGTCAGTGTGAACACCCCCCCTGGGAAGAACAGCTGGACTAATTTGAAATCAATTACGGACAACCTCAGCCTTCCCTTCTCACCTCTTCTGCATCTTTGTTTCCTTTGTCAATTCCTGTGATGTCTCCTTAACTTGTGCAGTTAACGTCATTATCCGGTATTTTATTTAAAAGAAGCAATATAGTTATTCTGTAATATCTGAGATTTAAGAAACCATTTGAACATATGAAGCTGCCTTATACTGAATCAGACCCTGGGTCCATCAAAGTCAGTATTGTCTTCTCAGACTGGCAGTGGCTCTCCAAGGTCTCAAACAGAGGTTTTTCACACCTATTTGCCTGGACCCTTTTTAGTTGGAGATGCCGGGGATTGAACATGGGACCTTCTGCTTACCAAGCAGATGCTCTACCACTGAGCCACAGATCATTCAGAAGCCACTGAAACGCTGCATTTGAAATTCATCCAGAAATTCATCATAGAGATTTGGATTGCTCGAACAAGGGGTGGAATTCTAGCAGGAGCTCCTTTGTATATTAGGCCACACCCTGCTGATGTAGCCAATCCTCCAGGAGCTTACAAAGCTCTTTTTTGTAAGCTCTTGGGAGGACTGGCCACATCAGCGGTGTGTGGCCTAATATGCAAAGGAGCTCCTGCTAGAATTCCACCCCTGACTTGAACCCTTTGATGGACGGTAAGTTTTAGAAGCTGTGATCTGGATAGCCCCGGCTAGCCTGATCCCATCAGCTCTTGGAAGCTAAGCAGGGTCAGCCTTGGTCAGTATTTGAATGGGAGACCACCAAGGAAATCCAGAGTTGTTGCGCAGAGGCAGGCAATGGCAAACCACCTCTGCTCCTTGAAACTCTGAATAGGGTTGGCACAAGTCAGTTGCGACTTGACAGCATTTAGTTAAATGCTGTGACCTGGATAACCCAGGTGCGCTTGACCTTGTTGTCTGAAAGCGAAGCGGGGCTGGCCTGGCTAGTATTTGGATGGGAGACCTCCACGGAATGCCAGGGGTATGACATGGAGGCAGGTGATGGCAAACCACCTCTGAACATCTCTTGCCTTGAAACTCACCGTAAGTCAGCTGCCACAAAGATCTAGAACAGAGGTGTCAAACATGTGGCCCCTGGGCCGGATCACGGCTTCTATCAGGCCTGTGAGCAACTCACTCTTGTCTGCTTCCTTTTCCCTCTCTTGCTTCCTTCTGCATCACAGCTCGCTTTGCCAGGCTTGCTCTATCAAGCCTCAAAGCAAAACCTCTATTTTTTTCCATTGGCTGACCAGCACATGAAGCAACTTATGTACAAGAGCTTGCAATGCCAGCCGTATTATATTTCCCTCTGGGTCTTAGGGCTCAAAGCACGGACCACAACATTTCTGTAATGAATGTCAGTAAATCAAAAGAAGGCTTGCAGCTTACAGATACACACCTGAACAACACCTGAATAAGAAACAGCATACTCAAGATTGCTACAGTACAGACATTGTCTCCAGCTTTTGATGCAATAATTCCGAGCAAGAGGTGTCAGTTATCAGAGACTGTTAAACAAAATATTGCAATAAAACATGCTTAATCTTTTAAGCATGTTTCAAGTTTTTTAAAAAATCTTTAACTGTGTTTGTCTGTGTCCTTTATAACAGTGGCATCCAACCTTTTTGACACCAGGGACTGGTTTTGTGGAAGACAATATCTGAGACATTAAAAAAGATTCTGGAGCTCTTCTTACGATACAGTGACTATAATAACTGCAACTTCAACTGGGTGGCTAGAAGAATGAAAGGGGAATGGGATAAACAAACTCTAAAAACCAATGGTTCAAAACTAATTGCCCTGTGATCCTTTTAAAAGGCACCTCCTTTCCAAAACCAATGCGTGATTAAGCGACTGCAGAAAAGTCACCTCTGAGGGGCATCGGAATGGGAAAATTGATTCCCTACACCTCCATGAACACAAGCACAACACCTTCAACAAATAAACTACAAGGAAAATAAGGGAAAATAAAGTGATGAGAACCGAAACCCTTCATCTGCTTGAGCAGGTAAAGAGACTCTACGTAGGGCTATGCTGCAATATTTACAGAACAGCCATGCTCTTTTCAGCCTTAAAGAACTAAAACACTAACCAACACTAAAGCATATTTCATTTGTTTTGAAGAGCATTCCCTCTGTCCTTACACATAAAACACGAGCCCCTTCTTTTGGATGCAGTGGGTTTTCTTTTTTTTTTAATCCATCTGTTTCAAGTCCCAGTCACAAGATAGCTGGTCCCTTCTGACGTATCAATTGCCCCATTACACAAGTGTTTTAACAGAACTGTGTGGGCTAGTTCCCATAACCTAAAGGGCACATATCCAGGCATCCAGGCGGGGTGTGTGGAGGGAAGAGAAACACCACTTTATCCTTTTGTTCATCGAGAGAGATGGAAAATGAAGTTGTGTCATTTCACATAATTCCTGCAAATGTCTTTTTTTACTAGACAGTGCTTGGAGAGAAGAAGGGGAATAATAGGCAATGAGGAAATTTAAAAGAATTTAAATCTCTACATATTTAATACTAATCCTAAAGCAGGATTCCCTATAAAAAATGGCTTTAGCACATTTTACGGAGCACAGCTGAAGGGCACAGCTAACAGACCGAAAACAATGGCCCATTAAGTTGGCACCACCAAAGGGACGGAAATGCTTTCAGAGCTCATTTTAATTACTTTACTAGTATTAATCCTTATTAAGCATTAATTAGGAATCATTCTCTCCCCCCCCTCCTTTTTTTTTTTTGTTCAAGTGCACAGCAGAGCATGAAACATTTCACACCAAGATGTATCGCTATATAGGGTCTTTGGAATTGGGAGAGATTTCAAGGTAAGGATTTCTAGCCACTAACTACCCCGTCACAGGGGGTTCTGAGCCTTTTTATAAGGCGAAGTGGGGAAATCCAAAGGACAGTCCCTGCAATGCATTAACACATCGTACAGTCAGTACATGCATAAGAGGAGGAGGAGGAGCCAGATCCACCCCCAAAATCTCCAGCTATTTTCCAACACAGACTTGGCAACCCTACCGATATTGCACCCACTGACACCTTTCCTGCACCTGCCAACAGTTTTTAGGAAGGGGCTAGAACCAGGTAGGTCTTTTGCCCAGCAAGTCTTCTGGAGATCTGATTGGCTGTGGTAAGCTGCAGCAGCCATTTTATGTCTGGCTCCATCTCCTGTGGCAGCCATTTTGTCATTGCCCCCACCATGCTGGGTCAGAAGATGCCCACAAGCTCAAAAAGGGTGGGGATTCCAGCTCTAGGTAGACCAATGAACTTAGTAGAAGGCCGCTTCATGTACTTACAACAAGCACTGGGACACTATTAACCCACTACTAACCCTTCCTTTCCAAAGAAGAGCCTCTGGAGCAGACAGAGAGACTGGAAGGACATGGAGAGGTGGTGCAGCTTAGTGACAGAGCATCTACTTTGCATGCAGAAGAGGGTCCCAGGCTAAATCCCCGGCATCTCTAGTTAAAAGGACCAAGTAGCAGGTGATGTGAAAGACCTCTGTCTGAGACCCTGGAGAGCAGCTGCCAGTCTGAGTAGGCAATACTGACCCTGAGGGACCAAGGTTCTGATTCAGTAGAAGGCAACTTCGTACGTTATATCGTCTCTATTTCTGCCTGGTGTGACAGAGCTGGTTCTCATCACAGAGAAGCCTGTTGGTTTCAAAGCATGGAAAGGGTGTTCTGCTGTGAACTGTATTCAAAAAGCTCTTTAAAAACAATATGTTAAATGGCTTCTGCTTTTGTCTGCTCTTTGTGCCAAACTCATTTGCAAAGGCATCACTGTTCCCATCCTCTAGCTCGCCTTCCTGTATGTTTCCCACATGCGAACAAGCATCGAAAGTCAAAACAGCAAGTTTATTTGCGTCTGAAGCCACCTGCCTGTGTTAAGTGTATGCAAATCTGGTAATAAGCACCACAAGCAATCTTGACTGAAGACAGGAAGGGGGTGGGGGGAGTGTGAGGGAGGAAGGGGGAAGGCGCACAGCAACATCCTAGTTAAATATTTCAACGCTTTCATCAAACATCTGTCCTCCGCCTTGTACTTGATAAACCCTGCAAGGTAACGTCTCGCAAAGATTAACAGACATCTGCTCAATTACAGGCAAGGAACGGGATGGCAAGCCAACCAGACAGGGAGCACGGGGCGGCTTTAAAGAGCTCCCACGAATCTCACCAGGTAGCTGCAAAAATGGCCCGGTGACTCACCTGAGATGGAACAGTACCCTCCTTTGCTCTCCCTTCCCTCGGTTGCAAGATAATAGCGCCATTCTTTTCTTGCTAATCAGACACAATTGGTGCGACCTGTGAAAATTATGTACCAGATCTGCTTCTCTGAGACAGAAGAGAAGAGAAGGACAAAGCCTGTCTACCAGTTTTGTTCACGGGATGTTCCCAATATCTCACCTGCTCTGATGAGCGGCTATTTATGCAAGTAAACAGCAGGAGCAGATGAAAAGCAAAGTGGTGCAAAGCCGGCAGTTCAGCAGTGAAGCTGGACCAGACGCTACATTTGCACCACTTTAAAGAAAATCGATTTCATTCCAGGCTTTTATCTTTCAAAAGGGAAAGGGAAGAGCTTGATGCAGCCAACTTTTAACCAGCCTCAATGGCTACCAGGGAACAGTGTGTAATAACTGTAAAATTCATTTTAACCCCCGGAAGCCATAGATAAAATATCCTCTATATCAGAGCTTTTTTTTGCAGCAGGACCTCCTTTGCATATTAGGCCACACCCCTCTTATGTAGCCAATCCTCCAAGAGCTTACAGGGTTCTTCGTACAGGGCCTACTGTAAGCTCCAGAAGGATTGGCTACATCACAGGGGTGTGGCCAAATATGCAAAGGAGGTCCTGCTACAAAAAAAGCCCTGCTCTATATCCCTTCATTCTTGTACAACAGAACAGTTGCCAGAGGGTTGCCAACATCCTGGAATTCCACCTGATCTCCAGGTCAAAGAGATCAGTTGGCCTGGAGAAAATGGCAGATTTGGAAGCTGGACTCTACAGCATTATAACTTACTGAAGTGCCTCCCCTTCCCCAGCCCTGCCTTCCTTAGGTTCCATCTCAAAAATCTCCGGGTATTTCCCAAGCCAGAGTTGTCCAAGGCCATGCATCATAGCACAAAAGTCTTCCAGTCTGTGACACCTCAAAAATTCCTAGTTACCTACGCCTTACTTGAAAATGTAGCACCTTGACAAACAACATAGTATAGAGCAGGGGTGGACAAACTTCCTTTATATTAGAGCCACCTAGAATAAATGTCAGATGTTTGAGAGCTGCAAGGCAAGCAGGCAGGCAGGCAAATAGATAGGGAGGGATGGAAAGAAAGAAAGCAAGTATAAATGGCTCAGAGAGGTGATTTCAAGAGCTAAATGCCTTTTCCAAGCCAGCCAACATGGCGGTAGGGGCTTCAAGAGTCACATAGTATGTGTGAAAGAGCCACATGAGGGTCCTGAGCCACAGTTTGTTCACCTCTGTGAGAGCCAATTTGGTGTAGGGGTTAAGTGTGGACTCTTATCTGGGAGAGCCAGGTTTGATTCTCCACTCCTCCACTTGCAGCTGCTGGAATGGCCTTGGGTCAGCCATAGCTCTGGCAGAGGTTGTCCTTGAAAGGGCAGCTGCTGTGAAAAGTTCTCTCAGCCCCACCTACCTCACAGGGTGTCTGCTGTGCGGGGTGGGGAAGTAAAGGAGATTGTGACCACTCTGAGACTCTGAGATTCAGAGTATAGGGCGGTATATAAATCCAATATTGTATCTGTTATATTGGTTAGTGTGGTGGACTAGGTTCAAATTCTCATTCCGCTATGAAAGTTCCTAGGTGACAAAGTCATCCAGCAAGATTTTAAGGCAGAGCTTGGATTTCAACCTGGGTGTCTGACAGAGGAGAGAAGGAGATGTGAGCTGTTTTGGGGACCACTGGGGAGAAAGAAATGAAGTCGATAAACACAGAGAGTTAACTTAGATCCATAGCCCACCCAGCTCACTATTGTCTACTCTGATTGGCTGTGGCTCTCCAGGGTCTCAGACACAGAAAGATCTTTCCCAGACCTCTACCCTGAGATTCCAAGTTAACTGCTCACTCCAAATTAATACATCAGGAGCTGATTCTTGCACAGCACGTTCCTTCTCTGCAGCCTCTACCCTTTCCAGAGCAAATCCCTCCCTCCAACCTTAAGGAAACTGTCAGCAACCATCTGGTCGAAGCTAACTGGAGATATCTCAGCTGGTCTCGTAGCTGCAATTAGCAGGACGGAAGCTGGTGCTACATCAGAACTGGCCGATTACATTTGACACTCACCTCTTTTTGGGTGGTGCAGATTTGGCCACCATGGTGTCACAGACATGGCAGCAATTTTTATAACACACACACAGTGAAACACATTTAAAGCGCACAGTCTTGAGGGACTGCAGTAACATGAGCACCACCCTCTCAGGACGTTTCCAAGTTGGGAAACTCAGTGGGATATAAGACCACAACAGCCCGCCTCCAAAGTATCCATTTCCTTTCTTTAGAACAGACAACCCTAACCCTGGGATTAAAAGGGAAAGGGGGGGGGCTCAGTGCACAAATATGGGGCTGCGATAAAAGTGTGTCCTCCTATGACCCGCATCTGATGGCTAAGTCACAGTCAGCATTTCAGAAGCAGGAGATCTGCACTGGGCCTTAGCTGTTATCGCTATTCATTCGGTGAGCAACCAATTTCACACATCTTTAATGCCACACAGGCTCATGAATTGCTCCTTCCTTCCGCATTGAAAGTGAGATGAATCCAAAGCAGCGCAGGGATGGGGAAAGGTACTCCTGTTTATGCAGACAGAGGCAGTGTTCCTCTAAGCTGAGTTAGTGTGAGCTAGCTCACAGATTTTTAGGCTCCGGCTCACACATTTTTGTCTTAGCTCAGGAAGGATGACCCCAGAGCACAATAATTGATGCAGTAGTTCACAACTTTAATGCCAATAGCTCACAACTTTAATACCAGTAGCTCACAAAGTAGAATTTTGGCTCACAAGTCTCTGCAGCTTAGAGGGAATATTGGACAGAGGCCCTCACTTTCAGTCAATCCCTTTGCAAACTATGATCCACCCCCCCCCCCCCCCACACACACAGTGTCTAGCATGTTCCACAGGACACCAGAGTTCAAGAGTAACTCTTTAGGGAAAAGGTAGCTGCAGGAAGAAAGAAGACAACTCATTTGATGAGCTTTCCTTGACAGGGTTTGTGGCTCAGCAGTACAGAGCTCAAACCCTTATTCAGGAAGTCCTCAAGCCCTGCTCCAGGTATCTGCAGTCAAAAAATGATCTCAGGGAATGAGACTGAGGTCCTGACTTGGATGGCCCAGGCGAGCCCGATCCTGTCACATCTCAGAAGGTTAACAGGGTCAGCCCTGGTTAGTACTTGGATGGGAGACCACTGGGGAAGTCCAGGATAGCTATGCAGAGGCAGGCAATGGGCAAACCACCTGTATGCTGTGTGCCTTGAAAACAGGGCTGGCTCCAGACTACTTGGAGCCCTAGGCAAGGCTAACTTCTGATGCCCCTCCCAACCTGATAACTTCACCAAGTCACATGGGGAGCACCCAATTTGGTGCCCCAGAAGGCCAGCGACCTAGGCAATTGCCTAGTGGCAGGGCTGGTCGTGCTTGAAAATAGCAGTGCCAGGTCCCCTGGCCATCAACAGGGGATGGGGCTGTAGGATTGCCAGATCCAAGTTGGGAAACTCAGTGGGATATAAGACCACAACAGCCCCCTCCAAAGTATCCATTTTCTCCAGGGGAACTGATCACTGTAGTCTGGAGACAAGCTGTAATTCCAGGAGATCCCCAGGTCCCACCTGTAGGCTAGGATCCCGACTTGAAAACTTTACAGGGCAACCATAAATTGGCTGCAGCTTGAGGGCACTTTCCACCACAAGCAGACTCTCATTGTCCAAGGCTGGGGGAAGCTGCTGTGAGTCTTTAGAAACATTAGTTGTAGATTTTCTGAGCTGTGTGGCCAAGGTCTTGGCATTGTAGAATCTGATGCTTTGCCAGCAGCTGTGACTGGCATCCTCAGAGGTCTAACACAGAAGGCTAGAGTTCTCTCTTTGTCAAAGTGAGAAGAAGATGGTAGGCAGTTAATTTATATCTACTCAGGAAGGTGGGGTAGGGCTGAGTCATTGTCTTGTAGGAGTTTCCCAGGCTGAGATGTGCCAAGGGAGGGGCTTTCCTGAGGAGGTTCTTTTGCATATGGAATGGCTGTTGGAATTCTAATCTTATCTGTAGTGCTGTGGTAAGCTGTAGATGCAAGGGTATCAAGCTTATTCGTTATGAGGGCCAGATCTGACATAAATGAGACCCTTTTGGGCCAGGCCATGTGTATTATAAAATGTAATGCCACATAGTGGAGATATAAACTTTATACAGGACACAGACGAACATAAAGATTTTTTTAAAAAAACCCCTAAAACATGCTTAAAGTATTAGCATTCTTGCAATATTGTAGTCAGTATAAAACCAAGCTCTCCTTCCCGATCACTTCCTCCCCAAGAGAGGAACCTCAGCCAATGGAGAAAACAGAGGCTTTGCTCTGCAGCTCCTGTGCAATTGAGAAATCCTGGCAAATCAAGCTGCGACACAGGAAGAAGCAAGAGAGAGGGAGAAGGAAGCAGACTTGCTTGTGGGCCTGATAGGAACCCTCCGGGGGCCTGATCTGGCCTCCAGGCCGCACATTTGACACCTCTGCTGTATAGCATTTTGTGTGGGGTTTTTTTTCCAGGACAGGAAACCATGCCCTATTAGTTTTTTAGCTCCCTTCCTGTTGAAATTGTGTTTATGTTTATGGATTTCAATGACTTCCCTGCGTAATCTGACATGGTAACTGGATGTGTTGTTGTCCGGCATTGCAGTGTCTTGGAATAAGATACTGTGTCCTGTTTGAGTTAGGCTGAAGAAACAATTTTACACTTGGATCTGACTCCAGATGAACAGAATTCTGCTCGTGGTTAGGATTTGGAACAACAGACTTTTCACTTCCAAGTAAGGATGCCTATTCAGTAGTTAAATCAGATTAGTCACTTAGAAAATGTTTATGCGGCCTCCTCAGGGAATCCAGCTCAAAATAAAACATGATAAAAACAAAGCATTAAAAGCTATCAAAACCAGCCCCAGCATAAAAACATAGACCGTAAAAACACACAACCGCCAAGCAGTTTCGAACCAATACTATTTCAGGACAAAAGCATATGAAAATGGTGTTAAAGGATCAACCCCTTCATAAAAAGCTGGAGTGAGCAGAAATGGTTTGGCCGGATGCCTTCAAGAGAACAAACCCTGACCTGGATAGGCTAAGCTGGCCCGTTCTCCTCAGATATCAAAAGCTAAGCAGGATCAATCCGGGTCAGTATTTGGAAAGGAGACCAAAGTTGTGACATGGAGCCAGGCAATGGCAAACCACTTCTGAATGTCTTTTGCCTTGAAAACCCTGCAGGCGTCACCGTATGTCAGCTGCGACTCAACAGCAAAAAAAAGAAAAGCGGGGGGGGGGGGGGGGGAGGAAACATACAAGAAGAAATATCCCTACAAATATTAGCAACTTCAGTCCAATACCTGTGAAACTTTCAAGACATATGCTACATAACCAGGGCTTTTCTTGAGCAGGAACACACAGGAATGCAGTCCCTGCTGTCTTGGTGCCAGGGGGTGTGGCCCAATATGCAAATGAATTCCTGCTGGGCTTTTTCTACAAAAAAGCCATGTGCGAAACAATAGTGACATCAGGGTGTGTGGCCTAATAAGCAAATGAGTTCCTACTGGGCTTTTTCTCCTAAAGAAGCCCTGTACATAACAATCTCCAGTATCTCAAGTCCATTGGATGTTCATGCCCGGACATGGATAGCCCAGGCAAGTCTGATCTCAGAAGCTTAACTGGACTGACTCTGCAAGTACTTGTGTAGGAGACCTTCCTGGAATGCCAGAAACTGGAGGTGAGGGGCAGGCTTTATTCAGCCGCCTCCCTGAATATCTTCCAGGCCCCCAGTAGAGGGTCAGTCACCAGAGGTTGCCATGATTTCCTGGTGTGCTTCAGCACGCACGCACGCGCACGCACACGTTAAAGAAAACCTGAATGTTTGCTACCCCCCGACTCCCGTCCCCAATAAACACATCATTCTTACAACCAGTGTCACATCTTTCTCTAGGGAAAAAAACGTGCCTGTAATACAGGACTGATGGTGTGATCATGGGAAAGTATCATATTAAAGGTATCTTTAGCTGATTAAAAAGAGAAATCATTCCCAGGCGGTGTGGGCAAGCAAGCAGTAAAGCCCTGTTCTGTAACTCCATGTCGTCAGCATTAAAAATAGCAGCAGAAATGGGGAGTGAGGGGAGAACCACCGGGATCTCTCTATTGATGTACTGTCCTGTCAATGATCTGTCAAGCAAGTCAATCCAGTTTTCTCAAGAACCAGAGGAACAGCAACGGGTCACTGCTAGCCACTTGCTCATTTCCCAGTTCCAAACGCACGGTATGTTCAAAGCAGATATTGCCAGTTCACAAGCACCGCGCTATGATTCTGTGTTTTTAACAAATTAAGAGAGATCAACACAAAATATAAATTACATGCTATTGAACTTGAAATGGAGGCCTAGGTTAGGGTAGCAATTTAGGACTGCTTTACACATTATGTATTTTTAAAGGGCATAGAGATAAAAGTAAACCACAGTCCCTGTGATGCTGTTTTATTAGAACCAATCCAGCGACACAAAACTGTGCAAGCTTTCAAATTTTCTTTATCAGGCTGGATGCTACAAAATAAAAGAGGTAGGGGAAGATAAATAGATGTTTCAGATCATGATTTTTAGGCCTTTTCTCACCAGCTTTTCTATGCTCAATGCCAATGGACAAGTACAGGGCTTTTTTAAATTAAAAAAAAAAAGCAGGAATGCAGTTCCGAGTAGCTTGGCACCAGGGGTGTGGCCTAATATGCAAATGAGTTCCTGTTAGGCATTTTCTACAAATCTGCATAACATTTTAATATATCATAAATTAGGTGCTTATCTTTTCACATGGAGGGCAAGACTGGCCTCTGCTTGAATCTTGTCTCACCATCCTGGGACTTTGGAACTCCCTCCCTCATGAAATTTGTTCAGCACCCTACTTGCTGAATTTCCATCAACTGGCTCAGGAATGCACAGCTGCCCATAGCACTGGTTCAAATTAACGACTCAGTTGACTCTAGGCTACTCAGTGTCTCCTAGGTGCTGCTATTTTTGAGAATCTGCATAACATTTTAAGATATCATAAATTAGGTGCTTATCGTGTTACAGATTTTTTAAAAAATTATTTGACATTCAGCCTCTTCATCACTTTAGAATACTGAAAAAGGGATATAAAAACTAATATGTAAACAATTTGTATACAAATTCCACACATTGTTTTTAAGGATGGTGAGAGGATATCAATATCCTGCCTTCCCATCCTTACAGTCCACACAGTGACTTAAATAAATGAAAATAATATATTTGATGGAAAAATAATTGAGACAGCCTCGTAAAAGCCACCAAACACACAGCAAAGCCAGGGGACAATCCAGGGCTCTTATTGTAGCAGGAGCTCCTTTGCACATTAGGCCACACACCCCTGAAGTAGCCAATCCTCCAAGAGCTTACAAAAAAGAGCCTTGTAAACTCTTGGAGGACTGGCTACATCAGGGGTGTGTGGCCTAATATGCAAAAGTGTTCTTGCTACAAAAAAAGCCCTGGGGCAATCAATTCTTTACAGTCCCACATGTCTTCTATAGCAGCTATGACTTATTGCAGTCTGAAGCCTACTAATGATAGAGGCCAGGTGGGTCTGCCTTGGGAGGGACTTGCAAAAAGCAGAAGCCATCTCAGAAATATATGTTTGCAAACCTCTGTGTGACGCGTGTGCACTTATCATAACCAGGACTCGTGGCAGTTCCCAGAGTTTGCACCTATGATGGCAACTCAAGATTTGCTGCCTCGTAAGACCCAGATCTCTGTCAGAACATGGAAGATAAAGAAGGGTCGTCTCTGGCTATTATTTGAATGGAAGACGCCAAGGATTGTGAGACGCGAAGGCAGGCAATGGCAAACCACCGCGGAATGTCTCTTGCCTTGAAAACCCCGTAAGCAGTTGCCATAAATCAGGGGTGGGGAACCACTTGGTGTGGCCCTTGGGGATTACTGGGCTGAACTGACCCATGTGGCAGCCTCCCTGGGGCCTGGCAGGCCAGCGAGGATCGTGGGGCCCAGCCGTGCTGTGCAGCAGCCTCCCCAGGGCCAGGAAGGGCCCAGATGTACTGTGCGGCAGCCTCCCTGGGGCCTGGCTGGCCAGCTAGAATTGCTGCAGGGCCTGGAAAAGACTGTCACAGTTCAGTTTGCACTTGATTATCCCGGATGGTGTGGCCTAATATGCAAATGAGTGTGTGACCTAATATGCTAATGTTAGGGGATGTGGTCTAATATGCTACTGAGTTCCTGCTGGGCTTTTTCTACAAAAAAGCCCTGGACCTATGCATTTGCCTAGGGTGGCGGGCCAGGTGTGTGTGTGTGTGCGTGCCAAATTAGGCTCTCCCCACATGACTTCAAATAGAAAAACAATTATTTGCATTCATTTTGCTGGCCTGAATCATTCTCCTTTGGCAGAGCACTGTTTTTTAAATTGATAATTTTTTATGGCCCACGAATGATGTTATAAATATTCATATGGTCCTCAGCAGAAAATAGGTTTCCCACCCCTGCCATAAGTCATCTCTGACTTGATGGCGGCGGCGGCAGCAGGAGCAGCAGCAACAGCAAAACACAAGCCAGCCACCAGTTTACTTAACTCAATGGCAAATTTCAGACAAAAGGTGAAGTCACCCCCACAGACAAACCCTGTTTCGGTTTCAAGAAAGAGGTTCCTGAATTTTAATTGATGACCTACCACCAGGGCTTTTTGTGTGTGTGTGTGCATATTAGGCCAGACACCCCTCCTGGAGCTTACAGTAAGCCCTGTACTAAGAGCCGTGTAAGCTCTTGAAGGATGGGCTACTTCAGGAGGTAATGGCCTAGGAGTTCCTGCTGCAGAAAAAGCCCTGCCTATCATCTTTTTACAATAAAAAGAACTCTCCAGTAGATTAATTGCTTCCCGTCTTATTTTTGGGACACATTTCTAACGCATCTATGAACAGCAAGGATTGTGCATTTTCCTTCCAAAGGTAACATTGATTTGTCAGGAAAATCAGAACTGCCTGATGCACATTTGTCACGCTGGCTCCTGAAAGTCTACAGAAAGCACAGTCCCTGTCTGAGAAACATGCACTTCTCTTCAAATGTTTAACGCGTGCAGAATGCATCTCGGCCTCTCTGGAAAGCTGAAGAGTCTGCATCGTTCCCTCCGCCCCAGCATTTATTTGCCTCCATCTCACGCTCTTACAGAATTTAGTCCCGATTATTCTTGGAGGTATCTCTTTATACCCAGAGGCACTTTCAACACTTTTTGATTAACTAAATAAGGTACGCTAACTGCCTCCCCCAGAGCTGCTGCCAGCCGGCTTTGCAGGTGTAAATTCCAACGGTCATTACTGCTTGTGCAGCAGATGGCTGGAAGCAAACTGAGTGACTGCAGAGCATTACCTCCCATTTTCACTGTGCCATCCTTAGCTGTTGTTTGGATGGCCAGTCTGGAGACCTGACCCACCTTGTCCTGCAACAGGGCTTTTTGTAGCAGGAACTCCTTTGCATATTAGGCCACACACCCCTGATGTAGCCAATCCTCCTGGAGCTTACAGTGGACCTTATACTAAGCCCTGTAAGCTCTTGGGGGATAATATGCAAATAAGTTCCTGCTACAAAACAATCCTGTTCTGCAGCATGCATGGGGGTTATCCCAACACTGAAGAAGGCAAGGAGGAGGAGAATAAGGGGCTCAAAGCATCATTTTTGTGAATCTCACAGCTGAGCTGATACTGGAACTCAGGGGCTGGATCCAAACTAATCGTTCTGCCAATGGAGGAGGAGGAAGAGCAGGAGTAGGAGGAGTTGGTTTTTATACCCTGCCCTTCACTTTGGAGTCTCAGAGCAGCTCACAATCTCCTTCCCTTCCTCACCCCACAACAGATACCCTGTGAGGAATGTGGGGCTGAGAGAACTGTGACTGATCCCAGGTCACCCAGCTGGTTGCATGTGGAAGAGGAGTGAGGAATCAAACCCAGTCCTCCAGGTTAGAGTCCACTGCTCTCAACTGCTAAACTGGCTAAGGGATGGCCTAATTTCCACCAGCTCCTCTTTCTGCTGCAGACCCCAGATCTGCCTCTCATGCTGTTGCTAACTTCTGACAAAGGGGATTTTGAACTCTCAAAAGCTGATGCCCTTGTTGGTCCTTATGCTGCTACTGGATCAATGCTTGTTCTTCTACAGCAGATGAACATGGCTGCCCTCCTGAACTGATGTTCTTCCTAAGGATGTTTTGTCCCCCATTTCAGGGAGATCAGCGCACAGAATTCTGGAATGTAGGGGGACAGGAACGTTCTGTCCCTCTGATAAAAGTGCCTCCCAGGAGCTAAACACTGAGTCTGGATTCAACCCCAAGACCTCCTGGTAGAATTCCAACAGTCCCACCCCTAGCCTTAGAACAACTAAAACATCAAGCCAGATCCTCAGGATGGATCTGTGGTATGTGTTATGCAGCTTCTCCGCTCCTGAGCATGCCCCTGCCCTCTTCTCCTTGCAGTCTCACATTGCGTCTCCGTTGACATTCTTTTGGTTAACCACAGTGAGCCCAAACCACAGTTTGCAAACCTGGTTCTAACTATATTTGCAAGCTGCGGCTCAGTAAATGATGTCTGAGCTAAACCGATTTGAAAACAAAATAAAAAATGTGCCTGCCTGATCTCTCTGTATGTACACACACACACACGAACACACAAATATGTACACACACGTTATCCCTCCTCCCTGCCCTAAATTGTAAAGGCTGCCTCTGCATTTTTGCATCCACATTTTAATTGTTTTTACAATCTGTTTTTAATACCGCTTTATTTTTAATTTCAGAGGGCAGCCATGTTGGTTTGGCAGCAGGAAAGTTTCCAGTCCAGAAGCCACTTTAGAGAGTAATGAGTTTTTCAGGGTCTAAGTTTTCAAGAATCTGTCCAAGGGAGCTTTGACTCTTGAAATACAGTTACCAGGTGGGGACTGGAGATCAGTCAAAATAACAGCTGATCTCCAGACTTCATAGATCACATTCATTTATTTAAAACATTGGTTCAACTTCCCCAGGAGAAAATGGCTGCTTTGGAAGGTGGACCACATAGCATAATACCTTACCAAGGCCCCTCACCCGGGCTCCACCCTCAAATTTCCAGGCGTTTTCAGACCCAGAGTTGGCAACCCTGCCTTGAAAACTGACATCTAAAAACTTTGTTGGGTCTCTAAGTTGCTACTGGACTTGAATCTAATTGTTTTTAATTCTCAGCCGCTGGGCAGGATACGAATGTTGCGAGTAAACAGATAATAAAATGCAGTTTAAGCCATAAGCCTATGGTGCATTCCAAACAAACAGAAAACCAATCCATTTCAGAAACTTCACTGTCGGTTGTAGAAAGTGAAAGGGCAATAGGGTTGCCAGGTCCAACTCAGGAAATATCTGGGGACTTTGGGGGTGGAGCCAAGAGACTTTGGGGGTGGAGCCAGAAGCAAGGGTGTGACAAGCACGATTGAACTCTAAAGGGAGTTCCGGCCATCACATTTAAAGGGACCGTGTTCCTTTTAACTGTCTTCCCTCAATTAGAAACCATGGAGGATAGGGGCTCATAGAATTGGGCCCCCGGTCCAATCTTATTGAAACTTGGGGTTTTTGAGAAGAGGCATCAGATGCTATGCAGAAAATCTGGTACCTCTACCTCAAAAAAAATAGCCCATCCCCCAGCCCCAGATATCCACAGATCAATTCTCCATTATACCCTATGGGGACTGGTTTCCATAGGGTATAATGGTATGCCCAGTGGACATTTCCTCCCCCCGCCCACTTTCTGATAACCCTGAAACAGGAGGAGGGCCTCCAAACCGGGGGATCCCCTGCCCCCACCTGGAGACTGGCAACCCTAACAGGCATAAATTCCTTATGAACATATGAAGCTGCCTTATAGTGAATCAGACCCTCGGTCCATCAAAGTCAGTATTGTCTACTCAGATGGGCAGCGGCTCTCCAGGGTCTCAAGCTGAGGTTTTTCACGCCTACTTGCCTGGACCCTTTTCAGTTCGAGATGCCGGGGATTGAACCTGGGACCTTCTGCTTTCCAAGCAGATGCTCTACCAGTACTATTAAGCCACCAGCCTTGCCAAATGATATCTGGTGGGTTTCTGGACCTGGTTATTGTTTGCAGGATGGATCCCTCGACTAGTAAAAATTCTAGCCTACACTGACTTGTGTGTGTGTGTGGGGGGAGAGTTCACATTCTCAGGGGTGTACAAAGAAGCTCCATTAGGAAGGAACTGAAAAGGAGGCCGGCTGCTGCTCAGCTAGCAGCGGTTCAGACCGAAGCCTGTGACATTCACGCTGCCGCTCCCCTCCTGGGCTCAGGAAGATGTTCAAAGCCAAGAAAAAGATTATGCCTGTGAGTCATCAGCACCACCAGGAGCCTATTATGAAGTGGGAGCTAATTAGGGATTCCACTGAGGCTAGGAGCAAAGAAAGGGTATAGTTACCTTAATAGCACCTCTCTGCCAAGGGACACAAAAAAGAATATCCTCATTTTTCTAGCCTGCCTTGAAAGATGGAGTGAAGAACAGGGAGCAATAAGGATTGGGGGGGGGGGGGGGAATCACTATTAGGAATGAGGGAGCTCCGCAGGGCTGGAAATGCAAGGCTGCAAAAACGCATTAGGGAAAAGCCAGAGGATTTCATTGCACACTGCTGCTAATATCCCAATGGAGATGTCAACCGAACAGCCCTGTGAAGTACCTTTCTTGCCCTTTCTTATCTCTGTGGTCTTAATGACAACACTGGACTACCTAATTTACCCCTATCGAGAGGTTTGCTGCTAAAGTGGTTTTTAAAAAGGCCCCCGGGGGAGGGGGGTGGAATTAATACTGATTCAGCCCAGGCTTCTGAACCACCTGTGGCAAAGGAGAATCAGCTCCAGATGACCATGAAGGCGAGCTTTAGTATACCAGAAAAGAGTCAACTCCCTTCGTCTTTCAAGCTATTGAAGTGCAATAAACAATGAGTGTAGGTAAGCGAGGAGGGTCAATTGGCCGTGTATATATAGTTGCCTAGTAATTCTAGTGCCCTGACTTGGATGGACCAGGCTAGCCTGATGTCATCAGCTCTCAGAAACAAAGCAGGGTTGGCCCTGGATAGTACCCGGATGGGAGACCACCAAGGAAGTCTAGGGTTGCTATGCAGAGCCAGGCAATGGCCAACCACCTCTGTTTGTCTTTTCCCTTGAAAAACCCGTAAGTGGTCACCATAAGTCACTTTCCACCTCCACTGCAGATTTCCACTGCAAGGAAGTGCCTATCTCGGCTACTATCAGGGCCATAATTCTGTAGATGCATCTACCCATTTTGACTACCAGTGCCACAGTGGCCACGGAATTAGGTGAGGCTGCTGCCCCAGGCAAATACCCCAGGCTTTTGCTATCTGTTGCTGTAGTAGGTTTATTAGCACAAACCCATCCTAGCTCCGAGCAGCGGCAGCCTCAAAGTAGTTTTGCATCCCAGTTGCAGTGACTCTTGTCCACCACTGGTGGCACTGTGGGTGCCTTGGAGGAGAAACAGCCAGATCTGGTGGACTGAGATTCAGGCATCTCTTGGGAACACCAGTTGATGGACTGCCTGGGAGCTTAATCCCAGGGTATGCAACCACAGCTTTTTGGGTAGAAAAAGCCCAGCGGGAACTCATTTGCATATTATGCCACACCCCCTGCCATCACCATTGTTTTGCGCAGGGCTTTTTTGTGGAAAAAGCCCAGCAGGAACTCACTTGCCTATTAGGCCACACGCCCCGACACCAAGCCATCCGGAACTGTATTCCTGTGCGTTCCTGCTCCAAAACAGCCCTGTATGCAACCAAACAGGTACTCTCAGCTGCAAGAGGAACACAGTGGCCTCCCAAAAGGAGGAGGTTTGTTGTTGCTTTCTGTGGATTGTGCACACATTTGTGTATTTCTGCAAAGCGCATTTATTCTTCATGTCTTATCACACAGTCAATTATGTGGAGAAGGCAGCTTTCAGCTTTGGGACTTTATATGGTTCGGGTAGGTGGGGTACGCTGTTAACGAAGGACAGAAAATAACATATTTGCTGTTCTTTAGGTCAGTCTAGTGCATTTTACCACTATTTCCCAGGAACTGAAAACAACACACATGGTTCATAAGCGATTCTTCCTAATTTTGTTCTCGCAACTCACCTAAGAGGACGGTTAGGCTGAGAAAGAGATGGACTGGCCCAAGGCCACCCAATAGGCTTCATGGCAGAGAGGGGATTTGAACTCACTTCCCTGAAATCCTAGTGCAACATCTCAATCACTTCAGCCCCCTGGTTTTCTATGCATGCAACAGATGGGGAGGGAGGCCAATTACATGCCTTGCCCCAGGATCCAGACATTCTAAGCCGCATCACTGCTGGCTGTATTTGGAGTGGCAAAGAGCCATCATTCCCTCTTGGTCACTGGAAACCTCCCTACCAAATGAAAATGTTTGTTTAGAGAATTCCAGCAGTGGACAGGCGATTGCATTTGCCCTTTGGAGACAAGCTTCGTATGCTTTGATGGGGGGGGGGGGGCGGGAGAGGGGAAAGAGACCCGCTCTGACCTCTCCTTGGATGGCTCACCTCCAGGTCTAAGTGCTTAATGGGCCATTAGCAAAAAAAAAAAAGGTCACCTTGGGATCTTATTGGTTCCCACTCCATGCTGTTTTCCTAATATTAAAT
The DNA here is from genome assembly GCF_032191835.1 of Heteronotia binoei. Taxonomy (NCBI): domain Eukaryota; kingdom Metazoa; phylum Chordata; class Lepidosauria; order Squamata; family Gekkonidae; genus Heteronotia; species Heteronotia binoei. Next base: position 66,768,221 of record NC_083233.1, read on the forward strand.
TACAAGGAAGGAGCAGCAAGAGACTGTGCAAGGGCAAAACATGTGTAGGGACTGGTAGCCTAGCAATCTGCTCTGTAGCCGTCTCTCTCCCCCCCTCTCCCTTTTTTTTCTCAAAGGTTACCAGCATAAGCTTGTACACCAAGGATGCTGCAACCTCATTAAGCCAGACTGCATATACAGTGGTGGAAAAGTGCTATCAAGTCTCAGCTGACTTCTGGTGACCCTGTAGGGCAGGGGTGGCCAACAGTAGCTCTCCAGATGTTTTCTGCCTACAACTCCCATCAGCCCCAGCCATTGGCCATGCTGGCTGGGGCAATTCAATTTCAGGGCAAGAGAAAAACAGAAGGGTTTTTCATTTCTCACTTCTGCATAGCCTCCCATCCAAGTACGAAGCAGGGCTGATCCAGCTTAGCTTCTGAGATCTGGCTAGCATAGGCCATCCAGACAGGGCGCTGAAATTACTAGCCAACTATATATTTACTATGAATTTGCTTAGTAGTGGTGGACTTATGGTGACCCTGGAGTAAGGGTGGCCAAACTGTGGCTCAGGAGCCACATGTGGCTCTCTCACACATATTGCGTGGCTCCTGAAGCCTCCACCACCCCATCGGCCAACTTGAAGGCGGCATTTGTCTCTTTAAGTCACTTCTCCAAGCCAAGCCAGCCAGCAGCTTGGAGAATGCATTTAAAGTTAAAGTTGCTTTCTTTTCATCTCTCCCTCCCTTCCTTTGGCTCTCAAACGCTTGCCATAAGTTTATTCTATGTGACTCTTACATTAACCAAGTTTGACCACCCTTGCCCTGGCGGGGTTTCAAGGCAAGAGACCTTCAGAGGTGGTTGGCCATTGCCTGCTTCCATATAGCAGCCCTGGACTTTCTTGGTGGTCCCCCATCCAAATACTAACCAGGGCCGACCCTGCTTAGTTTAGCTACCCCCTGTTATACACAAACCTAATTGCCAGCTTTTATAGCCCCATGGCGCAGAGTGGCAAAGCTGCAGTACTGCAGTTCTAAGCTCTGCTCACGACCTGAGTTCAATCCCGGCGGAAGCTGGGTTCAGTTAGCCGGCTTCAGGTTGACTCAGCCTTCCATCCTTCCGAGGTCAGTAAAATGAGTACCCATATTGCTGGGGGGAAAGTGTAGAGGACTGGGGAAGGCAATGGCAAACCACCCCGTAAAAAAGTCTGCTGTGAAAATGTGAAAGCAACGTCACCCCAGAGTCGGAAACGGCTGGTGCTTACACAGCGGACTACCTTTACAGCAGCTGTGGAGGCTGCTTAATCACAGCCAAGACCATCCCAGCTCAAATCTCCTTGGAAAACAAGTAAATGGAAAGAATGCCCACGTACACCCACCCATCGTACCCCCGAACCACCTGCCAATTAGCCTGTGGTCCCTGCTGAGGATTCGATGCTTTAAAGAACAGTTCCGTTTGCAAGGAGACCACTTGAAAGCAAGGAGCAGAGCGAAAAAGAACGGCAACGGGGCCACACCTCAACCTCTCCACCGCAGCTCCGATGACCTTCAAGTACCGGCGGTGTTTGTTTTCTTGACTCCCGCTCTGTTTCTGTTGGATGAGAAGGCACAAGGGCTCTCTCTCGTTCTCTCGTGGCAGTGCTAAATACTCGAACATGCTCGGTTCTCACACATCAATCTCGGTTGTTAAGCCCCTCGACAAACTAAAAAGTTCTGTGGTTTACCACAAAGAGCACTTGATGGGCACTTGCGGGCAGAAACGACATTATGCGCGGGTGCTTAAAACTAAGGGGGTTGGGGTGGAAGGGAAAGTGGGAACGAGAGAAAGGCAGAGAATAAGTTGCTTCACTCCAAACTGAGACACGCAGCACCCGAAAGCCATCTGGAAAACAAAAGAAGCCAGCATGAAAGGTGACCAAAAGAGAGGTTGTGCATGAAGACTGCTTAACCGAGGGTCAATTTATAATTATAATTTATAATTATCCAAGTGGTGTTAACTCCAGCTTTCCTGCTGCCACAATTAAGCATTCCGGGAAACAATCACCAGGAAGCCTCTGCCACTATCTTGCAGTGAAACTGAATGGGAACCACCTCTGTAGGGTTTGTTGTGCGAGAGGTAGATCTCAATGACGGCCAGGCCTTGACCTCTACTAATGTAGAAGGTGCATCTGGATTCCACACTCAGGTGTTCTCTCTCCTCTAAACTGAAGCAGATGGCAATTGCTGGAAACTTTGGTTTCCTTATTAGATGCCGTATCCAGCTTTTACACCAACCAACTTGGGCTTAATCGTGACCAGGAGTGGTTACCTCACTAAACAATATAATTGTCCCTCCGCCTAGGTTTCTCACAATGTTCAGATTAGCATGGTTTTACTAATAGATCAACTGTTTGCTTTTGCTTGTTTGTTTTTATTTTGTGTGTGTGTGTTTGTCTGCACCTGGAAGTCATGGTGACTTCTGGGGACTGACCCCTACTGGGGGGTCTGAAGGATATTTAGAGAGGCAGCTGAATAAAGTATGCCCCTGCCTCCCGACTGGATATTTCAAGAGCAGCCTCCCATCCACGTTCTAACCACAGTCAACCCTACTTAGCTTCCAAGATCCGACAAGATCGGGCTTGCCTGGGCTATCCAGGTCAGGGCTGCAATTTGCTTTTTTGACCATTTTCATCTGTGCTCAATGATGCAGTAGACCAATTTCTTGGACTGCTGGGCCTTAATCTACAACAATGTCCCCCCCAGCCCCTCTCCTGTTTGTTCCCTTACATGCACATTATTGTATTCTCACAACATACCATAACAAGGATGAAACAGGGACTGGAGAACCCTTGCACAAAGCTCTGAGCTCCTTGGAGAAAGTTAGGGATGAACATGCACTACACAAAGGGCTTTTTTTGGTAGCAGGAATTCCTTTGCATATTAGGCCACACATCCCTGATGTAGCCAATCCTCCAAGAGCTTACAGGGCTCTTAGTGCAGGGCCTACTGTAAGCTCCAGGAGGACTGGCTACAACAGGGGTGTGTGGCCTAATATGCAAAGCAGTTCCCGTTACAAAAAAAAAAAGCCCTGACTAGACAGATTGAAAGACCTCCAAAGGAATGCAACGGAGCATGCATGTAAGTGGGCCCTGTCTTGCAGAAGGTTTTATTTGTTTTGTTTTACTGTCAGCTCACAGCCGACTTTTGGCAATCCTGCAGGGTTTTCAAGGCAACAGACATTCAGAAGTGGTTTGCCATGACCTGCCTTTGCATAGCAACCTCAGACTTCCTGGGTGGTCTCCCCACCCCCACCCAATGCAAGTACTAACTAGGGCTGACCCTGTTTAGTTTCTGAGATCACGCTAGCCTGGGCAAAAGGTTATGCCATATGAACTGGGTTTCTGAAGTGGTACAAGACTCTCTCTTTTTTAAGCACAGTATGTTGAGTTGTGGTGCTGGAGAAGACTCTTGACAGTCCCTTGGACTGCAAGATGATCAAATCAGTCACTCCCAAGGGCAACCAACCCAGACTTGTTCCCTGGAAGGCCAGATGCTGAAGCTGAAGCTCAAATACTTTGGCCACCAAATGAGAAGGGAGCACTCCCTGGAGAAGACCCTGATGCTGGGAAAGACAGAAGGCAACAGAAGAAGGGGACGGCAAAAGACGAGATGGCTGGACAGCATTACTGATGTACCTAGCATGAATTTGAGCGGACTTCGGAGGATGGTGGAAGACAGGAGGATCTGGCATGACTCAGTCCATGGGATCGCAAAGAGTCGGACTCGACTGTGCGACTGAACAACAACAACATTTTTAATCTAGATTCTGGCGAGTAGCTATGTTGGTCTGAAGCAGAAGAACGAAGTTTGAGTCCAGTGGCACTATTAAGATCAATAAAGTTTTATTCAAGGTACAAGCTTTCGATAAAACTTTCTTGGTCTGAAAGCCGGTGTCACCAGACTCAAACTTGGTTCTAGTATTTTAAGTCCTCATCACAACCAAGACAGCATTTAACAGAAAACATTTAGCAGAAAGCTACAGCATTCCAGGGCAGAACTGCTGTGCAACATACCCTTCTAAATCTGCACCTCTATCTATGCAAAGACATCTCAAAGCACCACACAGTCTCGAACATGTCTTTGGAGCTGTGGGTGGGGAGGGGAGGAATGAAAAACGACCACACCAGAGTGGTATTTTCCCAGAAGCCCACCTAATGGGAACTTGGCGGGAGGGAGATAACTGTTTCATGGGAAGGGGGGAAAGACAGAAAGCAGGAGTGGTAGCAGTGAATAGCAATTGCCAGCATGCCTTTAGCATCCCATATGCTTCAGCAACATATAGATTTGATTAAAAACATTTGCTTCCTGTCCAGAGCTGGAAGGAAGAAAATAAACAGGGCTTGGCCACAAACCAGTCAATCTTCTTCCAACTTGTCCACTTAACAGATGGGGCCATCCTCTGTTGCACTCCCCCCGACCTCCCACCCCCAAGAGTCAAGCATCTCAGCTGACCAGTTTCCAACCAATCATCCTGCATCAATCAGGGCAGGTGGAAAGAGGCAGGGCCAGAATATTCATAGAGCGGTCAGTTGTCACAAGCATTTTTAGGGGTCGGGTGGAGGTTGGAAAGTTCTGTCAAGCTGCGGATGACTTATGATGACCCCAGAGGGTTTTCAAGGCAAGAGAGGAACAGAGGTGGTTTGCCGTTGCCTGCCTCTGTGTAGCAACCCTGGGCTTCCTTGATGGTCTCCCCTTAGCGTTGCCAATCCCCAGATGGAGGCAGAGGATCCCTCGGTTTGGAGGTCCTCCCCCTGCTTCAGGGTCATCAGCGAGGGAGGGTGGAGGAAAATGTCTGTTGGGCACTCCATGATTCCCCATGGAGACTGATTCCCACAGAGTATAATGGAGAATTGATCTGCGGGTATCTAGAGCTCGGGGGGGGGGGGCTGTTTTTTGAGGTAGAGACATCAGATTTTCAGCACATCATCCAGTGCCTCTCTTCACAAAATATCCTCCAAATTTTGAAAAGACTGGACCATGGGGTCCAATTCTATGAGCCGCAAAAGAAGGTGCCCCTATTCCTCATTATTTCCAATGGAGGGAAGGCATTTAAAAGGTGTTTGGTACCTTTGAATGTGATGGCCAAGACTCCCTTTGGAGTTCAACTATGCTTGTCACAATTTTGCTCCTGGCTCCACCCCCAATGTCTCCTGGCTCCACCCCCAAAGTCCCCAGATATTTCTTGAATTGGACTTGGCAACCCTATTTCTCATTCAAATACTAACCAGGGCAACCCTATTTCCATCAGCTTCCAAAAGCTGATGAGATCAGGCTAGGCTGGGCCATCCAGGCCAGGCCAGAATTTAAAAGGGGACATAGCTCAGGGGACACAGGGTGGAGCATGCACAAGGTCCCTGGTAAAGTCTCCAGCAAAAAGTGTCAAGTCGGTGGTGAGCAAGACTTCCTTCTTACCAAGACCTTGGAATGGTGCTACCAATCACAGCAGACTTGACGGACCAATTGCTTGGCTTCATAGAAAGCAGTTTCATTTATATGGAGACAATATAGTTCCATAGTCGAGAGTAATCCCCCAGATCAGCAATTCGTTTGCAACTTGGGAGGCCGACTCCATTCCAAAGTGTCGGTCAACCCTGCTTTTTCCTGCTTTCCCCAGCATGCCTTTAGCACCCCAAATGCTTTAGCAACATACAGATTTGATTAAAAACATTTGCTTCCTGTCCAGATCTGGAAGGAAGAAAATAAACAGGGCTCGGCCACAAACCAGGCAATCTTCTTCCAACTTGTCCACTTAACAGATGGGGCCATGTTCTGTTGCACTCCCCCCTCTAACCCTCTCAACCCCAGGAGGAGTGAAAAGTCAGGCATCTCAGCTGGCCATTTTGCAAACTTTGGGGGCCATCACAGCAAGAGACAACTTCTCCAGGGGCCAGCCACATCGGATGGAGCCAGCAGGAGACGTTTGTCAGTACACCCAGAGGTAGAATTCTAGCAAGAGCTTCTTTGCATATTAGGCCACACACCCTTGATGTAGCCAATCCTCCAAGAGCTTACAAAAAAGAGCCTTGGATTGGCTACACCAGGGGGTGTGGTCTAATCTGCAAATGAGCTCCTGCTAGAATTCCACCCGAGTACACCAAAATTGGTCCCTCCAGGTGGTCCAGTATGAAGGAGCTAACCACTCCAGGATCACAAAAGGATCTATACAGAGAAATAATCTGCCTCTTGCATGCTTAAGACTCTCTGCAGTACGGTTTCCTGACACCAGTCACCTGCTAAGGTAATCCTCACCTTTAGAGCAATCGTTCCAGCAGCAGCAAAAGGGAAATACACAATTTCCCTTCTTCTCCCTCCTCCTCCTGCTTTTATTTGTTCTCATGAGTGCCAGACCTGTTCCCATTCCAGGGGTCCAACAAAACCAGCAAACTCGCCCCAGCAAAACAATGTCATCTTATGTATTAAAATGACATGATGGAATGGAATGGCTGTGGGGGGAAGAGAGAGAGAGACTGGGCTGCAGAACATTTGTTAAAAGCAGTGCTAAGAAATGCTTGGCACTATAGAAAAAAAGCCTCTGAATAGTTTATTCTTAGTTGCAGATGCTTTTTCTCCTTCCCTGCCCCTTTATTAAGAATGGGGGGAAGTCGCGGGGGGGGGGGGGAGGTAAATGGCGCAAAAAAAACAAAAGAAAGAAAGAAGAGAGAATAAAGAGGAAGAGAGAGACTACTGTATATCAAGGCTGTCAATCTGCCAATGAATCCCAACAGCTCTGTTAATAGCATCAGTCTCTTGCCACATTTTGCATTGTTTAAAAAACACTGTGATGTAGATTCCGAAGAATTCAGGGAGGTGAAAGCCAAGCCAAGCAGTTTCGTGTTTAACAGGTTTCTCTCTCTTGAGGGAAAAAAAGGAGGGAGGGAGGAAGGGGGAGGGAGAAGGAAAACCCTCAGCCATTAGAGTTTAATAGACTCCAGGAGCAAAGTTTCAATTTGTTATGGGCACCTCTAAAACTTAAGGATTTGGGCTTTTTGCTAGTTACTCCACTTCCTCAGATGCACAGCAGTGGTCCAGACCTTGGAAACGGGATACCAACCTAAAGGCACCTGAATTTCCAGAGAGTATCCCCACACGCATATTCAAGAGGAGGGCTTTTTTGGTAGAAAAAGCCCAGCAGGCAGGACCGGATCTACATATTTTTTGAGGGGGAGCAAAATTAAAAAATGGCGCCCCCTTATGGTCCCATAGAATACAATGGACTCCATACCCAATTTGGCGCCCCCCCTCCATCAGCGCCCAGGACAAGCACCCCCATCTGCTCCCCCCTAGATCCGGACTTGCCAGCAGGAACTCATTTGGATATTAGGCCAGACCCCCTGAGGTCACCATTCTTTCATACAGGGCTTTTTTTGTAGAAAATGCCTAGCAGGGACTCATTTGTGTATTAGGCCACATCCATGACACCAAGCCAGCTGGAACTGCGTTCCTGTGCGTTCCTGCTCAAAAAAAACAAAAACAAAACAAAACCCTGTTCAAGAGAGTAGCCCTTTTCCCTCTCTACATTTTATTGTCCAGCTCACCATGGTTAGAAAAAATGCAGGGGCATTTCTGTCTTCTTTGTCTACAGATACTAGGGAGTTTTTACAAGCACGCTACATAATGTTAGTTTTCAGAGCTGGCTAAAAGCATGGCGGCACCTTTATGGCCCTGAAGTGCTTTCAAAACTGAAATCCAAACATAGAAACAAAGCCCCATCCATCGTAAGGTGGGGAAAGAGAGGAAAAATGGAGACAAGACAGCTTACAATTGTTTAAAGTGGGGGAAAGTGAAGGAATTCATCAGCCAGGTTCACACCAATCTTTTAACATTCCCAGAACATCGCAACAAGGCAGACTGGGACTGCAATGAACCCAAACAGTGAGGGCATCTGTCCAAGGAACCAGTAAGAGGTACCGTAAGGATAGCTGATGCTTATTGCCTACTGCTGTGATTGGGGCCCAACCAACTGGCTCGTCTTCCAGTTCTCGCAAGCAAAGCACCAATTCCCAGCATTTTCTGAGGCCCAGAACCGCTGTGTTGGATGACAACAGAACTAGCTTCATGCTGCATTGTTGGCGCTGCTTTGTTTTTATTTCAGTACATGCACACTGTGGGTACCTGGAAGTCATGGCGATCTCTGGTAATCGACCCCCTACTGGGGGCATGCAGGATATTCAGAGATGTGTCTGAATAAAGCCTGCCCCTGCCTCCTGATTACTGGTATTCCAAGGTCTCCTACCCAAGTACTTGTCAGAGTCAGTCCTGCTTAGCTTCTGAGATCTTGCCTGGGCTATCCAAGTGAGGGCTCATGTTGCATTGTTGAAATGTAAGACAGCCTCCCCCAGCATCCACTCCACTCATATAATGCTTGGAATGCCCTCTTTGTAAGGTTTGATCCTTACAATAATCCATGTGCCAGAGCCAGAACAGCACAGCAGGCAACAGCAGTGAGAAAAATGCACTTTTTCACAGTAGTACCTGCGTTACTACACATGCATGTTTGGTATGTTATGCTGATATTGTATAAATATTATTTGCATGATCTTGTAGCAATACTTATTTGTTGGCCCAACAGGGCAGCTGGTTGGTCCCTCTGTAAAACAGTGCTCTGGATGAAGTGAATCTCTGGTCTGATCCATCTGGGAATTGCTGAGCAGTCAGGTTAGAATGGATAAAAGGAAGTACTTCTTCACCCAAAGAGTGATTAACACATGGAATTCACTGCAACAGGAGGTGGTGGCGGCTACAAGCATAGCCAGCTTCAAGAGGGGACTGCATAAACATCTGGAGCAGAGGTCCATCAGTGGCTGTTAGCCACAACATATTGATGGAACTCTCTGTCTGGGGCAGTGATTCTCTGTATTCTTGGTGTTTGGCGGGGGGGGCACAGTGGGAGGGCTTCTGGTGTCCTGGCCCCACTGGTGGGCCTCCTGATGGCACCTGGGCTTTCTGGCCACTGTGTGACACAGTGTTGGACTGGATGGGCCATTGGCCTGATCCCACATGGCTTCTCTTATGTTAACAGGGCTAGCCCTAGTCTTCTGGCACCCTATGCAAGGCTAACTTCTGGTGCCACCCTCTGCACTGATAATGTCACTGAGTCACATGGGTGGCACCCAATTTGGCACCCTCAGAAGGGCGGCACCCCAGCCAATTGCTAAGTTTGCCTAGTGACAGGGCCAGCCCTGCATGTTAAGTGAGACCAAGCCACCAAGGAACATGTTTGTAGATGCATTTTGTAACTGCTACCATAAAGAACTTCTTCCCATCCAACCTTCAGTGAAGCTAATCAAACCTGCTGGCTGCGTCACCATTTGAACCGGAGGCACAGGGGATTAAACCCATGACCTTCTGCTTGCAAGCCAGATGTTCTGCTGCTGAGCCACAAAGTTCCAGCGTTTGACTTGTGACTTGGGGAGGTTGTAACCAGTTGTAATTTAACTGCAGCTCCAAATGCCAGGCCTAAGTGGGGAAATATCTACAACAAACTGTTCCAAATCCAGTTAAGTAAATCCAAATGATTATTATGGAAGACTGCACTTCCAGAATTTTGGCTCGGGCCCAGGACCCTTTGTATAGCAAATGCTTAGTCCCATGAACAGCCTAGATAAAATCCAAACATTTAGACCAGACAGATGGGAGCTTGACAGATATTGGGGTTATATGGCAAAATTCTGTTGTTTACAGTTTAGTTAAGAGCCTTGTGAGCACGTCCAACAAAAATAACAAGCCCACAAAAACAGTTATTTTACCAGCCTGTCTGCTGCTCATCCACACCTATATGAGTGACTTGTAGCATCTCCGTTATACTGGAAGAAAGAACCAGTTCCCTCTCCCATCCAGTTTTGTAAGGTTTGCTTAGTGGAGGCCATTCTCAGAGGCCAAACAGCAATTAACGTGCCTACAGTTTAAATTAGACTGAAAGAACTAATACAGAACAGATGTGGACACACACAGCTTTCAACCCCTCCCTCTTTCACCTCCAGGCTAGCCTTAAGAACTGAGAAGTTTTTAAGTCCCAGCTGTGGTGCGTCTTAGATCAGTTTTCATGGCTCATTTTGGAGAGGCTTTGGATATCCCATCTCTTGTACCCTTTGCACATCTGTGTATGTACTTCCTTTGCACATGGACCCCAACCGTGGACAGTACATCCTGCATCTGATGAAGGCTGCTTTCACGCATACTGGGTAATGCACTTTCCATGTACTTTAGAAAGTGTTCGAAACTGGGTTTTCCTGTCTGAGATGGGAAATCCACTTGCGAATGACTGCTACGGTGCGCTATGCAAGGTGGATGGAAGCAGTCAAAATCCTGACAAACTTATAAAAGCTTATGCCACAATAAATGTATTAATGTTTTTTTAAAAAAACACCTTTTATTCGCCTCATACAAAAATCAAGTAAAAACCCAGTACTATAGGGAGGTTATACATAAAAAATCGAGCCCCCTCCCAAGGGTAAGTAGGGAGCAAGGTTTATTTGCAGAATAGACCAGCAGGAACTCATTTGCATATTAGGTAACACCCCAAACATCACCATTGTTTCACACAGGGCTTTTTTGGTAGGAAAAAGCCCAGCAGGGACTCATTTGCATATTAGACCACACCCTCTGATGGCACCATTGTTTAGCGCAGGGCTTTTTTTGGTAGAAATAAGCCCAGCAGGGACTCATTTGTATATTAGGCCACACCCCCTGACACCAAGCATGTGTTCCTGCTCAAAAAAAGCCCTGGTAGAGAGACTGCATGACCAGAGCATCTTTAATGACAGCAACTTCATGGGGTTGCCAGGTCTCCCTGGCCATCAGTGAGGGGTGGGTGGGGGTACAGTTGCCACCTCCATGTTGGGAAGATTCTGGAGCTTGGGAGTGGTGCCTGGGAAGGACAGGAACCTCAGTGAGATACGATGCTTTGCAGTCCACCCTCCAAAACATTCACTTTCTCCAGGGGAACTGATCTCTGTCGCATGGAGATGAGCTGTAATTCCAGGGGATCCCTAGGTCCCATCTGGAGGCTGGCATGCCCCTTTCTGAATAACAAAACTATCCCAAGCTGTACCCCCACTGCAACTACTTATCAATTCCCCCCCCTATCTTAGGAACAGGGCACAGACGAGGAACAGAAAGTGGCATAAAGGAGAAGGGCTGCAGCAGAGAGACCCCGATAAACGCACAAAGACACAGTTCAAAGCAGTAAGAGGATAAACCTTACCATAGAAATGTGATTTCCAGGGGTGTCCTGCAACCAGAAGTTTTTCCCTCCCTTCACACTGAGCTCTATTGTATTTGCTAAATGGCTGGTCTTTAAGGTGCCACCAGACTCTCTTGTTTTCAGGCACAGATTAACACAGGATTCTGGGTAGAGTGCCTTAGCCGGTAAGATGACATAGATGCCTTTTGGTTGATCATCCTGAACGCAATGAGATGCAGAGCAGAAAGCCGGAACTCCATCCTGGGCTGCAGCTATCAAGCCATCCTAGAGACCGATCATTTGCCATCCAAAGAATCTATGCAGTAGCTTGATACTGATACCAATTTGATATTTCTAACTCAATGTGTTTGCTAACTAACTTAATGAAACCTGGAACTCTCCAGACATTTCTGGTGTTAACTAGGCTTAGCAAATTACCAAAGTGACATTCATTTTTCTCAATTAATTCTACATAAACTACATTTCACCCCGTAGTTTCTGAATTTACATGGTCCCCTTGACCCTGCTAGGCATTTTTTTTAATTACCTCCTGTGTAAAAAGACTACCTAAAGTAGGATCCACTCAGTGTATCTGAAAAAGTGGTCACTAGCCCACAAAAACTTGGAATCACATAATCATAAAGTTGGAAGGGACCTCCAGGGTCATCTAGTCCAACCCCCTGCACAATGCAGGAAACTCAAAAATACCTAACTCTAAATTCACAGGATTTTCATTGCTGTCAGATAGCCATTTAGCCTCTTTTTAAAAACCTCCAAGGAAGGAGAGCCCACCACCTCCTGAGGAAGCCTGTTCCACTGAGGAACCGGCTCTAATGGTCAGGAAGTTCTTCCTAATGTTGAGCCGGAAACTCTTTTAATTTAATTTCAACCCATTGGTTCTGGTCCTACCTTTTGCGGCCACAGAAAACAATTCCACACCATCCTCTATATGACAGCCGCTCAAGTCTTGAAGATGGTGATCTTCACCTCTCAGCCACCTCCTCTCCAGGCTAAACATGCCCAGCTCCTTCAACCTTTCTTAACATAAGAACATAAGAGAAGCCATGTTGGATCAGGCCAATGGCCCATCCAGTCCAACACTCTGTGTCACACTGTGGCTAATAGCCACTGATGGACCTCTGCTCCATATTTTTATCTCACCCCCGCTTGAAGCTGGCTATGCTTGTAGCCGCCACCACCTTCTGTGGCAGTGAATTCCACATGTTAATCACCCTTTGGGTGAAGAAGTACTTCTTTTTATCCATTTTAACCCAACTGCTCAGCAATTTCATCAAATGACCATGAGTTCTTGTATTGTATTCTCTAGTTTCTCCATCCCATGCATAATCTTGTAAACCTCTATCATTTCACCCCGCAGTCGACGTTTCTCCAAGCGACTTCACAGGACTCGGTCTCCAGACCCCTCACCATTTATCCCAACTTGTGCTGGGATAAATTTCTGATGGTCTTTGAAATGCCACAAGATCTCTGTTTAGTTTTGCTGCAACAGACAAACATCGCCTCCTTCTCTAGCTTTATTCTCACAACGGTTCCCATTGCTATTTAAGACGCTGTTAAATAAACAAAAGTAAAATCCACACAGGACTGAATTATTGCCTATTCCACAAATCCTGGCAGGCTTTCATGCGGATCCCATTTTCTTAGCTTTCACGATGGTATATTTGAAATAACATCTTTTTATGTCCCCGCAGTTTCTTTTTAAACCTCACTTAACAGTGCCTCACTCTTCAGTCTCCTTGCTGGAATGACGGCTATCAAAAAGGCCAAGGTTGACAAAGGTCACATGGAGGCCCAAACTGGAATGCTCTCCTGCTTGACAAATTTGGAAGGGGTTGAGGTTTGCTTAATTGCCCAGCTAAGAGTGTCAAGTGGAATATCCCTGCTCCCTCCCTCAAGCTTCACACCAGCTCAGATTTTAAATAGCACAGGAGGAAAGACATCAACAACAGCTGCTTTGCATAAACAAAGCATAGTGCTGAAGGTGAGCTTGCAAAGCATATAACCCAAACTGCTGCGGCTGAGAAAGAAGACTGCAATAGGTGTCAGTAATGCAAACTGAGTAGATTTGCTTGCCAACCTTTTTGCATAGCTTATGCCGCTTGAGGAAGTCATGCAAGCGGGGAGAAGAGTTGCGTGTGGCCCGCAAGAGCCACTTGCAGTCACTGGAAATCCTGTTCACTCCGCCTCCTCCAGGTCCAGATGCTGCATTCAATGCGCCACACACCTTCTTTGCTGCGATGAGAACCAGAAACTTGCATTTGTCTGGTAAAAGAAGACATCTCAGATTGCTAAGCTAACTTCTGTGCTGTCAGTGCTTCAAAACAGTGTATTGTTGGAACTCACTGTCTAGGGCAAGTGATGCTCTGTATTCTTGGTGCTTGGAAGGGGCAACACTGTGAGGACTTCTAGTGTCCTGGCCCCACTGATGGACCTCCTGATGGCACTTGGGTTTTTTGGCCACTGTGTGACACAGAATGTTGAACTGGATGAGCCATTGGCCTGATCCAACATGGCTTCTCTTATGTTCTAAAACAGAGTTCAGATTCAAATCCCATTGGCAGGATTGACTACATGGCCCTGTTCTTTTTTATTATTATATTTTTAATATGTGCATGTGTGTGACTATGAGTGTGTGCATGCACCTAGAAGTCATGGTGACCTGTGGTGACTGCCCCTACTGGGGGCCTACAGGATATTCAGGGAGGTGGCTGAATAAAGCCTGTCCCCGCCTCCCAACTGCTGGTATTCCAAGGAGGTCTCCCATCCAAGGACTTGCCAGTGTCGGCCATGCTTGACTTCCGAGATCTGACAAGATCAGGCTTGCCTGGGCTATCCAGGGCAGGGCGGGTCTGTTCTTTTTTTTAGCCAATCATTGCGATTCCTTGCAGAACACAGTTCCTGTTCCTTCTCTCTGGCCACTTCCTGCATTCTGCTGCCTGTCTCACCTCTGCTGTCCATCAATGGATTGTTCAGCTTCCCTTTACAGTTCTTGGGACCAGCTTCCCATGGTCTAAGCCTCTCCGATGTATCTTTGAAGCCTCTTCATACGCTGCACACCTCCCTCCCTGGTTCTATTTACTTCCTTATCTGCCATCAATCTTCTTTCTAAGCCTAGAATCTCTACCTCCCTCTCCTGCCTGTAAACATTTATCTTAGCACCAAATCATAGTAATTCCCTTCCTCTCTCACGCACGCAGGCCTTGCTATCGCTCTCTAAGAGCCATTTAAAGTCTCATATTCTTGTTCATACCTTTCACATAAGACTTGTGTCCTCTACCAAGTTCGGGTTACAGCTGTCTGAAGCCCTGACTGCCTCTTTCATTGCTTTGAGAAGCAACTAACTTTCTCAGGTTTTGTCGCAAGGTAAAGATGGAGGACCTTGGAGAAAAGGGCAAGAAAAAGATATATTACTGAAGGATCTTTCTAAGTTCAGGACTTCCAGCCTCAACTGCCAGTGGGGCAAAAACCATGCATTCCTCTTCTAAGCCAGAAGGAAGGCTTTCTGGACTACACACCTTCTACATCATTCGACATTTATGTTGGCTTGCCACTGCAGCAAGCCATTTGGGAGATGTGGACTAGTATGATATAACTCAATCTAGCTAGATCTTGGAAGCGAAGCAGGGTCAGTACTCGGAAGGGAAACCACTGGGGAAGGCAATAGCAAACCACCTCTGCTTTTCACTTCCTGGGATTGTAATAAATCAGCTGCATACTGCATTCTCATTTGCATACTAGACCGCACCCCTTGACGTCACCACTGTTTCATGGAGGGCTTTTTTGTAGAAAACCCCCAGCAGAATCTCATTTGCCTATCAGGCCACACCCCCTGACACCAAGCCAGCCAGAACTGTGTTCCTGTGCATTCCTCCTAAAAAAGCCCTGGATCTTGGCATCACTGCTCTCTCCTTGCTGTAGACCTACCTGGCCCACCAAAAGTCTCTTCTAGGGGTCAGAATGGGGTTGTAATGAGGAACAGGTAGCACCCCAAAAGGACATTCTCTTTGGTTCAGATATTTGTGTATATAGCAAACCTGACAGGCTGTCGAGGTCATCTTTCAACCATGCCTGACGTAGATGGCCCAGGCTAGCCTGATCTCATCTCATCTCAGCAGATACGCAGATTGGCCCCACTTATGACTTGGATGGGAGATCATCAAGGAAGTCTGGAGTTGCTACGGAGAGGCAACCACCTCTGGCCAGTTTGGTGTAGTGGTTAGGTGTGCCGACTCTTATCTGGGAGAACTGGGGTTGATTCCCCACTCCTCCAATTGCACCCGCTGGAATGGCCTTGGATCAGCCACAGCTCTCACAAAGATGTCATTGAAAGGGCAGCATCTGTGAAAGCTCTTTCAGCCCCATCCACCTCACAGGGTGTAGAGGGGGGAAGGTAAAGGAGATTGTGACTGCTCTGAGACTCTGAGATTCAGAATATAGGGTGGTATATAAATCCAATATCTTCTCTGTTATATTAGTTAGTGTGGTGGACTAGGTTCTGGGGGACACTGCTTCAAATCCCCATTCTGCCATAAAAGTTCCTAGGTGACAAAGTCATCCGGCAAGATTTTAAGGCAGAGCTTGAATTTCAACCTGGGTGTCCCAGACGGAGGAGAGAAGATGTAAGCTGTTTTGGGGACCATCCTCCACTTGCAGCAGCTGGAATGGCCTTGGGTCAGCCACAGCTCTCACAGAGATTTCTTGAAAGGGCAGTTTCTGTGAAAGTTCTCTCAGCCCCATCCACCTCACAAGGTGTCTGTTGCAGAGGGGTGAAGGTAAAGGAGATTGTGACTGCTCTGAGATTCAGAATATAGGGTGGTATATAAATCCAGTATCTTCTCTTGCCTTGAAAATCCTGCGGGGTTGTCACAAGTTGGCTGCAACTTGACAGCACCTTCGCAACACCATGTAGGCAGTCTTTCAACCATAACCACCTCCAAAACAGTTTTTAATTAAAAGGATCTAATATCTGGCTCTGCAGTGGTCCATTTCTCTCCTACCAACCTGCTAGATGACATGCGGCTGTGGCTTTCTTGTCCCACAGGCACTATGGAGATAGTTTTAGAGGGTAGCCATATTTGTCTCCAGTAGAACAACTAAATAAGAGTCCAGCAGCTCTTATTTTGTAGCAGGACTTCCTTTGCATTTTAGGCCACACACCCCTGATGTAGCCAATCCTCCTGGAGCTTACAGTAGGCCCTGTACTAAGAGCCCTGTAAGCTCCAGGAGGATTGGCTGCATCGGAGGGATATGGCCTAATATGCAAAGGAGGTCCTGCTACAAAAAAAGTCCTGTGAGACCAATAAGATTTTCAGGGTATGAGTTTTCAGGGTGTAAGGAGCTCCTGGACTCAGATCTAGGCAACACGGAACCATCCTATCCCTGCAGAAATGAGCCCTAAGAAGACCCTGGCAAAGCCAGATGACCTTCCCCTAAGGGACGGGGTGCTTCTCATCTTGTTGCCAATGGCAACGTGGCCTCAAGGTTATCTCGGCACTCATGTCAGCAGCAGGAGGCATCGGTTGTGACATTCTGTCCTCAGCCTCCCATTCCAGCCCACCACCAGCTGATGTTTTCTTGATTCACGCAGGCTGCGGGCAAGGCCCTCTTCTTTTTTTAGAACCCCAAATTCTGCATTAACCCTTTCAAGCTGACAGCTGGCTGAACTATCAGAGACTCTGCACGAGGAGTCTTTTAAGGACAAGCCAGCCTCTGGAACTATGTTTAGATTCCCATTTCATAGAAACCGTTCCCCTCCCCTCCGATCAATGCCGTCCATTTCGGAAGGCTCTCAAGCGTGCTGATCTCAATGTGCCGCTAAGTGTGGGTTGGCCCTGCAAACCCTGGAAAATATCAAGAGACTGAACGCTCGCCAGGCCAGTGCCACGACGCGATTCCCTTCTCATATTTCAAGTGGGACTCTGAAGGGTCGGGTAAAGGGATACTCCGCCTCTCCCCTGTAGGCCACAGGTTCCTTTGCACATTGATCTGGTCAGCAGCAGAGGGGATTAACTGCTGTGCGATAACGACTCCAAAAGCTGTGAGGAATGGAAGGCCTCTGGATTCGACTCGAGTGGAGAGATGCCCATGTCTCCAAAGGGTTCTTAACAGATGCACCAGCTGCCAGGGTCTGTAATTGAGAGATCTCAATAACCTCGGCTCTTGCTGACCAACGTTTGCCGTCGTTTTGCCTGCTTTTATTTACATTATCCCTAAATAATTAAGGTAGCAAGAGCCCCATGGCGCCAAGTGGTAAAGCTGCAGTACTGCAGTCTGAGCTCTCTCCTCATGACCTGAGTTCAATCCCAGCAGAAGCTGGGTTCAGGTAGCTGACTCAAGGTTGACTTTCAGCCTTCCATCCTTCCAAGGTTGGTAAAATGAGTACCCAGCTTGCTGGGGGGGAAGTATAGATGACTGGGGAAGGCAATGGCAAACCACCCTGTAACAAAAAGTCTGCCGTGAAAACGTTGTGATGTGATGTCACCCCAGAGTCAGAAATGACTAATGCTTACACAGGGGACTACTTTTACCTTTTTTTAAAAAAAATTATAATTAAGGTACTCGCACAGTAAGCACACCGTGGCTTTTAAAAACTGCTGCGAATATCCTCTCATTGCTTCTGAAATGCATGTTTGTTTGCCAAGCAAGAAAGGGAGAAGACCACAATTTCTTGAAAAGGAGGGTTTGTTTTGCTCCACTTTCTGTTCTCCGACCCAATGGCGGCCATCTGGCCACAGGTGAGCCGGCTCTTGCCTACCTCTCCTGTCTTGTTCTGGCATGCGAGATCTCCATCACCACAACACGGCAGGGAAACGCTTATTGTCTTACATGTTTACAAACAGCCCTTTCAGATCTCTGTCCCCTGAGGAGGTGTGCATTGTAATAAATTCACAGTTCGCGTGATGATGATTTAAACAGCTTTGGAGTGGCATGTTTTTAATGCCTTGTTCCAATTTGTCTGCCTCTCCTGACTGTCAACTCCCCCCCCCCACACACACACACACTGGCAGGAAGCCGGTTTCCTTTGCATAAACATTTATCAACAACCGGAAGGAGCTGTACCTTTTTTTTCGCTTGGGGGAGGGGGGCTTGAAGCGGAGGACAGGAATTATTGGCAATGTCATTTAATTGCACTGTCAGAGGTTGGAGAGCTCCCATGCTCCACTGCAGCACATTGTAGCATTGGAGGAAAAACTGGATCTCTCTTTTCAAAAAAGAAAAAACGTGTTCCAAATAATGCTGTCATATATCTCTTGACTTCACTTGTATGCTTGCTTCAACGGATATTAATATTTCCTTGTCTATTTTCACTGATGGGCAATAATCAAACTGAGTAGGATGGGTTTATCGGCTTAGGGAAGAAACGAAGTATTGGCAGGATCTTTTTTAGTCTGTCCTTGATTTTATACTAAATTTAGATATTTATAGTTTTAAATGGCATTTTCTTTTATAATTGTATTGCCTCCTACTTCCTGTTACTTATGAACAAATGCCTAATAAAGGTTTCAGTATAATAATGCTGTTGTTTTGAAAGCTGTTAGTCTACCTGGAAGGCTTGGCTTGCCAATCCCCAGTTGGGGGCAGGAGATCCCCCAGGTAGGCTTGCCAATCCCCAGTTGGGGGCAGGAGATCCCCCAGTTTGGAGGCTCTCCCTCCACTTCAGGGTCATCAGAAAGTGGGAGGGGGGAGAGGGAGGGAAATGTCTGTTGGGCACTCCATTAGGCCCTATGGAGATCGGTCCCCATAGGGTATAATGGAGAACTGATCTATGGGTATCAAGGGCTTGGGGGGTGCTATTTTTTGAAGTCGAGGCACCGAATTTTCAGCATAGCATCTGGTGCCTCTTCTCATCCCCCCACCCTCCGCCAATGTTTTAAAAAGACTGGACCAGGTGATCCAATTCTATGAGCCCCAAAATAAATGCTCCTAACCTTCATTATTTCCAAATGGAGGGAAGGCATTTAAAAGGAATGCATCCCCTTTAAATGTGATGGCCAGAACTCCCTTTGGAGTTCAATCCTGCTTGTCACACCCTTGCTCCTGGCTCCACCTCCAAAGACCCCAGATATTTCCTGAGTTGGACCTAGCAACCCTACAGCACCCCCCAATTTTACTTCGCATTTTTGCCATTTAAATGCTTTGGCGCTACACTGGATGTCCCCAGCAACATTTTGCTCCCAGTGCACTTTTATTGCTCCCATCCTCCAAGACTCTCAGGACTGGGGTTGCCAATTCCAGATTCAGAAATACCCAGAGATTTGAGAATGGAGCCTGGGAGAGTGGGGTCGAGGGAGGGACCATGGTAGACTATGATGCCATGCAGTTCACCTTCTAAAGTAGCTACTGTCTGCAGGAGAAAGAGAATAAATGTTCTAAATAAATAATAGTTAATTTATATAGTTTGGGCATGTTGTTATTTCTGTTTGGTGTGGTGAGAGCCAGTTTGGTGTAGTGGTTAAATGCGCAGACTCTTCTCTGGGAGAACGGGGTTGGATTCCCCACTCCTCCAAATGCACCTCGTTATGTGACCTTGGGTCAGCCATAACTTTCTCAGAGCTGTTCTGCTCAAGAGCAGTTATCTCAGAGCTCTCTCATCCCCACCTGCCTCACAGGGTGTCTGTTGTGGGGAGGGGAAGAGACTGTAAGCTGCTCTGAGACTTCAAGTGAAGGGCAGGATATAAATCCAATCTCTTCTTCTTCCAGGAGATCTCCAGCCCCCACTTGGAGGGTGGTGATCCTACTCAGGACAACATACATATTTCTTCTCTTCATGTTTTTGATTTCTCAACAGCCTGTGAAGTTAGATACGGAGAGGGTGACTAGCCTCAGAGGTATTTCTTTAGCCTTTTGTTCAGTTTCCCTTTGCCGATGTCCACCCTCAATGTCCTGCCATGCCACACACATTATAAAGCAGGGGTGGAATTCTAGCAGGAGCTCCTTTGCATATTAGGCCACACACCCCTGATGTAGCCAATCCTCCAAGAGCTTACAAGGCTCTTTTTTGTAAGCTCTTGGAGGATTGGCTACTTCAGGTGTTTGTGGCCTAATATGCAGAGGAGCTCCTACTAGAATTCCACCCCTGAGTATAAGGATATGTATCACACCCAGGCAAAATGTTCATTGATACACTCAGAATTACAGGTCTGTTGTTCTGCTCTTGCTATCCAACTGTGATTTAGGGTTATTCTGGGGGACACTGGCTGAACCAACTGTGGGTCTGAGTGGCTGCTGCCCCTCTCTGGCAACTCTACCCCCAAATTTGTGCCATTCTGAATGTCTCTCTCACCGACATTAAGTCCGACTCACCGACATTAAATCTAGTTTTCAGAGGCACAGAAGTACCTAAAATAGGTACTCAGTCACAGAAATAGAAAGATTAGAAGCTAAACGTT
This sequence comes from Heteronotia binoei, assembly GCF_032191835.1. NCBI lineage: Eukaryota > Metazoa > Chordata > Lepidosauria > Squamata > Gekkonidae > Heteronotia > Heteronotia binoei. Next base: position 66,788,827 of record NC_083233.1, read on the forward strand.
GCAAGGAGGAGTGCCTGATAATCTGGAAAGGAATGACTTGGGGAGGGGAATGAAAAATTGGAAGTATATTATTTCCTCAGCAGATGGAACTGCTGAGGGAAGAGGGACTGCTGAGCAGAGAAACTGCCTGAGGAAAAAGAATTAAGTAGGCAAGCGTGTAAGTGGCTTTGCATCTCAAGTTCAGTGTCTAGCATCTCCTGTTCAAGGATTTCTGATCGCAGGTGAGGAAGAAACCTTTCTCAGTTGGAGTTTCAGGAGAGCCACTGCCAGGGAAGATAATATTGGGCTAGATGCACAATGGACCAGCTTGGTGCGAAGGAATTTCATATTTTCATATGTCCAAGTTTCCTGATAAGTTTCCTGAACTTTTCGTTCTTCCTGTTTTGGCTGCTGAACATTGTCAGACTACAAAGAAAAGCATCCCAAAAGTCTCACAGTAAGCTTCAGGCCTGGGAACTGTCTGCCAAGATGTTCTTGGCCATAAATTCTTAGATATGAGACTAAGGTTTCCAGGGACACAAGTGCGTATTCCCACAAAACATTTTTCATGAGAATCATCACAGGAACTATATCCTAGTAGAGGAAATGCATTGCATCAGTGAGTCCTTTGTGATTTGTTGCAAAGCACCAAAAGCAAGCATTTGCAGCCACACAACAAGCACTGAAAAATTAAGGTAATAAAAATATTAATTCACTGCATATCCCGTGCAGTAGACTTAATGATGTGGATTGATACCGTCCACCTCTTACTGTGAACAAAATTAACTGAGATCAGTTAATGGTGTGCTTTATTACTAAGCCATAATTTCGTTTAAAACCCTATTTTTTTCTCATTTATTTTCCTTAATTTATATTCTATTTTTCTCTCAAATGGGGGCCCGACCGTGGCTTACCTTTTTCCCCTTCTCCTCCATTTTGTCTTAACAACTCTTGTGGGTAGGTTAAACTGAGAGAATATGACTGGCACAAGGTCACCCAAAGTACAGATTCCTTCCTTCCTTCCTTCCTTCCTTCCTTCCTTCCTTCCTTCCTTCCTTCCTTCCTTCCTTCCTTCCTTCCTTCCTTCCTTCCTTCCTTCCTTCCTTCCTCATTCATGTCTCGTGGCTCTCAAACATATGACACTTATTCTATGTGGCTCTTACGTTAAGCAAATTTGGCGACCCCTGTACCACCTGATCCTTTTAACTGGAGACATTCTGTGTACAAGGCAGATGCTCTGTTACTCAGCCACAACCCCATATAAGCAGAGCGCTTCTCTACAAGGTATTTTAAAGCAGGTTGCTAGTTTACAAACACTTGATATTACACCAATCCCACATATCACTATACCCTAAAACCAGAGTGGCCAACGGTAGCTCTCCAGATGTTTTTTGCCTACAACTCCCATCCACCCCAGCCAGCATGGCCAATGGCTGGGGATGATGGGAGTTGTAGGCAAAAAACATCTGGAGAGCTACCGTTGGCCACCCCTGCTCTGAAACAATAGAACCACTTAACTTCCAGCATACAATAGCTTCCCTGCGTTGTCACCATGAGCACTGTGGCTGGCTAGGGGAGCAGCTGTGGATCACTGGCTCAGCATCTGCTTGGCATGCAGTAGGTCCCAGGTTCGATTCCTGGCATCTCCAGTTTAAAAAGGACCAAGTAGTAGGTAATGGGAAAGACCTCAGCCTGACACCCTGGAGAACCACTGCAGATCTGCATAGACAATGCTGACCTCAATGGACCCAGGGTTTGATTCAGCATAAGACAGCTTTATGCAAGGGTAGAATTCTAGCAGGAGCTCCTTTGCATATTAGGCCACACACCCCTGATGTAGCCAATCCTCCAAGAGCTTACAAAAAAAGAGCCTTGTAAGCTCTTGGAGGATTGGCTACAACAGGGGTGTGTGGCTTAATATGCAAATGAGCTCCTCCTAGAATTCCACCCCTGGCTTTATGTGTTTATGAGTGTTCAGCAATTCTGGCAAAGAATGATTGCCAGCTGCCTGTTTTTAGAGTCCAGCACAGAACTGGTACTTGTGGCGTTTCAGACCCTTTCCTAATATCCCTGTGTAGTAGTCTCTGCTTCTCTCCAAATCAGGAGAACTGACTCTGGAATGATCGTAGAAGTGTGCCATTGTGCCAGCACAAGCTCCACCCCTGCCCCGAAGAATTGTGGCATGGGTGGCCATATGGAAACCCCATCCTTCCAAATCCCTCTCCTCGCTGTTCTAACTTTGGAAGGTACAAACAGGCTGATGCCTCCTTATATCCCCCTCCCTTTGCACCTTTAACTGCTTTCAATGTTTCACGCTCTCGGGGCATTTTCATTCCATGCAAAGGCGTTTGAGAATTTTCTCTCTCTCTTCTGGTTAATTGACAAAACCACTTTCTGGGCATACTTAGGGAGCTCCCCGTCTCCATCTCGGGGTATCCCAGTAATTGCTGTTTTCATCAACTGTGCTGGGGCCAGTCGGAGTACTATTGGATATAGTGATTTGCTTCCACAAAATCCTCAGCCGTATGTGATTGTGGAATAGGCGGTTTGGAAGGCTACACTGTCATTTCCCAGCTTTCCTAGAGAGCTGCATTTTAGAATGCAGCTACAAGCTTGAATGCAGATAGGCCTAAATGTCTGCCTAGCATCCTGCCCCCTCCCTCCCACCCCCCGCATGCTGCGAAATCATTTGAGTAAAGGCGCCTACAGTTGCAGGATTTTTTTATATTGCTCACTAAATGTTATTACTATGCGGTACCAATAAAAAGACTAACTGTGCCGCAGTAAACCAAGCACGGAGATATAAAAGTAATTATAACTTGGCAAACAGGAATCTTTCTTAACCGGGTTGCTAATGAGGGCTCCTGAGTAGCGCAGGCTCAACTAGTTCTCACGTTACCCACATGGCGCATGAAGTTATTGGTTTTGTTCTGCTCGCCATTTTTCTGAACAGCCCGTTAGATACACCCTTCTTTGATCTGCCAGTTAGCTTTTATGGCAATTGAGCATCTTCTTGTGTACACTCCCTTGATCTCATACTCCTCAGTTTCAAATTCCCATACAGAAGGGAACTAATTTAGGCACCTGAATACACATGATTGTACATTAGCAATACATGCAAAGTTCTATGATTCCTTGTGGGGAAGAGATTCCTTCCATGTTTCCAACTGCTGAAGAGGCAAGCTATTTTCCAGTTGAAAATGAGGCTTGCCTCTTCAGCAGTGCCAACATCTGCTGTAAAGCCTTGCAACCAACAGGCGTACACTTTCCTCTTGTGCACACACCTGAACTTGGCGAACCAAATCCGGTTCTCTTTAAAATAGTCAAATCAGACAATAGACAGACAGCCTGGATGCTGCAAAATCCTTTTCTGGCAATCTGTTTTGCTCAGGGCAGAGCTCTGCAGATTACCCCAAATGACAATTTAGTTAACATGCAAGAAACTTTTTTTGCAAATGTACAGGATTTGCCCTCCTGGGGTTTGAATAATTATACCCCAGAAATCTTGTTTGTCTCAAAGGTTCTATCAGAGAGCCAGTTTGGTATAGTGGCTAAGTGTACGGACTCTTATCCGGGAGAACCGGGTTTGATTCCCCACTCCTCCACTTGCAGCCGCTGGAATGGCCTTGGGTTAGCCATAGCTATTGCAAGGGTTGTCCTTGAAAGGGCAGCCTCCATGAGAGCTCTCACAGACCCACCCACCTCACAGGGTGTCTGTTGTGGGGGGAGAAGATATATGAGATTGTAAGCCTCTTTGAGTCTCTGATTCAGAGAGAAGGGCGGGATATAAATCTGCAGTTGTCGTCTTTATATTTTTGTTTCTGGCATGTTTGCTTCTATCATGGTGACTAGAAAGTCCACAACAGGGGTCTCTCCTGGCTATGAGGCTAAAAGCTTTTAGAAATTGGGCTGAGCTAGGTGGAGCTTTTTTCCCAGGAGGGCTTCTGATTGGCTGTGTACATTAAAAGGCATCATGTTACACAGAGCTTCTTTCCAAAATGCTAAAGAGTTACATTTGGTGGCTGGCCCCCCTTCCTGCAGCTGCCATTTGTGACGGTTCCCATCACCGTGAGTCAGATTTCCAAAGGTGCCCACAGGCTCAAAAAGGTAAGAGCTGCCAAAGCTGTGTACCACTGTAGGGAGAGCCAGTTTGATGTAGTGGTTAAGTGTGTGGACTCTTATCTGGAAGAACTGGGTTTGATGGACGATCACAGGCCTGTCATGAATGCCCTGCCTAACCTACCTCACAGGGTTGTTGTGAGGATAAAATGGAGAAGAGGAAAATGATGACCACATTCTAAGAAGGTTACAGACAAGCTGGAACGGGTCCAGAGGAGGGTGATGAAGATGATGAAGGGTCTGGAGACCAAGCCCTATGAAGAAAGGTTGAAGGAGCTGGGCATGTTTAGCCTGGAGAGGAGGCGGCTGAGAGGTGATATGATCACCATCAAGTACTTGAAGGGCTGTCATCTAAAGGATGGTGTGGAATTGTTTTCTGTGGCCCCAGAAGGTAGGACAAGAACCAATGTGTTGAAATTAAATCAAAAGAGTTTCCAGCTCAACATTAAGAAGAACTTCTTGACCGTCAGAGTGGTTCCTCAGTGGAACAAGCTTCCTCGGGAGGTGGTGGGCTCTCCTTCCTTGGAGGTTTTTAAACAGAGGCTAGATGGCCATCTGACAGCAATGAAGATCCTGTGAATTTAGGGGGAAGTGTTTATGAATTTCCTGCATTGTGCAGGGGGTTGGACTAGATGATCCTGGAGGTCCCTTCCAACTCTATGATTCTATGATGTAAGCTGCTTTGGGGGCCCACTAAGGAGGAAAGCAGGGGGATACAAATATCTAAACAAAAAGGGGTTTTAGCAGCTGGACTCCACACAAGCTGTCAATCCACTGAGGACTGCACTGGTTGTTGCCTTGGCTCACATCTGGCTAATTCCTGCTGGTGTTAATTATTAACTTCAAGGCATCTAGAATCCCAGCTTCCAGAGTGTGAAAGAAATCTCCACAACAGAGATATTGAAACTGCTCTTGCTTTTTTACCTGTTATCAAGCTTACAATCCCCTGGCAATGATGCTGCCTTCTCCAAGGAGGATTTCTACATAACATCAAAAAACAACACACAAACACACACACAGGGACCACCATCCCCTCTCTTCAGCGGGCCAATACTTTAATTAAGAGAGCGCCAGGTGAAGCACTGAAGGCCTGGCCTTATGTATGTTGGAGCTGATAAGCACTGCAGCGTTGACAGGGCGCTCACCAGCCCAAGGATGATGTTTGCATTTCAAGCAGCTAGGCTAAAGACGGGTTCCTTCTCTCTCCCATGACCCAGTGGGCTACAAGCAAACCTTGGAACTTCCATTTTCCTACCTCTGTCCAGGGCAGGAAGGCATTCTGGTCACCCATCCATTATAACAGCAACCCTTCAAAGTATATCAGAATGCCTGGGGTTTTCTTGAACAGCCCCAGATCGGTAACAGGAAGCCTCACTGGAGTATGTTGCACTCCAGAGTACAGCTGGGCCCACAACAGTTTAAGATTCAACTAGTTTGTGCTGCAGCCTTCACTCACACTTGCATTTAGGCTTGGGCTAAAAGCTTTATCTCACCCAACCCCCTAAGACAAGCAATAATAAGAATAATATTAAGCAAACTAAGGCATGTATCACCATCAACAGACACCCCCGCTCCACCCCAGCCTGATTTGTCTACCTATAATCTGTGAGCCAGTTTGGTGTAGTGGTTAAGTGTGCGGACTCTTATCTGGGAGAACTGGGTTTGAGTCCCCACTCCTCCACTTGCACCTGCTGGAATGGCCTTGGGTCAGCCATAGCTATCGCAGGAGTTGTCCTTAAAACGGCAGCTCTCAGCCCCAACCACCTCACACGGTGTCTGTTGTGGGGGGTGGGGGTGGTAAAGGAGACTGTAAACCACTCTGAGACTCTGATTCAGAGAGAAGGGCAGGGTATACATCTATGGTCTTCTTCTTCCTTTTTTTTAAACAAAAGACAAATGATGAGAGCTTTACTTTCTAATACAAAGATGGGGGGGGGGGAGAGACCCTATTATAATTTGAACCTTGTGACGTTAATTAAGTAGGCACTCCTTATTACATTAAAAGCCACTTTGCAAGCCCTGTTTATCAAGCACAGACAACAGCATCGATTGTTAACAAGTTTGATTGATTAAACAGACAAATGGGTACAGTTTCAATTTCCTGGCTTGCCATATGTTTCGTCTTAATAATTTTTTGAGGAGGGAGAGCTTCCCTGATTCCTACCCCTACAGTGTAGCTTTAACAGGTGTTCAAGGAAAATCCTCAGTGTCTTTGAGATTTTCTTCTTTTCAAGTGGATGACAGGAGGGCAAATAATGGGGGGGGGGGATCACAGTTCTGGCCTCTCCCTTTCATTTTCTCCAGTGGCTTCAGAGCATCAAGATACCAGCTAGGATTGCCAAGTCCAATTCAAGAAATATCTTGGGGACTTTGTGGGTGGAGCCAGGAGACATTGGGGGTGGAGCCAGGTGCAAGGGTGTGACCAGCATAATTGAACTCCAAAGGGAGTTCTGGTCATCACATTTAAAGGGACTGCACACTTTTTAAATGCCTTCCATCCATTGGAAATAATGAAGGGTAGGGACACCTTCTCTTGGGGCTCATAGAATCGGACCCCCTGGTCCACTCCTTTTGAAACTTGGAGAGTATTTTAAGGAAAGGCATTGGATGCTGTGCTGAAAATTTGGTGTGTCTACCTCAAAAAACAGCCCCCCCCAAGAGCCCCAGATAACCGCAGATCAATTCTCCATTATACCTATTGGAATCGGTCTCCGTACAGAATAATGAAGTGCTTAGCAGACATTTCTCTCCCCCCTCCCGATTTTCTGATGAACCTGAAGCGGGGGGGTGGGGGGAGGAGGGCCTCCAAACTGGAGGATCCCCTGCCCCCACCTGGGGATTGGCAACCCTAATACGAGCATGGAAGGAGGTTATGATTGGGTGGGGTTTTTTTTTAATCAACTGCTGAATTGTTCATATCAAGGGGAGAAAGGAACAAGAGAAGTAACACTTCCCTTTGCAAATATTATTCCACTCTTGCTCCTTTTCATACCGAGAGGGAAGGTTCATGGCTACTTAAGGGTAAGTCAAGACGCCTCTTGGAAAAAGGAGGTGGGTGGAGATTGTTTTATTGTTCTCCGGCCTGAAGAGGTGGTGGGAAACCCCAACAATTCTATTTCTTCCCCGCAGGAAGCCCACGCCAGCCTCTACCCTGAAAAGTCCCAGGCCAGGGTGCGCTGTCAAGTGTGTAATTCTCGCCATGAAGAGCTAAAAATGCAGGTGTTTTAACACAAGAGAGGGCAGGCGCTTTATTGCAAAGAACGGGGAAACACCACCTCTGATAATTACCCCCTTTAGTCGTTTAAAGCCATCGGGTAAGAGCATGGAGGGAGGGGCGGGGGAGGTTCCGATTAAAGGTTCAAACAGGGAATTAGCACTGCCGAGCCATTTAAAACCCCACTCTTTCCCATTTCGTTCGACTGTAATATTTTGCTGCTTAGTACAAGCCCGCTCCGGTGACCCGTGCTTTCAAGCTAATGCATTCATATCCACTCAGGCTCAATCCCCTTCCGTCCTCCCCTATGAAAATTATGGTGTGAGAGACTTTCTTCGGCTGTCAAATTGCAGCTGACTTAGGGCCAGCCTGCAGGGCTTTCAAAGCGAGAGATGAGCAGAGGTGGTTTTGTCATTTCTGCGTAAGCCATCCTGGAACTCCTTGGGGGGTCTCCTTTTCAAATGCTGGCCACGGCCAGACCTGCCTAGCTTCTGAGATCTGCCAAGAGCAGACTAGCCTGGGCTATTCAGGTCAGGATGGGGTCACTGCTGTCTCTCTAGGGTCAAAACCAGGGCTTTTTTTTAAAAGCAGGAACGCACCGGAACACAGTTCCGGCTGGCTTGGTGTCAGGGGGTTTGTCCCAATATGCAAATGAGCTCCCACTGGTTTTTTTCTACAAAAAAAGCCCTGTGTGAAACAATGGTGATGTCAGGGGGTGTGGCCCAATATGCAAATGAGCTCCCGCTGGGCTTTTTCTACAAAAAAAGCCCTGTGTGAAACAATGGTGATGTCAGGAGGTGTGGCCTAATATGCAAATGAGTTCCTGCTAGGCTTTTTCTGCCAAAAAAGCCCTGGTCAAAACACATCTCCGTGTAGGGTTGCCAGGTCTGTGTTGGAAAATACCTGGAGGCTTTCGGGGTGGATCTGGGAGAGGGCAGGGTTTTAGGAGGGGAGGGGCCTCAGCATGGTACAGTGCCGTAGAGTCCACCCTTAAAAGCGGCCATTTTCTCCAGGGGAGCTGATCTCTGCCAGCTGGAGATCAGTTGTGAAAGTGGGAGATCTCCAGGCCCCACCTGGAGGCTAGCAACCCTATCTCTGTGTTAAGAGACTACGGCACAGCCACAAGAAACTTGCAATGGACTACAGAGCCCAAGTTTGGGACCCACAATCCAGTACAAAACTCATGTTTTCATCCCACCCTTCCTCCAAAAAACTCAAGGTGGCATGCACGGCTCTCCATTTTATCCACCTGCGAAGTACATTAGGCTCAGAAAATGTGACTGACCTGAGGATTCCAATGTCCCAGTGGGGACTTGGACTCAGATCTCTCTAGTCCAGTGCTCCAACCACCACACCATGCTGGTGGGAAAAAATGTATTAGGAATACCTGCTCTACTACATTGCACCAAAGTGATCTCATAACCCTCTTAACACTTGCCAAATGGCACAGGTAGAACTGTGGCTGTTTATTTGGAGTAAAAGTTTTAATAAGGCTAAATCAACAGAACTTGATTTTTTTCAAAAGGCAGCAACAGTGTTCAGCAGCTTTCAGCCACCGCATGGTTTTCTGGCTATTGACTACGGTTGCCAACTCTAGGTTGGGAAATTCCTGCAGATTTACAAGAGGAGCTTGGTGAGGGACCTCACTCAGTAGACTATCATGCCATAGAAATCTACCCTCCAAAGCAGACATTTTCTCTAGGGGAACTGACCTTTAGGCTGGAGATCAGATGTAATTCCAGGCCCCACTGGGTGGCTGATAACCCTAACCTTCTGAACCCCACCTCCTGACCAGTGTTCTCTCTAAGCTGAGTCAACACATGTTGACTCTAAGCTCAGGAAGGATGACCCCAGAGCACAATAATTAATGCAATAGCTCGCAACTTTAATGCCAGTAGCTCACAAAGTAGAATTTTTGCTCACAAGATTCTACAGTTTACAGGGAAGGCATTTGTAGCTGTGTTGAGACTCCTGGAGGAAGAGAAAAATGGGGTCCAAACTAACACTCCCTCTAAGCTGCAGAGTCTTGTGAGCAAAAATTCTACTTTGTGAGCTACTGGCATTAAAGTTGTGAGCTACTGCATTAATTAGTGTGCTCTGGGGCCATTTTTCCTGAGCTAAAACAAAAATGTGTGAGCTAGAGTCTAAAAATCTGTGAGCTAGCTCACACTAACTCAGCTTAGAGGGAACACTCCCCATGACCCTTGAGCCACTGATGATTCTGGGCCTCACATTAACCACCCAGTACAAGTGGTTGCTAATCTCCAAACACAGATTACTCGCCTGCTCTGATGATCCCTGTGATAATATAGATCAAGTTCGCTGAGTACTACAAACACACCACAATTGGGACTCTGCCATTCCTCTTTGGATTGTATCTTCAAACGAAGAAACTTGGCAGACAAATGAGTGACACGTAGCAGTCTCATCCACGCTTCATAAGCAGAACTGACTGACAGCAGAGGCGTTTCCCAGTTTATTTCAAACTCCGGTTTTTGGAGGAGAAATATTACCACCCTTCCCGTATCACGTCACCCAGACTGCTCAAGCCTAGTCATCATTCAGCTCCTAGAGACAAGCTTACAGCTGGAAGCAGATGAAGTAGAAGTTACAGCACTTTGGGAACTGAGAAATGGAACTATTGTCATACTAGGAGTTTACAAGGCAGAAGGTGGGAAGAAAACTTTGAGTTACAAAAAAAGAGCTGAGTTTCTAATTCTGGCAAGAAGCAAATGCAGCCACTTAACATGCCAGAGTCGGGTTTGTTTTCCCTGCAGTCGAACTTAGCAAAAAGCATTTTATTTTTAGCAAGGCGATGCTCTCTTTTTTGTTCGCTTCAGTAAATGCTGTTGCATCACGGTAAGTGATCCGTTGCAAGCACAACGTGAACTGCATAGTCAGATACAGAAGGGCTCTGAGTCGATAGAAAAAGCATTTACTGCGCTGCGAAGTCCTGACATGAAGGTTATGCTTGTCGGTTTGGGAGGGGGAAAAAAAAAGGAACATCAGATACATTGGCACACACACAACATTGGCTTCCACTTAGAACAGGAATGGGTAATTCAATTCATCTTTGCAGTTGGATACCAAGTGGGTAAGCCAGGGTAAAGCCTGAAGTGGGGGGGGGGAGCCTCCAAACTAGGGGATCCCCTGCCCCCAACCGGGGACTAGCAACCCTAGTTTGAAGTACTGTTTGGAATGGCAGCCATGCCAACAGGCAAGATATCCGCAGGGACAGAATGTACAAAAAGTCTCCATGCAAGCCGAACTTGAACTTTGTTTTTTTAAAGCTGTGGGTTTTCACCTAGCTGCTCAGGTGGCCAGGTATGAAGCATCAACCAGCCTTTCCTGCTCTCCTTCCGCTAATTGCTAGTGACTAATATGCAGTTACTTGCTTGGGGTAAGGTATTTCTGGGGGTAAATATTGGATATTAATTTGAAGATACTCGGTTAGCATAAACTTATAGCACAAACTGCTATGGGTGCGGCCTAAAGAAATGAGGTTGATGTCTGATGCAAAAACCATCTAAAGAGCTCCCATGCAGCCTACACTTTAGACAATGTCCTGACAAAGTCAACTTTGGATGTACGCCAAGTCCCTTATTTGAGATGCGTCAATCCACGTAGCCAAATCTCATTCACCAGCACGAACAAACTGGCAAACATAAATATTACTGTTTAAAGAACACTGGCTAGAAAGACCACACTTGTAACCCAATAACTGTGTTCTTAAAACAAAGGGCACATAAAACCTTCCTTATCAAAGCGCCCTCTCACTCCTGCAAGTCTTCTATCCCTCTGTTGCTTTTTGCCCAGGAAGTGGATGTGTTACAACAACAACAACAAAAATGCAATCCCTAATAAAACTAGGGATTTCTTTTCTTTACAAGCAGCTCACGTCCCTTCTGTAGTGACCACCTGACATTCTGATGGAAAACCTATTAGAAGCAGCAGCAGCGCTCAGAGCGGTGATCAGCCAATTAGTTTTAATGGTTGTGCTTTTAAAAGTTATCAAAACTGAGCCTTAATAGCAGCAGAAAACAGAGACTAATGTCCTAACCTTGCATAAGCAGGGGGGTGGGGGTGGCTACCCCTGATCTGAATTCTTTTGTTAAGCAAATGAAAACCTGCTAGTGACACTGTAGATACCAGGCATAGTAACCACCTCCAAGCTTGGAGACAAAAATCTTGGCATTTTAGGTATCCTAGACTGGCACAGTCTCCAGAGGGCTGTAGCTGGTGGATCCAGCCCCACGGACACAAGGAAACACAAGGCAACACAGCCTACACATGGGAATGGTCTTACAATCTACCATTATTTCAAGAAGGACTTTCCAAAAGATATTTCTAATAATTAACTAAAGCAAGTATCGTGCCCTTCCCTGACATGGAACTAAAGTGATAGTTTTGCTAGTATATACCTAATAAATTGGAGCAGGTGGGTAGGGTATTCCCAATCTTCGCCCCCCCCCCCAAAAAAAAGGTGTTTCTGCACTCCTGGGGTTCCCATCAGGTTACAGAATTCAGCATGACTAATGGCCGCCATTGCTGTATCGTTTTAATTATCCATAAGAAGGGCCAAGCTGTCACAATTCTATACAGTGATTTACGAATGAGCAGTCACCAATGTCTGCTTACAAAGATACTGGTTTCCTCGCTGTGGTCATCAGGTGGAACAAATACTCAGAGCCAGAACCGGAACCTGATAGATGAGGGGATAAAGATGAGGCCATGGCTCAGAGGCATTGGATATATTTTCCACCCTCCACTCGGAGTCTCAGAACAGCTCACAATCTCCTTTATCTTCCTCTCCCACAACAAACACCCTGTAAGGTAGGTGGGGCTGAGAGAGCTCTCTCAGAAGCTGCCCTTTCAAGGACAACTCTTGCAAGAGCTATAACTGTCCCAAGGCCATTCCAGCAGCTGCAAGTGGAGGAGTGGGGAATCAAACCCAGTTCTCCCAGATAAGAGTCAGTGCATTTAACCACTACACCAAACTGGCAGAGTTTGTTGCTTGGCAAACAGAAAGCCCCAGGTTCAGTCCCTGACATCTCCCCTGAAAATAGAAAGTGGTGTGAAAGACCTCAGCTCGAGACCCTGGAGTGTCGCTGCCAGTATGAGTAGACGGTGCTGAACCTTGGTGGACTGATTTTATATAAGGCAGCTTCATGTGTGAATCTGACAGATCCCTGAACCATCAGCTGAAGGGCAGAGCTTCCCAGAAACTAGACTTCCTGGCCTCCAATTCTACTTATCTGATCTTCCTGGCCTCGAATTCTAGTTGCCCTAGCAGCCTTTTGAACAACTGCTATTTTTGACATTTTGCAACCAATGCAAAAATAAAATAAAGTTTATGGCAAGCTTTCCACCAATACTTTCCCCCTCTCCCCTCTTCAGCTACTCAGATCCTTATAAAAATTGCTCAGTTCTTAAATAATACATTCTTGCCATACATGCAATGTAAATTGAGATTAATACTTCATTCCAAGGAGAGAAATTAAGTTGGTCTTGCAAGGCGGTGATATGGGAGACACATAGCACTGATAATCATCCATATTTCAACCAAACAACCCTCCCCCCCCACCGCTTTCCTCCTTGTGTTATTGCAAACTAGAATCAGCCGCATGTCACACCCTTTTGCCTGGCAGCTTTCAGACAATTCCAGAGGGGTAGCCACGTTAGTCTATTGAAGCAAAAGAAAACAGAAGTCCGATAACAGCTTGAAGACTAAAAGCATTTATTCTAGCATGAGATTTCTGAGTCAAAACTCACTTCCTCACAATCCTGGCAAAAGATGCTGAGATCAGAAGAATTTCTTTCACCAAAAGCAGCGCCTACTAGCAAAGAGATCCTGGGCAGGGGGTAGAGACTAAGCTTTTAAACACTAGACCACCTGGGTTCTTGGCCAACTCACAGCACAAGTCAAGGTAAAGGAGGATGGCCATTCTCAAGGAAAGTAAGCTATAACTTTACAGGGCATATAAGGAAATCTATGTATATTGCAACATTCTGATCCGGATGAGCCAGGCTAGCTAGGTCTCGGAAGCTAAGCAGGGTGAGTGCTCAGTTTTTGGCTGGGAGACCTCCAAGGAAGTCCAGGACACTGTGCAGAGGGAGGCAAAGCAAAGCACCTCTAAACATCTCTTGCCTAGAAAACCCTACAGGGTCATCGTAAGTCATGCCCATCAGTGGCCCCAGGGGATCTGGCAACCCTAACTATGTATGTCCAAGGATGTACCACAAAGTTCTATAGACTCTTTCAGGGAGAAACTCTGATGGCAGGATCACCTATTTCAGTTCTCCCCTCCAAAAGTTCATTAAGATCCAAGCTTCATTAACCAAGACTTTCCCCATTAGGCTATGCAAAACAATGTGATTTTCATAAGAACATAAGAGAAGCCATGTTGGATCAGGTCAGTGGCCAGCACTCTGTGTCACACAGTGGCCAAAAACCTAGGTGCCATCAGGAGGTCAGTGGGGCCAGGACACTAGAAGCCCTTCCACTGTGCCCCCCCACCCACCCAAGCACCAAGAATACAGAGCATCCCTGCCCCAGACAAAGTTCCATCAATACGCTGTGTCTAATAGCCACTGATGGACCTCTGCTCCATATGTTTAATAGGTTTTGAATCTTTCCCCCCGATTGTTACGTTTATAAAAGTATTTCTATAAATTGTGACGACTCAGTGGGAAGTAAATAAGAAGGTACATAGGGGAGTTAATCAGAAGATTTAAAAAAATAGTGTACACTCTGGCTAGGGCTTTTGAATACTGGAAATATTCAAGGATTAAGTTCCATTTTAGCAATATACTGGATGGCAGCCTTCCATAAAACCTTGAGAGAAATGCCACGATGCCAGGGTTAGTATATTACAAAGTTGTTCAAAATGCAGAATGCATGAAGTTGACCTACTGAATCAAAGCATTGGTCTGTGATTATACTGAACCAGCCATCGGTCCAATAAGGTCAGTTTTGTCTTCTCTGACTGACAGCAGTTCTCCAGAGCCTCAGGCAGAGGTCTTTCACATCGTTTTCCACCTGATACTTTTGTAACTGGAGATGCTGGGGATTAAACATGGGGCCTTCTGCATGCTCTACCACTGAGCCACAGCCCCACTTGCAATACTACAAGAGCAAAGTATCATGAAGTGGGAAAGTAGGAAGGGTTCAGAGTTCATCCATAGTTCTCTCTATGCCTAGCCTGCCTTCATGAACAGCTCGGAAATGATGGCATTGGATTAAAGAAAATGCTTTGCTAGTTGTTCCCACATTTATCTCTGCTCCATCTCTGCCCGTTTCTCCTAGTAAAATGAAGGTTTAATGGGAGAAACAGGAGACACTTTCAAGTATTAGCAATTGCAGGAAGCAGAACAAGGCAAATGTGAAAAATCACACTGACCATAACAAAAACACATGGAGGCTAATACAGATTAGACTGAAGCATGGTGAGAAGCTCAAATGAAAACAGAACATGCAAGGGCTCGGCTGGTTGATAGAAATTAAGCGTTCCTTCCTTTCTGCTGAAATCTCTCCCAGGCTGCTGTTCAGATTAATAAAGAAAAAGGCTTCAAACTGCTCCAAGAAGTAAAGTCAGAGCAGTCTCCAGCTACTTACCAGAGCTGGTGGGAAACAGGGAAGAAATAACAACATTTCCAAGGCTGCATCTAGAAAGAATTCATTAAAAAAAAAAAGTACATGAGCTTATATTGTAAGGAAAAGGTAGGGTTATGGCTCAGAGCGGAGAGGAAGGAAGTTGATTGATTTGAAATGTAGAGTCGGAGGAGACATGGACTGACAAAAAGACAAATAAGTGGGTGCCAGATCAAATCAAGGCTGAACACTCTCTAGAAGCTAAAATTATCATACTTTGGTCCCATTAAGAGAAGACAAGGGTCACTGGGAAAGACAGTAATTCTGGGGAAAGTTGAAGGCAAGCAGGAAAAGATGGATGGACTCAATCAAGGAAGCCACTGCCCCCAGTTTGTATGAGCAAGACATGAGTAAGACATGAGAGCCAGTTTGGTGCAGCGGTTAAGTGCGTGGGCTCTTATCTGGGAGAACCAGGTTTGATTCCCCACTCCTCCACATGCACCTACTGATGTGACCTTGGAGAGCCGGCAGCAGAGACTTTAGCATGTACACATTGATCTGTGATTGAATTCCTTGTACTGTGGCTCCAGCTAAAACAGCATTGAGAGAAGACTGACAAAGAGTAAAACCAACGAAACTGTAGGAAATCCAGGAAATACGGCCTTTTGATCTCCTTGTGAGAAGTTGTGCAGAACGACGCCCCTGTCTCCATCCAGATTCCAAACTGCGAGAAGCGGTTGAAGGCTGTGCCTCTGAGACGAGACTTTAGAAAACAGTCTGGGGGAGCGTTGTGTGGGTGTTCATTCTATTATTTTGCTGCATGGACTTATTATAAATTATGCACTAAATGTTTGTTTACACACTTTTTGTGTGAGAGTGATAATTCAACCGGTGAGGTTTTGAAGGACGTAGTGTGTTTAATACACCGGTACCTGTGCTATTGTATTACAAGTTCTCTCAAGGCTGTTCTGCTCAAGAGCAGTTCTGGGAGAGCTCTCTCAGCCCCACCTACCTCACAGGGTGTCAGTTGTGGGGAGGGGAAGGGAAAGGAGATTGTAAGCCATTCTGAGACTCCTTTGGGTAGCGCGAAGAGCCGGGGTATAAATCCAACCTCTTCTTCTATTAACGACAGGATGTTTTTGGAGGTCATTAATTCATAGGGTAGCCAAAGCTTGGCAGCAACTTGAGCGCAGTCAGCAAACACAGGTCTCAGAGGTGGAGCACGCTTCCAACCCCAGGTTCAGTCCCTGGCATGACTAGCTAGAAAGATCTCAGGCAGCCACGCTTAAAATCTTTGTAGACTCACTGAAATCAAATATTTGAATAGGTGCTGAGATAAGATAGGTATGTTCTTCAACTATGTGCATGGGGCCAGAGCTTAGTTGAGTGCTTTGAATGCAGGAGGCCCCTGTTTTTGTGCTTTGCATCTCCAGTGAAAAGGAAAGACCTTTCTTCAGTTAAGGCCCTGGGTGCAAGTTCTATATTAGAGTGAGCCCAATACGGTACAAGACAGAGCCATATACTCATACAGAAAAGAGAAAAGTCAACAGCTGAATAAACTGAGCCCATGCTTGGCATGCAGAATTTTCCAGGATCTCAGGTAGCAGAATTCGGGGGAAGAGTTCAGGGGCCAACAAGAGAAAACAACACCAATGGTCTGGGATTCATACATAGCATGGGAACTTAAATGCTTAGATTCCTGGGATAATTATTTATGGACACAAATCCCCCCCCTGCCCAACTAAAGATGGATTTTCAAATAGGAGGGAAAAAATCATTCAGTTGAAGGCAGGGTTGCAAAATCCCTCTGTCGCGGCAGTGGGGGACTCTATGGTACCATAGAGTTTTATTGCGAATCCTAGAATGTCCCCAGTGTGACATGCCTGGTGTGATGTCACTTCCAGGTAATGTCATCGTGTAGCGCACTTCACGCAACAGTGGGGGTCTTTGGGGGTGGGGATCCTCCCGACAGTCTGCTCCCTGCCAGTGGTTTGGGATCCTCTAAACCGGGGTGATCCCCCGCCCCTGGCGGGAGCTTGGCCGACCTAATTGAAGGATTCAGCACAGTGCCTGCTCTCTCACCATGACCATTTTTGGCATAAACATAACTAGGGAAGCAGCAGGGGTAATCCCCGGTTGTTATAATGCGGCTACGCATCAAGGTCAGTACTATCTTCTCCAACTGGCAGTGGCTCTCCAGGGTCTCAGAAGTCTTTGGCAGCACCTACTACCTGGTACTTTTAACAGGAGAGGCCAGTGATTGAACCTGGCATGTTCTGAATGCAAAGCAGATGGTCTACCAGAGCGCAGCCCTCTTGATCTGACTCACCAGCCTCTGGAGAGTGCCTGGGGGAGCTAAAACAGGATTTATCAGAAGGACAAAGTGGTTTCACTTCAGGCACTCATGTCTGCCTGGCAGCTTTGGGATGCCGGCATCTTCCTTAAGTCTCCATATAACAGGATAAGATGAGATGTTGTAGCTCAGTGACACAGAGAGAACAGACTTAAGCGCTGACACTTTTCCACTTACAGGGAATACAACTAAGGCGAGACAGCATCGCCCACAATGACAAGGTGTGAGCAATTCCACGAGACTGCCTCTCTTCCCCTTTCAAGCCTCACCAAGGATGGACAGCAGGCTAGGAGACTAGGATCAAGATGGCCAGATCCACATTGTCACAGTGCTCCTAACTCCAGCCTTGGAAACACCCCTGTAAACCTGCTAGGCTGAAATCAATGACCACAAAAAGGAGAGCCAGCTGTCAGACCCAGAGGCAAGGAACAGACAAGTGAAGTTCAAGATCTTTATTCCAGCATCATAGGCAGGTACAGGAGTTGTCAGAACTGGCTCTCCCGCCAGTTCCCCGCTCTTATAACCCCTTGCCCTGACCATTACAATTCAAGCCAAGCGTGCCAAGCCGCGGCGGGTATTTTGCGCAGGTTCCCTCCTTCTCTATCATCACCCCAGGTGCTTGTTATCTACCCCCTCGGCCACATCTCCACCAGCTCTTTTGACCTTGGTTGCATAGCAACGTGTGAGTTCCCAGACATGCCACCCTCCCTCTAGATAAGCAGCAAGGATGCTTCAAAGCAATCAGCCAGCATAGCAAGCACAAGCGTTAGCATTGTATAACTGTTAGCCATTTGAATACATGTGGCAAGAGGAACAAAGATGGAGTGACTCTTGACACCAGCAATTTCCCTGTTCTCTAGACCACCAGAATAAATTGCAGAAGTGGGAAGGCCAGGTCAGGCCAAGGAACCCTCCAATATCAGCAAGCCAGATGACCACGGGGAAGCGACCAGTGTTCCCTCTAAGCTGAGTTAGTGTGAGCAAGCTCACAGCTTTTTTTAGTCACCGGCTCACGCATTTTTCTTAGTTCAGGAAGAATGGCCCCATAGCGCACTAATTTATGCAAAATGCAAATTGCTCGCTCACAACTTTAAGGGCAAAACAAAGTTGGAGTCCAGTAGCACCTTTAAGACCAACAAACTTTTATTCAGGATGTACGTGTGCTTTTAGCACATGAAAGCTTACATCCTAAAAAAACACTTTGTTGGTCTTAAAGGTGCTACTCCAACTTTGTTCTATTGCTTCAGACCAACACGGCTGCCCATCTGGCTCTATCAACTTTAATGCCAGTAGCTCACAAAGCGGAATTTTCACTCACAACTCGTCGCACCTTAGAGGGAGCACTGGAAGCAACCACTGGTCTTTACCACCTGTAAATTTTCACCAATCAGCATGGGTCACTAAAAATAATCTGCTACTCTCCCTCACCATCACCCCAAAACAGACGTATGAGAACCCTCACAGTTTTCTGTTTGCAAGCTAACAATCTTCTGTATACTCGCTGTAGATTTTTCTCAGTCCTCGAATTCACAGGCCACCCTTTTCCCAAGGCTGTTGTACAACAACCCTGTGAGGTAGGTTAGGCAGGGTGGAGAGCAGGGGGAAGATACTCTTCCCAGGGTCGCATTTCTACTTTCCTCCCTTACAAAAAAAAAAGGATCCATGAAGTTTTGTCACACACACCGCCCCCCCCCCCCCCGCTCACTCCTCCTCAGCAGGACCTAGAGCAGGGATGGCCAAACTTGCTTAACATAAGAGCCACACAGATGTTTGAGAGCCTCAAGACAAAAAGGGAGGGAGGGAAGCAAATAAATGGGGGAAGGATGAGAGAGAGGTGGAAAGAAAGCAACTTTCATTTTAAATGCATTCTCCAAGCCACCAACTGACTTGGCTTGGAGAAGTGATTTAAGCCTTCTCCAAGCTGGCCAACAGGGTGGTGAGGGCTTTGAGAGCCACAAAATATGTGTGAAAGAGCCACATGTGGCTCCCGAGCCACAGTTTGGCCACCCCTGACCTATAGGCTGTTTAGAATTGTGCACCAAGGAAAACAGGGCTACTACAAATATCCCAAAGAACTGTAATGTGATATATTCATGTGTACCTAATATTTTTCTCTTTTAACACATACTTGACTTTTTTACGTGTGTTCTCTGAAATCTTGCTAGAGGTTAGAAATCACCTTTCTCATATTATACAAAGCACAACAGCCACTGATTTGATTGTCATACATAAATAATTACAAAGAACGCATTTGCCAATAGCCGTAAGTGGTTCAACAGGTGAAGCACTTATTCAAAGAGTCCAATTTTGGAGTTGTTCAAAGTCCAATTCTGAAGCTGTTGGACGTGCCTCCGGTATAGTACATTTCAGATTTCTTCATCAACAACCAAATGATCTTTGAGGCCTGAATCAATGTCCACACATCTTGTTGACAGAAGTCTTGACTTAACCATGATATTAGTGGAATCCTTGCAACGTCATGAAATTCCTACAAGCCTGATTCCTTCACTGATTGCTAATGGAATCTCCAAATTCCCATTTATGCTTCTGAAAGCATTGCCATGATTTAAGCACTGTAAAATGAACCCCACTATCAATTAGTTGTTTGTTTAAACTCCTTGGGGGTTTTCCTTTACACATACGAGGACCACAAAAGATTCAATAGGTACTGAAATGCTTTTGAGTTCTATTAGTAACAAGCAACCCTCATGAAAAGGTACTGACAAAAGTATTTTGGCCTTCCAGAAGTTTATTTTTCCCCCTGCTACTTATAGAGCTTGTATGTTTATTCTCAAGTCAGGATCTAATATAAGCCCTCCTACACAGTGGTAGGCAAAAGTGTTTTTTGAGTGGCTAATTGTGAGCTGACAGCGCTTCGCATACACACAATTGGATAGCAGCAATTTAGCTCTTCCTAAATGGAAATATTTTCCTACTAGAAGGCTGAAGGTGGGGGAAGAACAGGCTACAGGCAAGAGAGTGGAATACCTTCCTTTCCCCAAGACACACCAAATAATTCATTCATTGGTTTAAGGTCACTGAAGATACAAGCAAGGCTTGCTACCCCGTAACTCCTTTGCCTCTACACTCTCTTCCTGTCAAAAGGGCATGGCCTTTTCTGTGTGGTTTTCACTCACCCTCAAAGTCACTTTGCCTCTGCTCCCCCCCTCCCTCCCTCCCACACTCAAAGCTCTGCCTTTTCCATTCTTCTTCATTTGCTTTTCAGCTCACTTCACCCTGCTTTTTATGACACAGTAAAATATCAAAATATAAGAGCCCCGTGGCGCAGAGTGGTAAAGCTGCAGTACTGCAGTCCGAACTCTCTGCTCACAACCTGAGTTCGATCCCGGTGGAAGCTGGGTTCAGGTAGCCGGCTCCAGGTTGACTCAGCCGTCCATCCTTCTGAGGTCAGTAAAATGAGTACCCAGCTTGCTGGGGGGAAGAAGTGTAGATGACTGGGGAAGGCAATGGCAAACCACCCCATAAAAAGTCTGCTGTGAAAGCAACGTCACCCCAGAGTCACAATGACTGGTGCTTGCATAGGGGACTGCCTTTACCTTTTTAAAATATCAAAATAACCCACAGTTCTGCCAAACCCAGTTAGCTGTGAAGTTGGAATGTGGACAGTTCAAACTGGGATTTGTTGGTGGTAATTATGTCTGTATTGTAAACGAGGCTTTGTGTCTGGTTTAAACACAGTTTGGACTAGTCACAGTTTGTTGTGATAGCTGGACACAAATGTGACAATTCAGAGAGAAACAGGATCCCCCCTTTTCCTCTAGGGTTGCCAGCTTCCTGGTGGGGCCTGGAGATCTCCCACTTTTACAACTGATCTTTAGCTGACAGAGATCAGTTCCCCTGGCTGCTTTGAAAGAGGGACTCTATGGCATTGTAGCATGTTGAGGCCCAAACCCCACCCTCGCCCAGATCCACCCCCAAAATCTCTAGGTATTTTCCAACACAGACCCGGTATCCCTGGTTTCTTCCAAGGACACCTCTCTCCCATTTTTCAGGTTGAAAAATTTGGAAAAGTTTGGGGTAACATGAAAAGAGCGCCTAGGAAATATTTTCTTTGAGGATTACCAAAATTCTTCTGATGGTAAGGTTTTTCGCATTCAAAATGGGCTAGCACTGCTAAAAGCCTATTATGAAGTATCTCCTCTTTTTTTTAGAACAAGAATAACCCTGTACAATTAATTCCAAATGTACAGCTCGAAAAATGTATGAGGACTTTGCAGGAGAACTAAAAAAAAACAACCCAAAACCACTCATACTATACATATACACAATATTTTCAAGATTATTTATTGACATATAAATAGTCTGGGCAACAATTAATATGCTGTAATGTGCTTAATGACAAACACATCATTAAAGAGTTCAGGGTTTTCAATGTTATAAGTCAAGATGGATGTTAGTCCGTAGCAGCAGAAAAGAGCAAAAGTCCAGTTGCATCTTAAAATAGGGTTGCCAAGTCAAATTTAATAAATATCTGGGGACTTTGGGGGTGGAGTCAGGAGACACTGGGGTGGAACCAGAAGCAAGGTTATGACAAGCATAATAGAACTCCAAAGGGAGTTCTGGTCATTACATTTAAAGGGACTGCACACCTTTTAAATGCCTTCCCTCCATTGGAAATAATGAAGGATAGGGACACCTTCTTTTGGGGCTCATAGAACTGGAACCCCTGGTCCAACCTTTTGGAAACTTGGAGGGTGTTTTGAGGAGAAGCACCAGATGCGATGCTGAAAATGTGGTGCCTCTACCTCAGAAAATAGCGCCCCCCAGAGCCCCAGATACTCACAGATCAATTCTCCATTATATCCTATGGGAATCCGTCTCCATAGGGAATAATGGAGCTCCCAGCAGACATGTCCCTCCCCTCC
Organism: Heteronotia binoei; assembly: GCF_032191835.1. Taxonomy (NCBI): domain Eukaryota; kingdom Metazoa; phylum Chordata; class Lepidosauria; order Squamata; family Gekkonidae; genus Heteronotia; species Heteronotia binoei. Next base: position 66,810,969 of record NC_083233.1, read on the forward strand.
CCCCACTTTCTGATGACCCTGAAGCGGGGGGAGGGCCTCCAAACCGGAGGATCCCCTGCTCCCACCTGGGGACTGGCAACCCTACTTTAAAGATTAACAAAAACTGTTGCAAGAAAGAACTGAAACGTCATCAAAATCTAAAGAGACGTCTTTTTAAGAAAGCGGCTACGTTGAAGCTGTGTTCCTCAAGAGCACCCACTTTGTGAATTCCAGTTGGACTATTTCCAAGTTTGGACTTATATCTATTCATTTGGGGATGGGGGTTTCTGGCCCCTTTGGGGTTTCTGTTACTTTAAAAGGTCCTAGTACTACCAACATTTATCATTATTGTATTGTTTATTATGTGTTATACACAACTCTTGTAATATATATTTCTGCAAACTGAAAGATGGTGTATTACTTGGGGTTATTTTCTCCAAGGGAGCTGATCTCTGCTTGCTGGAGATCAGTGGTAAAAGCGGGAGATCTCCAGGCCCCACCTGGAGGCTGGCAACCCTAAACTGGGTAAACTTGCAACTTTCCTCATAGAAAATGAAGGTATTTATACCTTTACATTCCACAAGTAGGCCAAATTGTGCAATTTTACATACAATCAATGTTATAAGTACTCAGAGGGTTTTTTTGTAGCAGGAACTCTTTTGCATATTAGGCCATGCCCCCTGATGTAGCCAATCCTCCTGGAGCTTATAGTAGGCCCTGTACTAAGAGCCCAGTAAGATCTTGGAGGATTGGCTACCTTGGGGGTGTGGCAATATGCAAAGGAGTTCCTGCTACAAAAAAAGCCTTGTAAATAATGCATTTTCTATTAAAGCAATACGAGTTTCAGCAGGCAGTACTGCGTGCATTTCAATTTCTGCTAAAAACTGTCTCCTTTCCTTGTCCTCTGTTGCTTTAAAATTTCCAGAAATTCCCAACCACTTGTTGAAGAAGACTGCCTGGTCACAGCAACAGCTCTATCAAGAGATGCTCTCCCCACAGAAAAAGGCAGGCAGGCTAGAGTTCAACAAGGCGAGAGTTAAACAAGCTGGGATTTGATTGCTTCACCCATGGTTTAGCTGTGCTGTCTGGATACAACCTCTAGCCCTTGTCCTTCGAGTCTGCTTTCCACCCTATCTCTATCTCCTCCTCTGCCAAGCAGTAATGTATCGCCTGCTCCTATGTTTTGTGAGTCTGAAAATAATATGCAAATCTGAAAAGTGTTAATAAATATAATTAGAGCACTTCGCACAATGTATAATTTTGCTATGTAGCGTGAAATCCAACATGTGTTGCTCCATTTTTTTCCCCTGGAAAAAGGGGACAAGCAAAAGAAAGACCTTAGAACAGGGGTGTCAAACTCATTTGTTGGGAGGGTCGGATCTGACATAAATGAGACCTTATTGGGCCGGACCATGTTGGGTTGGGCCGGGCCATGTTGGGCCAGGCCATGTGCGTACCTATTTAAGAGTAGGTAGCAGAGATATAAACTTTATAAAGGACACAGACAAACACAATTAAATATATATATTTAAAAAAAAAACTTAAAACATGCTTAAAACATTAACACTCATTGGTCTTAAACGTGCTTTCTTTGTGTTTCTCCCATGGGATCCAGGGAACTCAGCAAAGGAAGCCCTGGCTCTTTCTTTCCTTCCCCAAGGGGCCAGGAGGGGGGAAAGCCTCAGTCAATAGAAGGTTCAGTAGCTTTGCAATTGAGAGAGCCTGGCAAAGCAAGCTCTGCCTCCTCCCCTTCCTCCCCAAGGGAGGAGCCTCAGCCAATGGAGAAAATAGAGGTTTTGCTTTGTAGCTCCTGTGTGATTGAGCAAGCCTTGCAAAACAAGCTGTGATGCAGAAGGTAGCAAGAGAGAGGGAGAAGGAAGCAGATGACAGCCAGCTGCTCAGGGGCCTGATAGGAGACCTCCGGGGGCCTGATTCAGCCCCCCGGCTGCATGTTTGACACCCCTGCCTTAGAAGATCCCTAGAATGCCAGAAGCTGTATAGAGTCACAAGCCCACTGGTGAAAAGCACTAGAACATGACCAGGCAACAAGATGCAACCTTTACAAGTTCCTCAAATGCCGCTAGTTTCTAAAGGTTTAACCCAGGCTCTCTATCAATGTCATGAGGATTAGGGGGAAAGAAAAAATAAATAAATGAAGACTTCTCAGGATTCCACAGCAACTCAAGAGCCGACATTAGAAGGCCACAAACTTTGCTCTTTTTCAGTTGGGATTTCCCGTTATGATCCCCCTCCTTACTTTCCTAGGCAAAGAGAAGAGATTACTGCCAGCTTCCTATCTCTGAATGTCTACTGTGCTTCAGGCAGCAGGACTCTGATCGTGGTCTCATTTCTCTAGCGATATTTTCCTCCCAGGGAGGATTTGACATAATATCGGAGAGCATGCTTGAGGGAATGAAAAAGGAGCTCTGAATGGGAAAGCCTGCTCCAGCCCCAGATACTATGACCTACAGATGCCAGAACAGAACTCCCATTTGGAACACAGTATGCAAGGATATGAGCAGCCCCGTGGCGCAGAGTGGTAAAGCTGCAGTACTGCAGTCCAAACTCTCTGCTCACGACCTGAGATCGATCCCAGCAGAAGCTGGGTTCAGGTAGCCGGCTCAAGGTTGACTCAGCCTTCCATCCTTCCGAGGTCGGTAAAATGAGTACCCAGCTTGCTGGGAGTCAAGTGTAGATGACTGGGGAAGGCAATGGCAAACCATCCCATAAAAAGTCTGCCGTGAAAACGTCATAATGCAACATCACCCCAGAGTTGGAAACAACTGGTGCTTGCACAAGGGACTACCTTTACCTTTTTATGCAAGGATAACCCTGTTGAGTCAGCAGCTCTCCAGACTGAGGCACAAGGAAAGGAAATAGATACACCTTCTGCTGGGTCAGGAGAAATTTTAGGGGTAGGACACACACACACAGCGTGCAGGTTGCTCTATTGCCATTGCTAGCTAGCTGAAGAGGATATGGGGGCACTGAAGTCACCACCTGTCTCCTTATGTGTTCCTCTCAACTTGTATTCATTCACATCCTAAACTGTGCCACTTGCAACTCTAGGGCTTCCCCTATGGTGCATGAAGAAGAAGCGGATAAAGTGCCACACAAAGAAATAAGTGCTTGTCTCTTCCTAGGAGAAGGAACATGGCACAGTGGTAGAGCCCACTTATTGCATGTAGAAGGTTCATATGAACATATGAAGCTGCCTTCTACTGAATCAGACCCTTGGTCCATCAAAGTCAGTATTGTCTACTCAGACTGGCAGCGGCTCTCCAGGGTCTCAAGCTGAGGTTTTTCATGCCTATTGGCCTGGACCCTTTTTTGGAGATGCCGGGGATTGAACCTGGGACCTTCTGCTTCCCAAGCAGATGCTCTACCACTGAGCCACCGTCCCTTCCCTTTAGTGGCTCTCCAGGGTCTCAAGCGGAGGTTTTTCACGCCTATTTGCCTGGACCCTTTTTAGTTGGAGATGCCAGGGATTGAACCTGGGACCTTCTGCTTCCCAAGCAGATGCTCTACCACTGAGCCACGGTCCCTCCCGATAAAGTATGTCCCTTCCTTAGATAAAGTAGCAAGAGATATGGAAGACCTCTGTCTAAGATCCTGTAGAGACACTGCCAGTCAGAGCACATAATGCCCACCTTCAGGGTTTTTTTTTTTTTAGCAGGAACACACAGGAACGCAGTTCCGGCTAGCTTGGTGTCAGTGGGTGTGACCCGATATGCAAATGAGTTCCTGCAGGGCTTTTTCTACAAAAAAGCACGGTGTGAAATGATGGTGATGTCAGGGGTGTGGCTTAATACGCAAATGAGTTCCTGCTGGGCTTTTCCTTTTTAAAAAAGCCGTGCCCACTTTGATAGACAAAGAACTCCCATTCACCTGGGCACTTTCATTCTGGCGTCACAATAAACTGGCAACTGATTAGAGGCTTCCCAAACCCATTTCTGTCTGGGTGCAAAAGAAAGAAATATCAAGTCAGGCATGGTAAACCAGCCACGATTATGCACATCACCAGGTGTTTTTGCGGTGTCTGAAACCAGATGTAATTCATTATTGACCCAATTTCACGTAAAGCGATACAGGGATGGGAGTTCCATGCAGCAAATTTCCTTCCTTAAACGAGCCCTCTCTGAAGCGCTATAGTTATTTCAAACAGTGCCACTTCTCCGACACATACTCTTTTTCACAGCGAAATCTTCCTTGAACTTAAAGAAAACATTATGGGCGAGCGCTATGGCACTCAACTGCATTGGCTCAATGGAGTCAATGTATCTCAATAGCGCTGCTACAGCACTTCAGAACTACAGCAGTTTAGCACTATAGCACTCACTTTAGAACACTTGCTTTAAAGTCTGAGGAAGATCGTGCAGGGAAAAAAGCAGCACTGTGGGAAGCATTATGGGCATTTTAAACAACACACCACAACAATGCAGAAGGGCAATGAAGGGTAGAAAATGGAAGAAAGTTTCCTTCAAAAGCAGCTCAACCATGTTTTGGTAACCCAATGCAAGTGGGTTTGTATGAACAGGTAAATAAATCCCGCTAGCAGCGAGTTACTAAAACGGGTCTGTCTGAAATTACAGGAAAAAATCCATTAGCAAACCAGTTACCAAAAAGAAACACAAAGACAGTTTGAAAAGGGTCATAGTTCTTCCATCCATTTTGGAGGAAGCAGCATTTCCAAATCAAAAAAGTTATCCTCCCTCCGGAATTAAGCTGCAAGGATATCCAAACAATAAGATTTCTTCAACCCTCCATATCTTTTTCCTCACTGGCAGCTCCAGCCATGCTGGAGACAGGCTTCCGCCAGGTTTTCCCTTTCTTCTGGATTATTTTGCAATAAGGTGGCAAACTATTTCCTGATGAAGTAGGAAATGAGCTTTGGAATGAGTTCAGGAACTTTCGGAACAGAAATTTAATTGAAAGCGCTTGGAACTCAATGACCTTAGCAACAAGCAAGCCAGCAGTCTCTGAACACACGACATCGGTGTGCCCAATGTGCTCGTGAAAATTTCTATTACGGCTTTCAAAACTGGATTCAGAGAAGTCCTTATCAATACTCCCTCTAAGCTGTGGAGTCTTGTGAGCACACTTTGCAGAGAAGAAGAAGAAGATATTGGATTTATATCCCGCCCTCCACTCCGAAGAGTCTCAGAGCGGCTCACAATCTCCTTTATCGTCCTCCCCCACAACAGACACCCTGTGAGGTGGGTGGGGCTGAGAGGGCTCTCACAGCAGCTGCCCTTTCAAGGACAACCTCTGCCAGAGCTATGGCTGACCCAAGGCCATTCCAGCAGGTGCAAGTGAAGGACTGGGGAAACAAACCTGGTTCTCCCAGATAAGAGCCCGCGCACTTAACCACTACACCAAACTGGCACCAAGAGGCAAACAACAAGAACTCTACTTTGTGAGCTACTGGCATTAAAGTTGTGAGCTATGTTAGTTTGCTCTGGGGTCATCTTTCCTAAGCCAAGACAAAAATGTGTGAGCCAGAGACTAAAAAATTATGAGCTAGCTCACACTAGATCAGCTTCGCGGGAATACTGGTCCTTATGAACATTCTCATATCAGACCATCAGCTTTGCAGCATGCGGTAAGGACCACTGTCAAAATGGGGTGGGGGGGGGGAGTTGGCATGCTTCTTTTAACATTTGACTAATGAAGGGTTGTCTACAAAATTAGCACTTGGGAAGTCAAAGTCAGCCACAGCAGGAAAACCCATTTTCCCCCTCAATCCCAGTTGGCCAGTGGTAGGGGTTTTCTGGGCCCAAAAGGAGCCCTTGAGACCAAACTACACATTATGTTTTATTAACTAGACAAGACCTGGTTCCTCAGACCTTTCCCCACAGAAGCTGTGGGGACCTGCTTTTTAAAAACACTGCAGGAGCTTAACTCCACTCAGGACCAAAATGCAGTGGGAGGGAGCAGGACCTTACCCACCAGCCATTTTTGTGAGACGAAACAGCCCCGAGATAGCGCAGCTTCAAGGCCATGGGAGGGGAACCAATGTCCTTGCTCCACCACAATTGCTGTGCAAATGCCACATATTCTCTGGTTCTCTCCCCTTGCACACTCAGCAGAGGCAAACAACAAGAACTCGACAAAAAGCTGAAGCAGAGCCCTCAACAAGCAATTGCGGAGCAGCTCGCCCACCTTCTAGCAAAGCCTTAGCAGCAAGCCATGCATTGGTGGATGCCTTTGTTGTGGGTTCCACATGCTCAGCCACAGCCTGTGGATGCAAGACGTGTCAGGTTTCCACAACAGCGACCAAGCAAGGCTAACAGATCATGGAGAGGTTGATGTAATCCCCGGCGAAGCCAGCATCTGATGATGGCAATCCACAAAGTACCATGCCGAGAGCAGGAGCACAAGAAGGAACCAACTACTAACAAGGTAAATTGATCGGCACCCGGGAAGCTAAGATGCCAGAGGGAAAGGAAAAGATCACTACCCACTCTTATGGGGTTCTTCATCAAAGGAGAGGTAATTTTTCTTTAAGTAAGTCTACAGATTTCTCTGCAGCATCATAAACTTCTCAAAGACTATGAACATATGAAGCTGCCTTCTACTGAATCAGACCCTTGGTCCATCAAAGTCAGTATTGTCTACTCAGACTGGCAGCAGCTCTCCAGGGTCTCGAGCTGAGGTTTTTCACACCTATTTGCCTGGACCCTTTTTAGTTGGAGATGCCGGGGATTGAACCTGGGACCTTCTGCTTACCAAGCAGATGCTCTACCACTGAGCCACCATCCCTCCCCTTTAGTCCAAGGGTCTCCAGGGTCTCAAGCTGAGGTTTTTCACACCTACTTGCCTGGACCCTTCCTAGTTGGAGATGCTAGGGATTGAACCTGGGACCTTCTGCTTACCAAGCAGATGCTCTACCACTGAGCCACCATCCCTCCCCTTTAGTCCAAGGGTCTCCAGGGTCTCAAGCTGAGGTTTTTCACACCTACTTGCCTGGACACTTTTTAGTTGGAGATACCGAGGACTGAACCTGAGACCTTCTGCTTACCAAACAGATGCTCTACCACTGAGCCACCGTCCCTTCTCCAGTGCAGTTTTTTTTATATTTACTGCCAGGTAGGGATAAATCAGGGTATGGATCCAATCAGCCCTATGTCAACAATTGTAGACACAATTCAAGGTGCTGGCTAAGGCCCCTTTAATGGCTTGTGGGCTGGATACTTGAAGGTCCCCCTCCCACCCAATACCGTCCAGCCAAACTCAGTTAAGACCTTCCTCTCATGCTCTGCTCTCCATGCCCCAGCTGGCAGAGGTGAGGCAAGTGGCAACCAGAGAGGGGGCTTTTTCAATGGGTGCTAGGGTTGCCAGGTCCCTCCTGGGAACCGGAAGGGATGGGAGGACTTACCAAGAGAAAGAGGATGGCCCAAGCCACACTGCCAGCTTCTACCATAGAGTTTTTGCCCAAATATATGGTCATCATGGCCATGACGATGTCACTTTCTGTGCAACACCAGCAATGTGGCCTGGGCCTTCCTCTTTCTCCTGGTAAGTCCTCCTGCTGGTCAGCTGACTGGAAGCAGAGCGGGGAGGCAGCAGAGGACCCTCGCCTCCACCAAGGGGCTCAGGCACCCCTAGTGGTGACCACCTTGCCTTTGGAATGCTCTCTTGCTTGAGGTTTGCCTGACAATGACCTTACTGTCTTCTAGGCACCAGGCCAAAGTATTTCCTATAATTCAGGCTTTTAACTGAAGGGTTCACTTCTTTTTAGTTCCAGGACAGTGCCCATGTTGGTCTGCAGTGGAAGAGGAAGAGGAAGAAGAGGAGCAGGAGGAGGATACTGGAATTATACCCCACCCTCCGCTCTGAAACTCAGAACAGCTTACAATCTCTTTTTACCTCCCTCGCCCACAACAGACACCCTATGAGGTAGGTGGGGCTGAGAGAGCTCTCCCAGAAGCTGCCCTTTCAAGGACAACTCTGCACGAGCTATGGCTGACCCAAGGCCATTCCAGCAGCTTCAGATGGAGGAGTACGGAATCGAACCCGGTTCACCCAAATAAGAGTCCGCACACTTAACCACTATACCAAACCGGCTCTCTGATAGAAACTTTGAGACAAACAAGATTTCCAGGGTATAAGTTTTCAAAAGTCAAAGCTCCATTTGTCATGACTCTCCAAAGCTTACACCCCAAAAATCTTGTTGGTCTAAGTTGCTACTGGACTGAAAGCTAGATCTTTTTAGTGGTTTTTATGTCTTGGGGAGGAGGGCTGTTTTTGGAATACTATATAATGTTACAGAATACTGGTTTTCTTACGATGCTTGTATACTCCTCAGTGGCATTTTTATCTTTTTCTTTAAAAATGATCTTAACATCTGTATGGTTTTTACCTTTTAAGCTGCCTTGCGGAGGTCTCTGGAGAGGCAGCCTATAAATTCTCTAAATTAAGAGATGCAGACTGTTTAATAAAGCAACCACTTAAATGATCAGAAGTGATCTGTGGAATGTTTAGACGTTAACGGGCCCATGTACCTAGCCGGAATACAAATTCTTACCTATTATCAGCTCTGCTATTGGTTTAACAAATTAACATGCTAATGCTCTGGAGCAGCGTTTCCCATTTGCAGGGTCATGACCTGGTACTGGGCCACACAAGCCTCAATAACGGGTCGCCAGGGGCAGCCCGACAGCCTCCTCCCCTATTTCTCTTCAGCGCTGCATTCTGTGCCGCGCTCCAGCCCCTGCCCCCCATGCCACTGCTGCCACCACCGACTGTAGCACTTTCTGAGCATCCTCCAGGCAGAGGACACTCAGAGAGCGCTACAGAGATGGCGTGCTGGCCAGAAGCCCTCCCCCATCCCTCTCTGATGTTTGGAAACATCAGAGAGGGCTGGGAAACCTCCTGGCCAGCACGCAGTCTCAGTATCACTCCCTGATCATCCTCAAGGCAGAGAACAATCAGGAAGCGATACTGAGACTGTGCGCTGGCCAGAAGCCCTCCCCCGTCCCTCTCTGATGTTCAGAAACATCAGAGAAGGACAGGAAAAGCTCCTGGCTAGCACGCAGTCTCTGTATCGCTCCCTGAGCATCCTCCACCTAGACCACAGGGAAAAAACTGGGCCAAGGGGGGGGGGGGGTTGGGGAACCCTTCTCTGGAGCATCAGCCGTGTGAGCAGACGGTTAACAGGAAGTCGTCATGGGAAAACATACACTTATAGCAGGCACAGTCTATCTAGGAATGCAGAGGTAACTCCCTTGCAAGTTTTCCAAGTCTTAAAAGGCCTTTAAATGTTGATAATGAAACATAGGTGAAACCTTATCTAAATGTGCTCCGAATAAAACCCTAATGCAAGATGCTGTGCGTAACTCCAGCGGGGGCCTATTGGAGAGAGGCCATGGATATCTGTCACTGCCCGGAGTTAACCCATCTGTGGTCCTCTCTAAGACTCCCGAAAAATAAATATATGGATGCAGATGGTACCTGGTTCTTCCCCCATCAATTGATGCTGCTCAGAGGCTGTGGCAGTAGGGGGAAACAGAAATGATTAGTAGGTCTGAGCGGCTAAAAGCTTCCTTCTATCTATAGCATTTGAAAAATAGCTGCCTGCGCTCTGTTTTAGACCACTGCGACTCAGCGTGGTGCCTTGGCAAAGCAATACTTCAGCCTGCGGGAGCCATCTTGAATTCCACAGGCTGCTAAAGTAATGTTTTTGTTCCAAGTGTAGCTGTTGAAGCATTTGTCGCCCCGGTGGCTCTCCTTGCGTGTCACTTGGGGGACGGAACGGGATGGGGAGTTTATACGGCAGCCTTGGTTTCGAAACATCTGTGTTTCTGTTGGGAATTAGGAGGGCTTTGCCTGCTGAAATGGGAGAAGAATGCTGCCTCAAGCCCTGTGGAGAAAGCCAGGATTAAAAGAACGCGATTAATTTGAGAGTTGGAGAGATGCTTTTTTGGAGCGTGCAAGACACCACAAAGAACCCTGCTCCCAAAAGGAAAGTTATCGTCTTTATACTGGCGTCCTGTGGCTGTGTGGCCACAAAGGATGGTGCTACCCAATAAACAACAGTCAGAGAATTTGCACATTGTGGCAACTCGCAACCAGTACCAACAATGTTAAGTCGGCTATGAACCTTAGCTAGAAACCCTGGTTTGGTAACAAACCCTAGCCTATTGGCATTCAAATGTTACAATTCCTTAAGGCTGTGATCAAACTATGGGTTGTTGCAATGCTCAAATGCAGGGAACTCCAGCTTCCAATCACATTGTGCAACCTTAGGCAAGCTTCCACCTCTCGTAGGGTTGCCAATCTCCAGGCAAGGCCTGAAGATCTGGAATTATACCTGAACTCCAGAAGACAAAGATCAGTTCCCCTTAGAGAAAACAGGTACTTTGGAGCAGCGGTTCCCAACCTTTTTGGCACCAGGGACCAGTTTTGTGGAAGACAATTTTTCCATGGATGGGGGGGGGGGGAGGGAGGGGGGTTGATTTTGGGATGATACAATTGTGCACTTTATTTCTATTAGTTTGGTGTGATGGCTAAGTGTGCGGACTCTTATCTGGGAGAACCGGGTTTGATTCCCCACTCCTCCACTTGCAGCCGCTGGAATGGCCTTGGGTCAGCCATAGCTCTCACAGAGTTGTCTTTGAAAGGGAAGCTTCTGGGAGAGCTCTCTCAGCCCCACCCACCTCCTAGGGTTTTTGTTGTGGGGAGGAAGGTAAAAGGAGATTGTGAGCTGCTCTGAGACTCTGAAATTCGGAGTGGAGGGCAGGATATAAATCCAATGTCGTATTATTTATTATTATTACTACCACTACTACTATTACTACATTGTAATATATAATGAAATAATTATACAACTCACAGCCTGGTTATTAACAGGCCACGGACCGGAGGGTGGACTCTATGACATCATATCCTGCTAAGCTCCCTCCCACTACCCTCACCAGCCTCCCCCCCCAGATCTCCAGAGATATCCTAACCAGGAGCTGGCAAGCCCTATGTCTTTGTCTCCGTTCCCCTATCTGCCATATGTGGATAACGTTGACCTACTTTACAGGGTTGCTTGTTAAGGATTAAGTAAGAGCTTTGAGAATTCACGATATGAAAAGCACAAAGTAAAACGGGATTCCGCAGCGACCTTCTAACTGTACTGCTCGTCTGTATATAAAAAGAGGTGGCCTTTTGTGCAAGGCACAAAGAACACCACGCTTTTGATTTGGTGGCTGTGCGAGGGCGGCCTGGATTCAAGCTGTCCAGACGTTCCCCGCTGAAAGGACAGGAGGCACAACAGAAAGACAGTCGAAGCAGCCTTCAGCCTGAGCAGCACAGCAGGCAAGGAACAGCACCATATCCCACCATCGGCTGTTGCCAAGCAACAGAGGACGCCCAACATTGCCCGCCTTTGGTAGCGCAAACTCCAGCCCTTTGTTTTGTCTTTTAACAAGGTTTACATTAGCAGCAAGGAAGCAGGAGTCACACTCTTGACAGCTTAACAAGAACAAATCTGGGAAGCCCTTTAGAACTTCTGTGAATCAGGAAGCGGGAGAAATAGCTGCTGTTTAAAGACCCTTGTAAAGCTCCCTCCGCTCCTCGCTGAGGAAGCAAGGAACCAAACAGCCAAGATCCATGATATGTGCAAACGCAGCTGTTGGAAACAGTCACCTGCACATAAAACTGGATTAGACCCCAAGCACGGTCTTAAGTCCAGCACCCTATCTCCTGTTCTGGCTATTCAGTTGCTCCTGGGAAGCTCATCTGTAAGTGGGGATGGCAACTTTCAGGTGGCACCTGGAGATCTCCTGATCTTACAACTGATCTTCAGGCAACTCCTTTGCATATTAAGCCACACCACCTGATGTAGCCAATCCTCCTGTACTAAGAGCTCTATAAGCTTTTGGCGGATTGGCTGCATAAGGGGTGTGTGGCCTAATATGCAAAGGAGTTCCTGCTACAAAAGACGCCCTGTGACACACTAAATAATGCACTTTCAATCCACTTTCAATGCACTTTCCACCTGGATTTTACTGTGTGAACTAGTGAAATCCAGTTGGAAACTGCATCGAAAGTGGATTGAAAGTGCATTATTTAGTGTGAGTGATTGTAGCCCAAGACTTTCTTTTGACATGCCCATATCTACTGCCAATCAGTTTCATGGGGTGAACTCAAATTCTATTAGGGGAGAGGAGGCAGTTTAGATCAGAGAAGTCTGTCTATGAAAGGGACGGGACTCCTAGGAGAAAAGGCGATTTGGAGCAGGGAAAGAGTCGCTGCCCTCCATCACCCCCTCCTGAATGAGCTCTCCCATAAACAAAGCAGCTGCCAAGATTTACAAAACACACGTACATGTGCCCAGGAGCTATGTTTACTTTGGCCCCGAGAACAAGTATTGGTTTCAGCAGGTCAACTAAGAGCAGGGCCGTAGCCAGGATTTGGAAGATCGGGGAGCATTTACATTTTTCGGGGGGCACTGATGCCCCACAGCGCCCCACACAACCTTCCCTCAAGTTGTTCTCCCTCTCAAGGAAGGGAGGGTGGTGATGAGAGTGAGGAGAATGGGCAACGATCAGGGCTGGGAGAGAGGGGAAGGAGGTGAGAAGGCGGGGATCAGGGCTGGGAAGGAGGGGAAGAAGGTCGGGAGAAGCCGGATCTGGACTGGGACTGGGAGGGAGGGGAAGGAGGCAGGGAGAAGGTGGTGATTGTGGCTTGGAAGGGAGGGAGGGAGGGAAACTGGGAAAGAGGCCAGGAGAAGCCAGCAATCTGGGGAGAAGCAGCCTCCACCTCCCTTTTAGCATATGCTTGCTAGTAAGACTTCAGGCTGGAGTCTAATGCAAATGACAGTTCATGATCTGTGACAGTTCCTGACAGCTTCCCTTAGCAGGTGCATACCAGTTCTGTCCAGAGTACTTGTGTCTATGCAGAATGACTCAGCACTGTGTGCAGATTGGTGCTTGTGTATAGCTATTTGTATATAATTGCGAAGGGTCTGTACAGTGTATCCTCTGCTGTCAAACGTGGTGTCTGGTGAAGCACTTTGTCGAAGTGTATACCAGAACAACTCTAAACTAGTATATCTGTAAATAAATGTAAATAGTTAGCACAAGTCAGTGTGCTGTCTATGATTAAGCCTCACAAATCCAGAGCATACCAGCGGCCAACAGGGCTATGGGCACAGCACACTTCTGCTGTGCTGTGCTCTGGAGGTTCTGAATGAGGTTGAACTGCTGTGGTGACCTGTGACTGAGTGGATGTCTGCAGCTGTCGTTTCTGGAGCTGAGGAGGAAGACGTGCTCAGCAAGGCTCCTGATAACAGCACAGAGGACGGGAGTGATTCTGAGAACCAGCTGCCGGACAAAGATGACAGCATTGCTCAGGCACCAACTGCTCTGTTGGTGGAGAAGCTCACTTCTACTAATTGTAATAGGTGGGCTCTTCGCATGGAACATTATCTGAAACGTGCAGGTCTGTGGCTGTATGTCCACACTCCCCCAGGCTCTTCAGCTGCTGAAAATCTGGAAAAATCATCAGTTAAGATTAGGGCAAACCTCTTATTAGAGTGGCTTTTGTGGAAAGGTCCTATTACATCTGCATGTACTAAAGCCAAGGTACAGAAACAATTGAGTGAATTATGTGCTTTGCAGACTGACATGGGAGGTGAATTCATGTCTTCTGAATTTAACAAATGGTTGCAAGCACAAGGTGTAACTCATAGAGTGGCAAATGTGTCAACACCACAGGAGAATGGTGTGACTGAAAGAAAGGGGAGAGTTTTGCAAGATATGATGCAGTCTATGCTTGCTGATGCAGGTTTAACTATCACTTACTGAGCTGAAGCATTGAAAGCTGCATGCTATATAAGCAACAGGATTTGGACTAGGTCCATAGAAAACATTCCGTACAAGGTGTTGTACAACAAAAACCCCAGTTTGGGACATTTAAGAATTTTTGGCATCAAGGCCTGGGTGAATGTTCCTTTAAGCCAGAGAAGGAAAGGGGGTGCTCACTCAAAAAAGCTTCTATTTCTGGGCTATAAGACTGGAATGAAGGCATACAGGTTTGCTAATGAACATCAAATGCTGAGTTTTAGCAGGTCTGCCAATTTTTGTGAAGACCAGAATTAGCACAGAGTGCATGCTAATGAATTGTCTTTGCAGGTCGCACTCTCCTTATCAGAGGAAACTTCACCAAGTGTAAAACAAGAGATAGTGTCTCCTAGGCAACAATCCTCTGAGAGTGAACAGAGTGAGCAACAGGTGCCTAGAGTGTCTACCAGAAGTACCAAGGGTATACCTCCAGTCAGATTTGGGTTTGATACCACTACTGTAAATCATGTATACGTAAGAGAGCCAAAGAATTACCAGGAAGGGTTAACTTTGCTGAGTCAGAAAGGCAAGCTTGGCAAACTGCCATGCAAGCAGAACATGATTCTCTTACTCTGACTGATTTGCCTGCTAACAAAAACGTTATCAGTTGCCGCTGGGTATTCAAACTAAAAGCCTTACCGGATGGTGGGCTGCAGTACAAACAACTCAACGCCTGTTTAAAATTAAACATTTGGGCAGCATTCAGCATTACTTGGGTGAAGACATTGCAGAGAACACAAATTGATGTTTTGAGCTCAGTCAGGAGCATAAAATAACAAAGCTGCTTGAAGAATACAACATGACAAATGCAAACTGTGTTACTACACCAATGACCACGAGCTATGGAAAGGAGCCTGATGACAAAGTTTTGAAAATAAGGCATTGTATCAATCACTAATTGGGTCCCTACTGTATATAGCATGTTGGTCAAGACCAGATATCTGCATTGCAGTTCATATGTTGCGTCAGAAGTCTGCATGTCCTTTCATGAAAGATTGGACTGCTGCAAAAAGGGTGTTGAGGTATCTAAAGGTACTGCTGCAAACAAATTAGTGCTAGACACTACTGAAACACAACAAGTAACAGCTTACAGTGATTCTAGCTGGGGAGATAGAAAAGATGGAAGGTCTGCAACCGGTTATGCTGTGTATGTGCATGGAGCTCTTGCATGGTGGAAATCTTTGAAACAACCACACGTTTCAACTAGCACTTGTGAAGCAGAATATTCTGCGTTAAGTGATTGTGTTGTTCAACTGAAATGGCTATATCAGCTACTAATAGACCTACACATGCCATGTAACTTACCAATATGTGTATTTTGTGACAATACTGCTGCTCAACAGTTGGCAAATGCACAGGGTGTCAAAATAAGAAGTAGACACATTAACTTTTGTTATCAGAATGTCAGGGAGACTGCACACAGAGGTTTGATTATGTTACAGTACTGTTCCTCTGATGTAAATGTAGCAGACATGTTCACTAAATGTTTAAATGTGGACAAATTTGTATTTCTGAAACACAGGCTGGGACTCATCGCCTGAGTCTTAGGGGGAGTGTTAGCATATGCCTGCTAGTAAGACTTCAGGCTGGAGTCTAATGCAAATGACAGCTCATGATCTGTGACAGTTCCTGACAGCTTCCCTTAGCAGGTACGTACCGATTCTGTCCAGAGTACTTGTGTTTATGCAGAATGACTCAGCACTGTGTGCTTATTGGTGCTTGTGTATAGCTATTTGTATATAACTGGGAAGAGTCTGTACAGTGTATTATCTGCTCTCAAACGTGGTGTGGTGTCTGGTGAAGCACTTTGTTGAAATGTATACCAGAACAACTCTGAACTTGTATATCTGTAAATAAATGTAAATAGTTAGCACAAGTCAGTGTGCTGCCTATCATTAAGCCTCACAAATCCAGAGCATAACAGTGAATACACCAACACTCCCTGCCAGTTAAAGGGCCCGAGGATCAGCTGTTTCGCGGGCCCTTTAACTAGCACGGGGGCTGGGGATGCTTCTGTCTCTAGCCCCGCAGTGCTATTTTAATGGCGGGGAAGGGAGGGTGGTGGCGAGGGCCAGGCAAGGAAGAACTTCCCTTCCCTTCCCTCCTCTCCTCTCCCTGCTGCTTTCCCCACCACCACCCTTTCCTTCTTTCCCCACCATTAAAATAGTATGCAGGGCTGGAAGCAGAAGCAGCCCCTGTGCTAGTTAAAGGGCCCGTGAAACAGCTGATCGGGGGCCCTTTAACTCCAGCGGGAGGCTGGAACTGCTTCTGCCCTCGCCTGCCAAATGCTCACGGGACCAGCGGCAGCCCCCAGAACCATGGCAGAGGCCCCAAGGGCTGGTTGGTGCCTCCAGTCAGGGGGCCTTGCCCAGAAGTCAGGCGGCTGTGCCCCCACAGGCCCCCTTGTAGCTACGGGCGTGACTAGGAGATTAAAGGTATTGTGATCCTTCAAGTCATTGGGCATCTTAAAACCATTATTTGCTTACAACAAACATTTCAAGCCAGATTTACACATGCAGGAATGAAGGTGTAGAATGGGCTGCACCACTTTGTACCGCAGGGTGGGGGGGGGGACACATTTCCCAAGTCTCCTCCTTCCTTTCCCTGCAAACAGAAAACTAGCATGGCAAACAGAGGACGGGGTAGGTGCTTCCTATCCATGTGGAGGGTGTTTTTTTTTTAAAGTAAGATGTGCAAAGAGGCATTCCAATCTTGAATTCTCCGCCTCCCAGCAGAAGTCATGCAGCCCATTCTTTCGTCTCATCCTGGTCTGACCCGGCATGTCTCTTAACATTATTGAAACCCTTCAGGCCTGCTGCTGGAACAGGAAGCATTCGTGTACAAAGGCATTGCCTTTCCGCCTGGAAAAAAACAAACCCTAAACCACTGAAGGAAGAAAAACTCTGCATATGCTCAGAAGCACTCCAAGTATCAGAATTCTTGAACGCCAGAAGCTGACAACTCCTCACAGTGAAATCCCTGTAACGCCCTTTATGGGGAAGTCTGCACCTGAAGTTGCATGCCTTGTACGCCATCCTATTTTGGGGGGTGATACGGTATAAAACTAATCCTCAGAAGAGACTCTTAGTAATATCAAAATAGTTTTGGTACTTCCACTATAGATAACAGATATTGGATACAGGCAAGTAGACTAAAACAATCACACCCAAACAGGTCTGGGCCCAGGTAGTATAATAGTTAGGAGTGATGGAACTTGGAGCTGGAAGGGAAGGAAAAGAAAGGTCCCCTGTGCAAGCACCAGTCATTTCTGACTCTGGGGTGACGTTGCTTTCACAACGTTTTCATGGCAGACCTTTTACGGGGTGGTTTGCCATTGCCTTCCCCAGACATCTACACTTTCCCCCCAGCAAGCTGGGTACTCATTTTATCGACCTCAGAAGGATGGAAGGCTGAGTCAACCTCGAGCCGGCTACCTGAAAACCCAGCTTCCACCAGGGATTGAACTCAGGTTCTGAGCAGAGCTTAGGACTGCAGTACTGCAGCTTTAACACTGCGCCACAGGCTTTTGGAGCAGGGAGACCCAGGTCCAAATTCCCACTCAGCCATGGAAGCTTGCTGGGTGATCTTAGGCCAGTCCCTCTGGTTTTCCGCCTAGCCTACTTCACAAGGTTGTTGTGAGGATAAAATGGAAGGGAGAAAACATTGTTATAAGCCTCCTTGGGCCCCTGTTGGGAGAAAGGTGGAAGGTAAATAGAAGAAGACGACTGCAGTTTTATACCCCACTCTTCTCTCTGAAGCAGAGACTCAGAGCGGCTTACAATCTCCCATATCTTCCTCCCCCACAACAGACACCCTGTGAGGTGGGTGGGTCTGAGAGGGCTCTTACAGAAGCTGCCCTTTCAAGGAAAACTCCTGAGATAGCTATGGCTAACCCAAAGCCATTCCAGCAGGTGCAAGTGAAGGAGTGGAGCATCAAATCTGGTTCTCCCAGATTAGAGTCTGCACACTTAACCGCTACACCAAACTGGCTCTCCTAAATACTTAAATAAAATTTTAACAATCCTCAGAGAGAGCAAGGAAGGAGCTTCTTTAAGCCTTATCTACAAGACAGCACAACAAAGATGATCAGGGGCTTGGAGATGAGGCCCTTATGGGAAAGGCTGAAGGATTTGGGAATGTTCAGTCCGGAGAACAGGAAGTTGGGGGGGGGGGGGGGACATGATTGCTCTTTTTAACAATTTGAAGGGCTGTCACTTAAGAGAACAGCACAGAGACATTCTGGTTGTCAGCAGGAGATAGGACTTGCAATAATGTTTGCTGGCCTTAGAACAGGGGTGGCCAAACTTGCTTAAAGTAAGAGCCACATAGAATAAATGTCAGGTGTTTGAGAGCTGAAAGACATGAACACCAGATGTTTGAGAGCTGCAAGGAAGAACAGAGAGAAGGAAGAAGATATTGGATTTATATCCCGCCCTCCACTCCGAAGAGTCTCAGAGCGGCTCACAATCTCCTTTACCTTCCTCCCCCACAACAGACACCCTGTGAGGTGGGTGGGGCTGGAGAGGGCTCTCACAGCAGCTGCCCTTTCAAGGACAACCTCTGCCAGAGCTATGGCTGACCCAAGGCCATGCTAGCAGGTGCAAGTGGAAGAGTGGGGAATCAAACCCGGTTCTCCCAGATAAGAGTCCGCACACTTAACCACTACATCAAACCACTACAACCAAACTGTATTTGGAAAGCAAATACAGGGGGAGGTGAAGGTGGAAATAAAGCATCTTTAACTTCAAATGCATTCTCCAAGCCACTGGCAGACTTGGCTTGGAGAACTGATTTAAAGAGACAATTGCCTTCTCCAAGCCAGTCAATGGGGCAGTGGGGGCTTCGAGATGTGTGAAAGAGTTACAATATGTGTGAAAGAGCCACATGTGGCTCCTTTGTCACAGTTTGTCCACCGTTGCCTTAGAATCATAGAAATTGGAAGCAGCCATACAGGCCAACTACTCAATGCAGAATCAGTCTAAAGCATCCCTGACAACCAAGGCAGGAACTTCTTTGCATATTAGACCACACACCCGTGATATAGTCAATCCTCCAAGAGCTTACAGGGCTCTCGGTACAGGGCCTACTGTAAGCTCTTGGAGGATTGGCTACCTCAGGGGGTGTGACCTAATATGCAAAGGAGTTCTGCTCCAAAAAAAGCCCTGCTGACAACTGTTCGTCCAGCCACTGCTTGAAGACTACCAGTGTGGGGGAGCTCCCTAGGCAACCAGTTGTTCCACTGCTCAACTATTTGTAGTGTAATTTTTTTTTCTTAATATCTAGCTGGCATCTTTCAGCCTGTAATTTAAACCCGTTTTGATAGAAACCAGTCTCTTAGGGTTGATGAAAGGATAAAGATTAATCCATACTCCAAGTACTATGCAAGCTCCTAATCGGCCACCACCAAAGCCTTAACGGTCAAAAAAACGCTTATACGGAAAGCTGCAAGTTTCACTGTTTTGAATTAATGCCACTAAGGCAACAGTGTTGCATGAAGCGGCTGAGGCTCATGTTACTCACAATTAAAACCAGATACCAGCCAGATTTCTTGTAGCATACGAGAGACCAGAAAAATGTCTCCGTCGTCCCCTGCACAGTGTAAATGCTCAGCGTTTTCTTAATGAGCATTATAACAAACCCTGCATAAATGCCACCTTTTGTCTCCCGTTGCTTGCTTTTGATTAGAAGAAATGTATTCTTAGCGCCATCGCAGGCCGCGGTCTCTTTGCCGCCCACCCCTCACCTGAGTGGGAATGTGAAAAATGCAACCAGACTCTCTCTAGCAAGAGGGCCAATGTATCTCAATTTGGGGCTTTCCTGAAGAATGTAAATGTTGTTATATTTCATACTTCCAGCTCTTGGGTGGCTTCCGGGGGGGAAAGGATCATAAAAAGAACAGGTTGCATTGTGGGGAGGGAAGAAAAATGGAACGGCGCTCAGACAGTCTTTGACAAATGCCCAGCCGAACGCCCTCACTAAGCTTTCTCCTTTCAGCACTCACAGCCTCTCCAAAGACAGAACTGCTGCTGCCAGAGAATAAAGGAAAGGCGGGGAGGGCAAGGCCAGGCCAAACTTGAATTATTCCTGGCTGGCACCTTCAACGGGTGCTATACTCTGCCAAGCTTGGCTCCAGGGCAGCTGTCGGGGACACAGTGCGGGTGCCACAGGTCTGACTGTCTGGCATGCGCAGTTTCGGATACACTACGCCTCTGAAAGGTCCAGGAGAGAGAGGGAGGGAGAGATCGATGTGCCAGAAAGCAAATGCAGCCACATGACAAGGACCGATATGTTTACAAATTTTGATCCTGCTTTTCAGCCAGAACAGGTTTCCAAAACAGCTCCTGGGAATCAAGATACCACATGTGCTGTCAAGTTACTTCCGACATATGGTGTTGACCCTATGCTTTTATGTTTGCCGTCAGTCACAGCTGACTTATGGCAAAGCCCACGGGGTTTTCAAGGCAAGAGACGTTCAGAGGTGGCTTGCCGTTGCCTGCCTCTGCATAGCAACCCTGGACTTCCTTGGCAATCCCCCATCCAAATATTAACCAGGGCTGACTCTGCTTAGCCTCTGGGGTCTGACAAGATCAGGCTAGCCTGGGCGATCCGAGTCAGGGAAGCTATGAATTAATGACCTTCAAAATATCCTACTGTTAACAGCCTCACTCAGGTCTTGCAAACTAGAGGCTGTAGCTTCCAAAGACTGAGACCATTTTCGCACTAGGGCTTGTTCCAGGTGGAGAGTCCTTTTGCCCCTGGTGCTTCTCTTGGTTTTCACACAAGCTGCCCCAGAGCTGCAAATTGGCTTGGCGCTTTTCCATGGCAAACAAGAACCACTTGTAAGAGGTTCTCGCTTGCTGTGGAAAAGTGCCATGTCAACTCGCAGCTCTGGAACAGCTTGTGCAAAAACCGAGAGAAGCGCTGGGAGCAAAAAGGCTCTCCACCCGGAAAAAGCCTAGTGTGAAATCGGCCTGAGCCAATCCGTCTCTTTCTAACTTTGCCTAGCATGATTCTCTCTTTTTTTCAGTGGGCCTTGTCTTCTCATGATGTGACCAAAGCATTATCTGTGATGCCTATTCTTTATTCATGTCTGGCTTCTGTTTCCAGTTGGGACCAGAAGCAGCTTCTCCCACTGTTCTCCCCTCCTCCACCTTTATCCCTGCAACAACCCCCTAAAGAGCAAAAGGTTCTTTAATTGGAGCTGGAATGGCTGAAGGGATTCCCAGATGCTTCCTGCCGTCCATCAGAGGGCCGTCTTGGTTGGCAGTTAGTAACCAGACTGAAAGCCTGTAATTATATATAAGAAATGCAACTACCCCTGAGCAACGCACCTCACAATATGATGGATGAAGCTCATGTGCATGGAAGGACGCTTATGTACATTGTGATGCAACTCACCTGCCAGTGCAGTGAACCGGTGTGGTGTAGTGGTTAGAATGCAAAAGCAGAATACCCCACTCTGCCATAAAGCTCAATGGGCACTGATCTGGAGCCAGGTGCTCACTTTCAGCCTAACCCATCTCATAGGGTTGTTGTGACAATAAAGGGGGCAGGATAACTATGTATGCTGCTCTAAGTAGAAATGTGAAACAGAAATGAACTTCTGCCCTGTACACTCTAACCCGGGGTGTCAAACATGCAACCCAAGGGCTGAATAAGGCCCCCAAAGAGCTCCTATCAGGCCTGCAAGCAACTCACTGCTATTTGCTTTCTTCTCTCTCTTTTGCTTCCTTCTGCATCACAGTTTGCTTTGCCAGGCTTGCTCAATTGCACAGGAGCAACAGAGCAAAACCTCTGCTTTCTCCATTGTCTGACCAGCACATGAAGCAACTTATGGACAAAAGCTCGCAATGCCAGCCATTTCATGTTTTCCCCTGCATCTTAGGCTCAAAGCACTGACCGCAAGATTTCTGTAATGGATGTCAATGAATCAAAAGTAGGTTTGCACGTTGCAACTTACAGACACACACTTGAACAACACCTGAACAGCATACTCAGCACTGCTACAGCACAGACATTGTCTCCAGATTTTGATGCAATAATTCAAATGAAGAGGTGTCAGTTATCAAAGATGGTTAAATAAACAAAATATTGCAAGAGTGCTAATATGTTAAGCATGTTTTTTTAAATCTATAATTGTGTTTATCTATGTCCTTTATAAAGTTTATATCTCCGTTACCTGGCATTACTTTTTATGACACACATGACCCAGCCCGACAAGTTCTCATTTATGTCAGATCCAGCCCTCATTACAAATGAGATCAGTACCCCTGATCTAACCCAAAAGCAATGCCCCTACTCATACAAACAAATTTTGATTCCAGTAGCACATTTGCAACCAACAAAGTTTCATTCTGGATATAAGCTGTTGTGTGCGTGCATACTTCTGTAGAACACGGAAGCTTATACCCAGAATTAAACTTTGTTGGTCTTAAAGGTGTCCTTGAGCACAAACTTTGTTCCGTTGCTTCAAAACTAACATAGCTGCCCACCTGAATCTGTCTCAGTCATAAGAGTTAAATTGGCTCTATGGTAGAACTCAATGGCTGTAGTTCAGTCCCCAGCATATCTGGCTCAGAGATCTCTGACAGCAGATTTAGGGCAGATCCTTCCCCGTGGCACAGAGTGGTAAAGCTGCAGTATGAGCTCTCTGCTCACGACCTGAGTTCGATCCCAACGGAAGCTGGATTCAGGTAGCTGGCTTGAGGTTGACTCAGCCTTCCATCCCTCCAAGGTCAGTAAAATGAGTACCCAGTTGGGGGGGGGGGCGGGGATGACTGGGGAAGGAAATGGCAAACCATCCTGTAAAAAGTCTGCAGTGAAAATGTTGTGATGCGACATCACCTCAGAGTCAGAAATGACTGGTGCTTGCACAGGGGACTGACTATCTTTACCTTTTTTCCTCTCTCTACCAGTCTGCCAGTCAGAGGCAACAGTGAACTAGATGGACCAGCAATATATGTAATGCAGCCTTATCTATTCATCCTTGGCATGATGAAACCGTACCTTGGGAGCCTGCTTTTGCTACAAAATCTCCACTGGGTACATGTTGACAGGCCCTGCCCCAAAGAGTTTGCAATCTAAAATTGAAATTGAGGGAGGCATCCAAAGGAGGAAGAGACAAGGACAAACAAAAGAACACTGCACGTTCTTTGCTGTTCCACAGATGCTAAATAACCATGCAAGGATCAAGAGTTTTGTTTTTTTTTAAAGTGACAGGCGCTTCCAGAACTAAAGCAAACTCGAGGCTGAGTTCGTTTCATGTGTACCTTTAATGCCTACTCCTAGGCTGCTTTGACTGCCATCATTTGACAGTCTAACACAGCACCCCCCCACCCCCCCACCCCCAAAGCTTTATCCAGTTGACATGTGAGAGTATCTGGGTGAGGGAGCGGGGAGAGAGGTTTTCCTTCCTGCCACTCCAAACTTCATCGCTTTTAAGAAATCACATCCAACCCACTATGCAAATGCTCCCAAGGTCAAAATGCACAGTTTGATCTATGTATTTGCTGAGACAGAAAGACAGAGAGAGAGAGAGAGAGAGAGAGAGAGAGAGAGAGAGAGAGAGAGAGAGAGAGAGACGAAGGAGGAGGATTTATATCCCACCCTCCACTCCTTTACCTTCCTCCCCCACAACAGACACCCTGTGAGGTGGGTGGGGCTGAGAGGGCTCTCACAGCAGCTGCCCTTTCAAGGACAACCTCCGCCAGAGCTATGGCTGACCCAAAGCCATTGCAGCAGGTGCAAGTGAAGGAGTGGGGAACCAAACCCAGTTTCCCGGACAGGAGTCCGCACACTTAACCACTACACCGAAGAGACAGAGACTCTACTGATTATCAATCAAAACGTATGCACAGAGGAACATCAGGGAGGTTTTTAAAATGAAATCTGCAGAAATGCAAAATACCTGCATTTCTTAATTAAGTTTCTAGTCTTCTCTTCTTCCTCCCCTGCCCCCATCCTTCTGCTTAGCCATTACACCGGCATCTGTAACATTTGGAAGCACCGCTCTGCCAATCACCATGGAAACCTTTAACCAGGGAGACGAGGCAAAACCAACAGGACATCAATTCCAATAACCTCCTTACAAGACTTGCCGAGAGCACCGAGCACATAAAAAGTAATTAGGCGGTAATTAACAGGACATCATAGGTATATAGGTGGCTTGTTTTGTCTCATGCCTGCCCTCTATGCTGCGCACACACATCACAACAACCAAGCTTGCTTTGTTTGCATTCAATGGCCCTACAAGGCAGAGGAAAGGATCCTTCAAAACACACAAGAAGATTCATGCCTGCGCAGGGCAGTGACTGATCACCTCAAAGAACAATCTAATTTAGAGGGTTTTCCAGATGAGGCAGGAGAGGCCCTACTAAATGAAATTGGTGTTTCCCTTTCAATCCAATTTGTTTAAAAAGGAGCTAAAGAAAGAAACCGGGGTGTGTGGTGCTGATGGGAGGGAAACAAAAGGCAGTGGAATTTACAGGTAGGGTAGGCGATAGGGGGGTAGAATTGCCAGATCCTGGTTGGGAAACTCCTGGAGATTTGGGGATGGAGCTTGGGAAGGACAGGATCTCAGTGGGATACAAGGCCACAGAGTCCACCCTCCAAAGCAGCCATTTTCTCCGGGGGAATTGATCTCAGTAGCCTGAAGATGAGAGGTAATTTTGTTGAGGGGGGAGGGCTGTGTGGAGACAGAGAGAGCGCCTGGAAGTCATGGTTGACTTCTGGTAACCCCTACTGGGACTTGGAGAGGTAGCTTACTATTGCCTGCCTTTGCATCCTGGCCCTGGTATTCCTTGAAAGTCTCCCATCCAAGTACTTGCCAGAGTTGACACTGCTTAGCTTCTGAGATCTGACAAAATTGGGCTTGCCTGGGCTATCCAGGTCAAGGGCCTATCTGGAGGTTGGCATCTCTATTCATGGGGTAAACGCCTTAAGTGAGGCCTTTCTTTGGGACATTGGAAGGACACGGTCACACCTGTGCAGGCATTAACAGCCCCTCCCCCCAAAAAGCATGTATACACACACCCCACTTGCGTATGAAGTCAAATCACTAGCAGCAACTGAATCTCAGCTTTTAAAACAAAGAAAAATTCATTTCTAGGCTGAACAGAGAAATGTTTTAAAAACAGGACTGGCTAATTACATATGTCTCCCACTATGGCCTATTAGGATTCTGTAGGTTAACAGGGGGCACAAAGAGAAGTCTTTGCAGTGGTCATTCCCCACAGTGGGCAGACTTCTCCTGATACCTTGTTGGTGCCCAGGACGTTTTTTGAGCAGGAACACAGAGGAACGTAGTTCTGGCTGGCTGGCTGGCTGTCAGGCGGTGTGGCCTAATAATATGCCAATGAGTTCCTGCTGGGCTTTTTCTACAAAAAAGCCCTATGTGAAACAATGGTGACATCAGGAGGTGTGGCCTAACAGGCCAACAAGTTCCTGCTGGGCTTTTTCTACAAAAATAGACCTGCCAGTCCTGAACACTTCATGGGTATGCCATTATTTACAGTCACATTTAACAGACTCACTTAAATGAAGCTATTTTCTTGTATCCATGTTTCAGGTTATTTATGTTCATAGTCTGTCTCTGAGACTCAACATGAATTACACAATGCAAGTCAGTGCAATAAACAGGATGAGTGTGTGTGCGCGCGTGGGTGTAAAGTGCCATCAAATCACAGCCACCTTATGGCACTGGGGCCCCAGCAAGGGGTTTTCAAGGCAAGGGAGAAGCAGAGGTGGTTTGCCATTGTCTTCCTTTGCAGAGTCTTCCCTGGTGGTCTCCTTTCCAAGTACTGACCCTGCTTAGCATCTGAGATCTGACAAGAACTGGCTATACCAGGGGTGGCCAAACTGTGGCTTGGGAGCCACATGTGGCTCTTTCACACATATTCCTAGGTGGCCTCTTGATGTCCTCACCAGCCCCATTGGCTGGCGGCTTGGAGAATGCATTAAAAGTTAACGTTGCTTTCTTTCTACCTCTCTTCTCCTCCCTCTCCCATCTATTTCCTTCCTTCCTTCCTTCTTCCCTCCCTCCCAGCTTTCAAATGTCTGACCATTCATTACTTGCGGCTCTCCAACATCTGATATTTATTCTGTGTGGCTCTTACATTAAGCACGTTTGGCCACCCCTGGGCTGTACCATGGCTGCCTTCCCTACCAGGATGACTGCGCACAGTTATCGTATTATTGTATATTCACCTACCTTATTATTTTTATCTGAACATATTGTCACTGGACCCTAGCCTTTGGGCTAGCCCAGGGGTGGGGAACAGTGGCTCTCCAGATGTTTTTTGGCTACAACTCCCATCAGCCCCAGCCATTGCTGGAGAGCCACTTTTCTCCACCCCTGGGCTAGCCCGTCTTTAACATAACAGGGCAACAGGTGAGGGAGAGCTTGAAGGAATGAAAACCAAGCCCAAATTTGTTTTTGGAATTCTCATTCTACACAGGGACTTATGCCAACATGCATCATTCTTTTCCAAAGGTAACTTGGTGCTTACATATTAAAGGGCCATCTATTTTAAACCAGTGAAAATAGAACTAACAGTGTCCCCTCCCTCCGCTTTAGTTTGGCATTCATGAGGTTAAGGGAAATGAAATGCAGATTGCAGTGACATGCATAAGGCGCAATTAACTGCAGTCCTTGAGCTCATGATTGATTTCCCAAGAGGCAGTTAGTGCCGAACGCATTGCCTGCCCCTGCTCCACAGTTTACTCTCGAGACTCCTCCGGGAATGGAGATTGATGTTTTTGTACCTTGGATTTAGAGGAGAGAACACCAAGACATGGAACAGACTTGAGGGCCCCTTCAAATGGGTAGCAGCAGCCCTTTCAAACCTTAACCGTTTCAGAATGCAGGCAAGCGATCATCGCTGGAGGAAAAGCTCCCTTGCATCAAAAGCCGGCGTTCTGGGAGAAGCAACCTCACCTAGCCATCCCCTCCTAGTCTTGTGTACAAGGTGTTTTTCCCCCTCCCTCACAGGAGAGGCAGCCAAATCTTCCACTTGCTCCCTGAAGTGAACATAAGAAGCAGCCCCAGGCAGCGTTAGGTCTTTGGACCACCTAACTCAATGCTGCTCTGGTCTGGAAGAAAGGCCGAGGCTGGCCTCATCTTGTTAGATCTGGGAAACTAAGCAGGGTATCGGCCCTGGTTTGTACTTGGATGGGAGACCACCAAAGAAGGCCAGGGTGGCTACGCAGAGGCAGATAATGGCAAACCACCTCTGTCAGTCACTTGCCCTTAAAAACCCGATCAGGCCTACAAGCCAACTGGCTGTCATCTGTTTCCCTCTCCCTCTCTCTTGCTTCCCTTCTGCATCACAGCTTGCTTTGCCAGGCTTGCTCAATCACAGAGGAGCTATGGAGCAAAGCCTCTGTTTTCTCCATTGGCTGAGCCTCCTCCATTGCTTTGTCAGGCTCTCTTGATTGCATAGCAGAGCTACTGAGCAAAGCCTCTCTTCCTTCTACTGGTTGAGGCTCCTCAGAGCATGTTGTCAGTTATAAGAGATTGCAAAATTAAACAAAATATTGCAAGAGTGCTAATGTTTTAAGCATGCTTTATTTTAAGTTTGCATTTGTCCTTTATAAAGTTTATATCTTCACTACCTGGCGTTGCATTTTATGACAAAATGGCCCAGCTCCACAAATCTCATTTATGCCAGATCCGACCCTCATAACAAATGAGTTCGACACCCCTGCTACAGTGTCGCCATAAGTCCACTGTGACTTGATGACACTTTTCACCACCAGCTCAGTGCTGGTGATTGTGACTAGCAGGGTCTCTCTCAATAGCTGCAACACAAGACCATTTCACTGGACATTCCAAGGACTGAACCTGCGACCCCTTTACATGCAAAGCAGCTGCTCTGCCCTGACCCACATATGAAATTGCTTTATCACAGGTCAAACTATTGCTTCATCCAGCTCCATCCTGTCTACAGACTCAGTGTGACATTCCCAATTCTCACACACTGTGCAGAATTGTCCACATGCCTAACCTGCAATGCCATGAAGCTCTGCCTCTTCTAACTTTGGTGGTGAAAAGAGCCAATCAAGTCACAGCTAACGTATAGGGACCCCCCATGGGGTTTCCAAGGCAAGAGATGGTCTACCGTCACTTGCCTCTGTGTAGCAGCTCTGGACTTCCTAGGTAACCTCCTACCCAAGTAATAACCAGGGCTGACCCTGCTTAGCTTCTGAGATTAGGCTACCAGCCTGGGCCACCCAGGTCAGGGCTTTCAAGCTTTGTAACTAGGCAAAATGTTGTGGGCAGCAGCAGAAGGGCCACACTAAAGCCGCACACTCCACCACAGCAGTGCTCCTAACCACACCTCCAAAGCCCTGATCACAAGCAGTTCCCCTCCCACCTTCAGTAGACCAAGGGTCACCAACCCTTTCCCCATGAATGTGCGCTACACTCCAGCAACAAAAAATACACCCTAAACTCAGGGGTGGAATTCTAGCAAGAGCTCCTTTGCATATTAGGCCACACCCTCCTGATGTAGCCAATCCTCCAAGAGCTTACAAGGCTCTTTTTTTGTAAGCTCTTGGAGGATTGGCTACATCAGGGGTGTGTGGCCTAATATGCAAAGGAGCTCCTGCTAGAATTCCACCCCCCGCTAAGCTACTTGCACCTTCAGCGTGTTACTGTGCTGTTTGCTTAGAACATTTCTATGCTGCATCTCCAGCAAGCTCCTCCAGGCAGCTTCCAATCCAGACAGCAAAACAACGGGAGGTGGCCAGGTGAGCCTCACCAGAGAGGGCACTCCAAAGGTGCCACCACTGAAAAATCCCCGTCTCTGATCTCCACCCACCTTCCCTCCAAAGGTAGAGACCTGGGGGAACAAGCTTTGGGAAGCAAATCTAAACTGGTGGGCTGGACAACATGGGAGGCAGCAGTCCTTCTGTCTGCCCTAGAAACTGAACACAGAGTCAGCAGCTCAGTTTAAGTCTTACGGAACAGAACCTTCTTTTAACAGAAATGCCTAGAACAAATCTTTTCACATTCCTGTCCTGGGGTGCCCAAGAGAGCTATCAATAGCTCATGAGCCACCTGTTGGAGCCTTGGCTTATCACCAGGCTAGAGACAGAAAAGCTGCTTCAAGGATCACCCAAAAGCAGGGTATACATTCATGATTTTGACTAGCAAGCAAGGCTTTTTTTTTTTGTAGCAGGAACTCCTTTGTATATTAGGCCACACACCCCTGATGGTAGCCTATCTCTAAGAGCTTACAGGAGGCCATGCAAGAAGAGCCCTGTAAGATCTTGGAGGATTGGCTACATCAGGGGGTGTGGCCTAATATGCAAAGGAGTTCCTGCTACAAAAAAAAAAGCGCTGCAGAATCCTTCCTCTTACTGTCCCAGCCTTGCTGGCCAATTTAAGAACAGCAAAGGGGAAACCATCCCTTTCAAGGAGCTGGCAATTACAAAAAGATTCCCAAAGTTTGTTTTGCTTTTAATTAAAGACAGTCCACGAAATCTGCAGGGGCCGAATGCAGCAGCTGCCAGTCTGTCTTCAGCAATTAACCCCACCCAACAGCCAGCTTGGCATCATTGTTGCGGCCGCTGCAGAGCAGCCCACGTGATGGGAAGACTGGAAAGAACAGCTGAGTGCAGACATTAATTAACATTTATCAGGCTGCTGTGACACACATATGAAATTATAACCCACGCACGCAGCACGCAATCTAATCGGGCTCCCATTTTGCTGGCTTGCGTTCGACGGCAAAACAGACATCCTGGAGTCGGGCTTCGTGAAACACTTATGAGGTCACAGCGCAAGGCACAAGCAGGGAAGAGACATTCAGCAGTGATGCCTAATGCAGAAAACGTAGGGCCCATTGCTTAGGTCAGGGATGGCCAAACTTGCTTTGTATAAGAGCCACATGGAATAAATGTCAGATGTTTGAGAGCAACAAGACAAGGAAGGAGCGAAAATAGATGAGGGCGGGAGGAGGAAGGGAGAGGTGGAAAGAAAGCAATGTTATCTTTAAGTGCATTCTCCAAGCCGCTGGCTGGTTTGGAGACGCGATTTAAAGAGAGAAATGCCTTCTCTAAGCTGCTGGCTGCCTTGGCTTGGATAAGTGATTGAAAGAGACAAATGCCTTCTCCAAGCTGGCTGATGGGGCAGTGGGGGCTTCGAGAGCCACAAAATATGTATGAAAGAGTCACAAGTGGCTTCCGAGACACAGTTTGGCCACCCTGGTTTAGGTGAATACTCTGCACCTGGCTATTTACAGCCAATGTCTTATTTGGAAGACATGAAGCTGCCTTACACAGAATTCAAGGTCGGTGTTATTCTGCTCTGGCCAGTAGGCAGCTCTCCAGGATCTCAGGAAGAGATCTTTCACATCACCCACTAAGGTAAAGGTAGTCTTCTGTGCAAGCACCAGTTGTTTTCGACTCTGAAGTGACATTGCTTTCACAACGTTTTCATGGCAGACTTTTTACGGAATGGTTTGCCATCCCCCTCCCCAGTCATCTACACTTTCCCCTCAGCAAGCTGGGTACTCATTTTACCGACCTTGGAAGGATGGAAGGCTGAGTTAACCTGGAGTCGACTACCTGAACCAGTTTTCACTGGGATTGAACTCAGGTCGTGAGCAGAGGGCTCCGACTGCAGTACTGCAACTTTACCACACTGCGCCACGGGGCTCTTACTCACCCACTACCTGATCCTTTTTACTGGAGATGCTGGGGTTTGCACTGGGACTTCAGCATGCAAGCTACCTGCTCTGCCATGGAGCCACAGTCATGTAAGGCTTACCGTCTGCCATTATATGCTGCCTAATGCATTTAGTAATACTTTTATCAAGAATGTTTTTATCAAGAGTCTCACAAACCTTCTGTCACATTATAAAGAAATACAAC
Organism: Heteronotia binoei; assembly: GCF_032191835.1. Classification (NCBI taxonomy): domain Eukaryota; kingdom Metazoa; phylum Chordata; class Lepidosauria; order Squamata; family Gekkonidae; genus Heteronotia; species Heteronotia binoei. The sequence continues at coordinate 66,841,655 of NC_083233.1, forward strand.
CTTGCAATAATTACAAAGAAAAGTCCATCCCAAAGAGCACCTGGATATAGGCTCATTTAGTCAAAGTCTTCCCCAGGAGTATTCCGATATATTTATATATAAGTTGATAAGTTAATCGACCTCTTGTAAAATTCAATGTGCGTACTGGGAGCAAGGCAGTCCTTAACTTCTTCTCTAAACAGATGCAAAAGCCTTCTGGATTTGGCTGGCAAAATGCTCTCTGCAACTTCTTTATTTTCTTCAAAATTAGCATCCTCTCAGTGCTACTTAACATAAGAACATAAGAAAAGTCATGTTGGATCAGGCCAATGGCTCATCCAGTCCAACACTCTGTGTCACACAGTGGCCAAAAAAAAGTGCCATTAGGAGGTCCATCAGTGCGGCCAGGACACTAGAAGCCCTCACACTGTTGCCTCTCCCCGCAAGCACTAAGAATACAAAGCATCACTGCCCCAGACAGAGAGTTCCATTAATACCATGTGGCTAACAGCCACTGATGGACCTCTGCTCCACATGTTTATCCAATCCCCTCTTAAAGCTGGCTATACTTGTAGCTGCCACCATCTCCTGTGGCAGTGAATTCCATGTGTTAATCACTCTTTGGGTGAAGAAGCATTTAAATTTATACAGAGCAAGCCAGTTCTGAATCCAACCAGAAGCAAAAGCCTTCTGAATTTAGGTGGCAAAATTCTCTCTCTCTTTTATCACTTACGTGCATAATTTAGAAGCAAGCCAGCTCGGAAACTCTATGGGGAGCTGGCAACTGTCTGGTGATCTCTTAAGGTCAGAGAGACAAGGAATCGGAGCTTGAAGAGCCATAAAGAAGGTTCCCACTCATCTTACTTTTATCCCCCACCACTTCATTATGTGCAACCACAAAGCTTCGCTTTATAAAAAATATATAAGCCATTAACAGAGATGCTCAGCGAGATGACTATGCACAGCGGATAAAGAGCACACTTTGGATTCCAAAGCTCCTTTGAGTTCTTAGCAATCCTATCACGCGTCACCAGTCAGCCTGCCCGGGTTGGGTGCAGAGCACGAGAGGAGAGAGAGAGGAGAGAGAGAGAGAGAGAGAGAGAGAGAGAGAGAGAGAGAGAGGCGCCTGCCAAAAGTCTACTGAGAAAGAAGGGAGGCAAGAGAAGCCATTTACACCCAGTGATTGACTCAGAGCTGTAACATGACCCTGGTTGTGTCTTGCTATTGAGAACATTAACTGGGAACAGCTTCTTTCGGCACCTCCTGCCAAAACACAAACACGGCCAGCTTCTTCAGCTGCACGTTGGGCTTCCTTCCTCCTCCGGCTCTGGCTAATGTTTTCTTTGTTTTGTTTTGGGTTTCGAGGGGTTCTTTTGGAGGAGAGGGGGTTTGCTTCCTTCAAAGGTTTCTGACTGAAGTTTGCAGAGAGCCAAAATATTTCCTGTGTCTATCACGTTCCTTAGCCAGCTCCATTGGCTTATTGAAAGGAAACCCACACGATAAAAGCGATCTGTGCTGATGCTGCCAAGCAACTTTGTGGCCAAAAGATGGCACAGCTCCCATACATGGCACAGCGGAAAGGGCAGAGAAACCATTGATGCAGCAAGATTGGAGGCATTCCTCAGTGATCTTTGCAGGTTCCTCAGTGATCCTTGCAGTTCCCAAATATCATAAGGAAAGTTCACCCTGATTAAGGCCATTTTCAAATGAGCTTTCTGCACAAGAGAGTGTGCAAACAGCCAGCGAGGTATAGGGCTGGTGTGTCAGACTAGAGCAGTGGTGGCCAAACTGGCCTGGGAGCCACATGTGGCTCCTTCACACATATTGTGCGGCTCTCAAAGCCACCTGGTTTCTTTGGTCACTTGTGACAGAGTGTTGGACTAGATGGGCCATTAGGCTGATCCAACATGGCTTCTCTTATGTTCTTATTCATCAACCATTAGCCAGCATGGAGAAGGCATTTGTCCCTTTAAATCACTTCTCCAATCCAAGCCAGCCAGCGGCTTGGAGAATGCATTTAAAGTTAAAGTTGCTTTCTTTCCACCTCTCCCATTTTCCCTCTTTCTTCCTTCCTTGCAGCTTTCAAATATCTAATGTTCATGTCTTGCAGCTCTCAAACATCTGACTTTCTTCTATGAGGCTCTTATGCTGAGCAAGTTTGGTTACCCCTGGACTAGAGTCTGGGACCCGGGTTCGAAGCCTCATTCTGCCATGAAAACTTGCTGGGTGACTTTGGGCCAGCCACATAATCTCTGCCCAGCCTACCTTACAGGATAGTTGTGATAAAATGGAGGAAAGAAGAATGATGTTGGCTGCTTTGGGTACCCAATGGGAAGATAAGCAAGGTATAAACATTTTATAGGCATAGACAGCTTCAAGAGTGGGATTGGATAACCAAATGGAGCAGAGGTCCGTCAGTGGCTATTAGCCACAGTTTATCATTGGAACTCTCTGTCTGTGGCAGTGATGTTCCGTATTCTTGGTGCTTGGTGGGGGGGACAACAGTGGGAGGGCTTCTAGTGTCCAGGCCCCACTGATGGACCTCCTGATGGCACTTGGTTTTTTTGGCCACTGTGAGACACAAGAGTGTTGGACTGAATGGGCCATTGGCCTGATCCAACATGGCTTCTCTTATGTTCTTATGTGGCACAGAGTATTGGACTGGATGGGCCATTGGCCTGATCCAACTTGGCTTCTCTTATGTTCTTATGTGGCACAGAGTATTGGGCTGGATGGGCCATTGGCCTGATCCACATGGCTTCTCTTATGTTCTTATGTGACACAGAGTGTTGGACTGAATGGGCCATTGGCCTGATCCAACGTGGCTTCTCTTATGTTCTTATGTGACCCAGAGTGTTGGACTGGATGGGCCATTGGCCTGATCCAACCTGGCTTCTCTTATGTTCTTATGTGACCCAGAGTGTTGGACTGGATGGGCCATTGGCCTGATCCAACGTGGCTTCTCTTATGTGGCACAGAGTATTGGACTAGATGGGCCATTGGCCTGATCCAACATGGCTTCTCTTATGTTCTTATGTGGCACAGAGTGTTGGACTGAATGGGCCATTGGCCTGATCCAACTTGGCTTCTGCTATGTTCTTATAAATGAAGTATGCAAATATGTGTACAGGGAAGACTCCTCTGCTCCACACATGCTTGGCTTGCAACATTAAATTCCTGGCAGCGTTTGCAAAAAACATCCGGTTTATATTGTTGGAAAGACCTTTCTCTGCCTGAGACCCTGGAGAGCTGCTGCCAGTCAGACAATGGCCATATGAGACAAAGCTCTGTCTCCGTACAAGGCGGGTTAACTTTTTGCCTTTTTAAATGCTAAGTTCTTAATTTATTCACTGTGGAAATCAAGGTAAAACTGTGCTATTCAAACACTTCCGCCATACACCCAGCAAGCAAAGTGCAGCTTTCCTAGCTAGCTAGGAGAAAAGGAGGGGGGGGGGGGAATCAAAAGCACAGCTCTTTAACAAATGCAATTCTAATATACCCCCATGAATTTCTCTCCTCTCGTCAGCTCTTCGAAAAAAAACACCGTTTTGCAGGCATGGTTGCTATACAAATATTCTATGGGCCCCGTGGAGGCTTGCAAATGCTTTAAAGGAGAGACTTGTGTTTGAATAGGCAACCTGTCTGTTTGAAAGGTTAGATGTGAAAAGAAAGGGGGAGAGAGAAGCAGGCGCCTTCAGATAAAAAGGACAGTGCAGCTATTTATTTATACACTGGTGCTGTTCTCCTGACTCACTTGCAAAGAAGGGAGGAGGAGAAAACAGGGAAAGGAGAAGATTAACATGCAAGAAATCAAAAGGCAGCCCAACCGGGGGGCCATAGCCAGGGTTTTAAAAGGTTGGGGTTTTTTTAAAAAAGTCAGGGGGCACCCTTTCCCATTCACTGCAGGCTTGCAGCTTCTCAGAATCTTTCTGGGGTTGGGGGCAAAAGCTGGAGGCTCTGAAAGTGGCCGAGTCCAGGCAGCCAAGCTTAAAAACTTTGGAGTCAAGAAGCAGGTGGGTTTCCTTCCACCCTCCCTCTCCCCGACCCTGGTGCTTTGCAGCCAGGAGCTCCATCTGTCCCCACCCACTGCCCATTCCACGTGGCTTCCTCCGCCTCCCACTTGCCTCCCTCCCTGCTGCTTTTGTTGCTGCAGCACACTATGCCCTGCTCAGCTCTGACTGCTGCTGCTGACGCTTCACCAGCTCAGCCAGGGCACACAAAAAAAGAGGGGAAAAGAGGGGGGAAGCAGCTTGAGCCCCAGAGGGCCCCCTGGCTACATGCCTACCCAGGACTGTACATGCTGTCTTATTCTGAATTAGACCATCGATCTATCAAGGTCAGTATTGTCTACTCAGACTGGCAGCAGCTTTTCAGGATCTCAGGCAGAGGTCTTTCCCATCACCTACTCCCAGATTCTTCCAATTGGCAGTGCCAAGGTTTGAACCTGGGACTTTCTGCATGCTAAGCAGATGCTCGACCACTTAATGGACCCTCTCCCATAAAGGTACGACCAGATGTGGGATATCTGGTATCTGACTCTGAGCAAGGTTCATTGGCAGTCCAAAGAAGCCACTGCGCATCTTGGTCAAAACACAGCAACATCTTTATAGGAGGCAGGTGCATTAAGTTCTACCTACTCCCAGCACTGAGATGTTCAAGCTTTAGTCGGCAAGCAGAGCTTTCTTTCACCCTGCTCTAAATCTGCCCATCTCGGGAGAGATTTAGCAGTAGTCGAGCAGCGACTCTGCCTTCCGTGGTGTTGTGATTTGCAATCTCGCCGCACGTTTTAAAAAATCACTCACGAGCCACCACAGCCTTGGAGGTTTAAGCAGCAGAAGTCCAATTCCAGCCAGGCTGTTCAGAGATTCTGAGAAGGGCAGAAGATGCGCCTCCCGAACCCATAATTCCTGGTTAATATTTCATCACTCAACATGACTGCAACAAACAGAAGTGGTTAAGGGAGGAGGTTGCTGGAGTCGGAGGCGTCACCTCAAAGCCTTTCAGAGCTACTCTAGCCTTCCAGTTAAGGTGCTAATTTGCCTGGGGTGCATACTGGGTTTCCCTATGCCCAACAGAGAGCCCTGTGGAGCAGAGTGGTAAAGCTGCAGTACTGCAGTCAGAGCCCTCTGCTCACAACCTGGGTTGATCCCAGAGGAAGCTGGTTCAGGTAGCCGGCTCCAGGTTGACTCAGCCTTTCAGCCTTCCGAGGTCAGTAAAATGAGGACCCAGCTTGCTGGGAGGAAAGTGTAGATGTCTGGGGAAGGCAATGGCAAACCACCCCATAAAAAAAAAAGTCTGCGTGAAAACGTTGTGAAAGCAACGTCAACCCAGAGCTGAAAACAGGGCTTTAGCAGGAGAAAGGAAGAACCCCCAAGTTTCAAAAAGATTGGATTAGGAGGTCCAGTTCTAAGAGCCTCAAAAGAAGGTGCTCCTATCCGTCATTATTCCAAAATGGGCGGGGAGGCATTTATAAGCAGCGCGGCCCCTTTAAATGTGATGGCTAGAACTCCCTTTGGAGTTCAGTCATGCTTGTCACACCCTTGCTCCTGGCTCCACCCCCAAAGTCCCCAGATATTTCTTGAGTTGGACTGGCAAGCCTAACTGAACTGGGCTGGCCCTCCTTAGCTGCTGAGGTCTGATGAGATCAGCCTAGCTTGGGCGATCCAGATCAGGGCTGGCACACCGGAATTGCTACTGTGCGTCCCCAAAGCAAAGACAAATCTGAAGAGCTTCAACAACTAATGTGTTGTGGAAGCACGTTTCTTGTTTAGAACCACAATCTTCTCACATAGACTAGGCCCAAAAGACACTTAGATTTTTTTTTTTGTTTGCTTGCTTTTCAGCTAAAGCTGGATTTGCTGGATAAGATCAGTATGTTCATCTAGCCCAGCATACGGTTTTGTACAGCTGCTTATCAAGTTGCACTGCAGGGCCAGCAAAGTTTGCACCGAGACCAATACTGCCTTTCAACGGCGGCATTCAGTGTTACTTTTTCTTTTTATAGAGCAGGGGTGGCCAAACTGCGGCTTGCAAGCCACACCATGGCTCTTTCACACATACTGCATGGTTCTCAAAGTTCCCACTGCCCCGTCAGCCAGTTGGAGAAGGCATTTGTCTCTTTAAATCACTTCTCCAAGCTAAGCCAACCAGCAGCTTGGAGAACGCATTTAAAGTTAAAGTTGATTTCTTGTCACCCCTCCCTCCTCTTATCTATCCTCCTTCCTTCCTTGCTGCTCTCAAACATCTGATGTTCATGTCTTGCAGCTCCCAAACATCTGATGTTTATTCGATGTGGCTCTTACGTTAAGCAAGTTTGGCCACCCCTGCTGTAGAGATTCCCTTCAGTCACCATGGCTAGTAGCCACAGAAGGACTTTTACTCCACAGACCTGTCTAGCCTCCTTTAAAAGCTACCTGCATCATGGCCACCCCTACCTTCACTAGCAGCGAATGCCACAATTTAATTCCTCCTTTTGTCTGTCCTGAGCCTATTTCCCAGTTATTTCACATGTGCAAAATCCGTCCATTCAGAAATCCAAAACAAGTGCACAGGAAACAGTCTGTTCACACATGCATACAAAACAGTGGCTGGTGTGTGTTTTAAACGGCCCCTGTGAAGCCAGCCTAAGAAACAGATGCACTCTATTCTTCCTCTTGCATTTTTATTCCACAATTCTCCAAAACTAGGGCTGGCCCTACCACTAGGAAACTAGGCAATTACCTAGGGTGCCGGCCTTCTGGGGGTACCCAATCTGACACCAACTGTTGCCACAGACTGGCTCTTTCCCGGCTGCAATCCCAACTGTTTCAGAGTCAATCAAAGCCTTCAACCAATGGGGGGGGGGGGCAGGGGGAGAAGCAGTTCTTGTGCCACCAACAAAACAATTCAGACTAATCAACTGGAACAAATTAAAAAAACCGAGCAACAACAGAAGGGGGGAGGGGAAATGCTCCAACCAACACAAATTGAGACTGAACAGTCATCAGAACGGCAGGGCAAAGAAGTGCGTCCGGGCTTCGATTTAATGAGGACTGCAGAGATTGTTTTCATCCTCGCTCTTTATGCGTTTGGCGGCAATAAATAAAAAGGCAACACAACGGGCGAATTCAATTTGTCGCAGAACACCTGCGATCCAAGAGGGGTGCATGTTTAAAACAAAACACAGAAAAGGGAAGGGGGCCTGCGCGTACAGGAAGCTATGCCGCAATTGTTTAATTAAAATCATTTTTAGTCTCTGCACAAGCACAATCATCCAATATTGTCTTCCCTGACAGCGCCGGAGGAGCTAAAACGTGTCACTGGCAACAGTTAGTACAAATCTGCCTGACATGGTTTGCTCTAAAAATAAACCATGCATGTTAAGTAGCATCAGAACAAGTTTATAAAGCGGGGGGAGGGGAGGGGGGGAGAGGAAGAGAGAAGAAATTGCAAGAGACTGGTTCAAATGAGAAGAGAAAGGTAAAAATAGTGCCATAAGCACCAATGGTGGGAAAGGTCTGCAGCACTTTCCACGAAAAAGATTCCATTTTTAATGCATCGCAAAAGGGGTAGATTGAAGAGTTAGAAATATATTTAATTCCGTTTATTTGACTTATACCGTGCCCTGTCCCAAAATGGGCTCAGGGCGACTTACATCATAAAACCAAATAGGCTCAGAGTGGCTTACATGGCTGGTAGATTTGGGCCTAGGAACAATCTTGAACTAGCTGGCTACACAGAGTTGATGAGAGGGTAAAATAATAGAGATGGAAGGGGGCATGGTGATGACCAGTCTCATCAGATCGGGGAAGCTAAGCAGGGCCAGTGTTTGGCTGGGAGTTGACCAAGGAAGTCCTGATCTCCTGCGAAGCATGGGGTGGGTATTTTTTGTCACAGGGAGAACAAGTAGAAGGTTTAAGCCAGGTGTGTCAAACTCATTTGTTATGAGGGCCGGATCTGACATAAATGAGGCCTTGTCAGGCCGGGCCATGTTGGGCCGGGCCATGTGTGTACCTATTTAAGATTAGGTAGCAGAGATATAAACTTTATAAAGGACACAAACACAATTAAATTTTTTTTTTTAAAAAAAACCTTCCTTCCTTGGATTATACCTTACCCCCTTCCCTCCCTTCCATTTGAGTGAACTAACACTTAAAAATTTGTTATACTCCCCAGTTCATGTAGTATGTGGTCAAAGCCTCAAGAAAGCGGATGTAGCACCATCAGTAAAAAATAAGTTTAAAAAGGTAAAGGTAGTCCCCTGTGCAAGCACCAGTCGTTTCAACTCTGGGGTGACGTTGCTTTCACAACATTTTCACGGCAGACTTTTTACGGGATGGTTTGCCATTGCCTTTCCCAGTCATCTACGCTTTCCCCCCAGCAAGCTGGGTACTCATTTTACTGATCTCGAAAGGATGGAAGGCTGAGTCAACCTGGAGCCAGCTACCTGAACCCGGTTTCCACTCAGGTCGTGAGCAGAGGGCTCTGACTGCAGTACTGCAGCTTTACCACTCTGCACCACAGGGCTCTAAAATAGTGCCATGCAAATATTCCCAGCTGGAGGAAAAGCAGTGGGGACTCCACTAGCAATAAAACTATGAAAGACAACAGAACAAAGTTTGAGCCCAGTTACACCTTTAAGACCAACTATATTTAATTCTGTGTATAAGCTTTCGTGTGCATTCACACGTAAAAGAGCACAACAGTTACCAACGAAAGGCCTGGAGTCAGTATTAGGCAACTACATAATGGCAAGGTTTTGAAATTTTCATCATCGGGTTAGTGCGGCTGCAAGGTTTTTGATTTAGTGTTTGAATTTCCTTACTGCCCCTCCAGGCATTGCAGTTAAGCATTCTGCAGATTCATAGCGCATTCTGTCTCGCCCTCCCAGATGACATAAATATTAGCTGAATGCGCAACTCGCTTATTTTCTCCTCTTTAAAGGGAACCTATCTCTAGCCAACCAAAGGAAACGATCACTCTAATGGATTCTTCTTCCATCCTGTGAGTCCTAACCGTGCAGATGTGGATATTTACTTCTCCTCTCCTCCCCTGCAATTGCCCTCCTTGCAAAAAAAGAAAAGAGAAAAAGGCTGCTTTTGAGGCTGATAGGGAGAACACGGAATGCAGAATAAACCACAAAAGTACGAACAGATGTTCAGGCCGATTCAGTGGATGGACTTTACTGCCTCCCTCCAAACTCCAAACACACACATGTAGCAAAAGCCATCTCTCCAGTTTGGTGCAACTAGGTCAGCAACACATGCCCCCAACACACATACTCCTTAGCTCTGTAGGAATTATTTATTCCAAACTGCTGGATATTAGCTACCACTTTAAACCCTACACTGGTTCATATTAAATGAAAAATAATAACAACCACCCTGGGTGTTCCCAGTTGGCATTTCAGACTTTATAAGAGAGACCAGATTCTGGCTGGCTGATTTCTTTCTCTCATCTCTGCCAACCATTTTACCAATTTCAGCCAGTTTGGTGTAGTGGTTAAGTGTGCGAACTCTTATCTGGAAGAACCGGGTTTGATTCCCCACTCCTCCACTTGCACCTGCTGAAATGGCCTTGGCTCAGCCGTAGCTCTGGAAGAGGTTGTCCTTGAAAGGGCAGCTGCTGTGTGAGCCCTCTCAGCCCCACCCACCTCACAGGGTGTCTGTTGTGGGGGGAGAAGATATAGGATTGTAAGCCGCTCTGAGTCTCTGATTCAGAGAGAAGGGTGGGGTATAAATCTGCAATCTTCTTCAGTCCTCTTCTAAATCTGTTCACTATTCACTTTTACATGGAAAGATTGTTTGGTGCACACACTTTCCTATATAAATGGGGGTTTTGTTTAAAAACACACTCAAACTGTAATCTCTGCTTCTCCCTCTCTGGAATGAGATGTGTAAGAGAAGACTGAATCCACACAGATTTCTTATCATGCCTTCTTTACCTTACTGACTAGGGCAGGGTTGTCGGACTCATTTGTTAGAAGGCTAAATCTAACACAAATGGGACTTTGCGGGGCCGGAGCCAGATGGGGCTTTTGCCCAACAATCTTCTGATAGCCCATTGTAGATTTCATCGGTTCTGTGTAGGTTTAGAAAAAACAGCAACCCATTGCTCCGGAGGCAGCATCCACCACCACACAAGGATGACTGTGTGACTGAAGGGAAGCCATTTTATGACTGGTTCCACCTCCTGAGGCAGCCATTTTGTAATGGCTGCGCCCACCATGCTATGGAGAGCCAGTTTGGTGTAGCAGTTATCTCTTATCTGGGAGAACCAGGTTTGATTCCCCACTCCTCCACTTGCAGCTGCTGGAATGGCCTTGGGTCAGCCATAGCTCTCGCAAGAGTTGTCCTTGAAAGGGCAGCTTCTGGGAGAGCTTTCTCAGCCCCATCTACCTCACAGAATGTCTGTTGTGGGGGAGGGAGAAGGTAAAGGAGATTGTGACTGCTCTGAGATTCACAATATAGGGTGGGATATAAATCCAGTATCATCTTCTTCTGTGTCAGAATACTACAGGTTCTACACAGAATTCTGCTTTAGGAGGCCTACAATTAAAAACAGTGCAACGATGTTAAAAAAACAAGCCACCAGACATAAAACAGTGTTAAGAATTATCCATGAAACAGAAGGTGACCAGTAAAAGCCTGGGTGGAAAGATGTGTTTTGTACAGACACCTAACAACGGTAAAACAAGTGCCAGGCAAGCCTCAAGGGGGAGCGGGTTCCAAAGGTGAGGTTCCGCCACTGAAAAAACTGTGCCTCAAGCAAGGTTGCCAGATCCCCCCTGGATACCATCAGGAGATGGGGGGCAGGGTTGCCAGCACCAAATTGGGAGACTTTGAGATGGAGACTGAGGAGGACAGGGATCTCATTGGCGTACAGTGCCACAGAATCCACACTCCAAAGCATCCATTTCATCCAGGGAACTGAGGTCTGGAGATGAGCTGTAATCCCTGGGATCCCCAGGGCCCACCTGGAGGCTGGCACCCCTAGCCTCTCATCACCACCCATCTCACCTTTGAAGGCAAGGGCACAGAGACAGGGTTTGGGTGGCAGACCTTAACTGGTGGGCTGGACAGTAAGGGACAAGTTACTCCTTCAGATATCCTGGCCCCATGCCATTTAGTAAAGGTAGTCCCCTGTGCAAGCACCAACCATTTTAGACTCTGGGGTGACGTTTTCACAGCAGACTTTTTACGGGGTGGTTTGCCATTGCCTTCCCCAGTCATCTACACTTTTCCCCCAGCAATCTGGGTACTCATTTTACCGACCTCGGAAGGATGGAAGGCTGAGTCAACCTCGAGCCGGCTACCAGAACCAGCTTCCGCTGGGATTGAACTCAGGTTGTGAGCAGAGGGCTCCGACTGCAGGACTGCAGCTTTACCACTCTGCACCACGGGGCTCTTCCTATGCCATTTAGGACCCTGCAAGTAAGAACCAGCACTTGGTATTGAGCCTAGAAACACATGGGTACCCTGTGCGGATTATTTGGCACAGGGGTGATATGATTCCTATATCTCACCCCCAACAACAGCCTGGCTGCTGCATTCTGGATCACGTGCAGTCCATTACAGATTTGGATTAAAATAGAGTTTATAAGCAATTTTAGGGAAGGGCTTCTCAAGATCTGAGCTTCAAATGCTTGTCTTCTTCCTTTTCCTCTACCTTGCCTCATTTACAGCAGGTAACTGGGGATCCAACTACCCTTTTACTGGTCAGTGGAACAGGCTTCCTCAGGAGGTGGTGGGCTCTCCTTCCTTGGAGGTTTTTAAACAGAGGCTAGATGGCCGTCTGACAGCAATGAAGATCCTGTGAATTTAGGGGGAGGCATTTGTGAGTTTCTTGCATTGTGCAGGGGGTTGGACTAGATGACCCTGGAGGTCCCTTCCAAGTCTATGATTCTACCCAATGAATTTTTAGCAAATCTGGGAAGACAAGAGCTGCTGTCTGCAGGACTGGCTCGTAGGCTTTCATGTGGCAGCTGGTTGGAAATAGGATGCTAGACTAGATGGACCATTGATCTAATCCAGCTGCGCTATTCCTGTTTAAATCAAAAGCACCTCAGTTAGAAGCACGTTTTTGAGAGTTATCAGGACTGAGAATTTCCATAATGAATTCAAGAGCCACCAGCTAGCAGAGTGACAGATTGCTACTACAAAACAGGGCAGCAATTAGAGTGTCAGGCTAGGAGCAGAAAGACTTGAGTTCACATCTTCTGCAGATGCACTACATGACCTCCAGTTCTACCGCATGACTTCACAGCAGAACTGACAATCTGAATTTCCTTATTCCCTACTCCTCTACACCAAGCACCCTGGGTGAACTCCCCCACATTTATGAGCCTGTGGGCACCTTTGGACTTCTGACACTTTGGTGGGCACAATGACAGAATGGCCACGAAGGGAGATGGAGCCACACATACACCAGCAGAGGAAGCCCAAGTGCAGGGGACAAGAGGAGTTTAAAAAATACACTGGAAAAATCTTGACCTGGATAGTCCAGGCAAGCCCCATTTCAGAAGCTATGCAGGGTTGACTGGCAAGTACTTGGATGGGAGACCTTCTTGGAATACCAGCAGTTGGGAGGTGAGGGCAGGCACACACTAGGGTTGCCAAGTCCAATTCAAGAAATATCTGGGGACTTTGGGGGTGGAGCCAGGAGACTTTGGGGGTGGAGCCAGGAGACTTTGGGGCGGAGCCAGGAACAAGAGTGTGACAAGCATAATTGAACTCCAAGAGAGTTCTGGCCATCACATTTAAAGGGACAGCACACCTTTTTAAATGTCTTCCTTCCATAGGAAATAATGAAGGATAAGGGCACCTTCTTTTGGGGCTCATAGAATTGGACCCCCTGGTCCAATCGTTTTGAAATTTGGGGGATACTTTGGGGAGAGGCACTAGATACTATATTGAAAATTTGGTGCCTCTACCTCAAAAAACAGCTCCCCCAGAGCCCCCGAAACCTCCAGATCAATTCCCCATTATACCCTATGAGAAGACGTTTCCCTCTCCACCCCCCTCCCCCCCCGCCCCCCCCCTTTCTGGGAAATCTGATGCAGGAGACAGAACTCACTCACCTCCGGAGGTGCAAAGGCACATGGTCCTTTGGGGGCGTGGCTGGGCTCCCCTCCCTTCACCGGCCAGCTGACTGGGGGCGGGAAGCAGCCTGAGAAAACGGAAGAGCTCTGGCTGCTGCGATCGGGGCTGGGTGCGAAGGGCTGCCGTTCTCCTCCTCCCCTCCCCCCCCCGCTTTCCCTTTTATGGCCAGCGGGGGGAGGAGGCTCCAAATTGGGAGTCTCCAGGCCTACCGGGGGATTTGGGACCCCTAGCACACACACACACACAAAATAAAAAATACACTGGGAAGGAAGTGTGGAAGAGAGAATAAAACCAACACTGGAGCAATAGCAGCCACCAAAACAGTGTTATTTTGTTCTATACAGGCTCCAGAGATTTTTTTGTAGCAGGAACTCCTTTATTAGGCCGTACACCCCGATGTACTCGGTCCTCCAGGAGTTTACAGTAGGCCCTGTATGAAGAGCCCTGTAAGCTTGTGGGGGATTAGCTACATAAGAGGGGTGTGGCCTAATATGCAAATGAGTTCCTGCCACAAAAAAACCCTGCATACAGCCAATCAGAAGCCCTGCTGGGCAGGAGTCCCCTGGTCCCGTTCACTTCCCAGAAACACTTGGATAGCACCAGGAAAAGTGCCAGCAGGTGCTACAAGCACCATGTTGGGGACACCTGTCCTAAGCACCCTTAAAGCTAATGCAAATTCTAGCTGTCCAATCCCCCCCCCCCCCCCGCCGCTCATTAAGTGCCACATTGCTTCCTGAAAATCTCAAGCAATGGCTCTGAATGCCTTGGCTCTTGGAGCGGCAACCATCTTTTTTTCATTGGTTAAACAAAGGGAGGCGGGGGAGCAGAGAAAGATTTTGGGCCGCTGAACATCTCCCTTCGGAGACTTTTTTTAAAAGCAGCACGGCGGAGCTATTTCAAGCGCCTTTCTGTGCTCTCGGGAGGTTTATACAGAGGCAATCCTCATGCGGAAAAGCTCCACCTGACTTTACACTGTGGACGCCTTATGCCCGCGAGAACAATGGCCCCCATTCTCTAGGCCTGTTGCGAGCTGCCATTAGTACAGTGCATGTCCTGTTGGAATCAGCTGGCGCAGAACGCGCGGCTGATATAGTGTTACCCACTCGAGCAGCAGATCCCACAAGGCTCCCTACTCCGCCAGCCCCAGCCTGCTTTGGCCAGCTTCATTATTTATGTACACCCTTTAGAAGAAAGCCTAGCAGTGGAACCAAGGGTGCCGGCCATCTGTATACGGATACAGGCATGTGTGTATCTGTATAAACAGGAGACGTCCCAGACATGTTTACGTGCCACAGTCACTAAGGCTAGTTAATAATTGACACGACTGTGGTAGGCAGGCAGAGGACAGAAAACCAGCAATGACACCTTCCTACCTCAGCTGTCCTTTAATTGGCACCTGATTTGTTCTTTCAGCACTGACCAAACACTACATTTCTTCCTTCTTGTAATTTTTTAAAATCTGTTTGTTTTTTGTGTTTTGCAGTGCTGCTCCATTTTTACTAGCCCTGCCCTTTCCAGTGTTAACTTTATAAGGATATTTTTTAAACGTTATATAGGCTAAGGATGTCAAAAATTCCACTGTTCTTGCAACACTGCAATAGTTTCAGTGTTCCTTCTACTCTGGCAATATACTAAAGTTCTCACTGGATTTTCTTTCCTATGGATGTTCTAGCAACAGGGGCTTAAGGACTGCCGCAGATTATGAGCCAGTTTGGTGATTATGAGCCAGTGGTTAAGTGTGTGGACTCTTATCTGGGAGAATTGGGTTTGATTCTCCACTCCTCCACTTGCACCTGCTGGAATCAGCCATAGCTCTCTCAGGAGTTGTCCTTGAAAGGGCAGCTGCTGTGAGAGGCCTCTCAGCCCCACCCACCTCACAAGGTGTCTGTTATGGGGGAAGGAGATATAGGAGATTGTAAATTGCTCTGAGTCTCTGATTCAGAGAGAAGGGCGGTGTATAAATCTGCAATCATCTTCTTCTAAAGGTGCACATTTTAAAATATATATACTCTAACCTAAGACTGGAAGCTGGCATTGCACAAAGATGCAGAGACTGAGCTGTCATCCAGGAAATCTGCAGTTCAAAAATCTCAGATCTGCAAGCCACCCTCCCTTGGCCCTTCCCATCTGCGAGAGGTAAACAATATTAGCCTACTTTAGATTACAAGATAACTTACGTGAAGTGTACATTGAAAGTGGCAGATAAACACTTATCATTCCAAATGGATTGTTTTTAGAAAACCTCCCAACACCATATCACGTTGCCCATGCAAACCGGCTACCCCAGGATGAAATGTTACCATCTGGACTGCATGGCCAGATGGTAAACAGAGCTTGGGCACCTTCAGTTTTATTTATTTTGCTAGTTGTATCCTCCTTCACTCCCCCATGTGCACCCAAAGCAGCTTATAACATGGTTCTCATTTCCTCAATTTTATCCAAGCAGCTTTTTAAATCCTAACAACTCCCTGACTTGGATAGCCCAGGCTAGCCCAATTAGCCAGTTTGGTGTAGTGGTTAAAGGTGCAGACTAGTTGTATCCTCCTTCACTCCCCCATGTGCACCCAAAGCAGCTTATAACATGGTTCTCATTTCCTCAATTTTATCCAAGCAGCTTTTTAAATCCTAACAACTCCCTGACTTGGATAGCCCAGGCTAGCCCAATTAGCCAGTTTGGTGTAGTGGTTAAAGGTGCAGACTAGTTGTATCCTCCTTCACTCCCCCATGTGCACCCAAAGCAGCTTATAACATGGTTCTCATTTCCTCAATTTTATCCAAGCAGCTTTTTAAATCCTAACAACTCCCTGACTTGGATAGCCCAGGCTAGCCCAATTAGCCAGTTTGGTGTAGTGGTTAAAGGTGCAGACTCTCTGGGAGAACTGGGCTTGAGTCTTTCCCACTCCTCCACATGCACCTGCTGAGTGGTCCTTGGTCAGTCACAGCTCTTGAAACAGCTGCTCTCTCAACACTAGAAAGGGCGGGGCTAGTAAAAATACTAGCCAGCAGGTATTCTTTTTGTAGAAAAGCCCAGCAGGAACTCATTTGCATATTTGTTTACAAGATTATGCATGGGATAGAGAAGTACTTTTCTCCCTTTCTCACAATAGGAGAACTCGTGGGCACTCAATGAAATTGCTGAGCAGTTGGGTTAGAATGGATAAAAGGAAGAACTTCTTCACCCAAAGGGTGATTTAACATGCGGAATTCACTGCCACAGGAGGTGGTGGCGGCTACAAGCATTGCCAGCTTCAAGAGGGGATTGGATAAACATATGGAGCAGAGGTCCATCAGTGGCAATTAGCCACAGCGTATTGTTGGAACTCTCTGTCTGGGGCAAATGACGCTCTGTATTCTTGGTGCTTGGGGGGGGGGGGGGGCAACAGGGTGAGGACTTATAGTGTCCTGGCCCCACTGATGGACCTCCTGATGGCATGTGGGGGTTTTTGGCCACTGTGTGTACAGAGTGTTGCACTGGATGATCCAACATGGCTTCTCTTATGTTCTTATGCATATTAGGCCACATCCCCGATGTCACCATTGTTCCACACAGGGCTTTTTTGTAGAAAAAGCCCAACAGTTATCATTTGCATATCGGGCCACACACCCCGACATGAAGCCAGTCCTTCCTGTGCGTTCCTGCTCAAAAAAAGCCCTGCTAGCCAAGGCTGACCCTACTTAGCTTCCAAGATCTGACAAAATCAGGCTAACTTGGGCTATCCGGGTCAGGGCACGTTGTGTGTCATCAAATCACACTTGACTTATGGAGACCCTTCATAATCCCTTTGACAGCCCATTATGGCGGACCGCCATTATCCCCTTCCTGCAGTACGGGGTCTAAGTATGACTGCCAACTGTGGCAAGTGAAACTCCTGGAGATCTAGGGACAGTGTCTGGGGAGGGATTAGAGTGGGGGGCTGGTAATGCCCCAGAGCCTGCCCTCTGAAGCTGCTCTTTCCTCAAAAGATCAGCTTTCATCCCAGGAGAACTGCAGGGCCTACTAGGAGGCTGGCAAACCTAAGTCTTAAGAGATAAGAGGCTAGAAGGGAATCTTTAGTACTTCTTTTTAGAACTGGCAGCGACTGGAAGAAGTCACAGAAGATGGAATAGATTGCTCTGAGGGCTGTGGTGGTCAAATAAAACCATGCACATTTCCAGTGGCCCACCCCCATTCCCCCTCCCTTTTCTCAAAGCTTGCTCGATGCGAGGCATAAATCTGTACTCAGACGCTAGCGCTTCTACAGGTCAGGTATGGATTTCACCCAGGAGGGGTTTTCATTACTCACCATGCAGCACAAAACCCTCCTACACCAGGGTGAGAATTGTACCACCTTCCCTCCCCCCACCAGTCTACTGTCGAAAGGGCTCCCATTCGGCTGTCATTTCTGCTCAAATCTCATGTGACAAGAAAGGCAGCTTTGTGCGAGTCTCTCGTGTGGCGTGACGAGCATGATGAATGCAGCGATACGGAGAGTTACTTTGAACGATGAAGGGAAAGGGGGAAGGATGAAGGAAGGCAAGAAATAGCAGGGGCATAATAAAAACGTACGATTCAGTATATACTACATACGCCAACTTCCAGGCCCACAAGCTGTCCACTTATGGAGTGCTTGCAGAACCTTTACTAAATGCCAGGTGTCATTCTTGAAAAACATGCAAAGTGCCTCTGAGCGTATACAAAGTGCTTCTTCCCAACACACATAATATGGCCTGAAAACATGGTTTTCTGATGTAGGTACAAGCTCCAGGGAAAAACAAGATTCAATCCCAGTAGCACCTTAAAATACCAACAAGATTTCTGATTACAGCAGTATATAATGCTAGAGGGCAGGGGTGGCCAAATTGTGACTCAAGAGCCACATGTGGCTCGCTCACACATATTGTGTGGCTCTCGAAGTTCCTGCCACCCCGCTGGCCAGCTTGGAGAATGCATTTAAAGTCAAAGTTGTTTTTTCCTTTCCATCTCTCCCTCCATCTATTTTCCTTCCTTCCTTCCTTCCTTCCTTCCTTCCTTCCTTCCTTCCTTCCTTCCTTCCTTCCTTCCTTCCTTCCTTCCTTCCTTCCTTCCTTCCTTCCTTCCTTCCTTCCTTCCTTCCTTCCTTCCACAAAATCCACCACAGGCCTCAAAAACCTCATACAAGCAGGGACAGGCCCCAAGCTTAAATTTAGCAATCCTACCATATTCATTCCTCTCATCTGCTACTATCTCATCCAAAAACAAAGCACTAACATTTTGGAAATTTTACAAAAACACCTCCCACCCACAGAATATTTAAAGTCACTGCTTACACTCCAGCCCTTCCATTTGCAATGTTTAATGCTGAGATTTAAAGGCACGCCCCTATCCATGCAAAAACAAGGAACGGCCATTGGGTTTGGATCCTGTTCCGTCAAGCGCACTTCTCCTTCCCGTGTAGCGCAGAAATCCTGAATGTATCAATCAAGGCCAGGTGCCCTTACGGCAGAGAGAGAGAGACAGTGAAATCCACAGACACTCAAGCTGACAAAAGAGAGGAAGTTGTCAACATCAAGCCCATGTCAAAGGCAAAAATATTGCTTTGTTCTTCTGCCGTTTTTTGCTCCACCACTGATAAATTAATGAGAGCTTCCCCCTGCCCCCTCCTAATCAGTCACGAGACGGTAGATCACAGCCAAGGTAAAAAGAAAAAAAAGAAAAGGAAGCCATGGAAAAAAATACAAAAGTGTTGGTTTCCAGAGACCTCTTTGGCGCTTGTAAATAACTTTGTGGTGCCTGAACACCTGGAGAGAAGCACCACTTGAAAAGCAATTGTGGTCACAAACTGCTCTTAAAAATAAAAGAACAGAATCTCAATTACCTCATTAACCTGAGACACAAATGAAAAGGACAGCCAGGCGAAAGTGTGGGTGACTCACCAGCCACTTGAAGACTTTCCTCAGGCAGTTACAGACAGGCTTTAATCCCCCTTTAACTCAGCACATGAAAACCTTCCTTATCATGCAAAGTTGCTGGGTGAATAACCAGTCTACAGAAAAAGCACTTTAGATGGGACTACAGGAAGCAGGGCTGGAGCCCCCTCCCAGAAGGGGGTGTCGGTCGGTTTCTTTCAAGGTAAAATTAGGGTTGCCAGACTTCACGTGGTTGTGGGAGATCTCCGTACAACTGATCTCCAGGCAACAAAGATCAGTTCACCTGGAGAAAATGGCCACTGTAGAAGGGGGACTCTATGGAAGGGGTGACCAAACTGTGGCTTGGGAGCCATATGTGGCTCATTCACATACATTGTGTGGCTCTTGAAGCCCTGTCAGCCAGCTTAAAGAAGGCATTTTCTGTTTAAATCACTTGTTCAAGTTAAGCCAGCTGGTGGCTTGGAGAAGGCATATAAACTTCAAGTTGCTTTCTTTCCAGCTCTCCTTCCCACCATCTGTTTTCTTTCCTTCCTTCCCAATATCTGTGGCTCTTACTTTAAGCACCCCTGCTCTCTAGCATCCTATCACACTGAAGGTCCTTCTCAGGGTCCACCCCCCCAAATCTCCAGGTATTTCCCAACCCAGAGCTGCCAGCCCTAGGGGGTAATTCCAGGATACTTCCTGGAAGCTTTGGGGATGAGAAATATCTAGCCTTTTCCTTCCTACCAAGAGGAGGTGTTCAATATTCCCCCCCCCCCCCAATAGTAATAACTGTGCTCCATCGATTCACAACTGACTCATGGCGACCTCAGAGCCATGGAGTTTTTACAAGGTAAGAGGGTAACAGGTGATCAGTCATTGCCTTCCTCTGCATAGCAACCTTAGACTTCCTTGGGGTCTCCCATGCAAGTCTTAACCGTGGACTGACCCTGTGTATTAGCTCCCAGGCTCTGATGAAATCAGGCAACCCAGGCCTATTCCGGCTGCTTTTTTTTTTTTTTTTTAACTGCAGGGCTTTGCATCGTATAATGTGTCATGTTAACACCAGTGCTTTGCTTCAGTACTGTGTTTTTTCAGACTTCCAGTTAGTTCTACAACTCAAACCCCATTTATAGACTCCTGGAATCCCAGAGTTGGAAGGGGCCATCCAGTCCAACCCCCTGCTCAAGGCAGGATCAGCCTAGAAGGATGAAACAGATGCTGCTGCCTTAGAGTGAATCAGACCATCAAGGTCAATACCGTCTACTCAGACTGGCAGAGGCTCTCCAGGGTCTCTGTGATTTTTCACATCACCTACCACCTGATACCAGAGACTCAACCTGAGACCATGCAAAGCAGAGTCTCTTCCACTGACCCATGGCCCCTCCCCAAACATCACCTTGTTAAAGGTGGGGCACCGCCATACAAACATGATGTTTCCTTATACAACATCATACCTTTGTACTATCTAGGCAGCTGGTTCCACCTCTGAACTACTCTGACCATAATCCCACCCCCAACCCAATATCCAGCCGCCACTTTTCTGCTTGTAGTTTGAGCCGATTGTTTTGGGTCCTATCCTCCGCTGCCAAATGGAATAGTTCCTTGCCCTTCTCTAAATGCCAGCCTTTCAATATTTAAAGAGAGCAATCATGTCCCCCCCTCCATCTCCTCTTCTCCAAACCGAACATTCCCAAGGCCCTCAGCCTTTCCTCGTAGGGTTCTTCCTCCAGGCCCTTGATCATCCCTCATTGCTCAATTCTGCACCCGCTCGATTTTGTCCACACCTTTTTTGAAGTGAGGCCTCCAGAACCGCACGCAGTGTTCCAGGTGGGCCTGATCAAAGCAGTATAGAAGATGATGATATTGGATTTATATCCCACCCTATACTCTGAATCTCAGAGTCTGAGTGGTCACAATCTCCTCTACCTTCCCCCCCACCCCACAACAGACACCCTGTGAGGTAGGTGGGGCTGAGAGAGCTTTTTACAGCAGCAGCTGCCCTTTCAAGGACAACTCCTGCAATAGCTATGGCTGAACCAAGGCCGTTCCAGCAGGTGCAAGTGAAGGAGTGGGGAATCAAACCCGGTTCTCCCAGATAAGAGTCTGCACACTTAACCACTACACCAAACTGGCTCTTCTCCCAAGGTGCCCCTGTGAATTGAAGTCTGTGCACCTAATTCCCTTATGCCAAAGGCTTGGGAATCAGATGCAACCTCCTGAATTTCTCCCATTCTTTTCTCCTCTCCGAGTGCTGGCTTCTGCAACAGAAAACCACGGAACGCCCATTGAAGAGCTGGTGTGGTTTCTCTTTCTTTAATGATTGATTTAGCAATATTAAACTGGAGAGCCAGTTTGGTGTAGTGGTTAAGTGTGCGGCTCTTATCTGGGAGAACCGGGTTTGATTCCCCACTCCTCCACTTGCACCTGCTAGCATGGCCTTGGGTCAGCCATAGCCCTGGCAGAGGTTGTCCTTGAAAGGGCAGCTGCTGTGAGAGCCCTCTCCAGCCCCACCCACCTCACAGTGTGTCTGTTGTGGGGGAGGAAGGTAAAGGAGATTGTGAGCCGCTCTGAGACTCTTCGGAGTGGAGGGCGGGATATAAATCCAATATCTTCTTCATCTTCATCTTCATTAAGAAAACATCCACCCATTTTGTACAGATCAAACACCAAGCAGTCTATCAGGAGAGTAAAATATACCTGATCTTAATTTTCTCTAATAACAAGGGTGGGGGGAACTACTACGTATCTGCCCTTTTCATCCAAATGCAAATTTAAGGGAACGCTTCAAAAACAAACCTCACATTTCATTTGTCGTCCAACTGTAATATCAGCTTAAACTTATTTGTGCTTTTATCTAACTTATTTTCCGGCGAACTGCAGCTGAGCTCCTCAAAACAAAGCGTGTTTTATGCTGCCCCGTTGCCAGGAAAATATGTTTACATGGTTAACCACATGAAGCAGCTGAAGAGGAGGAGAGGGTGGGGGAGAAGAGAGGGGAAAGACCAGCTGCTAGTGAGCATATTTTACATTTGATTCCCCCTACTTAAGGCTAACATCTCGGCTTCCGCAAACGTTCACAGCATGACATACAGACAAAAAAACCACGAGCTCGCATTTAAAATGTAAGGCACACAGAGAGATTCTCAAGGACTAAAATAACAGAAAGTAACATGACTGTATTCGAATCTTATACACGGGCTGAGAATGTAACTCAGCAATTACACAGTGTTTCCAAAACACTTCGCACACATTAATCAGTAATCTTTACAACAGCCCTGTAGGGTAGGTGGGTCTCATGAGCCTCCATCTTGCAAATGCCAGTGGGGAGGGAGAGTTTTGACATGTGTTAAAGCCAAGAGTTGTTTGACTAAAGCCACATGAGCCAGCAACCCTGGTTAGAGGATCAAAGTGAGCCAGTTCGGTGCAGTAGTTAAGAGTGGCAGATTCTAATCAGGAAACTGGGTTTGATCCCCTCCCCTCCTGCTCTACATGCAGCCAGCTGGGGGACCTTCGGCCAGTCACAGTTCCTTCAGAGTTCTCTTAGTCTCACCTACCTCACAGTGTGTCAGTTGTGGGGAGAGGAAGGGAAGGAGATTGTAAGCCCCTCTTGAGACTCTTGAGTGTAGGGCGGGGTATAATCCAATTCTTCTTTGCAGCTGCTGGAATGGCCTTGGGTCAGCCATAGCTGTTGCAGAGCTGTCCTTGAAAAGGGCGGCTTCTGTGAGAGCTCTCTCAGCCCCACCTAACTCACAGGGTGCCTGCTGTGGAGGAGAGAGGAGATTGTAAACTGCTCTGAGACTCTGAGATTCAGAGAGAAGGGCAGGGTATAATCTAATTCTTCTTCCTCTCCTTTTTCATCTTCTTAGTCCCATTCTACCATGGAAGTTCAGTGGATGGCCTTAGGCCAGTCACACTCTATCCTACCCAACAGGGTTGTTGTGTGGATAAAATGGAGAAGGGGAAAACACTTAAAGCCACTTTGGGTCCCTGTTGGGCTGGGGGGGAGAGAAGTGGGACTGGCAAAACAAGACAGAGTCTCTGCCAGAGACCATGGTCAATGCCGCAAGTGCCTCTGTTCTCACAAATGTGATGGAGACAAGGTTCCTGCATGGGGCCAAGGGAGACAGTAACTTGTTGCACTGTAACATGGGAGGGGGGCATGGCTCAGTGGTAGAGCCTCTGATTGGCATGCAGAAGGTCCCAGGTTCGATCCCCAGCAATTCCAGTTTTATAAAGGACCAGGTAGGAAGTGATGTGAAAGACCTTAGCCTGAGAGCCTGGAGAGAAGCTGCAGGTCTGAGTAGACAACACTGACTTTGATGGACCCAGGGTATGATTCAGTATAAGGCAGTTGCATATGTGTGTGTGTCACACTCAAAAGTACTTCACAAACGCTTGCAACAGCCCTGTCAGGTGGGCTGGCACTGTCATCCCCACATGGCAGTGTGAAAGAGGGATGACGTGGAGAGAATAATGGTTTGTGCCTCAAGCCACCTCACGGATTTTGTGGTAGAATCAGAACCCGCAGCTTTTTGGCATCCTCCATCTAAACGAGGGCCACGTTATTGGTACAAAAGGTGGCATATAAATTTGATTATTGCACATGGAGTGTACTAGGTATTTGTGCTTTTAATTCTCGCCTCCTTTTCTGTTGAGGGGAACAACAGGAAACTGTAGGAAGACATCAGACTCTGAACTATGGAGACTTACTTCTCAGCAAATCAGGGAAGAGAGCTTAACATCATAACACAACTCTTAAGCTAATACACCATGCCAAATATTTTCTGTCCCCAGGAGGCCAATTTACCACACAGCACTCCAAGCACTGCTCTGTGAAACTGTATCAAGGAGAGACTGCAGTGAACCCTAAACAGGGACTTTTTGGATGTGGCACTGAACTGTGAGCTTCTCTATCCCACAAAATATGATATTGCTGCTTTTCTATTTCTTTGATCTACGCTGCTTTTAGGAAAGATCATTTCCGTGTGAGAATTGGTTTTGTTGTGCTCTCTGATATCCTTCGATTTCCCCACATGCTGATTTCAGAATTCTGTGTTTAGATTAGCTGCCGCAAATTCTCCTTCTGTGCTGTTTCTCTGACAGGATGGTCAGGATATAAATCTTTGAAATAACTACCATCTCCAACCTTTCCTGTTAATACTTGACAAAAAGCTTTGGCGAATGTGTCATGTAGGACAAACTGATTTATTTATGCACAACTCCCAGGTTTTCCCTGGGGGAGGAAAGAAAGATGAATCTGTGCATTCAACTTTTACACCAGGGAGGGGGTTGCATATGAATACCCACCATGCACCTTCCATCTTGAGCCTTTTCTTAGGGTAAAAGCTTTCTCAAGCAAAACTCAACTCAAAAATTAACCAAACTATGAAATGTGCTCAGAAGACAACTCTTCATTTGATTTTAAGTCAACCCTTCCTCCAATGAACTTGTGAGAAGAAGAAGAAGAAGAAGAAGAAGAAGAAGAAGAAGAAGAAGAAGAAGAAGAAGACGACTACAGATTTATACCCTGTCTTTCTCTCTGAATTAGTCTCAGAGTGGCTTACAATCTCCTATATTTTCCTCCCCACACAACAGACACCCTGTGAGGTGGATGGGGTTGAGAGAGCTCTCACAGCAGCTGCCAATTAAAGGACAACTCCTGCAATAGCTATGGCTGACCCAAGGCCATTCCAGCAGGTGCAAGTGGAGGAGTGGGGAATCAAACCCAGTTCTCCCAGATAAGAGTCCACAACACTTCACTACGTCAAACTGGCTCAGACATGGGCTGCGATCACACGCACACTAAATAATGTACATTCAACCCACTTTCAATGCGCTTTCCTACTGGATTTTGCCAGTCCACACAGTAAAATCCAGTTGAAAGTGCAAGGAAAGTGGATTGTTTAGTGTGTGATCACAGCCATGGTTCCCCCCTCTCCCCATTTTATCCTCACAACCAAAGTTCCCTCTAAGCTGCAGAGTCTTGTGAGCAAAAAATTCTACTTTGTGAGCTATTGGCATTGAGGTTGTGAGCTACTGCATAAATTATTGTGCTCTGGGGCCATTTTTCCTGAGCTAAGACAAAAATGTGCAAGCTGGAAGCTAAAAATCTGTGAGCTAGCTCACACTAACTCAGCCTAGAGGGAACACTGCTCTCACAACCCCCCTGTAAGGAAGACTAGGATGAGGCAAAACAAATGGCCCAAGGTCACCCAGAGGGCTTTATGTCAGAGTGGGGGGTCTGAACCTACCATCCTTAACCTGTCGTTCTGACCTGTATATCACACTGGCTTTGCACAGGCAGCCTTTGGACACCTTTGATCATCAAAACCAGGGAAACAAGTCAGTAATGCAGCAGCTCCATACGACACACCTATTTTAAAAATATAAAACCAGCTTGCAAGTTTACAATGGTAGGAAAAGCTCCCCAAACTAATAATGAATTCATCCAATAACAGACTGGCCTAGACATCATTAGCCAAGACAGGTCTCCACAGCACCTAATTGCCTTTAGCACTGAAAACCTTTTGCCCTGCCTATATGCAGCTAGTACCGGTAGTTATCTTGGGAGTCACACATTTATCACTACCTACTTATTTTATTTCTATCTCACCTTTTTGTTCAAAAAGAACTCCGGAGGAGCTCTGACCTGGACAGCCCAGACAAACCTAATCTTGTCAGAGCTCGGAAGCTAAGCAGGGTTGACCCTGGCGAGTATCTGGAGGGGGATCTCCAGAGAATACCAGAGTCGGGATGCAGAGGTAGGCTATCAAGCCACTTCTCTGAATGACCTCCATGCCCCAGAAGTTGGCAGAGGTCACCATGACTTCCAGGCAGGGGCACACATTCAGACATAAAAAAATGCAAATAAAAAAATTACAGCCCCCCCCCCCAAAGAACACCTGGGGTAGCTAACAGATATACTACATCATGGCTTTTTAGTAGAAAAGGCCCAGCAGGAACTCATTTGCATATTAGCCCCCCATGTGAAAAACTGCTTTGTGCATGGCTTTTTTGGGAAGAAAAGCCCCAGCAGGAACTTATTTGCATATTAGGCCACACCCCCTGATGTCACCGTCGCTTTATGCAGGGCTTTTTTGAAGAAAAAGCCCAGGAGGAACTCATTTGCCTATTAGGCCACACCCCCTGCATTCCAGTGCATTCCTGCTCAAAAAAGCCCTGTGCTACATCCTTTTATATATGTATTAGCCATTAATTCGTGGCCAACTTTTGACAATCCCATGTGGCTTTCACGGCTAGAGATGTTCAGAGGTGGTTTTGCCATTGTCTGCCTCTACATAGCAACCTCAAGACTTCCTTGGTGGTCTCCCACCCAAGTACTGACCAGGGCCTGCCCTGCTTGGTTGAGAGCCAGTTTGGTGTGGTGGTTAAGTGTGTGGGCTCTTATTTGGGAGATCTGGGTTCGATTCCCCACTCCTCCACACGCGCCAGCTGATGTGGCCTTGGGTCAGCCACAAGTTCTTTCCAAGCTGTTCCACTCAAGAGCAGTTATGGGAGAACTCTCTCAGCCCCACCTACCTCACAGGGTTTCTGTTGTGGGGAGGAGAAGGGACAGGAGATTGCAAGCTGCTCTGAGACTCCTTCAGGTAGTGAAGGGTGGGGTATAAATCCAATCTCTTTTCTCTTCTCAACTTCCATAATCTGGCAAAACTGGGCTAGCCTAGGTTATCGAGGTACAAACATTAAATAATATTATCCGCGCGTGTTACATGCTAACAAGTCACTGCCAACTTACAGTGACGGTATGAATCAATGACCTTCAAGACTTCTTATAAATGAATGTTCAAAATGTCCTATTGTTAACAGCCTTGCTCAGTTCTTGTGAACGGAAGGCAATGCCTACTTCAATGAGACAATCCATCGCGCATTGGGTCTTCCTCCATTCCTGCTGCCTTCCATTTCCCCTTAGCATTATCGTCTTTTCCAGCGAGTCTTGTCTTCTCATGATGACCCAATAATTAGGCCCTAATTGAAAAAACAGTACCAGGTTTCATGTTCGTCTGCAGGCGGGCAAGTATAGGTGGGACCAGTGTTCTCTCTAAGCTGAGTTAGCGTGAGCTAGCTCACAGATTTTTAGCCTCCAGCTCATACATTTTTATCTTAGCTCAGGAAGGTTGACCCCAGAGCACACTAATTTATGCAGCAGCTCACAACTTTAATGCCAGTAGCTCACAAAATAAAATGTTTGCTCACAAGACTCTGCAGCTTGGAGGGAATGTTGGGTGGGGCCTGTGTAGGTCAGCCCTGGTTGGCTAATTCACTCCAGGACATCAACAAGCAGGGGTCCAGTTGATATACCCTGTCTTAATGTTACATATCATAACCTTTTGCAAAGGAAAAGTATACAATCAGCAGCACAACTGCTAATGGCCAAGGTCTTCTACCTTTATGAAGGCCAAAAACATATCTACAGAGGGTCTCAAATGGTTCCACAGACCTTTCAAAAGGGCAGCTTCATTCTTACCAAGAGAACCAAATCACCACAGCTCGAATTCTAGAGGGACAACCCTGTGAATCTGTTGCGGCAGAAACAGGAACCTAGTGACAAAAGAAACCCCACAGAGGTGACAAAAACCAAAGGTGCCACAACCCTATTTCTTCACACCAGTTTATGCAAGGGAACAATAAAGCTGGGCCAGCCGGCTAGCCTTACTCAAGCTCCCAGGGCTAGCTTGCCTCTCAAAGATGACTGGGTCAATCAGCTTCCAGAGCTGAAAAAGCATGCTCGCAGCCAGGGAACAGAGCAAGTGAAGTACAGGAAAAACAGCTTCTGGCATCTGCTCAGGGCCAATCTGGGAACAGGGCATACATGTAGGATTTATAACCATCGCTAAAAGGATCCAAGGCCAGAGGAAAGAGGGAATGGGGGTGGGGGGGAGAAGGCATTGCTTGAATCATCAAGAGCAGCTAAGCTACAAACATTTCATCAACCTACTTATGCACAAATTTGACTTGTTATCAGCAAATTTGTATTAACCTGGCAGGACTCTAACCTGCTATTTGTCCTACCCTTTTAGTTGGGAGCCAAGGTTCATCCGTTTCTAAGCCTGCTAGGATGGCTCTAATTCAGTCCAGGCTCTCCAACCATAGTGTACACCGTAAAGAAGCTCATTTCCAACTTACTTAAGCCATCTTTGTTCTTACCACCTCATCCCTAAACCTTATGGGCTTCACTGCAACAACTCGCTGACAAGTCTCTGTCACTGAACTGCAACCCCCACAAGCCACAGGGCCACAACCTTTTTGCATTAGTTTAGGTACTTTAAAAAAAAAAAATCCGTGTGTATTTTAGCTGTGGTTTATGGGGGGAGGGGTTGTTGGCTTTAAAATGCGATTTTTTGTTATGTATGTTTTAACTTGCTTTAATGTATGTTATGTATGTTTTAACCCGCCTTGGCACCCCTTGTGAGCGAAGAAAAGTGTAGGGCAGTGTTCCCTCTAAGCTGAATTAGTATGAGCTAGCTCACAATTTTTTAGCCTCTGGCTCACACATTTTTGTCTTAGCTCAGGAAAAACTGCCCCAGAGCAAACTAATTTATGCAGTAGCTCACAACTTTAAGGCCAGTAGAATTTTTGCTCACAAGACTCCACAGCTTAGCGGTTGGTGTACGGTTGCCAACTTCCAGGTGGAAGCCAGAGATCTGAATTTCAACTGATCTCTGGACTACACAAATCACTTATTTGTTTTTTTAAAAATCATTCACTTCTCCTGGAGAAAATGGCTGCCTTGGAAGGTGGACTGCATGACATTATATCCCAAAGTCCCTCCCCTCTATAAACCCCACTCTCCCAGGCTCCATCCTCATCTCCAGGTCTCTCTGAATCTGGGGGGGTTGGCAACTCTAGCAAAGCAGGATATACATTTTGTAAAATCTATAGTAAGAAAAATAAACACATGAGCCTTGTGGCTGCTTAGCAACTAATGTTCTACTCCAGCATCAGCCTTTGTAGACTAAAATCCACTTCTTCACATGCAATGAGTGACTCCTCACAACGCAGGTATTTTATGTAGAAGTATGAAAAAACACACAATTACCCTGACCTGGATGGCTCAGGTTAGCCTGATCTCATCAGCTCTTGGAAGCCAAACAGGGTCAGCCCTGGTAAGTACTTGGATATGAGACCACCAAGAAGCCAGGGGCTGTTATGCAGAAGCAGGCAATGGCAAACCACCTCTGTTCATCTCTTGCCTTAAACCCTACAGAGTCGCTATGTCAGAAGAAGATGACTGCAGATTTATACCCCGCCCTTCTCTCTGAGTCAGAGACTCAGAGTGGCTTACAATCTCCTATATCTTCTCCCCTCACAACAGACACCCTGTGAGGCGGGTGGGGCTGAGAGGGCTCTCCCAGCAGCTGCCCTTTCAAGGACAACTCCTGCAAGAGCTATGGCTAACTCAAGGCCATTCCAGCAGCTGTGAGTAGAGGAGTGGGGAATCAAACCCGGTTCTCCCAGATAAGAGTGGGGAATCAAACCTGGTTCTCCCAGATAAGAGTCCGCACACTTAACCACTACACCAAACATGGCTACACGGGTGAAATGATCCATTATAGCTGTGTCTGCCATTTGTAAACAAGGAATGCTAGGCCTCAAGCCTGCCTCGAGTACAACAGCTGTGTGACTTTCTACCACCACTGTAGAAACACTGGGTCAGTATGTCCAGGTGAAGTGTAATTATGTAAAAATTCAAAACTAATCAAGAAAAAATACTGAGACTGTTTATGCTAAGCTATTTAACACCTGTAATCAGTAGCGAGACCAGATTTCTTAAGTAGTCGTAATGAGCAAGCAAATCCAAGTCTTTGTTAATACGGGGGTGGGGGGGGGGAGTGTGAAAAGTATCACTGAAATGTACTGTTGTAATGTAATGTATTACATAATGTTGATTACATGCATTTGGTGTATATAATCAACATAAATTTGCATGTAATTTAAGATACAGTTGGTAAGTAAAAAAAAAAAACCAGGGGCGGCTCTATTTTTTGCCACACTTACCTCGAAAACTTCAAGATGAAGCTATAAAAGTAACCCTCACTTTTCAAAGTTCAAGGGACGAAGAGGTGGGTTAGCGAGAAGCCAAGAATGCAAAATAAAAAGGCCTACAACATCCAACACCTCTGCAACCAGTGCTGGAAATTATCACCACCTAAAGATTTTTATTACTGGCCAAAGAGGATATGGAGGGCACAGAAAGACTTTGTGACGGGGTACATACACTACTAGAATTTCCAGGTCTCCTGAGATCCATACCTACCACCACTGATGTTTCAGAGGTGATGACTGCAGAAAGAATCCAACATGCCCTTGTTAATTCGGTAAAGATGACATTGTTCTTGCAATGTAATTACTGCAGTCTTGCATGGGTGTAATCATGTGGTTATCAACGTGCCTGCATCAGCTACCTTATTTTGCAGAAACTCATTGGATAAAAGCGCTGCAATCAAGAATAACACCTGCTGGCAGTGGCTAGAATTTCATCATATTCATTATTGTTAACTTGATGGCTGTTGGTGATGAAGGATGTTGGTGGAAAAACTAAAGTTACCTTCAACTTTGAAGTGTAGTCAATATTTGAGATACTCCTCCTAAAGGTTCTTTTTATTCCCATTACAGGCACCTATGATAACCCTACATATTAATATGGAAAGACAATTTTCCATTATTCCATACACACCCTAACCTGGACAGCTCAGCCTAGCTTGATCTCATCAGATATTGGCAGCAAAAAGCATAGGCTCAAGGGTGTCAAACATGAGGCCTGAGGGCCAGATCAGACCCGCAAGCAACTCACTGTCATCTGCTTCCTTCTCCCTCTCTTGCTTCCTTCTTGTTTTGCAAGGCTTGCTCAATTGCACAGAAGCTACAGAGCACAGTCTCTATTGTCGCGATTGGTTGACCAGCACATGAAGCAACTTAAGTACAAAAGCTTGCAATGCCCAGCCATTTCATGTATTCCCCTGGGTCTTAGGCTTAAAGCATTAACCATGAGATTTCTATAATGAAATGTCAATAAATCAAAAGTAGGTTTGCAACTTACACAACCTGAATAACACCTGAACAGCATACTCAGGATTGCTACAGCACAGACACTGTCTCCAGATTTTGATGCAATAATTCAGAGCAAAAGGCGTCAATTATCAGGGGCTGTTAAATAAACAAAATATTGCAAGAGTGCTAATCTTTTAATTATTTAATTGTGTTGGTCTGTGTCCTTTATAAAGTTTATATCTCCACTACCTGGCATTACATCTTATGACACACATGGCCCAGCCCAACAAGATCTCATTTGTGTCAAATCTGGCCCTCATGACTAATGAGTTTGACACCCCTGCTCTGGTTAGTATTTGGATGGGAAACCACCAAGGAATACTTAGATTGCAATGCAGAGGGAGGCAATGGCAAACCTCTGAACAATTATAAACCTTAAAAACCCTAGAGGTCAGCAGAATAAAAAAATTCCATACATAGGCTTCCCTTTCCTTCCCTAATTACACTCAAGAACTTCCACTGGCTGCTATTAGGTAATTCTAGCTTTCAGCTATTCTTCTTGATGTCAGTGAACAAATGGAGTGCAGATTAGGCATCAGTCCATTTCCCATTATAACCCAATTTATCGTTATTGTCCAATGCCTTCTTACTATTTGACAATGCCACCAAACGTGCACCCCTCCAAACCTGCTTCTTTTGCTTGACATCTTAAATATTCCCCTATGGTAATAGCCTACATTTTTAATCCTTTCAAGCACATACATCTATCCATGGCAGAATAAAGCTGTGTAAGAATTCCCTTTATTGCTACTTTTGGCCCCACTCTACACATCTATCTCTGCTGATCTAGTGATACAGAACTCTGCAAATCTCTCCTCCAGTTTTCCTTAAATTTATCATCTACAAGCCTTAATCAAGGTTATTTTTTAAAAAAAAAAAAATGAAATAGTTCAGGCTTTGTCAGCTCTCTTAATATGTCACAATCCCTTTGGATCTTCAATATTGTATTTCTAATCTGTGCTATTGGAAGGGAAAAGAATACAAGTCTTGCCTCTTGTCCCTCACCTCAAAACAAGTCATAAATCTGCTCTCAATATGTAAATCAATAAGCCTTGTTAGATTGGCCTTTCCCCAGTGAGTGAAATTACTAACTTCCCTGGCCACTGAAAAGCCTGGGTGATGTATTACAGAAGCCATCTTGTTGCCTGCTCACTTTTCTATCCTTCTCGTTGTCTTCATGACTGGAAGCACTTTGGTTCAGTCCAACTAATTCAACTGCCTGCTATTCCAGAGGAACAGGGGACTGCCTGCCCCATTAAGAAATGAAATGCTGTTAACAATGGAGAAGA
This sequence comes from Heteronotia binoei, assembly GCF_032191835.1. Lineage (NCBI taxonomy): Eukaryota > Metazoa > Chordata > Lepidosauria > Squamata > Gekkonidae > Heteronotia > Heteronotia binoei. Next base: position 66,873,939 of record NC_083233.1, read on the forward strand.
CTCTTATGGTATCTTCATGGCTTAATTGTGGCATACATATTTCAGCCACAGAATGCTATGCTATCAATGTACACATTCCTTCACGCCCTTGGCCCCTCGTTCGTAGGACTGCTATCTCCCTATGCTCTGCCAGGACAATGTCACTCAATTCAGCAGGAGCTTCTGCAGGTATCAAGCTACAAATGGGCAAAATAAACAACTACATCTGTACATGTGCCTTCTATGCTATGGCTTCCCACCTTGTGGAACGGTTTGTCCAAGGAGGTCAGGAAAGCCCCCACTCCCCTGGTTGCCCACAAACGATGTAAACTGAACTATTGGCACAGAGAATAAGGTGCCACTGAACAAAACGGCTTTACAAACGTGCTTGGATAAATAATTTGGGACTGTAGGTCTACACTGCTGTTTCTAGTTTATTCTATGTAGAATTCTATTTAAGTAATTTCAGTACTGCTTAATGTGTCATGTAAGTAACTATGCTGTGCTTCAGTTCTTTCTGGCCACTGATCCCTGGTCCCAGGCTTTTACAATCCTAATGTGTTGGTTATCACATGTCCCACTATTATTATTTTAAATTGTACCGGCTCACTATGCGTAATCCACCTTGAGCTCCTGTGATAAAGGCAGACTATAAATAATGCAAATAATGTGTGAAAGGTTATTCTCAGTTACTAAATCTGTACACAGAAGGGAACAAAATAAAGGCATGGGAAGAGGGGAGCATTATTGCAAAAGAATTATCTTATGGCAGTGTGTGCAGTATAGCCAAGAGAGCCTAAGATTGTCTGGCAGTCAGAAGTTCTAGCTCTTTTAGCATTATGCACCACTATGTGGTGAGCTAGACTTGTTTTTAAGGCAAGAGACATTTCAGAGGTGGTTTGCCATTGCCTGCATCTGCATCATGCCCCTGGGTATTCCTTGGAGGCTGCCCATCCAAATACTAGCCAAGGCTGACCCTGCTTAGCTTCTGAGATCTGACTAGATCAGGATAGCATGGGCTATGCAGGTCAGGTCATTGCAAAGGAGTACTATAGTGATGCCTCCTCACAATAAAATTTCAGTTTGACCATCCAAACCTTCCTTGTGCTGTTTTATTCAAAAGTCAGTGGAGCCTTCAAAAATCCATCAACATGGTTCAATAATTCTACCCACGACCGTGATATCTAATGCTTACACTTTCCCATCCTTTTGTGACAAATTATTTAGTATAAAATTACCTCATTCCTGTTGTCTGCTCACCTCATAAGACTTGAACCTGATTCCAACCTGACTGTTTCCCCTCAAAGTTATTTTTGTTTGTTATTTTTGAACTATCATCAGCCTCTCATGTGCCATTTTTAAATCCAAACAGAAGAAGGATTTTAGTCTCTCCCCTCAGTTCCCTAGGCTGGGCCAGCATATATCTAAATACATTCAAGCGACCAGATGGGACAGCCAGAGAGGAAAACAAAGAAGAGAAGGAAAAGGGGGCTGCTCAGTCTGAAAGAAAATAAAGGGAAATACTGTGAGGGCAGGCACAATTGTCATACCTCGCTATAAGATTTCCATAAGCAAGATTCAGTAGCCATATGGGTCCACAGGAATATCATTTGTGAACCTTTTGTTGGGTTTTGGAATTAAGGTGACTTTCACTCTCCCCTCCAAGGACTTTACTTTCTTACGACTCAAAGGAAAATGTAACTGTAATAGCCCTGTAACTAAATTATCTCTAAATGCCATGCTACTCTTTAAAAGATTTAAACCTGCTATCCGCCACCTCCCCCATTTAGTCTCCGTAGTTTGAGTCTCAACTATTGGATCACTGTTAAAGGAAAAGTCTAGATTTTCTCCTTCTACACCCACAAACCCATTGATACTACTAATGTTTCCCCCCCCCCTGTACTTCTATTATCTACATCTTCTAAACCATCACAAATTTGCACTGCTGCCTTGCTTGTTCCTTAACACTTCTGATTGTTTGAACCCCTGATCCAGCTTCCAGCTTCACTGATACCAATTAACGTTGGTCATTTTCACTAGGTTTTTTGGACATATTTTTTGCGCATAGTTTCTGATTTCTCCTGCTAGGATGAGGAACTTTCCTGGGGTCTGTCTGTCTGGCCTCCACTAAGGAAACATCATATACCTACCCCATTGTTCAAGGAAATGGGAATCATTCTCAGAATCTTCAGTGCTTTACCCAGAATTGCCGGGAGCAGGGAAGGTTCTGTACTTTTGAAGTTTGAGCTTTTGCCATCAGAGATTTAAATGGGCAAGCTCTGAACAGTCATAATAAACCAGTTTCCATTCAGCAGCTGCTCTGAAACTGGTCTGAAAAGAAACCTCATTGCCAGATTCAAAAGCCAAGGCTTGCAGTAGAGAAGAAAAGAAGAGATTGGATTTATACTCCACCCTTCACTCAGAGACTCAGAGGGGCTTACACTCTCCTTTCCCTTCCTCTCCCCACAACAGACACTCTGTGAGGTAGGTGGGGCTGAGAGAGCTCTGAGAGAACTGCTCTTGAGAGAACAGCTGTGACTGGCCCAAGGTCACTCCAGCACAGGGGTGGCCAAACTTGCTTAATGTAAAAGCCACATAGAATAAATGTAAGATGTTTGAGAGCTAGCAAGACATGGACGCCAAGAAGAAGAATTGCAGATTTATACCCCACCCTTCTCTCTGAATCAGAGACTCAGAGCAGTTTACAATCTCCTATATCTTCTCCCTCAACAACAGACACCCTGTGAGGTGGGTGGGGCTGAGAGGCCTCTCACAGCAGCTGCCTTTTCAAGGACAACTCTGAGATAGCTAAGGCTAACCCAAGGCCATTCCAGCAGCTGCAAGTGAAGGAGTGAGGAATCAAACCCGGTTCTCCTGGATAAGAATCCACACACTTAACCAGTACACCAAACAGCTTGAGAGCCACAGAACAGGGAGAGAGCGGTGGAAAGAAAGCAACTTTTAGATGCAATCTCCAAGCCGCCAGCTGGCTTGGCTTGGGGAAGTGATCTAAAGAGAGAAATGCCTTCTCCAAGCTGGCTGATGGAGTGGTGGAGGCTTTGAGAGCCACACAACATGTGTGAAAGAGCCACATGTGGTTCCCAAACGACAGTTCAGCTACCCCTGCTCCAGCAGATGCATGTGGAGGAGTGGGGAACCAAACTCAGTTCTCCCAGATTAAAGCCTTAACCACTACTCCAAACTGGATGTTGTGGGCATCTAAATCTCTACAACAGCAGATTCCCATAAATATTTGAAGCTCTGAGAAAAGGTGCTTTGAAAACCGTCACTCTCATATACTAGGGTGTCATGTCCCTTGCTATTATCTGTATCTATTTGACGTAACCTGAGAAATACATACTCAGACTGCTGGAGAAACTAAACTTATCTGACTACCTCCGCAGAGTAGGAAGCCAACTGGCACTCAACACCACAGCTCCTATCTTGGGATACCTCACCAAATGCTTTGTCGTGAATGTATGTTTTAAACTGACTTTGTGCCCTGAATTGGGGTATGCTTTTAACGGTCATCGCAAGAGTATATAATCAATGCACGTTTGCAATATGCCAGTTTCAACACTGACTACATGTCAGTGTCACTGTATCCTGCCTTACAATAAATCCTTATCCAAACATATAGAGAGTCATAATTATTGAAGGAGAACTGGGACTTGACATAGGGGTTGGGTGCAATTACTCAAACTTCAGGCACTCTGCACAGCCTCCTAAAGACAAGTCCATCTCTTGTTTTGCAGGCTCAGAGCTAAATGTGCAAACAGTGCAGAGAGACAGTAAGCTTTGGTGAAGCTAACTGGGTGCGTATGAATGTGCAGGAGCCCTACGTCAGCAGCCACGAGCTTTCTGAGAAAGGGCAGGAAAGTAATATAAATAGGTTCTGGAGCAGAGCCTCAACTCAAATTAAAGCTCAAGTCCCTGGCAATTTCTATCCCCCCCCTCCTCCCAATTTGGCCATTCCCCAGCTGTTCCGCTTCCTCGAGTCCTTGTCTGTGTCACCCACAATGAATGCAGCTGCTTTGCCAGAGATGGGATTTGGCACAGATACACTTGGATTAAAAATGCATTCTGCCCAGATGTGGTAATCTCTCGTGGCAGCCCATTTTACTGCACATAACATCCAGCAGCAAAGGCTGACGAGGTCAACAGCTGAGATGTCTGCAGAAGAGATGAATTCACAGCAAAAGGGTGTTTTTTTTTCCCAACCTGAGTGCAAAAGTACACACAGCATTTAAAACAAAGCCCTGCCTCTCAAGCCATGGGCCAAACTTCCAGTGGCTCAGATCTGTAACCTGAATCACAACCAGGAGCCAGTTTGGTGTAATGGTTAAGTGCGCTGATTTTTATCTAGGAGAACCGAGTTTGATTACCCACACCTCCACTTGCAGCTGCTGGAATGGCCTTGGGTCAGCCATAGCTCTCATAGACCTTCTTCCCCTGTAGTGGTTAAATGTGCAGACTCTTATCTGGGAGAACTGAGCTTGATTCCCCACTCCTCCACTTGCAGCTGCTGGAATGGCCTTGGGTCAGCCATAGTTCTCTCTGTGAGAGCTCTCTCAGCCTCACCTACCTCACAGGGTGTCTGTTATGAAAGAGGAAGTTAAAAGGAGATTGTAAGCTGCTCTGAGACTCTGAGATTCAGAGTGAAGGGCAGGGTATAAATCCAATATCATCTTCTTCATCTTCATCATCTGCAGACACTCTTAAAGGTAAAGATAGTCCCCTGTGCAAGCAAGCACCAGTCATTTCCGACTCTGGGGTGACGTAGCATCATATTTTAATGGCAGACTTCAGGGTAAAATGAGTCCCCAGCTTGCTGGGGGGAAAGTGTAGATGACTGGAGAAGGCAATGGCAAACCACCCCGTAAAAAGTCTGCTGTGAAAATGTTGTGAAAGCAACGTCACCTCAGAGTCGAAAACTACAGGTGCTTGCACAGGGGACCTTTCCTTTCCTTAGTAAGAATAACCTCGAGTACTCTACATTTGAAGGCAGAAACCTGTTGACCCTTTTTCCTGCTAAGACCTTACTTATTGCAAGAATTTAAAAATCCAACAGATTATGTTCAAAAGAAGATTAGACATGAATGTGTATCCGGACGACGACTTCAGATTCAAGGGTAACCTGGAGATTTTAGCTGCTTAGAAATTAAACCCAGGCCTTGTTGAGTCCAAGTTCAACATAACAGCCCCAGGAACGTTACAGGAATACCCACTTGAATAATGAGCCTGGGAATATTCTCCCATGTGAAGTGCAAAGCATTAATGCTGTCACCACATGCTCAAAACAGCTTTGAACATCTAAAAACCCACAGCCAAGACTTTTAAAATGTGCAAGACTTTTAAAAACCACAGACACTGTTCTGAATTTGCACTAAATCATACAGCATCTTGTTTAAATGGAGGGTTTAGGCTAGAAGAGCAGCTCAAAATCTTCCTTCCTTCAAAACTGTTACAGATATGTGATTCTAGGATCCTTAAAAGCTTCACTTTAATGTTCTTCCCCCCCCCCCACACCCACCACCGCATTCCACCCAGAGGAAGAAACTCGTAAGGCAACACACGTCAGGATCACAGAGGGTTAATTATAGTGCTCTTGTCATAGCAAGTGAGAACCTGCCAGCAGAAACACCCCCAATGTGAGCAGCGGTTGACCCAAATAAGCAGTTGTGAGGGAAAGATTTCACCTCCTCTCCCACGCCTGACAATCTCTACATCTCTATTAGGGGGAATTTGGGAATTACCAAGCAGAGAAATGGAGAGCGCAGGAACTTTCAAGCTCTAGCAGACAGTATCTACTTTACAGTGTCTGTCCCCCACCGCCGCACACCAACAAGGCATCTCTCAGTAGCCAAACGGCAACAGCTGGTCTGGGGAGGGGGGGGGGAAAGAGTGGACAATATGAGGACCTGGAGAAGACAAGACAAATGAAGACAATGATCAAATGCAAAGAAAGGGGAAAGAAGAAGATTAGTGATGATGATGATGATACTGGATTCATCTCCCACCTTATATTCTGAATCTCAGAGTGCTCGCAATCTCCATACCTTCCCCCCACCACAACAGACACCCTGTGAGGTGAGTGGGGCTAGGAGAGTTCTTACAGCAGCTGCCTTTTCAAGGACAACTTCTAGGAAAGCTATGGATGTCCCAAGGGCATTCCAGCAGGCGCAAGTGGAGGAGTGGGGAATCAAACCTGGTTCTCCCAGATAAGAGTCCACACACTTAACCACTGCACCAAACAAGCTGACAGGTTTGAGAACAGTGGAAATTCTGCCCCCACATTCGAAAACCTGCCTGCACAGAGCCACTTTTGACTGACGCCATATTGTTGGATCACCTGAGTCTTACCCAGACTCCTAAGGGGAGGCCATAGTTGCTTCGCCTCCTCCTGTCCCACCAGTTGTCGACTGCAGAGGATTTTCAGCATCAATGATGGTGTGATATTATGGTGTCAGACCTGACCTAGATAGCCCAGAAGCTCAGCTGGTTGGCCCTGGCTAGTTTTTGGCTGGGAGACCTCCAAGGAAGGCCAAGGTCATGACACAGAGGCAGACAATGACAAACCACCTCTGAATGCCTTGAAAACCCTTCAGGGGTTGCCAAAGGTCAACTGTGACTTGATGGCACTTTCCACCACCACTCAGTCCTAATGTATTCCAAACCAGGGCTTAGCCTGCCACTTTGGAAATATTTCATTAACAGGCTGCATAGGAGGGGTGGGGGGCCATGTTGCCAACCTCCAGGGAAGGCACTGGAGATCTTTCAGAATTACAAATATCTGCCGAGTACATAGTTCCCCTGGAGAGAAATGACCGCTTTGAAGGGTGACTGGCATTGCACTCTATTGAGATCTCTCCCCAAACTCTCCCCTGAAATCGCCAGCAATTTTCTAGCCTGGACTGGCAACCCTAGCATGGGGGAGAGATCATCTGTCCAAGGACAAACCGTGGTCTGCCTTAGCAACCAATCAATACCCTTACCTACACCGAGGTTATTTGCCAGCCTTTGTTCATTCCAAACCTGGGTCTGCAGCTCCGCTTCAAATCCAGGCTTCAAGCTAACCAGAGTGGGTGATGGTGCAGACAGAACACTATGCTATGTTTTAAAGAGAGAACAGAATTTGCATGTGAAGGATCACTGAGCCCCCTGGTCACCTGCTCCAGTGCTCTTAAGAAATCAGAATTTAACTGGCTCAGAGCTTGCATTTCTGTTCGGCTAATGGCAGCGTTCACTTCTGCCCCAAGAAAAGGTTCTGCTATTAATGGAACAGAACCCAGGGATGCGTAACCCGTTACGACAGCTCTTGGCAGTGTTTCCACGGCTTGGAATGAGCTCTTAACGTCAATTTGGGTTTGACAGGCTGGGCTTTTCTGTATCTGGGGTGGGGCAATATAATCTGGGTTTTGCTAAATTAAGACTATTTTGCAGCCAGCAGGGAAAGGCCTAGGTGCCTTCTGGAAAGCTTAAACCACAACTAGCGTTTCTGTCCCTAATGGACACTCCTACAATATTCACCACAATCCTTCATCTTGCCTCTTCACCGTCTCATTGCAAACTCTGGCCTGAGAGAGATAAGGCCCAGCAGTATCAAGCCCTTAGAAAACCTCCCCCCTCAGGGTTTGCGGCCTGTTACAGGGAGATTTCGAGTTCAACTTCCCCAGATTCAAAAGGTTAGGAAACGCAAGATAAGGAATGTGCTTTTAACAATGATTTCCAAAGGGTGAACCTTTTATCAGGCTTCAAGTAACAAGTCTGTCTCCAACCCAGAGATATCCTAGCCAAGAGCCATGCTAAATTAAGCCAAACCAAATGTGGCTTCACCTTGAACTTTTCAGTGTTTAGCGAACAGTCAAAGCACTGAATGTGCCTTTGTTCCAAAACTGAGCCACCTTACGGTTGCCATTCTCCAGGTGCTGTCTGGAGATCTCCTGGTGATAGCAATCAGTTCCCCTGGAGAACATGGCCGCTTTGGAAGGTGGACTCTGTGGCATTATACCCCAGAGAAGCTCTTGCCAGCCAGTGCTGCCCTGATGCAAGTGAAAAAGCTGAACTAATACAACCTAGACCATGGGTGTCAAACATGTGACCCAGGGGCCTGAGGCTCCTATCAGGTCCCTGAGCAACTGGCTATCATCTGCTTCCTTCTGCATCACAGCTTGCTTTGCACGGCTTGCTCAGTCGCACAGGAGCTAAAGAGCAAAGCCTCTATCATCTTCATTGGCTGAGGCTCCTCTCTTGGGGAGGAAGGAGAGGCAGAGCTTCCTTTGCCAGGCTCTCTCAATCGCACAACAGAGCTACTGAGTCAAGCTTCTCTTCCTTCTATTGGCTGAGGCTCCTCCCCCTCTTGGTCCCCTGGGGAAGGAAGCAAAAAGTCGGAGCTTCCTATGCCCAGTTCCCTGGATACGATGGGAGAAATACAAAGCACCTTTAAGACTGAGTGCTAATGTTTTAAGCATGTTTTAATTTTTTTTAAAAAAAATATTTGTGTTTGTGTCCTTTATAAAGTCTATATCTCTGCTAAAAGGTAAATGTAGTCCCCTGTGCAAGCACCAGTCGTTTTCGACTCTGGGGTGACGTTACTTTCACGTTTTCACGGCAGACTTTTTACAGGGTGGTTTGCCATTGCCTTCCCCAGTCATCTACACTTTCCCCCTAGCAAGCTGGGTACTCATTTTACCGACCTCGGAAGGATGGAAGGCTGAGTCAACCTGGAGCCGGCTACCTGAACCAGCTTTCGCTGGGATCGAACTCAGGTTGTGAGCAGAGGGCTCTGACTGCAGTACTGCAGCTTTACCACTCTGCGCCACGGGACTCTGCTACCTGATCTTAAATAGGAACACACATGGTCTAGCCCAACAAGGTCTCATTTATGTCAGATTCGTCCCTCATTACAAAACGAGCTTGACACCCCTGACCTAGACTGTGGCATTATGGGCTTCAGGGAGTATTTGACCTCATGCAGATCAGTGGTCAATTGACAATATTGGGCAGCCCAACTGACCATCACACCAACCGCAGTTAATGGTACACTGTGCTCTCCGGGCAGGAATCAACACTAATGATACGCCATCAAATGTCAAACCCAGGCAAAGATAAATAGTCTTCTATGGGAGGTCATTATTTAGAACAGCGTAGTTTGATATTCCATGCTGTGCACACAGGATTTCTTCAAATCAAATTCCCCTCTGCTGCTACCCAGTTCAAAGCTTCAATAGCTATTAGACCGTTCAAAAAAAAAAAATCAAACTCATCGCCATTCTCCTAATAATAATTAAGAGAAGGACGGTTGTATTCAGCTTCCAGCTGCTACCGATTGCAAAATCCTTTAACTCCCTTGAAAAAGAACGCCTGTAATTAGCAGCTGCAAACATACCAGTGGGTACATGAATGGTAACGGGCAGAAGAGAAAACGTGCGCACATCATAGCAGGATACCTGGGCAGGTTATTAAATCGTTCCTGTTACCCCATTGCCTAATCCCATTAGCCAAGGATAGATGACAAACTGGGTATATAGCAAGTTCTCCCAGATTTCTGTAAACTCCCTTCTATAAGAAATTAAATTCTGGAGCAATGGCTTTCACAGCCATGAGGCGAATCACCTATAAGAATGGCAACAGCTCAGTCCTGTAGAGGACTAGCGTAAGACATCACTTTCAATGAACTTAATACAAAAGCATGGTTTTGATAGACCAACAAGCCACGGTTCAGTACTATAAGGGGATGAACCCTAGGCCTCAGACGCTCTTCCCAGCTGACCCCTTCTGCATCAGCATGAGAAGAAGAAGAAGAAGACTGCAGATTTATACCCCGCCCTTCTCTCTGAATCAGAGACTCAGAGTGGCTTACAATCTCTTATATCTTTCCCCCCCACAACAGGCACCCTGTGAGGTAGGTGGGGCTGAGAGGGCTCTCACAGCAGCAGCCCTTTCAAGGACAGCTCCTGCAATAGCTATGGCTAACTCAAGGCCGTGCCAGCAGGTTCAAGTGGAGGAGTGGGGAATCAAACCCGGTTCTTCCAGGTAAGAGTCCGCACACTTAACCACTACACCAAACTGGCTCTCACTGTTTGCCCCTGTACATAGGCTTGTAAACTCTGGTTTGTGCTTTGCCCTGCAAACCATGAATCCCAAGCCACAGTTTGCAGTTGTAGAAATATACACTGTAGGTGGGCTCTTCAGATTTCATGGCAAAGTTAAGGTTTGGGGTTATAATACAGGGGTGGCGAAACCATTGCTCGGGAGCAACATGTGGCTCTTTCATACCTATTGTGTTGCTCTCGAAGCCCCAGCTAGTGGCTTGGAGAATGTAGTTAAAGTTAAAGTTGCTTTCTTTCTACCTCTCTCTCCTCTATTTGCCTTCCTTCCTTCCTTCCTTCCTTCCTTCCTTCCTTCCTTCCTTCCTTCCTTCCTTCCTTCCTTCCTTCCTTCCTTCCTTCCTTCCTTCCTTCCTTCCTTCCTTCCTTCCTGTCTTGTGGCTCTCAAACATCTGACATTTATTCTATGTGGCTCTTACGTTAAACAAGTTTGGCCTCTCCTGGTGCAACACTTGATGGATTTATGGAAATGGGAGTGTGCGAGCACAGGGCTATGTCACATAGTAGAGGTATGGTCTGGCATTAACATCAGAACCATGTCACACTTTACAGCGTGGGGCCAGTTTGGCTGCTTTGGGAAAGAGAAGCCATAACCATCCCCTTCGGATGTCAAACATCTAAAGTTGCATTATATTACTAGCTCAAATCACCACTGGTGCACGTAGCTCAGTACTACCTACCCAAAGTGCAGTTCTTCAAGACTTGATGTGCAGAAAGATCTTTCTCAGCACTTGCTTCCTGAAATCCCATTAACTGGAGGCTCTTGGGACTATACCTATAACCTCCTGCATGCAAAGTGTGTGCTCTGTCAGTCAACCAAGGCTCCTTCCCCAAAGGAGCATACACACATTTAACTAAAGCATTGATTTGCCTAGCTCAGATTTAGCCTGGCAGCAGCTCTACAGGGTCTCAGACACTGAGAAGTCTCCCAACACTGACCCCTGGAACTGAAGATGCCGGGGATCGAACTTGCAACCTCTTGCAGGCCAACAGTGCACTCTACCACCAAGCCACAGCTGCTCCCCAAAGAACCCATTACCTTGAGCAACATAGTTGCCACCAACTCCATAGCAGTCTACAGGCTATACTGTGCATAGACTATCCCAGAGTAAACACATTTCATTGTAGGACAGTAACAGTTAATGTTCACAATTAACATAACATAATCTGATACAAAGGATACAGCACAAAGGCATTTGGAAGAAGTAAGAACTGGCCTCCTGACTCCTCTTCTCAAAGCACAAAGACAGAAATATTTCGCACTTCAAAATTATTCACATACGCTTTTGCAACCATGAGGACTAGGATGAGCCAGTTTGATGCAACTGTTAAGAGCAGTGGACTCTAATCTGCAGTATAGGGCTTGATTCCGGACTCTTCCACATGCAGCCAGCTGGGTGATCTTGGGTCAGTCACAGTTCTATCAGAGTTGTTCTCTCAAGAGCAGTTCTTGATTGAGTTCTCTCAGCCCCACCTACCTCACAGGGTGGTTATAGGGAGAGGAAGGCAAGGAGATTGCAAACTGCTCTGAGACCCTGAGTGAAAGATGTGGGTATAAATCCTTATGATGATGATGATGATGACTTAAACCAGTGTTTCCCAAAGTGGGCGATATTGCCCCCTGGAGGGCGCTGAAACAATCCAGGGGGGCGATAATAGCCTTAGGTGCAATTGGGGTGGTGGTGAATAAAAATAAGGGGGTGGTGAAAGCATAAAGGAAGAAGGGAAGAGAAGAGGGGGGAGGTGTCAAAACATCACATTTCTGGGAAGGGTCCAGAATTTCTAATTTAGAGGAAAATTCCAATTAACAAAAATAGAGGGTTCCTTTTTGTCTGCTACTTCATGCGAATTCACCCAATTAGACTAGTAATGAGGACCAGAAATATAAGAAGGATGCAGTTTATAAAACAGAATTAAAAAAATACAGGTGTACAGACAAACAAGAAAGAAACAAAAAAAACCTTACTAGTCTATCCTAGCCAATACTTGCTATAGCTAGCAGCTTCTCAAGGTTGCTTGCAGTTTCTCTCTCAGCAATACAGTTCAAGTCAGGACAGTGGAAGCAATGAGGCAATTACACAAACTTCTCTAAAGAGTTTCAACCTGTAGCTTGTTCCTCAAGGTTTTCTGCAGAGCATCAAGCTTCTTACAGTCCTCAGGCTACCAGGTGGTTGCTTCTGTTGATTTCAGCCAACTGCAATGCCCCAGACACAGAGACCAATTTCCCACTTGGCTTACGCCACTCTCAAGTTCCACTTCTCAGTGGGGCTTCCCTCCGATTTCACACTATCTGCCCCAGGGCTGCAGCTAGCGTCCGCTTTTTCGCACCACGAACAGAAACTGGGTTTTAGAGGTTTCTGTTTGTAGCACAAAAAAGCCAAAGCTAGCTGCAGTCCCAGGGGCAGAAATCGGAGGGAAGCCCCACTGAAAAGAGGAGCTTGAGAGAGGCATAAGATGAGTGGGTAATCAGTCTGAGTGTCTTCTGCTGGGCCAGCGCATGGGAGTAGGTGGGTAGGTGACTGCCTAGGGTGCCACCCTGCCAGGGGGCACTGATGGGCACCCCCTTACTTCCCCTTCCCTCATGGCATGATTGCGCCAGCCAGCAGGCAAGCCAAGAGCCCCAAGGCAGTGCTGCCACGCTGCTATTTTTCTTCGCAGGGCAAACATTGCCTACGCTTGTCAGAGGCTTCCAAGGAAGCCTACAAAGAGCGACCCATTTTACCGCTACCTACTGTTTTCAAGTTGAAAGCAGCTGGGCGGGGCACCTTCCCATTGCCTTAGTTGGAGCTGACAAGGGGAGGGTGGATAATAATTATAAAGTAATTTCAAAGTTTCTCTGTGTATGGGAATGTTACTGTGGTTGATTTTATAAAATAATTTTAGAATTTCAAGCTTCAAAGTGTCTTCTTTGCATCTTTGTTTACTCTGTGTGCAAATATGTCATTGCATCTTTTAGTCCACTTCTTGAAGGTAGATTTCCAGGGGGGTGTTGTGTAACTTTTTTTTCTGAAAAGGGGGCATCTGGGAACCTCTGACTTAAACAGAACAAAGCTGTAACACAAGGGTTTTCTGGGCACAAGAGAAGGATGCAAGCAGCTCTCCAAAATCCCTGTGACTTAAATCCACTGGTTGCTTTATTAGCAAACTTGCTTGTGCTTTAATGAATCTTTATAGACTTGTTATCATTCAGGCCTAAGAAGAGTGCTATACCTTTATTTAAAAGTGCATTTCAAAAAGCAATTATTGCAAGCCACCCTACTCTTTATTATTAGACACTGCGGAAAATAATTGGAAAATACAGACAAATGCTCAGCTCCTCTTTATACATTTGAACTCTACCCCCCGTTTAGAAGGTCCCCCCCCCCGCTTCCTTTTCTTTCTTTTTTTTGTGCTACACGGTCCTTTTAATGTCTCTCTCAATAATCATATAATTATACAATTCCTAAAGTACACGCTAGCAACCCTTCAGGGGACTTTAATCATTACAGGTGACAAGGTTCTTCTACCCCATTACACGCAGGGGGGGATTAACGCATCCACCTTATTCCCGCACTGAGGCTTCATGGCCTCCTCCAGGCAGCCCTGGAGAACCTACCGGGTTTTCCCAAAGATTAAATTCAAAGGCTCAACAGCTTCGGGGAAACCGTTCAGAGTGGCACCAAAAATGTACTGCCGCGAACCTCAACTGGAGCCAAACATTTTTGCTCCCTTGCTCTCTCTTTTTTAATTAAGTGGCCCATCACAGCTGAGACATGACGTTCCCAACTATTTTAATGGATTTCACATCCTTTATTTAATTTTACAAATCTGACAGAAACGCCAGGCTTCCAACAAGAAAATTCACGATGCTGCAATTATATTTCCTTCCAATGGCTGCAAGTTATTAACAAGCTGTCAAAACACCATAATTATTTTATACTGGGGTTTTGACTGATTCCATAAGCCATCTCTCCCGGCTCCCTAGCATCTCTCAGTCTCTCTCCTACCATTGTTGCCGAGGTGGACATGTTGTCCAGAAACAAGCACTATTTAGGGAAGCCGGCCTCCCCTGCTAGACATTCACATTAAAACTACAGGCCCTGTTCCCTAAGTCACAAGATATCACATTAGCCAATACTTAGCGACACTCAAGGGCACCAACAGCTGAAGAAATTAGAGAGCTATTTTAGGTCAGCAGTAAAGGGGGGGGGGGAGACAGGAAAAAGATCAAGGATAGTATTGCTATCGCTGGTTTTTTATACCTCACTTTTCACTACCTGATGAACTCTCAGAGTGGCTTACAATCACCTTCTCTTCCTCTCCACACAACACCCTGTGAGGGAGGTGGGACTGGGAGAGCTCGGAGAGAACTGCTCTTGAGAGAACAGCTGTGAGAGAACTGTGGCTGGCCCAAGGTCACCCAGGAGGAGGAGTGGAGAATCAACCCCCATTTTCCACATTAGAGTCTGCTGCTCTTAACCACAACCCCACAGATTTATAAACTGAAAGAAGAGCTGTCAGTTTCGCGGTGCCCTTCAGAGAAAAAAAATCCAGGGCATCTGTTTTCTATTAAAAGGAGTTTGGTAGCAAAGGAAGTCAAGTGACTGAGGTAATTCCATTTCAGGGGTCTGTTTCAGGGGACTGCTTCAGAGTTCAGCCCTCAGCCTGGCCCACAGCTCGAATGTTCTTAGGTTTCTGGGCTGTGCCATCAAATCCCAGGTGGCACGGCAAATCTAGGACAGGTGGAAGGGATTGCAGCCGGCCAAGCCTATGACATCTGTACTGGCTGCTAGCTCATTTGGGATCTCATTTCTGGGTCCAGAAAGTGCTGCTTTTTCACCTTTAAAGCTTCAAGCAGACTGCGTCTACCAACTCAGTATACCAAATGAATACAGTATAAGTCTTATAAATGAATAACTGGTACATGGAAAGAAATGTCCCAAGCTAACTGTAACATCTGGACTAAATGTTAGTTTAACATCATAGTAAGACATAATGTTCGACAGATCTTACTTACACGATCACATTTCAATGTTTGTGGAATCTCAACCCCACCCCTCACCCCTTTTAAAGAAGAAGCAGGGAGGGCTGAGGTGGCATTTGAACCCCGAAGAATTTCATACCAATGGTCAGGGCTTTTTTTTGTAGCGGAACTCCTTTGCATATTAGGCCACATACCCCTGATGTAGCCAATCCTCCAACAGCTTACAGTAAGCCCTGTAAGAAGAACCCTATAAGCTCTTAGAGGATTGGCTACATCAGGGGCATGTAGCCTAACATGCAAAGGAGTTCCTGCTACAAAAAAGGCCCTGCCAATGGTTATCCAATCTCACAGTGTTTTGGGTGGGATGTGGAGAAGAATCACATCACAGTGATGACTTGCAGAAATCACAGTAAGTCATGGTTTCATCAACCCCCACTTATCTAGAATATCTGCGTGTGGACTCTTAACCAAGAACATTCTTGGTTACCTGATCCCTAAACCAAGATTTCATAGGGTCTGCAGCTGATTTCTTTACCAGAATTTATACTAATTCTGGTGTGTTGTAATGTATGAATTCACAAACCACAGTTTGTTAAATACCATGACCACTTTTAATAGAACATATTGGGAGGATGCCTTCCTTGCAGAGACATGCCAGGGTTTTCATATCAACCAGGATGGTCTATGTCTTTTGGACCAAGCTATTTGTTATACACTATACTGCCCTTCTTACAAAGAATGACTGATTGCGTGGTGTAGTTAGAGGGTCAGTCTGAAACAAAGTGGCACACCATAACTTTTTGCAATACACATATTAGGTTTGCTGGTCCCCAGTGGAATTCATGCCAATTTCATGTGCTCCTTCTCACCACCACCCAACTGGCCGAAAGGGAAAACCCCACCTCCAAGCACCTATGTCGCAGATGTGATGATGTCACAGGGTAATGACATCATCACATCAGTGACGTCATGTGGGGACTCTCTGGTTTGAAGGGAAATTTACTGTGGAGTTTTCCCCTCAAACCAGAGCATCCTGTGCGATGTTGCCAACATGATATCATTATTGCTTGGAGGGAGGCCCCTTTCCCGAAAGGCTCCCTCCCACCCCCCATCAACAGGACATGAATACATGGCAATTCTACTGCTTTGAATACAATATGCTAATTACTATTATTATTTATAGAACAAAGTTTGAGTCCAGTGATACCTTTTAAGACAAACAAAGTTTAATTCTGGGTATAAGATTTCACAAGGCTTTTTTTAATAGCAGGAACTCCTTTCCATATTAGGCAACACACCCCTGATGTAGCCAATCCTCCTGAAGCTTACAGTAGGCCCTGTACTAAGAGCTCTGTAAGCTCTTGGAGGACTGGCTATAGCAGGGGTGTGTCGCCTAATATGCAAAGAAGTCCCTGCTCCAAGAAAGCCCCGAGCTTTCGTGTGCTTGCACAATTCTTCATGCATGCAAAAGCTTAGACCCAGAATAAAACTTTGTCAGTCTTAAAAGGTGCCATTGGAGTCAAATTTTGTTCTGCTGCTTCAGACCAACATGGCTACCCACCTGAATCTATTATTATTCATGACCATGCTTATTTTGTTTACTTTTAATTTATACCCCACCTTTCTCCCCTGTGTGGACCCGAAGTGGCTTACATACACTGAGAGTGTGTGATTGGCCCACGGTAATCCAATGAACTTCCATGCCATGAGTGGAAACTGGAACATGGGTCTCCTGGTGTAAAACCTTATATAAATAAACCAAAGACTGACTGCTTTAGAGCAGAAAAAAACGAGCTGGTTTCTTTCTTCAGAACAGAGAACATTCCCAATGCAGCAGCATTCCGTCTCAAGCTGCTGAAATAGTCAAAGGCACTGTTGTGCCGGCAGAGAACCCAAAAAACCAGTCTAACAAGAAGAGCCACTTTGCTTGTATAAAACCCACTCAATAACGTTCTAATGTGAGCAGCCAGCGGTAGTAACCTGCTATTTTTAAAAAGCAAAGTGGCCACTTATGGCAGGACACTGCATGAGAATTAATTTTTTAAAAATTCACCGCTGCATTTATAAACAGGAAAACGTCTACGGAATTAAGAACAGGTGAGCCTTACATAAAGTTAATGGCCAAGAACTTCGCAGTGGATGAGCAGCAATAGAAGGGCGGCAGCAGCAAACCGAAGTCCCCACCAAGCAACCTCATTCATTGAAGACCTAAAAGGGTTATGATTTGGATGGAAGACGAACAGACAGCAGAAAAATGTGAAAGAATGTGCAGCATTCCTTGCCTGAGATTCAAGGTTGAGGCTAACAAGGAAGGAACTGGACTTCTTTTAGAAAGGGACATGTTAACAATAGGATGCATTGGAGGTTATTAATTCATTAAAAAAAAAAAAAGGTAAAGGTTCCCCTGTGCAAGCACCAGTCATTTCTGACTCTGGGGTGACGTTGCATCACGACGTTTTCACGGCAGACTTTTTACGGGGTGGTTTGCTATTGCTTCCCCAGTCATCTACACTTTACCCCCAGCAAGCCAGGGTCCAAACCCTAATCTTCATTTCTTCTAATGGTTAAGAGTGGCAGACCCTAATCAGGGTTTGATTCCTTACCGCTCTACATGAAGCCTGCTGAGTGACCTTGGGCCAGTCACAGTTCCCTCAGAACTCTCTCAGCCTCACCAGCCTCATATAGTGCCTGCTGCAGGGAGAGCAAGGGAAGGCGATTTTAAGCCACTTTGAGTCTCCTTAAGGTAGAGAAAAGCTTCTTCTTTTCTCCTTCTCCTTCATCACACATTCCTCCAAACAGGTTTGGGGAGCAACAGTCAGGGTTCTTCCCCTTCCCCCCCCCCCCTTCATTTTTGCTCTCAACTTTGCGAGTCTGGCTGGACAAAATAAATGCTCTATGTTCACCAAATGAATTTCAGGACCGAATGTGGATTTGAACTTGAATCTCTCTGGCGTTCCAACCACAACAGATATGCTGGCTTCGGGCATCACAATACTCTAATCTCCCCCCCCCCCGCCCCTGAATAGTTACATTTTCAGAAGCCTAATTCTAGATACATTCAGCCTTCAGGCTTAATAGGATGGATATATGTTTGCACTTGGGCACCAGAGCCAAAAAACCCAAACCAACCCTAGACTTCTGAACAGACACAAAACTGGTGCAGCCACAAAAAAGAAGGGTTCTCTTCGCCATGCTCTATCCTTCTCCCAAGTTATTCCTTTTTTCTTAGAGTACATCACAGCCAAGGATCTGCAAACTATGACTAAAGGCATCCCTCCTTCTTACAACCATGCAGAGCCACGGTAAAATTTTCCTAATTAATCCCACGCGGAGACTCAATGCTCTCAGTATGCGTGTGTCTAAAGAAGCAATCCACCCAGCGCAGCATCTGCAAGCACCACAGTGTCTGCCTGTGCATTTCCTGGTGCCCGTTTGCCACTTGGAAAGAGGAAATCCAAAAGGCTCTTGAATGAAGCAGGGAAAACCACAGGCTGCTTCAAGGCCGGCTTGCAAAGTGCTGAGCTCATCCGGAGCAGGTGTGCCACAGCCATGAACCTCCATTACAACAACAGACATTGACTCCAGGCTTGGCAAACCCTCTCTGCAAGCCGTGCAGAAAGCAAAACCTTCCCTCTCCTTTGCAAGGTGAAACTGAACAGTATCTCTTCTATGACTAAGTTTGCCAGCTCTGGGTGGGGAAATACCTGGAGATTTGGGGGAACCGCAGGATTTGGGGAGGGTTGACACCTCAGCAGGATACAGTATCATGGAGATCACCCTCCAAAGCAGCTATTTTCTCCAGGGGAGCTGGTCTTTCTCTTTTGGAAATAATTGTAATAGCGGAGATATTGAGGCTCCACCAGGAGGGTTGACAGATCCATCTGCAACCGAGGAAGAGTTGGTTTAGAATGGGTAAAAGGAATTTCTTTACCCAAAGGGGTGATTCACACATGGAATTCACTGCCACAGGAGGTGGTGGGTAGCTATACAAGAGGGGATTGGATAAGCATATGGGGCAGAGGTCCATCAGTGGCTATTGCTCTCCCAGAGACCACAAGAGCCCTGCGGGACCTCTCCCAATTCCACAGGGCCTGTAAAACCGAACTTTTTCGACAGACCTGTAACAGCTAATGTGGGAGGAGGCCGCCACAGCTATGCTGCTGTGCAATTCTACCTGTAAAATGGCTAACAAAGCAACCGAGAACTGATATATTGACATAAACCGCCTGTCTTGCAAAATCTCTTTTATAGCATCAAATGTTTAGTTTTTTAAATTGTTTATATAGGTTTTTATTCTTTTAAAATTGTAATTTAAATTGTTTCATCATGATTGTGAGCCGCTCAGAGTCCGCTCATAGAGTGGGTGGCATATAAATCTAAAGTAAATAAAATAAAATAGCCACAAGGATGGAACTATACTTTGATGCTCTGTATTCTTGGTGTTTGGTGGGAGGAAAACAGTGGAAAGACTTCTGGTGTCCTGGCCCCACTGATGGAACCTGGCTTTTTTAGCTACTGTGTGACACAGAGTGATGGACTGGATGGGCCATTGGCCTGATCCAACATGGCTTCTCTTATGTCCCCAATGGCAGGCATCCTGGGGTGGCATCTACTTCTTCAGGGGTCTCCATGGGTGCCATGGTGCCTGCCAACACCTTTCCTGGGTGCCTTGCCAAGTGTCTGTAGAATGTGGGCAGAGCCAGGTAGGGATTTTGCCCAATGAGGCTTCTGATTGGCTGTACAAATGGCCACCGCAGCCAAGGATCTTCACTATGAGACTGCAGGGAAGCTGGTTCCACCCCCTGAACCAGGCATTTGCAGCTGCACCCCCCACTCTGGGCCTGAATCCCAAAGGGGCTTGCTGGCTCAAAAAGGCTGGGGAACTCCCAGGGTTATCCTCTGTCAAAATTCTAGAAGTGCCTACCAGCTCAACAAGGTTAGGGACCTCTGATCCAAAAGGCATGGTTTTTCTGGCCCCAAGACTCACCTTTGAGCCCCAAATTGCAGAAGTGGAAAGAAACTTTCCCGCATCCCCTTTTCCACTAGAGCCCACTAATCTCCACAAAAATGCCCCTCTTGAAGCTGGCTATGCCTGTAGCCGCCACTGCCGCAGGAGGTGGCGGCGGCTACAGGCACAGCCAGCTTCAAGAGGGGATTGAATAAACATACGGAGTGGAGGTCCATCAGTAGCTATTAGCCACAGGGTACAGATGGAACTCTGTCTGGGTCAAGTGATGCTCTGTATTCTGGGTGCTTGGGGGGGGGGGACAACTGGGGGAGGGCTTCTAGTGTCCTGGCCCCACTGGTGGACCTCCTGATGGCACCTGGGTTTTTTTTGGCCACTGTGTGACACAGAGCGTTGGACTGGATGGGCCATTGGCATGATCCAACATGGCTTCTCTTATGTTGCTCCTGAGAGACAAGGAACAATGTGAGGGTGGGTCTGCAACAGGAAGGGTAATTGAGATATTATTTTTTCTAAAAAGCTTTGGTACAGCAACAATATGTTGTGATCTTCAGCCCAGGCTAGTCCAATCTCATCGGTTCCAGGAAGCTAAGTAGGTTTGGCTTTGGTCAGTACTTGAATGGGAGACTCAACCAGTGTTCCTTCTAAGCTGAGTTCGTGTGAGCTAGCTCACAGTTCTTTAGCCTCGGGCTTTCACATTTTTGTCTTAGCTCAGGAAAAATGAGAGAGCTAGTTTAATGCAGTGGTTAAGTGCGCAAATTCTTATCGAGAACTGGGTTTGATTCCCCACTCCTCCACTTGCAGCTGCTGGAATGGCCTTGGGTCAGCCAGAGCTTTCATAGGAGTTGTCCTTGAAAGGGCAGCTGCTGTAAAAAGCTCTCAGCCCCACCTACCTCACAGGGTGTCTGTTGCGGGATGGGGAGGGGGGAGGGAAGATAAAGGAGATTGTGACTGCTCTGAGACTCTGACACAAGTCTGGACTAAGCCTGCAGAGATTGTGACTGCTCTGAGACTCAGAGTATAGGGTGGGATATAAATCCAATACCATCATCATCTTCCACACAGGTCATATTTCCCTTGCCCTTGACCAGCTGCAGAAAGCCAACTGAGCAGCCAAGCCAATCCTCCCCAGAGGGCTTCCAGTCAAGTTCAACTCCTATGTGTAGGAGGCAGGATAGAAACATCCAATTAGAAATGCTCAAATACATTATTATGGCCAGCCATGACCTGACATGACCTTTATCATTTCCTGTAGACTTCGCTGAATACAGTGTTTGACAGCATTCCATGCTCCCCCCCCCCCCTTTATCTCAATTATGACTTTTTAGTAACCACCAAGACAACTTGTCAATTTCTCAGCAATCAATCAATTGGTAGCACAGCTGGGCCTTACGTTAAAAATGAACATACAAAACGCCTGTCATTTTGAAGGCCTGGGCGTGTGGGCGGGAAGTCTTGCACATTGCCAGAAGCCTGCAGGGTATATAGGTATCGTGCAATGCAACGCTGTGTGTGTGTTCTTCCACTACTTCTTCCCCAACATCAATGTCCATGAGAAGCAGGCCACCCAATATCCGAGAGACGTTCTTCACCCCACCTAAAAGAATGACTTTCATTCACTTAGCAATGCACATTAAAAGGAACACGTGAGGAACCCACAAAACGGAGCCAAGGCTGCTTCTTGTTCCTGCCAACCCCAAGCCATGCCAATCAAGGCAGCTCCAATCTACATATCTCCACCCCTCTATTAGTACTGTCCTCATCCTGATTCCATTACCCAGTCATATTAATCAGAAGTGACACCAGGGGTGGGAATCTAGCAGGAGCTCGTTTGCATATTAGGCCACACACCCCTGATGTAGCCAATCCTCCAAGAGCTCACAAGGCTCCTTTTTGTAAGCTCTTGGGAGGATTGGCTACATCAGGGGTGTGTGGCATAATATGCAAACGAGCTCCTGCTAGAATTCCACCTCTGAGGGATACAATTTGGAATGTGGGGCAGACTTTAAAGAACTGGTGAGCATATGAGACTTTGTGTGGTGGACAGGTTGCTGGACTAAGACTGCAGAGACCCCAGATCAACCTCCCATTCTGCCACAAACATTACCAGACTAACTCAGACCAGCCATGCTCAACTGGGTCTACCTTGCAGGGTTGTTATACTGACAACCTTCAGGCAGCAGCCACATATATTGACTTAACCTTTCAGAGAGGCTGGGATAACAATCTAAATTAATGTACACTGAAGTGTTTAGTTATATGGGCATCATTACAGGTCTCATTTTGGGCAGGAGCTCATAGGAGCAGAGCTCTGGAACCTCGACATTTTATTATGCTCTTTCTTTCTTAACCCACCACCACCCCTCAAAATACTTGCTCCGGGGCTCCCTTGTTCAATCCCCGTGAGGATTTTGCTAAACTCTAAGATCTGACAAACTTTCAAATATTTTCCCCCACCAAAAATGGGAAAATAACCAAAACATATAAAGCAGACAGATGAAGATTTCCATCATGCCACTGTGGCCACATAGGAGAAAGTAATTTAAAAAGTGTGATGGAAGTAAGGTTTTATTACGACAACTATAATTCAAGAAGTATTTTAAGACAGATGCTGAGCTGATCTAATTTAGTCCGCCCTCCGATGTCAGGGGTGTGTGGCATATGCAAATGAGTTGTGCTAATGAGCTGCAGCACCTCTTTTTCTATGAAATGACCCCTTGGATACACATAACTGTTGCAATTTAAAAAAAAATTAAATGAGATTTTAACAGCCTGAAAAAGTTTCAAACATGGGATAGCGTTTCAGATTTGTCTGTTGGCTTCAGTCTGCCGGCTTCAGTTCTGTTCTTGGATTAAAAAACAGCAGCTGGTTTTAGTCTTCTGGTGTGGAGGGCTTTCTAGCCTAATTCAGGGCTGGAGAGGGCCACAGCTGAAGTGGCAGAGCACCTGCTCAGCATGCAGAAGGTCCCACGCTCAATCCCTGGCATCTCCAGCTTTAAAAATCAGGTAAGCGGTGATGAAGAAGGCCCCAGTGGGAGACGCCAGAGAGCTGCTGCTAGTCTGAGCAGATCCGATTCAGCAGAAAACAGCTTCATGTGCGTTTTCAATCCAATAGCTGTTGGGGGAGGGGGAAGGCACCTGTGCCCAGTTCTGCCCAACACCTGGCAGTCATCAGCTCGGCTGAGATGGGCACAGTGACACAGTGGATGAAGGAATTCCAAGGGAAATGATACGCAGGTCACCACAACCTTCCCGCCACCCCAGTGGTAATTAACACACCCCCTGACAACAGTCTGCCACTGAAACAATCTATACCAAGCAGCACTCTTCCTGTAGAACTGCTACACTTCATTATGGCATAAAAATCACTGCTGTTCAATGGCTCGCTCTCATGGAACAATGTCCATTGATATTCGCTGCGTTCCAACTACAGGAACGGGTCTTGCTGATGAGGTATGGATTCCCAATACAGGCAAGCTGGCCTTGATCCTTACTCATTACAGACTCCTGTATAATTAGATTTGCACTAAGCTTACTCCCCTCCCCAAGACGGTCAACAGGCTAGCTCTGCCAGAGGGTGGTTTCGAAAAGACATCCCAGGGGGACAGAAGGGCTCGACCCACCTCTCAAAACGGTCTATAACTGAGATCCTTTATCAGTTACTATTCACTCGTGTTTCTCTTCTCCCTCTAAAGGCCACTCAGGTGGGCTGGACTCAGACAGCAGGGCCGCCAGTTGCTTAACCCCTATAATGGCAGGTGAACTAAAAATAACAGAGCAGGTAGCAGCATTGAATCTGATTCTGCGAAATTCGCCACCAATGGAGGCAGTAACAGCTGCAAGCACAGATAGCTTTAAAAGAAGTTAGATCCCTGGAGGAGAGGCCTATCAATGGCTTCTAGCCATGCTTAGTAAAGAGAACCTCCATGTTCAGAGGCAGTAAACCTCTGAAATGAAGAGGCAACATTCGGGGGATGTCTTGGGCTCTGTACCCGGTTAGTTAACCCTCCAGGTTGAGACAGGACGATGAATTAGATGGACCACTGGTCTGATCCAGCACAGCTCCTCTTTCATTCCTATACGCCAACACAGAAGGCGACATGACTTTCCCACAAGGTAAAACAATATCTGAAAAGCAGCATCTCCGTGAACCACCCGTATTATTCGTTCTTGTAGCACTAGAAGATAGAACCCATCAATAGCTATTAGCTGTGCTGGTTTAGTGAAGCCTCCATGATTAGCGGCAGTGTATCTCTAAATACTAGTTGCTAGAAATAGGCAACAGACACAGTCCTACTATGGGCCTTCTGAAGCATTCAGTAGTCACTATGCGAAACAAGATACCAGACCAGATTATGTTGAACCTGAAGGGCTCTTATATGCTCCTGAATACTCCTGAGTGAATGCATACCTGAGAAAAAAATTCCAGGTGGTCAGTTGGGCTAAACTGATGCTCAAGAATAAAAAGCTTTCTCAGATCCAGAAAGGATCAACAGCTATGGATCTAATGGATTTTTCTAGCCCCAAGGCAAGGGGGGTGGTTGCATATCCAATGCGTTAGCACTGTGTGTGGCCCCAAAATAGGTCTGCCTTGCTTTATTGCTTTGCCACTATCATCTTTCTCCACACCACCGGCTTGAGAGCCAGTTTGGAGTAGTGGTTAAGTGGACGGACTCTTATCTGGGAGAACCGGGTTTGATTCCTCCCCTGCTCCACATGACCTGCTGATGTGACCTTGAGTCCACATGGACCTGCTGATGTGACCTTGAGTCACAGCCACAAGTTCTCTCAGAGTTGTTCCGTTCAAGAGCAGTTCTGGAAGAGCTCTCTCAGCCCCACCTATCTCACAGGGTGTCTGTTGTGGGGAGGGGAAGCGGAAGGAAATTGTAAGGTGCTCTGAGACTCCTTTGGGTAGTGAAGGGTGGGGTATAAATTGAATCTGTTCTCTTCTTCTTGATCTAATGTGCCTGGACTGGGATGCAGTGTCCTTGCCTTGCGTATGTCTTCTTAGCATGTGACAGCCAGCATTATACATGCACAAGACCAACAGCCGTTTCAGATCTCTCCCCAGCCCCCACTCCTCCGCCCAGCAGCCACAAGGGCAGGAAGAGGATGAACTGGGCAAGGCACAGAAAGCATTCCCCTCCCTAACACACACACACTGGGAAGTGCTGTAGAATAAAGGATTACTGACGATTTGACAAAAGGATTTGAAAAATGGGTCTCTGCCCTTCTATAGACTTTGCAGCCTGTTAACAAAATCCCTAAAATCTTCCCTGCCCAGAGGTCTTTCCCTTGCTTCCATCCAGACCCCGTAGCCAGAAAATTTTGGGTGGGGGGCCCCCAGGGCTTGGCTGCTTCTTCCAGGTTCTGCTTTCCACCTCCACCTGCCCCCAGGCGAGGATCACTTCCCCTACTACTCAAGAGAAAGCCCATCCCTGCCTGAGCAGGCCAGAGTCCGATCGTGGGGTGGGGGGAACGCTAACAGGGAAGAAGCGCCCCCCCCCAACCTTGTCACACCTAGTATGCACATTTGCAGCGCTCCTACAAAGCCAGTTACATTGAAGGATCACAAGTGACTAATTTTCAGTCTGCTAAGGCAGGCAGCTAAAATCCTTGAACTAAAAAATGATGCTTTCCCCCATGAATCGCTTGGCAGTCTGCGGAAGAGTCAGCCGCTTGCAGAAGTGGGATGGACCATTGATGGGCGGAGTTTAAGATCCTAGTGACCCTCTCGGTCTCCCCCTCTGCTCAGGCAGTAACATTTATTACCGCTCTCAGCCCTCTAAGAAGGTCGGGTTGGAACATGCTATTATAGCAGGGAGGAGCAAGATATCGTGGTGTGTTTCAGTCCTTGGCAAAGTCGCTGTCTTTTCACTAAGCCGCCAGTGCTGAGTGACAGCCGCCAAACAGTCACGCCGTGCTGAGCAGACTTTCATTTGTTGCTGAGGGCTTCAGGAAGGACATAACTCTCCTCCCCCCCCCCCTTTTAGGATGCAAGTTGTTCAGCCCAACAGGCAATCACTTCCTCCTTCAGCTCGCTTGCCTTTCCAGATCTTTGCCGCCACCGCCTCAGAGGCAGAGGACAGTTTGGGAAAGGGCCTGTGGTAGCACGGAGCCCCCGTTCATGTGGACCCCAAGATGCCTGTGGCGTTCGCAGCCCCCAGGAGTCATCACTCTCTCACTCTCCCCCTCTCTCTTTCTCGCTGTCCATCTTTCTCTCGCTTCCCCCCCCCCCCCACGCGCGCTGTTGCTCTTTCCCTTTCTTGCTCACTCTCTCGCTGTCCCCCCCTTTAACTCGGCTTCACCAGCTCCACTCAGCAGACCCCACTCAGAAAGAAAGTGTTCCTAGAGGGCAGCTCCAATGGAGGGGCCCTATAGATGGAATGGGGATTTAAACAGAGGGGCCGTGCCCCCCATGCCCCGATTGTAGCTACGGGCCTGCTTCCATCCATTTATAAAATAAACAACAAAACACTCGCACTTTTGACCAGGGTCTTGCTGAGCATCTGAAACAATCCACCCCAAATAAAATAAATGGTTAACCCTTTAGGAAACTGATGCCTACGGGAATGAAGATGACGACTCCGAAGAGTCTCAGTGCAGCTCACAATCTCCTCTACCTTCCTCCCCCACAACAGACACCCTGTGAGGTGGGTGGGGCTGGAGAGGGCTTTCACAGCAGCTGCCCTTTCAAGGACAACCTCTGCCAGAGCTATGGCTGACCCAAGGCCATTCCAGCAGGTGCGAGTGGAGGAGTGGGGAATCAAACCCGGTTCTCCCAGATAAGAGCCCACACACTTAACCACTACACCAAACTGGAATGAGTTAAATCAGCCTTAGCAGAAGCAAGCCTGGAGAAGAGAGAACATTCCCAATGCCTCTGTATCCATCCCTGTAACAGCTGAATAACCATAACTGCTCCCCCCCCCAAAAAAAAAATCCCTTCCACCACCTTCCTTGCATGGAGCAGATGTCGATTAAAGGGTGATGGCACAGCAATTCATCAATGCAATTTTTGCTATTGCTGTAGCAAAGGGGCCGCTGTAAGCACCGGCTGTGCATTTGGGCAGGGGCCGTGGCTTGGTGGTAAAGCATCTGCTTGGCATGCACAGGGTCCCAGGTTCAATCCCCAGCAATTCTGGCTTGAATGGAGCAGAGAGTTGGTGATGTGAAAGATCTGTACTGGAGATCCTGGAGAACTGCTGCCCACCTGAGTAGACTACACTGACCTTGATGGATTGGATCAGTACAAAGTAGTGTCATGTGTTAGTAGAAAAAAGGGCTGAGTAGCTGAGTTACAAATCAAGAACTCTGGTTCTAAACTTATATCCACCATGAACCTCTTAGGGCAGGGGTGTCAAACATGCGGTCTGGGGGCGCCTGGAGGGCTCCTATCAGGCCCGTGAGCAACTCACTGTCATCTGTTTCCTTCTCCCTCTCTTGCTTCCTTCTGCATCACAACTGGCTTTGGCAGGCTTGCTCAATCCCACAGGAGCTACAGAGCAAAGCTCCTCCCTTGGGGAGGAAGTGGGAGAAGGAGAGCTAGCTTTGCCAGGCTCTCTCAATTGCACAGCAGAGTTACTGAGCCAAGCCTCTCTTCCTTCTGTTGGCTGAGGCTCAACAAGCCAGTGAGGTGGATTATGCTGAATGTGTGTTTGTCTGTGTCCTTTATCAAGTTTATATCTCCCCTACATGGCATTGTATTTTATGACACACATGGCCCAGCCCAACAAAGTGAAAATCCGGCCCTCATAACAAATGAGTTCAACACCCCTGTCTTAGGGAATCTTAGGCCAGTCAGCGCTGCCTGATCTTGCAATACGTCAGGGTGGGGGAAGCAAACAGGCATCTAGCCCAGAGCCTTCCCTCCCAGACCGGATAACAACCCTGGTCCCACTCCATCAGCAGTGACCAACTTAAAGAGTCTTCTGGAATTGGTAAAAGACTGGAACTTCCATTGCAGCATAAGTTTACAACTTTACAGAGTTATATATATGCAAATGCCTTCAGATTTTTTGAAGTGCTATGGAGAAGCTATTAAGGAGCATTCCAAGGTGCAAATTGCATGTATGGACGACCTAGAATGCTCCCTTCCGTTCATGAGCCGGCTTGCATAAGGTCACAAAAACTCTATTGCTTCATGAAATACATTGGCAAGCCCAGCCCTGGGAAAAGGAGAAGTTGCATCCCCCAAAATAATAGTGAATGCAATTTAAATCCAATGTAGAGAGTCAATGGGTAGAGGGAATATATTGGGTTTCTAACATTCAAGGAGAACAGAAAGCACATTCTGCTTTAGAGGTCACCTTGAGTGAATTATATATTAAACTGCAAGCGCAGGGTATATTGCCTGATGGATTTGTCATTAAAACTGGGCAAATGGAAAATCCGGATATTCAACAGAAAACTTTTAAAAAAAAATTCTGTAACTACTTCCACCCCCTCCACCCCTAACAAGAAAATGACACAAAGCCACCTAGTTCAAACCAAGTTTAAGGAAGGAGAAGAGGGCCTCTTACAGAATGAGTTAGCGCAGGTCTGCTCAGCGTTTCGGTTCTTTCTGCATTGCTTTCAAAAAGCAGACAGGGGCTAGATTAAGCGGCGCGGTGACTTTGTCTTTAGCACTGGAGCTGAACTGCATATCTGCACAATGAACACCAAAGCCGCTCACCAAGCAACCCCCCTCTTGCTTATGAAGCTATTTGCAGATGGGCTTAGCCCAGTAATTCCAAAACTGCGCACCATGAGAAAACCGTGAGCATACAGCAAGCAATAAATAATGGCTATCAGGGAGCCCAGAGGTTGCATCCAACAGAGGAGGCTACTTGCTGCCTCTCTGAATGACTCACTGCTCAGGACTTGCCTGCAGTTTCTGCAGCACCTCTATACAAAGTGTGCCTAAGATTATTCAGTTTCAGGTAGATAGAAGGGCTTTTTTTTTTTTAAAGCAGGAACGCAGTTCCAGTTGACTTGGCATCAGGGGGTGCAGCCTAATGTGCAAATGAGTTCATGCTGGGCTTTCTCTACAAAAAAAGCCCCGTGAAACGATGCTGCAGTCAGGGGGTGTGGCCTAATATGCAAATGAGTTTCTGCTGGGGGTTTTCTACCAAAAAAGCCCTGGATAGCGGTGTTAGTTTGCAGTAGAAGAACTACGATTCGAGACCAGTAGCACCTTAAAGACCAACACAATTTCCAGGGTATACGATTTCAAGAGTCAAAGCTCCCTTCAGCCAACAAAGAAAGCTTTCACTCCTGAAAGCTTATAGCTTCGAAATCTTGTTGGTGCTACTGGACTCAGATTTTGGATTCATTCAGTTACTGCTGCACCAGAATTACCCAGAAAAGGCCACCGCTTGTATCTAGGCACAAATGCCTGTTCTGCTTTGGATTCCTTCCAATCAGAAAGCATGCCCAGATCGGTGACTCACACAGAAGTACAAAGGCTGGGTACACTCTAAAAAGAGAACCTTTTCAGAAGCACGCCTCTGATTTTAATCCAGAGAAAGAGGGGAAGGTGTGCCTCGGCTATCAGACCTTGGGAGAAAGAAGGGTTTTGCCAGAGGGAGTGCACTCTACCGCAGAGAAGGTTCAGGTGAGTAGCCATGACTGTCTGAAGCAACAGAACAAAATTTAGTTCTGGGTATAAGCTATCTTGTGCATACACTTATACCCAGAATTAAACTTTATTGGTTTTAAAGGTACCACAGATGACTCAAACTTCTACTCATTGATAGTTTTGTCCAGGTGGGCAGCCATGTTGGTCTGAAGAAGTAGAACAAAGTAGGAGTCCAGTAGCACCTTTTAGACCAACGAAGTTTGATTCAGAATGTAAGGTTTTGTATGCATGCAGACTTCATCAGACAATGGAATGGCGTACAGTGAGCAGAGCTACTTATAGCTGGTGGGCAGCGGTTAAGAAGGCAAAGTGGTGCAGATTTAGAATCCAATGGCAAAATAGTGAAATTAACAAACTGAAACAACATTTGGTCTGGATAGATTTGCCTGGAAAACCAATAAAACAGTAACATGTCAGAATGGGAGAATGAGGCAATAAATGTTGCCTGTCAATTGCTCTATTGCTAGCAATTCTGGGTTAAACTAAGGACATGTCTTTCTCAGAGATGTTCCTGTCCACCTACTTTAGTTCTGGGCAGCTGTCTTAGTCTGCAACAGAAGAGAAAGATTTGAGCCCTATGCACAGTGGTAAAATGCAGTACTGCAGTCCAAGCTATGCTCATGACCTGAGTTCAATCCCAGCGGAAGCTGGGTTCAGGCAAACAGCTCAAAGTTGACTCAGCTTTCCATCCTTCTGAAGTCAGTAATGAGTGCCCAGCTTGCTGGGGGTCAAGTGTAGATGAGTTAGGAAGGCAATGGAAAACCACCCCATAACAAAAAGACTGCCAAGAAAAATGTTACAATGTGACGCCATCCCATGGGTCAATAATGATTTGGGACTTGCACAGAGAACTACCTTTACCTACCACCAGGGGTGGAATTCTAGCAGGAGCTCCTTTGCACATGAGGTCACACACCTCTGATGTAGCCAATCCTCCAAGAGCTTACAAGGCTCTTTTTTGTAATTTCTTGGAGGATTGGCTACATCTGGGAGGAGTGGCCTAATATGCAAAGGAACTCCTGCTAGAATTCCACCCCTGCCTACCACCTTAAAGCCCACCAAGATGTCCCAGGGTATAAGCTTTCAAGGATCAAAGCATCTCTTCCCACGTTTCTGACCAGGGGGAACTTTGACTCTCAAAACTCTCTCAAAAACACAAGGCTCTTTTTTGCAAGCTCTTGGAGGATTGGCTACATCAGGGGTGTGTGGCCTAATATGCAAAGGAGCTCCTACTAGAATTCCACCCCTGAGGGAGTGTGCATGCACACAAAAGCTCATACCTTGAATAAAACTTTGCTGGTCTTAAAGGTGCCCCTGGACTCAAACTCTGTTCAACAATCTTTAAGGTGCTTAGAGGACTTTAATCTTTCTACAGTGCTGCAGACTACATCAAACCATTCCATGGTCACCTCCCCCCCCCCCATTACAATATCCAAAGCTTTGAAAAAAGAAAATGGAGTCCCCGTTCTATAAATTTAAAAAAACAAACCTTGGATGGACTTGCATGCAGCTGAGGTTAGGGTGAAATGTTTGAAATTCTTACCCGCCAGCACCAAATCAGCACTTCTTTCCCACCTGATTCCACAAGCTTGTTTTGCAAGGCACTTTACAGGCCAAGCCCTCAAGGCCCCGAGGAACTGGCAATGCGGAGCTCTGTGTTTTCATACACTCTCTCTTCCCCAAGGTGCGAATTGGGCAACAACGCACACCTCTGGAAATCCCACAGGTTTCAGTGGGGAGTTGCTGCTCACATGGCAATCAGGAGCAGAGGAAGAAGATAACCCTTTTCTAAATGAGAAGCCCACCTTGCACAAAAGGCCCCTGGAAAAATCAAGGTCCATAGCAGGGGTGGCCAAACTTGCTTAATGTAAGGTTAGAACGGATAAAAGGAAGTACTTCTTCACCCAAAGGGTGATGAACATGTGGAATTCACTGCTACAGTAGGCGGCGGCAGCTACAAGCATAGCCAACTTCAAACTGGAGAGCCAGTTTGGTGTAGTGGTTAAGTGTGCGGACTCTTATCTGGGAGAACCGGGTTTGATTCCCCACTCCTCCACTTGCACCTGCTAGCATGGCCTTGGGTCAGCCATAGCTCTGGCAGAGGTTGTCCTTGAAAGGGCAGCTGCTGTGAGAGCCCTCTCCAGCCACACCCACCTCACAGGGTGTCTGTTGTGGGGGAGGAAGGTAAAGGAGATTGTGAGCCGCTCTGAGACTCTTCGGAGTGGAGGGCGGGATATAAATCCAATATCATCAAGAGGGGATTGGATAAAAATATGGAGCAGAGGTCCATCAGTGGCTATTAGCCTTTGTGTGTATATGTATTTTGGCCACTGTGTGATACAGAGTATCGGATTGGATGGGCCATTGGCCAGATCCAACATGGCTTCTCTTATGTTCTTATGTTAAAGCCTCAAGACCAGTGTTCCCTCTAAGCTGAGTTAGTGTGAGCAGTTTGAGCCTTCAGCTGACACATTTTTGTCCTAGCTCAGGGAAGATGACCCCAGAGCAAGCTAGTTTATACAGTAGCCAAATCGCTCACTCACAACATTAATGCCAGTAGCTCACAAAGTAGAATTTTTGCTCACAAGATGCCACAGCTTAGAGGGAGTATTGCTTAAGACACAAACATCAGATGTTTGAGAGCCTCATGACAGGAGGGAAGAAAGACAGTTGGGGAGGGAGAGGTAGAAGACAGACATTGGATTTATATTCTGCCCTCCACTCAGAGTGGCTCACAATCTCCTTTATCTCCCCCCTCCGCCACAACAAACACTCTGTGAGGTAGGTGAGGCTAAGAGAGCTCTCTCAGAAGCTACCTTTTCAAGGACAAGCTCTGTGATAGCTATGGCTGACCCAAGGCTATTCCAGCAGCTGCAAGTGAAGAATGGGGAATCAAATCCGGTTCTCCCAGATAAGAATCTGCGCACATAACCACTACACCAAACTGGTAGAAAGAAAGCAACTTTAGTTTTAAATGCATTCTCCAAGCTGCCAGCTGGCTTGGCTTAGAGATCTAAAGAGACAAATGCCTTTTTCCAAGCCAGCCAACAGGACAGTGGGGGCTTTGAGAGCCACACAGCATGTGCGAAAGAGCCACATGCGGCTCCCGATCCGCAGTTTTGGCCACCCCTGGACTGTAGCCTGTTTTCATCAGGTCTTGGAAGCACAGCAGAATCAGCCCTGGTTAGTATTTGGATGGGAGACCACCAGGAAAATCCAGGATTGATACAAAGACAGATGATGGCAAACCACCTCTGAACGTCTCCTGCCTTGAAAACCCTACGGGATTTGCTGTGACTTGACCGGGTTTTCCACCACCTTAGATCCCCAAGTTCTCTATAGTGGTAACTGCAACAGAACCCAACCCTGAGCTTTGCTAAAAATGTGCTGAGCTGACAGCCAAAGTGAACACTACACTAACGCTAGACCCACTCCTCCACCTCTCTACCAACTATGCTTCTGCAGCAGCCAATTAATTACCATGCTGACAAATTTTCCTTTTAGTGCTATTTTTATATATTGGGGAGGGGGGGGGAGAGAGAAGCACACCACAAGCAGGCAGAGCTTATGCCCGGAATTTGTTATGAGCACTGTTGCCGTGCTGGTTTTGTGAGGATCCAGAAGAAGAGCCTCAGCCATCTGTGTTGGTCTGCCCGCAAGGTTTGCACATCCGCCATGTGATGGGTTTTGCCATGCAGCTGTTGTTCGGACCTGGTATTCAGCGGCGGCGGTGTTTGCCATCTGATGGGTTTTGCCATTCTCCTAAAAGTGGTCGAGGAGAAGGCACATCACCCAGATTATTTTACCTTCTATGCAAACTAGTCTAATTGGTGGGAGTGTTTAAGACACAAGTACCTGGTTCCATTTGCTTAGAAGCAGCAGCTCCAAAACAGCTACATGCAGCTCTGGTTTAAAATTTCATGCACATTCGTTCGATAAAATACTCAGCTGATATTTGCAAGTGTCAGTTCACATGCACAGGAAGCAGAAGCATAAAGATGTCAGAACAGAGCATCAAAACCCATTAAAAGCAGGGGGGGGTTGTAGCAGGAACTCCTCTGCATATTAGGCCACACCTCCCTGATGTAGGCAATCCTCCAAGAGCTTACAGGGCTCTTCGTACAGAGCCTACTGTAAGCTCCAGGAGGATTGGCTACATCAGGGGTGGATGGCCTAATATGCAAAGGAGCTCCTGCTACAAAAAAAAGCCCTGATTAAAAGGTTAATTTATCAGCAAAGAAGGAAACAGAGGGGCAAGCGTCGAAGTGTCTGGATATGTGCGCTCACCCGCCTCGCTTCTTAAGGTATCAAGTGGCAAGCAGGTTCCAGAAGATTCCACAAGTACCCTGAGCTCCATATCCTTTGGGCTTAACTTTGCAGTTAACACCTTCTATCTGGCCAGCCATCTCCCAATGAAATTGCCCTCAAACAATTTTTACAGGAATCCCTCTGATGGCTTTTACTAGAGAAGACTGTAAAGAAAGGTGTTAAGCCATTTCCTTGGATTCTGGCCAAAGGTTTCAAGCTTGCAGCTCTTTCAGTCCTAGTAAAGCTCCACTGGGCATCTTGGTTGCAAAGAGCAATGAAGTCCCATTTTGTTCAACTACCAGCCATGGTGGCTGGGGGGAACCTCCACCTTCAGAGGCACTAATCCTCCAAATCCCAGAGCCAGGAGGGAACCTCAGGGAAAGGCCTCAGTCTCTGCGCCCTGCTGATGGCAATACAGAGGAACTTGTTGGTCACTGAGACTGGATGCTGGATTAGGTGGACCATTGGTCTGATCCAGCAGGGCTCTCCTTATGTTATCAGCAGAAGACCTCAATCTCTCTGCCCTGTTATTGGTCCTTCAGAGGGACTGGCTGGCCACTCTGAGACAGGATGCTGGACTAGATGGACCACTGCTCTGATCCAGCAGGGCTGCTCTTATATTCTTCTCAGAGGAAGACCTCAGCCTCTATGCCCTGCTGATGGCCATACAGAGTCACTGGTTAGCCACTGTGAGAATCAGGATGCTGGACTAGATGGACCATTAGTCTGATCCAGCAGGTCTCTTACATTCTAATGCACCCACACACACACCATCACCACCGCTTATAGGGGTACCAGGTCTGAACAACAAAGTGGCAGGGGACTTATTGGGATGCTCCAGGAGAGGGAAGAAGCACGCTGTGCTGTAGGCACATCGGTGATGATGCTCTGGGTATGGGGCAAAACCCTAGTTTGACCACAGAGTTTGCCCCCCAAACTAGAGTGTCTCCCCCAATGTCACCGATGTCCCTACGTCACTTCTGGGTGACATAGGCATGTCATGCCTGGGGCTGTAGCTCTCCCCCATTGGCCAGCTAGTTAGTACTGGGGGGAGCACGAGAAACTGGGAGGTCTTCCACATGCCAGGGGGACCTGGCAACCCTTGGGAGTAAGGTGCAGCAGACTCTCTTCCATCTTTGCTTCTTATGGGGCACGACCAGATACCAGCCAGCACTTCCCTGGGCCCACTGAAGTCAGCTAAGCCACTGACAAGCAACATGCAGGATGCAAATAGTTCTTAACACTACGAGCCAATGAAGAGTTCTGGAGAACCTGAGAACTTGCATGCTTTGTGTGCAGTTTTAGTTGGGCCAAACAGAATGCATTACGTGGCTTCTGGATATTTCAGTTGGGAAGATACTTAAACCATGCTGAGAGCGGCCATTTGAGAGACTAGTTCAAGGCTTTGCTATTTCCTACCTTTCGAAGAGATTAGTTATAATCAAGGTGACTAGAATATCAAAGCCCTGGCCTAGAGGGCTGAGGCTAGGCCAATCTCAAAGGTTAAACAGGGTTGGTTCTAGTTAGTATTTGGATGGAAGACCACCAAGGAAGTTTAAGGTTGCTATGCAGAGGCAGGCAACAGCAAACCACCTCAGAACACCTCGTACCTTGAAAATACTACCAGATCATTATAAGTCACCTGTGACTTGATTGCATTGCACAAGAACACACACCTAGAACTTCAAAAGACAGTTTTTTGTTATGTATTGTTTCCTCCCAAAGAGCTGAACAGCAGGCAGGTAACCACATTTTGCAGCACTGAGTTTAAAGCCACCTGTATGCATGAGCACGCCATTACTCAACACAAAGGGTCGTGGACCTGTAACAGCATCCACTTGGCTGGCAAGAGAGCCCAGAACCCAAAACCCAGCAGGTCACTTAAAAGGATCTCAGGCTTGCAGTACTGGGAGATTTTGGAGACTCCTTCAGGATCAAGTGGACCATACAGAGCCAGATGGATCAGTGGCTTGGGGCAGCTTTGTAACCGAAGATCTGTGTGTCTTCTTTTACCTACCAAGGGTCCTGGATTCGACTTCTAACATCCTCATTTAAAGATTTCAGGAAGGACGCATTTCACTCATTGAGCTAAAGCAGGTTTGTTTATTCTGCTTACCAAGTTGCTCTTCTATTTGTATGTACTTCTAATGTATCTGTACACCCAATTAGAAGGTGTGCCTATCTTATGCATATAAAAACACTCAATGCACAGATCACTGCATTAACCATGCAACAAAGCCACACAGAAAATGAAGCAAGTACAGTTGCTAATGCTGAGGCAGCTTCTACCAGCCTTTGTTCTTCAAAGTATTACAGACTCATGAATCAGTGTGAATCCTCGGAAATCTAAACTTCCTAATTTTAACACTGCATGAAAAATACACATGGAGAGAACACGCTGTACTGAGAAGGAAGTAGAGGTTGATGCAGTTTTTCAGAAAGGAGCAGGGAAATTCCCAGCTAAAACAGGACCCTTCTCCCAAGCTTCACCACCAAAGCCTTCTCTGAGCAAAGTCTTTCCTAGAAAGATGTTCACAACAGTTCAACCATTCTGCTTACTTAATCACTGGCTCTTATCAAACCAAACTTTTTTAAAAATTGTGCAGACCAGATTACAACAGGCTGCAATAAAGAACTGCCACATGCACAGATGTTCACTTTTTAATATCTATACACTTAGGGGTGGAGGGAGGAAGACAGACTGGGGGAAAAAATCCTACTGAATAGTTCTGAGGGGCACCGAAGCCAGTGTGATATTGTGATTAAGAGCAGCAGACTGCAATCTGGAGAACTGGGTTTGATTCCCCACTGCTCTACCACACACAGCCAGATGAGTGACCTTGGGCCAGCCAAAGGTCTCTCAGAATTCTTTCAGTTCCTTACCACAGACAAGTGGCTCTCCAAAGTCTGGAATAATCTGATCATGGAAAAGATAACCTCTAGCCTGGATCAATCTGATCCATATGAATCCTATCTACATTTTGTCTCCAAATGGTCCCTGATCCTAGAAAAAATAGACTCAGAAAATAGGTACACCACTTCCTTCAACCAGAAAATAATTTACAAAGAAATTCTGTCTTTGTAGCAGAGTTGGTAACAACTCAAGAGTTGGTACAGTATTATCTAGTTATTATTGTATCCCTATGCATCTCTTTAAGAATGCGCAGCAGTTTTTGTTATATATGTTTATCCTTTTCTTTGTGTTAGTATGTTTTGACTGCAACAAAGTTATTGTGATGATGTACAATTGAAATCTATAATAAAATTTATTTAAAAAAAAGAACTCTCTCAGCCCCACCTACATCAAAAAGTGCCTGCTGTAAAGACAGGAAGGGAAGACAATAGTAAGACGCCTTGTGAAAAGTGTGGTATAAAAACCAACTCTTCTTCTTTTAGCCTTCTGACTATACCCCAATAATCCTCCTTTGGCAATGAGGACAACTGTGAAGCAGTATTTATAGTGCAAACTGATGCTCTCTAGCACCTGTCATATTTTTAATGGATCTAAGTCACAATATCTGTTGGGTGTATTTTCTTTAAGCAATTACAGTCTTGGTAATCCCCTTTTGCTAATGGTAGCATACAAAGGTTAGATGGCAATTCCAGTTCTCAAAGGCCACCACCTTTTCCTTCCCCCACTGCCTCTGTACAGGAAAAACCACTGTGAAAAGCACACGGTGCTTTCGCCTCGCTTTGTCAAGTGCAAGCTCGTGTGGTTTTCTTGGTCTTAATAAATGCGAGACACACACCTACACAAACAAACCTCCACGATGGCTTCGCAAATCCCCTCAAGTGCTACACCACCTCTCCATTCGGCACATGAAAGGGAAACAAGAGAATTCTGCTTATCCCGTTTATTCTGATGAGCCAATTAGAGGTAAGAACGCTGGAGCAAAAGTGTGCTGTCCTGAATATTGATAGAGGCGACTGCAGACCTCCGTGTCTTTCCTCCACGGCTTCACAAAACACCTTGTTGTGGCTTCCAAGCAGGTATGTAGCTAACCAGGGGCCTACGGGGCCAGGCCACCTGACAAGATTGGGGGGTCCTCACCCCCTTCCCATGGCCACTCCCCCTGTGTGATTTAAATTGTGTCATTGCCCCTCCCATGCCATTTAAAGGGCCCACCAATCAGCTGATCGGCGGGCTCTTTCAATCACACAGGAGGGAGAGAGATGGCCCCCAGCCTCTTCAGCTTCCTGCACTCCACCCATGGGCCCCTCCCCAGTGGCCCCTAGCTATGGAGCTGCTTCCAAGGGTCAAAGTTCACTTCCTTGCACATAATATAATATGTAGCATATTATATTATGCCACGTGAGCCGCCCTGAGCCTGCTTCGGCGGGGAGGGTGGGATACAAATTAAAGATTATTATTCTATACACCACACTGTGTGCCTCCGGCCACCTGGTTGTGGTGGCCACCAGCTATGGATTGCGGCTCCAGTGCCTCTGCAACTCATCCTTTCCCCCCCTCAATCCAAGGCCAACAGGGAAATGGGATATTGACACAGCCTCCAGTAAGACCCAGGCACACGCCTGACAAGATGTTCTGGGCTTCATGCATCACAGGCTGTGTCGGTGCACTGCTGAGATAGATAGATAGATAAATTTATTGTCATTGTTCTCAAAAAAGAAAATGAGAGCAACGAAATGAGGTGCTCTTCCACAAACATACCAACACATCAACACCCACAAAAGGACATATACATAGAACATTTAAATGCATCTAAAAACACATAACCATTCATAACCCTGCATTTAGCTTAACCACGGCACTTGGATAGAACCTGCCCTTGAATCTATTTGT
The DNA here is from genome assembly GCF_032191835.1 of Heteronotia binoei. Classification (NCBI taxonomy): domain Eukaryota; kingdom Metazoa; phylum Chordata; class Lepidosauria; order Squamata; family Gekkonidae; genus Heteronotia; species Heteronotia binoei. Next base: position 66,912,687 of record NC_083233.1, read on the forward strand.
CTTTGCCTTCAACACTCTATATCGCCTACCTGACGGTAAAATCTCAAATAGCAAGTGGCCCGGATGTGAAGGGTCCCTTAAGATCATTTGTATCTTCCTTCTGCATCCCATATCATACAGATCCACCAATGAGGGGAGAGAACATCCACAAATCTTCTGTGCTCTCACCATCACTCTTTGGAGCACCCTTCTCTCTGCTTCCGTGCAGCTCCCAAACCACACGCAGAGGCAATAAGATAAAATGCTCTCAATGGAACTACGATAAAAGGCAACCAGCAGACTCCCTGACAGTTGTTGTGATCTTAAGAGTCTTAAATAGTATAGTCGTTGCTGGGCCTTTTTCTCTAGAGCTAAAGTATTTGCTCCCCATGTTAGATCCTGTTTCATAGTAATTCCCAAAAACTTCCATTCTGTCACCTGTTCTACTTCCATTCTGTCACCTGAGAAGGGTGCATACTCTGCCACCAATGTTCCCTCTAGCCTGTGGAGTCTTGTGAGCAAAAACTCCGCTTTGTGAGCTACTGGCCTTACAGTTGAGAGCGCGCGATTTGGCTAGTTTGCTCTGGGGGCCATCCTTCCTGAGCTAAGACAAAACTTCGTGAGCCGGAGGCTAAAAAACTGTGAGCTAGCTCACGCTAACTCAACTCTGCCATGCATGGTGATCATGCCAGTATCTTCCTCATCCCTTTGAATGGCAGTGAACAATGATATATCTACCCACAGAAGACGACTACATTTGAGCAGCAATCCTGGTTTAAAATAGCCAAATTAGAAGAACTCATCTGAGAGATCTGCAACAAACGTTTCTGGAACTAAAGAACCCACCCGATGAAGTTAGGACACAGATCAACAAAACCAGAATGATACCCAGAGAAAACCTGTTACAAGACAGACCCAAAAGAGAAAATAACAGAATACCACTAGTGTCACACACAACTCTCAACTTAAAACAGGTCAACGTATCATCAACAACTTACAACCTCTTTTGGACAGTGACAGCTCTCTTTCAAAAGCACTGGGGGGGGGGGTTAACCTTTTCTTGCACACAGACAGCCCCCCAACCTCAAACTCCTCCTCACCCACAACAATACAGCATCTCATCTTACTTCACTGTCTTTGGTTCTTAAATCTGTACCATGTTGCATTCTGGGCCACTGCCTACCAGCTATGTATGGCTTTGCTCAGCTATGTATGGCTTTGCTCACTGTGCTGGATTCCTCATCTGATGAAGTGTGCTTAAGAGCACAAGAAAGCTTACGTTCTAAATAAAAATTGGTTGGTCTTACAGGTGCCACTTGACTCCTGCTTTGTTCAGTGGCTAAACCGTTGGTTGTCATCTCTCCACTTTTCATTCGACTGGGTCATTTAAGGCAGGGCTCCCCAACTCCCAGGCCGTGGACCAGTCCCGCTCTGTGGCTTTTACAATCTGGGCCACGGAGTGAGGCAGAGGTGCTGCAGCACGGCCTCGCTCCAAAGCACCACCTCTTCCAGCCACCCGTATCCCAGGCAGGTGGAAGGGGAAGTGAGCCAGGGACCTTCATCTACCTCTAATTTAAAGACCCCCGGAGGGCAGCCTGGGCGGCAAAAACCGCAGCACACACCCCACACTGGTCTGTGGAAAAATTGTCTTCCATGAAACTGGTCCCTGGTGCCAAAAAGGCTGGGAGCCACTGATTTAAGGTAAACCACTGCATCCCAGCCTCCCTGTCCACCCCCCCAAAATGGGGATGACATGGTTTCTGTTTTCAGAATTGTTCCAAGGATAAAGCAAGTGTAATGTATTGGGTTCCCAAGGAAAGCACTATTCTTTATGTTTTATTAACTTCACTTTTAACCCACCTGTCTTGTTTGGACTACCTGGTAAGGATGTGGAATTTGGAAAACAGAAATACAAGTTTCGATCTTTGAGGGGGGCATCACCCAACCACCTGAGATCATGTGGTAGTTTCCTTGTTCTCACCACCACCCTCTTAAGGACGCAGCCTTCTCAAAAGTCACACAACTCTCACTCGATCAGCTCAACCGTCGGCGATACGTGCCAGAGAACCAAAGAAGAAGCTCACGCTTCTTTGTCTTTAGCCAGGGAGTTTCATGTTCCAATCACCCAAGTGAAACCCTCACAACAAAGATGCTCACTCTTGCTCCAGGAAAAGGACATCGGTAGCCTCAAATATGATCAGCAAGGGAGGCGGTGGCTCTACTGCAAATGGAAAACTTTGTTTTCCAGTGGTCAACGTTGGAGCAGAAAGGGACTCCCCAGGTAGCTCATGTGACAACTGGATGCATCAGGGCGAGCCAAATCTCTACATTATTGCATTTGTTTCTTCCAACCCTGAACTCAAGGCAGCTTACGTAGCATTCCCAAGAGGTGCCTGTATACAAGACTGAGTCAATCTAGACCACTTTATCTTCCACAAGATTCTTTCTCTTTGCCTCCCAACCACACCCCGGAACACAACAACCTTGTGGGGAAAATGGCAGAAAGATTTCTAGTTTGGAGGTTCTAAAGATATAAAAATAGCCCACCTGCCTGCGCATTTTAATCATTTGTGGTCCACATCAACAGTTCCGAGAGAAGAGACGAGACAAACACCCTAGGTTTGCTTCCCCGTTTGTTCACCTGCAAAAATACCTCTGCTCTCCATAGGTGACCAGCTGCTTTATCATCATACACACAAAACAGTAACACTACCTGTGCACCCAGAGGAGGATCCTACTAAGATTTAGGGGACAGGAGGGAATCACTAGGAGGAACTTTTCTTGCATCATCCCCCAGACATTTTGGCTGGTCCATTCCATGGACCAATCACATTTCCTATTTCTGCCTTTTGCAGCTGTACATGTTATCAGAGCTGCCCGTTGGAAACTGGATACTCAAGCAAGTTACTGACCATCATTGCAATGCAGTATACTTTACTGAAGGATGTGCCCCAAGATGCATTATTTTCTCCAAAGAGGACAGACTTGGCCTTTCCCCCCCATAAGAATTTTGAAGGCTCATCGGTTTAACTGGGTCGTCTTTGCACCTGACAAGATACATGATAATGCTCAGATCAAAGGGCAGAGGAACAATCCTAAGGGGCCAGGTACTTATGCCACGGAAATGACTGCCAGGCCCCAACTTTAGAAGAGACAACTCTGAGGCCTCATAGAACAACCAAAGCTTTCTCCAGGGACATCTTTAGCCAAGCCTTGACCTTGACCAACCAACATACAATCCAAGTTAACATTTCTCTGGAAAGAACCTTTTGCCAACCAAGCCTGGGAACATTAGATAGAGTTTACATTTCCTTTTTCACAGATGTTTCAACAACTTCTCATTTCAAAGAAAAGCCCAGAGATAACCGATAAGGAAGAGAGTTCCACGCTGTAGCAGTTTCATTGGATAGATAACCTTTTATAGGAAAGTCACAGAAGAAAAGGATCTCTAAAAATGGCTCATTATGAAAGTGATCTTCCAGAAAACCAAAGACCACAGTTGAGATGAACAGGCCTGACCTCCAACCCCTTAAATTGGAAAGACCAGCTTGTATCTTTGAAGGAATTTGTAGGGGGGGGGGTTTAATTGCTAGCAAGAGTTACACAAACTTTAAATAGGCAAAAGGACCACCAATAGCATACACACCGCTCCTGAGAACTTTAATCCAAAAAAGGCATAAAGACAGGTACACGCAAGTTATTTCTTTAAAAATTCAGCATATTACGGCAGACCCAAAATGACTAAGAAACACAACAAGATTGAAAACACTTACCAAAAAGTCCCTTATCTGCTCCTCAAACTTTCCCATCACACAGGCACAACATGAAAAAAAAAAATCCAAAGCCACACAAAATCCCCCAGCTTGTCACAGTCTCCCTCTGAAAATATTAAATTTCCTGCTCTGCTCAATGACGCTCAGACAAAACAAGCTGTATTTGCACTGCAAATATTGTTTTCAGTAAGTCAGATGAGGGGTTTTTTGGGGCCAGCCTATTAACACCAAAACATTTGCATAGTCAACATGAGACAGACATTTCTTCAGTTTCCCCAGAGTGGGAGAAGACACACAAACCCGAGGGGAGAAATCAAAAAGCCACAAGATTTCAGCCAAATCACCAAGTGCCCAAACACCAGCTCCATCCAGAAGCTGTTCTTAGGAACATTTCAGCAATACACACCCTCCAAAGGCTAACAAAGCTCCACAACAATGCAAAATAACTTTCTCCCCCACCCAGCCCCCTTTCAAAATACAGCATGGAGCCTTAAACAAAACCAGAACTTTCTACATCTCTTCCTGCTGACTTGCCAACAAATCCAAAACCCTTAAATACAAACATGGAATTTGGCTCCGCACAATATAAGGGGGGGTGATCCCCTGAAAGGGAAAGTAGCAGGATTCATCCCCCCCCCCCCAGTGCTTGGCCTACCCAGAGGGCCTTACACAAAGTACACTGCAGAGCTTGTCAAGCTTTTGGACCCACTTACACACACACCACACAAGCTCCCACGCCCATTGATTGCTATTTTCCATTCCCCCAGGCTGGGTCCACATTGCTCATGTACAAGAAGTTAATTGATATTGACAAGCAAGGGAGAGGGGGCCGGATTGCACTGACCTCCTTCAGGGCAGCAGGAGCTCTGCGCTCTCTCTCCCCCCCCCCGCGCCTCCCCCCAAGGAATGCTACCCGAGTTGGCAGCGCCTGCCAAAGCCACCCAGACTCCTACCTCCAAAGCTTCCATGCTGCTGAAGCTGGCAATGGCAAATCCATCAATTAAATCCTCTTCCTGGGAGCTGGATTCTCGCCTCCGCCGCCTCGGAGGTCTGACATTCCTGGCTGCAGAAGCCTGGCTTTTAGGATCGGGGCAGTTTTGGCTTGTATTTTCCTTGCCCGGGCTGGGTTCCCTTTCGGAGGCCGAAGAAGGACTTTGATTGGGGCGGTCTCTGCCATTCGGATCCCTTCGCCGGACACGGTCCCGTTGAGACCGGGATTTCCTGCTCTGTCTGATTTTCCCATCCATTTCCAAAACAAGCCCCCCCCCTTTCAAAAAAAAATATTCCACCCCCTAAAAATGTTCAAAGGGGGGGTGTCTTTAAAAAAGAAGGGGGAAAAGCCACTTATTCTATAGAGCCCCCCCGGTTTTTAGCCTCTTCCAATCCAGAAGGGTGAGATGAAGATAAATATAATCCAAGCGCTATGGAGAGAGAAAGGGCTCCCCGAGGGGGGAGGGCGGGGTGGGGGGAGTCGCGCGGAAAGAACAGATCCAGAAGAAATTTAAAATCCACGGAATGACCTTGACGAAGCTTCCCCCTCCCTTACCGCACGCACACGGTTTCCTAAAAAAATTAAATTTAAAAACCAAAAAACCAAAAACCAAACGCAATGAAATTTCGAGTTCGGGTCTCGCCAGCTCCAATACCGCCCACCCCCCTCCGCCCCTTCGGGCAAAAAAAAAAAAAAACCAATTCAAAAATCACCCCTGCCCCTGCAAAAAAAAATTATCTGGAGAGACAGATCCAAGGGAAAGTGGAATCCAGCGGGGAAAAGGAGGCGAATTAAATCCAGAGTAGCGCGAGCAGCACCGATGGGAAGAAACAGAAGCAGCAGCAGCTACGAACGGCGGCGGCAGCTTCTCTTCGACGAACCCTTCCCCCCTCCTCCTCCTCCTCCTCTCCCCCCCCCTCACTCCCTCCCGCCCCGGGGCAAGCAGCGCCCCGCCCCGGGTTCGAATCCTGCCGAGAGGCGAAGGGAGAGAGAGAGAGAAAAATGGCAACAGAGGATATCCGAATTCCGCGCGCGCGCCGCAGCAACTTTGTTGCAAAGGAGAGAGGAAAAAAGGCAGGCGAGAGAATCGCTCGCTCCTCTCTGCGCAGCCCCGGCGGCCGCCGCCTCCTCCTCCTCCTCCGTCTCCCCTTCTGCTGCTGCTGCTGCCGCCGCCCGCGCCCCCCTTTGGTTCTGCTTTGCCTCTTCGGCGGCGTCGTCGTCCTCCTCTCGCTGCTGCTGCCGCTGCCGGGCCCGGCGGCTTCCCCCCCTCCCGGCGCCCAACTTTCCCCACCCGCGGCCGCCTGGCGCGCGCCCCTCCCCGCCTCCCCAGCCCGGCCGCCGCCGCCCCCCCAAGCAGCAGCCCCGACGAGCTGGGCGGCTCAGGCTGCGCTGCTGCTGCTGCCGCCGCTCCGCCTGCCCGGATTCCGCCCCATTCTCTCGCTTCTCTCTCTCCCGAGCCGGGACTCGCTGCTCAGCCTTTTAGCACCGCCCGGCCGGCCGCGCATGAGCAGGGCTGCCAGCTGCGCGTCATTCCCCGGCGCAGGCCCCGAGCCGCCGGCTTGGCTTGTCTTGCTCTCCCCCCCCCCCAACACACCAACCGTCCTCCTCCCCTCCCCTCCCCTCCAGGCTCGCCTGCGCGCGGCTCTCGCGCTGGCCCCGACTCGCGCCGCGCTCGTCTGAAAGGGCGAAAGACACGTGTCGACTTTGTTTTTTTTGCAAAGCGAGGTAGAACGAGTCCCCCCCCCCCCCGCCGCCCCTTCAGCTGCAATTATTTTTGGAATAATAATAAAGATTGTTATTGCAATTATTTTGGAATGATTGAGTGGGGAGGAGGGGGGCGATAGGAGACTGCTCGGCAGAGGCGGGGGGGGGAGAGAGAAGGAGGAGGAGTGCTCTTTCTACAACACACCCCCTTTGCAACAAAAGGGAACCTCCCTGTCTTTGCAGTGATTTGCAACCTGCGGGTTGGAGGGGGAGAAAGAGGGTTCGATCCGTGTCAGGGGTAGGACCCGCAGCTTTGGGGGGCAGCAAAGGGGGTGAGAGAGAGAGCCCCCGCCCCCAGCTGCATCCATTGATATGCAAGGGAGGAGGGGGAAGAGAAGGCGAAGATAGGCAGGAAAGGGGGAAACTCGCCTTCCCAGCACACTCCCTCTGCCCAAAGGGAAATTGGAAGCTTTGGAGCAGAGACCTTTACACTTAAAGCTCCAGAGTCCACACCACAGCAAAACTTCCTGCTATCTGACATCTTCTCTCCCCCCCCCCAAAAAAAAAAGAGCTCCAGGATCTCAGGAGGACCACCCTGGATCTACTCTGAGATCCCCAGCATACTTATGGGAAGTATTCTTATACCGCTCTGCCTCTAAAGTTCTTCCCTCCTCCAATTTACCCTCACGACAATCCTGTGAGGTGGATTAAGCAGAAAGAACGCCTGGCGCAAAGTCACCCAGTAAATTTCACATCAAGTAGGGATCTGAACCAACCTCTCTCTAGCCCAACAGTGAAACCATTTCTAAGTGAAAGGATGGTTTGGGGAGAGTGTGTGCGTGCATCTGCTTTTCCTCTTCTCTTTATACAACCATAGAGTGAGAGGTGTTCCAGAAGAGAGAGAAAGCAATTTCTGCCACCTTGGATTTCTCACACGGGGGATGTAAGGAAGAGGAACACAGAGGAGAAAGATACCACCTCCTCTTCTTTTTCTACTGCCTATGAAGTTGTAGTGTTGCCAGTTTCCAGGTGGTGGCTGGAGAGCTCACAGGATTTCAACTGATCTCCAAGTGACAGAGGACCCCCCCCCCCAAAAAAAAAAATGTCTCTCAGTATTTCCCAACCCAGAGCTGGCAGCTGTAATTTGAAGTTATGACTTTGGGCACATTAACTGGGGGGTGGGGAAAGACTCCACTAAAATCATGGGGGCAGTTCTAAATGCACAGGATGGGGCTGTAGAAGAACCTCTTGCCCCCTATGTAGGTCCCTACCTACCCCCTTTACATTATACCCACAGCAGAACGAAATCCAGCTACTTAGAGAAACTCGTGTTCTAAGCATTGTTCTCCAACCTTCTCTAGGGCTAGTTGTTTCCCAAGTCACATATTCCAAGTTAATTAATACTGAGTAACTCAGCTCCAAACTCTTAACTACTGGTATGATTTAGAATCTTCTCCTTACAGCGCAAATTAAAGCTGGCAGAGAACAAAAACCTACCTTGGAATTCTCTATGGAAACTCAGTGAACATCTTTGACTGTACCTCCCAGCACAAACCTGCAAGGATACCCTTTACAAACCAAAGACGACAGAAATTTTAAACAGTAAATTCTGATTTCTGCTCTTTTATCTATCAGGGAGTGGGGCACCAAGAGAATGCTGGGTAAAAGGGGTGGGTCTTGTCTACGATTAGTGGTATAACATTGAGTGTGGCATAGATGGAAGTGTTTTTAAAGGGACAGTAGAAGGTTCTTCTTTCAGAAGGTTCAGCTAACAAAGCAAGTACTAGGTTGCTTGTGCTGTGATAGAAGTTTTATACAATTTTGCCTTGTATAGAGGTAATAAGAACTTTCTTTCTGTGTTAATACTAGGACTTGGGAGAACCTACTGACATCAATTGGTATCAGGAAAGGGAAAAGGAAGTGGTTCTTCATGCAACATATAATTCATTTGTTGTACTTGACTGCTACAGTAAGTCATGATGACTGCTAGTGCCAGTTTGGTGTAGTGCAGGGGTGGCCAACGGTAGCTCTCCAGAAGTTTTTTGCCTACAACTCCCATCAGCCCCAGTCATTGGCCATGCTGGCTGGGGCTGATGGGAGTTGTAGGCAAAAAACATCTGGAGAGCTACCGTTGACCACCCCTGGTGTAGTGGGTAAGTGTGCAGACTCCTATCTGGGAGAACTGGGTTTGATTCCCCACTCCTCCACTTGCAGCTGCTGGAATGGCCTTGGGTCAGCCATAGCTCTCACAAGAGTTGTCCTTGAAAGGGCAGCTTCTGGGAGAGCTCTCTCAACCCCACCCACCTCACAGGGTGTCCGTTGTGGGGGAAGAAGATAAAGGAGATTGTGAGCTGCTCTGAGACTCTGATTCAGAGAGAAGGGCCGGGTATAAATCTGCAGTTTTCTTCATCTAGCTTTAATATGGGATTTGACTAATTTACAGAAAAGAGGTCCTTCAGTGGTTACACCAAGTTCCAAGGCACTCTATAGTATCATTTGGTGATGGTTAATAACAAGTTGTTATAGTCTCTGAACTATACAGGCTTTTTCAGAGGTGGTATCTGGCTAGATTCAATAGGAGACATAATGCTGATGGATTTTTGGTGTGATCCAACAAAAGTCTGAAACTGTTTTACAAGAGACAGAGTGTTATCTAGTTAAACAAAGCAAAAGGGGGGGGGGGAGTTTAGAATGTCTGGAAAACAAGGTGTTTTTTGGTTGTTGCATTTTTCCAGGCTTTGTGGCTGTGGTCTTGCCATTGTGAGACCTGACATTTCACCAGCAACTGTGACTGGCAACCTCAGAGGTGTAACCCAGAAAACTGGAGTTCTCTCTGAGAAGAAGTTGGTAGGCAGGTAATTTATATCTACTCAGGCAGGTGAGGTAGGGCAGAGTCACTATCTTGTGGGAGCTTCCTGGGCTGTGACATGCTAATGGAGGCGCTTACCTGAAGAGGTTCTTTTGTATATGGATTGGCTATAGAAATTCTAATCTGGTCTGTAGTGCTGTTGTAAGATGTAGGGCATTTTGTGTTTTTCAGGACTGGAAGCCATGCCCTTTTCATTTTAACACTTTCTTCCTTCTGTTGAAATTGTGTTTGTGGATTTCAATGGCTTCTCTGTGTAATCTACCATGATAATTGGATGTGGTGTTCAGCCTTTCATTGTCCTGGAATAAGATACTATGTCCTCTTTGAGTTAGGCTGTGTTCAGCCACTTCTGATTTTTCAGATTGGCAAAGTCTACAGTGTCTTTCATGTTCTTTTATTTATTATTTTAGAGAGCCAGTTTGGTGTAGTTGTTAAGTGTGTGGACTCTTATCTGGGAGAACCAGGTTTGATTCCTCACTCCTCCACTTGCAGCTGCTGAAATGGCCTTGGGTTGGCCATAGCTCTTGCAAGAGTTGTCCTTAAAAGGGCAGCTTCTGGGAGAGCTCTCTCAGCCCCACCCACCTCAAAGGGTGTCTGGTGTGTGTGTGTGAGGGGGGAAAGTAAAGGAGATTGTGAGCCGCTCTGATTCAGAGAGAGGGGCAGGGTATAAATCTGCAGTCTCTTTCTCCTTCCCCTCCTCCTCTGGATGCTAAGTTATGTAAACTTATCCACAACTGCAGGGTATGCGGTATACTCCTGGGGTTTTTTTTGGGGGGGGGGATGCGGGAAGAAGTAAAAGTAACATGCTTAGGATCTACTCAGGAAAGGCTATCTAAGAGTGAAATGAAGGAATCTGGTCTTGAAACATGTGAGAAGTGGGTACCTGAAAAAGAAGGGACGGATGCTTGCTGAAGTCTAGTGACAAACTTGACTAAACTGGTCTAAGTGAATCTAATAGAGAGCTGAATTCCAAGGAGACTAAGCACACCTTGCTGAATACATGTTCCCAGATAGCCTGGAGCTATGGCAGTTCTTTCCTAGGTATAAAGCACTCTTTGGTACCCAGAGGGGAGAACTGGGGGTGGGGGTAGCATTCTGGGGCCCCTTGGAGCAGTAGAAGTTATGGGACTTATTTGGCTATGATTCTGGGGTTGGCCCAAGGTGGCTCTCAGAAGGTCTTCAGACTAGTGGTGCATCTTGTTCAAGATTGCCTGCTCTGCCAGTGGTTCTTCAAGATCTTGGGCAGAGACAGGCCTTTCCTTGGCTACCTGAGTTCCTTTAATAGGGGATACCAAGAATTGAGCTTGGGAACTGGGTGTGAAGCAAGTGCTACTGAACTATGGATGGATGTATTTACTGTTGAGTCTCTACTGACTTATGGCAACCCCAGCAAGGGACTTTCAAGGTGAGTGAGAAGCAGAGGTAGTTTGCCATGGCTTTCCTCTGCAGAGTCTTCCTTAGTGGTCTCCTATCCAATTGTTTTATTTATTTATTTAATCAGATTTATATCCTGCCCTCCCCTGGCAGGCTCAGGGTGACCACCAACAAATAAAATAACATAAAATATTAAAAACAAAGTATTCAATAAAATCATTTCTGTTATATAGTCATTAAAAAGCCCAAGATGCATGTTGATGTTCTAGTTATCCTGTTGTTTCTTGTTTCAGTTATGTCAGTTCAGTGAGATTGTCAGTGCTGCGGAATAACAGCCATCTCCCCTTAACCGTTAAAAGCAAGTTTGAACAGTTTGGTCTGACAGGCCCTGTGGAACTATGGCAGGTCCTGCAGGGCCCTGACGTTTTCGGGAAGGGCATTCCACAGAGCGGGGGCTATTACTGAGAACGCTCTGGCTCTGGTGGTCAACAATCGAGCTTCTTTCAGTCTGGGAATCTTAAGAAGATTTTGGGATCCTGAACGTAGTGCTCTCTGGGGTATGTATGGGGAGAGGCAGTCCTGAAGGTAGACAGGTCCCAGGCTATATAGGGCTTTAAAGGTTATGACCAGCACCTTGAAGAGAATCCAGAATGCCTTTGCATTGGAGTAGAAATTTAAGCACCAGAGTTCCAAATAGAGGGAAGAGCACAGAAGGGACATAGCAGCCCTCTGACTGAAGCTTTGTCTCTAATTCTATTGCCTCTGAAGCCACCCTTGGGGTGTGTGTACGTATTTGTATAGAAATGCCTTCCAACTTAATTGAAAACCAAAGGCAAAAGTTCTGCACTCTAAGCCAGGGGTCTCCAACCCTGGGCCGTGGACCAGTACTGGTCTGTGGCATGTTAGCAACCAGGCTGTGAGTTGTATAATTATTTCATTATATATTACAATGTAATAATAATAATAATAAGACGACGACATTGGATTTATATCCTGCCCTCCACTCCGAATTTCAGAGTCTCAGAGCAGCTCACAATCTCCTTTACCTTCCTCTCCCACAACAGACACCCTGTGAGGTGGGTGGGGCTGAGAGAGCTCTTACAGCAGCTGCCCTTTCAAGGACAATTCCTACGAGAGCTATGGCTGACCCAAGGCCATTCCAGCAGCTGCAAGTGGAGGAGTGGGGAATCAAACCCAGTTCTCCCAGATAAGAGTCCACATACTTAACCGCCACACCAAGCTAATAGAAATAAAGTGCACAATTGTATCATCCTGAAACCATTGCCCCTCCCTCCAGTCCATGGAAAAAATTGTCTTCCACAAAACAGGTCCTTGGTGCCCAGAAGGTTGGGGACTGCTGCTCTAAGCGGTTCGATACAGGTTGGCATTGACGCGAGGCTAGCCAAAAAATCACACATGCGCGGGTGTCCTCCGCACTGCAACAAATCCTATAATCATTTCTGGCCCAATTAAACAAGGAAGACGGCTGAAACTCTAACCACTTCCTTTGGTAATTGCAGGCTGCGGAGGAACCGGCCATTTATCTGCTTATGGGCTTGGCTGGACTCTCATAGATGAGAGGGAGGATTTTTGTGTGTGTCTTTTGAAGTGCTTTGGCTTGCAAGCTTTAAACAGAAATCAAAAGTCGCTGATGTTTGTAAGGGTTGAGCTGAAAGGGTCATAAGTGGGAGGTTGGCAAAAGAGCAGACCTTGGAGCTAAAGTACTGAGACTCTAGCAAGGTCACCAACCATTACACATTGCCTGAGAATCTCCCTGCAGATGTCTTCTGTCCTTTGAATGCCTGTTTGGAATACAATGGGCATGTACATTTCTTCAGATACAGAAGTCTGTTTGTACACAAAAGTTTATACCTTGAATAAGAACATTGTTGGTTGGTTTTAAAGGTGCTACTGGACTCAAATTTTGTTCTGCTGCATCCAAGTCGTCAGCCGTGTTGGTCTGTAGAACAAAATAGGAGTCAAGTTGCACCTTGAAGACCAACTTAGTTTTATTCAGAACGCAAGTCTTCGTGTGCTCTCTAAACACACTTCATCAGACGAATCTGGTACAGTGAGCAAAGCCACACTTAGCTGGCAGTCAGTGGCTCAGATCAACACAGCTACCATCTGAATCTATTTGGAATACTGACCACCAGTAATTGGGGTGGTATATTTATGGAGGAACAGGCCCGTTTTCATTGGAGATGGAGCTTGTGATACCTCCAGCCCAAGAACGGTCCTAGATCATAGGTTGGGTAGTGCTATCATTTACAGTCAGCTCTTGTATTTGTGTGCCAATCTGCTGCCATTCACAGGTCCCCTGTGCAAGCACCAGTCATTTCTGACACTGGGGTGACATTGCTTTCACAACGTTTTCATGGCAGACTTTTTATAGGGTGGTTTGCCATTGCCTTCCCCAGTCATCTACACTTCCCCCCCAGCAAGCTGGGTACTCATTTTACAATCTTGGAAGGATGGGAGGCTGAGTCAACCTGAGTTGGCTACCTGAAACCAGCTTCTGCTGGGATCGAACTCAGGTTGTGAGCAGAGGGCTGCAACTGCAGTACTGCAGCTTTACCACTCTGTGCCATGGGGCTGCATCACAGGTCTTCCCAACTGCTTTAATCAATCTCAGTTCCACTTATCCCCCAGTTAGGAAGAGGAGGAGGAAGAGGAAGAAGGTATTGGATTTATACCCTGCCCTTCATTCTGAATCGCAGAGTCTCAGAGCAGCTTACAGTCTCCTTTACTTTCCTCTCCCACAACAGACACCCTGTGAGGTAGGTGGGGCTGAGAGAGCTCTCCCAGAAGCTGCCCTTTCAAAGACAGCTCTGCGAGAGCTATGGCTGACCCAAGGCCATTCCAGCAGCTGTAAGTGGAGGAGTGGGGAATCAAACCTGGTTCTCCCAGATAAGAGTCTGAGCACTTAACCACCACACCAAACTGGCTCTTATGCATCTTGACTCTAACTAGCTCTTCTTAGCAACTGTCCCCCACCCTCTCTTTACCTATACATAAGGCTTGAGTAAAACTGTTTCAGTGCATTTGAAGAAGAGTGCATGCACACCGAGAATCAAACTTTGTTGGTCTTAAAGGTGCCACTGGACTCAAACTTCATTCAGTCGATTTATGGCAATCCTGTGGGGTTTTCAAAGCCAGAGACATTCTGAGGTGGTTTGCCATTGCCCGTCTTCGCATTGCAACCCTGGACTTCCTTGGTGGTCTCCCATCCAAATACTACCAGAGCGGATCATGCTTAGTGTCTAAGATCTGAGGAGACTTGGCTAGAATGGGCCAGCTAGGTCAGGACAAATCAGGGTCGGCAACCTTTTTCGGCTCAAGCGCCAAAAGACAAATGCAACATCTGTCTGTGAAGGTGTTGGTTTGCCAGCAAACAAAATGGAAGATGAAAGTTGTACTTGGCCAGACATGCTGGGAGCATGCCAAACTCAGCTGGCATCTCAGGAATTCACCTTGGATTTGCGTGGTGGCAAATCCCGTTGCTGAGGGCTCCAGCAATACTGCTGCCAGGGCCTTGGCTGCTTGTGCAGAATTCCGGCTTTGGGTTATGCCAAGAGAGATGGTCCACTCACCTTTAGAGAGCCAGTTTGGTGTAGTAGCTAAGTGCATGGACTATTATCTGGGAGAACCGGGTTTGATTCCCCACTCCTCCACTTGCAGCTGCTGGGATGGCCCTGGGTCAGTCATAGCTCTGGCAGAAGTTGTCCTTGAAAGGGTAGCTGCTGTAAAAGCTCTCAACCCCACCCACCTCACAGAGTGTCTGTTGTGGGGAGGGGAGAGGTAAAGGAGATTGTGACCACTCTGAGATTCAGAGTATAGGAAAGGAAAGGTCCCCTGTGCAAGCACCAGTCGTTTCCAACTCTGGGGTGACATTGCTTTCACAACGTTTTCATGGCAGACATTTTGTGGGGTGGTTTGCCATTGCCTTCTCCAGTCATCTACACTTTTCCCCCAGCAAGCTGGGTACTCATTTTATCGACCTCGAAAGGATGGAAGACTGAGTCAACCTCGAGCCGGCTACCTGAAAACCCAGCTACCGCTGGGAATCGAACTCAGGTCGTGAGCAGAGTTTAGGACTGCAGTACTGCAGCTTTAACACTCTGCGCCACGGGGCTCAGAGTATAGAGCAGGATATACTGTAAATCCAATATCTTCATTGTGCTCCTGTTGACTCACCTACTGGTGATTGCTTTTCTCTGGTCTGGGATGTTCTGTAAGCAGATGTGACTTTGGGAATTCCTTGTAGATAGATCCAGATGGGTAGCCGTGTTGGTCTGAAGCAGTCGAACAAAGCAGGAGTCAAGTATCACCTCTAAGACCAACAAAGTTTTATTCAGAGTGTAAGCGTTTGTGTGCTAGAAGCACACTTTATCAGACGAGGAATCAGGTACAGTGAGCAGAGCTACATATAGCTGGTAGGGAGTGGTTTAGAATGCAAAATGGTACAAATTTAAGCTCCAATGACAGAATAGTAAAATTAACAAATTGAGCAGACCTTTGATCTGGGTCGCATGAGCATGAGAAAGCAATAAAACAGTAATAAGTCAAAATGTGAGAGTGTCTGTTGATTGCTCTATTGTTGTAAGCCTGTTGAAGCCAGAGGGGAAAGGATAGACTTTGCAGAAGAGAAGGGGCCTGTCATGGCCATCAGCAAGCAGCTCAGTGTCTCCAACTTGGAGTCTTCAAGAGAGGACCTGGGGAGCCAAGGCCTGGAGGGACTAGAGAGGGCCCAGCATGGCACCGACTTGTAGTGATGATGATGATGATGATGATGATGATGATGATATTGGATTTATATCCCACCCTCCACTCCGAATTTCAGAGTCTCAGAGTGGTCACAATCTCCTTTATCTTTCTCCCCTACAACAGACACCCTGTGAAGTGGGTGGGGCTGAGAGGGCTCTCACAGCAGCTGCCTTTCAAGGACAACCTCTGCCAGAGCTATGGCTGACCCAAGGCCATTCCAGCAGGTGCAAGTGGAGGAGTGGGGAATCAAACCCAGTTCTCCCTGATAAGAGTCTGCACACTTAACCACTACACCAAACTGGCTCTCTGACAATGTAGCATCCGTGCCAGAAGCCCCTCTACCGGAGCCTCTCAGGAAAACCTCACAGCTGGTCCCAGAGGTAGTTGCTAAGCCTCCAACAAGCAGGACTCAAGCCCAGGCCTTTAGGTCCCCCAACCCTCTCCCACTCTGCAGGAATGGGGGCAGCAAAAGACTGGAGTTGCCAGCTCTGGGTTGGGAAATACCTAGAGATTTTGAGGGCAGAGCCTGAGGTGGTAGGGTTGCCAATCCCCAGGTGGGGGCAGGGGATCCCCCGGTTTGGAGGCCCTTCCCCTGCTTCAGGGTCATCAGAAAGCATGGTGGGGGGAGGGAAATGTCTGCTGGGAACTCTATTATTTCCTATGGAGACTTATTCCCATAGAAAATAATGGAGAATTGATCCACGGGCATCTGGGGCTCTGGGGAAGCTGTGCTTTGAAGTAGAAGCACCAAATTTTCAGCATAGCATCCAGTGTCTCTCCCCAAAACACCCCAAAACAAGTTTCAAAAAGATTAGACCATGGGGTCTAATTCTATGAGCCCCAAAAGGAGGTGCCCCTATCCGTTATTTCCTATAGAAGGAAGGCATTTGAAAGGTGTGCGGTCCCTTTAAATGTGATGGCCAGAACTCCCTTTGGAGTTCAATGATGCTTCTCACACCCTTGTTCCTGGCTCCATCCCCCGTGTCTCCTGGCTCCACCCCCAAAGTCCCCAGATATTTCTTGAATTGAACTTGGCAACCCTCAGAGGGGTGTGTGTGTAGAGTCCACTTTCCAAAGTGGCCATTTTCTCCAAGTGAACTGATTTCTGTTGACTGGAGATCAGTTGTAGGGTTGCCAACCTCCAGGTTGGAACTGGAGATCTTCTGCTTTTACAGCTGATCTCAAGCTGGCAGAGATTAGCTCCCTGGAGAAAATGACAGCTTTGAAGAAATGGCCTTGGAGGATCATGCTGAGGTCCTTCCATTCCCCAAGCCCCACCCTCTCCCAGATGCAGCCCAGCCCAGCAGAGACACATTTTCATATTAGGCCACACCCACCCACCCCCTGATGTCAAGCCAGGCGAAATGGCTTTCATGTGCGTTCCTGCTCAAAAAAAGCCCTGTGCCCAAGAGCAAACTAAGAGAAAACACAGGGAGGAGAGAGATTTCGGGAAGAGTAATAATTACCATTCTTTGAGGGGTCCATAGAAACAGCAAAGCAACCAGCATTTCATGAAGAGAAGAGGGCACAGCAAAATGGGGGGTATGTGTGAAAGATCCAGCAAATATACTGCTGAGGAGCAGAGCGCTTTTGCTATAAGGCAAAGCATGCCCTCTGTGGCAGCTATGATGTGTTTGCCAGAAAAACAAAAAATTACTGGGCTTTACTCCACACAACAAGGGCCATTTCCCCCAGATGAAATGGCTGTTTTGGAGGGTGGAGTCTGTAGCATTATACCCCACTGAATTCCCACCCCTCCTTAGGCTCCCCCCCTCACTAATCTCCAGATGTTTCCCAACCCAGAGCTGACAACCCTAAGTGAAGGGTCTCCAGGGGAGCAACTCTCTGCCAGCTGGAGATCAGTTGTAAAAGCAGGAGATCTTTAGGCCCCACCTGGGGAATAAAGTCTTGTGATACTTTAAATTGCAACCAGTTTAATGAATACCGGTATGTTGGTTTTTATGGTGTCAGAAGACTCTTTGCTGCTTTTTAAAAATAAGATGTTCCTTTAAAAGCTGGATTCTGCTGGTATTTTGCTAGCTTAACCCATGCTACTCGAGGAGGAAAAAAATGGCAAGATATGGAATCCTACAGATATAAGGTCAAAACGGTACCATTTAATTGTATTTATTTAAAGCCTTTACAATATGCTGCCTTTTCACCCAAATAGGTAGAATTCCCAGCTCAGGGTTGAGAAATACTTGGGGATTTGTGGGCGGAGCCTGAGGAGGGCAGGATTTGGAGTGGGACTTCAGTGGAATCAAATGCCATAGAGTCCACCTTCCAAAGCAGCCATTTTCTCCAGGTAAACTGATTTCTCTTCACCTGGAGATCACTTGTAATCCCTGGAGATCTCCAGCCACTGCCTGGAGTTCGGCAACCCTACGTAGGGTCCTCAAGGTGTATGAACTCTGGGCGGTTTGGCGCTCAGAGCCTTTGGTGCAAATTTGTAGAGCTGGCCATGCTTTCTTTCCCTCGGCCTCAAATGGTTTCCCACACCATGGTATTCATCATATTGTAATTTGAGGTGAATGATAGATCAGGGGGAGTGAAAACAGATGGCGGTTCAGGCAGGCAATCTCTACCACAATCCTGGATGTTCTCCACCGCCGCAGAGGACAAATCATCCTGTTTTGTAACTGCTGCAGACATTCTGCGATAAAGTTTAATTTTGAATTTAGTGGAAAGGATGCTTTTTAGCCTGTGGGCTTTTTCAGGGGGAGGCTGGCCAGACAGCCCTGTGCGGTCTGTTCAAGGGTGTTCTTACGTGGTTTGACAAACAGCAACAAATGGCAAACCTCTATCAGGGGCTAAAATGCTTGGATACAAGGTCAGTGAGGCAAGCGGGAGAGATAATAACAGCAGCCACAATTGGGAGGGGTCAAAGTCTGAGGCCTTGTTTGCGCTGGAGAGATCTGCCGTCATTCCCCTGAGTTCCCTAACAAGCTCGCTTGTGTCTGGAGAAAAGTGTGGATGTATGGCAAGACCTGTCAGAGGCCTGGAGGCTAGGCTGGGATTTGGGTCAGAGTGGTTCATTCAGTTGTCTGCTGGAATGGTTGTACCATACATGCCTCCTGTCCTTGTTTCCCATTTTCTTATACCTGCATGCAGGGCTTTTTTTTTGTAGCAGGAACTCCTTTGCATATTAGGCCACAAACCCCTGATGTAGCCAATCCTCCTGAAGCTTACAGTAGGCCTTGTACCAAGATCCCTGTAAGCTCTTGAAGGATTGGCTACAGCAGAGGTGTGTGGCCTAATATGCAAAGGAGTTCCTGCTACAAAAAAAGCCCTGCCTGCAGGTCAGTGTTTTATCTCTCTCTGTAAGGACTGATTTTTGTTTTTTTTTGAGATGGTGGAAAAATCGTTCTTAGCAATAGCGTGTCAAACACCTAGCTTTCCCTTCTGTTCTCCTTTCCAAAATTGTCTCTACAAAGACGGGTCGTGGCAGACCTGGTTTGCGTTGCTGCCACTCTGCAAACCATACGGCTACGGATTAAGCATTTTGTTAAACAGTTTAAAGTCTTTAGACAAGGATAATTGTTACGGTCAGTTTAGTAACACATTAGCTTTGGGAAGCAGCCCCAGGCAGCCTGTTGCAGGGGAAGCAAACATAGCAAGCAGAGAAGTGTCTTGTCCAATGAGGGGGGGGGGATTCCCTCAGGAAATTAGTCTTGGTGCGAGAATGGGGGTATGCACACACAACAGTGTCTCTAGCAGTGGAGGCTGGTTCATTAGCACAAATGAGGCAGTGCCTACAAACTCAAGCTGCTTCCTGCCTTGGGTTTACTAGCCTTCAGGAGAGGCCTGGAATGACAAATGTTTTCTAGACTACAGAGATCAGCTCTCCTAGGGGAAACAGCAGTTTCACATAGCTGACTCGAAGGTATATCATTGGATCTAGGAGTGAACACCGCATCCTCACTTGAGTTTCTCCCTCCCCGCAAACTCTGCCTTCCCCTATCACTGTCTCCAAATCTCCAGCAATTTCCCAACCTGGAGTTAGCAACCTGCAGAGCCGTAGACAGGATTTTAAAAGTCAGGGGGCTTTTTAAAAAGTCGGGAGGCACCCTTTCCCATCCACTGTGAGGCTTGCTGCTTCTCAGAAGCTTTCTGGGGTAGGACCAAAAGCTGGAGGCTCTCAAAGTGGCCAAGTTGAGGCAGCCAACCTTAAAACATTGGAGCCAAGAAGGGACTGCAGCGTGCGTGCCAGCAGGGAGCCATCCTCCTCCCCCACTCCGGCACTCTGCAGCCAGCAGCTCCATCCGTCCCCTCCTCCCTGGCCCATTCTATGTGGCTTCCTCTTAGGGTTGCCAAGTCCAATTCAAGAAATATCTGGGGACTTTGGGGGTGGAGCCAAGATCAAGGCTGTGACAAGCATAATTGAACTCCAAAGGGAGTTCTGACCATCACATTGAAAGGGACGGCACGCCTTTTCAATTCCTTCCTTCCATAGGAAATAATGAAAGATAGGGGCCCCTTCTTTTGGGGTTCATAGAATTGGACCCCCTGGTCCGATCTTTTTGAAACTTGGGGGGTATTTTGGGAAGAAGCATTAGATGCTATACTGAAAATTCAGTGCCTCTATCCCAAAAAACAGCCCCCCCCAGAGCCCCAGATACCCGCAGATCAATTCTCCATGATTTTCTATGGGAATAAATCCCCTCCCCCCGCTTTCTGATGACCCTGAAGCGGGGGGAGGGCCTCCAAACTGGGGGATCCCCTGCCCACACCTGGGGATTGGCAACCCTACTTCCTCTGCCACCCTCCTCTCCACCTGCTGCTTTTGCTGCTGTGCCTCTGCCCTGTTCTCCCAGCTCTGTATACCACTGATGATGCTTTGCTGGCTTAGCCACGGCAAAAAAAGAAGACGATGAAGAAGAAAAGCAGGCTATAACCCATAGCCCCCCTGAAAGTCAGGGGGCTCCTCCTGGAGTTCAGGGGGCAGTGCCCCCACAGGCCCCTTTGTGGCTGCAGGCCTGTACCACTGCCTCCTTCCTGGACTTAGCCTGTATCCCCCGAGACCATCAGCTATCACATAGGTGGTCAGTCAGTTAACCACTGTCTTATCTTCAATTCAAGAGCCCCGTGGTGCAGAGTGTTAAAGCTGCAGTACTGCAGTCCTAAGTTCTGCTCACAACCAGGTGAATCCCCGGTGGAAACTGGGTTTTCAGGTAGCCGGCTCCAGGTTGACTCAGTCTTCCATCCTTCTGAGGTCGGTAAAATGAGCACCCAGCTTGCTGGGGGGAAAGTGTAGATGACTGGAGAAGGCAATGGCAAACCACCCCGTAAAAAGTGTGCCGCGAAAATGTGAAAGCAATGTCACCCCAGAGTTGGAAACGACTGGTGCTTGCACAGGGCACCTTTCCTTTCCTACATTTAATTCAGCACTGTGGACAAGCAAGTGCCTCCTCCCTGTATTTATTTATACTTCAAAAGTTAGGGATGCCAGACTTCAGATAGGACCTGGGGATCCCCTGGTATTGCAGCTCATTACAGACTACAGAGATCAGTTCACCTGGAGAAGATGGCTGCTTGGAAAGGTGGACTGCATGACCTCGTACCCTACTGACATCTCCATCCCCTCCCAGGCACTAGCCCCAAATCTTCAGCAGTTTCCCAACCTGGATCTGGCCCATGCCCTGCCAGCGGCCAGGGTGGACTTGGCAACCCTAGCGGCCAGGAAATCAGGAAATGTCCGGGGATTCTGGTGGTGGAGCCAGGAGCAAGGGTGTGACAAGCACGACTGAACTCCAAGGGAGTTCTGGCCATCACATTTAAAGGGACTGCGCTCCTTTTAAATCCCTTCCCTCCCTTGGAAATACTGAGGGATCAGGACACCTTCTTTTGGGGCTCATAGAAGTGGACCCCCTGGTCCAATCTTTTTGAAACATGGGGTTTGCTTTGAGAACTGGCATTAGATGTTATGCTGAAACTTTGGTGCCTCTACCTCAAGAAACAGCCCCTCCAGATCCCCAGATACCCATGGATCGATTCTTCATTATACCCTATGGAGACCAATCTCCATAGGGAATAATGGAGCGCCCAGTGGACATTTCCTTCCTCCCCCTTCTTTCTGATAATCCTGAAGTGGGGGGAGGGCCTCCATACTGGGGTATCCCCTGCCTCCAACTATGGATTGACAACCCTTTACCTACCTTTCTTCTCAGCGGGGACCTAAAGCAGCTGATCCCGTTCTCCTCTCCTCCATTTTACCCTCACAACATCTTTGTGAGGTAGCGTGTTTGAGAGACTGTGAGTGGCTCGAGGTCACTCAGCAAGTTTCTGAGCAGGATGAGGAATTCCCAGATACTAGCCCAACACTCCGGCACATACCACACTGTTTCTATGGAGACAGAAGGGTTTTTCTTTCCTTTTAAACTGGTAAGCCCATCCACACCAGTACCCTAGTTCATTGGGAAGGGGGGAAGCTGTTGTCAGTGGCTACCTCTAAGCCCCTGAGGTAAATGGATCCCTAAGAATTCATTAGCCAGAGTTGTCAATTCTCAGGAAGGAAAGTGAAAAAATGCCCAATGGAGTCTGAGAGGACAAAACCCTCCAAGGCTGTAGTGAACTAGTGTATAAGGCCTATATTTCCCTCCTCTTCAGAATTTGGCTTATACAACTGAACTGATCTGGGTTGATTTATTTTATTTTTACACAGTGTCCTGATTACTCAGGGCATTTAGCCCAGCCCATTCAAAACTGGCTGGAGGCAGCCATTTTCTGTTAGTAAGAAGAGAAAGCTTGAGAAGGATTTCTTCTGTAGCAATGTGTGAGGGAGAAAAATCTTCTTGCCTTTTCCCTAGCTCTGAGAAGGAGGATTGAATTGCTTCAGTGACTCCCTTGCTGACTAGAAAGCTGGAACTTTCCCTTCCTAGGCCCAAAGCAGACTTCCTTGGATCCAGTCTGAAATCTTATACAGATAGGGTTGCTAACTTCCAAGTGGGCATCAGCCTACAATGATAATTTCCCCTGGAGGAAGCGACTGCTTTGGAGGGTGGACCCTATGGCAATTATACCCCAATGAAATCCCCTCTCCCCAAACACTCTCACTTCAGTGGGATATAATGCCACAGAATCACCTTCCAAAGCAAACATTTTTTCCAGGTGAATTGACCTCTGTAGCCAACAGATCATTGTAATCCCAGGAGACCTCCAGGCAGTGCCTGGAGGCTGACAGCCATATGAATAAAGGATGCAGGATTTGTGAACCCACACAAATCTGTTCCTTTATCCTTGCTCAACAACAACAGCAACCATTGGTTTTATACCCTGCCCTTCACTACCCAAAGAAGTCTCAACGCATCTCAATCTCCTTCCCTTCCTCTCCTCACAACAGACACCCTGTGAGGTAAGTTGGGTTGGGAGAGCTCTGAAAGAACTACTCTTGAGAGAACAGCTCTGAGAGTACTGTGACTGACCCAAGCTCACCCACCTGGCATTATGTGGAGGAGGAGTGGGCAATCAAACCCGGTTCTCCCAGATTAGAATCCAGTGCTCTTAACTACTACACCAAACAAAGCTGTGCAGTCCAGCAGATCTTTAGATGCATTTGTGTCTGAGTGCGTACATGTGCTCGCAGCTTTAGTTTATAATCTATAGAAACAACATCTGCATTGAATTGTAATAATGATAAATATAAATTTGTCTCATTGGCTAAATTTTGTTATACTCTTGCATGAATTTTACAGGCCAGATCTAGTATTGGTAAGGCTGCAAACGCTCTGACCAACTCTGGTTTACATTGCAATTCTAAACGGAGTTAGGCTCATTAAAATTCACTGAAATCCCTGGGTTTAGAAGAGTGTAACTCAATTTAGGACAGCACTGTGTCTGTGGTGGAAGTGCTCCAAAGCAATGCCATGTTGGGAGCTATTTTATAAGAACATAAGAGAAGCCATGTTGGATCAGGCCAATAGCCCATTCAGTCCAACCCTCTGTCACACAGTGGCCAAAAAACAGGTGCCATCAGGAGGTCTACCAGTGGGGCCAGGACACTAGAAGCCCTCCCACTGTTGCCTCCTCCAGGCACCGAGAATACGGAGCATCACTTGCCCCAGACATCGAATTCCATCTTTACCTTGTGGCTATTAGCCACTGATGGATGTCTGCTCCACATGTTTATCCACTCCCCTAAGTTTTGTTAGAAACGGTATAATTTTTGTTGGCTTAAGAAGTATTTGCTGACAACAGAGAAAGAGTAGTTTCTGATTGTGGTTTGTTAGAATATTGTACACAAAATGTTGGACTGAAGAAAAAAGCACTGTCATATAAGAAGTATCTAAAAGAATTCCTTTTATGCAATTAAAAGGAAGTTGGGTAATTATCTCTCATTAAATCTAGAAAGCTTTTCTTTTTTGGTGAAAGAGAATTTGCAATTGACTTCAACACCAGATGTGCACATTAAATGCCATAATGCATGTTCTTACTGTAGTTCTTATGGTAAATAAGTTCTGCCCAATCATTTTGCTCAAGAGCTTGGGACATGCAGTCGGTGACTTGGAACCAGAGATCTAGGGTGCTGATTGTGCACACAAATGCTCCTTTGGGCTTGTGTTTTCTGCTTAACAAATGTTACTCATACTTTTAGCAGCTCTTGAAAGCCGGGCAGACTTTCAAAAGCAGTTCTAACATGGCGTTTTGTAAGCTGTTAACAAGGCCATGCGGGATATGTGCATTTCAAAGCTCTGCCGTGCCTAGTGCAAGTCCGTATTCTTGCTCTCTGTGCAACCGGAGACTGAGAAAGCAAGTTCCTGTTCATGAAGAGGCAGCTGCATGCCTGTGCATAGGCAGGGTCTTTTAAATTTCTTACGATGAATGTGTTAAGGTTAGAGGCGGAACATCACTATGATCCTCCCTCCCTCTAATGTGGGGGTGGCCAAACGTTTGGCTCTTTCACACTTATTGTGTGGCTCTTAGGCTTCCCAACCCTTCCGCCCTGGCGGGGGACCCCAGGATTTCCACCCTCTTCCCCCGCTCCCCCAAAAAACAGAAGCGGGGGGAGGGGGGAAACGGCGCCGGGGAGCATGGGGAGCCGCCCCATCCTGGAGCGGGTGAGGCCGCGGCGCCGCCGCTGCCCCCTCCCCGCCCACTGCAGCTGCTCCTCCGAGATGGGCCCAGGCTGAGCCCATCTTGGAGGAGCAGCCAAGAGGCGACAGTAGTGCAGGCAAAACCAGGGGAGGGTGGAGGCAGGCCAGGAGCATGGCGAGCCGCGAATCCGGGCCCTTCTAGGACTCGCGGCTTGCCACACCCCTGGCCCGCCTCCACCCCCCCCCTCCGATTCCACCCCAGAGGCGGAGCGGGCGAGGCCGCTGCCGCCTCTTCTCCGCTTGCCGTGGCTGCTTCTCCGAGATGGGCTCAGGCTGAGCCCATCTCGGAGGAGCAGCCACGGCGAGCAGAGAAGAGGCGGCAGCTGCGCAGTGGCGTCGCCCACTCCAAGACGGGGCGGCTGGCCACGCTCCCCGGCGCCGTTTCCCCCCTCCCCCTACCTCCACCCCAGTGTCTCCTGGCTCCACCCCAAAGTCTCCTGGCTCCACCCCCAAAGTCCCCAGATATTTCTTGGGTTGGACTTGGCAACCCTAGTGGCTCTTGAAGTCCCTACTGCCCCATTTGCTGGCTTGGAGAAGGCATTTCCCTCTTTAAATCACTTTGCCAAGCCAGCTGGAAGCTTGGAGAATGCATTTAAAGTCAAAGTTGCTTTCTTTCCACCTCTCCCTCCTTTCCTTCCTCCCCTCCCTCCCTCCATTCATGTCTTGCAGCTCTCAAACATCTGACGTTTATTCTATGTGGGTCGTTAATCGAGTTTGGCCACCCCCGCTCTAGTGCGTATTCACTCTGCCCACTTGAAAAGTCTGACTATGGCTTCTGAGTTGTTGATGGAGAAGGCATGAGGTTGCAAGCCTCCAGGTGGTGGCTAGAGATTTGCTAGGATTACAACTGATCTCCAGGTAACAGAGATTAGCTCACCTGGAGAAAACAGCTGCTTTGGAAGGTGGGTTCTATGGCATTCTACCCCACTCAAGCCCTTGCATTTTCTCAGGCTCCATGCTCCAAATCTCCATGTATTTCCCAACCTGGCAATCCTAAAGGAAAGGAAAGGTCTCCTGTGCAAGCCCCAGTCATTTCCGACACTGGGGTGACGTTGCTTTCACGGCGTTTTCATGGCAGACTTTTTACGGGGTGGTTTGCCATTGCCTTCCCTAGTCATCTACACTTCCCCCCGCAGCAAGCCGGGTACTCATTTTACCGACCTCGGAAGGATGGAAGGTTGAGTCAACCTCGAGCCGGCTACCTGAAAACCTAGCATCCTCTGGGGATTGAACTCAGGTCGTGAGCAGAGCTTATGACTGCAGTACTGCAGCTTTAACACTCTGTGCCACCGGGCTCTCTGGCAATCCTAAAAGGCAAATGGAATTTTTTAACAAGCAACTAAATCTGTGGTTTTTCTGCACATCGCACATTCCTTCCCACTGATCCTGGAAAGAGCCACACATTTCATCAACTATACCTTCTTCATAAAGTTCTATCCAACTTAATATTTAATATTTCGACACGGCTTATGCTTGTGGAGGTCACAAATTGTGCTGAGGAACACGGACTTTGCAGGCTGTTTCGTGTAACTTCTCCCAAAGTTCTGTTGAGTACAGGGAGGTTTACTCTTGTGTAAGCCTGGAAACATTAGTAGCACATTTTTTTTTTTTTTGCAATCAGCAGCCTCTTGCAGGAGTCAGGATTTTAGTAGTTCAATTGAATATCTATGGGCAGAGGCACTACACTGGAAGTGGTATGGAGAAGGGTCTCTAGCTTCATTCCCTGGGGAGGGGCTGCAGCTCAGAAAAAGAGCCTCTGCTTTGCATGCAGAAGATCTCAAGTTCAATCCTCAGCATCTCCAGTTAAAAAGGACCAGGCAAGACAGCAGGTGGTGTGAAAGATCTCTGCTTGAGACCCTCGAGAGCAACTGCCAGTCTGAGTAGACAATACTGACCTTGATGAGATGGATGGTCTGGTTCAGTATAAAGGAACTTCATGTGCGTACTCTTATCAGCCACCCAGAGACAGCTAGATGGCCATGCTTGGAAAACAGCCAGAATGAGATACAATGGATCTTTGTTCTGAGCTAGCAGGATTGTTATTAACAATGATAGTAGCATTAATTTTTAATTTGTCAAACACTTCAAATAGCGGGTGCTATTCACAAGTTTCTAAAAAAGAATAAACCCTGTCTATTGTCTTACAGGAGGGAAAAATCAAACATAGCATTTTTTAAGGACCAAAAGTTCATGTATCATCTTTTATCTTTCCCCAAATATTTACTCACTGAAAAGAACATCTTTACCCACATTCATAGTGGGCTTTTAAAATATTGTGCATATATCTGAGCAGGGCTTTCTTTCAGCAAGAATGCACAAGAATGCAGTTCCGGCTAGCTTGGTGTCAGGGGGTGTGGTCTAATGTGCAAATGAGTTCCTGATGGGCTTTTTCTACAAAAAAGCCCTGTGTGAAACAATGGTGATGTCATGGGGTGTGGCCTAATATGCAAAAGAGTTCCTGCTGGGCTTTTACTACAAAAAAGCCCTGTGTGAAACAATGGTGATGTCAGGGGGTGTGGCCTAATATGCAAATGATCCCTGCTGAGGTTTTTCTACCAAAAAAGCCCTGTATCTGAGAATACTTAAGATTAAAAAAAGGAGGGTGGTCAACTTCCAGTCGCACCTGGAGATTGTCTGTTATTGCTTTTGATTTCCGGATGACCAAGATTTGTTCCCTGGAGAAAATGGCTGCTGCGGAGGGTAGGCTCTATGGCATTGTACCCTGCAGAAGTTGCTCCCCTCCCCAGCCCCCTCTCCCCAGCCTTCACTCTCCCAGATCTCCAGGTATTTCATAGCACAGTGCTGGCAGCCCTACAAAAAAGGTACCCAGAACAGAAATAATTTGCTGTATTTACCTTTTAAAAATTTACCTTTACCTTTTAAAGAACAACTTAAGAAATTAATGTAGAATCGATACCTCCAGCAGCACAGTTTTCAGATAGTTCTTCTGTGGTGTCTGATACAGAGTGTGAAAATGTCATAAGTGGTCAAGTTTCTTAAGACAGAAAGTGCTACAGCATTTCTACTGTATTCACTCAGCCTTCATTACTTTGACAGCTGTACGTTCTCAATTTACTGCATGAGGAATGCTGCTGCCCACCAGCTGAAAACAGGTAGGGTTTCAAAACTTGGGCTGCTTGAAAACAGAACATAGCTGGCTTCCAAGGGCTTCTAGAGTTCTAGGATTGGGAATTTGACTTCCAGCAGTTTGTAATACTATAAATAAGTGCAATGGTAATGTCTGTAGCATTTTTTAAAAATCTCTGAAGGGCTAAAGATGAAAGGTGGAGTCTATGGCATTGTACCATGCTGAGTGAGGCCCCTCCCCTCCCCAAACCCAGCCCTTTCGTGGATCCACCCCAAAGTCTCCAGGTATTTTCCAGCACAGACCTGACAACCCTACGATTCAAACGTGGGGCTTCCATGAAGAAGCAAAAAGCTTCTTCATCAGGAATTTAAAAATACACTTTACTGGGCCAAAGCAAAATTATGGCATTTCAGAGGACAGCCCCCCCTCCAAAAGAAGGGCATATGGGACCTTTAAAAAGGCATCCGTCTTCTACAAAAGAGGATGATGTCTGCCCCATCCTATGAACTATGAATGGAATGCATTCACAGAATTGATATTTTCCTGGTTGCAGCTTCCTGCATCCTTACTCCACAAAAGCTACTTTTGAGCTCTCTGAATCCCCCACTGGGAATTTCACTGGGGAACTGCAGAAGAAGAAGGGGAGGGGAGGCAAAATCAGCAGAGATCCCTTCCCCACTACCCAAATGTGCTCAGAGGAGCAACTGCTATGCAGAGGATGTGTTCACTTTCTGCTGATTCACCTCCGCCCCTTGCCAGTTCTCTTGGGGTTCTTAAAAGTTCAGGAGCAGCTTTTGATAAAGGGGACAGGTGTGGCAGGAAAGCCGAGAGAGACATCCTATGAGCTAGTTCTTAAATTCTCAGTCATCAGTCTCCTTTGCCTTCCTTTCCCTACAACAGGCACCCTGTGAGCCACGTTCCCTCTAAGCTGTAGAGTTTTGTGAGCAAAAATTCTGCTTTGTGAGCTACTGGCATTAAAATTGTGAGCTATTACATAAATCGGTTTGCTCTGGGGCCATATTTCCTGAGCTAAGACAAAAAGTGTGAGCCAGAGGCTAAAAAACTATGAGCTAGCTCACACTAACTCAGCTTAGAGGGAACACTGCCTGTGAGGGAGGTGGGGCTGAGAGAGCTCTGACAGAAACTGCTCTTGTGAGGAACAGCTCTGCGAGAACTTGTGACTGACTCAAGGTCACATCAGCAGGTGCATGTGGAGGAGCAGGGAATTAAACACGGTTCTCTCAAATAAGAGTCTGTGCACTTAACCACTAAACAAAGCTGGCTCTCACAAGGAGTGTGGTCCCTTTTAATATGATGGCCAGAACTCCCTTCAGATTTCAATTCTTCTTGTCACAACCTTGCTCCTGGTTCCAGCCCCAAAGTCTCCAGATAATTCCTGAGTTGGACCTGGCAACCCTACTTTCTCCCTTCTCATTAGCCTTACTGAATGGCATAGTAAGAGGAATGCCAGCTTTGTAGTTTAAGACATCGGAGCTTTAACAAACGTTTTTTTTAAAGTGCTCTTATCACATTTCACACTGCATTATGTACGTATTAATCAAGGTGAAATTGCACTCAGTCTTGTCTCAATGGAGCCAGAGTGTGCTTGTCTAATAAGCAGAGGTCAGCCCAGGGCTGTTCCCCTGGCAGGTGTGGTCAATAAGAGAATACAGTGTTGCAGGTAAGAAACAAATCTGCCACCTCCTGTTTCCACACCTGCTGTTTTTCAGGACAGGTGGAGAAAGAACATCTATGGATGTCAGGAAAGGCGGGGTACAAACATGGCAGAAAATGCTGTTCTTTTGTTCAGTGCCTCTCTGAACTGCCTTTTTATTTTTGTATATTGTGTGTGTGTGAGAGAGAGAGAGAGAACCTGGAAGTCATGGTGACTTCTGATGACTGTCCTCAATGCGTGTGGGTGGACTAGAGGATATTTAGGGAGGTGGCCGAAGGAAGCCTGTCCCTGCCCTCTTGACGGGGTATTTCAAGGAAGTCTCCCCTCCAAGTACTTGCCAGAGTTCACCCTGCTTAGCTTCTGAGATCTGAGAAGATCAGGCTTGCTTGGGCTATCCAGGCCAGGGCTCTGAGCTGCCTTTTGATTAATCATGTTTCCCCAGGTGGTTGTGGGTACCTCCCAAGCCGCTAGGCCAATCGGGTTGTGGGAGAAGATCCCCTTCCTCTGCTAGGACCCAGAGAGGTCACAGTAGTATCAGGACCAGGGAGGAGGAAAAGCTATGGAAATACACAACCAACTCTCCATGTACCAAAAATTAAATAGAAATGTATTTAAATGTCATTAAATGCCCAAATATAACAACAGTCACCATAGAACATAATAATTGCTTTCCTTTTGTATTTTTTCTATTATTTTGTTCTATGATAATGTATGGCGACTATTGTTATATTTGGGGTTTTTAGTGACATTTAAATACATTTCTATTGAATTTTTGGTACATGGAGAGTCGGTTGTGTATTTCTAGAACCCAGAGAGGGCCAGAAGTGATCTCGGGCTTGGGAAGTTGAACAGTGCTGATTCAATGGACTTCTTAGTGTTGTGGAAGAATTATACAGGTGGTATGTCTTCATAGTTTTTTTTTAAAAAAATTGTTAGGAAAAAATTGATTTGCATATTGTGTTCAGTTTATGCAGGCAGTTCCTCTCTTTCTAGGCAGGTGCTGGGAGTGCAGACAGACCTGCCAGTATTTTTAATTTCCAAACAATGCAGGGGCATCAAAGTGGGAACAAGGGGGAAAGGATGTTTCGTCTTCGGCTATTCTGTTTCCCCAACCGGAAACCACCCTGGAGCCACTGTTTACACCATCGAGATACTCATACAAGTTCCCATAAATCTCAGAAGTTCCCAGGAAAATGTATTCTGTCCCCCCCCCCCTCCAGCTCCCGGTCCTGCTGTTAATTGAAATTACTACACACCATGTCTCCGCTTTCCTAGTCTGTGTGTTCTAGAAAGGACAGGCTAGCTTCTGCGGGTAAAATTGTAGAGCCAGTTGGGTGGAGTGGTTAAGAGCAGTGGAATCTAATCTGGAGAACTGGGTTTTATTCCCCACTCTTCCACATGCAGCTGCTGGATGACCTCAGGTCAGTCCCAGTTCTTGCAGAGCTGTTCTCTCAAGAGCAGTTCTCAAAAGAGCTCTCTCAGCCCCACCTGCCTCACAGGGTGTCTGTTGTGGGAAGAGGAAGGGAAGGAGTTCGTAAGCCACTCTGAGACTCCAAATGAAGGGCAGGGCATAAATCGGATCTCTACTTCTCTGTGTCTGAAGCAACTCTTAAGAAGTCAAAGAAGCAGCTGATTTGGATATGAAATGGATAGCTTCAGGGCTTTTTTATGAGCAGGAATTGACGGCAATGCAGTTCCAGCTGGGTTGGGGGTCAGGGGTGTGCCTTAATATGCAAATGAGTTCCTGCTGGGCTTGTTCTACAAAAAAAGCCCTGGATAGCTTCAAGTTGCCTTAGACTTCTGGTCTGTCTAGCTTAATATTGTTTGCATCAGCTTTCCAGGATCCTGTGCACAGGGAGGTCTTTTTCAGCACCTCCTACCTGAGTTATAGGGATGCCAGCCTCTATGGACCTGGGGATCTTCCTGGAATTACAGCTCATTTCAGGACTACAGTTTGTACCCTAAAGTGGATGCTTTGTACCCCACCGAGATCCCTGACTTCCATCCCCAAATCTCAAGGAGTTTCCCAGCCTGGATCTGGCAACCCAACCCCCCCCCCATCTCTGCTGGTGGTCAGGAGACACCTGGCAACCCTAACCTGAGATCCAGTCACTGGAGCTACCAAGTTTGCTCCTGGGAGCTTCTTCAAGGGATGCAAGTTCTCTACCATGGAGTCACCGCCCCTCTTCCTTTCATAAACTCAGCCATGATGAAGCCACCTGAAACTTTCCACTACTGCTGTCTAGTCCAGGGATGGCCAAAATGTGGCTCAGAACATAGCCACATGTGGCTCAGAACATAGCCACATGTGGCTCAGAACATAGCCACATATTGTGCAGCTCTCGAAGCCCCCACCACCCCATTGGCCAGCTTGGAGAAGGCATTTTTCTTTTTAAATCACTTCTCCAAGCCGAGCCAGCCAGCAGCTTGGAGAATGCATTTAAAATTAAAGTTCCTTCCTTCCTTCCTTCCTTCCTTCCTTCCTTCCTTCCTTCCTTCCTTCCTTCCTTCCTTCCTTCCTTCCTTCCTTCCTTCCTTCCTTCCTTCCTTCCTTCCTTCCTTCCTTCCTTCCTTCCTTCCTTCCTTCCTTCCTCCCTCCCTCCCTCCCTCCCTCCCTCCCTCCCTCCCTCCCTTCCTTCCTTCCTTCCTTCCTTCCTTCCTTCCTTCCTTCCTTCCTTCCTTCCTTCCTTCCTTCCTTCCTTCCTTCCTTCCTTCCTTCCTATTCCCAGACATCTGAAATTTGTGTTTTGCAGCTCTCAGACATCTGACATTTATTCTGTGTGGCTCTTAACATTAAGCAAATTTGCCCACTCCTGTCTTTTTAACAGGAGATGCCACTGGTTGAACCGGTAAGCATTTGCATGCAGATTGTCTCAAAGTCGCAGCTCTTCCCCAAATCCCTATTCCCCCTTTTTTTGGTCTCGAGCTGCTGTAACTTTAGTGCCATTTGAGCTTTTTTCCGTTGTCAAATCTGTACTGGCTGTAATGTCCTTTTTTCTGATTGTCTGTACTGTTCCCTGCAGTCTGCCAAAGCCGTGTTGTACAAATAAAGGTGTTATTCAAAACCCGGTTCTTTCCTCTGTTCTTTTGAAAGGACAGAATAATCCTCTAAGCAGCAGGCATTACCTTTGGAGTGGCGGTTATTTATTTATCCAAGGGTTTAGAATGGAATTCGCTAAGTAACCCTGCAAATGTATGCTTTCTGTCTGGAGTATCTTGCTCTTCCTCCAAAGCAGAACAGTGCCACAAATCTTTGGGTCATCTGATTCAGTCACGATGACCTTGTGAGGTAGGCTCACCTAAGGCTAGCAAACAGCATGGCTTAGCAGGAACTGGAGCCACTGAGGTGTGCCTTGTCAAAAGTCTAAATGTCTCCATTACGCCACACCATCTGTACACAATTTTTTTTATTTTTTGCTCCTGTGTTACACAACTCGTTTAAGAAGCCTGGGCCTCTAAATACTTCCTCCATCCAATCTGTTTGCTCCTTTATCTAGGACTTCAGCCAATTAGAGGTCTAATCCTAATCAGCAATCAAAACTGTAATCAGGGTATGTAACAGACACTTGGCGGCCTGCTGCTTGGTGGTGCAGTTGCTGCAGAACTGTTATTCTGCTGCCAGGTCTGAGTTTTCTGTGCATCTGAATTACATCTGCATTGTTCTCCATGGCAAATAATAAAAGCACACCAGTCACTGACAGAGGTTAATTGAATAATTTCCATTTATATTTTTAAATATGAAAGAAGAAAGAAGTCTTTTTCTCCCTTTCTCACAATACAAGAACTTGTGGGCATTCAATGAAATTGCTGAGCAGTCAGGTTAAAACGGATAAAAGGAAGTCCTTCTTCACCCAAAGGGTGATTGACATGTGGAATTCACTGCCACAGGAGGTGGCGGCGGCTACAAGCATAGACAGCTTCAAGAGGGGATTGGATAAAAATATGGAGCAGAAGTCCAACAGTGGCTATTAGCCACAGTGTGTGTGTGTGTATTGGCCACTGGGTGATACAGAGTGTTGGACTGGATGGGCCATTGGCCTGATCCAACATGGCTTCTCTTATGTTCTTAAATCTTTTAAACTGATGTAACCCCTTAAGTCAGCATACCCTGAAGCGAGGCAGCTGCCAAGGCCCATGACTTCTGGTGGTGCCCACTGCCACTGATCCCTACCCACTAGGGTTGCCAACATCCAGGTGGTGGCTGGAGATCTCCTTGTATGATCATTGGTCTCCAGGCGACAGATCAATTCACCTGGACAGAGTGGCCACTTTGAAGGTGGACTTAGGGTTGCCAATCCCCAGGTGAGGACGGGGGATCCTCCAGTTTGGAGGCCCTCCTGCCACTTCAGGGTCATCAGAAAGCGGGGTGGGGGGGAGGGAAACATCAGCTGGGGACTGCATTATTCCCTTAAGAGACTGATTTCCATAGAGCACAGTTTCCCAAACTTTTCTTTCCCGTGGCCCAGTTATTTTTACACTTTTCCTTCATGGCCCACTAAAATTTGGGGGTGGAGCCAGGAGACAGGAATTATGTCATTTCCTGAGGTGTCAAGGACCAAATGCTGTCACTTCCAGGGCACACTGAACCAAAACTCCACCTTTTCCTGTGATGTCACTTCCAGGGCACTCCCCCAAACCTGCCTTTTTTTTTGGAGGTAGATTCAGTTTCAGAAAAATCTCTCTGAAACTCATGCTGAGCCAAAATGGGGGTGGAAAGTGGGTGGTCTTCTCTTTTTATCCCTACACCTGCTTGCACCTATCTGTTTGTGTATTCTTCTCCAGCTTGCAAGCACTCCTAATGCCTATGTTCAATTGTCTGCACCACCTACATATCCCTTCCTCAAAAGCACTGGCCGGTGTATGCAGTTGGGAGTGTTGTTGCCATTGCTATCAGGAATGCTAGCACTGTGTACCACCCACACTGGGCCCTGGCAGTTGCTCTACCTCAAAATATGCTGACACATTTAGTAGGCCCTTCCTTCAATTGCTACTACTGGAACCCTGCCTCAAGCTGCAACCAAGCTTGCTTGGTTTAAAAAAAAACTTTTGACAGCTATTTTTCATACTTTTCTTTGGTTGAAACACTGGGAAATTGCTGTGAAAGGTAGCAGAGAATTGTACTGCAATTAATGAATTAATTTCAAGTTATTTGAAGTTCATACAAGCTTTTCTGCAGTTATCCCAAAAAGAATATTTATGAAGGGCTTGCAGCTTTTTACTGTGTTTCCCATGCCTTTAAAAGCAACCTGCTATGCAAATACTTAGTCAGTGAACTACTTTCATCCTTTTTAATATCTACAGGAGGAGTTTAATTTTGGTGTCAGACAGCTGATAAAAGCAGGACCAGTAAAATGGTGCCAAGTTCATAGTACCATCTCTTCCAGTGCTGTTGAGATATACCGCAGTAATCTCCAATAATCTCTTTCTGCCCCGCACATCTTATTCTCACTCACTCACATAGAAATCTCATAGAAGGCCACCTGGCTACAACTGGGGGTGCCAACTTTTCATTGACAGAGCTCCTATGTCCGCAACAATGATGAACAGAAAAATTTCATCCAGCAAAAATGGAAGGAAAGAAAGAAAAAGGGAAAGAATGAAATGGAAGGAAAGGAAAAGAAAGACATGGAAAGAAAGAACATAAACATAAGAGAAGCCATGTTGGATCAGGCCAGTGGCCTATCCAGTCCAAAATTTCTCATACAATGCCCCAAAAGCACCAGAATGTCCACCAGTGGGGCCAGGGCATTAGAAGCCCTTCCACTGTTGCTTCCCACCACCAGCACCAAGAATACAGACACAGCATCACTTGCAGGGAAAGAAAGAAAGAAGGAGGGGGGGAGGGCAAAAAAAAAAAAAAAGCTTTCCTCACCATCAGATGACCCAGCCAGTAAAAATTCTGCCCAGGGGTCATTTGGTAAAAAAAAAGCTACTGGAATGCCCACTCCCCGCCCCTCCCAGCTGAAAAACACACACACACACACCTTTGCTGCCCAGGCCTCCCGGGGAAATCTCCCCAAAAGAACATACTGCAAGGCACATGAAAGCTCATACCTTGAAGAGCACCTCATGGGTCTAAAGTGCCAATGGATGCCAGCTTTTCTCTCAAATACTGGGAGCGGGGGAGAAGGAAGTAGAGGCAGCCCAGCTCCTCTCTGCACAGCACAGAGATGGGGCGGGGCTAGCTTTGCTGGGGGCGAGGCTAGCTTTGACTTTTCTTGTGACCCGGTAGTGAGGCTTCCGTGGCCCGGTACCAGGTCATGACCCTGCAAATGGGAAACATTGCCATAGAGTATAATGGAGAATTGATCTGCGGGTTTCTGGGGGATGTTTTTTGAGATAGAGGCACCAAATTTTCAACATAGCATTTGATGCCTCTCCTAAGAATATCCTCCAAGTTTCAAAAGGATTGGACCATGGAGCCCAATTCTATGAGCCCCCAAAGACTATCCGTCATTATGGAGGGAAGGCAATTAAAAGGTGTGCGGTCCATTTTAATGTGATGGCCAGAAATCCTTTTGGAGTTCAATTATGCTTGTCACAATCTTGCTCCTGGGTCCACCCCCAAAGTCTCCTGGCTCCGCCCCAAAGTCTTCAGATATTTCTTGAATTGGACTTGGCAACCTTAGGTGGACTCTGGCTTTGTGTCCCCACTGAGCCCCCTCCATTCTCCAAATAATGTCCCCCTTAGGCTTCATCTTCCCCAAATCTCCAGGTATTTCCCAACCCAGAGCTGGCAACCCCATCACCCACACATCTCCCCTGCCACCTGTCTGTTCCTGTACTCCCAACTGGCCAAAGTCATTGAGGAAGGACCTGTGGACTCTGACATGGATAACCCAGCAAACCCAATCTTGTCAGATCTCCAAAGCTAAGCAGGGTCAACTGGCAAGTACTTGGATAGGAGACTGTCCTTGAAATACCTGGTCGGAAGGCAGAGGCAGGCTTCAATCAGTCACCTTCCTGAATATCCTCCAGGCCTCCAATAGGGGTCAGTCACCAGAGGTCGCCAGGTGCAGACACACACTTACACACATGAATACACACAGACACACATAGAAATTCAACAATACCCAGAAAAGGAGAGGAAAGGCCTGTGGGTGGTACCCAGTGGGGGCACTCCTGGTGATGATAGTTGCACTCTTAGCTGCATATACTGGACAGTGGTATCAGGGAAAGGGTGTACAGGAGGTGCAGGCAGTTGAAAATGAACAGTGGAAGGACTTGCAAGTGGGAGAAGGACTCAGGAGGATGAGGGGGGCATGCTGATGTTGGGGTGAAAAAAAGGGCATAAGGACCCTGTCTGTGGGCAATGTTTGTCCAGGGCCTCCCAAAACCTGGAACCGGCCTAGTCTTAAATATCTGAGTGCAGTCTTGAGGACACGTACCTGGGAGAAAGCACCACTGAGTAACAGGGGGCTTACTTCTGAGTAAGCCTGCTTTGGATCGCTTCCTAAAAATAGATGAGTGCTCATGCAGAATAAATAGGTATCCAGGATTCTGTGTGTTTTCTGTGCTACATTGTC
The DNA here is from genome assembly GCF_032191835.1 of Heteronotia binoei. Lineage (NCBI taxonomy): Eukaryota > Metazoa > Chordata > Lepidosauria > Squamata > Gekkonidae > Heteronotia > Heteronotia binoei. The sequence continues at coordinate 66,949,522 of NC_083233.1, forward strand.
GAACTGGCAGAAGCTGGGTTCAGGTAGCTGGCTCCAGGTTGACTCAGCCTTCCATGGTCGGTAAAATGAGTACCCAGCTTGCTGGGGGAAAGTAGATGACTGGGGAAGGCAACGGCAAACCACCCCATAAAAAGTCGTGGAGTGACATCACCCCAGAGTCGGAAACTGAGTCTACTGGGGTTGAGCAGGGCTTTTTTTTGTGGCAGGAGCTCCTTTGCATATTAGACCCCCCCACCCCGATGTAGCCAATCCTTCTGAAGCTTACAGCCCTGAACTAAGAGCCTTGAACTAAGCGCCTTGTAAGCTCTTGGAGTATTGGCTACATCAGGGGGGTGGGGCCTAATATGTAAAGGAGTTCCTGCTACAAAAAAACCTGGAGCACCTTGAGGCTCTCACACCCAGACCTTGCTGAAAGCCCTCAGCGCAGTCCCTACTGCCTTTTCAGTGCTGTTCGCTCGCTTCAAAATAAAAATGCGACATGCTTGGAGGGAGTTCTGCTGTGACACACTTGGGAAGCTTTCAAAGACTGGCAGACTGCAAGTGCCCTCTTTCAAAGCAGAAGTTTCTCCTTCTGGTTAATGGATTACTCTGCTCGGCTTGCTCTGGAATTGCAAAATTGCCTTGCAAAAGAATCTGAACAAAGGAAAGATAACATGAGCCGGGAAGATTATAGCAGTCAACCAAGATAAATGGTTGGCTGAAGGAGCGCCGTGTAAGAAGTTTATCTTCCCCAAACGACTTTTTAAAAGTCCCTGACAGGGCTTAGTAAAACTTTGGGGTGAGACCCTGAGAGAGATTCCATTAGGTTTTTATTTCATCCATCCTCCGAGGGACTTGGGGAGGCAGGATATAAATGCTTTTAATAAATATGAACTATATAACTAGTTCGTAATAAGTATGAACCAGATCTGTCACCTAGCTGAACTATATAACTTTAGAGCAGCTGTTTTCAAGGGAAACAGGACAGGAAAAGGACTAGGTGTTGTCTGCTAGTGGCAATAAATATTAAAAGTTGTAAATGCACTTACCATTTTAAAGTTAGATATGAAGTAATTTCATGGGGAGGCAGAATGAGCAGCACAGCAGAAATAGGATTATTTGGCATTTATGGAGGCTGTAAAAATGCAGGCGATCCATAATCAAATCTCCCCATTGTTTTAACATGAAAACTGTGTCTATGTGGGTAGGGGATATTTGGGTCAGGGCTTCAACACCTAAATATTGGGATCTTTAATTCTGAAACCACTTGGCAAATCTACATGACAGTTTTGCCAGCTACAGTTATTGACCTGTTTCTTCATCCAATTCATGGTGCTAGCAATGGAGCCCGTTGTGGCCTAGGGACATCATAAGTATTGCAGTTCATCTCCTGCTGTATGTGCCACATGCACTCCAAAGATGCCTTTCTCCTTGTGCCTTTACCATCTGCAGGTGGTTGTGGCTTTTTCAATGGTAGGACCTGTCCTTTGGTATATCTCATCAGAATGAGATGCCTTCATTTTTTGGCACTTGGGAAGGCATGTAAAATCTATTTTGACGGCCATTTGATTCAGAGCTGCATGTCCTCTTGTGTGTTTCTATCTTGCAGTGTCATTTTTGTGTCCAACGTTCCCTCTAAGCTGCAGAGTCTTGTGAGCAAAAATTCTACTTTGTGAGCTACTGGCATTAAAGCTGTGAGCTACTGCATAAATTAGTGTGCTCTGATGTCATCCTTCCTGAGCTGAGACAAAAATGTGTGAGCTGGAGGCTAAAAATCTGTTAGCGCACGCTAACTCAGCTTAGAGGGAACACTGTTTGTGTCCTTGCCATTTTGTCCTTTTGTGTCCTGGTTAGCTTCCTTGAGTCTAAGGTGGTAAGGTAGGATATAAATGCAGACTTTTTGGGGTAAAAACTCCTGCACCCCCCCCCCCCGGCAGCTGCTTCCAAGGCAAATGATTAAAAAAACAAACAAAAACATTTAACCAAGGCTTTTTTGAGCAGGAACACACAGGAATGCAGTTCTGGCTGGCTAGGCATCAGGGGGTGTGGCCTAATAGGCAAATAAGTTCCTGCTGGGCTTTTTTATTTAAAAAGCCCTGTGTGAAACTATGCTGCTGCCAGGGAGTGAGGCCTAATATGCAAATGAGCTCCTGCTGGGTTTTTCTACAAAAAAGCCCTGCATTTAACCCAATAGTGCCAGCATTCCCTCCACTAATTTATGGAGCTTTCCTTTCGATGAAGGTGGCTGATCCACCCCACATCTCTTTGCTCACTGTGGCCAGAAGATGGTGAGCTGGTCTTGGCAATTTCGGTCATCCAGTGCCCCTGTGTGTAATGAGGTGGAAAAACAGAGATAAGGCTGAGTCAGAATCATCATCTTCACAAAATCTGATGTGAAGAGCTTTTCTTGGATTAAAACATTGGATATCTGCAACTACTAAAGTTTAATGGGCTGGATAAGATAATTTTCTTCATCCATAAAAAAAAAAAGGCTTCCAGAGACATAATGAATCAGATTGGATGCTGGATTGGTTTATACAAGCAAGAAAACCCAGATAGTGCCGCTGAATGTGTTTTGGGAAACCAATGAGCATGTGCTGCCTTTCCCCCCACCTCTCTTTTTAATTTGACACCAACCATTTTAAAAGACTTTGTATATCTCATAAACAGGAGGAGATTATAAACCGCACAGCCGAGTGAATCAATGCGACTGCATTCACTTTGGTTCATAATCACAGCCCAACGAAACACTCGGTGTATAAAAGCCAAGGAATCAATTTTCTTTAGGCAGAAAAAAGGAATTGTGAAATAAAAGAACATTAAATGATCATTTCGCTAGATAACTGCAGTTTACTCTGTGGCGTAACTGTCAGCTTGCTAGTACATAACAGAATTCATGTGGGTGGCGGGTCATGGTTAAGAATAGGAGAACAGCTTATGGTGAATCAGAGGCCCCCTAAGACTTGTGCTGGGTGGGATCCTCTTCATTCTATTCTTGGATCACACTGGGGTGGGGCAAGAGCCTGGTGATTTTGATGGATACTTTGTTCCAGTTACAACCAGCCAGTTTCTTTGTTCCAGCTACAACAGCCAGTTTGGTGTAGTGGTTAAGTGTGTGGACTCTTATCTGGGAGAACTGTGTTTGATTCCCCACTCCTCCACTTGCAGCTGCTGGAATGGCCATGGGCTAGCTATAGCTCTCTTAGGAGTTGTCCTTGAAAGGGCAGCAGCTGCTGTGAGACCTCTCTCAGCCCCACCCACATCACAGGGTGTCTGTTGTGAGGGAAGGAGATTGTAAACTGCTTTGAGACTTGATTCAGAGAGAAGGGCGGGGTATAAGTCTGCGGCCTTCTTCTACCTATATCCTATATTGTGCTATTCCTAAGCTCTTCCAGAGTCCTCCTGAAAGCTTACAGGACTTGGGTCAGGTGTGTTGTTGGGACCTTGCTGCTAACGCCTACAGGGACCCATATCCATGGACATAAAGATGGGGAGCCCCGTACAAGAATGGCCCATACCAGTCATAAACCAGCCTGATCGATCATATCTATTGACGATCATCCATAAAGATTTTACTTCACCATGACCAGTTGGGTTTCAGATGGGTGGCCATGTTGATGTGTAGTAGGAGAGCAAGATTTGAGTTTAGTGGCGCATTAAAGGCCAAAGGGTAGTGATGGTTGGATGCTGTATAGTGGAGAGATGGAAAGATCCATTTTATGTCTGAAGCTGTGATCCTGACAAGCATCTCCAACTAAATGGGAAGGGAAAGCTTGTTTGTAAGAATTGGGCAGCGGTGGCCAAACCTGCTTAAAGGAAGAGTCACATAGAATAAACGTCAGATTTTATTTATTTATTTATTTGATTTATATCCTGCCCTCCCCGCCGAAGCAGGCTCAGGGCGGCTCAGATGTTTGAGAACCTCAAGGCATGAACAAATCTTACACTCACGTCTTTATTAAAACTCTTAATACTTCCTTTGCACAGAAAGATAACAACAACAACAACAAAAAATTATTTGTATCCCGCTCTCCCCGCCGGAGCAGGCTCAGGGCGGCTAACAACACAATTCAAGTTTAACTATACAAATAGATAAAATTACATTTAAACAACATGAACATTTAATTAAAAATCTGCTTAAGTTTTAAAATTAATTTAAATTAAATTAGTAAAAGTGCTAATGCTATAAAGTGCTAAAGATAAAAAACGCATGTATGCACTTTCCAACACAATCATGCTTAGAAAGGACTTTTTAAAGAAACAAAAGCTGGGAATGATAGTCCCCATAAAATCAGCATAGGGAAAGGTTAGGGATTTTTTTTTTTTGCGCCAGTTGGAGAAGAAAACACACATGTACTTGGGGCCTTTATGGTATAGACACAACAGGCTAGTGTGAGCAAGAATATACTG